>NC_137338.1:67950133-69337633 GCF_965287045.1 Carcharhinus amblyrhynchos
ATTTGGCAGGTAAGGTCTTTGAAGAAAAATATTCAGGTTTGGGACAGGAGGGAGCCTTTCAGGGGAGTTTGACTCAATGATTTAAGAGAAAGGATAATCTTGGCTGTTAGCAAAAATGAAGTTATTACAATAGCAAAAATAAACAGCTGCTAATTGATTGAATGGATCTTTGTTTGAGGCTGTGGTCACTGACCCGTGTTGGCACCTCGTCCGGCAACACACAATTGTAAATAATTCACATCCTAATTTACAAATCCTGTCCTGGTCTCAAATCTGCCATCTTGGTAACCTTCCTCAGTCTTATAATCCTCTGTAATCCACACATTCTCCAATTCTTGACTTCAGCACTAGGAGCTGGCCTTTCAGGTGCTGAGGCACAAAGCTCAGGCATTTCCTCCCGTCTCTCTGAGACACTCCTTCAGACCTTTTTGTTTGATTAAGCTTTCGATAACATGGCCTAATCTGGGTAAAACTGTGTCTATTAAAAGGTCCTCTATAACTATTGCAAATATTCAGTACTGCATAAAAAGCAAATTTCAGTCTGGAATTCCCTCCTCTCCACTCCTACCACCCCCCTGACAGTTGTGCCAATAACCACAACAAGATCTGTGCAAGAGGCTAATGATCCTGTGAGCATATCAGAGTGCCAGATAGGTCAGTGGGGGAGCAACAGATTGAGCTCCACCAATAAGACTAAAAACACTAAAGACTGGAACCACCAGTACATGCAGACATCAAATTGACTTGTAGCAGCAATATCACAGGTAGCACAGTGTTTAGCACTGCTGCCTCACAGCTCCAGGTACCTAGATTCGATTCCCAGCTTGGGTCACTGAACCGTGGGAGGAAACTGGAGCACCCAGAGGAAACCCATGCAGACAGGGGGAGAATATGCAAACTCCATACAGGCAAAAGTGTGCAGGTTAGGTTGAGTGGTCACCCTAAATTGTCCCTCAGTGTCCCAGGATGTGTAGGGGGTAAATGTGTGGGGTTGTGCAGATAGGGCCTAGGGTGGGATTGTCAGTGTAGATTCGATGGGCCAAATGGCCTCCTTCTACACTGTAGGATTTTTATGATCAATAATAGGGAATAATAATATAAAGCAGCATAAAATCAGAAAGCATGGATTTAGAAACTACAAATCTTCACAAATTCACTGAAATATGAGAAAGAAGTTGGTGCACATTGTCCAATAAATGTAATTTGCTGGATTGTCAGAAGGCATTTTGATTATTGAATCTTTGTTGAAGCAATTATGTTGTCACATAAATGGAATCAACATTCTTATTATGAAAACCAAAACAAGTTCACTGTCAAACTGATAAAAAGTTATAATTTGCTGCCCTGATATTATATTGATTCTATACATTCTATTTTCAGCAACGGGGAACAATTAAACACATTTCTTATTCTTTCCTGTGCTAGAGGGAAAAACAACTCATCAAAATCACTTGCAATGATTACAGCAGTAAAAAAAAACCCACAAAGAAGTAAAAGTTTTATTAAGTCAGGAACCAGGTATTATAAAATATCAATATTTAAGATTTAATGTTTTCTATCAAAATACTTGAGTTTTCCAGCTGGATCCGGAATTATCTGCAGGAAAAAAACATAAAAAGCAAAAATCAAAAAAAGATACTTTGACAAACACCTCCAGGCTAGCTGCTGATAAACAGGAGTGCAAGTTATAACTAGAAAGAACAAAACCTAAACATTAAACCAACTGCAGCTCTTTGGTGATACTACTATCTCATTGTACCTTACTCATCCTGCAAACATAAGGGTTTCCTTTCAGAGAATCGTAGTGCATTTCTTTCTCCAATACAAATAAATGTACCCAAATATGTAAAACAGTAAAAGAGAATGACAAGAGTGTATTAAGGGCCCTAGAAAATTGGATAAAATCTGGAATAAAACATCTTTCAAAAGTTTCACTTAAAGGGGTAAGACATGATCGGAGAGCTCCAAGCCATGGTATACTCCTCTTGCTCCATGTGGAAGGCTGGGGACAGTTCAAGTCCCCTGGGTCGGCATGCATGCAGGAAGTGTCTCCAACCACAGCTCCTAGAAGCTCGAGTTTCAAAGCTGGAGCGGTGGCTGGAGACACTGTGGAGCATCCGCGGGTCAGGGAGTATCGTGGATAGCACGTATAGAGAGGTGGTCAAACTGCAGGCAGGAAGGGAATGGGTGACCACCAGACAGAGCAAAAGAGATAGGCAGATAGTGCAGGAATCTCCTGTGGCCATTCCCCTGCAAGGCAGATAAACGGCTTTGGATACTGTTGAGGGAAATGACCTCTCCAGGAAAGCAGTAGCAGGAACCAAACTCCTTGCATCACAGTTGGTTCAGCTGCAGAGGGGAGGAGTAAAAAGTGTGCCAGTACAATAATTATAGGGGATTCAATTGTAAGGGGAATAGACAAGCATTTCTGTGGCTGCAAACGAGACTCCAGGATGGTATGTTGCCTCCCTGGTGCTAGGATCAAAAATGGCTTGGAGCAGCTGCAGTTCATTCTGAAGGGGGGGCGAACAGCTGGTGATCGTAGTACATGTTGATACAAACAACATAGTAAATAATGCTTTCTTGAACAGTATGTAATGGAACCTATGAAGGAACAAGCTATCTTAGATCTGGTCCTGTGTAATGAGACAGGAATAATTAATTATCTTGCAGTTAGGGATCCTCTCAGAAGAAGCGATCACTGTATGGAGCATGAGAAGGTAAATCCAATACCTGTGTCTTGTGTTTAAACAAGGAAGACTAAAAAGGGATGAGGGAGGCGTTGGATAAGATAGACTGGGAGCAAAAACTTTGTAGTGGGACAATTGAGAAACAGTGGAGGACTTTCAAAGCGATCTTTCACAGTGCTCCCAAATTTATAAGGTAAGACTGTAGAAAAAGAGATAATCAGCCATGGATATTTAAGGAAATAAAAGGAGGGTATCAAATTGAAAGAAAATGCATACAAAGTGGCAAAGATTAGTGGGAATCTAGAGGATTAGGAAATCTTTAAAGGTTAACAGAAAGCCATGAAAAAAGCTCTCAAAAAAAGTAAGATGGATTATGAGAGTAAACTAGCTCAGAATATAAAAAGATAGCAAAAGTTTCTACAAATATATAAAACTAAAGAGTGGCTAAAATAAACATTGGTCTTTTAGAAGATGAGAAGGGGAATGCAATAATTGAAAATGAGAAAATGGCTGAGGCCATTGAGCAGGTATTTTGTGTCAGTCTTCACAGTGCAAGACACAAATAACATGCAACAAATTGATGACAGGAAGGCAATGGCACGTGAAGACCTGGAAACTATTATCACAAAAAAGGTAGTATTGGGCAAGTTAATGGGGCTAAAAGTAGACAAGTCTCTTGGTCCAGATGGAATGCATCCCAGGGTACTGAAAGAGATGGCAGGAGAAATAGCAAGTCCATTAGTTCGCTGGATTCTGGGGTGGTTTCCGGAGATTGGAAAACAGCAAACGTGATGCCACTATTTAAAAAAGGACGTAGATAAAAGGTGGTTAACCACAGGCCAGTTAGCTTAACTTCTGTAATAGGGAAAATGTTTGAATCTATCATCAAGGAAGAAATAGTGAAACATCTGGATACAAACTGTCTTACTGGTAAGATGCAGCATAGGTTCATGAAGGCTAGGTCATGTTTGACAACATTACATGTGCAGTGGACAATGGGGAATCTGTGGATGTGGTATATCTGGATTTCCAGAAGGCATTTGACAAGGTGCGCACCAAAGACTGCTGCATGAGATAAAGGTGCACGGTGTTACGGGTAACGTATTAGAAGATTGGTTAACTAACAGAAAGCAAAGAGTGGGGCTAAATGGGTGTTTTTCTGGTTGGCGATCAGTGACAAGTGGTGTGCCTCAGGGATCATAAAACATTACAGTGCAGTACAGGCCCTTCGGCCCTCAATGTTGGGCTGAATCTGAAGTCCATCTAACCTACACTACTCCAATATCATCCATATGTTTATCCAATGACTATTTAAATGCCCTTAACATTGGCGAGTCCACTACTGTTGCAGGCAGGGCATTCCATGCCCTTACTACTGAGTAAAGATCCTACCTCTGACATCTGTCCTATATCTATCATCCCTCAATTTAAAGCTATGTACCCCCCGTGCTAGCCATCACCATCTGAGGAAAAAGGCTCTCACTGTCCACCCTATCTAATCCACTGATCATCTTGTATGCCTCAATTAAGTCACCTCTTAACCTTCTTCTCTCTAACAGAAACAGGCTCTAGTCCCTCAACCTTTCTCATAAGGCCTTCCCACCATACCAGGCAACATCCTGGTAAATCTCCTCTGCACCCTTTCCAATGGTTCCACATCCGTCCTAAAATGTGGCAATCAGAACTGAATGCAATACTCCAAGTGCAGCCGCAGAGTTTTGTACAGCTGCAACATGGCCTCATGGCTCCGAAACTCAATCCCTCTACCAATAAAAGCTAACACACCATACGCTTTCTTAACAATCCTATCGACCTGGATGCCAACTTTCAGGGATCTATGCACAAGGACACTGAGATCTCTCTGCTCATCCACATCTTACCATTAGCCCAATACTCTGTATTCCTGTTACTCCTTCCACCTCTCACTTTTCCACATTAAACTCCATTTGCCACCTCTCAGCCCAGCTCTGCATCTACATCCCTCTGTAACTTGCAACATCCTTCCGCACTGTCCACAACTCCACCGATTTTAGTGTCATCCGCAAATTTACTAACCCATCCTTCTACGCCCTCATCCAGATCATTTATAAAAATGACAAACAGCAGTGGCCCTAAAACAGGTCCTTGCGGTACACCACTAGTAACTGAACTCCAGGATGAATATTTCCCATCAACTACCACCCTCTGTCTTCTTACAGCTAGTAAGTCTCACAACACTCGGTTAAAGTCCAACCAGTTTATTAGACTTATTAACCTGGTGTTGTGAGACTTCTTACTGTGATTACCCCAGTCCAACGCTGGCATCTCCACATCATTCTTACAGCTAGCCAATTTCTGATCCAAACCGCTAAATCACCCTCAATCCCATGCCTCCATATTTTCTGCAATAGCTTACTGTGGGGAGCCTTATCAAATGCTTTACTGAAATCCATATACACCTCTTTGGTCACCTTCTCAAAGAACTCAGTAAGGTTTGTGAGGCATGACCTATCCTTCACAAAACCGTTATGACTATCCCTAATCAAATTATTTCGTTCTAGGTGATCAGTGTTGGGACTGCAGTTGTTTACATAGCATGTAACAGCAGGGTACAGGCCCTTCAGCCTTCAATGTTGTGCCGAGCTATGCCCAATCCCAAGATCAAGCTATCCTCTCTCTATAATTTTGGAGTGCTCCATGTGCTTATCCAATAAACGCTTGAAAGTTCCTAAAGTGTCTGACTCCACTAGCACAGCAGGCAGTCTATTCCACACCCCAACCACTCGCTGAGTGAAGAATCTACCTTGGACATCCCTCCTATATCTCCCACCATGAACTTTATAGTTATGCCCCCCAGTAACAGCTACATCCACCCGAGGTAATAGTCTCTGTAGGTCCACTCTATCAATCCCTCTCATCATCTTATAAACCTCTATTAAGTCGCCTCTCATCCTCCTCCTTTCTAAAGGGAAAAGACCCAGCTCCCTTAACCTTTTCTCATATACCTACCCTCCAAACCAGGCAGCATCCTGGTAAATCTCCTCTGCACTCTCTCCAATGCTTCCACATCCTTCTCATAGTGAGGTGACCAGAACTGAACACAATATTCCAAATGTCCGGTACAGTTGCAGCATAACCCCACAGCTTTTAATAAACGCTAACACACTATAAGCCTTCTTCACAGCTCCATCCACCTGAGTGGCAACCTTCAGAGATCTGTGGTTATGAACCTCAAGATCTCTCTGTTCGTCCACACTCCTTAGAACCCTGCCACTGACCCTGTAATCTGCTTTCAAGTTTGTCCTACCAAAATGAATCATGTCACACTTACCAGGGTTAAACTCCATCTGCCACTTTTCGGCCCAGCTCTGCATCCTATCAATGTCTCTTTGCAGCCTGCACGAGTCCTCCATTTCATCCGCTCCTCCATCAATCTTAGTGTCGTCACCCTTCAGCCCCTTCTTCCAAGTCATTGATAAATATCACAAAAAGCAGAAGACCCAGCACTGACCCCTGTGGTGCATCGCTGGTAACTGGTCTCCAGTCTGAAAATTTCCCCTCCACCACCACCCTCTGTCTTCTATGATACAGCCTTATCCAATCAGCCAAATTTCCTTCTATTCCACACATCTTCATCAGCCTACCATGGGGAACCTTATCAAATGCCTTACTAAAATCCATGTATACGATATCAACTGCTTTATCTTCGTCGACACACTTAGTTACCTCCTCAAAGAATTCAATCAAATTTGTGATGCAGGACTTACCTCTCACGAAACCGTGCTGACTATCCTGGATTAAACTGCATCTTTCCAAGTGGTCATTAAGGACCCTTTCCATTAACTTACTGACCACTGAAGTAAGACTAACTGGCCTATAATTACCAGGGTCATTCCTATTTCCTTTCTTGAAGACAGGAACAACATTTGCCACTCTCCAGTCCTCTGGCACTATCCCCGTGAAAAGTCTGACAACACCAGGTTTTAGTCCAACCGATTTATTTGATGAAAGCTTGTGAGTTTACTATCAAATAAATTGATTGGACTAAAACCTGTTGTTGTCAGACTTTTTACTGTGTTTACCCCAGTCCAACACCAGCACATCCACATCATGACTATCCCCGTGGACAGTGAGGACCCAAAGATCAAAGCTAAAGCCCCGCAATCTCGTCCCTTGCCTCCCAAAGTATCCTAGGATGTATCCCATCTGGCCCAGGGGACTTAGCCATCCTCAGGTGTTTCAAAATTGCTAATACATCTTCCCTCAGAACATCTACCTCCTCCATCCTATCAGCCTGTATCACACACACATCCTCAAAAACACTGCCACTCTCCTTAGTGAACACTGAAGAGAAGTATTCATTCAACGCCTCAACTATCTCTTCTGACTCCATGCACAAGTTCCCACTACTATCCTTGACTGGCCCTAACCTCATCCTGGTCATTCTTTTATTTCTCACATAAGAGTAAAAAGCCTTGGGGTTTTCTTTTATCCGACCCACCAAGGACTTCTCATGCCCTCTCCTAAGCATTTTCTGTAACTCATTCCTGGCTACCTTGTAACACTCAAGCAACCCAACTGAACCTTGTTTTCTCATCCTTACATACGCTTCCGTTTTCCTCTTGACAAGACATTCAACATCCTTTGTGAACTATGGTTCCCTCACTCAGCCATTTCCTCCCTGCTTGCCAGGGACATATCTCTCAAGGACACACAGTATTTGTTCCTTGAAAAAGCTTCACTTTTCGTTTGTGCCCGATACCTGACAGTTTCTGCTCCCATCTTATGCTCCCTAATTCTTGCCTAATTGCATCATAGTTACCCCTGCCCCAATTATAAATCTTGCCGTATCGTCTAATCCTATCCCTCTCCATTGCAATAATGAAGGACACCGAATTGTGGTCACTATCTCCAAAGTGCTCTCCCACAAACAAATCTAACACTTGGCCCTGTTCATGGTTTTGTGAAGGGTAGGTTGTGCCTTACTAACCTTATTGAGTTTTTGAGAAAGTGACCAAAGAGGTGGATGGGGGTAAGGCAGTTGACGTGGTATATATGGACTTTAGTAAGGCGTTTGATAAGGTTCACAATGGAAGGTTTCTGCAGAAAATGCAGATGTATGGGATTGGGGGTGATTTAGTTAATTGGATCAGGAATTGGCTAGCAGATAGGAGACAGAGGGTGGTGGTTGATGGAAAGTATTCGTCATGGAGCTCGGTTACAAGTGGTGTGCCTCAGGGATCTGTTTTGGGGCCACTGCTGTTTGTAATTTTAATACATGATCTGAATGAGGGTATAGTTGGGTGGATCAGTAAATTTGCTGATGACACCAAAGTTGGAGGAGTGGTAGATAGTGAAGAGGGGTGTCATAGTTTACAGAGAGACTTGGACAAGTTGCAGAGCTGGGCCGAGAGGTGGCAGATGGAGTTTAATGCGGAAAAGTGTGAAGTAATTCACTTTGGCAGGAATAACAGATGTGTATAGGGCTAACGGTAGGACTCTGAATAGTGTTGATGAACAGAGGGATCTAGGTGTATGTGTACATAGATCCCTGAAAGTTGGGAATATGGTGTCTTGGCGTTTATTGGTAGGGGGATTGAATTTAGGAGCCGCAACATCATGTTGCAACTGTACAAAACTCTGGTGCGTCCACACTTGGAGTATTGTGTGCAGTTCTGGTCCCCACATTATAGGAAGGATGTGGAGGCATTGGAGAGGGTGCAGAGGAGGTTTACCAGGATGTTGCCTGGTATGGAGGGAAGGTCCTATGAGGAGAGACTGAGGGATTTGGGGCTGTTTTCGCTAGAAAGAAGGCGGCTAAGAGGGGACCTTATTGAAACATATAAGATGATTAGAGGTTTAGATAGAGCGGACAGTGATAGCCTTTTTCCTCGGATGGAGAAAGCTAGCACAAGGGGGCATAGCTTTAAATTAAGGGGTGTTAGATATAGGACGGATGTCAGAGGTAGGTTCTTTACCCAGAGGGTGGTGAGGGATTGGAATGCCCTGCCTGCTGCAGTTGTAGATGCGCCTAGTTTGGGGGCGTTTAAGAGATCCGTGGATAGGTTTATGGATGGAAAGGGATTGGTTTAGGTTAGAGGGTCATTGCTTTTTTAATTGGTCGGCGCAACATCGTGGGCCAAAGGGCCTGTTCTGCGCTGTAATGTTCAATGTTCTATTACCCAGTACCAAGTCCAATGTGGCCCCACTTCTTGTCGGTTTATCCACATATTGTGTCAGGAAACTCTCCTGCACACACTACAAAAAGTGTCCATCCGAACTATTTAACCTATAAAGGTTCCAATCAATATTTGGAAAGTTAAAATCACCCATGATAACTACCCTGTGACCTCCACACCGATCCATAATCTGCTTTGCCATTTCCTCCTCCAAATCTCTACTACTATTTGGGGGCCTATAGAAAACTCCTAACAATGTGACTGATCCTTTCCTATTTCTAACTTCAGCCCATATTACCTCAGTAGGTAGATCGCCCTCGAACTGCCTTTCAGCAACCGTTAAACTATCCTTGATTAACACTGCTACTCCTTCACCTCTTCTACCGTTTTCTTACTGAAACATCTACACCCCAGAATTGCCAACAACCATTCCTGTCCCTGTTCTAACCATGTCTACGTAATGGCCACAACATCATAGTCCCAAGTACCAATCCACGCTCCAAGTTCACCTACCTTATTCCTGATGCTCCTTGCATTGAAGTACATACACTTCAACCCACCATCCTGTCTGCCTGTACACTCCTGCAACATGGTACCTCGCGACCCTCGACACTAGTTTTTGGACTACATTTCATTTTCCCATCCCCCTGACAATTTAAGATTTACATAGATAATTTGGAGTTGGGGACCAAGTGTAATCTGTCAAAATTTGCAGATGACACGAAGATGAGTGGCAGAGCAAAGTGTGCAGAGGATGCTGAAAGTCTGCAAAGGGATATAGATAGTCTTAAGTGAGTGGGCGAGGATCTGGCAGATGGAGTACAATGTTGGTAAATGTGAGGTCATCCATTTTGGTAGGAATAACAGTAAAATGGACTATTATTTAAATGGTAAAAAATTGCAGCATACTGCTATGCAGGGGGACCTGGATGTCTTATGCAAGAATCTCAAAGAGTTGGTTTGCAGGTGCAGCAGTAATTAAGAAGGCAAATGGAATTTTGTCCTTCATTGCTAGAGGATGGAGTTTAAAAACAGCAAGGTTATGTTGCAGCTGTATAAGATGCTGGTGAGACCACTGTGTATAGTTTTGATCTCCTTACTTGAGAAAGGATATACTGGCACTGGAGGCAGGCAGAGGAGATTCACTAGATTGATTCCAGAGTTGAGAGGGTTGGCTTAAGAGGAGAGACTGAGTTGACTGGGGCTACACTCACTGGAATTCAGAATGAGGGGAGATCTTATAGAAACATATAAGATTATGAAGGAAATAGATAAGATAGAAGCAGGGAAGTTGTTTCCACTGGCAGCTGAAACTAGAACAAGGGGACATGGCCTCAAAATAAGGGGAAGCAGGTTTAGGACCGAGCTGAGGAGGAACAGTTTCGCACAAAGGGTTGTGAATCTGTGGAATTCCCTGTCCAGTGGAGCAATTGAGGCTACCTCGTTGAATGTTTTTAAATGCAACGATAGCTAAATTTTTGACAGTAAAGGAATTAAGGATTATGGTGAGCGGGCGAGTAAGTCCACGAAAAGATCAGCCATGATCTTATTGAATCGTGGAGCAGCTCAAGGGGCTAGATAGCCTACTCCTGCTCCTAGCTCTTAATACGGCTAAACATATACAAGGAATGGTCATGGTCAGCAGGCTTCAGCCAAAGCCTAAAATGACCTTGCCAAGTTGCCCAGGCTATTCATTACTGTCATACTCTTAGCTTCAGTGAGGATAACGTAGGCCCGAAGGTGGGTAAAAAAAAAATCACACAATTATAACTTCTTGCAAAGGTGCTTATTTTTACTTAAAATCCCAGTACAAAAAAAAGGTTTTGATGGACCAGAGTATCAAATACAAAACAAACACCTAATTAGTATGTCTTTACAGTATATGAGCTATTATATCCGTGGAATCCCCCAACCAGGGAGATCTGTGCACATGCCACTTTTGGACAGGCACTATAATGAACAAATAAACAAGTTGTATAGAGGTTGTTAACAGTGTGCCAGGGCCTTCCATCACAATTACAAGACTAGGACCACAATAGAGGAATACAAGGCTTGGGTAGCGTCACATTTGGATTTGTCTAGCTTTGGTCCACATGTCAGAAAGATTCTACTCCAACCCATGCTAAAAAGATAAGATTTTATGCCTTGACTTTGTAATTTATTGAAGTTATAATCCACTTTGTGAAAAACTAATATGGGGAATTTTAATCCCAGAATGTGAAACAAGATATGTGGAGAAAATAGAACATAGAACATAGAACACTACAGCACAAACAGGCCCTTCGGCCCACAAGTTGCACCGATCACATCATCACCTACCAACCTACAGACCTATCTATAACCCTCAATCTCATTAAACCCCATATACTCATCCAGAAGTCTTTTAAAAGACCCCAGCGAGTTCGCCTCCACCACCACTGACGGCAGCCGATTCCATTCACTCACCACCCTCTGAGTGAAAAACTTACCCCTAACATCACTTCTGAACCTCCCTCCCCGCACCTTAAATCTGTGTCCTCTCGTAGCGACCATTTCAAACCAGGGAAATAGCCTCTGAGAGTCCACCCTATCTATTCCTCTCAAAATTTTGTAAACTTCTATCAGGTCGCCTCTCAACCTTCGTCTCTCCAGGGAAAAGAGTCCCAGCTCCCTCAACCTAACTTCATAAGGCATGCCTCCCAGTCCAGGCAACATCCTTGTAAATCTCCTCTGCACCCTTTCAATAGCTTCTACATCCTTCCTATAGTGAGGCGACCAGAACTGCGCACAATACTCCAAATGAGGCCTGACAAGGGTCTTATAAAGTTCCAGCATTACCTCCCGACTCCTAAACTCAATCCCTTGATTAATGAAGGCCAGTACACCATACGCCTTCTTGACCACCTCCTCCACCTGCGAGGCCGATTTAAGAGTCCTGTGGACCCGGACCCCAAGATCCTTCTGCTCCTCAACACTACTCAGACTTCTGCCCTTGATAGTGTACTCGTTCATCCCGTTGGTTCTGCCAAAATGGACGACTACACATTTATCCGCGTTGAAGTCCATCTGCCACTTCTCCGCCCAGTCCTGCATCCTATCTATGTCCTGCTGCAACTTTTGCCATCCTTCCAGATCATCCACAACACCACCGACCTTCGTGTCATCAGCGAACTTACTTACCCATCCCTCCACTTCCTCATTCAGGTCATTTATGAAAATGACAAACAACAAGGGTCCCAGAACAGATCCTTGAGGCACTCCGCTGGTGACTGACCTCCATTCAGAAAAAGCCCCATCCACAACCACTCTCTGCCTTCTGCAGGCAAGCCAGTTCTGGATCCACAAGGCCAAAGGCCCTTGGATCCCATGCCCTCTCACCTTCTCAAGAAGTCTTGCATGGGGGACCTTATCAAACGCCTTGCTGAAGTCCATGTACACTACGTCCACGGCACTTCCTTCGTCAATGTGTTCAGTCACATTATCGAAGAACTCAACTAGGCTTGTAAGGCACGACCTGCCCTTGACAAATCCATGCTGACTATTCCTGATCATGTCAAACCTCTCCAAATGTTCGTAAATCTTGTCCCTCAGAAGCCTCTCCATCAGCTTACCAACCACTGAGGTCAGACTCACCGGTCGGTAATTTCCCGGGCTATCTCTGTTCCCTTTCTTAAAAATAGGAACTACATCCGCAATCCTCCAATCCTCTGGAACCTCTCCCGTCTCCATTGACGACGCAAAGATCATCGCCAGGGGCTCTGCAATCTCTTCCCTCGCCTCCCACAGTATCCTGGGGTACATCCCATCTGGTCCCGGCGACTTATCTACCTTGATAGAATTCAAAAGTTCCAACACATCCTCCTCCTTAATATTCACGTACTTAAAGAATATTCATTACAATCCTTCAAGAAAGCATTCAGATGAATGTCTGCACATTAAGTCTCATGTTACATGAAAGAGAGTAAATTAATCCTGAATAAATAAATAATGGCTCAGGATCTACTAATGCTCATGTGGGAACAGGAAAATGTTACAAGAACTCAATATAGTCACCAGTCTATCATACTGTGCACTATCTTTGGGTATTGAAGAGAGAAAATGTGGTTAAGGTAATGTAATAAGCATAAACAATGGTACGGTTGTATGAACACAATGACCGTTAACTGTTGAGAATGTGATCCTGTTGCTATTTTCTTTCCATCCCCCCCTCACTCTTTTGGATGTCCCATTAAGGATTGCTTTTATGCATTCTTTTATGGATACATGAAAAAAAACATACTAAACCCAAGATGTGATCCACAAAATTTGGGGATAAGTTGGGAAGAGTCTTTGTGGGATCTAATGGAACAGAACAGAAAAGGGTGCAGGACACATCAAGCAGAGGGGGTCGGGACTTGGGAGAATTCACTTTGTTTAGTAACACCTGAGGGCGGGAAGAGAGCTGGGATACAAGCATTGATAGAGATACAAACTAGCATGTGCAAGACAATCCATGCTGAGGGATGGTAAATATCTTATTGGGCACACATACAACATTATCCGTTATGGGATACCTAGGTTTAGGGAGAAAAAGATAGTTCCAGAAAAACAGCAGTAAATAAAGTTGAGGCCAGGGAGAAAGAAGGTCACACAGCAGCTTTCAAGAGGATTTGTAACATGGGCTGGGGGTTCAGACGGGGAGGAATTCGTAAGATGTGTATTGGAAGGGTCCTTGCAGCAGTATGTAGATAGCCCGACTAGAGAGGGGGCTATACTGGATTTAGTTCTGGGCAATGAGCTAGGTCAGGTGGTTGAGGTTGTGGTAGGTGAAAATGTGGCTAACACTGACCATAACTCTGTTTACTTTAGGATACGAATAGAAAAAGATGAGTGCTGTCCTAAGAGGAGGGTGCTAAATTGGGGAAAGGCTAGATACAGCCGGATTAGGCAGGAGCTTAGGGATACAGACTGGGATAGGCTGTTGGAAGGCAAGACCACGTTAGGCATGTGGGAGTCTTTCAAGGGAAAACCGCAATGGGTGCAGGAAAGGCATGTGCCGGTTAGGAGGAAGGATGGGAAAGGTAGGATTAGAGAGCCGTGGATTACTAGAGATATAGGTTAGGAAGAAACAAGAGGCGTATGTCAGGTCTAAGCAGCTGGGAACGGAGAGAGCGTTGGAAGAGTACAGAGAGAGTAGGAGGGATCTCAAAAGGGGAGTTCGGAGAGCAAATATATACTTAAAATCAATATCAGGCTAATTGTTAAGGCTGTCAGTTTGGAAAACTCAATTAGAAATACCTATTTGTGATTTCCATCAAAATGGTGATGTTGTTATTAACTTTAAATTTTGCTCACAGATTCTCACTGTCATATGACACCAACCATCAAACTTATCAGATCGTAGAACATTACAGCGCAGAACAGGCCCTTCGGCCCACGATGTTGCGCCGACCAGTTAAAAAACAATGACCCTCTAACCTAAACCAATCCCTTTTCATCCATAAACCTATCCACGGATCTCTTAAACGCCCCCAAACTAGGCGCATTTACAACTGCAGCAGGCAGGGCATTCCAATCCCTCACCACCCTCTGGGTAAAGAACTTACCCCTGACGTCCGCCCTATAACTACCCCCCCCTTAATTTAAAGTCATGCCCCCTCGTGCTAGCTTTCTCCATCCGAGGAAAAAGGCTATCACTATCCACCCTATCTAAACCTCTAATCATCTTACATGTTTCAATAAGATCCCCTCTTAGCTGCCTTCTTTCTAGCGAAAACAACCCCAAATCCCTCAGTCTCTCCTCATAGGACCTCCCCTCCATACCAGGCAACATCCTGGTAAACCTCCTCTGCACCCTCTCCAAAGCCTCCACATCCTTCCTATAATGTGGGAACTGCACACATATCAAGCATAACCTGTGTAAGTAAGACATTCCCAATTCCCAATTCCAGCAGGAAGTCCGTGCTCGCAAGTAACTCACTTCCAGTGATCTAGTCTGCTGTGCTGACGAAACAAAAACTGCTTATTTTAATACAGAACCTAAGCAGCACATTGTAATGTTATCATCTCTGCTGAGTTCAGGGTGGAGGAAGCTGCCTGCCGTACAGGATGCGATTAAAAAGACAAACTATCAAAGATACCAGCACAAAAGCACTTTTATTATTAGGTATAACACCATTTTTCAAGTTGTCAATTTTAATGTACACAGCAATTTAACATCTGTAATCACGCCTATTGTCATTAAGTTTACTTACAAATCTTCTCATGGCCACCACTGTTTCATAACATCTTCTGGTTTAATTTAATTAAAATATATCAGCAGCATGATTACATATGTTACTGCACTTTGACCTTTTAAAGCTCAAATATGGACTATACTTAAAGACAATAATACCATCGATGTGACAAAGCAAACGTAAAAGATTGTTGATATTTAAACATAATTCACTATGTATAAATTACGTAGTCCTTTTCTTAAACATGATGTTTTAGGTTAATTGACAATCTTACCGTATCACTTCCAGGTTTCCAACCAGCTGGGCAAACTAATAAAAGACATCAAAATAAAAGCACTTAAATTCATGCTGTAGCTGAGCAACTTCAATGCAAAGAAACACTATTCACTCTTTACTCGTAAAATATTTCATTTCCAGTTATTTAATTTTGCCAATCTATAATTTTCATGTACTTTGTTCCAATAATATTCATGCATACCTTCACCGTGTACGTCGGTGTACTGGAATGCTTGAACTAAACGAAGAGTTTCATCCACTGAACGGCCCACTGGAAGATCATTCATTGTAATTTGTCTCAGTGTTCCTTTGTCATCAATGATAAAGAGACCTCTGAAAAAAAAAGCATGAATATTGTCAACTTTGTCAAACATAATGGATGAAGCATACAATTTGCAAACACAAAATAGGCTGGAGAAAAGACAGTGGTAAACTATGAAAGTATTTGTTTTGTTGGAGGCATGTCCTCCTGCAATTTATTTACGTACTGCCTTTAGCATAATAAAATATCTCGAGACACTTCTTAGGTGCATCAAACAACATTTGTCACTGAACCATATGGGGCTGTTAGAACAAATTCAATTACAAAATTGCTGGTACAATCAGGAATTTTGACATTAAAATCCTGTGTGGTAATCAGGTGTTTCCTTGCCCACGTTTGATCTTATGCAATAACGTTTCATTGGATCTGGAGTTGATGTCGAGGGCAACTCCCACAAATGGACACCACTGAGCCCCCACGTCGACCAGATCTGTCCAATATACCAGGATGGTGATGGTGGTGTCTGGGACATTATCTGTAAGGTATGATTCCGTGTGTGGGAACACTCTTCCAGTTTTGGTATAAATGTCAGATGTTAGGATGGATGACTCTGCAGGGTTAACAGGATTGTGTTTACTGTTGTCACATCTAGTGCACATTGATTTCATTCCTTGTAAACTTCCTAGTAGTTGATACCACTGATTGGCTTCCTGGGCTATTTCAGAGGTTATTTATGAGTCAACCACATTGCTGTGTATCTGGAATCACAAGTAGGCCAGACCAGATAAGGATGATGGATTTCTTTCCTTCAAGGACATTAGTCAACCAGATCGACAGTGATTCCATGGTTCAGATTTTATTGCCGTGGTGCGATTCAAGCCCAGGTTCCCAGAGCATTAGCTTGGGCACCTGGATTACTAGTCCGGTGTCAATACCACTATGCCACCATCTTCCATACTCCCATCTGCTCAACATTCAAGGGTAATCCAAAGATAATCCTAATTTCCTTTCTTAACTGCGTGCCATTTTCTTAAACCCCTCTTCTCATTCCTCTTATGGGTCAATCTAGGACAACAGGTCACAGGTATAGGTTGACAGGCTGTGGATTTAAAACTGCGATGAGGAGGAGCTATTTCACATAGAGGGTGCTGAATTTGTAGAACTCACTGCCCCATAGCGTGGTGGAGTCTGAATCATTGAATGGTTTCAAAAGGGAAATAGACATATTTCTAATATGTCTTTCTTTCTAGTTTTACCACAGCTTGGTCTGGCTCCTGCTCTGCCCAAGACCATAGAAACTACAAAAGGTCCACCTCGCAAACCAGCCTCTCATCCACTGACTCTGTCTACACTTCCAGGTGCCTCGGCAAAGCAGCCAGCATAATTAAGGACACCACGCATCCCGGACATAACGCCTTCCACTTTCTTCCATTGGGGAAAATATACAAAAGTCTGAGGTCAAGTACCAACCGACTCAAGAACAGCTTCTTCCCTACTGCTATCAGACTTTTGAATGAACCTACCTCACATTAAGTTAAGCTTTCTTTCCACCCTAGCTATGACTGTAACATTACATTCTGCATCCTCTCCTTCTCTATAAACAGTATGCTTTGTCTGCATAGCACGCAAGAAACAATACTTTCCACTGTATGTTAATACATGTGACAATAATAAATCAAATTTAAAAAAGGGAAAGACGGATATGTCGAACATGTGGGGAGGTGGATTCGAGACTACAGAGAGATCAGCTATGATTTGATGCATGGCAGAGCAGACACAGAGCTAATTTGCCTACTTATGCTCCTAATTCCTACGTTCCCATGTTCTCCGTCCTCCTGCACTTCTTTGTCACAAAGGCAGAGATCATCCAATCAGCTGCCTCTACCACTTTCTTCCCATCTGGCCAAACTTTCTTTTAATGCTCCACCTTGTCCTAGCCTTTCTCCTTTTTCTCTCCTATCTGCAGACTTGCCCTCTCTAAGCCCATGAGACTCTCTGACTGTTCCCTTCATCTATTCCTACTAAACTGCCAATCACCCAATTTACCTCCTGGATTCCATGTTAGACAATATTGTTAATGGTTCGCTCTCTTCAGGTGTTCCCTTTTTCTTTAAATCTGCTATCTTCTCCTCAAAAAGGCAACCCTTGACCCCTTCTACCCTTGCAAATTACCATCCCATGTCTTACCTCCCTTTCCTCTCCAAAATACTTAATCATAGAATCCCTCCAGTGCAGGAGGAGACCATTCAGCCCATCAAGCCTGCACTGACCACAATCCCACCCAAGCCCTATTCCCATAGCCCCACAAATTTACCCTGGTAATCCCTGACACTAGGGTCAATTTAGCATGGTCAAGCAACCTAACCAGCAAGTGTGGGAGGAAACCAGAGCACCCGGAATAAACACACAGATATGGGGAGAATTCCACACAGGCAGTGACCCGAGGCCAGAAGTGAACCCGGTTCCTGGGACTGAGAGGCAACAGTTCTAACCACTGTGCTACCATGCTGCCCATGTTTATAAAAGCAAATTACTGTGGTTGCTAGAATCAAACAAAAATAGAAAATGCTGGAAAATCTCAGCAGGTCAGACTACATCTGTGGAGACAGACTAGAGCTAATGTTTCAAGTCTGGATGACCCCATAACTCTCCAAGATATCTGCACTCCTCTAATTCTGGCCTCGTGTGCATTAGCAATCATAATTCCACCACTGTGGTCGTGCCTTTATTTGATTTGCCCCCCCCACGTTCAGAAATTCCCATCACTCTACCTCACTTTCATCCTTCAAGGCATTTATTAAAACCTATTTCGTTGGCCAAGCTTTTGGTCATAGAACCCAATATCTCCTTTGTGGCTAGGTGTGATTCTTTGCATTGTAATGCTTCTGTAGAGGTGCTACATAGAAGTAATTTGGTGTTATATACAGTAAACTACAAATTGATAATCTTTTAAAAACATGATCTTCTCCAGTTACCGAAGTGTGTGCCCTTGATCCTCCAGATACACTCCGTAATCCTTTGCAATTTGATGTGTAAGATCGGCGAGTAGTGGGATTTTCATTGGTCCTAGTCCACCTTGTTTTCTCGGTGTATTTATCCTTCATAAAATAAAAATACCTTGTTAAGAATTGTACTCTTTTACTTAAATGACAAGATTTAAATAAACATTTCCATAAATTATTTATATCTGTAATTTATTAGCATCCAGAGTACAAAATAGAGACTCTACAATGGATTGGAAAAATGAAACAAAATTTTTTGGAACGGAATAAATCCTACCCAGCATTATTTAAGGGGTTTATACAGGTTCAACCACGTTTAAAAGGTATTCCAGATTCTCTTCTCAGCACTTTTTAAACCTGCCTGCAGTTAATTTCACAAAACAGGGATGAGTTCTTTGCAGACACATATCTACTTACTCTCAGAGATTACTCCACAGCAGGAACACTGACATGCCAGCCTGACAGGTCATGTAAAATAATGAGGGATCATTAGGATAGATGGGAGGAATATAACTGAATGGTGTGTCATAGAAAATTGGCATGGATGCATTTAATACTTGAGAAGTATATTGTTTGGATTAGATGAAGGTAGGAGAGGCTTGAACATAAACGCAAGCACAAACCTATTAGGCTGAATGGTCTCCTTCTGTGGTGCAATCAATTATAGTTTATGCATTTGGGAATTTATTGAATAAAAAGACAATAATATAGCTAATTATGTGCTGTGGAAAACCCAACCACATCATTTACATGATAAATTGAGCTGTTTTAAGTTGTGAATTATTCTAAAAGTGAGACGTTTGTTTACACCAAGTATCAGACCTACTTACCATGCTAAGTGTGTAAACTGAGAGTCAACAGAACAAGCTACGACTTCAGTATTAATAGATCGAAACTCCTCAATTCTGTCACTGAAAGCTATTATCTCAGTGGGACAAACAAACGTGCTGCAAATTTAAAAAAAGCAATTGAATGACAGATCATTTATAAATTCAGATCTTTGCACAAGAACACACCTAAATGGAAAAAGGTCAGATAGAAACTTGAATTCTTGCACAGCATATATGTTAATATTATATACAATATATGAAGAAGAAAGTGAGAGAATACATTGATGAGCAAGCCACATGAAAAGCACTGTTACAAAATCATCTACTGAATTTATTCCAGTTGGCATCAAGATGCCAATCCAAAGGAGGAATGTTTTAAAGCCTTTTGGCAACTTACCAAATTGCTGTCTATTCATGATATAGTATTTAAAAACAAAATCAGAAATGTGCATTGATAGTAAGTAAGTAGAAAAACACAAAACACACCAGCACATTCTGCTGGCAAGAAAATGGTAAATTTGCCCCCTCCCAGTGTAATGACAAAGTAAAACAAAAGATGAATTCTCTTATTATCCTTCTCTACTCCAACTGAAAAAGTTCCAGTATTCAAGCTTCATTGTGTAACTAGATTCCCATCCCTGACATAATTCTGTTGAATACATTCTTCATGGCTTAAATATCCTTTCTGTCGGGGAGAGCTCCTAATCTACACAATGTTGGAAGTAGACAAACCACCATTTTGTACAACAGAGTACACGGATGTGATGCCCAATACACACTGGGACCACTTCTGTTCACTTTGTGTATCAATCATTCAGATATTGCATCTGGAGGAGGTGGTGCCCAAATTTTCAAGTGATAATAGAGGCAGTGAATTATTTGAAAAGTAAAATGCAGCACCTTAAGTGGCAGAATAATGCTATTGACATACTATGTTTTATGATGGAAAAGAGATATAGAATATAAAAGTCAAGACGCAATAGTAAACAAGGGTAATACAATAGTAAACAAGCAAGAACAGAATTCAGTATTATGCACAATTTTGTAAAACACAGCAACACTATAACCTACCTAAAGAAAATGGTGTGTTTGTGTCACTTCCTGAACCCTCTTCATGAGATTTTAGGTAGAGGCTTTGATAACGGACAAAGGCATGCTAGAAGAAGGGACATAGCTTTAAATTGAGGGGTGATAGATAATAGGACAGATGTCAGGGGTAGGTTCTTTACTCAGAGAATAGTAAAGGCGTGGAATGCCCTGCCTGCAACAGTAGTGAACTCACCAACATTAAGGGCAGTTAAATGGTCATTGGATAAACATATGGATGATATTGGAATAGTGTAGGTGAGATGGGCTTTGGATTGGTTTTCACAGGTTGGCGCAACATTGAGGGCCGAAGGGCCTGTACTGCGCTGTAATGTTCTATATAGAAGGCAGCATTGAAAATTATTTTTTCTCATGTTTGAGGACAAGTACGGTGAGTGATACAGTTGGAAAATCCAAGCCCCTGGTCAATTCCCACCTGTGTCAATCTCTTGTAGTTTGGTGGGGTTAAGCTTTCAGTATGAACAGCAACATTTTGAGTCTCAATACTGATGGTTTCTTTTTTGCCTGTCATCAGCTATGAGCCGATCATAGAGTGGAAGTCAGGCCTGAGTGAGGAGGAGAAAAATAAGGAAAATGGGAGAGAAGAATGGGAGGGGGGAGTGTTGCAAAGAATCTTCTGGTCAGAAAAAATGAGATCTCATGGGAAGGCGGCACAATTGCCTCAGTGACAGGAAACAAAGGGAAATGATTGATGGATGTTTTTGTGAATGAAAGTGGTTTCCACTGGTGTTCTATGTTGAGGCCCTTGCTGTTTGTTGCATATATTAATTTAGTCTTAAATATAGGAGGCATAATTCAGAAATTTACAGATGTCACAAAATTGGCCATGTAGTAGATAGTGAAGACTGAGGGATTTGGGGTTGTTTTCGTTAGAAAGAAGGTGGCTAAGAGGGGATCTTATTGAAACATATAAGATGATTAGAGGTTTAGATAGGGTGGACAGTGATAGCCTTTTTCCTCGGATGGAGAAAGCTAGCACGAGGGGGCATGGCTTTAAATTAAGGGGGGGTAGTTATAGGACGGATGTCAGGGGTAGGTTCTTTACCCAGAGGGTGGTGAGGGATTGGAATGCCCTGCCTGCTGCAGTTGTAAATGCGCCTAGTTTGGGGGCATTTAAGAGATCCGTGGATAGGTTTATGGATGGAAAGGGATTGGTTTAGGTTTGAGGGTCATTGTTTTTTAATTGGTCGGCGCAACATCATGGGCCGAAAGGCCTGTTCTGTGCTGTAATGTTCTATGTTCTATGAAGAGGACAGCTGTTGACTCCAGAATATTAATGGTTTGGTTAAGTGGATGGAAAAATAGCAAATGGAATTCAACCCTGAAAAATGTGAAGTAATGCAATTGGAAGGGCAAGGCAAGAGAATCCTAAACGGGAGGATATTGAGAAGAGTAGTAGAAATGGGAGACCTTTGAGTGCATGTCCACAGGTCCCTGAATTTGGCAGGACAGGTGGATGAAGTGGTAAAGAAAGCATATGGAATATTTTCCTTGGATGAGGTACTGAATACAAAAACAGGATTTAATGTTGGAACTGTATAAAATGCTGGTTAAGGCCACAGCTGGAATTGTGCGTACAGTTCTGGTCCACCACATCACAGGGAGAACACAATCGCTCTGGAGAGAGAGCAAAAGAGACTTACAAGAATGTGTCAGAGCTTGAAAGCTGCAGCTACGAGGAGAGATTGGACAGGCTAAGGTTATTTTTCTTCAAGGAGAGGAGGCTGAGGGGTGACCTAATTGAATTATACAAAATTTTGAGTGGCCTAAATAAGGCAGACAGGAATGACCTGTTTCTTCCAGCTGAAGGTTCAATTACCATAGATATAAGGTGACTGATAGAAAGATTAAAGGGACACGAAGAAAATCTTTTTCAACCAGAAGTTGGTGGGTGTCTGGAATTTGCTGCCTGAATTAGTGGTTGAGGTTGAAACACTCAACTCACTTAAAAATAACCTGGATCTGCATCGGAAGTGCTGTAACCTGCAAGACTATAATCTCACTTTCCAGCACTTGGTCTAAAATGAGCAGCTAGTTTTTTTTGGCTGGCACAGATTCACTGGGCTGCACCATTAATTTTCTATAGTTCATGGCAGGCTGATATAGAAGGTGAAGTCATATGGGATCCAAGATGAGCTGCTAAAATGGATATAAAGCTGGCTTGCCAAAGAAAGCAGAGACTGGAGGTGTGTGACAAGCAGTGTTCCACAAGTATTAGTGCTGGGACCTCTGTTGTTTGTAATGCATACAAATGATTTAGAGGAAATGTAGATGGTTTGATTAGAAAATTTGCAGATGATACAAAAATTGGGGGAGAAGCGGATGAGGAGGATTGTCAGAGGACACAGCAGGATATAAATCGGCTGGAGACCTGGGCTGAAAAATGGGAAATGGAACTTAACCCAGACAAAAGTAAGGTGGTGCGATTTGGAAGGTCTACTACAAAAGGAAAGTATACAGTAAAATGGTAGAGCCCTTAGAAACATTAGCATACAGAGAGATCTAGGCATGCAGATCCACAGTTCCTTGAAGGAGGCAACTCAGGTTGACAAAGTGGTCACAGAGGCGTACGACATGTTGGCCTTCATTGGTCAGGGCACTCAGTGTAGGAATTGGAAAATCATGTTGCAGCTGTATAAGATTTTGGTTAGGCAGCATTTGAAGTACTGCATACAATTCTGATCGCCACACTACTGGCAGGATGTTGATGCATTGGAAAGGGTGCAGAAGAGATTTACTGGGATGTTGCCTGGTTTGGAGGATATGAACTATGAAGAAATGTTGAACAAACTTGGATTGTTTTCACTGGAATGTCAGAAGATGGGGGGGACTTGATAGAGGTTTACAAGATTATGACAGGCTAGAATAGTGTGAATAGCCAGAGTCTTTTTTTCCAGGGTCGAAGGGTCAAATACCCAGGGAAGCGAGGGGAAGAAAGTTCAAACGAGATGTAAGGGGCAAGTTTTTCACACAGGGGGTGGTGAATGCCTGGAACACACTGCCAGAGGATGTTGTGGAAGCAGATTCTATAACACTGTTCAAGAGGCATCTGGATAAGTACATGAATAGGCAGGGAGCTGAGGGACATTGATCATGTAGACGCAAGAAAATATTAGATTAGAAGGCATTGATGTTGGGACAGATTTGTTGGGCTGAAGGGCCTCTTCCTGTGCTACAGTTCTTTATTGTTCTTTCTTCTGCTCCAACCCTCACTTAATGAAGTATACCTCAGGAGTTGGGTCTCCCTCCCAACTAGACTTCTCAGATATTAATAGGAAGATCCAAGTACATATGAAGAAACCTCAAAATAAGGGCTGACTGCTCAATTCCAAGAACCATTCTCATAACTGGGAACTGAAAATAAACAAGTACTCACTTCAAACAATGACAAGAAAGTGAAAATGCTGCCTGATAAGACTACGCAGTGATTGCAGTGTGCACTAAGCTTTAAATTGCAGTTAACTAGTGACATGATCAGGTAGCACAGTGGCACAGTGGTTAGCACCAGGGACCTGGGTGACTGCTTGTGTGGAGTTTGCACATTCTCCCATGGCCTGCATGGGTTTTCTCTGGGTGTTCCAGTTTCCCCCCACAGTCCAAACTTGTGCAGGTTAGGTAGATTGGCCATGCTAAGTTGTCCCTTACTGTCCAAAGATGTGTATGTTACAGTGACTGGCAGGATAAATACATGGGATTGCAGGGATAGGGCCTAGGCAAGATGCTCGGTTGGTGAGTTGGTGCAGACTCAACGAACTGAGTGGCCTCCACGAGCACTGTAGAGATTCTATGATATAATCAGAATGTGTCTCATGGTCAATGCTTGCAATTTGCCTTTCACTACAGCAATCAATGATTCACTAATCTTGAGTATTAATCTTGATACTTACAAATCAAGTGGATAGAAAAAGAAGACAAGGTATTTGCCTCGATAGTCTGTGAGCTTCAGGTCTTTGAATTCTCCATTTATTACTGCTGTCCCTTCCCAGTCCGGTGCAGGTTTTGAAACTAAGGTGTTAAAAAGAAACAAATGATATATTTTGCACACTCTTCAGGCTAACTGGTTTAGTAAAATTTCAAAATGCACAATCTGTGGTCATTATGTTCCACATCAGTAAAAAAATTCACACCTCACTTTTTTTCCAGCAATTAACTTACAGAATCCAATTCAATATACACAAAAAATGTTTCAATTTCCTCTTTCCATTAATGCCTTGCTAAAATACAGATATACTCGCACATGGGGATCTTCTGATATCTCATTTAGGGTGAGCATTAATCATTTTGAACCTCAATGGAATTTAGGGGACCGTAAAATGGAGGATTAGAGAAGACAGTTTCAAGTACAAGAGGTAAGAAACAACCAAAAACAATTTAAAAATATATATATTTACATATAAAATTGGTTGACATTTAAGACACACCAGTGGTACAGGTAAAGATGCTTGTATTTTACAGGAATGCAACTCAGAAACAAGGATGTTCACTCCCTTCTGGGAGACTGAGAAGTTAATTGTTCATCAGAAGTTTTCTTCAATCTGATTTCGGTTCAGTATCCTAGAAATCATTACAAAAATGAGTGCATTCACATCTGCTGCTCTGCAGTTTGCTGGTGCTTTTTCCCTTCTCATGTCCTGTATTTATGATCTACTTTATGTCTAACCTTGTCCCTGTATAGCAAATTCCTTCAGCACAGTAGTTAGTCTTCAGTAGTCTGAAGCAATAGTCTCCATGATAGTTTTCAAACCTGATCAACTTTTTGCATTGGCCAAGGCCAATTGGCACAAGTGGGGAATCTGGACTGCAGCTGTGATGCACCCTAATCTCAGGTCACTGAAAACCATGCTTGACAAAAATTCAGTGGAGAACTCAGATGGAAAAAAACAATCCCAGCATGCCTTCTGATTTTGATCAAATTTCGCAGCTATCTTTATTGTTAATGCTTTTAGCTAAATTTGGCTCTTTTATGAAAATTTTTTTCCATCGTTATATATCCATCATTTTAGTTTCTTTAAACACAACTTATTAAAGTTCCTATTGAAAAGCCTGAAATCCTTCAGATTACAAAAATAAAATCAGTTAAATTGGTTCACGGACTCACAAAATCAATTTAACCAAATTTCCTCTCCTGCAACCAGACACACCAAGTGATAACTGCACTGTCCCTGCCGTTGAGATTAATTTTCAATAGATGTCAAATCTTGGGCCTTCCTAGTTGGAATGGTTCAACATGTCATTGGACAATTAGGAAATCTACTGCCATACAACATACAAAGTAATCTGAAAATCTTCCAAAGTGGCAGATTTTCAAGGAATATTTGTCTGGAGTTCTGCAAGACAACATTCCGACGAGACAGGGAAGTTTTGGTAGGTTACAGGAACCGTGGTGCATGAAAGCTGTAATGAATCTAGTCAAACAGAAAAGCGAACAAAAGGTTCACAGAGCTAGGTAATGTTAGGGATCTAGAGGAGTATACATCTTGTAGGAAGGAATTTAAGAAAGAAGTTAGGACTGGTCCCTTTCTTGTTACTACACAAAGGCACACTAAATTGGAGATTTTTAAATTAAATGAAGCATAAAATGCGGGTAAGAACATAACAAATAGGAGCAGGAGTAGGCCATCTAGCCCTTTGAACCTACCCCGCCATTCAATAAGATCATGGCTGATCTGTCGTGTCTCAGTTCCACATTCCCGCCCTCTCCCCATAACCCTTAATCCCCTCACCTATCAAAAACCTATCAACCCGCGTCTTAAATATATTTAGCAAGGCAGCCTCCACCACTTCAATGGGCAGAGAATTCCAGAAATTCACCACCCTTTGAGTGAAGAAGTTCCTCCTCAACTCCGTTCTAAACCACCCCCCCCCCTTTATCTTGAGGCTGTGCCCTCTAGTCCTACTGTCCTTTCTGAGCGGGAAGAGCCTCTCCACCTCTATCCTATCCATCCCATTCATCATCTTATACGTCTCAATGAGATCTCCCCTCATTCTTCTAAACTCTAACGAGTACAAGCCTAGTTTATTCAGCCTCTCCTCATAGCTCAACCCCCTCAACTCCGGTATCAGCCTAGAAAACCTCCTCTGCACTCCCTCCAAGGCCAAAATATCCTTGCGTAAGTACAGCGACCAAAACTGCACACAGTACTCCAGCTGCGGCCTCACCAGTGCCCTGTACAGTTGCAGCAAGACCTCCCTACTTTTATATTCAATCCCCCTCGCTATGAAGGCCAGCATCCCATTTGCCTTCCTGACCACCTGCTGCACCTGCAGGCTGGGTTTTTGCGACTCATGCACAAGGAAACCCCGAGGTCCCTCTGCACCGTCGCCTGCTGCAGTTTTTCGCCATGTAAGTAAGAGTCCTTCCTACCATTATTCCTACCAAAGTGGACAACTTCACACTTGCCAACATTAAATTCCATTTGCCAGTTCCTGGCCCATTCGCCCAGCCTATCTAGATCCTTCTGCAGACTCTCCACACCCTCCGCACAATTTGCCGTTCCACCAATCTTGGTGTCATCAGCAAATTTCGACACCATACACTTGGTTCCCTCCTCCAGATCATCTATATAAATGGTAAATAGCTGAGGCCCCAGCAGCGACCCATGGGGCACTCCACTAGTCACCAACCTCCAATCCGAATAGCACCCATTGACCCCCACTCTCTGCCTCCTATTTGACAGCCAATCCCCTATCCACGCTAACCCCCTACCCCCAACTCCATGCCCCCTGACCTTCTGTAATAACCTCTTGTGCGGCACCTTATCAAACGCCTTCTGAAAATCAAGAAACACCACATCCACCGGCTCTCCTCTATCCACCGCCCTAGACACATCCTCACAGAACTCCAATAAATTCGCCAGACACGACTTCCCCTTAACGAAACCATGCTGCGTCTGCTCTATCAAACAATTCTCCTCAAGATGCCTCGCTATTTTCTCCTTGATCACGGATTCGAGCATTTTACCTACAACAGACGTTAAACTAACTGGCACTGTTAAGCCTGACTCTCGGGATGGTGGTGAGCCAGCTTCCTGAACCACTGTAATCCACGTGTGGGAACACCCACAGTGTTATTAGGAAAGGAATTCCAGGATTTTAGGTGATATCCTGTCATGTCAGGAAGGTGTGTGACTTGAGGAGAACTTGCAGCTGGTGGCATTCCCATATTACCACTCCCATTGTCTTTTTACATAGTTAGGAGTACAGGTTAGGTAAATGCTGTTGAAGAACTTTGGTGCTTTACTTCCATGCATCTCATAGATAGTGCTCACTGTAGGTATGCTGCACTGGTGTCAGAGAGTGACTGCAAAGTCCTGCAGGTACTTATGAGATTTGATAAACCCGTGTTTCCCAGGACAAATGGGTAATTTTGATCTTGGACAACAGCCTAAAATGGGTGATACTGATTTGACCGCCCTTTACATAATGGACAGAGTGAGGGAATCTGTTGAGACAGAGAAAAAGCAATTCAAAATTATCAATATTTAGACTTTATTTTCATATGTTTTAATAGGAAAACGGAAATCTTTCTGGTTAAGTGACCACTCACTCCTATTATTTCCATTCAATTGACAATAACTTTTGGGCCAGACTGTTTTGTGCAGAAACATCTCAGTTTCAAAGTGGGATGCATGAAAATTTGAATGGAATTTTGTTTTGCACTCATCATCTATCAACATACTCCACGGAGTGCCTGACTTCCGTGTATTGTTATCACAAAGAAGAAAACTTTTTTTTAGTATTGTTGAGGGAAATTTTTCTTGAGCTTGCTTCCAAGTTTCAACACAATATCTGATGCCAATCTTTCAGTCAAACAAGTAAACTAAATCAAACTAATGTTGGGATAAATTAAAAGGGGCAGCTCCCAAAAATGAGGGGAACTGCCCAAAACAAAGGACAAAGTGGAAAGGAAACAAACATCAAATCAAAATGTAATGAAAGGGGTCAATAATGCACCCAGTCCCTGTGGTGCCCAGCAGGCACAGGTGTTAACAGTGCCCTCGGACACCCAGCTGCAAACGTAGCCGCGGTAGAGGGGCAGTCGGGTCAGATGATCGCTTTGGTCGCCTGTGATCTGGACCTGCTCATAGCAAGTTTTGCCAGGCCCAGGAGCAGGTTCATGAGGAGGTCCTCCACCTTCCCCAACCCTCACTTCACACCAGGGGTCCGTAGATCAGGTGCGTTGGACTGGAGTGCAAACAAAACATCAACAGAAGGTTTGAAAGGAAACAAAAGAGACTCTGCAGTTTATGACATTCAACTTACATGTGATTCATGACTCCACAAGGTTACAAAAAGGGCAGGTTGCTTGGGAGTCCGTGAACCAATTTAACTGGAAACGAATTGGCACCCGCTCAACAATGTCATCTCACTGACATAGAATCAAACCCACATTCAGAGAAAACCAGAATCAGCTACTAGGTAACAAGATCATGATACAGGAGAGCTTGCAGACAGTGACCAGCCAATGAAGTTAACATTTAACACATGGAAAATTACCTGCTAGAATTTGCTAATTTGGAGGAATTTCTGCAAGTAGTGCAGTTAACCTTTTCAATTCAAAACTTTGGATGTCAACAAATACACACATGAAGTATCCAGATTCATGAAAACCAATCAGAATCACAAAATTGGTATGGCAAAGGAGGTGGCCATTTGGCCAATCGTATCTGCACCAATACATGGCAGCATAGAGAACTACATATTGCCCAGTTTGTGTACTGAGAAGGGAAAACTCTCACACAATATGGCTTTGGTGCTATGAAGAGGAGTACCAAAGTCCTTGCAATAAACTAGATGAAAGTAAGGAGCTTATACAACAAGAGATTTCCTCCCACGTTCAGTAGTCAGCAAACGGCACTATTCCATGATTACATTTATGCAGCAGTAGTATGCAGCAGTATTACATTTATGCAACGGCACAGTGGTCAGCATTGCTGCCTCACAGCGCCAGGGACCTTGGTTCAATTCCGGCCTTGGGTGACTGTGCTGAGTTTGCACATTGTCTGCGGGTCTACGTGGGTTTCCTCCGGGTGCTCCAATTTCCTCGCACAGTCCAAAGATGTGTGGGTTAGGTTGAGGCCACGATAAATTAGTGTCCCAAAATGGGTAGGTTAGGGGGATTAGTGGGGTAAATATGCAGGGTTACAGGGAGAGGGGCTGGGTGGAATTGCTATCGGTTTCAGTTCGATGGGCCAAATGGACTCCTTCTGCATTGTAGGGATTCTATGATTCTATTGTCAAAAAAGGACTAGGGTAGATTTATGGAAACTCAAAACTTCAGGTTTCCCTCGAAGCCATACGCCATCCTAACTCCCTACCCAAACACATCACTCACTACCTCTAATAATGGTTCTGCATTGCGAAATACTGTTGATGCTGGAAATCCAAATTAAAAACGGAAAACGATGTAAATTTTCAGGTCTAGTGGCATCTGTGGAGACATAAAATGAGTTAACGTTTTGGGTCCTTATTACTCTTCAGAGTTTAAGAGTCGGATGTGGCGCAGAAACACCCAACATTGAACCGTCATGACCCGTTTGATGTTTGGAAAACGTGCGGGTTAGAGAGTGGGATAATGATCAATGTGCAACGTGTCCTTCAGCAGCAACAGCACTAGACTATAAGAGAACATTCCACACAGCAAACAGCAGGCACAGAGCCAGCATGGCAGCGCCGTCTCCCCTCCCCCCACCCCGAGCTCCTTTGCTCCCCGCAGTCTCCCACAAACAGTTTGGGGGGGCGGGTTTCCCGCTCCGCCTGGGCTCAATTGCAGCGGGTAACGGTTCCGACTGCAGAGCCAGGCCACCCCGACTACCACCTCCCGCCGTTGGGGACAGCGACATTCTCACACTCCCTCTCTCACACTCACCCCTTCCCTCTCACACCCTCCCTCCCCCCTTTTTCACACCCTCCCTCCCCCCTTTCTCACACCCTCTACCCCACACTCCCTCCCCATCTCACACACACACATCCCCTCCCTCTCTGCACCGCTCGCTCACACAAACTCCCTCACTCGCCCCACTCACTCTTGGCTTTGCTGAGGTGAAGCGAGTGGTCGGTCGTCGGCACCCTGAAGGCTTCCCCGGGGTAGACATGACCTCCGGCATAGTGGTGACACCCCTGCTGCTCCTTCTTGCCGTTTTTCTCACAATTAACGATCTGGAGCAGCAAAAACCCGAAAACCAACCGACACACAAACGCCCGCCCGGCCTCCATTACTACCGCAGTGCGCCTGCGCATTGCCAGCTCCCAGGGACACCGCGAATGTCCGACAAATTAACTGGCAAACTGTCAGTGTCAGGTAAATAAACCGCTAAACTGTCAGTGTCAGGTAAATAAACCGCTAAACTGTCAAGTGTGAGATAAATAAACTGCTAAACTGTCAGTGGGAGATTGATGAAGTTCTAAACTGTCAGTGTGAGATTGATAAACTGCTAAACTGTCAGTGTGAGATTGATAAACTGCTAAACTGTCAGTGAGAGATTGATAAACTGCTAAACTGTCAGTGTGAGATTGATGAAGTTCTAAACTGTCAGTGTGAGATAAATAAACTGCTAAACTGTCAGTGGGAGATTGATGAAGTTCTAAACTGTCAGTGTGAGATTGATAAACTGCTAAACTGTCAGTGGGAGATTGATGAAGTTCTAAACTGTCAGTGGGAGATTGATAAACTGCTAAACTGTCAGTGTGAGATTGATAAACTGCTAAACTGTCAGTGAGAGATTGATAAACTGCTAAACTGTCAGTGTGAGATTGATAAACTGCTAAACTGTCAGTGTGAGATTGATAAACTGCTAAACTGTCAGTGAGAGATTGATAAACTGCTAAACTGTCAGTGAGAGATTGATAAACTGCTAAACTGTCAGTGTGAGATTGATGAAGTTCTAAACTGTCAGTGTGAGATAAATAAACTGCTAAACTGTCAGTGGGAGATTGATGAAGTTCTAAACTGTCAGTGTGAGATTGATAAACTGCTAAACTGTCAGTGTGAGATTGATAAACTGCTAAACTGTCAGTGAGAGATTGATAAACTGCTAAACTGTCAGTGTGAGATTGATGAAGTTCTAAACTGTCAGTGTGAGATAAATAAACTGCTAAACTGTCAGTGGGAGATTGATGAAGTTCTAAACTGTCAGTGTGAGATTGATAAACTGCTAAACTGTCAGTGTGAGATTGATAAACTGCTAAACTGTCAGTGAGAGATTGATAAACTGCTAAACTGTCAGTGTGAGATTGATAAACTGCTAAACTGTCAGTGTGAGATTGATAAACTGCTAAACTGTCAGTGAGAGATTGATAAACTGCTAAACTGTCAGTGAGAGATTGATAAACTGCTAAACTGTCAGTGGGAGATTGATAAACTGCTAAACTGTCAGTGTGAGATTGATAAACTGCTAAACTGTCAGTGTGAGATTGATGAAGTTCTAAACTGTCAGTGTGAGATTGATGAAGTTCTAAACTGTCAGTGAGAGATTGATGAAGTTCTAAACTGTCAGTGAGAGATTGATGAAGTTCTAAACTGTCAGTGAGAGATTGATGAAGTTCTAAACTGTCAGTGTGAGATAAATAAACTGCTAAACTGTCAGTGAGAGATTGATGAAGTTCTAAACTGTCAGTGTGAGATTGATGAAGTTCTAAACTGTCAGTGAGAGATTGATGAAGTTCTAAACTGTCAGTGAGAGATTGATGAAGTTCTAAACTGTCAGTGAGAGATTGATGAAGTTCTAAACTGTCAGTGAGAGATTGATGAAGTTCTAAACTGTCAGTGAGAGATTGATGAAGTTCTAAACTGTCAGTGTGAGATAAATAAACTGCTAAACTGTCAGTGTGAGATTGATGAAGTTCTAAACTGTCAGTGTGAGATTGATAAACTGCTAAACTGTCAGTGTGAGATTGATGAAGTTCTAAACTGTCAGTGAGAGATTGATGAAGTTCTAAACTGTCAGTGAGAGATTGATGAAGTTCTAAACTGTCAGTGTGAGATTGATAAACTGCTAAACTATCAGTGTGAGATTGATAAACTGCTAAACTGTCAGTGTGAGATTGATGAAGTTCTAAACTGTCAGTGGGAGATTGGTAAACTGCTAAACTGTCAGTGTGAGATTGATAAACTGCTAAACTGTCAGTGTGAGATTGATGAAGTTCTAAACTGTCAGTGTGAGATTGATAAACTGCTAAACTATCAGTGAGAGATTGATAAACTGCTGAACTGTCAGTGTGAGATTGATGAAGTTCTAAACTGTCAGTGGGAGATTGATAAACTGCTAAACTGTCAGTGAGAGATTGATAAACTGCTAAACTGTCAGTGTGAGATTGATAAACTGCTAAACTGTCAGTGTGAGATTGATAAACTGCTAAACTGTCAGTGAGAGATTGATAAACTGCTAAACTGTCAGTGTGAGATTGATAAACTGCTGAACTGTCAGTGTGAGATTGATGAAGTTCTAAACTGTCAGTGAGAGATTGATAAACTGCTAAACTGTCAGTGCGAGATTGATGAAGTTCTAAACTGTCAGTGGGAGATTGATAAACTGCTAAACTGTCAGTGGGAGATTGATAAACTGCTAAACTGTCAGTGGGAGATTGATAAACTGCTAAACTGTCAGTGGGAGATTGATAAACTGCTAAACTATCAGTGTGAGATTGATAAACTGCTGAACTGTCAGTGTGAGATTGATGAAGTTCTAAACTGTCAGTGAGAGATTGATAAACTGCTAAACTGTCAGTGCGAGATTGATGAAGTTCTAAACTGTCAGTGAGAGATTGATAAACTGCTAAACTGTCAGTGCGAGATTGATGAAGTTCTAAACTGTCAGTGGGAGATTGATAAACTGCTAAACTGTCAGTGGGAGATTGATAAACTGCTAAACTGTCAGTGGGAGATTGATAAACTGCTAAACTGTCAGTGCGAGATTGATGAAGTTCTAAACTGTCAGTGGGAGATTGATAAACTGCTAAACTGTCAGTGGGAGATTGATAAACTGCTAAACTGTCAGTGTGAGATTGATAAACTGCTGAACTGTCAGTGTGAGATTGATGAAGTTCTAAACTGTCAGTGAGAGATTGATAAACTGCTAAACTGTCAGTGCGAGATTGATGAAGTTCTAAACTGTCAGTGGGAGATTGATAAACTGCTAAACTGTCAGTGGGAGATTGATAAACTGCTAAACTGTCAGTGGGAGATTGATAAACTGCTAAACTGTCAGTGCGAGATTGATGAAGTTCTAAACTGTCAGTGGGAGATTGATAAACTGCTAAACTGTCAGTGCGAGATTGATGAAGTTCTAAACTGTCAGTGAGATTGATGAAGTTCTAAACTATCAGTGGGAGATTGATAAACTGCTAAACTGTCAGTGGGAGATTGATAAACTGCTAAACTGTCAGTGTGAGATTGATAAACTGCTGAAATGTCAGTGGGAGATTGATAAACTGCTGAAATGTCAGTGGGAGATTGATAAACTGCTAAACTGTCAGTGGGAGATTGATAAACTGCTAAACTGTCAGTGTGAGATTGATGAAGTTCTAAACTGTCAGTGGGAGATTGATAAACTGCTAAACTGTCAGTGTGAGATTGATGAAGTTCTAAACTGTCAGTGAGATTGATGAAGTTCTAAACTATCAGTGGGAGATTGATAAACTGCTAAACTGTCAGTGTGAGATTGATAAACTGCTAAACTGTCAGTGTGAGATTGATAAACTGCTGAAATGTCAGTGGGAGATTGATAAACTGCTGAAATGTCAGTGGGAGATTGATGAAGTTCTAAACTGTCAGTGGGAGATTGATAAACTGCTAAACTGTCAGTGTGAGATTGATGAAGTTCTAAACTGTCAGTGAGATTGATGAAGTTCTAAACTATCAGTGGGAGATTGATAAACTGCTAAACTGTCAGTGAGAGATTGATAAACTGCTAAACTGTCAGTGGGAGATTGATAAACTGCTAAACTGTCAGTGGGAGATTGATAAACTGCTAAACTGTCAGTGGGAGATTGATAAACTGCTAAACTGTCAGTGGGAGATTGATAAACTGCTAAACTGTCAGTGGGAGATTGATAAACTGCTAAACTGTCAGTGTGAAATAGATAAATTGCTGAACTGTCAGTGTGAGATTGTTAAACTGCTAAACAATCAGTGTGAGATTGATAAACTGCTAAACTGTCAGTGTGAGATTGATAACCTGCTAAACTGTCAGTGTGAGATTGATAAACTGCTAAACTATCAGTGTGAGATTGATAACCTGCTAAACTGTCAGTGTGAGATTGATAAACTGCTAAACTGTCAGTGTGAGATTGATAAACTGCTAAACTGTCAGTGTGAGATTGATAAACTGCTAAACTGTCAGTGTGAGATTGATAAACTGCTAAACTATCAGTGTGAGATTGATAACCTGCTAAACTGTCAGTGTGAGATTGATAAACTTCTAAACTATCAGTGTGAAATTGATAACCTGCTAAACTGAGAGTATGAGATTGATAAACTGCCAAAGTGTCAGTGTGAAATTGGTAAACTTCTAAACTGTAGCAAATTACTGTGGAGGGTGGAATGTGAAACCAAAAGAGATGCTGGAAAATCTCAGCAGGTCTGGCAGCATCTGTGAGAAGAGAAGAGCTGATGTTTCAAGTCCAAATGACCGTTTGTCAAAGCTAAAAGGCATAGAAAGTGGGAGATATTTATAGTGCAGGGTGAGGGAATGAATGGTGATTCATTCAGCCATGTGGAGGAGAGTGATGGTACATGGGAATTGTTCAGCCTCCTTTCAAGAAAGGAGCAAAGAGCTCTCAGGCTGCCCTGGTGTGGGATGGAGGTATAGAAAGATTGCAAAACCAGTAATTTGCTTTTATCCACTGCCACTTCTCATCCAGGAATGCCTACCCTGAAGAAGTATTGCTTTTCTCTCCTGCCCCAGTGAACTTATTTCCCCTTAGCTTGACTCCATCCTCACTCCTCTGGTCCATTCTCTCCCCACTGTGATTCCTCTGATGCCCTGAGTCATATTGACAGCTTCGAGTTCACAGGCCCTAACTGCCTCTTATTCACCATGGATACACAATTTCTCTACACCTCCATCCCACACCAGGATGGCCTGAGAGCTCTTCGTATTTCCTTGGGTCTCTATGATTAAAGGGTAATCTGTGCTGGTGTCATTTGTTGCTGAAAGGTGAAGTGATGGTAGGATAGGAGGATGGGCTGTCTTTCAGGGAGTCAGATCACCTGTATAAACCTCTCCATTAGGAACAGTGTGAAAACTTTGATGAGTACGCCGGGAGCGCACAGCTGGATTTGAGAACAGACTCACACACCGAGGATCGGTTCTCCTCCAGGACTGGGCTGTCACTGGAACACCCGCAAACTCTAACCATCCAACTGGTTACACTGAGCAATCTCTATCCTTTAACAGGTTTGTGGCTGATCTTCTACCTCAGCTCCGCCTTTCTGCATTATATCTGTCTTAAATGGTCAGATAAAAGCAAAATACTGCAGATGCTGGACTCTGAAACAAAAACAGAAAATGCTGTAAAATCTCAGCAGGTCTGACAACATCTGTGGAGATAGAACTAATGTTTGGAGATGTTAGGGGTAAGTTTTTCACTCAGAGGGTGGTGAGTGAGTGGAATCGGCTGCTGTCGGTAGTGGTAGAGGCCAACTCGCTGGGGTCTTTTAAAAGACTTCTGGATGAGTATATGGGATTTAATGGGATTGGGGATTACAGATAGTTCTATGGCTTGGTAGGTATGGAAATGATCAGTGCAACTTGTGGGCCGAAGGGCCTGTTTGTGCTGTAGTGTTCTGTGTTCTATGTTTCTTCATCATGTCATCCAGGCTTGAAACGTTAGCTCTGCTCTCTTTCTGCTCACCAATCTAAAATGTCCTGTTTGTTCCTATTTTCACTAACCTATCCTCAAACCATGTTAATATATTGCCTCCATATTCCATCAAACCTAATTTTGTGTATTAATCTTTTGTGTGGCCCCCTTATCAAATGCTTTGTGACAATCCAAATATATTACTTCCATTTTACTAGCTACACCCTGAAAAACTTCACCATATTTGTTAAACATTATTTCCAATTTTAAATCTATGTTGATTATACTTAATCACATTGTCATTTCCTAATTTTGTTCTGTCCATGTCTCTAATAAAAGATTTCAGCATTTTGCCAATTCCTGATGTTAGATTAATGGGCCTATATGTCTCTATTTTCTCTCTCCTTTCTGAAATAGCAGGATCATGTTTGCTGCCTTCTAATTCTTGGTAAATGTTCTAAAATCTAAGGAAATCTGAGAGATCAAAACCAATGAATCCAGTATCTCCGCAGCTCCCCCTTTTAAAACCCTCAGATACAGTTTGTCACGTCCAGGGGATTTGTTACCACTTACTTTCATTAATTTCCCCAGTTCTACATTTTTCCTGAAAATGATTTCTTCAAGTTTATCAAACCTAAATATGTATTAATTCTTTAAAATCTAGTCAAGGCTTGTCTAAAGTCATGAGGCTTCTCAATTTATCTTAGCCAACTCACAACCCATGCCCTATACAGTTAGTTTAGTTTAGATTTGAGAAGCTAATTTCAAACTTAATTAAATAATTTCACACTCATTATACATTTCTATCATATCTTGGTCATCCTTCCCTAATTATTAATCAACTTTTCTTCATTTAATAAAACTAGATCCAAGACCAATGTTCCCATATTGGTTCCTTGAAAAACTGACCTAGAAACCTGAATTATAAACATTCCATGAAGTCACCCTCCACACAATTACTACAAATGCTTTGATCAGGTCATATTTAGATTAGAGGTTCCCTCCGTAATTACTAAATTCCCCTTATTACACGTGCTTCTAATTTCCCAATTTATACTCTGCCCTGGACTATCACTATTGTTTGGTGGGTTTATTTTACATTCCACACCAACCCCCTATTTTTCATGTTTATTGCTGTTTCTTCACTCCGCCCAAACTGATTCTAATTTTTAACTTTCTGGGTCAATCTCCTTTCTCTTTAATGTCTTTATCCAATTTTCTTATCAGGGCTACCCTTAATCATTTCACACATTCTGATAAAGTGCCTTTAGTTTGGACTTCTAATTTTCCCCGATGTCACCTTAGTCACCAATGCCCTTTTAACTTTGTTACTCTCAGAGAATAAAGAAAATTACAGCACAGGAACCGGCCCTTCGGCCCTCCAAGTCTGCACCTACCATGCTGCCCGACTTAACTAAAACCCCCCACACTTCCGGGGACCATATCACTCTATTCTCATCTCATTCATATACTTATCAAGACGCCCCTTAAAAGTCACTACCGTATCCGCTTCCACTACCTCCCCCCAGCAATGAGTTCCAGGCACCCACTACTCTCTGTGCAAAAATTCTGCCTCGTACATCTCTTTTAAAACTTGCCCTCGCACCTTAAACCTATGCCCCCTGGGGCAAGAGTAATTGACTCTTCCACCCTGGGGAAAAGCTTCTGACTATCCACTCTGTCCATGCCTCTCATAATCTTGTAGACTTCTATCAGGTCTCCCCTCAACCTCCGTCGCTCCAGTGAGAACAAATCAAGTTTCTCCAACCTCTCCTCATAGCTAATGCCCTCCATACCAGGCAACATCCTAATAAATCTTTTCTGTACCCTCTCCAAAGCTTCCACATCCTTCTGGTAATGTGGCGACCAGAATTAAACATTGTAATCCAAGTGTGGCCTAACTAAGGTTCTATAAAGCTGCAACATGACTTGCCAATTTTAAAACTCAATATCCCGGCTGATGAAGGCAAGCATGCCATATGCCTTCTTGACTACCTTCTCCACCTGCATTGCCACTTTCAGTGACCTGTGTACCTGTATACCCAGATCCCCCTGCCTATCAATACTCTTAAGGGTTCTGCCATTTACTGTATATTTCCGATCTGTATTAGACCTTCCAAAATGCATTACCTCACATTTGTCCAGATTAAACTCCATCTGCCATCTCTCTGCCCAAGTCTCCAATTGATCTATATCCTGCTGTATCCCCTGATGGCCCTCATCACTATCCGCAAATCCACCAGCCTTTGTGTCATCCGCCAACTTACTAATCAATCCAGTTACATTTTCCTCCAAATCATTTTTATATATTACAAACAGCAAAGGTCCCAGCACTGATCCCTGAGGAACACCACTTGTCACAGCCCTCCATTCAGAAGCGCACCCTTCCACTGCTTCGTTCTGTCTTCTTTGACTGAGCTAGTTTTGTATCCGCCTTGCCAGCTCACCTTGAGACTCTCAATGCCTCTTCCTGACCAACTCTACATATCTTTACGGCAAAATATTGTTCTGCTCCAGAACCTTGATGTATCGTTTGCTGCTTTTGAAAATGCATGGAACAGATGGATACAGACCAAGGGCAGACAGATGACATTAGTTTAATTTGGTGTCATGCCCAGCACAACATCATGGGCTGAAGGCCCTGTCCATCTTCACCTGAAGAGGTCTGCACTTCCTCATCAGAATCCCATTTTTAACATAATAGCATTCCAGAACTCCTTCTGCTTCAGCTCTGGTTTGAGCCAATTGCATCACTTTACCTAACTCTGGATCAGCTTGCTGAGTTTCAATCAGCAAAGACTTAACATTTCCTACAGATTAACCAAATCTCCAAAAAAAGTTTCAGATAGCCAAATACGTTTGTACTGTCAATTCTAGCTTCAATGATGGAATTTGTTCAGCCATTGTCTGGGTCATTATACAAGAAAGATAAATTTCTGGAATATTTTCCTGCAACTGCTCTGTCTCCTTGATTCCACTTGATCTTTCTGTAACTACTGGAGAAGCTACTACTTTGACCCATCCAGATCATTTCCAAAGAATAAATCAACTCTGACTGCAGGCAAGCTACGAACAACTCTACAGTTACTGATCCAGACACTAGGTTACACTCCAAATGCACTGATATTCCCCACCAATACCATTCACTAAAACCTGGGAATTTAGTGAACCCTGGTGGAAAAGTTCTTCCCTACCCCAGTCAACGAGTTTGGGTAGGCCTTGTGTCACTACAGGTTCACTTGAGGGATAGGTAGTTAATTTTCCTTTTGACAAGAGTTGCCGGTAGCTTGTTCACCATCCCTGCACTCAGACTATTTATATTTAGTTTTACACCTGCAGTCAGAGCTACAGCTTGGTATGTAGTTCTTTGGTTTTGGCCCCTTTCTCTATAAAAATCTTGTGTATTCCAATAAATACCATAGATTTACCTTGTGACTTCCAGCAATTCACAGAAAGGTTCACCTTATAACAACAGGAACACTTAGGCCTTCAGACATCACTCCCACCCTCAGAACTTTCCTTTCTAGTCTGACAAGGAGATTCTAATACATTCCCAGCTGTTTCTTCACATCCCTGGCTACCTGCCTTCCTGTCACTCTCCCATCTTCTATCCTTCTCAGATTTGGTTTTATGGATAAACTCGTAATCATCAGCCATCTCAGTTTCTTCTCTAGCAGTGAAAACTTTCTCTCTGAGATCTGAAGAGAATAAATTTTAAAATTCCTGCAGGAGAATTATTTCCCTAAGAATCTCACAGTTGGCCTCTATCTTTAGTGCCTGTATCCAATGATCAAAGCTGGTTTGCTTTCCCATCTCAAATTCCATACAAGTCTGTCCAGGCTATTTCCAGAGATTCTGAAATTTCAGCCTATAAGCTTCAAGGACCAATTCATAAGCAACAGGAATAGTCTTTTTTTTATCATCTGTTGAAGTCACTTCATGAGCTCTGCCAGTCAATCTACTTTGCATAAGTAGCGTTCAGTTTTTGTTTTGCCAGCCATCTGCCCAGCTATCTTTTCAAAAGAATGAAAAATGCAATTATACCCCTTTCCTCAAACTTCATGAGGGCTTGCCCAAATTTAACAGCTTCCCACTGAGTCCAGGATCCTCACATCAATATCTGCCTGCAACTAGTCTGTTGTTTTATTTCCAGCATTTTAAGCTGATATTCCTTTTCTACATCCTTTTCTCTCTCTGCCTTTCTGCTTGCCTCCTTTTAAATTCCTAATATAGACTCATTGCTATCTCCTGCTTTTCCATTTCCTCCTTTGAAATGGTGTACTCTGCCTCTTCCTCATGTTCTCATCACTTTTCATTTGACCAAAATTCTAATTCTGACAAACTGTGTCCATGTAAATTTATCTCCTTCCGACTGCAAAGGCTCCTCTGGCTCTTTCACTTCCATATTCAGCATTTGGCTACTAGCTTTCGAAGCTCTGCTTTCTTAGCTTTCTAACTTCTACCTATCTCTTCCACCACACCCACCTACTGTGCAATGATTAATATATTCAAGGATAATAATCTAACCCAGGTTGCTTCAACAACTCACTTGCATCAGAAGCAGCAATGTCGAATGCATGATGCCTCCTCCTGAGGTCCCCATTACAGGTGCCAACCTTCAGCCAATTTGATTCACAAAAGCATGATATCAAGAAGCAGCTGAAGACTGTCGTAAAAAGCCATCTGGTTCACTAATGCTCTTTAAGGAAGGAAATCTGCCATCCTTACCCAATCTGGCCTAGAGGTAATACCAGATCCTCAAAAACTTGGTTGGCTCATAACTTTCTTCCACAGTGGCAGCAAACCACTCAGTTTAAGAGAAATTTTATTGGACAACAAATGCTGACCTTGAGTGACCCCCACATCCCATGAGAAAATTAAAATATAAAGATAATTCTGCAGGTAATAAGGGTCCACAATGATATTTTATACATGACGTGGAGATGCCAGTGTTGGACTGGGGTAAACCCAGTAAGAAGTCTCACAACACCAGGTTAAAGTCCAACAGGTTTATCTGGTAGCAAAAGCCACTAGCTTTTGGAGCGCTGCTCCTTCGTCAGGTAATGGACAGCACGGTAGCACAACAGTTAGCACTGCTGCTTCACAGCTCCAGGGAACTGGATTCCATTCCCAGCTTGGGTCATTGTCTGTGTGGAGTTTGCATGTTCTCCTCATGTCTGCATGGGTTTTCTCCAGATGCTCTGGTTTCCTCCCACAGTTCAAAGATGTACGGGTTAGGTTGATTGGCTATGCTAAAAATTGCCCCTTACTGTCCTGAGAAGTGTAAGAAGGATTAGTGAGTGGATATGGGGATAGGGCCTGGGTGGGATTGTGGTCAGTGCAGACTCAATGGGCCAAATGGCCTCTTTCTGCACTGTAGGGTTTCTGATTCTATGTAACTTACCTGACGAAGGAGCAGCGTTCCGAAAGCTAGTGGCTTTTGCTACCAAATAAACCTGTTGGACTTTAACCTGGTGTTGTGAGACTTCTTACATGTTTTACATATACAGAGAGATGTACTTTCCCAGCGGATGGGTGGAAGACGCCAGCCTTTGTGACCAAGGAACAGGTGCCGCCTCGCGCCTCCACCAACGGTCACTGAGAGTCTTTCCGTCTGCCCCCAGCTCAGCCCTTGCGACCCACATTAACCGCCGTGAAGCTGAAACCACCTCAGCGGGACGGACGGAGCAAAACCCGAGAGCCGCCAGGTGACAGAAATTGATTCACAAAAACATGATATCAAGAAGCAGCTGAAGATGTCTCGGCATTGGAATAGCGGCTTGGAGATCAGGACACGCGATCGGGAAACAAGCCACGCAACCAATCCCAGAGGCGGAGGGAGAGGTTGGGGGCCGGGCGGTGGAGGGAAAGACTCGGTGACCATTGGCGGAGGCGCGAGGTGGCACTGGTTTTACGCATGTGCATTGCTGCCTAGTGTTGGATTAGCACATGAGTAAGGTCTCGTGTTTAAGCAGTCTGCGTCTGCGCGGCGACATCGGATCGCGATTTTGGCGGCATTCAAAATGGTCTACAGCAGCTTGGAGATCAGGGCACGTGACCGGACAATAGGCCACGCCCTTTCAATGCAATCAGTCACAGGACTCCCTCTGAATAATACAGCCAATCACAGAACTCCTAACCCCATATCAATGAGGTAGAGTTGTTGTCCTGGTCCTATTTCAGAAACTGTAGATGAAATGAAACCAGTATGGGCTATGAGAAGGATAGTGTAGAACTTCCAAAGGATGCTGACTGTTGGTGCAGTGGACAGTCAGGGACTGGATGAAGTTCAGAATAAAGAAATGTCTTTAATTTTAGCAGGGAGAACTTGGAGAGTTGATTTAAAATAGAGTACAACCGTTAAAGGGATTTAAGAGCAGAAAGACCTGGATGTACATGAACATAAGCCATTGAAGGTGGCCAGACAGATTGAGAGATTGGCTAACAAAGCCTATGGTATACTGGGCTTTATGCATGGGTGCATCAAGTACCAGAGCAAGGAGGGTATACTGACAAAAACAGAAAATTTTATCTGTGGAAAGAGAACGGAGTTAATCATAGAATCCCTACGATGCAGAAGAAGGTCATTCAGCCCATCAAGTCTGCACCAACCACAATCTCACCTAGGCCCTATCCCCATGTACTTACCCTAGCTAGTCCTCCTGACATGAAGGCGCAATTTAGCATAACCAATCCACCTAACCCGCATATTTTTGGACTGTGGGAGGAAACCGGAGCACCTGGAGGAAACCCATGCAGACATGGGGAGCACATGCAAACTCCACACCGACAGTGACCCAAGGCCAGAATGGAACCTAGGTCCCTGGTGGTGTGAGGCAGCAGTGCTAACCACTGTGCCACCATCCACAAATGTTTCGGGTTTAATGTTTGAGTCTGGATAACCTTTCATCAGAACTGGCTATATTAAACTTTGTATAAAACTCTAGTTTGTCCTCAGTTGGAGTATTGAGCCCAGTTCTGGATGTCACACCTTATGAAGAAGCTGAATGCATTGAATAAGAGAAAGTATGTAAAACATGCATGAGAATAGTTCCAGGACTGGGGAGGTACAGGTATGAAGATAGATTGGAATGTTTTACTTGAAGAAAAGAAAGCTGAGAGGAAATTTGATCAGGGGTTTGGCCAGAATAGTTAGAATCTTCCTGTTTGTGAAAAGATTGCAAAGACAGAGTTAAAGTAAGTGGCAGGAGAAGGAAAACAAAATGAGAAAAAATTTTTAATGCAACAAGTGGTTAATGTCTGGCATGCACTGTTTGAGTGCAGTAGAGGCAGATTCAATCGAAGCATTCAAGGCAAAATTGAACTGTTAGCTGAAAAAGTCGAATGTGCAAATGGCTTTGTTCTGCATCGTAATGATTCTGTGATCGCTGGATCAATCACCAGGCTCCTCAGTAATACAGCCAGCCATTCACTGGGCTGCTCTTCCAGTAATACATGTTTTGCTGCTTTAAGCCCCTGCGTACACCAACACCCACCCTTCCTTGCAAGTTAAGATTCTTCTATTCCTGTCAGCATAGAGATATTGGAGAAGTTTGGAGGCTTTCAAAGGAACATTAGCTGGATAGGAGGCACCTTGTATATTTTGGACATTACATTGCACAATGAGTTCAATCACACAGCAGTGCCGATATGTTGTGGTGTGATCACTGGGTGCACAGGAGGACGCATAAACTGGAGAGATGCCGAGCTTGCAGGAGGCTATCACAGGGTCTACAGACACAGCTCCTTGATTTCTTACAAAAGCGGTTCAATAGGCTGAGGTTCCTACTTCAGGGCTGTAGACATTTGCAGCTCCCTAGAAGAAAACCTGCTGCCTGTTGGACGTGATGAACTAAGCATTATCAGTGACTGAAAATCCTAATTCCTTTCAGAACTTTACTGGGACGTTACCGGAGACACAGTAGTCTTGATATATAGCGGATTACACATAAATACATCAGGCAGCTGATTGATAAATTGCCAATTTGACAGTTATGTAACGTTTCCCTGTGATGAGCCAGAATAATTGGGCTCTTGGATTCTCTTCTGTCTGGAATCCCCCAGGCACAAGATGTGCTAGGTTGAGGTCTTATTGTACAGTGCGGAGTGTCCCCTGAGCTAGAATCTATGGGTTTGAGTCCCACTCAGGATTTGATAGCCACGGAAGATATGTCAATAATGTGGCCAAACACGTTTAGTGTCAACCTGAAAATCCTTCCAACACACCAATGGCAGGTAGTAAAAGTTTAGTTTATTTATTAGTGTCACAAGTAGGCTTACATTAACATTGCAATGAAGTTACTGTGAAAATCTCCTAGAGTAAGAGTGGGAGAGATTCCTGGTCAACTACACGATGAAAAGAAGGTTTGACCATTGGTCCAGACTAGAACATGCAAACTCTCTGAGACAAAGACTCTGTGAACATGTTCTATGCACTTGTATTTTCAACAGAAAAGGCTAGAGACAGAAGGATGAAGATGCTTTTCAATTAACACAGTGCATCCAATGAACAGATAAAGTCAACAGGTCCACAGACGCAACAGAAAGACACAAACAGTTGAGAACAGCTGAGAGTACCACCACCACAAGTGTGATTGACTGCACACACATGACAATCCGAGCGCCCCTGCTGCAACCAGGAGTATTATCCATCAGTGTGGAGCAGGTGTGAAACCACAAGAGGTTCATGCAACTGTGCTCCAGATTCTCTGGGAACTGTCATGATTCATTCATTCCCACTGTGACAGTGCAACATCCTAGACCAGCTCAGCAGACTTTAGAGTTGAATGAAAGGAGGAGATGAGGAAATGAAGGAGAGGTTCTGCTGCAATCTGAGTGGGTAGATGCTTCATACTCTGTATCCTTGGTCTGTGTACAATGTTCCTGCTGCTCACCTCTTCACCTACCTCTTCATGAGAGCTTCAGGTTTCTTTCTCTCATTGCTGGAGAAAAGTTTTCCCCTCCTGCTCTCGTTTGCACCCGGCAATAATTCCAAAGATGTGAGAAAAGAAAAATAAAAAGATTGGTGAAGACAAATGCAGGTTCCTTGCAGTCAGAAACAGGGGAATTTTATAATGGGGAACAAAGAAATAGCTGACCAGCTAAATACATACTTTGTCTCTATCTTCATAGTTGAGGACACAAATAGCATACCAGAAATGTTGGGAAATTGAAGGAAATCAGTATTAGGAGGGAAATGGTGTTGGGGAAATTGAGGGATTTGAAGGCCAGTGAGTCCCCTGGGCCTGGTAATCTAAATAACAGAGTACTTGAGGAAATGGCCCTTGAAATAGCTCTTTGGCCCATCACACCTGTTCCAGTTAAAAACAACACCTAACTATTCTAATTCCATTTTCCAGCAGTTGGTCCATATCCTTGGAAGCCTTTTTATTTGACTTGATTTGGTTTATAATTGTCATATGTATTAGTATGCAGTGAAAAATATTTTTCTTGTGTGCTATACAGACATTTGCTAACGTGAGTGAGTGACCATCTGCCAGGTCCTCGCCCACACACTCAGCCTATCCAAATCTCTCTGCAGACTTTCCGCGCCCTCCACGCAATTTGCTTTTCCACTCATCTTCGTATCATCAGCAAATTTCGTTATCCTACACTCAGCCCCTTCCTCCAGATCGTCTGGGTTTATGGTAAACGGTTGAGGCCCCAGCACCAATCCCTGCAGCACTCCACTAGTCACCAGCTGCCAACCAGAAAAGCATCCATTGATTCCAACTCTCTGCTTCCTGTTAGATAACCAATCCTCAATCCACGCTAACACTTTACCCCCAACTCTGTGTACCCTAACCTTCTGCAGCAACCTTTTGTGAGGCACCTTATCGAACACCTTTTGGAAATCTAAAAACACCACATCCACCGGTTCCCCTCTGTCTACCGCACTAGTCACGTCTTCATGTCCTTTTAAATAAAGTTGAGACTGTGGCCTTTGCTGGTCATCTTTATTCATGATTATGTGTGATTGCCTAGAGCTCAGTGCCTGTAGAAAATTGGAGTATGTGTATCAGGAAGAGGAAAAGCTCAGACTTGAACTGAAGCTTTTTGGCTCCCCCTTGTGCCCAGAGCTCTGCTATGCAGCTCTTTACTCAGCTGTTCGCAACCGTTGCGATCTTTCTGTTGTCTCTGAACCCAAACTGCTGACTTTGTCTGTTCATTGAGTGCACTGTGTGCATTGAAAAGTATCTTCATCCTTCTGTCTCTAGTTTTTCCTGTTGAAAGCACAAATGTGTTGCATAGAACACGTTTGCAGAGTCTTCATCCCAATAACACTGTCACTTTATCCCCACATAATCAGTTCTATGTGCTAGACAGAAACTGAAAATCAAGCGCTCACATTTTGTAAGTGTATTGGGCTGGTGATTGAGAGATTCAGATAAGTTTGATCTTCAAACTGAAGAATGTATTTATTCTGAGAGAATGTTCAAGTTCTGTGCACCATTCAGATTTACTTTTCCCTCATTAGAAAGTTTGCAGGTTTCAGGAAGGGGCAGGTTTACTGTCAGGTTAGAATTACCTCTTTCCTGGTGACTGAGGAAGAGTGTATGCTCTGGGTGAAATTGGGAAGTTTTATGCATAAGGCACTGGCTAGTTTAAACTTCAACTTTCCACAAATTGATTTGCATTATCACAACCATTAAACTTTCTGAGAGCTGGAGCAATCAGGCAGTGCAATAGATTGTAATTGTTTCGTTTTTCCTTTTCTGTAAGTGGTTTTGGGATTGATTCACTTCTGTCACAATACTCGATCATTTATGTTGCTTTGCCTGTTTTTGTCTTAATTGCACCAATATAACAGGTCGAGCTCTGGATCTTTTTTGAACTCTTGAGTACATGATTCTGTTGGAAAATCCAAGACCTCAAACTTCGAACAGACATCAGTTTCCAATTAGTAGATTCCAACATCTGGTCACCTCTCCTAGAGCGTCAGGTGAAGCCTTTAGCAGGCTTCAAACTTCCAATCCTGGAGGGAATCCCTGACCTTCTCCAATCAGCCAGTTTAATAAGTTCAAATAGACAAAGCAGAATAAAGAAAAATGTTCACGGAGAATTTACTGCTAAGTCTCTTGAAGAAAAAGGTTTTCACTATTCTGAGCCTCAAACATGTACGGTTCTCTACTTACCTCCCTGTTGTTTTAACGTTAATAAAGCCAACTACAGGAAGAGTTGAAAGCCCCTGCATTACTCTAAAGGATAAAAACAGAATTTATGAAAACCCTACAAAAACTAAGATTCTGGACCATTTGGGCCTTGGGGATCTCAGGTGGTGTTCTCTACCTTACAAGGATAGATTGATTCGGGCAAAGCCAGACTTCACAGATGTCACATGGAAGTCCCATCTTTCTATCAAATGAGCCAGTCTCCAGAATTTGGAGCACAGCTGCACTTTCATCAGGTGACAGCTGGACTTATGGATTTGAAACTGAAAGCAACTTAGCAAGAAGTGAAGATTCTATCACAGCTGTGAATCTGAAACCCTCAGCAGGTCAGTCAAACATTGTGAAAAGAATGGATAAGTTAACGTTTGCTATGTGGGCTATGTGCTGATGATGGATTTGCAGCAGAAAAGCTAAAATTTGTCAATTCCCAGGAAGTATTGTAAAGAATGTAATCTATGTCATAATGGGAAGCATGCTGCCCTCTGGGTTCGAGTGTTCTGGCTGGCATTCAGTTGAAGTACAGAGAGAGTGTTGCACTGTCAGAAGTGCTGTCTTTTGAATGAGTTGGGAAATTAAGGCTCTGATTCACCTCAGGCAGATATAAAATATCCCATGGCACTGAACAAGCATAGTCCTAGGCCCAACCATCTTCAGCTCCTTCATCAATGACCTTCATTCCATCATAAGGTCAGAAGTAGCAGTTTGCCATTGAAACAAGACTCAGCCCCATTTGTGACTCCCCAGATACTGAAGCAGTTCATGACCAAGTACAGCAAGAACTGGACAATATCCAAACATTGGCTGACAAGTAACATTTGCACCATACAAGTGCCAGGCAATGACCATCTCCAACAGGAGAGTATCTAACCATTACCATATGGCATTACTTTCACTGAATCCCCATAATCAACATCCTGAGGGTAATGATTGACCAGAAACTGAACTGGATCAGCCATATACATACTGTGGCTGCAAGAGCAAATTACAAGCTAGGAATCTTGCGGTGAGTAACTCACCTTTTGACTTCTCAAAGCCTGTCCACCATCTACTATCCACAAGTCAGGAGTGTGATGGAATGCTCTCCATTTGCCTTGATGAGTACTGCACCAATAACATAAAGACAAAGCATATTGGCACCCTATCCATAAACACTTAATCCCTCCACCACTAACACACAGAACCCCGTGTGTACCATCTACAAAATACACTGCAGAACTCACAAAGGCTCCTTCGATAGCACCTTTTAAACCTAAGACTTTCAGAATTTCTCCTAGAATAGGGTAGCAGACATATTGGAACAGCACCACATGCAAGTTCCTTCCAAATTACTCATCATCCTGAAATCACTGTTCCTCCACTTTTGTTGCATCAAAATCCTGGGACTCTTCCCTGACAGCACTGTGAACGTAACTACATGAGATGGATTACAGCAGTTCAAGAAGGCAGCTCACTGCCACCTTTTCAAGGGTAAGAAGGAACAGGCACTAAATGACCTAGCCATGACACTGAGATCACATGAATGTTTTTTTTAGAAGTCTGATCAACACACCACTCCTTTTTATTTGCACAAAAATGCAGTCACTTTGTCATCTGATCTTCTGACTCAGGCTGAGTGAGAAAGCACAATGCAATCTGTTCCTGAGGCTTTTTTTCCAGTCCGGATGAGTGGAGGAATTGAAGCTACACCCCTTTTATTACTGTAAAGCTGCTAAGTTTAAAGGTCCAGCCACCGGGGGAAGATGGGTAAGTAAGTGGGTAGGATGCAGTGGAAACTTGGTCAATGGGGCCTTTGGGTTATCAGATGTCATTTGGTCAGGGAGAGTTGCCTCGTCTATGAGGTTGATGAGGATAGTCGGGGGGGGGGTGGAGTGGGGTTGTGGTTAGGAGGTTGAGAGGGTAGTTGGGAGGGGGACTGGTTGGGAGATGAAAGGGTTAATAATCACACAACTTTAAGAATCACATAATCTGTAATGAGAAAAAAAATGGTCTTCAGAAAAGTCTTCACATAGAAGCACCAAGGCATTTAGTCTGAGAGAATTCATTGAATCAGACATCTGGACCTGTGAGGAAGAGCGATATCTACAGACACAAGCACAAGCTGGGACATCAATGATCTCTTGTAACGATGATGAATTAGGGCAGATAACATGATAAAGTCTTCATGCTGATTGGATATCAATACTTTATGAATGATGTACGCTTATTCGATAGTTATGAATAGATAGGGATAACTCCTATACCTTGATAGGTATATGCTAATTAGTTGTAATCAAATTTGAAACTATAACTGCTTGTGTATTTTTGAATTCTGGGCAATTACTGGCTCTGACTTTCCAGTGTCATCCACTATAGCTTGACTTAAAACTGGTTGTTTAAGAGAACTCTGTGATTTAGTCTAGTTACTTGAAGGGTATAAATTAAATGGCTGAACATCAAAATCCACAAAAGGAGTAGTTGGGGGGATGAGGATGGTCAGGAGGCAGTCCAGCGCTAATCGGATGTTGGATGGTTAGTCATGGATTGGATGTGTAGTCAAGAGGACCAGTGAGGAGAAGGGGTAAGTACTATAGTTGCCCTAAAGAGGGGAGTTTCAGATTGAACTCTTACTCAGTTCCTCTAGGCTATGAAATCAAACCAAATCATGGTAAGAGCAGCATGTTTTAATAACATAGAATTTACAGATGCTATTTGAGCCAATGTCAGCAGTAATGATCTGCACAAGTCCCCTTTAGCCAATTGTGTCATCATGAGATTTTCATACTTTCAGTCGGTATATTGATAAACTTTCTTGTCTGAGCATAAAGTAGGTTTTAATCTGTTGATTAGATCTATTTGAACTGTAGGTAACTGGGTAACATGGAAACTAGAAGCAGGAATAGGCCAGTCAGCCCTTTCAGCCTGCTCTGCCATTCATTTTGATCATGGCTGATCATCGAATTCAATATCCTGATCCCCCTTCCTCCTATATCCCTTGATTCCTTCAGCCCAAAGAGCCAAATTTAATTTCTTCTTGAAATCAGACAACGTTTTGGCCTCAACTACATTCTGTGATAGTGAATTTCACACATTCACCACCCTCTGGATTAAGAAATTTCTCCTCACCTCGGTTCTAAAAGGTTTACCCCTTATCCTCAAGCTATGACCCCCAGTTCTGGATTCCTCCACCATTGGGAACATTCTTTCTGATTCTACCCTGTCCAATCCTGTTAGAGTTTTGTAAGTTTCTATGAGATTCCCTCTCGCTCTTCTAAATTCCAGTGAATAAATCCTAACTGACTCCTCACATGACAGACCTGCTTTACCTGCATGCTTACATTCAGCGATTGGTGTATGGGGTGTCAGGGAGGGGTAGTACCTGTGTTGGGAGAACATGTCGTGACCCTTTCAGGGCAGTTTGTCCACTCTTTGTCCCCACCTGGCACTCAGCTCTCACCTGTGGCTCCTCGTGGCTGTTTGCATGCGACAGCGGCCATGCTCCGGGCATGTCAAGAGAAAAGACAGGCAGGATGTCAGAATGACCAAGGCCACGTGTGGTGCTGACTGCTGGACAGATCACTGGCTCATTGTCTCCAAAATGAGGCTCCGCGTCACACACAAGAGGCGACCACAGGGAAGCAAGGTTATGAAAAGAATCAATGCGGCCAAGCTAAAGAGCCCCAGCATAGCTTCAGCACTGGCTGAATTCTTAGAAATCAAGCTTGCTGACCTACACCTTGCAGGCAGTGCTGAGGATGACTGGGAACACTTCAGGGATGCTGTCCATTCCTCTGCACTGAAGATGCTCGGGCCCTCTATCTGCAAGCAGCATGACTGGTTCCATGAGAATGATGAGGAGATACTTACTCTACTTGTTGAAAAGCACCGTCTTCATCGGGCCTGTCAGAATGACCCATTATCAGCTACCAAGAAAAATGCTTTTACCAGTGCTCGCAGGACAGTCTGGAATAAACTGCGCCAAGGCAGATGAAATAAATTAGGCTTGTACTCGTTAGAGTTTAGAAGAATGAGGGGAGATCTCATTGAGACGTACAAGATGATGAATGGGATGGATAGGATAGAGGTGGAGAGACTCTTCCCGCTCAGAAAGGATAGTAGGACTGGGGGCACAGCCTCAAGATAAAGGGGGGGCGGTTTAGAATGGAGTTGAGAAGGAACTTCTTCACTCAAAGGGTGGTGAATCTCTGGAATTCTCTGCCCGTTGTGGAGGCTACCTCGCTAAATATTTTTAAGACGCGGGTTGATGGGTTTTTGATAAGAGAGGGGATTAAGGGTTATGGGGAGAGGGCGGGAATGTGGAACTGAGCCACGACAGATCAGCCATGATCTTATTGAATGGCGGGGCAGGCTCGAAGGGCTAGATGGCCTACTCCTGCTCCTATTTCTTATGTTCTTACGTTCTTAAATATAGGGATACACTGATAGAAATGATTTGAAACGATATGAAGGCCTCAACACTCTCTAGGGACCTCAATCTCTCGGGAGATCCCCCCTCCTGAGTACAGATGGTATAACGGCGCAACATCATGGGCCGAAGGGCCTGTTCTACGCTGTATTGTTCTATATTGTTCTAACTCTCATTACAGAGAGGGCTCTGATCCTGCAGAGATGGGCTGAACACTTTGAAGCCGTCCTCAACGGACCGTCATCTATTAACGATGAGGCAATAGACAGGACTCCCCAGGTTGATATCAACAGCGCCAGGGATGACCTACCGGTAGTAGCTGAAGTCACGAAAGCTGTCAGCCAGCTATCCAGTGGCAAAGCCCCAGGGGCAGATGCCATACCTGCAGAGATCTACAAAGCTGCTGGTCCTGTACTTATCGAGAAGCTCAGTGAGTTGTTCCAGTCTTTTTGGAAGCAAGGATCCATTCCTCAGGAACTTAAAGATGCTTCCATCATACACCTCTACAACAGGAAGGGCAACCGACAAGTATGCGACAACCACCGAGGAATCTTGCTGCTCTCCGTCACAGGAAAAATCCTCACAAGATTTCTGCTTAATTGTCTGGTCACTCATCTGGAGCTAGGCTTGCTTCCAGAATCACAGAGTGGCTTCCGCAAAGGTCATGGGACTACTGACATGATTTTTGCAGCACGCCAACTTCAGGAGCAGAATCGCAAGCTCTACACAACCTTTGTTGACCTTGCGAAAGCCTTTGACACTGTAAACCGACAAGGCCTGTGGAGGATCATGTCAAAGTTCGGCTGCCCCCCCCAAATTCATTCAGATAGTACGCCCGTTCCATGATGGCCAGAGTACTGGATGGCGGAGAATCCTCTGAGGCATTCCCAGTCACCAATGGCGTCAAACAGGGCTGTGTGCTCGCATCTACACTGTTCAGCATGATGTTTACTGCCATGCAGAATGAAGCCTTCCAGGACAGTGTTGCTGGAATCAGCCTCAAGCACAGAGTAGATGGGAAGCTCTTCAACCTGAAGAACTATTACCAAAGTGAAAGAGACTGTTTTGAGAGATTTCCTCTTTGCCAAGGACTGCGCCCTGTATGCTGGCTCAGAGCCAGGGCTGCAAATCAGTATGGATAAATTTTCCACAGCTTGTGACAACATTGGACTCACTATCAACATTAAAAAGACCAAAGTCGTGCACCAGTCTGCTCCTCATGCACTGTACACAGAACCCATAATCACAATCAAAGGGCAGAAACTACAGGCAGTGGACCAGCTCACTTATCTTGGCAACACCCTCTCCCAAGCAGTGACTATTGATACAGAAGTTAACTGCAGAATAGCAAAGGCAAGTTCTGCTTTCGGTAGACTGCGCTCCACTGTATGGGAACGTCGAGGAATCAGCCCGGCAACAAAACTGAAGGCCTACAGCGCCGCGGTACTCGCTACCCTCTTGTATACCTGTGAAACGTGAACTGTGTATCGAAGGCATGCAAGACAGCTCAATCATTTCCACATGACTTGTTTTTGCAGAATATTACGCATCCAATGGCAAGACAAAGTACCAGACACTAAAGTTCTCTCTAGAGCAAGTCTACCATCAGTCCACACACTGCTGATGAGAGCACAGACCTAGTGGGCAGGTCATGTCATCCGTTTGTCAGATGAGCGCATAGCCAAGCAGCTCCTTTTTGGGGAACTCTGCTGGAAGGCGCTCGCATAGAGGGCGGAAGAAACGTTTCAAAGACACACTCAAGACCTGCCTGAAGTCGCTTGACATAGACATGAGCACCTGGGAAACGCTGGCACAAAACCGCCCTACCTGGCACTGCCTCATCCACGAGGGCTGTCGAGCTTACAAAGCAAGGTGTGTTGCTGAAGCACAACTTAAGTGTGAGCTGCGCAAGTCCAGAGCCACCAGCGCATCAACTACAGTGACTACACAAGTCTGTCCAATATGTGCCAGGACATTCCATGCCTGAATTGGCCTAATCAGTCATCTTCGGACACACCGCATCCAACCTCAAAATGACTAATGGTGTTGAGGTCCTCATCGATGACGATGGACAAACAACAACATTCGGCGACTGATGCGTGAGGACTCCAAGATCTCATTGAATATCCACTTCTCTCAATTTGCACCCATTCAAGTAATAATTTGTCATTATTGCTGCCAACATGGATAACCTCACATTTATCTGCATTATACTGCATCTGCCATGCATATACCAGCACACTCAGCCTGTCCAAATCACGCTGAAGCATCTCTGCATCCTTCTCACAGTTCACCCTCCCACCCAACTTTGTAAATTTGGAGATAATATGTTCAGTTCCCTCTTCCAAATCATTAATATGTAAGGTGAACAGTTGTGATACTAGCACAGATTCCTGCAGAACCCCCCAGTCACTGACTGCCAATCAGAAAAAGACCTATTTATGCCAACTCTTTGCTTCCTATTTGCTAACCAGCTTTCTATCCAACTTAAGACATTACCTGCAATCCCATGTGCTTTAACTTTTCATAGCAATCTGTTATGTGAGACCTTGTTGAAAGCCTTCTGAAAGTCTAAGTAAACCACATCCACCAGTTCTCCTCGGTTAACTCTTCTTTCTAGTTACATCCTCAAAAATTTCCAATAGATTCGTCAATCCCTTTTGTAAATCCATGCTGACTTTGTCTGATCATACCACTGCATTCCAAATGTTGAGTTATGAAATCCTTTATAATAGACTCCAGCAACTTCCCCAGTACCAACAGGCTCACTGGTCTATAAGACCATAAGATGTAGGAACAGAATTAGATCATTTGGCCCATCGAGTCTGCTCCGCAATTCAATCGTGGCTGATATGATTCTCATCCCCATTCTCCTGCCTTTTCCTCGTAACCCTTGATCCCCTTACTGATCAAGAACCTATCTCTGTCTTAAAGGAACTCAATGACCTGGCCCCCACATCCCTATTTGGCAAAAAGTTCCACAGATTTACCACCCACTGGCTGAATAAAATCCTCCTCATCTCAGTTTTAAAGTACCGTCCCTTCAATCTGAAGTTGTGCCCTTGAGTTCCAGACTCTCCCATTATTGGAAACATCCTCTCCACATTCACTCTATCTAGGCCTCTCAGTATTCTGTAAGTTTCAATTAGATCCCCCTCTTTTTAAACTCCATTGAGTATAGACTCAGACTCCTCAGCTGCTCCTCATGTGACAAACCCTTCATTCCTGGGATCATTTTTGTGAACCTCCTCTGGACCTCCTACAAGGCCAGCACATCCCTCCTTAGGTATGGAGCCCACAATATTCCAAATGGAATCTGACCAGAGCCTTATACAACCTCAACTGTACATCCCTGCTCTTGTTTTCTAGCTGTCTAGAAATGAACGCTAAAGTTGAATTTGCCTTCCTAACTGCCAACTGAACCTGCATGCTAACCTTAAGAGAATCCTGAACCAGGACTCCCAAGTCCCTTTGTGCTTCAGATTTCTGAAGCCTTTCCCCATTTAGAAAATAGTCCAAGTCTCTATTCTTTCTACCATTTATCAGACTATGCTTTAACGTGTCTAGTCTTGCTGTATAAGGGCACGGACTGCTTCTGTATCTGAAGAGTTGCTAATTCCATAGAACATCAGCAAACATCCCACTTCTGACTCTATGATGGAATGAAGATCATTGATGAAGCAGCTAAATACGGTTGGGCCAGGACACTATCCCAAAGGACTCCTGTAGTGCTTGTCCTGGAACTGAGATGATTGACATCCCAGTACCAAACCCATTTTCTTTTGTGCCAGGTATGAATCCATCCAGTGGAGAGTTTACCCCTGATTCCCATTGACTCAATTTTTGCTAAGGCTTCTTGGTGCCACACTCAGTCAAATGCAGCCTTGATATCAGAGGCAGTTGCACTCACTTCTGTTTCAGTGCTTTTGTCCACATTTGGACCAAGTTTGGAATGAGCTCTGGAAATTGGCCCCCAGTGGATTCAATGGCAAATCAGTGAACTGATTATTGCTGACTAAGTGTTAACTTGATAACCTTCCATAACTTAATTGATGATTAAGAGTCATAATTGGCAGGATTGTATATGTCCTTTTTTATAGACTAGTCATACTGGGTGATTATTGTGTTATAGATGTGCTGGAACAACCTGGCTTTTTTTTATACATATATTTATAAATGGAGAGATAGGTATTTGTTTAGAGAAGGAGTTGCCATATATTCTAAGAAGCCCCTCCATGTATTCCAAGATTCTCCTGCACCAGAGTTTTGAGATCCTAATGTGTTCTTCAGGATTCTACATTCCAGAATTTAGAAACTCTCTGCATGGGCTATAGAATACCATTAATGAGCCTATCTTTCCTTGGTTTCTCTTGGTAAATCAAGGTACCTCATTTATCTGATTTTAACTCTTCAGAACCTTTCATTATTATAACCATTACCATTTATTGCTTTGCCTTCTTCAACATCCTCGGATTAATGCCATTTGGCTCATTTAATAATGAAGATTGAAGGACAGATTTCCCTGTCAGTAGCTTTTGGGAACCCATAGCCGTTAAGTTTCGGAAATAAGGAGAGATGTGTAATACAGGCTCTCTGATCCTGTTACATTGTTTCTAGGATTTTCTGGAGTTTCCTTAAAAGGGAAGATCTGCTTTGCACTTGATATTACCATCACTAAATCTCCTGGGAGTTACCACTGACCAGAAACAGAAGTGGACTAGCCATAGAAATACTGTGGTTTAAAAAACAAGTCAGAAACTGGGAATTATGTGGCAAATAACTCACCTCCTGACTCCCCCAAAGCTTGTCCACCATTGAGAGAGCACATGTATGATGGACTACTCCCCACTTGCCTGGATGAATACAGCTCCAAAAACTTTCAAGAAGCTCAATACCATCCAGGACAAAGCAGCCAACTTGATTGCACTCAATCCATTATATTAAACATTGTCTCCCTCTGCACCAACACAAAGTACCAGCAGTGTGCTATAAGATGCATGACAGCTACTCTCTTTCAACAGTACCTTCCAAACCTAAAAGAACAAGGGCAACAGATACTTTGGAACTCAACAACTTGGACACAGTACGTGGATAAGCCTACGAGAGGAGAGGCTGTACTTGACCTGGTACTGGCGAATGAACCAGGACAGGTGACGGATCTCTCAGTAGGACAGCATCTTGGGAACGGTGATCATAATTCTATCTCCTTCACAATTGCATTGGAACGAGATAGGATCAGGCAGGCTAGGAAGGTGTTTGTCTGGAATAAGGGGAAATGTGAAGACGTCAGGCAGCTAATTGGGCAAATAAACTGGAAGGAGGCATTCTTGGGGAAAAGTACAGAAGGAAGGTGGCGGATATTCAAGGAATGTTTGTCTGGAGCTCTGCACGACAACGTTCCGATGAGACAAGGAGGTTTTGGTAGGTCACGGGAACCGAGGTGCACGAAGGCTGTGGTGAACCTAGTCAGGAAGAAAAAGAAGGTGTACAAAAGGTTCAGGGAGCTAGGAGATGTTAAGGATCTAGAGGAATATAAGGATTGTAGAAAGGAGATTAAAAGGGAAATTAGGAGAGCCAGAAGGGGTCATGAGAAGGCCTTGGCGGGTAAGATTAAGGAGAATCCCAAGGCCTTCTACAAATATGTGAAAAGTAAAAGGATGAGAAGAGAAGGCATAGGACCTATAAAAGGTGAAGGGGGAAAGGTCTGTGTAGAACCAGAAGAAATGGCAGAGGTGCTTAATGAGTACTTTGCCTCAGTATTCACGGTGGAAACTGATCTGGGAGATTTTGCTACAGGTTTGCAGCAGATGGAAAAGATTGAGTATGTGGATATTAAGGAAGAGGATGTGTTAGAACTTTTAAATTCTATCAAGATAGACAAGTCGCCGGGACCAGATGGGATGTACCCCAGGTTACTGTGGGAGGTGAGGGAGGTGATTGCAGAGCCCCTGGCGATGATCTTTGCGTCGTCGATGGAGATGGAAGGGGTTCCGGAGGATTGGAGGATTGCAGATGTAGTTCCTATTTTCAAGAAAGGGAACAGGGATAGCCCGGGAAATTACCGACCGGTGAGTCTGACCTCAGTGGTTGGTAAGCTGATGGAGAGGCTTCTAAGGGACAAGATTTATGAGCATTTGGAGAGGTTTAGCATGATCAGAAATAGTCAGCATGGTTTTGTCAAGGGCAGGTCGTGCCTTACGAGCCTAGTTGAGTTCTTCGAAAATGTGACAACACATTGATGAAGGAATAGCAGTGGACGTGGTGTACATGGACTTCAGCAAGGCGTTTGATAAGGTCCCCCATGCAAGACTTCTTGAGAAGGTGAGAGGGCATGGGGTCCAAGGGCCTTTGGCCTTGTGGATCCAGAACTGGCTTGCCTGCAGAAGGCAGAGAGTGGTTGTGGATGGGTCTTTTTCTACATGGAGGTCGGTCACCAGTGGAGTGCCCCAGGGATCTGTTCTAGGACCCTTGCTGTTTGTCATTTTCATAAATGACCTAGATGAGGAAGTGGAGGGATGGGTTAGTAAGTTCGTCGATGACACGAAGGTCGGTGGTGTTGTGGATGGTCTGGAAGGATGTCAGAAGTTGCAGCAGGACATAAATAGGATGCAAGACTGGGCGGAGAAGTGGCAGATGGACTTCAACGCGGATAAATGTGTAGTGGTCCATTTTGGCAGGACCAATGGGATGAACGAGTACACTATCAAGGGCAGGAATCTTAGTAGTGTTGAAGAGCAGAAGGATCTTGGGGTCCGGGTCCACAGGACTCTTAAATCGGCCTCGCAGGTGGAGGATGTGGTCAAGAAGGCGTATGGTGTACTGGCCTTCATTAATCAAGGGATTGAGTTTAGGAGTTGGGAGGTAATGCTGCAACTTTATAAGTCCCTTGTCAGGCCCCACTTGGAGTACTGTGTGCAGTTCTGGTCGCCTCACTATAGGAAGGACGTGGAAGCTATTGAAAGGGTGCAGAGGAGATTTACAAGGATGTTGCCTGGATTGGGAGGCATGCCTTATGAAGATAGGTTGAGGGAGCTGGGACTCTTCTCCCTGGAGAGGCGTAGGTTGAGAGGCGACCTGATAGAGGTTTATAAAATGTTGAGAGGAATAGATAGGGTGGATTCTCAGAGGCTATTTCCCCGGGTTGAAATGGTCGCTACGAGAGGACACAGATTTAAGGTGCAGGGAAGCAAGTACAGAAGTGATGTTAGGGGTAAGTTTTTCATTCAGAGGGTGGTGAGTGAATGGAATCGGCTGCCATCAGTGGTGGTGGAGGCGAACTCGCTGGGGTCTTTTAAAAGACTTCTGGATGAGTATATGGGATTTAATGGGATTGGGGGTTGTGGATAGGTCTATGGATTGGTAGGTGTTGATGTGATCGGCGCAACTTGTGGGCCGAAGGGCCTGTTTGTGCTGTAGTGTTCTATGTTCTATGAAATATCAGTCCAAGTCACTCGCCATCCTGCATAGAATTACACTGCCATTTCTTCACGCCGCTGGCTCAAAATCCTGGAACTCCCTCCCTAACAGCATTGTGGGTGTACCTACACAACATGGACTGCAACGGTTCAAGAAGGCAGCTCACCATCATCTTCTGAAGGGTGATTTGGGGTGGGTAACAAATGCTGGACTAGCCAATGATCCTTACACCCAATGAGGCAAATAAATAAAAATTACTGATATGGGAAGGGTGAGGTGTTCTAATTTTCTTGAACCTAATTTCCATGCTTGTTATTTCTCGTGAGCTTCAACTAAAAAATTAATACAAATAGAAATCTCACTGTTACCCATTTCAATTCTTGAATCAGTTCTCAGATAGAACATAAACAAGGTTTTATGTAGACTCACCATTCAATTCAATAGAATTTTACAGTGCAACAGGTTTATGTCAGTGCCGGGGATTCTCCACCACTGCTTTTGGTGGGTGGGAAAGCTGGTGGGGCTGGAGAATCCAACAGGAATCCCCAAACGGCTTTTACGCTCTCAGGGATTCCCATTCCAACTGCCCCTGCACATCCCCCACCCACATCACCAACTATCTAACAGAGTTCTTCTCATTTCTTCTCATTCTTCTCATGGAGGCTACCTCGTTGAATATATTTAAGTCACGGATAGATAGATTTCTGATAGACAAGGGAATTAAGGGTTATGGGGAGAAAGGGGGAAAGTGGAACTGATCCACTGCAGATCAGCCGTGATCTTATTGAATGGCGGGGCAGGCTCGAAGGGCTAGATGGCCTACTCCTGCTCCTATTTCTTATGTTCTTATTATGTTTATTTACGTATAATTAGCAGGCTTCCCACTCTATTATTCACCTCACAACCAATGTGATGTCACACCAGTGGGGTTTACAACAGATAAGAGCAATTGACTGCAGATGCCAGAATCTGAAACCAAAAGAGAAAATGCTAGAAAATCTTGGCAGGTCTGGCAGCACCTGTAAGGAAAGAAATGAGCTGATGTTTCGAGTCCAGATGATTCTTTGTCGGATTTGACAAAATGCTGCCAAACCTGCTGAGATTTTCCAGTGTTTTCTCTTTGGGTTTACAACAGATCCTGACTAATGGGGAGCTGGTGATGGGATCCAATTATGCTCGTACAGGTCTGTACAACACTCAGAGAAGAGAGGGTCATGTCGGGGCACTGCCGGTGGGGGGGGAGAGTGGAGGTTGGAGGGGGGTGGGGGGGAGGGGGGGAGGTGGTGGGAGGTGGGGTGGTGGGAGGTGGGGGGGTGGGAGGAGGTGGGGGGTGTTGGGGGGGGTGCTTCTACTGGGGTGATCCCTGGGGTCTGTTCCGCATCCTTGGGGATGGAGTTCCCATGTCTGAGAGGGGATTCTGGTCTTCTAAATGGCACCCTGATCTCTAGAAAGCTGAGATTGCTGGCATGAGCCCATCCCACAGGCATGATGTTGTGGGACCTGCCTCTGGAATATTTTTTAACTTAAATATTTAAAAAAGGCAGGAAAAGCCAACAGTGGAGATAGCAGACAGTGCACCACTTTTCCCACCTGAGCTGACCCTTAGTTAAAAAATGATAAAATTCTGCCCAGTCTCTGCTCCAGCATCTTCTCTCACTGTAGACCTGGTGGTCATGTGGACATGGAATAACATGGGCACAAAAAGGGGTCACTTATCAGGAGCATGGGAATTCTCCCCTGGGTGTGGGCAGACAAACAGCAAGTAAGAGCTGCTCAGTATTATCAATAAACCTTCAATGTTGTTAGTCCTTGGTCGCCAGTCACTGCAACCTTGGATATTCACCATACTTCACAGCATGGTGGCACAGTGGTTAGTTAGAACTGCTGCTTCACATCGCCAACAACCCAGGTTTGATTCCCGGCTTTGTGCAGAGTCTACTTGTTCTCCCTGTCTCTGATGTTTCCTCTGGATGCTCTGCTTTCCTCCCACAGTCCAAAAGACATGCTGGTTAGATGCACTGGCCATGCTAAAGTCGCCCTCAGTGTACCTGAACAGGTGCCAAAATGTGGCGACTAGTGGATTTTTCACAGTAACTTCATTGCAGTGTTAATGTAAGCCTACTTGTGACACTAATAAGTAAACTTTATCTAACCCTATCAGCATTTCCTTACTCTTTTTTCGAAGTACTAATCTAGTTCCCTCTTCAAAGAGTCTATACTCATTCGCTCAACTGCTGATTTCTAATGACCGCATTAAATTCCACATCCTCATCACTTACTATGTAAAGAAGTTTATTCTGAATTGCTTACTGAATTTGTTACATAATTTTATACTTTTTTGACCAAGTTTTTTGCCTTATCCCGAAGTGGGTCTACCTTTTCTATCCCTTTTAAAGATCCCATCAGTTCACTTCCCACACTTTGGAAATTATGTTCAGTTTTCACTAGTTGTCCGGTTGCTCATTGGGTAAATATCATTCCGGCAGTGCCCAGCCATGAACTTGTGCAGTGTTACTATCTTATTTGGGTTATAAGCTGTGAACATGAATCTTTGAGGGAGTGTTTAGTCTTGTGCCACTGACAGTGAGGTCAGACACTGGGATGGCAACTGATGGGTATCAGCAGGTGGGAGAAGCGGCAAGGGGAATCCTTCCCTTGCGTCACTGGAAAAGGGGTGGGGGAGAACCCCTGGCTGACGCAGGGAGGCGGCCGCTCACCTATAAGAGCGGCTGAGGCTGCAAGAGGCGGGCAGAGAGTAGCTGAGGATCTCAGTAACCTTGTGCAGGGTGAGCAGCACTCCAGCTCCACACAGCATCAGCAGCCGCCACTGAGATGAAGTCGCATCCGGGCCGGAATGCAACGAGATGTGAGTAAAGATGCCATGTGAGGACGGGCTGAGCCGGGACTCCTCTTCCCTCTCAGAGAAAGCACACACACCCTGCCCGTTACCGCTGCTGTTCCATCACCGCCTGGTGGCAATCTGCCGCTGTAAGGAATTGCAGAGACGGACTGCTGTCAGGAATACAGGAGATCAGGCACTGCGAATAAAGAGGATAGGCTAATGTTTGGAAAAGTAATGTTCCTGTACATAGATAGAGAACTGGTAAATATTACAGGAGAAAATGGACAGGTTAATATTTGGGGAAAAGATGTTCCTGTTATGAATGAAGGCAGGTTATTGCTTTAAATCCTTTTTATATCTATGAATCTAATTTAACACTTTTGTAAAGTAAACCCACAGTAATCACCTAGGTTATATATTCAGGTTGTAAAATGAACCTAAACACCATTCATTTAGAAATGAATGTTCCAAGCTGTTTAAGGAGCTGATGGATTAAGAATAGAGATGCAGAACCCTGGTTGATGAATTGCACTCTAAGTGTTTATTTCCTGAACTTTGTATGCTGTCTTCAGAATCTTCTGCATTTGTTCCATATCACTCAGTTATCAGTGCACTGCAGCGGGTGCTGGTGGGGAGTGGGGTGGGGGAAGATGTTGAGTACATGTGTCAGCTGCTTTGCTAATGAGATTTCATGTGGCTACCATACCTATGGTTATAACTTTACCCAAGCCTTCTGTTGTATTGCAGCAAGGGTGGAGGAGGGAGATCTGAGTGCTGTACTGTGTGAATTTAATGCAGTGATTGAGGATTTCACCTCCCCGCTAAGCAAGAGACATTTCAGATACGACGAACATTTAAGATACATGAAAAGACGGAACAGCACAAGCACCAGTGATGGTGGGATCAGTGATTCAGACAGTGAGTATTGAACACCGGGGAAGGTGCCTCTAATGGGGGGAAGGGTTCCCAGTCTCTGCAGCAAGACCAGAATTGACATAATGGTCTGTTGCTTTGTGTATGATTCTTGAATCGGACAGAACTTGGATTGAATATCAAATCTGAAACAAGTTACTACCTTCAAACAACATTTTCTAACTGGTTGTGTACACAGGAGTACAAGATAGCTATTGATGAGGAAGTTGATCAAGTCTATCTGAATTCTAAAGTCCTGTGTGCTCTACAGTGCCATAGCCAATTGTTTTTTCAAAGGTTTCAAGAATCTTGTCTCCCCCACTCCATGTAGAAGCCAGTCGTTTACTGTCCTCACTATAGGAGGAGAAGCATTTCTAAATATCAGCCCTAAGTTGACTTTATCTATTTAGATTTGTGTACCCACATCCTCCAAATAACATGCCATATTTATCGTTTCCACTCCCCTATCTTCTTTGTTTCTCCAGCCTCTCCTTATAAATCAAACTTGACACATGTATAGACCACTGTGTCTCTATTCTGCATTCCTGTACTCCAATGTTACTGATTACTATCTCCTCCACCTTGTATTCTTCTATTTGCCAATTCAATGTTTTTGCAACTCTCTGCCTCAAAAGGTATTGGAAGTGGAGTCTTTGAAAATTTTTAAGGCAGAGCTAGCTATATTGCTGATTACCAATGAATAGAAGGTTATTGGGGATAGGAGGGGATGTGGAGTTGAGCTTACGACTAGACCAGCCATGATTTTATTGAATAAAAACATATTATGCGGATGCTGAAATCTGAAACCAAAAGAGAAAATGTTGGAAAATCTCAGCAGGTCTGGCAGCATCTGTAAGGAGAGGAAAGGGCTGATGTTGAGTCCAGATGACCCTTTGTCAACCCTTTGTCATTTTATTGAATGTTGGAGCAGGCTTCAGGGGCTGAGTGGCCTACTCGTGCCCCTAATTTGTATGTTTGTATTTTTAACGTTATATTGACTTAGTTAAGCATTGGCCTCCCGCCTGCCCACTGTTCATGTTTGATTTTTGAGTCTATTGTCTGTGATTGAAATTAATTATTCTGCATGTAAAATAAAAACAATATGCTACCCTCTAATTACATGAGCGAGGTTGCAGAGTTGTGATATTTTATGGTGCAGCAACCGGTCTGCACTTCTGACTTGTTTGAATTGTTTGATGTACACGTTCCAGCCAAGTGGTTTCCGTGCATTAGTTCCTGTTCTTCCGTTTTATTACAGGTACAGATTCACTTCAGAGAAACAGTTTCAGCTTCAGCGATGAGAAACTGAATAGTTCCATGCTTTCATCTTCTAAAGGTACTGTTGCCTACAGTCTCTCTTATCTAATATCTGTTTCATTCAAATGTTGATTTCCTGAGTTTGTGCTGTCAATAAATGTCAGTATAGAATTGGTGAATCATTCACAAAGGATTAGACTCAGAATTATCTCCAGATAGTGAAATATGTATTTTCACACTACATGCTCACCCTGTGCATTCATTATTCTCTCCCCTTGTTTTATTTTGCAGGATTGATTTTTTTTTTGACCCCTGTGGGCAACTGCACAGACTATGGGAGATCCTTCTCGCCAAAGGGAATGGCCAAATAGATAGGGATGGTCCTGGTGGCCCACTAGTGAGAATCTCTGACAGCTGCTTTCTCTGATCACTCAGGGTTTGGGGGAATTTTTAGGTCAGGTGCAGGAGTTTGGAACTGATTTGGATTTTTGTTGGTTGCAGCCCATCTTCCCTTGTTAGTGAAAGACCCAGGTATCTCCTGTCAAGAGTCATGTTCCTTGTTATCCAGGAAAATAGCAAGATGTAAGGAGGTGGTTCCAGATGGGAGCTCTGCGCAATGGGGAAAGGACAGTCATCATAGAGTCATAAAGGTTTACAGCATGGAAACAGGCCCTTTGGCCCAACTTGTTCATGTTGCCTTTTTTTAAACCCCGAAGCCAATTGCCCACATTTGGCCCATATCTCTTCGTACCCATTTTTTTTCCCCATGTAACTATCTAAATGCTTTTTAAAAGACAAAATTGTACCTTCCTCTATTACTACCTCTGGCAGCTTGTTCCAGACACTCACCACCATCTGTGTGAAAAAATTGCCCCTCTGGATACTTTTGTATTTCTCCCCTCTCACCTTAAACCTATGCCCTCTAGTTTTGGACTCCCCTACCTTTGGGAAAATATATTGACTATCTACCTTATCCATGCTTCTCGTTATTTTATAGACCTCTACAGGATCACCCTCAGCCTCCTATGCTTCAGAGGAAAAAAGTCCCAGTCTATCCAACCTTTCCTTATACTCAAACCATCAAGTCCTGGTACCATTCTAGTAAATCTTTTCTGTACTCTTTCTAATTTAATAATATCCTTTCTATAATAGGGTGACCAGAACTGCACACAGTATTCCAAGTGTGGCCTTACCAATGTCTTGTACAACTTCAACAAGATGTCCCAACTCCTGTATTCAATGTTCTGACCAAAGAAACCAAGCATGCCAAATGCCTTCTTCACCACTCTGACTCCACTTTCAAGGAGCTATGAACATGTACCCCTAGATCTCATTGTTCTGTAACTCCCTCCAATGCCCTACCATTAACTGAGTAAGTCCTGCCCTGGTTCAATCTACCAAAATGCATTATCTTGCATTTGTCTAAATTAAACTCCATCTGCCATTCGTCAGCCCACTGGCCCAGTTGATCAAGATCCTGTTGCAATCGGAGATAACTTTCTTCACTGTCCACTATGCCACTAATCTTGATGGCACTTCAGTTTGTGGAGAATTACAGGGTCTATGGAGGTAGTGCTTCTGTACCGTGAAATAGAATTTTTTTTAGAAAGTTGTTGCAATGCAATCATCTGAGTTCTGTAGAGGAACTTGCAGACTTTAATAATGAATTGAAGCTCTTTGTAGTGAGTGCTTTATGCCTGCAATTACTTGGTTGTGTGACACTGGGCTGTGCTATATGTTTGCAAGCGCCACAAATATAACATAGCTGCAAAGGCCAAAATCTTTTAGATTTCTAACTCCATGGGCTAAATGCCACCAGCGGCAAATGGAAATAAACTCCCTCTTCTGGCAATATTTGGGGTGTCTCACACAGGAAAGACATATGGTCCTCAGATTCTTGGACTTTACTCTAGAATCAAACAAGTTCCAAGACAGAAGTATGAAGTTATAAACAATGTTCAGACGATTCTGAACTTTGACACATTCTTGGCACACTAGTAGACACCTCAATCTGTGTCTCATACAGCATTTAGATCCTCACTAGGTCTTATCAGATGTCAACCTCGAAAAAAAGTCCATGAATCTTGGTTTGGAACTATATTGGCTTGGAATTGTATAGGCCAAACCAGGGATAGGGGATAAATTGGTTTTACTAAAGAACATTGGCAAATCAATTGGGGTTTTACGACAATAAGCTGCCAGCCACCGTGGCCATTTTTTGGAAGTTTTTCTCCACAACGCCAACCTCTAATAAAAAATTAAGACAACTCACCTTAAATAGGAGAGTACCAATGCCAAACCTAATAAAAAGCTTCAAATGGTTCTATTCTTTACAGCAAAGCTTGGAGATACAAAGGAACTGGAAGACTTTATTGCTGATTTGGACAGAACATTAGAGAGTGAGTATTGTTTTTATACATTATAGTAGATCAAGAATCAAAATGTTTCCATTGTCTGATTGTGATGTATAAATGAATAGAAGCCTTGAATCTGCAAGTGACAAAACATTTTTCAGTTTTCTAGTTACGATAACACCAAATTACTTGCTTTGCACAGCGATGCCCATATTAACCTGACCCAAATGCTTAACAATAGGTTCAAGCAAACTTGTTCCCCATCCAACCACTTACCAGACTGTATGAAAGAGATGATGAAATGAAAGAGCATTCTGTTATATTTTGACATCAGTTAGTTTGTATTTATTGTGGGCTGCATCTGGACTTCTAGCAGGTCACTGGTGTGTGTTATTTACTGGCACATTCCAGTCCAGCACTTTGACTGCAGCGGACAGTACGTGGACAGGGTGTGCACCCATGGCTTGGTTTCCATTTTGTGCTTTTAAATTACGTTTATCAAGACAGCAAAATCTGCTGCATGAGAAACTCAAAATCAAGCATGACATTATAGTGATTTTAAAATGTAGTAACAACGTAACTGGCTAACAAATACCACGAAACCTGACTCTTTGCAATCCATTAGTAAAATCAGAAGATTTCTTATATTGTATAGGATATGAGGTAAGAAGTGTCTCAAAATCAGGTTAAAGTCCAACAAGTTTATTTGATAGCAAACCCACAAGCTTTCGGAATGCTGTTCCTTCATCAGGTGAGTGGAAGGTTCTGATCAGAAACAGGGCATGTTTGTGAGACTTCTGGTGTTGTGAGACTTCTTACTGTGTTTACCCCAGTCCAGCGCTGGCATCTCCACATTAGGATATATGAGACAGACAGACCATTCCTTTCTTTATGCTGCAATCAAGCCACCACCATCTTTTCTCATCTAAATTGACCACTATATTGTACAGCAGAACTGAATAAAATGAGTGCACTAGACTTGAATAATTACTGATTCTAGGCAAAAAACTAAAAGACTGCAGAAAGCAAAAATCCAAAACAAAATCAGAAAATTGCTGGAGACACTCACTGGATAAGTGATCCAGATCTCCTACCTGAGGAGATAACACGAAAGTCAGTACAAATTTCAAGCACAGACCCGTCCTCAGAACTTAGCATGTTCTTGATGCTTGTCCCATTTTCTGTTTTATTAATGGCGACAGTTTGCATGGAATTGCCCTCTGGTGAGATGAAGATCTCCCTTCAGCAGGATGCTCACACATTAGCTCATTCTCATTGTCTGTCAGATCCATGATAACTACTCAGCCACTTCCAGTAGCAACTCACATATGCAGTGAATTTGTGGAGCAGAGTGATACATTAATCCCTTTCATAACCATACTTGACAATACAACATTAACACAGTACCTGTAGACAATAGGCTGGATGGACAATAATACCACCATGTAACAATTTATTAAAAAATTTGAAAACTTAATACTTCAACCTTTGCACTGGGGAGAAAAGTGTTCTTGTTTACCATGTGAATCAAATTATAAACCACTTGATGCAAAGAGATAATATTCTTATGTCCTCTAGAGTTCTGGGAAAGACTCATCAGTACAATCCTAGATTGAACCATCAACTTGGTTGTGTCTGGAGCTTTGGAACATTAGGGCAAAGTATTGTGATAGGTGTGGCCAGTCATGGGAGAAATTTTGCTGGATGTGTTGCATCATTATGTAACCTAATGACAAACTGATTTATTAATTCAGCATGTTATGAGGTATATGTACAGAAAATATGCTGGTAATCATGGTTTCATGACAGCTACTTTCCTTCTTTTGGCTTCTGGATTCATCTCTGTGAGGCAGTTTCCAGTGGCAAATTTGTGTACTTGGGTAATGATGCATCCAAACTGTCAGGCTATGCAAAGGGATTTAACAACACAAAGGCCAGAAGCCAGCTACCAGAATCATAAAAGTGGCTGGAGGTTGTTGCTTTAGGCAGGTTGGTTGATACTGTCACCTCCTAAATATACTGGCAAATCTGTATATCATGTTGTGAAGTTAATTGAGCTGTTTTGTATCACTTTGACTCACAGATATGTGAGAGAAAGGGAGAAAGTATGGACCATGGCCTTGTTCAACCACATGAAGAAAACACACCAGTCTGCCGCCATTACTAAATGATCATATCTTCACGTTGAAGCTTGGGACAGGTCTTTACATCAGTAAATGCATTTCAGAACAACTTGTATTTCAAATCCAGTTTAATATTTGCATGCTATAAATTTTTATTAAAACAAAGTTTAGAATAATCTAATTTGAACAGTATAGAAATATATTGTATGGTATGCATTTATGGGGGTAGGGATGTTAGTGTATGGGGAAAATTGTAGGTTTGGGGCTTAATTTGTGGGTTGGGAACAGTGGCAATCAGGAGGGGGTTTTGCCATGGGTTTGGAGAAGCTGTGTGGCAGGGAAAGGATGGGGGTTAGACGATGTTTGGGGTGCAGCAGCCATCAGAATGGAAGGTAAATTTGGGGTTGGAAGTAGGACTGCTTTAATTCAGTTAGCTACTCACCACTTTAGTTGTGGGAAATTCTCAGGCCTGATCCTGAATTCAGACTGTGATGGCATCAGCTGTCTCAGGGAAAGCTAATCTTGGAGAGCAGGCCTCCCCAGATCTTTGATTTTTTTTATATATGTAGAGGCCTGATTCCATTGGTGTGGATAAAGGCATGTTTCTTGTTTGTCCTTACTCAGTTTGGCAGATGGAAATGGACGTGCATTCTTCCCGCCATTGTACCGGGGCTTTATACTGAATAATGCCTTGGGAATGGGTGCAACATGAACCAGTTTCGGGGCTTGTTTCTGTGATAGCGCAACAGAATCAAAATGTGCCATTTTTGTCATAAATTACAACTTTTGTGACAAATGATTGTTTCACATTGAAATATATTTTTTGTAATTTGAAACATTTACAGGATTTGGACGTCTTGTATGTGTTCATAAACTAGACTGGTATGTCCAGTGCCAACTGTTGCAAAATGAAATACATTCTGTTTATCAACTTTTATCTGCATTTTGCTTTCTCACTTTGATTTCCTGCACTGAACATTAAATAAACTTCTATTTTTTTTGTTTGATGAAAATTTTTTGATTCTATATGTTTTCCACTGAGTGCCGCATAAAATGTCTGTCAGTTGAGTGAGCAGTTTGTTATCGGGCTTGAAATCTGTGGTTAAACTGCTACAGTGGTGTGCCAAGTATCGGGTTCCTGCAGCACTGAAGGGGGCTTTATGATCTGTCAATACTGTCATGTGTTCCTGCGTTGAGTTATTTTCAATTTTTCAAATTCGCAGTTAGTAGTACTTCCTGCCAGTCAAAGCCTGTCTGTTATCAACATTCCTAACATCAGACATAACTGCCTGCTTTGTGTGGCAAAGGAAGGAACGATGTAGGAATAAGAAAATCATTACATTCAAACTATTTTTAGATACCAAAATATATCAAATTGCTGCCAAAATAATATTTTCTTAACTGTGCTGGATTTTAAGCATAGTTGCTATTTTTTAAAATCACGGTTGGAATGCTGCATGCACATTTCAGTGCCTCATTATAAAGCAAGACTTGAATTTCAATCATGTTTAGCTTTTTCCAAAATGCTTCAGAACCAATGAAGTCCATCTGTAAAGTAGTCATCACTACGATGTTGAAAACATGGCAGCCAATTTGTTCACAGTAAGATCCCAGAATGTGGATATAGGACACAGAAAAACCACAACACAAATAGGCCCTTCGGCCCACAAGTTGCGCTGATCATATCCCTACCTACTAGGCCTACCTATAACCCTCAATCCCATTAAATCCCATGTACTCAACTCTTAAAAGACCCCGAGTTCGCCTCCACCACCGACAGCAGCCGATTCCACTCACTCACCACCCTCTGAATGAAAAACTTACCCCTGACATCTCCTCTGTACCTACTCCCCAGCACCTTAAACCTGTGTCCTCTCGTAGTGACCATTTCAGCCGGGAATAGCCTCTGAAAATCCACCTGATCTATACCTCTCAATATCTTTTAAACCTTTATCAGGTCAACTCTCATCCTTTGTCTCTCCAGGGAGAAAAGACCTAGCTCCCTCAACCAATCCTCATAAGGCATACCACCCAATCCAGGCAACATCCTTGTAAATCTCCTCTGCACCCTCTCAATAGCTTCCACATCCTTCTTGTAATGAGGCAACCAGAACTGCACACAGTACTCCAAGTGGGGTCTGACTAGGGTCTTATAAAGCTGCAGCATTATCTCCCGACTCCTAAACTCAATCCCTCAATTATTGAAGGCCAGAACATCCTCCACCTATGAGGCCGATTTAAGAGTCCTATGGACCTGGACCCCAAGGTCCTTCTGATCTTCTACCCTGCTAAGAGTCTTAGCCTTGATATTATACTCCTTCATCCCATTGAACCTGCCAAAATGGACCACTACACATTTATCTGGGTTGAAGTCTATTTGCCACTTCTCTGCCCAGTCTTGCATCCTATCTATGTCACACTGCAACTTCTGACATCCCTCCAGACTATCCACAACACTACCAACCTTCGTGTTGTCAGCAAACTTACCAACCCATCCCTCCACTTCCTCATCCAGGTCATTTATGAAAATTACAAACAGCAAGGGTCCTAGAACAGATCCCTGGGGCACTCCACTGGTGTCTGACCTCCATGCAAAAACAATATTGATTTGAAGGATAAATGTTGGCCAGCATACCAGGGAGAGATATTCTGCAGTTTCTCTTCCAAATAGCGCCATGGGATCTTTCTGCGTCACCTCAGCGAGCTGACTCAAACTTTTATTTTATTTATCCATGGGACATGGGCTTTGCTGGTGGCCAGCATTTATTGCACATCCCTAGTTGCCCTTGAAAAGGTGGTGAGCTGCCTTCTTGAAACACTGCAATCCACAATGACGTTAGGGAGGGAATTCCAGGATTTTGACCCAGTGACTGTGAAGGAACGGTGATATATTTCCATGTTAGGACAGTGATTGGCTTGAAAGGGAACTTGCAGGTGCTGGTGTTCCCATGTATCTGCTGCCCTTGTCCTTCTCGATGGAAGTGGCTGTGAGTTTGGAAGATGCTGTCTAAGGATCTTTGGTGAATTTCTGCAGTGCATCTTGTAGATAGTAGCAGCAGTGTGTACTAAGTGGTGGAGGAATCACAAAATCATCATAGAATCCCTATAGTGCAGAAGGCCATTTGGCCCATCAAGTCTGCATTGACCCACAATCGCACTCAGGCCCTATCCCCTTAAGCTCATCCATTTACCCTGCTTGTCCCCTTAATAATAAGGGGCAATTTAGCATGACCAATCAACCTAACCTGCACATCTTTGGAGTGTGGGAGGAAACCGGTTGTACCCAGACAAAACATACACAGACATGGGGAGAACATGCAAACTCCATACAGACAATGATCCAGGACCAGAATTGAACCCAGGTCCCTGGCGCTGTGAGACAGCAGTGCTAACCACTCTACTACTAAGCTGCCCACATGGGAGTGGGTGTTTGTGGATGTGGTGCCAATCAAATGGACTGCTTTGTCCTGGAGCTTCTAGAGTGTGAGAGCTGCACTCATCCAGACAAGTGGAAAGTATTCCATCACTGACCCAATAGACAGCACCTCCGATAATGCTGTCCACCTGTGACTGGTGTCACGCATTAGCTGGACTGAGCAAGGACTTCTTTTGACCCAGCTGAGTTTTTATGTCAATCCAACAGCTCCCTGAAAGTTGGCCGTATTTTAATTTTAAATGAATACAAGTTCTCAAATTTGAACACACATTTTCTGGCTTACTTGACATCATAGTCATTATGTCATTACATAGAAGCAGGAGGTGACTGCCATTCATTATGATCATAGCTGATTATCCAGTTCAATAACCTGTTCCCATCTTCCCTCCAAACTCTTTGATCTCTTTAGCCCCAAGAACTAAATCTAACTCCCTCTTGAAAATATACAATGTTTTGGCCTCAGCTGCAGATAGTGGAGTGCTGAAGATCAGACGCCTACAAGAGGCCAGGATTAGAGATGCTCAGAGTTTTATGGCTGGAGGATGTACTGAGTAGCTGAACTGTAAGGACCAGGAAAAGCAGAATTTGTTTTCCATTCTGTGCTAAGTTGACGGTAAAGTAAATGTGGGTTTGTCTCCAATTTTCACCGATTTTGGTTAATCCATTTTAAGTAGATGTGATTTTCATTCTGAGAGGCAGCAGCTTTCTTGAGCTCAGCTCCTGGATGAAACTAGTCTTCATACTAAATAAGAAGGATTGTGAAGTCTCAAAGAGACATCTCTCCACGTAATTTTCATCAACATGTTTAAATTGGACAAGATAACATTGTACTGGTTGTGCTGCAGTATGTGAGCAGGAAGGAAACACCTTGAGGTTGGGGAAGGCCTCCAGCATCATCCTCACTTGCTCTCCAGAGTAGTTCTCTTTAGGCCCCCTACAGGTAGCCATACTGCTAGGTAGAATATTAATCAAAAAATATGAGAAGCTTTGTACCAAAGGAAATTGTAGGAGATTTTAATCTTTATTTGGCTAAATTAAATTGGCAGAAGTAGGTTGAAGGCAGCACTGTGGCACAATGGTTCCTCACAGTGCCAGGGACCCTTGGGTTACAGTCTATGTGGAGTCTGGGTGCTCTGATTTTTCTCCCACAGTCCAAAGATGTGCAGGTCAGGTTGATTGGCTGTGCTAAATTGCCACTTAGTGTCATGGGGACTAGCATGGTAATGTGGGGCAACAGGGATAGGAGCTGAATGGGATTGTGATCAGTGCAGACTCAATTTACCAAATGGCCTCCTTCAGCACTGTAAGGATTCTATGATAAGTTTATGGAATGCATTCAAGATAGTTCCTAGAACATACGTCATACAACCAAACAGGGAAAAGACTATTCTAGATCTCATTTTGTGTAAAGGGGCAGAATTAATTAATAACCAATTGGTAAGGGATCCTTTGGGGAAAAGTGACAGTGATATGAAGATTTCACATTCAGTTCAAGAGTGCCATATGCAAGCTCATAGTTCGACTATTAAAAACCATCTGCATTGACCTACGGGGTGGTCAAATGAGATTAAAATGGTAGATGAGCAACGTGAACATTTTCAGGAAGCAATAACTTGAATATTGCATTGAGAAATAAAAACTCCATAGGAAAAGTGATCAAGCTGTGGCTACCTCAGGTGGGTGAGGTTTGTAACAGAAGCTTAAAATGTAAGCCTGAGGATTGTATTAGTTTTAGAAATCAGTAACAGAGAAACAGAGTGAGATTAAACAAAAGAAAATAATCATGAGAGCTTCTACATGTATGTAAAAAGGAAGAAGGGTAAAAGTAAATGTGGTTCCCTTACAGGTTAAAGTAGAAGTTATAATGGAGAACGGCAAAGTTATCAAACATTTTGGATGTCTGTCTCACAGAAAAAGACAAAGAACATATCAGAAACAGTGGAGAACCAAGGGTCTTATGAAAATGTGGAACTTAAAATATTTAATAATATTAGTAAAGAAAAAATAATTGTGATATTAATGGGACCAAAATCCCACACATCCCCTCAACCCTGGGATTCTAAAAAAATTGGCAGCAAAGATAGTCAATGCACTTGTTGTGATCTTGCAGAATTCTCTAAATGGTCCCTGTAAATGACAAGATAGCAAATGTAACACTGAGAAGGAGGGAGAGAGAGGCAGGAGAGGCGGGGGGGGGATGTGCAGTGGTTGGAGAATTGAGAACCACAGACCGGTTAGCCTGACATCGCTTATTGGAAAAGGGCAGGAATCCATTATTAAAGATGTGGTAATTGGGCCCTGAGGCAAGTTTTGTGGTGTAGTGAGTAGCATCCCTGCCTCTGAGCCAGGAGCTCTGGATTTGTTTCCAAGGACCTGATGGCCAAGGAATATGTGTTGATAACGTGGTCAAACAGGTTGATTATCCATTCATTTCAGCATACACCAATGGGAAAGTCTCATGATCAGCCATGCTATGGAAAGAAGATTGGAGCCTCTTCCTTCACCTTAGGTAAAGGCTACAACATGCATGTAAAAATACATGTTGCCAACAGCAACTCAGACTTCTCAGGGAACTAATTAGCTCAGTTGACTGGATGGCCAGCATGGACCAGATTGGTGCCAACAGCAAAGGGTTTGATTCCCGGTTCCTGTGGGGATAGATTTGGGACTAGCCTCCAACACTGCCTGTGGTGGGTAGGATTGTCCTTTAGGCATGGAACTGAAGAGCTACCAACTGTACAGCTCTTGCTGCAACTGTACAGGGTACTGGTGAGGCCGCAGCTGGAGTACTGTGTGCAGTTTTGGTCGCCGCACTTGCAGAAGGATATCTTGGCCTTAGAGGGAGTGCAGAGGAGGTTCACTATGCTGATACCGGAGATGAGGGGGTTGGATTATGAAGAGAGACTGAATAGACTGGGTCTGTACTCGTTGGAGTTTAGAAGGATGAGGGGGGATCTTATAGAGACGTATAAGATAATGAAAGGGATGGATAGGGTAGAGGTAGAGAGATACTTCCTGCTTAGAAAGGATAGCAGGTCTAGAGGGCACAGCCTCAAGATAAGGGGGGGGGCAGTTTAGATTGGAGTTGAGGAGGAACTTCTTCACTCAAAGGGTGGTGAATCTCTGGAATTCTCTGCCCGTTGAAGTGGTGGAGGCTACCTCGCTAAATGTATTTAAGTCACGGGTAGATAGGTTTTTGACAGACAAGGGAATTAAGGGTTATGGGGAGAAAGCGGGAAAGTGGAACTGAGCCACTTCAGATCAGCCATGATCTCATTGAATGGCGGGGCAGGCTCGAAGGGCTAGATGGCCTACTCCTGCTCCTATTTCTTATGTTCTTATACCAGGATAGATGAAGCGGAACCAGTGGGTGTTTGGATTTCAAAAGGTATTTGATGAGTGCCATTGAGAGAAGATTGGTTAACTGGTTAGAGATTAGGAACAAACAAATTATTTCCAAATTGACTGCTACAAGTGAGATACTTACAAGGATTACTGCTGGAACCTCAACCATTTACAATCTATATTACCAACTTTGACATAGAGATCGAATGTAATGTGGCAAAGATTTATGACAGTACAAAGTTTGGTGGGGCAAATAAACAAGAAGGACACAAAAGATGAATTTTTAGTTCCTGCTGTCCAGAAACCCAAATTGGGGTGCCTAAAATGAGTACTGCAAGGCAAGTCCAATCCAGGACTATTTTCCTGTGGTCAGGATTGGGGGAGGTGGCAGGGTGGGGGAGGGATGCAGTAGGGCCACACACTCTCTTGTGGTGGGTAACTAATTAATCAACCACTAAAAGTGATCTGAAAGAGGCCTGGAATATTCCAGGTTCCCAGAGACAGCGGGGGTCAGTTTAGTTACCTGGAGGTAGCCTCCGAGTGATAGTGGTGGAGTGGGACAAGTGGGATGCAGTGGAGGGGGCTTGGTGTTCCAGGCAGGCTTACAATCCCTCTCCATCTGTCTGAGTGCTGCAGCAGCCACAAGCCACCTTGCTGAGGAACTTACCTCCCCCTCAATATGGTGGTCAGGTTGGAAAGAATATTTCAAATTTGAAAAACTTCTGACAGATTGATTCCTACTAATAGCCCACCAGTTGTAGGTAACATTTGTACCACAAAATTGCCAGGCAATGACTATCTCCAACAAGAGAGAATCAAATCATTGTCCTTTGACATTCAATGGCATTATCATCGCTGAATTCCCTGCTATCAATATCCTCGGGGTTCCGTTGACCAGAAATTGAACTGGGCTAGCCATATAAATACTGTGGCTACAACAGCAGAACAAAGGCTAGGAATCCTGCAGTGAGTAACTCACCTCCTGTCTCCCTAAAGTCTATCCACAATCTACAACGTAGAAGTCAGGAGTGTGATGGAATACTCTCTATTTGCCTGGATGAGTGCAGTTGTGACAACATTCAAGAAGCTCAACATAATCCTGGACAAAGTAGCCCCACTTGATTAGGATCCCCTCCACAAACATTCAATACCTCCATCACAGTGGCAGCAATATGTACAATCTACTAGATGCACTGCAGGAACTTACCAAGGCTCCTGAGACAGCATCTTCCAAATGCATGATCACTACCATCTAAAAGGACAAGAGCAGCAGATACTTGGAAATACCACCACCCGGAAATTCCCCACCAAGCCACACACTATCCAGATTTGGAAATATATTGACATTTCTTCATGGTCGCTGGGTCAAAATCCTAGAAATCTCTCCCTAATAGCAGTACACAACATGGACTGCAGCAGTTCGAGACAACAGCTCACTGCCAGCTTCTCAAGTTGAAGTTAGAGTTTATTTATTAGTCACAAGTAATGCTTACATTAACACTGCAATGAAGTTACTGTGAAATTCCCCTAATCGCTACAGTCCGGCTCCTGTTCGGGTCAATGCACCTAACCAGCAGGGTGGCACAAGGGCAACGGGGTTCAGAAGCTCACAGCATCACAATATGTTTACATAAAAATCATAGAATCCCCACAATGCAGAAGGAGGCCATTTGGCCTATCAAGTCTACAAGAGCTAGAATCCCACCCAGATCCTATTCCCGTAGATTTACCCTGCTTATCCCCTGACACTAGAGTCAATTTATCATGGTCAATCAACCTAGCCAGCACATCTTTGGACTACGGGAGGAAATCGGAGCACCAGAGGAAACCCATGTCGACATGGGAGAATGTGCAAACTCCACACAGACAGTGACCCGAGGCTGGAATTGAACCCACGTCCCTGGCATTGAGGCAGCAGTGCTAACCACCATACCATCCAAAGTGACAGTGTTATAAATTTTTTGAAATTGGATCCTTGAAGTTACATTTTAAAAAAGTGACCGATTCAAAAATGCTCTCAGAACAGGAACCCAGAATTGTGGAATTCTTCTGATAGAACAGACAATTTTTAGTTTAATTAAAACTAACTCCAATCTCATCCAATAACCAAGTCCCAATGTCAACTTTTGGGAATCTAAATTTCTTGGCAAGAACAAAGATTGGTTACTTCAAATACTGCAGGTTGGATTTGACTTCAGGTCTCTAATTACTATCTTCCCATCCCTACTGCCTTTTTGCCAAGTGACTTAGCAATTTTGAGCAGGTCATATGGTACAGTGGCCACCTTAACTCACCTTTAAGAATCATACAAAAAAGGCAGCTTGAGACAAAACCAAGGACCATCTTGAAACAGCGAGATTTTCAGCACCCCTACCTCCCTCGGCAGAATCTTCCAATCCTGCCAAAGTTGACTCCTGCCATGGGTGTTCCAGTGGCAGGTTGGGTAAGCCATGCAAAAAAGCCACAGACTTCAGCAAGACCAGCAGATTCCCCTCCACTGGCCAATGGTGCATCACTTCCATTATGAAAACTCAGCGCACGGGGTGGGAAGGAATATTCCAGCCCTTATATTTTTTACTGTTTTTTTTAATTCATTCATGGGACATGGGCATCACTGGCTGGCCAGCATTTATTGCCCATCCCTAGCTGCCCTTGAGAAGGTGGTGGTGAGCTGCCTTCTTGAATCGTTGCCGTCCCTGTTCTGTGAGTTGACCCACCATGCCATTAGGGAGGGAATTCCAGGATTTTGATGCAGCGATTCTGAAGGAATGGTGATATATTTCCAAGTCAGGATAATGAGTGACTTGGAGGGGAACTTGCAGGTAGTGATGTTCCCATTTATCTGTTGCTCTTGTCTTTCTAGATGGAAGTGATCATGAGTTTGGAAGATGCTGCCTCAGGATCTTTGATGAATTGTTGCAGTGCATCTAGTTGATAGTACACACTGCTGCTACTGAGCATCAGTGGTGGAGGGATTGAATATTTGTAGATGTGGTGCCAATTAAGCGGGCTGCTTTGTCCTGGTGTCAAGCTTCTTGAGTGCTGTTGGAACTGCACCCATCCAGGCAAGTGGGAAGTATTCCATCACATTCTTAACTTATGCCTTGGAGATGGTGGATAGGCCATGGCAAGTCAGGATGCGAGTTACTTGTCACAGTACTCCTAGCCTCTGATCTGCTCTTGTAGTCACTGTGTTTATGTGGTGAGTCCAGTTGAGTTTCTGGTCAATGGTAACCCCAAGGTTGTTGACAGTGGGATATTCAGTGATGGTTACACCACAGAAAGTCAAGGGGCAGTGGTTAGAGTGATTCTTATTGGTGATGGTCATTGCCTGGCATTTGTGTGGCATGAATGTCATTTGCCACTTGTCAGCCCAAGCCTGGAAATAGTCCAGATCTTGTTACATTTGAACATTGACGGCTTCAGTATCTGAGGAGTCGCGAACATTCTTTGACGAACATCCCCAACTTCTGAACTTACGACAGGAGGAAAGTCATTGCTGAAGATTGTTCGGCCTAGGTTACCACCTGAAGGGACTCCTGTAGCGATGTTCTGGAGCTGAGATGACTGACCCTCCACAATCACAACCACCTTCTAATGTACCAGGTATGTTTCCAACCAGCGGAGAGTTTCCCCCGATACCCATTGATTCCAGCTAGGGCTCCCTGATGCCACAGTCAATTGAATGCCGCCTTGATGTCAAGGGCTGTCACTCTCACCTCACCTATGGAGTTCAGCTCTTTTGTCCATGTTTGAACCAAAGCTGTAATGATGTCAGGAGCTGAGTGACCCTGATGAAACCCAAACTGGGTGTCACTGAGGAGGTTGTTACTGAGCAAGAGCTGCTTGATAGCACTGTTGATAACCTCTTCCATCACTTTACTGATGGTCAAGAGTAGACTGATTGGGTGGTAATTGGCCGGGTTGGATTTGTCCTGCTTTTTGTGTACAGGACATACCTGAACAATTTTCCACATTGTTGGGTAAGTGTCAGTGTTGTAACTGTACTGGAAGAGCTTGACTAGGGGAGCAGCAAGTTCTGGAGCACGAGTTTTCAGTGCTATTGCCAGAATGTTATCTCCAACCGTTTGTTGATATCACATGGAGTGAATCAAATTAGCTGGAGACTGGCATCTGAGATGCTGGGAATCACTGAAGGAGCCCGAGATGGATCATCCACTCGGCCCTTCTGGCTGAAGATTGCTGCCTTTTCTTTATGCCCCAAGAGGATAAGGGATTGATCATTTAGGACTGAGGTGAGGAGAAATTTCATCACTCAGTATGTTGTGAATCCTTGGCGTTCTCCACCACAGGGGATTCAGTCAATGGGTAGATTCAAGGCTGAAATCAATACTGTTTTGGACATTATGGGTATCAAGGGATTGGGGAAAGGGCCAGAAAATGGAGTTGAGGTCAGGGACCAGTTATGATCATACTGAATAGCATGACATATTGGAGGGGCTGAACGGCCTATTCCGGCTCCTATTCTTATGTTTTTGTGTTCTGATTATACTGTCCACGCTAGTGATTCCCAGCAAGGCCACTTGGAACAGGGGCCTTGAAATACAGGGTCTGTACTTTTTGTGATGTGTGTGTGAGTTACACCATCACCATCTCCTTGCTGGAAGGCAGAAAGGAGGATGAAGTCTGTCTTTTCTGCTCTATGCTTCGCTGCCTTCCATGAAGAGAAGCATGGCCATGAAATTAACAATATATAAAGCAATGTCTAAGTGCTCACAGTACAGCTGCTATTAGTCTGTGTACAAACATCTGGTATTTCTTGCGTCATTTGCATGGAATTCTTTAAGGGTATAGTCACGATGATATAGGTCACTACTATAGGTGATAAGTTAGGGCAGACTCCTCTGAGGATCACAGAATCCCTACAGTGCAGAAGAGGCTATTTGACCCATTCAGCTTGCGCCAACTCTCTGACAGAGTATTTTACCCAGGCCCTCTCTCCCACCCTATTCCGTAACCCCACACATTTCCCATGGCCAATCCATGTAATGTACACATCTTGGGACACTAAGAAACAATTTAGCATGGTCAACCAACTTAATCAGCACATCTTTAGACTGTGGGAGGAAACTGAAGCACCCGGAAGAAACCCACGCAGATACAGGAAGAACATGCAGACTCTGTACAGTCACCTAAGGCTAGAATTGAACCCAAACAAGCTGTGAGGTTTGTGGGTATTATACTTCCCCAGCTCTCTAAAATCAGCGTGGTCAAGCAGAATCTATCTGACACTGAGATAAGACTCACCAGTACTGAGTCACGCTGACAGCAAGTAACTGTTAATGTTAGAGCTGAGACTTGTGGAGCCTATTGGCACTATAAATGTACGTCAATCACTGAAAACAAACCCTTGATGGGGAGGGTCCACATCCCAAACTGGTGACTTGTGCAATCTTTTACACGCTGACATCAGCTGTTTGGAGCTCATCCCAGTAAGCTGAGATCAGGTACCCGCAAACTGGCATTTGTATGGGATCAGCTGACAGATCAGATCAGATAGCTTTACATAATAGAAGACTTTTAATAGGTTAAAAATAATAAACTTGTTTTCCACTGCACACTGTTTATGGCACAGATTCCGGGCAAGCCTGATGCAGAATATTCCGGATCAACACTGGGCTGTTTAAAGTCTATTGCCAGATGCTTGGCTCAGTTTAAATACAACGTGTTCCTTGGTTACCTCTTGGGAAGGGATTTTAAGTAAGTGGAACTTCTGAATATTGCACTTTTTTTTGATGGGGTGAGTGAGTGGAGCTGTGGGTAAACAGGAATGTGAACAGGCGTCCTTTTGTGTGTGGACTTTACAATGAGGCTTTCATTCAGTCTTTTCTCATGTTGTGCAAAATTCCTTCATAGAAACTTTCCAAACAAGAAGTTCATCTTGAAAACTTATTTCTGATCTTCATGTTTCCACTCTTCACAAAGTGGCCGCAGAGGGAAAAAGGCCAGTCTGTCCCTCAAACCAAGAAAATTATTTGGATCAGCCCAGCGTCAAACTGACTCCTTCACTTTGAATCTCAGACACATTCACTACTCCAAATGACTTCCCAGATATTTCTACACTGTCCCTGATGGTCAAAAGGATGGTGGAAGCAGATTTAACAATAAATTTCCCAAGATAAAATGAAAAAGCAAAAAAAATGCAGGATTATGGGGAAAAAGTAGGTGCAATAAGGCGAATTGGATCAATCTTTCAAATGGCCAGCACAGACATGATGGGCAGAATAGCCACCTTATTATTCCATATAGTGTCAATCTCTCTGTGTGATGAAGAATCTGGCTCCTTGGCCATTGGATCCAATTTCCTCCCCTTGACCTATTTTCATGTCATATCTTACTTGGAACTTTTCTATTTGACTTCACTTACACTTGGCATTTTAATTGAAGTATGGGCCAGAGGTTAAGTCCATTAGGTGGATGCCCATCTGACCCAGATAAGTGCGAGATTACACTTGCATGATATTTTGGTCGGCGGGAGCGAGCTCCGCACAGACTGAACATTAAAGGGAAAATTAAGGCCATTGATAAGGTAATTGTCAGCTATTTTACGCTGCCCATGGCACTTTCAGCTCGGCAGATTGGGTGGGAACTAAGCACTGTTTGTACATCTTCTCCTCATCCGAAGGTGGGATAAATGGCCCTAGGAGTAGTAGCACTTTCTTTGCCAGTATCAGTTCATTGCTGTGCGAGTACAGAGTTCACCCTGAGTTTCCCATCAACTATTCAGCTTCTCAAACCTGCCTTTTTGCATTTTGTAACCTCATTTTCCCTTACAGGCTTCCCTGAAGAGTGTATCGGTGATTCCTCATCTGCAAGGCTCTAGTAATCTGCATCGTTTCTAATGAGGATAGGATATTCTCCAGGTGGGACTTAAGGATGAGAGGAAAAGCGGGGAGAGGAGGTCAGATGGGTGCAGGCAGTATTCATGATGTGGATGTGCCGGCGTTGGACTGGGGTAAACATAGTAAAAAGTCTGACAACACCAGGCTTTAGTCCAGCCGATTTATTTGATAGTAAACGCACAAGCTTTCGAAAGCTTGTGAGTTTACTATCAAATAAATCAGTTGGACTAAAACCTGGTGTTGTCAGACTTTTTACTGTGCAGGCAGTATCCCAGGGAGAGACCTTGGTGAGGAATAAGCTCAGCTGATGCAGAACCAGCAGAGAGGACAAGGCAGGAGGATAGACCGCAGACACCATTACCCAGCAGACAGAGTCTACAAACAGCGTTCCAAACTCCATGCTCCAATCTGCAGGCGGCTCCGTCTCCTACTCTGTGACAGTAATATGCGACCTGATCTGTCAGATCTCCTCCAGCTGTGTAGGCAGACACCTCATGCTAATGGTTTTGAAGGTGACAGTGGCCTTCAACTTTTACACCTCTGGTTCTTTTTGGGGCTCAGGGGGGTATTGGTGCAGCATCTCCCAGTTCTGTCAAGCTGGTGACTGATGCCATCTTAAACACATCCTTATGTCCATCAACGACTGGACAGATGAGGGCAGTGAGGTGAAGACAGCATGAGGCTTCACTGCTATGACAGGGTTTCCCCAAGTCCAGTGTGCAGTGATTGCACTGACGTAGCCATCGAGGTTTCATTAACAGAAAGGATTCCACTCATTGAATCTTCAAATTGTCTGCGACCACCAGACACAGATTCTCCAAGTTTGTGCCTGTTACCCTGGAAGATCACATGGTTCCTACACATTGCAGCACTCACAGATTCTAAGGCTGTTCATGGTTCTTGTACTTTTGGATGGATGGCTCCTGGATGACAAAGACCATCCCCTCAGGAGGTGTCTGTTGACCTCAGTGGTGCAGTGGTGGAAAGCACTATCAGGATGCTGAAGATGCTTCAGATGCCTGAGTTGATCAGAGGAGCTTTGTAATATCCTCCAGAGTGTGTCTCCTTCAGTGTCATTGCATGCTGCACCCTGCACAACCTGGTCTGGCAAAGGGTGACCCAGTAGAGGCTGAAGAAAGTGATGTACCTCCAGGGGCTAAGGACTCCAGTGATGGGTTGGAGGAGGATGCTGGGGTTGCACAGAGTGGGAATGTGCAGGTGGACAACAGGAAGATGTAGGGACACCAAGGATGCTCTGATCATGCAAACCTTCAGGTATGCATTCAAGGCTTTGCAACCAGCTTCAGCCAGTGGCAAGATGTCATTATGTAAGAGCCCAACCAGAATGCCAGCATTACACAACACCATGTATTTACAAGCCTGAGTGGTTTCAGGGATGCAGGCACCCAACTCCACCCATCAATGGAACACAAACCTTGAATACTGTTAACAATCAAATCACAACTATAAAACCCTCACAATAAGATCAAATTAAAAGACACAAATGTCACTGTGACATGCCCCTGTTATGTTTAAGTTGTTGTGTCTTGGTGCTGCCCCCTCACTGGCAGCGGCATTGAAGGCAGCCTGCTGACTTGTCTGTCCTGGTGGCCTTGATGATCTTGGCAGTTGTCTTCTGGCCGGTGGAGCCCGAGTGTGCTCCATATGGGAGGTTGGCACCATCCCCACGGCTGGCACTCCTTAGTCATCATGGCAACATTAGATGGAGAGGGCTGGAGGAGCTGCCATCCTCCTCTCAAGCACCCGAGAGGAACCCACAGAGCCATAGGCAGCGTGTCCATCTGCATGAGGCACAGTTAGACCCTCCAGTTCACCATTGATGGCTTGGCACCTAGCAATGAGGTGAGTGATCTCCAGAGGTCACAGCCAGTATGCTGGCTACAGGTCCAAGAGTAGCCTGAGGAACCTCTGAGGATGTTCCTGAACTTGCTGCTCCGTGGGATTTGCCTTTCTCTCAATGGAGGGGGCTGGGCGCTCAGTGTTAAAGGTCAATGCCCCACATAGACTCTGTGCACTGCATCTGACCTTCCGCTATGAGCCCTGCTCTGCACTGCACTCTTGACTTCAGCTGTGACCCTCACTTCAACCATAACCAGTGGAGTGAGTTAAGCTGTGGAAATCTAACTCGAGTACCTTGCTCTTGAGCCTGATGAGGATGCTTAGATTTGACCTCTCATTGAACTATAGAAACCCTACAGTGCAGAAAGAGGCCACTTGGTCCATTGAGTCTGCACCGACAACAATCCCACCCAGGCCCTATTCCCATATCCCTACTATTTGCCCACTAATCCCTCTAACCTATGCATCCTGAGACACTAAGGGGCAATTTAGCTTGGCCAATCCACCTAACCTGCACATCTTTGGACTGTGGGAGGAAACTGGAGCACCCAGAGGAAACCCACACAGACATGGGAAGAATATGCAAACTCCGCATAGACAGTGACCTGAACCGGGAATTGAACCCAGGTCCCTGGAGCTGTGAAGCAGCAGTGCTAACCACTATGCTATCGTGCCACCCATAGAAGCATAGAAACCCTACACTGCAGAAAGAGGTCATCTCTGGTCCATCGCTGCTCTGTTCTGGTTTCACTTCTGAAAGCATCATTAGTGTGCCTCACACTGAAGGTCCGTTCATGATGGCAAGCCACCCCCGCTCCACACCCCTATCACCCTCCAATGCACCAAGTGGTCATATATCCCAGCTTTGGCTTCAATTCCAGGTGTCACACCCCGCCTTACCTGATCTGGGAATAGGCACCCTACTATATTTCTCAACATAGTTCCACGGCATCTAGCACTTACCCTTGCCGACCAAGCAGATCACTGAACCTCTTTTGGCACTGCACCCAGATATAGTGGACCATATTGCACCAACTGGCCTGGGCAGCAAACGTGCTGCAAACCTTCTTGGTCAGGTGGGGCAGCTTTCTCCTGCCATCCCTGGGCATCAGGATGTCCTGCCTGGCTGTCACTTCCTGGACAAGGACACACAGGTTCTAAGCTGACAAGTGGGGTATCGTATGCTCAGCGAACCTCTCCTGCCATCTCCCGTGTCTGGTTGCAGCACTCATTTGTAAAAGCTCCCTCAGCTTCCCAGACCCTGCAGACAACATTCATGGAGCTGCCCCCACACTTTCTAAACCCTCTCATACTGCCTACCCACCCACATTGCTGGGACCCCATTAGACACAAAACCTGAGGCATTCCCAACCCCACCCAAATAGATACCACAGAGACCCAACCAGGGATATGTTTCATGCTGGATGGGTTTTACTTGGGCGGTATCCAGTATAACATCACATTGATAACACAGTCTCGGGCGGGAGTGGGTTTCACCATCACTTCTGGCAGTACTGACCTTGGGTGTATGTAGATGGAAAAATTCAAGCAAGGGGATCATAGAATGATAGAAATGTACAGCACAAAGTAGGCCATTCAGCCCATTGTGTCCATTCCAGAAACCTCCACCCTAATCCCACTTTCCAGCTTTTGGTCCATCACCTTGTAGGTTATGGAACTTCAAGTGCGTATCCAAATACTTTCTAAATATTCTGAAGGTTTTTGTTTCTCCCACTCTTTCAGGTGAGTTCCAGATTTTCACCATCCTCTGGGTGACGTTTCCCCTTGAATTCCCTCTAAACCTCCTGTCTCTTATCGTACATCAATGTCCCCTGGTTATGGACCATTAGTAAGAAGTCTCACAACAGCAAGTTAAAGTCCAACAGGTTTATTTGTAGCAAACACCACTAGCTTTCAGAACTGGCTGTTCCTTTGTCAGGTGGGCAGCCAGTTCCGAAAGCTAGTGGTGTTTGCTACAAATAAACCTGTTGGACTTCAACTTCGTGTTGTGAGACTTCTTACTGTGTTTACCCCAGTCCAACGCCGGCATCTCCACATTATGGACCATTAGCCAGGGGTGGTCAGGCCTTCCTATCCACCCTATCTGGACCCCTCATCATTTTACACACTTCAATGAGGTCTTCCCTCAAATTCTTCTGTTCCAAGAGTAACATTCCTAGACTTTTCATACCAAAAACAGAAAATGCCGGCAATCTCAGCTGCTCTGACGGCATCTGAGGAGAGAGAATACAGATAACCTTTCGAGTCTCAATGACCTTTCTCTTCTTAGTTTACCCAATCTTTGCTCAGATATAAAAATTCTCCAGTCCAGGCAACATTTTTGGGAATCTCCTCTGTACTCCCTCTAGTCTCATCATATCTTTCCTAAACTACACATAATACTCTAGTAGTGGGCTAATTTGTGATTTATAAAGTTCCAACAATTTCTCAGCTCTTATATTCTGTACCTCAGTTATTAAAGACAAGTATTTTTAAAATGAATTTATGGAATAGCATAAGCCAGCATTTATTGCCCATCGTTAGTTGCCCTTGAAAAGATGGTGATGAGCTGCCTTTTTGAACTGCTGCAGTCCATGTGGTGTAGATACACCCATAGTGCCATTAAGGGAGGAATTCCAGTATTTTGATCCAGCAACAATGAAGGAATGGCAATATATTTCCAAGTCAGGATCTTGAGTGACTTGGAGGGGAATCTCCAGATGGTGGTATACCCATGTGTCTGCTGCTCTTGTCCTTCTAGATGTTTTTAAGAGTCTTTGTGTTCGTTGCTGTTGGCTTGACAATGGGCGACACCAGAGAGGCTTCTGAGAATGCGGCATGCTTGGTTTCATCAGTCAGAACATTGAATATAGGAGTTGGGACATCTTGCTGAAGTTGTACAGGACATTGGTAAGGCCAATTTCACTGTGTGCAATTCTGGTCACCCTATTATAGAAAGGATATTATTAAATGAGAGTGCAGAAAAGATTTACTAGGATGCTACAAGGACTTGATGGATTGAGTTATAAGGAGAGGCTGAATAGACTGGGACTTTTTCCTCTAAAGCATAGAAGGCTGATGGGTAACCTTATAGAGGTCTATAAAATAACGAGGGGCAAGGTAGATAGTCAATATCTTTTCCCAAAGGTAGGGGAGTCTAAAACTAAAGGGCATAGGTTTAAGGTGAAAAGGGAGAGATACAAAAAGGTCCAGAGGGACAATTTTTTCACACAGAGGGTGGTGAGTATCTGGAACAAACTGCCAGAGGTAGTAATAGAGACAGGTACAATTTTATCTTTTAAAAAAACACTTAGATAGTTACATGGGTACAATGGGTATAGACGGTTAGGGGCCAAGATGCAGCAATTGGGATTAGCTTAGGGGTTTAAAAAAAAATAAGGGCTGCATGGACAAATTGGATCGAAGGGTCTGTTTTCACTCTATAAACCGCTATGACTCTAATGATATGTTCAACTCAATCAGTTGGTGCCTCTGTTGCATTTCTTTCATTTCTAACTCTATCTTGCTCTAAAAGTTAATCTCAACCAACTCAAATCTCAAGGCAAGTAAATTTTTGATTTCTTCACCCATTTGAAATTTCAGCATTCTTTAAACTCCTGCCTTCAATCTTCCTACCGTCCGTAGTTGTGTAATAGCCAGACTGAATTAATTGAAATTTAGTACACATTCAATATCCTGTGGCTGTTGATATTGTGCCATCCAAATTAATATCAGTCATCTGTTAAATTCTATTATTTCCAGAAATTTCTATGTATAAAACTCTTTACTCACACAAATTTTGGCATTTTAATATCTCTCTCTCTCTCCTGCATTGATCAAAACAAAAGTGTAATGGACACAATAGTCTAAAAAGTTCATATTGCAGCTTGCAAAGGATTGAATTCTCCCGTGTTGTGCATTCAGTTATGAAGAGAAGTTGGACAGGTTTGTGTTGTTTTCTTTGCAGCAGAGAAGACTGAGGGGTGACCTGATTGAGATGTACAAGATTATGTAGGACAAGGACAGAGTGGAGAGGGAACAGCTGTTTCCCTTTGTTGAAGGGTCAGTCATGAGGGCACATAGGTTCAAGGTGAGGGGCAGGAGATTTAGGAGGGATGTGAGGAAAAATATTTTTACCCAGAAGGTGATGACAATGTGTTGCCTGGGAGGGTGATAGAGACAGATTGCCTCACATCCTTTAAAAAGTAGCTGGATGAGCACTTGATACGCAATAACTTTCAAGACTAGTGTCCAGATCACCAAAAACCTGTCCTGGTCTCCCCATGCCAACACTATAGTTAAGAAAGCCCACCAATGCCTCTGCTTTCTCAGAAGACTAAGGAAATTTGGCATATCAGCTGCGACTCTCACCAACTTTTACAGATGCACCATAGAAAGCATTCTTTCTGGTTGTATCACAGCTTGATATGACTCCTGCTCTGCTCAAGAATGCAAGGAACTACAAAAGGTCGTGAATGTAGCCCAATCCATCATACAAACCAGCCTCCAATCCATTGACTCTGTCTACACTTTCCGCTACCTCGGCAAAGCAGCCAGCATAATTAGGACTCTATGCACCCAGACATTCTCTCTTCCACCTTCTTCCTTTGGGAAAAAGATACAAGTCTGAGATCAATTAACAATTGGCTCAAGAACAGCTTCTTCCCTGCTGCTGTCAGACTTTTGAATGGATTTACTTTGCATTAGGTTGATCGTTCTCTACACCCTAACTATGACTGTAACACTACATTCTGCACTCTCGTTTCCTTCTCCATGAACGGTATGTTTTGTCTGTACAGCGCAAGAGAGAATACTTTTCATTGCATGTTAATACATGTGAAAAAAATAATAAATCAAATCAGATCAAATCAAATCAAAAAGACTATGGGCCAAGTGCAGGTAAATTGGATTAGGTAGGAGGTCAATCTTTCTCATGTGTGCAGACATGATGGGCCAAAGGGCCTTTTCTGCACTGCATGATTGATTGATTTACTGGGCCCATTGAAAGTGTGACGTTACCACAGCCCGTGCTTGTCTTTGTGCTACATGATGCCCACTCATTCACAAGTTACCCTCCTAAACTTCAGTTCAACCAAAATTCATACAGAGCCTGTTCAGCTCCATCTCAATGTTCACTGATCTACATTGGTTCCACAACTTTAACATCATGCTTGTTTTCAAATATCCTTTGAATGATCTGGCTCCTCCCTATCTAATATCCTCCAAACCTACGACCTGCCGAGATCTCTGCACGCTTCCAATTCCGACCTCTTAAACATTTCATTTGCTCTAGTGTTGGTGGCTGTTCTTTCAGCTGCCTAGGCCGAAGTAAGGCCCGAGAATTCCTTTCGTCTATCTGTCCTACTTCCTCTCCTCCTTTAATAGCCTCCTTAACATTTATTGTGGACGAATATTTTGGTCACTTCTCCTAATATTCCTTACATCTCTCAATGTCAAATGTTGTTTGCGAACTCTCCTTGTGAAATGGAATGTTTTATGAAAGATAAAGGTGCTATATAAATACAAGCATTTATTGATATTGAACAGAGGCTAAGGTTAGATGCAGGGATTGTGAGCTGGAGAGCGATGTTTGTTAAGGCTCCTGTTTCCTAACCACCACCTCCTCCACAATCTGTGTGAAGAAGGTCCGCATTCATTGACTAATGCAGCAGACCTTTTGTTAGCTGGGGTCAGGGCTAGGTTATAGCTGTAAAGGTAATTGCCCTAATATTGTTATCTCCTAAATGACTGCCTTTCATTCTAATGTCACTGACAGCTCCAGCCTCTGGTGCTGCCAATCACTTTCCCGAGGCCCTCATTCCACTTGCTTTAGAGCTGGACATTTTCTCACGGATTTTTGCCAGTGTCACTGTTCCGAGAGGGTCCACCCTTTGTTTCCAAATAATGCTTCACTGTTTTCCATTGGATGAACCAGGTTACCCATTTTCACTCCAATAAAGAAATCCTTTAAATTGTTAACTGAAAAGCAGAATACTGTATTTGCTGCAAATCCAAAATAAAAACAGAAAATACCGGAAATACTCAGCAGGCTAGGAAACCTTCTGATGAAGTGTCACCAACCTGAAATGTTAACTCTGTTTCGCGCCACAGATGCTGCAATACTTACGCAGCATTTTATTCCATCAAATTATTGTCACTTAACTCTTGGCACTGCTGCATCTTCTTTTAATTCTTTCATCTTTTTCTCTGCTTTTCTTTCCCTTTTCTACACCTCCTTTCCCTATCCTTTTTCTCCTCATTCCCATCCTTTCTTTTAAAAAACAAAGAAAATTACAGCACAGGAACAGGCCATTCGGCCCTCCAAGCCTGCACCGACCGTGCTAGCTGTCTGAACTAAAACTCCCTACCCTTATGGGGGACCATATCCCTCCATTCCCATCTTATTCATGTGTTTGTCCAGACGCCCCTTAAAAGTCACTATCGCATCTGCTTCCACTACATCCCCTGGCAGCGTGTTCCAGGCACCCAACACCCTCTGTGTAATAAACTTGCCTCGTACATCTCTTTCATTTTTCTTTTCTCTGCTCTTTTTTCCCTCTCATCCCTATTGTCCTTTTTCCTCTCCACGTCCCCGCTGCCCATTCTCCTTTTTTTCCCCCTCTTTCTTCAACATCTCTTCTTTCCTATTCCCTCCTTCCATGTTGCTTTGGGATATTTTGATCACGTTTCCACAGAGAGCATTTGGAACAGAAGTACTTTAAATAATGAGGGAGGAATTTAGTTCTCTTTTGGGAGATAGGCTGGGAAACCGGGTGGTGTCCTTAATCAGGGAAATAAATTTTGACATGTAAATCAATCCCCGTGGTGTAGGTACACCCGTAGTGCTGTTAGAGAGAGAGGATTTTGACCCAGTAACAGTGAAGGAATGGTGATATGTTTCCAAGTCAGAATGGTGAGTGGCTTGCAGGGGAGCTTGCAGGTGGTGGTGTTTCCAGGTATCTGCTGTTCTTGTTCTTCTAGATGGTCGTGGTCGTGGGTTTGTAAAGGTGCTCTGTAAGGAATTTTGGTGTGTTTCTAAAGTGCATCTTATAGCTGGTACACACAGTGTGTTGGTGGTGGAGGAATTGAATTTTTGATGAGAGGCTTGCCTGGCAGCTTGAACCCCATAGGTTGGCAGGATGAGTCCAGGATGGGGAGGGGGGGGCTGCTCATTTCTGGCTCTCTTAGGCCCATTGGAATGCCCTCCCCTTTACCAGCCTCTTAGACTATCAATCCCTGTCTCCTACCCCACTCAAACCTTTACTGGACCTTGCCAGATCTCAATGCAGCCCTTAATGTAGACTGGCTGAGTGCAACTAACTCAGTAGAGACTACAAGGTAAACTTGAGACCTTCTTTCTCTGTGGTGCTATCTTCCTCAGCCATTGTGAGCCTCTCTTCTTCTCAAGCAAAGCCCCATTCTACTACAGAAAGAGCAAAGGTGAGTATGCTGCTCCCAGGTCTGATCCAATCTTCCTGCCTCTACTATAAAGGCTCAGAATTTCCTTGCAGCTGTTCCAACTCTCCAAGGGTAACTTGTCCCAAACCCCAATTACACATGCGCTGGAGGAAATCTATCCCAAAAGTGCCCAGCAGGGATCCCCTAATGATTTACCAGGCTAATCGGAGCATGCAGTATGATCAAGCAGAGTACTGCTCCCTAAACCTGGATTGAGTTATCTTTGTGCTAACCTTACTGTTAACTAGTTGAAGTACACAATGTTAGAACATATAGTAAACAGGATAACATTCTCAGTAATTGGAACTGTCACACAATTATGGAGGGCAGTGATCCACAATGCCCTGCTGAATTCCAGATCTACCTGCAAGAGCCCAGAGGGCTCCTATTAAAGGAGATAATGGAAACTAAGTCCCTAGTGCTTGACTAATTTTCAGAGGTGTAAGTTTGATTTAAAAAGAAACAACGTTAGGGATGGTGCTCCTCTGCCTCTGGGGATCATGAAGTTCCCAAAAATGGTTGGTGTTTAAAAGTGAAAAGTTAAGGAAATTGTCAATCTTGAGGAACTCCCAAAGAAAGTGTGGCACTGTGGATCACAATCAAATAGATCAGACACTGGAGTCAAATCTCTGTGACTGCACCTCGGAACTCATTGAATCTGTTTCCACTGCCATTTCAAGCAGATGATTCCAGAGCCTAAAAGATTGTATAATGGATTAATTCTAACTGATTAATATGCTAATTCCCTGCAGTGTGCATCATTACCAGTGTTACATCCAATTTTATTTCTTGTACAGCCTCGGGGGAGATGCAACTCAGAGCAGTATGACTTGTTCCAGTAAAGGTCCTGGTCCATTTACCTCTCATTAAGTATTTTGTATTAGCCTAACAACACCAAGAATATTATATGGTGGCAGCATGTGAGAGAATAGTTATGGAGATTCATAGAACATAACAGCGCAGAATAGGCCCTTCGGCCCACGATGTTGCGCTGACCAGCTTTTTAAAAGAAAAACACTAACCCACTAATCTAAACCAATCCCATTTCGTCCATAAACCTATCCACAGATCTCTTAAATGCCCCCAAACTAGGCGCATTTACAGCTGCAGCTGGCAGGGCATTCCAGTCCCTCACCACCCTCTGGGTAAAGAACCTACCCCTGACATCAGTCCTATAACTACCCCCCCTTAATTTAAAGTCGTGCCCCCTCGTGCTAGCTTTCTCCATCCTAGGAAAAAGGCTATCACCATCTACCCTGTCTAAACCTCTAATCATCTTATATGTTTCAATAAGGTCCCCTCTTAGCCGCCTTCTTTCCAGCGAAAACAACCCCAAATCTCTCAGTCTCTCCTCATAGGATCTCCCCTCCATACCAGGCAACATCCTGGTAAACCTCCTCTGCACCCTCTCCAAAGCCTCTATATCCTTCCTGTAATGTGGGGACCAGAACTGCACACAATACTCCAAGTGCGGCCGCACCAGAGTTGTGTACAGTTGCATCATGACGCTGCGACTCCTAAATTCAATCCCCCTACCAATAAATGCCAAGACACCGTATGCCTTCTTAACAACCTTATCTACTTGATTCCCAACTTTCAGGGATCTATGTACACATACACCTAGATCCCTCTGCTCGTCCACACTATTCAAAGTCCTCCCGTTAGCCCTATACTCAACACATCTGTTATTCCTACCAAAATGAATTACCTCACACTTCTCCACATTAAACTCCATCCGCCACCTCGCGGCCCAGCTCTGCAACCTTTCCAAGTCACCCTGCAAACTATGACACCCTTCCTCACAATCTATTCCCCCATAAATAGCTGATAACACAGTTTCTTTAGGGCAGTTGTAAATTTATGCTGACCGAATGGATAAATTCCCATTATCTGAAAGTCTTCACCACCAATCCAAGCCTTTCCAAATTGGCCCACGTCCCAATCAAAGGTCCATCCCACCATCACATCTGATCCTTCCATTGTTTAAGAGCTTGAAGAAAGGGAACATTTTCAATGATCACATTGGGAGAAATGAACATTACAGAAAGCTTTCTTTTAAAAAACTGAGTGTACTTTTGGCTTGCTGTATACCCTGGAAGGGTTCAGCTCAGATCTTTCAGATCAGTTCACTGAATTTTCAGTTTCAGTCATGCTACATGGGGAGATACCAGATGAAAGCCAGGTATCTTCCACAGGGAGGTGGAAGAAATTGAAGAGCAAGGCTGAAATCCAGCATAATGCCAGTCTACTACTACTTCATTGCACTGCTCCCCTGACCCTTCCCCAGCCCTTTCCCATCTCCAGATATCACTATTCCAGTCCGACTTCTTGATCTCCACTACTGCTCGTACCCTCTCCTGCACCAATTCTCACTCACCGATCACCCTTGTCCTTGTGAGCATATCAACAATGACAAACAGGAAAAGATCTCCTGATCTATTCAGCCTGTATCATACAATTGTAATAGCTTTTGCATCACTATATAATATATCCCAACATCACTATAAAAAATATATACATCATATACCACCATCATTGCTTTATTATATATCTCACTGTTGCTATTGAATATATACCCCACCATCACTATATTGTATAATTCCACTGTCACCATGTAATATTATATACATCCTACTTTCACTGACTACTAGGCTAGTTAGCTTGACCTCTGTGGTAGGGAAATTGCTGGGAACAACATTAAGGAGGAGATAACTGAATATTTGGAAAGACGTAACTAAATCCATCATTGTCAACATGGTTTTATGAAGGGTAAGTCATGCTTGACAAACTTGCTTGAGTTCTTTGAGGACATAATAGCAAGGTGGATAATGAGGAACCTATGGATGTGGTATATCTAGACTTCCAGAAGGCTTTTGAGAAGGGCCACATAAAAGACTGATCTAGCAGGTGAGATTGCAGGGGATTGGGGTAGAGTATTAGATTTGATTGAGGGTTGGCTGACCTACAGAAAATAGAAGATTGGGATAAATGGGTCCTTCTCTGGCTGGTGAAATGTAACTAGCGGGAGGCCCCAGGGGTCAGTCCTCAGACTTCAACTGTTTACAATCGATATAAATGATCTGCAAGCAGGGGCTGATTGTAAAATAGCAAAATTTGTGGATGATATTAAAATAGGTGGGAAAGCAGATAGTGAAGAGGAGTAAAAGATTTACAGACAGATATAGATAGATTCGGAGAATGAGCCTATTTGGCAAATGGACTTCAATGTGGATAAGTGTGAGGTTATCCACTTTGGCTGGAAAATAGAAAGGCAAATGCATCCGGGCAGAGGGATCTGGGTGTCTATGTTCATGAATTGCAGAAAGTTGGTATGCAGCTGAAGCAGGTAATAAGAAAAGGAAATAGAATGTTAGCATTTATTGTAAAAGGACTGGAGTACAAAAGTTGAGAAGTGTTGCTGCAATTGTTGGTGAGACCACATATGGAATATTGTGTCCAAGTTTGGGTTCCTTATTTGAGGAAGGATGCGGTGGCATTGGAGGCAGTTCAGACGAGGTTCACCCGATTGATTCTAGAGATGAAAGGGTTGATGCATGAAGAGAGATTAAATGGTTTGGGCTTGTACTTGCTGGAGTTCAGAAGGATGAGAGAGGATCTGACTGAGGTATATGAACTACTAAAATGGATTGATAAAGTAAACATAGACCAAATGTTTCCCTTCTGGGGCAATCTAGAACAAGAGGTCACAGGTATAGGTTGTGAGATGGTAGATTTAAAACCGAGATGAGGAGGAACTACTTCTCACAGGGGGTGGTGAATTTGTGGAACTTGCTGCCCCATATCACGGTGGAGTCTGAATCATTAAACGGCTCCAAGAAAGAGATAGATATATTTTTAATAAAACATTGGTTAAAGGATATGGGGAACAGGTGGGGAGGTGGATTTGAGACTAGGAGGAGATCAGCCATGATCTGACTGAATGGTGGAGCAGGCTCGAAGGGGTGAATTGTCGACTTCTGTTCCTAATTCCTATATATTATACCCCACCATCATCGTATAATATTTTATATACATTCCACCATCACTATACAACATATCCACCATCACTATATAACATATATACATATCAATATCACTATACAATGTATATATTCCACCATCGCTATTATGTATATCCCATCGTCACTGTATAATATATCATATACATCCTACTGTCCCTATGTAATATACATCCCACCGTCACTATATAATATATATACATATTACTATCAGCATATAATGTATATATCTCACCATCACTATATATATATATCCCACTGTCACTACATAATATACCCCAGCATCACTCCATAATACACACACACACACATATATATATAAGAACAAAGAACAAAGAAAATTACAGCACAGGAACAGGCCCTTCGGCCCTCCAAGCCTGCACCAATCGTGCTGCCAGACTTAACTAAAACCCCCTACCCTTCCCGGGGACCATATCCCTCTATTTCCATCTCATTCATGTACTTGTCAAGATGCCCCTTAAAAGTCACTATTGTGTCCGCTTCCACTACCTCCCCCAGTAACGAGTTCTAGGCACCTACTACTCTCTGTGTAAAAAAATCTACCTCGTATATCTTCTTTAAACTTTGCCCCTCACAGCTTAAGCCTATGCCCCCTAGTAATTGACTTCCACCCTGGGAAAAAGCTTCTGATTATCCACTCCGTCCATGCTTCTCATAATCTTATAGACTTCTATCAGGTTGTCCCTCAACCTCCGTCGCTCCAGTAAGAACAAACCAAGTTTTTCCAATGTCTCCTCATAGCTAATGCCCTCCATACCAGGCAACATCCTGGTAAAACTTTTCTGTACCCTCTCAAAGCCTCCACATCCTTCTGGTAGTCTGGCAACCAGAAGTGAACACTATATTCCAAGTGCAGCCTCACTAAGGTTCTGTAAAGCTGCAACATGACTTGCCAATTTTTAAACTCAATGTCCTGGCCGATGAAGGAAAGCATGCCAAATGCCTTCTTGACTATCTTCTCCATGTGCATTGCTACTTTCAGTGACCTGTGTACCTGTACACCTAGATCCCTTTGCCTATCAATACTTTTAAGGGTTCTGCCATTTACAGTATATTTCCTATCCGTATTAGACTTTCCAAAATGCATTACCTCACATTTGTCTGGATTAAACTCCATCTGCCATCTCTCCGCCCAAGCCTCCAATTGATCTATATCCTGCTGTATCCTCTGATGGTCCTCATTGATATTTGCAAATCCACCAACCTTTGTGTCGTCTGCAAACTTACTAATCAATCCAGTTACATTTTCCTTCAAATCATTTATATATATTACAATCATCAAAGGTCCCAGCACTGATCCCTGAGGAATATCACTTGTCAAAAAATGTAATATATATTCCACTGTCACTATGTAATCTACATATTTCACATCACTATACATATATCTTCCCATTGTCACAGTACAATATATATTCCATTTTCACTATATACACACAGACATTCCACAATCACTATATTATGTACACATCATATATGTAAATCCCACTGTCACTACAATATATCCTACCACCATGGAATAGTATATATATTATATCCAACTGCATCTGAATCCATGTAATCTCTTGAGAAAGATCAAATCCAAATAAAAGTAACTTGGAGGGGAATTATCTGGAAACTCCTCTCCAGCAGGTGATCAGAGTAGTCGCAGAGCTCCACAGACTCCCAAACTGCCAGTGTTTCAAATTTAAAATTCTTATATCAAACCTTCATGGTCTTAGCTTCTCTTCAACCTCCTCCAGAACTCTCCAGTTGTCACTGGCTTCTTGCGCACCCTCCTTTCCCCCAACGTTGGGCCCTGTCCTATCAAATGTCATCAGCATTATAGAATCAGACAGCACAGGAGGAGGCCACACTCTGTTACCAGCCATTTGAAAGCTAACCATTGTTCTGCTTCCACCACCATTTCAAGCAGACAATTCCAGATCCTAACGACCTGTAAAATCATGGGTTCACTCTAACTTGTTTAAAATGCTAATTCAATACCGTGTACATTATCACAGGAAATGATGTAACATCATATAATTTCATCTCTTGTATAGTTTTATGTTATGTGTATGCCAGAGCTGTGAAATGTGTTCCAATGAAGCTTTTGTTTGATTTACCCCTGCAGCCTCATTGGGCCATAACTTCCTCAAAGTGACAATCAGTCGTGTCCTTTGATGGTACTTGTAATAATCTGTAATCTGGCAGCTTCACCTCTCTGGAGAATGTTATTTCATACTCTTGGAGTTCACACTGCCATTCCCTAACTGTCTGGTGGTGACATTACAGTTCCTAAATCGAATGGGGCCCTTTAATACAACTGACAAAAGCACTCCATTTAGGACTAGGTGCTTTCCCCCTAGTTGGAAGACATTTCTGCTTGACACCACCTTGTAGATCCTGAGCCATCTGTCTCTGCATTTTCAAGTGACAAGACTAATTCAATGGCTTTTTTTTAAAAGTCCAAGTTGTGTTCTACCAATAGCTTCATAGAGATTTACAGCATGGAAACAGGCCCTTTGGCCCAATTTGTCCATGCCGCCCTTTTTTTTTTAAATCCCTAAGCTAATCCCAATTGCCTGCATTTGGCCCATATCCCTCTGTATCCATCATACCCATACGACTTCTAAATATTTTTTAAAATTGTATCCACCTCTACTACTACCTCTGCCAGCTTCTTCCAGACACTCACCACCCTCTTTGTGAAAAAGTTGCCCCTCTGGACCCTTTTGTATCTCTCCCCTCTCACCCTAAACCTATGCCCTCTAGTTTTAGACTCCCCTACCTTTGGGAAAAGGTATTGACTATATAGCTGATCTGTGCCCCTCATTATTTTATAGACCTCTATAAGGTCACCCCTCAGCCTCCTACGCTCCAGAGAAAAAAGTCCCAGTCTATCCAGCCTCTCCTTATAACTCAAACCATCAAGTCCCGATAGCATCCTAGTAAATCTTTCCTGCACTCTTTCTAGTTTAATAATATCCTTTCTGCATGGGTTTCCTCTGGGTGCTCCCGTTTCCTCCACAGTTCGAAAGGTGTGCTGGCTAGATGTACCCTCAGTGTACCCAAAAAGGCACTGGAGTGTGGCAACTAGGGGATTTTCAGAGTAACTGCATTGCAATGTTAATATAAGTTGACTTGTGACACTAACAAATAAACTTTAAAATTTGAAAGAGTTTAAATTGGAAAGATTGAACTGGCTGTGGCTCTTTTCTCTGAAAAGAGTATGGGGGAGCGGGGGTGGGGGGAGATGGCTCTTTTGGGTAGTGAGGGCATTTATGCTACCCACCGATCTGTCCCCCAACCTCTTGTTATGATCCAAATTCACAGCTAATTTCCACAACATAGCTAAGAACCCATTGACAAGTTCCCCAGCTCTACCAGCTATGTCAAAGCAATATCGCTGGAGAATTACTGGGGACTTCTGGTCAGAGTGTTTTTTAATCAGGTCTACCGGTTCAATAAAAGTTTTTGAGTCGGGGCATCCAGGTAGGTCAGACTTGTCACACAAAGTTGCTGTTAACAATATCACTTGTTGCTTTGCGTCTCCTTCAGTGTTGTTAGCACGGAAGAAATAACGCATGTGCTCAGTGTACTGGGCTCGGTCTTCCACATGGGGCTCGGGTTTCCTGAAAAGAGGTACAATGGCTTTTTCTTACCAGAGAAATTCTTGACATTTTGAGGTGTTCTGCCAGACACCAGTTTCCCATCACCCATCCCCTTTATTGTGCACCAAAAGAAAAGACCGTTTTGGTGGCTTATAATCAGGTGGTCTTCACCTCGGGACCTACAACACCGGTCTGGGTAAAGTTACAAACTTAAAAACCTCTGCTGGCTGCTTCCCATTGGGTAAGCCTCTACTCACTCAATAAGGCAGATCGTATTCCACAAAGCCCATGAGTTTATCTATTGATGATTCCCCATGGCCATCACACTATCACCTATACACATTTGTGTCACTAGTAAAAGCTTGGACCTGGACAAAGTGAGAGAGAAGGAGAAGTATTATTTCAGACAGATGTGGACCCAGGATTAACATCACAAAACACACAACCTGCCAGACCTTCTAATATGGAGAAAGGACAGCCAGTTTGGACCGAGACAAATGTTACTCTGAACAGGTGGTTGATGCTACCACATCCATGGCCCCTCCTCATCCGTACAAGACATAGTATGGTGAAATGGAATAGTTGTCGACTGGTTGTCATGCAGATGCAGCCATCTGCCACGTGGAAGCAGTTATCTACCCAACTGAACTGATCACGGATGCTTCACTCTTCTACCAATCCAGATGACAACCAGGCTGATGAAATCAAGCCATCTACCAGTTCCCCTCCAGCTCAACAGAGTCTGAGGGACCACCTGCAGGACTCAAACCCCCAGTTTCTTCCAAAGGAGAAGACCCCTTTGGTAGATTCCTGAAACTACCACAATGATTGTCCTTGTAAGAAGGGGGGAGGAAAGTAGGGAATCCAAGAGATGAAAACAAGATTAAGGCCACAGCAAACCCATACTTAAAGGTGTGGTTTGATTAATCTTCACAACATATAAATAAGAATCAGGGACTTTGGGAGGAAATGTAGTATAATGGGGTTAATTCAAATTGTTTAATATGCTATTCTGATACAGAGTACATCATCACAGGAAGTGATGATTTGGTCTCTTGTTCAGCCTTAGGGAAAATGTAGCTAGAAGAGTAAGATGTGTTTGACTGAAGCTTGTGTTTTAGATACCTTTGAAGAAGACTCATTAAATATTCCATGTTATTTGAACAGTATCAAGGATATTATTTAAGCCATTGTCCAAGTTCTGGAATTCCCCTCATAAACATCTGTTTTTATAGATCCATCTGTTTCTTTAAAACCCTCTCAAAACTCAACGGGTGGAATTTTATGAAAAAATGCCAAAAGTGCCAAACAAGCAAGAAAATTTGGGGGCGGGGCGGTGCGGTGTGAAATCATGTTGGTTCATCTTATGGCTCTTATTGCAAGAAAAGTGTCAAGATGCAATTCTCCCCAGCAGGAGGATGGGTGGAGACTAATCTCACCACTAAAGCCAGCCGTTGAGCTCTTGGGGTACATTTTGCAGACTCCTTAATCTCCCACCGTATGGGAGTCCTCCTGCCACTCCCACCACCTCCCCCCCCCCACCAGCTGATTACACCTTGTCAGTCTCCATTACCACATGAACATCAGGACCCACAATCCCGCTGATCATCCACTTTGCAGAGTTCCCTCCGCCCTTTTCGATCATTCCTTTTGCAGAGCTCCCTCACCCCTGCAAAGTTCCTCCTATCCCTTCCCAGCACTGTTGAGCTGGCCACAACCTTCCTCCATACCATCACCCCATCCCCTCAGGCCACACCTCTGCCACCTTGGCATTGTCAGGGTGCCTACTGGACAAGACCTGGCTGGCATTGTTCTGCCCTACCTCTGACCACCCGGAAACTGCAATGGCCTCCAATGTCCCTGGTGAGGCCATCACTTCTGGGCCCCATTGGTGGGGACTAATGTAATTCTCACAAGTGACGACGTTGATTGATGAGCAGGTAAGGTTTAGTAAGTCTGGACGATAGTGTCTGGGACTCAGATATGACATTTAAATGTCATGAATATTTAAATTAATATTTGTAATCAGGTGTAATCAGGAAAGGCAAGAAAATGGGGGCAAACCCAATTTTTTGTCTCTCGCCTAGCTTACCAACTCACCACAGAAGTTGGTAAGATCGCGCCAAATGTCGTTTTTGTGCTGTGAAGGTCTCTGAGAATTATGTTGGGATGATTGGCTAATGGTGCTGTGTGACTCCAAGGCTTACTACAGTAGAGGTCCCCAGGAGTGAGTCTGAAGCAATAAGGTCAATTTCATGGGGGCATGAGGGAGGAGCAATGCATTAGGAGGAGCAGATCTCACAATGTCGGATAAGCAACACAAATTCTCTCACAAAGCAATGAAATTTTCATTAGTCACCGAATCGCGGGTGTGTTGAAAAGATGAAGTGCCCTTGATTTCGATCATGTGATTCACATTAGTGCCAGTTAAACAGTTGTGTGGGAAAACCTCCCTGGCAGCCCAGATTGGAAATCTACAGCTGCACAGTCCAAGTGCCTGAAAGAAAATGATTCAGTTTGCAATGTGCCACAATTTGCCACAGAAAGGAAGGGCTCATTTTACCAGCTCTACAACATGTATGGCCATTAGCCAAGAATTAAATTTACATCAGAATTGTGTACAATAGCCGCCAATACCATCCTTTCTGCAGTCATATGTGGGTCAGCTATATTCCTCATACAATCTAGAAATCACAAGCACAAACTTGTAGAAGTAACATACTTGAGTGTCCTCATGTAAAAGTCACATGTTTGAAGTCAATTCTTTAGGCCGGATTTCACATTTGACAACTTCTATTGTAACAAACAGATTAATCACACTATTGACTAAAGACTAGTGGTGTAGGCAACATATGAACAGAACTTTCCCCTTTCACTTTTAAAAGGGCTAAAAATCCCACTGCACTTACACTTTGCATATTCCCTTAAGTATTCATTCAATTTTCCTGAACCCAATTCAAATCCTTCCTCTGCCATCCTATTCATATATTCGCCAGTTAAATGCCGCTATCATACCTACTCCCACCACCTCCCTGGGCAGCACATTCCAGACATACATCACCCTCTGTGTAGAAAACTTGCCTTGCATGTCTCCTTTAAACTGTTCCCCACGCACGTTAAATTTATGTCCCCTAGTACTTGACTTTTCTACCCTAGGAAAGAACATCTGACTATGCACTCTGTCCACGTCACTCAATCTTGTAAACCTCTATCAAGTTGCCCTTCAATCTCCGTTGTTCCAGTGAGAACAAACTGAGTTTATCCAACCTTCAGACCAAGCAACATCCTAGTAAGCCACTTCTGTACCCTCTCCAAAGCATCCACATCCTTCTGATAGTGTGGCAACCAGAATTATACACAATATTTGAAAGGAGGCCTAACTAAGATTCTGTACAGCTGTAGCATGACCTGCCAATTTTTATACTCAATGCCCCAACCAACGAAGGTAATCATACTGTATGCTTTCTTGACTCCCTCATCCATTTTTGTTGCCACTTTCACTGACTTTTTTTTCCCCCAGCATATTTTCTAGTTTTCTAGATATCTTTCTCTGGTCTCTAATTATTTTCTCAGAAATATTGAACTCTCTTGAAGCTGGACAATTATTAGTCTTCTTGGTGAATGCTACAACTTGCAGTTTAAATTGAGTTGCACATTTATTATTCAGGATGGCATCCTGAAAGATCATGTGGTCCACACTAGTCTTGCTGAGAGTCTGGGAGATAACGGCTAGAATTGATGGAGGGAATTGATGGTGGGCGGCATGGTAGCACAGTGGTTAGCACTGCTGCTACACAGCTGTAAGGTCCTGGGTTCGATTCCTGGCTCGGGTCACTGTCTGTGTGGAGTTTGTACATTCTCCTCATGTCTACGTGGGTTTCCTCCTGGTACTCCGGTTTCCTCCCACAGTCCAAAGATGTGCAGGTTAGGTTGATTGGCCGTGCTAAGAAATTGCCCCTTAGTGTCCAGGGATGCGTAGGTTAGAGGGATTAGTGGGGTATAATATGTGGAGATATGGGGGTAAGGGCTGGGTGGGATTGTGTTCAGTGCAGACTCGATGGGCTGAAGGGCCTCTTTCTGCACTGTAGGGTTCTATGGAAAATATGAAGATTTCTGTGTGTACTTTTAAATTAATGAACCATAGTAATTATAGGTAAATGACGAATAATCCCAATGTGATTCGATCCCTGAGAATCCAGGGTCTGCTTTTATCGAAGTTTTATGAAAAATTCTGTTTTGTTAAGCCAGAAGTCATAGGGTCAACTTTATATTAGACTGATTTCTACATCAGCATGTATGATAAATGCAGAAACTGAAGACACCCTGTGCCCACTGTGCACTGTCTGCCCTCTTAGGTGAGCTTAAAAGATCCCATGCTATTATTATTTGAAGAATAAACAGGGAAGGTCTCCCTGGTGCCAGCCCATATTTATCCCTTATCAACATCAAAATTATTTATTAAGATAAAAACAAATTACTGCGGATGCTAGAATCTGAATCAAAAACATAGAATCTCAGAAACTCTCAGCAGGTCTGAAACAATAGCTCTATTATCTCCTCACAGATGCTGTCAGACCTGTTGAGATTTCCAAGCATTTTCTATGTTTGTTTCAAAATTATTTACCGTAGTTTGCAACCTGGCATACATGTCAATGCCCCATTTTTCCGTTAATGAAGTGTTAATTAATTAATGATGGCCAGCTCCTGCTCCTAGTTCTTATATTCTTATGTTTAGAACTATACTTAGGAGCTGATTTCAATGTTTCAGCTCCAAGATACCTATCTAGGGCTATAGTCCCCTTATAAAAGCTGGCATTTGGAATCTAGCACGCAATAACGTTGCTAAGATGCTGTGTGGGAGTTTAAGGCATGCCCACATAGAGCAGATTCTGCTTGGTGACTGAAGAACGGTAATGGGCCCTCCATCACCAACCCAAGCATTCACATTTTATACTCACTGTATAAATTGACTCTATTTTTGGAAGGACTTTTCGAAGCTTCAACTTTTTAAAAGGTTTCTTAAACATTTATTTTTTTACATTTTATTGATTTTTATTTATATCTGCCTGAATCTATAGTATCTAATTCATGGGATATGTGAACACTTGGCTCCTGCAAATTCACCCAACAGTAACTTCGTACGAACTTCATAAGGTGCTTTGCGATGTTCAAAGGTGCTATATAAATGCAAATTTCTACTTGCAACTTCTCTCTTTCCTCCCGCTCACCTCCCTGGGCAGAAGATCCAGTCAAAAAACTCCCTTGTGAATGTCTGGTGTCTTTCACAGTTCCAATTTACATCACTTCAGCAAGGCAGCCCTGCCTTCAGCTAACTGCATAAGATTGTCCGACTAGAAAGGGTTCTTTAAAATCTACCTCTTAAACCAAGCTATGGCCACCTGTCCGAATATCTTTCTTTTATCTATTTATTATATCCTTGTTGGGGAAATGGGACAGAAAAGGAGTTGAGGCCAGCATAGATCAGCCATGATCGTATTGAATGGTGGACTTGGTGGCCAACTCCTGTTTCTACTTCTTGTGTGTCAGATTTTGCCTGACAATGCTTCTGTGAAATGCCTTTGGATGTTTTAATGAATTATAGGTGCTCTAGATGGACTTTTTATTTTCCAGACATTTAATAGGTCCCGCTCTGTTAGTTTCCCCATTTGCTGGCCAGCCTAGGTCCATCACAGTGCTGCGTCTCCAGCCCCTCCCATGGCCTTATCAGAGCCTGCACAACAATTCCTGGGCCAGCCCTGACCCTACCCTCTATCCTGAAGTACCCAGATGTTCAGCCCACCCCTCCCAACAGTGGCGATTCCCCCCCACCCCCGGGGTCAGAGCCCACAGCCCTGTTCCCCCCCCACCCCCCCCCAACCCAACCCATCCCGATCTCTGGCCTCCCTCCAACCCAGACCAACCCCAATTCAGACTGTTCTTTTCATTTTTGTTTTCCAGACATTTAATAGGAAACACAGCAAAATACTTTTGTTAATTGTCTCTTCGGTAAAACAAAACATTTGGCTGGGTCACTTCCACTTTTCAGGAATATAGTTGCTCAGTTAAACATGAAGCAGGAGCTTTCCAGCTTTTTGCAACTCTTTACTCAAGAATGTTTCTCTTTGCAAGATTCATGTGAAAGGAATATCATCCTCCCAATAAATCACATACCCACTGAGGAGGCGCCGAATTGGCATTCCCGAGATCTCAGCATCTTGTAATCTACATCCGTGTTAGTCACCCGTTCGAAATGTCTCTCAACCACGAGGTTAAGTCAATCATCTCTGTCAATGGGAAACTGTAATCAGAGCCCAAATGTGCCAAAAATATCCCAGAGCCTCTCCCACTGGGTCTGAATGGAACCACATTCACTAAAGTTCAAAGATGGGATATGAATTGTTGTCTAGCTGCTGTGGCTCAGGGGGAAGGCCTCTCACCTGAGTCAAGTCCAAGTCCCTCTTTAGCACTTTGGACATAGCCACAGGGTAGGCCATTCAGCCCATCGACCCTATTCCGCCCACCATTCAGTGAAAGCGTGGCTGTGGCTTAATCCGTATCCCCAAATACGTTTGTGCCACAAAAGTTTAATGATCTCAGATTTAAGAATAACAACAGATTTAGCATCAAATGCTGTTTGTGGAAGAGCATTCCAAACTTCAACAACCCTTTATGTGTAGAAGTTCTCCCTAACATCTCTCCTGAAAAATTTGGTCCTAATTTTCAGACTATGGCCCCTAGTTCTAGAATCTTCAACCAGTGTAAATAGTTTATCTACCCTGCCTTTTCCTGTTAGTATCTTGAAGGCTTCAACCATATCACCCCTTAACCTTACAAATTCTAGGGATAACAATGCTAATTTGTATAATCTCGCCTTGTAATTAAACCCCTGAGGTCCAGGTATCACTCTTGTAACCTACACTGCATTCCCTCCATGTCAATATATCCTTCCTAAGAACGCATCATCTTGGCTGATACTCCATTGCAGTACTCGAGTGCATGGTTGGAGGTGCTGCCTTTTTGGATGAGATGCCAATTTAGGCTTTTCTTTGCTCATTCTCAAGCGGTTGTACAAGATCCCATTGCACAATTTCGAAGAAGAGCAGGTGACTTCTCCCAGTGTCCTGGCCAATATTTATCCCTCAATCAACACCACAAAAGCAGATGATCTGATCACATTGCTGTTTGTGGGATCTTGCTGACTGCAAGTTGGCAGCCATGTTTCATATGTAACAATAGTAATTACATGCAAAAGGATTATTTCAAAAGGTTTATTTATTATAAACTTTTGGAATATTTTGCAATATCAGAGTGGAGGATCTTTCTTTCATGATTTTGATTTAATTGTAATGATTAGTCAACATTTCAGTGGTGAATGCTCTTCCAAGCATTCAAAAATTTGTGGAAAGGTGGGTACGTAAAATAATGTTTTTGTTCCATTATTGTGCTTTGTCACTCTCAATCTGTCCCTCCCTAATAACTCTCACTCTCGTGAGAGGATAATCCAGTTCCCAAATTTGCTAATAATCTGAGAAATGCCTGAGATTGGCCTCAAATGATTCTGCCAACCTGCCACCCACGCCCCCCTCACACCAACCCCTCCCCACACACTTTCTGAGCTTGTTTTCTAGATTCTACACATTGAACACAAAGTCTCAGTGTATGCTGAGGGCAGATATTCGCACACAAATAGATCACAAAATGACCTCCCATGACTTGCTAACACTAACTATTGTAGAGAAGGGTCAGGACATGAGCCACCCGCCAGCTGACCTATCCTTGGCCTCTGATAAGAAATTCACAGCTCATTGCCTGACCAGAGAGAGCTGCCGATCTTATTAAAGCAGCATATCGGATGTCGGACTGTATCCCATCATCAGTTCGCAGGCTGGGAAAATACTGGGATTAATTGGGAAAGGCTGCATGTAAATTGATAAAACACAGCCATTTCTCGGCCTCCATACCATCTGCATGCAATTTAATGATAGAAGGGGAACTTCTATCCAAGGCAGATGTGGAGACTTGAAGCTGATTGGACTCCATTAGTGCTGGATATTGAATTAGTTTACTCTGGCCCAGCAAACCAAGACAGATTTGTCTCCAGCAGCACCATATGTAAAGACAGAATTTGCATTTCAATAGCACCTCTTGCAACCGCAGGACAGCCCAAAATTCTTTGCCATCAGTAGTCATTGTTGTAATGAAGACAACACAGCAGCAATCTTACACATAGCGAGCTCTCACAACAACATGATAATATCCCATTTTGTGCACATCACGAAGTGGGATTTGAATATACGACCTTTTAACTCAGAAGCGTGAAACAATGAACCAACACTTAATATCCTTTTGTTTGTAGATCATAAGAGAGTTTTTTTAGGAATTGTGTTTCAGGCTATGACATTGTCTCCATAGAGTCCCACTCCAAGACTTGAGGCTAATACTACAGAGTCAGCGCTGAGGGAGCGCCGCACTGCCAGGGGCTCGGCGCCGAGGGAGCGCCGCACTGCCAGGGGCTCGGCGCCGATGGAGCGCCGCACTCTCAGAGGGTCAGCGCCGAGGGAGCGCCGCACTCTCAGAGGGTCAGCGCCCCACTGTCAGGGGGTCAGCACCGAGGGAGCGCTGCACTGTCAAGGGGTCAGCACTGAGGGAGTGCGGCACCCTCAGGGGGTCAGCACCGAGGGAGCGCTGCACCCTCAGGGGGTCAGCACCGAGGGAGCGCTGCACCCTCAGGGGGTCAGCACCGAGGGAGCGCTGCAACCTCAGGGGGTCAGCACCGAGGGAGCGCTGCACCCTCAGGGGGTCAGCACCGAGGGAGCGCTGCACCCTCAGGGGGTCAGCACCGAGGGAGCGCTGCACCCTCAGGGGGTCAGCACCGAGGGAGCGCTGCACCCTCAGGGGGTCAGCACCGAGGGAGCGCTGCACCCTCAGGGGGTCAGCACCGAGGGAGCGCTGCACCCTCAGGGGGTCAGCACCGAGGGAGCGCTGCACCCTCAGGGGGTCAGCACCGAGGGAGCGCTGCACCCTCAGGGGGTCAGCACCGAGGGAGCGCTGCACCCTCAGGGGGTCAGCACCGAGGGAGCGCTGCACCCTCAGGGGGTCAGCACCGAGGGAGCGCTGCACCCTCAGGGGGTCAGCACCGAGGGAGCGCTGCACCCTCAGGGGGTCAGCACCGAGGGAGCGCTGCACCCTCAGGGGGTCAGCACCGAGGGAGCGCTGCACCCTCAGGGGGTCAGCACCGAGGGAGCGCTGCACCCTCAGGGGGTCAGCACCGAGGGAGCGCTGCACCCTCAGGGGGTCAGCACCGAGGGAGCGCTGCACCCTCAGGGGGTCAGCACCGAGGGAGCGCTGCACCCTCAGGGGGTCAGCACCGAGGGAGCGCTGCACCCTCAGGGGGTCAGCACCGAGGGAGCGCTGCACCCTCAGGGGGTCAGCACCGAGGGAGCGCTGCACCCTCAGGGGGTCAGCACCGAGGGAGCGCTGCACCCTCAGGGGGTCAGCACCGAGGGAGCGCTGCACCCTCAGGGGGTCAGCACCGAGGGAGCGCTGCACCCTCAGGGGGTCAGCACCGAGGGAGCGCTGCACCCTCAGGGGGTCAGCACCGAGGGAGCGCTGCACCCTCAGGGGGTCAGCACTGAGGGAGCGCTGCACTGTCAGAAGTGGCCTCCTTTGGTTGAGATGTTAAACTGAAGCCCTGCCTGCTCTGGCCAATGGATGTAAAAGGTCCCTTAAGAACATAAGAAACATAAGAACATAAGAAATAGGAGCAGGAGTAGGCCATCTAGCTCCTCGAGCCCGCCCCACCATTCAACAGGATCATGGCTGATCTGAAGTGGATCAGTTCCATTTTCCCGCTTTCTCCCCATAACCCTTAATTCCCTTGTCTATCAGAAACCTATTTACTCGTGAGTTAAATATATTTAGCGAGGTAGCCTCCACCACTTCAATGGGCAGAGAATTCCAGAGACTCACCACCCTTTGAATGAAGAAGTTCCTCCTCAACTCCGATCTAAACTGATTGGTTAGGGCAAGATTAGGGCCAGTTACAGACAGTAGGGGGAAGTTGTGTGTGGAACCGGAAGAGATTGGAGAGGCATTGAACCATTATTTCTCTTCGGTGTTCACGCAGGACGATATGAATGTAGCTGAGGAGGTCACTGGGGTGAAGGGGTGTAAAATAGAAAGTATTGTAGTTGATACAGAGGATGTGTTGGATATTCTAGATGGGTTGAAAATAGATAAGTCCCCTGGTCCGGACGGGATTTACCCTAGGATTCTATGGGAGGCAAGAGAGGTGATTGCAGAGCCACTGGCTCTGATCTTCAGGTCGTCGTTGGTCTCTGGTATAGTACCGGAAGATTGGAGGACAGCGAATGTTGTCCCATTGTTTAAGAAGGGGAGCAGAGACTTCCCTGGGAATTACAGACCTGTGAGTCTTACTTCTGTAGTGGGCAAGGTTTTAGAAAGAATTATTAGGGATAGGATTTATAGTTATTTGGAGAGTAATGAATTGATTAGAGATAGTCAGCATGGTTTTGTAGTGGGAAGGTCGTGCCTTACTAACCTTATTGAGTTCTTTGAGAAGGTGACCAAAAAGGTGGATAGGGGTAAGGCAGTAGATGTGGTATATATGGATTTTAGTAAGGCGTTTGATAAGGTTCACCATGGTATGCTTCTGCAGAAAATGCAGATGTATGGGATTGGTGGTAATTTAGGTACTTGGATCAGGAATTGGTTAGCAGATAGGAGGCAGAGGGTGGTGGTTGATGGTAATTATTCATCTTGGAGTTTGGTTACGAGTGGTGTGCCTCAGGGATCTGTTTTGGGGCCACTGCTGTTTGTAATCTTTATTAATGATCTGGATGAGGGTATAGTTGGGTGGATTAGTAAGTTTGCTGATGACACCAAAGTCGGAGGTGTGGTAGATTGTGAGGAAGGGTGTCGAAGTTTGCAGGGTGACTTGGACAGGTTGCAGAGCTGGGCCGCGAGGTGGCGGATGGAGTTTAATGCGGAGAAGTGTGAGGTAATCCATTTCGGTAGGAATAACAGATGTGTTGAGTATAGGGCTAATGGGAGGACTTTGAATAGAGTGGAGGAGCAGAGGGATCTAGGTGTATGTGTACATAGATCCCTGAAAGTTGGGAATCAAGTAGATAAGGTTGTTAAGAAGGCGTACGGTGTCTTGGCGTTTATTGGTAGGGGGATTGAATTTAGGAGTCGCAGCGTCATGTTGCAACTGTACACAACTCTGGTGCGGCCGCACTTGGAGTACTGTGTGCAGTTCTGGTCCCCACATTACAGGAAGGACGTGGAGGCTTTGGAGAGGGTGCAGAGGAGGTTTACCAGGATGTTGCCTGGTATGCAGGGGAGGTCCTATGAGGAGAGACTGAGGGATTTGGGGTTGTTTTCACTGGAAAGAAGGCGGCTAAGAGGGGATCTTATAGAAACATATAAGATGATTAGAGGTTTAGATAGGGTGGATGGTGATAGCCTGTTTCCTCGGATGGAGAAATCTAGCACGAGGGGGCATGGCTTTAAATTAAGGGGGGGTAGTTATAGGACGGATGTCAGGGGCAGGTTCTTTACCCAGAGGGTGGTGAGGGACTGGAATGCCCTGCCTGCTGCAGTTGTAAATGCGCCTAGTTTGGGGGCGTTTAAGAGATTGGTGGATAGGTTTATGGACGAAAAGGGATTGGTTTAGATTAGTGGGTCAATGTTTTTTTTTAAAAAATAAGACTGGTCGGCGCAACATTGTGGGCCGAAGGGCCTGTTCCGCGCTGTAATGTTCTATGTTCTATGTTCTATGATTTCCCCCCCCCCCCTTATTTTGAGGCTGTGCCCTCTAGTTCTGCTACCCTTTCTAAGCAGGAAGAATCTCTCGACCTCTGCCCTATCTAGCCCCTTCATTATCTTATATGTCTCTATAAGATCTCCCCTCAGCCTTCGAAACTCCAACGAGTACAGACCCAGTCTATTCAATTTCTCCTCATAGGCCAACCCCCTCATCTCCGGTATCAGCCTGGTGAACCTTCTCTGTACTCCCTCCAAGGCCAATATATCCTTTCGCAAATGCGGCGACCCAAAACTGCACACAGTACTCCAGTTGCGGCCTCACCAGTGCCCCGTACAGCTGCAGCAAGACCTCCTTTCTTTTATATTCTATCCCCCTCGCTATAAAGGCCAACATTCCATTTGCCTTCTTGATCACCTGCTGCACCTGCAGACTGGGTTTTTGCAATTCATGCACAAAGACCCCCAGGTTCCACTGCACTGTAGCATGCTGCAACTTTTCGCCCTTTAAATAGTAATCCCTCCTACTATTATTTCTGCCGAAGTGGATAACCTCACATTTGCTAACATTATACTCCATCTGCCAGGTCCTCATCCACTCACTCTGCCTATCCAGATCTCTCTGCAGACTTTCCGCGCCTTCCACGCAATTTGCTTTCCCACTCATCTTCATGTCATCAGCAAATTTGGTTACCCTACACTCAGCCCCCTCCTCCAGATTGTCTAAGTAAATGGTAAACAGTTGAGGCCCCAGCACCGACCCCTGCGGCACTCCACTAGTCACCAACTGCCAACCAGAATAGCATCCATTGATACAAACTCTCTGCTACCTTTTAGACAACCAATCCTCTATCCACGCTAACACCTTACCCCCAACTCTGTGCAACCTAACCTTTTGCAGCAACCTGTTGTGAGGCACCTTATCAAACGCCTTCTGGAAATCCAAAAACACCACATCCACCGGTTCCCTCCGTCCACCACACTAGTCACATCCTCATAGAAATCCAATAAATTCGTTAAACACAATTTCCCCTTCATGAATCCATGTTGCGTCTGCTTGATCAAACCGTTCTTTTCTAAGAGTCTTGCTATTTCTTCTATGATGACAGATTCTAGCATTTTTCCAACTACGGACATTAAACTAACCAGCCTATAATTCCCTGCCTTTTGTCTGCTACCTTTTTTAAATAGCGGTTTAACATTAGCCATTTTCCAATCTTCTGGCACTTCCCCAGAGTCCAGCGAATTTTGACAAATAATTACTAAGGTATCTGCTATCACCTCTGCCATTTCTTTCAGAACCCTGGGATGCATTCCATCCGGTCCTGGGGACTTGTCTACCTTCAGACCCGTTAGTCTATCAAGCACTACCTCTCTAGTGACAGTAATGGCATTAGTTGACAGAGGAGCTTGGGCAATTCTCCCATGTGATGTGGCCAATATTTCTCTCTCAATCGTCACAAAAAGCAGATTATCTGGTGGTTACTGCAATGGTGTTTGTAGGAGTTTGCTGTACACAATTTGGCTGTTGCTTTTCCTGCATTAGACGAGTTAATCCTCCTCCTCCAGGTACAAAGCCTTAAGGGTGTTGCCAACCATGGATTCCATTGGATTGGTCCATGATTTGGCAAAGTGCTGCAGTGGGTTTGCCACTGCCTCCTGTAGTTTGGCAGATCAGGAAACTCTCCCATGCTTATCACTTGTCATCAGGCGTATTGGATGAATTGATGATCAGCTTGTTTGGCCACATTATGTACGTCCCTGGCCATCAAGTCCTGAGGTGGGACTTAAACCTGGTGCTTCTTAACCAGAGGTAGGGACAATACCCACTGTGCCACAAGACCTTCTCTGCAACATTGACCATACTTCAAAATACTTCACTGGCTGTAATGTGCATTGGGACATCCAAGGGTCACAACAGACAGTAGAAAAATTCAAGTCTTTCTTGGCTGATGGCATGGATTTTGGGAAGGTGCTATTTGAAGAGGTCTTGGTGCGTTTCCGTCGTCAGCGATGGAGCACTTTAAAAACATTCATGGGGATTTAGGAGGAATGGTGGCACAGAACGGAAATCTGACCATCTGTCCCTCAGCCTTCAGTTAATCTCAGACAAACTATCTGCTTTTGTGGGGATCCAGGTGGGCTCATTGTAACCTTTCTACTTTGGCTTGCTAGATCTGGTTGGATCTATTTCTGGTGGCTTTATTGCATAATGTCCTGCGCCCCTCCATCCCACCTGCAACCCCTGCCCCCATCAGATGCATTCATCCTCCTAACTCCTTGCTTTCCCTTGAGAAATGTAGATAGTCTTCGTTATCCAATTGGAGGATTCACGACTGTCATTCAAAAGATTTCTCCCTGATACTCAACGTCTAATAAATAAAAGCGCTCCAAGAAAATGAAAATAAAACCCTGCATTTCCCATGCTCCTGTGATTTTCTCCTGAGTGTTCATAGAATCCCTACAATGTAGAAGGAGGCCATTCGGCCCATCAAATCTGCACCAACTCACCTTCAGAGCATCTTATACAGGACTATCCCTGCTGTTTCCTGTAACCACAGTAAAAAGTCTGACAACACCAGGTTTTAGGCCAACCGATTTATTTGATAATACTCACAAGCTTTCGAGGTTTCCCTCTTCGTCACCTGACGAAGAGGGAAACCTCGAAAGCTTGTGAGTATTATCAAATAAATCGGTTGGCCTAAAACCTGGTGTTGTCAGACTTTTTACTGTGTTTACGCCAGTCCAACATACCCACATCATGTTTCCTGTAACCCCATATATTTACCATGGATAATCTCCTGAACCTACACATCTTTGGACAATAAGGGGCAACTTAGCATGGCTAATCTCTGGACTGTAGGAGGAAACCATGCAGACATGGGGAGAACATGTAAATTCCACATAGACAGCAGTAAGGAATTAAACAATGTAACTGGATCAGATATTATATGATGAAGGAATGGTTTACAGGAATTCTATGCTGGGATGAGAGGTGTGTTCAGCTAAATTTCATTGCCTTCCCTGCTTCCAATTCTGAAATATTTCACGTTGGAAGTATCTGATCTAAGATTTCCAGCATATTTGTGAAGGGAGATGGAACAATACAAAGGGAACTCTCAGCAGGTACTGAGGATCAGTGATATCTCCTAAGCATTTGGTAATTAGAAGCAGAAATGCCCCACCCATGAGTTAATTAAAAGGTTGCAGTGTTTCTGATATCCATATGTGAGTGAAAATGACTCTTAATTATTATTTAGGTTTAAAATACATTGAACATGATAAACACCCAATCTACAAAAGAATAAGATCAGCAGCCTTTGTTTTACAATCAGACAGAGGAATCATTCACAGCATCCTGCTGGGCTTTTTGCCTTGTAGTTACATTTATCACCTGCTTTTCCCACTTATTTAGTTGGTTATTAACTCCAAGAAAGATGATCAAGGGAGTGAGATTGTACCATCTGCAGGTGAGAAGCAGGAGGCACCCCTCAGAACACAGGAACAGGGTATTAATTCTACTGAATGTTACTTGCACATTTCCCTTGAACTCCAGTGGTGTCTCAGAGTGACAGAGCATTGTAATTAGACAGTGATGACTGCTGTAATACTGCGTACTTCCTACAAATACTGATCAAATACAGCACAGGTTCTACAGAAAGTTGATCAATTGCTGTACACTATCTATAGAGATCAAATACAATAGGCAGAATTTAATCCATGTGACTTGGGTGGGTAGGTGGGGGGAGAGGGGGGTGGTTTGCCCGCTGGTTGAGAGCTGACGGGAGCACTGTGTCGCCTCCTTTGAGGATGGCCTGCTAAATGCCTCCGATCTGGTCAATCAGAACTTGACAGCTCTCCAGTGCAGACAGTGCCACTGGGAGCAGTGGTAGCTACTGGTAATGCACCCGCTCAGAGGCCATTAGTGAGCGAGGGTGGGTGGGATGGAGGTCAGGGGCAGAAAACTGCTGGCTTTGGAGTCATGAAAGAGAAGGATGTGGCCCTCAATGTGACCCACCTGCTGGGCCTCTCAGTCAGGCATTGACTGCTCCCCCCCAAAAGGAACCTTACAAAGGCAGGGTGTTCCTTTTTGGGCTTTTTGTGTGATAGCTGCCTCATCTCACCCTGGTTGATTAAGTGGGCATTAAATACCCACTCAACAGCCTTAATTGGCAGCAAGATGGGAATGGTATCCACCAGACAAGTACAATCCCTCCCCATTTACCACCCTTTAGCCTGACTAAATGCCCTGCACCAAACTCAACTCATCTGACACAGACATATAAGGAGATAATGGGTCAGGTGACCAAACTGAGGTGCAGGGAGGGAATTCCAGAGCTTGGGGTCAAGGCAGCTGAAGGCAGAGTGATGGAAATCAGGGGTTTCAAAAAGCTCAAATTTGAGGAGCGCAGATAAAGGTGCTACACAAATGCAAATTCTTTCTAAAAAGGTATTTCACACATCATCTGAGTTCAAACTGTGCCTCAACTTGCAGCGTCCATCGTGCAAAATGGAATGAGAGAGAGGTGATTTTGGAAATAATGGCAGGAGTCTCAGTCACAAACTGGGGTAAGTGTCTGTTCAATTCCATCTGAAGTTCAATGGGAACTCGCCTGCATTGGTCTTCTGGGTTTATTAACAAAACGAACAGAAATGAACATCAACTCTCTGATCTTCTCACTAAATCAGAAGCCAATAAACAAAGAGAAAGCGAGAGTTGACCTGGTAAGAATTGTTGAAAATTATGAAAGGTTTCAATCGGGTTATGTCCAGGAGATATTTCTATTTGTGCAGGAATGGGGCAGAGTCATCGGCATAAAATAGACACCAATAAATCTGGTAATGAATTCGGAAGGAACTTTCCCCCGTTCACTGTGAATCTGAACTCACTACATGGAGTGATTGAGTATCAGCATGTTGAGGGGATAACTAAATATACACACAAGGAAGGAATAGGCGAGGCTGATAGGATGAAATGAAATCAGGTGGGAAGAGGCTAATGTGAAGTATAAACACCAACACTAACCTATTGGGCTGAATGGTCTGTCTGCGTAACTTGACATAAGGGCTGTGAGGGGGTTTAATCTATGGAAAAAAAAACCTTTCTTTCATTGTCTTTTCAAATTGAATTTGTGCATTTGACCAGAATTATGAATAAAAACAGAAAATACAGCTCAGGCAGCAACTTGTGGAGAGAAAGAGAGAGATATTTGTTCTGGGACCGGGATCCTGAACAACTTGATAGCAATTTTTGACTGCTGCACTAATGAACGGCCAGAGGTCGCACTCGCAGTCTAATTACAGGTAGTGAATGGGCTCCTGATGCTAAAAGGGCCAAAAGGAGGCTCACCGACACTGATAGAGTCACAGTCCCAGGGTTAAGAGGTGAAGAGAGAAAGAGAGGGTGCCTTAAGATAAAAACAATTCTCAAAACTGTTCATAAGCTCTGATATTAAAACTGGTCACAGCCAGAGAAGAACATAACTATAAGGTTCATGGTAGGAGATATAGGAGGGATGTCCGAGATAGATTCTTTACTCGGAGAGTGGTTGGGGAGTGGAATAGACTGCCTGCTGTGATAGTGGAGTCGGACACTTTAGGAACTTTCAAGAGGTCATTGGATAGACACATGGAGCACTCCAGAATTATAGGGAGGGGATAGCTTGATCTTGGGATTGGACATAGCTCAGCACAACATTGAGGGCTGAAGGGCCTGTACTGTACTGTAATGTTCTATGTTTCCATTAACAACTGTAGGGGGAGAACTGGGAGGTGGGAAAAAGCTGATGAACAGAAATTCTGGCCACTGGTGGGAAAGTGTAGGATTGTCCATTTCCATTGCAACTGTCATTGGTCTTTTAAAATTCTGCCCAGCTTTTCAAACCTTTTGTTGAAATTGGCAAATTGGTTAAAATCCCCAAATCCACTCCAGCGGCTGAGAGAGAATCATTTGTTGAAAAGACTCTTGTGGATTGAAGTCACTGTTGTGGTGTGGGGAACGTGACAGTCACTTTGCACACAGTCTGTTCCCATAAACAGTAATGACCTGATCATCTCTTCCTGTAATGCTGGTTATGGGATAAATATTGGGCAGGATACCAAGGGGAACTCCCCATCTCTTTTAGATAATATAGAATCATAGAATCCTACAGTGCAGAAAGAGGACATTGGGCCCATCGAGTGTGCACTGACCACAATCTCACCCAGGCCCTACCCCCATACCCCTACACACTTACCCACTAATCCCTCTAACCTACACATCTCTGGACACTAAGGGGCAATTTTAGCACAGCCAATCAACCTAACCCACACATCTTTGGACTGGGGGATCTTTTCTATCCAGCTGAAAGGTTGGACAGGGTCTCAGTTTAATTTCTCATTTGAAAAACAGCTCCTTCAAGTGTTCAGTACTCCCTCAGTACTGTACCAGAGTATCAGCCTAGCTTATGCATATAGGCAGGAACAGTGAAATAAATCATGGGCCTTAGTGCTTTTCCTGTACCTGGGCCCCTTATCCCACCTCCTCTTTAATCCATTTTTGTACTTTATGCCTTCATGTATCAAGCCCATCAAAAGTGCTGGTTTCCGTATGGGACACTTTACAACCACGGCTATTTCAGGCTATTACACACAACCTAGATGTTCATATTACGTTATCAGCTCTGCTTCTTTGAACTTGACCTTATGCAGTATCTGGAAACAAACATCCAAAAGACTGGAACCTCACAAACAACAATCCCATATATAAATGAGAGTATCTTGAACCAACAGTGACATATTTGATTCGTACATGATCCCCCATTTAAAAATGGCACAAACTTTCCAATTAATTAGCACCAACCAATTCAACAGCAATAAATAATGGATGATTTGCATCTATACAAGTGAGCTTTGTGAACAGGAAAATTTCATTTTGCATTGTGTAATAAAATATTTTCTCATTTTAAATTGAGACAAAACTCATTTACAAATACTCAGCCTGCAACACATAATAGAGAGCAAAGTACTGCCAACACTGAGAATTTTGAAATATCAACAGAAAATGATGGAAATACTCAACAGACCTGGCAGAGTCTGTGGAGAGAAAAACAGATGGAACACTTCAGGTCCATAATCTGCAGGAGTTCTGCTTAATTAGTTCCAGCTGATCTTGGTTTGTCAGGCTGAGCATTTCCAACATTTCCTGTTTCTATCAGAGCAAAATTAACCCCCTCTTTCCAGTCATCCAAAAACCAATCAGATTCTCGTGAATCCCCCATTCTCCTTCAGCAGCAGCTGTCTGAGGTTTGGTCTGGAATAATAGAACATAGAACATAGAACATTACAGCGCAGAACAGGCCCTTCGGCCAGTTACAAAAACAATGACCCACTAGCCTATACCAATCCCTTTTCGTCCATAAACCTATCCAGAGATCTCTTAAACGCCCCCAAACTAGACGCATCTACAACTGCAGCAGGCAGGGCATTCCAATCCCTCACCATTTATTTTTAAAAAAAAGTTAATGTACGAACAAAGCCTAAACAACATCAATCTCAAAGCAATAAATCATGGAATTCTACAGTGCAGAAGGAGGCCATTCATTCCATCAAGTCTGCACCAACCACAATCTCACCCAGGCCCTATCCCCATAACCCCACACATTTACCCTAGCTAGCCCCCTGACACTAAGGGTCAAATTAGCATGCTCAATACACCTAACCTGTACATTTTTGGACTGTGGCAGGGTGGGGAAACTGGAGCACCGAGAGAAAACCCATGCAGACACAGGGAGAATGTGCAGACTCCGCACAGGCAGTGACTCAAATTGAACCTGAGCCCCTGGCACTGTGAGGCAGCAGTGCTAACCACCGTGCTGCCCATATTGATAATTTATTTTAAAAAGTGGCGATTAATAAAACTGATTATTAAAAAGTGCCAAACAGCAGAGCTAACGAATAAAACTTTTTATGCATTTTCACTTAAGAAGCAGAGCTAGACAGACAGACAGGCAGACAGGGCCCCGAGTCCTGGCCAAGCCCTGATCGTCAGGGAAAGGGACTGGGTTTGTGCTTACCTTTACTTCTGGTGGTGCCTGGTGAGCTGGCCTAAGTGACAGTGGGGGTTGGAAGAAGGTTACCTTTCAGCCTGGGTTTTCCTCCTTACCTGGGTGAGTGTGTAGATAGGTTTTTACACAGGAATGAGGAGATGGAGGGTGTGTGTGTATCCACTCACTCCTGGCCTCAGGGTTCTGTCTCCCTCACACATACTCCCTCACTCTTTGCAGCTTTAGTGAGAGAACCCAAATTTCTCAGGTTTCTCTTCCTAACTTCTTTTCCTCGTCGTTCATGATATCCTGGTGAATCCACAAAGCTCATTTTCTGTTACTTTGGTATCCTTTCTATTTGAGGGTATTGCAAATTACCCAGTCTATGTCTGGCTACATCTTTCACAGCCAATACTTACTCACTCACTTAAGGGCCTGGCAGGTTCAGAGATTTTCTCACTGAGGAGTTTGTGAAATTGGCAAGAGACATTTCCTCTTGGCCCCGTTTGACACTCCAGCAGCCTCGGGTTTTGGATCTTCTGGTCTCCCTAGCTGGCTCCATTATCTTGATTCCTGTAGTCCCTTAGTGGATTGACACTTGCATGGGAGGGTGAGTGTGGCACCAAGGGTGGACTACATCACCCAGAATGCACTCTGACTGTCTAAGCAAATGGCCACATGCTCCCAGTCAATTAATCTGTTACACTACAGAACGTCGTCCTGGAGCGGAGCACCCATCACACTCGCGCACACACACACGCATTAAGGCGTGAGGCAGCCATTTGAGCGAGAGACAGCGCTGCCTGAGCCTGGGCCTCCCAAAGGCATGGACTTCAGTGAATAGCACTGTGTGTAGCCGCCTCTCCTGGGCCTTGGGCACAGGTCTCTAGAGTTGACTGATGAAACTTTGAAACAAATAAATGAGTCTGAACAGGATTAGTTCCAAAGGCAGTAGTGGTTTTGCTGCAATCTCATTGGAATGTGGCCGATTGCCTTGAGACGTAGCAAATTTTAATGAAAAGTGGATTGAAAATCCCACATTGGAATTGTTCCTCGATAGGCAACTTCGATCCATGTTGCAAAGCAAGTATTGAGATGTATCAGAGAGTAGGACTGAATGAATACTTCTTTACCGACCTTACCTACTGTGTTTATATTATCAACAGCTTCAACCTGGCCAATTTCTGCTACAGTTAGGCTTAAGATAAATGGCAGATGATGACAAAGGCAGTCCTTTGTAAAAGACACGGCAATACAATGCCTAAGATTGAGCACGTTTGCAGTATTCCAGGGAACTGATGATTGGATAGACCCGGTTCATTAAATAATGGGAAGAGTAGGCCCGTCACTGGAAGCTGGAACTATCCAGGATTGCACCTGACATCTCTAGAAATTGAAAATTAATCTCCAAGACAGTGCTGGCAAAAACCCCAAAATTGAAAATAAAACATTGAGAAAATAGTGCTTTTCATTTTCAGTCAATGGTTATGAAAATATTGGAGTAGGGAGGAAAAGCTCAGCGACTCTGCGCTGTCGTGTGTCGTTAAGGCCGCCTTGAAGAACAACAGCGCAGAGTTGCTGAACAGAGACTGATAGCCAAGCTCTGTGCACATGAGGACGGCCTCAACCGGGATCTTGGATTCATGTCACATTATTTGTAACCCCCATGACTTGCCTGGGCTTGCAACATCTCACTTACTGTCCTGTCTGGAGACAATACATATCTCTTTAACCTATGTTCAATGCTATCTCCACTCACATTGTCTACACCTTTAAGACTTGATTAGCTGTAAAGACTCACATTCTAATCAGTAGTCTGTAAACTCTGTGTGCCTTTATATGCTCTGTTTGTGATCAGGACTCCCACTCACCTGATGAAGGGGCAAACCCCGAAAGCTAGTGGTATTTACTACCAAATAAACCTGTTAGACTTTAACCTGGTGTTGTGAGACTTCTTACTGTATTTACCCCAGTCCAATGCCGGCATCTCCACATCATGGGGAATCTAGAACCAGGGGACAGGGTTTCAGAATATGGAGGAGACCATTTAGGACTGAGATGAGTAGAGAATTCTTCACTCAGAGTGGTGAACTTGTGGAATTCTATACTACAGAAGGCTGTGGATCTCTAAACGTACTCAAGAAAGAATTTTAAAAAATATTTTAATGGCATCAAGGGGTACGGGGAGACAGTGGGAATATGGCATTGAGATTGAGAATCAGCTACAAATGGTGGAGCAGGCTCAAATGGCTGACTAGCCTACTCTTACTCCTAGGTTCTATGTTTTCCTGAAGGGTGTCCATATGTTATGTGCAAAAAACTTCTAACTTTTTATTTTGTTATTGTATTTTTAACTTTTTCAAGTTTAACATCATTTTCCAGACTCAAGCCCTATCTTCCAACACAGTGAGATCCATGATCATCATTTACAGTTCTGACACTTACATAGATCTTATTATCATCTGCAAATTCAAATTGTGTCCTTGACATAACCAAATCTCTAACAGAAATATTAGAGTAATGGTCTCAATCCTGATCCATGTGGGACACCTCTGGTGACAAGTCTCCACTCCGATCCAAATCCATCATCAACTATTTTATGCCTCAGTCCTTCCAACCAGTTCTCAATCTACGTTTTCATATTATCACAAATAACCAGGAGCTTTGGTCTCGTAGTGAAGCCTCTTGTGTGGCACTTTGGCAAAAGCATTTTGAAATTCTAAGAGGACAAAATCTACCGGGCTTGCCTCATCCACCACCCTAGTGACTTAATTAAAAAATGTAAGATGTGGCATTCCTTTTTGAAATCTGTTCTCTTGTCCACGTCAAATTAATGGGCCTATCGTTAGCCATTTTTGTCTTTCCTCTTTAGTTTAAAGGTGATGACTAACCTAGTTTACTTTGAGTAATGTAATTGTCTCAGTGCGCAGTGAACTAAAACATTTATCCCATCCCCCTGAAGGCCTCTGGATGGATATTATCTGTCCAAGCTCCATTATTAATTGAATCATAGAATCATAGAACCCTACAGTGCAGAAAGAGGCCCTTTGGCCCATCGAGTCTGCACTGAACACAATCCCACCCAGGCCCTACCCTCATTTCCCTACATATTATACCCAGTAATCCCTCTAACCTACACATTCCTGGACACTAAGGGGCTATTTCTTAGCATGGCCAATAAACCTAACCTGCACACCTTTGGACATCCTCAGATGTCTAATTCTATCTGAAACAATATATTCATTTGTGTCAATATTAACAGTTTTATTATTAACTTTAAATTCTAACAGTCAAGCATCATCTTTAAAAGGTGCAAAGTTTTAGTTTAATGTTTCTGCCTCCTTAGTAACCTGCCCTTGAGAATCTTCAGTGGCCCAAAACAGTCTTAGTCAATTCTGGAACTGAAGAAGCTTTTCCATTTACTACCACAATAGTTTGCAATTCTCTATCCCATGATCAGTTAACTGATTTAACAGTGTTCTTAAATTTCTTTAGCTCTTTCCAGTAATTAATACTGCAGATATTAAGATGAATTTTTGTTCGTACCTTGCCCGTCTTTGTATATGATCATTTTGTTAATGTGGCTGTGTCTAATCACACTCCTATCTTTCTGGGCAAATCTATTTCTTCACGTTCTTAGGAACTATTGGTTTAATACTGTGCTCTAAAATTCAGGAGGGAGCAGGAGGAAAATGCAAAATGAGTCACCCTTTTATTTCCAGCATGAGAGACAGAAACATATCGGTTACACAGCAGAGGAGACTTTGCATCACGAGTCTTAGTTTTACTGCAATGAGAACAAGTGTGAGGTATTAAATAGCAGACTTATTTAAAAACTTTCTGGCATCATTTTTCTACAACCTAATGGGTCATTTCTGTCCCAGTTAGATTATGTGAAAGGTGAGGGTGACTGCATCGATTTTTAAAAATCTTTAAAAGAAGCTTGACAGATGTATGCCCGGGAGTGTATTGTATGGCCATAGTCGCTTGTTTTGCAATGATTCCTCGAACTGAAATCCTGTGGCAAGGGCTGTGCCATGCTATGAGTGGCACGATGGCACAACGGATGGCACGGTAGCACAGCGGTTAGCACTGCTTCCTCACAGTGCCAGGGATCCGGGTTCAATTTCCGGCTTGGGTCACTGTCTGTGTGGAGTTTGCACGTTCTCCTAATGTCTGCGTGGGTTTCCTCCGGGTGTTCCGGTTTCCTCCCACAGTCCAAAGATGTGGGGGTTAGGTTGATAAATGATAAATTGCCTCTTATTGACAGGGAGACGAGTTAGGGTAAATGCACGAGGTTACGGGGATGGGAATAAGGCTTGGGTGGGATTGTGGTTGGTGCAGACTTGATGGGCCGAATTATGTTTTTCTGCACTGTAGGATTCTATGGTAACCTTGTGGCTATGGTACCAAACTAGCAACAGTAAAAAGTCTGACAACGCCAGGTTTCAGTCCAACCGATTTATTTGATAGTAAATTCACTAGCTTTTGGGTTAGCCCCTTCATCAGGTGAATGGAGATTTCTGGCCTCAGACAGAGCATACAAAGCACAGACAATTTACAGATTACTGATTAGAATGCGAATCTTTACACCTAACCTGCTGTTCAAGTCTTAAAGTGGCTAACAATGTGTGTGGAAGAAGCACTGATCACAGGTTAAAGAGATGTGTATTGTCTCCAGACAGTACAGTGAGTGAGGTTTTGCAAACCCAGGCAAGTCACGGGGGTTACAGATAGTGCAACAGGAACCCAAGATCCCTGTTGAGACCGTCCTCATGTGTGCGGAACTTGGATATCAGTCTCTGCTCAGCGACTCTGCGCTGTCGTGTGTCGTGAAGGCCGCCTTGGAGAATGCTTACCCGAAGGTCAGAGGCTGAATGCCCATGACCACTGAAGTGTTCGCCAACAGGAAGGGAACAGTCTTGCCTGGTGATTGTCGAGCGATGTTCATTCATCGTTGTCGTAGCGTCTGCATGGTCTCCCCAATGTACCATGCGATGACACAATGACATTTTCTTCCTTTGGCCTCATGGTGAACAATCACTGAAACAACTATATGATGATATCAACAAATTCCACCCCAACATCAGACTCACCATGGACTATTCCCCAGAATCAGTTGCATTCTTGGACACACGCATCTCCATCAAGGACAGTCACCTCAGCACCTCACTGTACCGCACGCCCACAGACAATCTTAGATCAATGGAAGGCAGATGAAGTGGGCTCCCTGTCAGGGACTGCCCTCTTGCCTGTCATGTCCTCTGCTCAGGGGTCCCAAGAAGTCCAGGCTTCCCAGCAGTAGAGATTGGCCTGGATTTTCATCTCTGAGGCAGGCAGCAGAAGTCAGAAAATTCCCAGCTCTGCCTACCTGTTTTGGGAGAAAGTGCTCACAAAGGCAGGATGTTCATTGCTGAGGGTGGGGAAAGGTTGGGTATTGGGAGAGGGTGGGTGTAGCCTGGAGTTAAGCCAGCTGACCTGAGGAAACAGTCATAGGAATAGAGGTGACAGCCCACCTCAGTGTTGTGGGATTTTGTCTGAGTTAAAATAAAAATAGAAAGATCCCCAAACTCTCATTCCCCCATCCCATTTCCTGCAGACATTCTCCACCCACACCACCTCATGCCCTCTATGCCAAGCCATGGGAATCCACCCACCATCCAATGAGCTCTCATACCCTCTAGGCCAGCCTACTGGCACCTCCATGTCCAGTGATACACTAATAGGTGGAGCCTATAGTAACGTGTAAAAACACATGAAAAAAATAAACCAATGAATTTTTTTCACTATTTTTTAAGAAGTAATTTCACCGCAGATAATAAAATTGTCAGTCATTAAGACACTGCTAAGTATCAATAATAGAAATGGCAAGGCCTTAAAACCATCTGACTCTGCATAAGTAATAACTGTGAAATTGACAGCAGAGATCAGAAGGCCAGAACTGTCAATCAAGTAACATTTTGTTCAGGCCCCACAGTTGTTTCAATAAGGGTGATGGACTTCCGGGCTCTGGGCCAAGCCTCATCATGTATGCTTGGCTGAGAGCCCAGACATACATCTTGTAACCTTTAAAGACATTGCTGAAAAGCCTAGGAATGGGGTCAGGAATCCCAGAATCGGGACTGGCCTGTTTTTTAAAATTGTCCCAATTCACTAAAAGTCCAGCCTTTCACATGTGAAATTCTGTTCCAGATCTATCATTTGTACAATTTTACAGCGCAGCAAACTGTTTGGCCCATTCTGTCTGTGCTCATTGGTAGCTTACCCCCTTACCCTCTTTCAAATCTTTCCTTTTCAAATATTTATCCAGTTTTCTTTTGAAACCACCATCAAATTTGCTTCCTTTTCAGATTGTGCATTCTAGATCATAACAACTCACTGCCTAAAGAAAACTCTCCTCAGCTCCCTCCACCAGACGTTCTATTGTTAGTGCATAGAAGGAATGAGCTGCTCATAAAGTGATATTTTATCTATTTACGCTCAGGACGCAGTATGGTGTATCATTCTCTGGGCTCAACCAAAAATATCCTAACTCACTGAAAACAAATCAACGTCAGTGTTTGTGGAACTGACACACATTCCATATGGACTGAGTCAAGGATAAGGATATCCTATTTGGGGATACAACAAAATCCTCCCCCTCCCCCCGCGCCGTAGAATCTATTTCCGCATGGACATAATGACCACACCTATTAGCAATCCAGTAAATAGAATCATGGGAATCACACAGCACAGCCGAGGGCCGCTTGGCCCATCAAACTGCTGTCGGCTTTCTGATAAGGGCTATTCAGTTAATTCCCTTCCCTGGTCTCTTTTCACAAGACCCTGATGACTTCTCTTTGGAAATATTTATCCAATTTCCTTTTGAAAGTCACTGTTGAATATGTTTCCATCATCTTTTCAGGCCATGCATTCCTGGTCCTAACAACTCACTGTTATTATCTGTAAGATATGTCAATCATTTTAATATTCTCTCTCTTCTGATTACTGATCCTCCTTCCAGTCAAAATACTTTATCAAAATCCTTCATGCATATTTCGTAGAAGTTTCATAGAATCCCTACAGTGCTGAAGGAAGCCATTTGGCTCATCAAGCCTACACCAATTGCAATCTTACCCAGGCCCGATCCCCATAACCTCACGCTAACTCTGCTGACACTAAGAGGCAATTTACCACGGGCAGTCAACCTAACCTGCACATCCTCGGAGTGTGGGAGGAAATCGGAGCATCCGGAGGAAACCCACACAGACATGGAATGTGCAAATTCCACACAGACAGTGACCTGAGGCTGGAATTGAACGCGGGTCCCCTGGCGCTGTGAGGCAGCAGTACTAACTGACAATGCATCCTGCAAAGAAAGGCAGCAGTTCAGGAAGTACTACTGATCTGATGGAGAATATTTATAGTATTGATTGATGACAGTGAAAATGGTTGGTATGGTACTGTTAAGATATCAGTTACATTTATCCAACTGGTTAGATACTGTTATAACATTTATACTCCTGGTTCATTTGCTGCTGTTTGATGTTCTTGTTTCTTTGTGGTGGATTCGCCTGAGCAACAAGTTCCCAATATTCAACCCAAACTGGCAGAACTGTCTTCTGTAAAAGCTCCGAGACAGAATGAGACTTTCCAACTACACGCTGGGAACAGAATCAAATTCTTCTATCCTGGGTTTCTTCATTCTGTTGACTCTGAGCTTATTCAAAACTCTTGCTTCTATCCTAATTCACACCAAGTCCCATTCACCCATCACCATCTGACCTATATTTACTCATGATTGGGGAGGCTCCTTGATTTTAAAATTCCCATCTTTCCCTCCAAAGCCTCAACCCTCCCTATCTCTGCAGCAGTAAAATGCCGGAGATCTCTTGGCCAATCCAATTTTGGCCTCTTGTGCAACCCTGATCTCCAGTACCCACCATTGGCAGCCATGCTTTCAGCTCCTTGGGCTTCAAACTTAAAAACTCTCTCCTGTCTTCTATAAAACCTACCTCTTTAACCAAGATTTTGGTTGTAATATTTCGTCAGTGTCATATGTTGCCCAATAATGTTCCTGGGAAGGCTTTAGGATGATTCTCAAAGGCACTGCGTAAATGTAAGACTGTTGTTGTTGTACTGGTGACCAATCAGGACATTGCTGGGGGGTGTGTGGGCTGGTCCATCACTTACATGGCAATCCTGAAAAATAATTACTATCAACAACGAGAAAGAAGCATTACTTACTTTCTTGAAAAATATCACATTTCTTAAGAGTTGCTAGGGTTAGTTTTGGAATCAGATTTGGGGCAAGGCTGATGTTCATTTGCTGTCATGACCCGAACAAGCCCATCTGATCACAGACGGAAACTTTTCAATTGGTTATTTTTAATTTGGGAGGGATGTCACATAATGTTTAATCTGCCAGCACTATTCATAACTCCAATTCCCAACACTTCGTATTGATGGTGACAATACCCTTGGCAATCTTCGGGAGTAGTGTGGGAAGTAGGCAACAACAGCTTGCATTTACATAGCACCTCTAATGTAATCTGACCTCCCATCATGCTTCACATGAGGATCATCAGACAGGGTTTTCATACTGAGCCACGTTAGGATAAGTAACCAAAAGCTTAAACCTTACATTGGATAGTTTTAATCTTAAAGGAAGAAAGAGATGTTTTGGGAGCGATTTCCAGAGACTTAGGCCTGGCCAACTGAAGGCATAACCACCGATGGAGGGAGGAACAAATGAAAATCAGCCAAGATTGGAACAGTGCAGAGATCTTGCAAGGTCGGATGTTTGGAAGAGATTACGGAGGTAGGGCTATCATGTTTTCTAGCTTAAAACAGGGACTACAAAAGTACTTTATGTAGTATAAAGGTCTGACACATATAGGGTTAACGTGTACAGTGTCGCTCACGTGGTAATGTAAGAGGCTGATGACCTACACCATGAACTCATCGAATGTTGCACTGAACAGTGGGTATCATCAAGCATAGAGACAACTCTTGGCTTGTCCCCCTTATTGTATATTTGTAAATAGTTCTACAAATCAGTAAAGTCTCACAATTAATCTACATATGACTACAAAGACTCTTCAGACCTACCAAACTATAACATTCTGCACTTCAATGGTCTTAAAGCACTTTGGGATGACCTAAGGTTAGCACGGCTGCTATGTAAATGCAAGTCTTTTTTTGTAGCTCCCTGAACTGTTTGCATGTCTCTCACTCATTCTCATTACCTTCTAATTGCCAGTAATGCCATTGTAATTTTTAAAATTCTTTTTTAATGGTATGTAGACATCACTAGTCAGGCTGGCATTGTGAATGATACCATTTACGTTCCTATTGCTTACCTCTAACGATATGGATTTGATCTTTGGGCATCTCTACCTTCTAGGAGAGCTGATCACATGATGGACAATAGACTGTTTGACAGAAACAACAATATTACTCTTCCGATCAGCAGTTTATCATTTAAGACCAGACAGCCTAATTGTAAGAAGGTGGCTATCTGGTCATTCAGAGTTTAATCGTTTTTTGGCGAGGAAACGTGGTAGGTTACTTTAGACTCCATTCAAGAGTAACACTGGAAGATTGTTTCATCTCAAAGGAATTGTGCTATCTGAGTGTTCAGATCATATGGTTGAGGCAGTTATCTTGAGAACTCAACTTGTTCAACATAGCAAGACTAAAGTGTGTAATGTCCTAGTCTTTGACTTGCTGTTTGCTGATGACACTGAGCTACTATCCCACACTGAAACTCACTTTCAGCAGCTTATACATTGGTTTTCTTGGACCTGCGAGGAGTTTGGACTGATAATCAGTGCCAGGAAGACTAAAGTTACGGGCCAGGATACAGAGATTTCTCCTTCCATCAGCTTTGGCAACCTCACTCTGAAAATTGTCAACAGTTTCACATACTTTGGATCAACAATTCTCAGCATCCTGTCCCTTGTTGCCAAAAATTAGCACCACGATCATTAAGTTTGCAGTTGCTGGGTCAAAGTTGAGAGATTGGGAGTAGATTAACAGCAAACTAACTGAAAATACAAAGCTCTATCTGTACCAGGCTTGTGTTCTCACCACTCTCCTTTCCAGAAGCAAAGCACTGACAACTTACACAAGCCAAAAAAGCAACTGGACAGCTTCCACCTCCACTACCTGAAATGAATATTGAGAAATCTCCCAGAAAGACAGAGTGCTGAATATGAGAGTACACCGGTGTGCAGAGATATCCAGCATGTTTGCTACCTCAAGTCAGTTGAAACTCTGGGTCATGTGAGCTGAATGGATGATGGCTGCATCCCCAAAGACATGTTCAACAGCAAGCTTGCTATCAGCAAAAGACTAACAGGTTGCCCATGTCTACAATGCAAGGACATCTGCGAATGAGGCCTCAGAATAACCAGCTTTGGAGTTGGTGCATGGGAAGTCCTCACTGCTGATGGGAGTGCCAGGAAGGTTGGAAAAAGGACACAGAAGAAGCAAGGGACAAAAAAAATGACCAGATGGCAGAAAATAGATTCAATCGGAAGGAATTTGATTGCTTCAGTTGAACTCAGGTCAATATTAGGAAAGAGGAATATGTCCTAACTCCTGAATTCAATGTTCTGAACAATGATACCAAGCATGCCAAATATCTTCTTCACCACTCTATCCACCTGTGACTCCACTTTCAAGGAGCTTTGAACCTGTACCCCTAGATCACTTTGTTCTATAACTCTCCCCAGTGCCCTATCATTAACTGATTAAGTCCTGCCCTGGTTCGATCTATCAAAATGCATCACCTTGCACTTATCAGAGGGCAAACACTTCTTTGGTAATAAGGGGCAATTGATTCCAGACATAAAGAATTGCTGATGAGTTCAGGATGACCCAGAGCCCATTGAGATACTTGTTGAATTGTAGTCATTGTTGTAATGTGGGAAGGGCGACAATCAATTTCCGTACTGCATTTTCCATATATAAACAGCAATGAGACAAGAGCAGGATTTCTGATGTTGTTGGAAGGTTAAACCTCGATCCACACACTGTGGAGTGCTTCTTTCTTCTTCACAATTTCCCATCTACCTTCGAGCAGCCAGCATCTCATTGAGAAATGGCAGCACCTCCTCAGGACGCACTGGAGTGGGAATTGAAGCCTCAAACATGCATGCTGAGCCATGGCTCAAAACTGGAAAGATTTTTTTACTTCATATCCATGTGACATAATGGCAAAGACTACAATCCTTAAAAGGGAGCTGTTGAACTGTTTGCAAATAAAGGATATAAAAGATGTGAAATGGGTAGGAAACGTAGGTTACATGAGGACTCTGAGCCTGAAATTTTTACCCAGAGGATGATAGTGGTGTGGAATGTGCTGTCTGGGAGGGTGGAAGAAGTGGGTTGCCTCACATCCTTTAAAAAGTACTTGGCACGTCATAACATTTAAGGCTATGGACCAAGCGCTGGAAAATGGGATTAGATACGGGGTCAGATGTTTCTCATGTGTCAGTGCAGACTCGATGGGCCAAAGTGCCTGTTCTGAACTGTGTGATTCTATGAATCAATGATTCTCTGAACAGGCACAAGTACAACTGACTAACTGGCTTTCCCTGTGCTATAAATTCTATAAATCTATAAACACCTAAGTATGTCCACTCTACCTTTAGATTTGTGCAATGATACACAGTCAAACCTGGCCACAAGCATTGATATTTACACATCAATAAGCCTTGGGGAATAATAATTGATTGTGATAATGTACTTGAGATTATTAACATATTGAACTTTATTTTGTATGTATATATATATATTACAAACTCATTCATCTTTTGACCAATATATATCATTTCTATTTACCTTCCTGATATTCCAAGCAATCTTGTGTGCAAAATGAGATCCTAATGTTTTTTCCAAATTAATTCCTGAGTCTCTCTTGGATTTAATACGGGGATCTAACTCACTGCAGACCTGTGATAATCAGTGGAAAGGATCTCGCCAGCATCGACTCTCTAGAATATCCTGCCAGAGCTCTTCAGGAGCATGCACATATTGTGAGAATAACATTTGAAAGGGAAGAGGCAGAAGGGAAGTGTGGAGAGCCTATCTATCAGTAGATAGCTACTTTAGCAGTAGAGAGTTATCCAGCACAGCTGGTGAAGGAAGAGCCATACAGAGAAAGAGTGTCTAGGTGGACCTCAGACATTTCTTTTCATATTCATTTTGCTTTGATACCATTCCTATTTTAGAGTTACTTGTGTGGTCCTCAAAGTCTGCCCCTTTCAGTGACCCCAACCCTTGCTGCCAGTGTGCTTTACGACATCAGATCTTTCCCGCTTAGCATTATGTACATTTTTGCCAGATTTCATTTTGAGCAGAGAAATTTTTCCTGTCCTTCAGTGGCTTGGAAATGGGATGGCTTTTATTGAAAGGTCAGAGCGATCAAGTCTCCCAAATGTTTTTCCAACATCAATTTCAAGTTACAGGGATGCATCATATTCTGAAATTATGAACTTCACTTTGCTTTTCAATTCATCAAAAGGATTTAATACTCTTTCTCCAGGAGATTGGAGAGGTTTACTAAAAGGCGTTTAAAAGTAAGACTATATTTTCATAATGACTAGCAGGGATTATTCTACATGAATCTATTTATTGCACGGGTGCTCTTTAATTTAACAATCTGTTGGGAAGGTTATAAAAATCAGATTTAGGAGAAGTTTTGCTCGGGGCCCGCAAGTCCTCACTTCTGTAAAGCATGTTTAGTCACGGAGAATCTTCCTATCATTGTCCCGACGCCCCCAGAGATTCCTGCCAACTAAACGTGACCAAGAGGTCATTGCACTCATTGTATAAATGCCTACAAACGCAGATAAATCAATCCTGAAAGTATTTTTTCCCACCATCTCCTAGTCCACATCACTCCTGCTGGGACAAATCCTTAGGCCGTTGTCAGCATTGTGGATGTGAAGATCTGTTGTAGAATCTGTGGGATTTGCTTTGCATCCATGGCAACAAAGGACCTCCCAGCTGGCAGGGTCTGCTGCAGCCTAGGATTCAAGACAAATTAACATTGCAAATTACACAGATCGCAAGAAAGTAAAAAAGCTTTGAAAGATTTGTTCTTGAAAAAGGAAGTTTTTATTTGGGGTTGTTGTATAACTTACAATACATGCCATTATTTCACGTGTGATTCTGGCAGTGATAAGCAGCAGTGAGGGGAAGCACTCGAGTACTGAATGGCAAATTCCTGTCAAACAACTCTGCCTCTTTAGAAATCACTCAACGTGGTTCAGTTCACAAAGGGCCAATGGCAGCTTCTGACAAGAGAAGCTAAGTACTGTTCAACTATGATTGAATCCAGGAATACTATATTGGTTATTTCAAATGATTATATATTATAAAACCCAATATTTTTAACCAGATCTAGGAACCAAAACAAAACTACCTAGAATGCCAAAAAAGGCTGACCTTTTCTTATCCAATAATTTTCTAGGTTAGGGCTCTGATTTCTTTACTCGACAAGGTGCAACATAGAATCCCCACGGTGCAGATGGAGCCATTGGGCCCATTGAGTCTGCACCGACAACCGTGACCCCATATACTTACCCCGCTAATCCCTCCAATCAACACACCCCAGGACACTAAGGGACAATTTAGCATGGCCAATCAACCTAACCCACACATCTTCGGACTGTGGGAGGAATGATGTGGAGATGCCGGCGTTGGACCGGGGTAAGCCCAGTAAGAAGTCTCACAACACCAGGTTAAAGTCAAACAGGTTTATTTGCTAGTACAAGCTTTTGGACTGTTGCTCCTTCTTCAGGTGAGTGAAGAGTTATGTTCACAAACAGGGCATACATAGACACAGACTCAATTTACAAGATAATGGCTGGAATGCGATTCTTTACAGGTAATCAAGTCTTTACAGATATGGAGTGAATGGAGAGAAGGTTAAGCACAGGTTAAAGAGGTGTGAATTGTCTCCAGTCAGGACAATTAGTGAGATTTTGCAAGCCCAGCCAAGTTGTGGGGGTTGCAGAAAGTGTGACATGAACTCAAGATCCCAGTTGAGGCTGTCCTCACGTGTGCGGAACTTGACTATCAGTTTTTGCTTGGCGATTCTGCGTTGTCACGTGTTGTGAAGACCACCTTGGAGAATGCTTACCCAAAGATCAGAAGCTGAATGCCAATGACTGCTGAAGCATTTCCCGACAGGAAGAGAACACTCCTGCCTGGTGATTGTCGAGCAGTGTTCATTCATCCCATGTTGTTGCGTCTGCATGGTCTCCCCAATGTACCATGCTTTGGGGCATCCTTTCCCGCAGTGTATCAGGTAGACAACATTGGCTGAGTTGCAAGAGTATGTACCGTATACCTGGTGGATGGTGCTCTCATGTGAGATGATGGCATCTGTATCAGTGATCCGGCACGTTTAGCACAGGATGCTGTGGTAGGGTTGTGTGGTGTCATGGTCACTGTTCTCCTGAAGGCTGGGTAATTTGCTGTGGACAATGGTCTATTTGAGGTTGTGTGGTTGTTTGAAGGCAAGATGTGGGGATGGCTTTGGTAAGACGTTCGTCTTAGAACATAGAACATTACAGCGCAGAACAGGCCCTTCGGCCCACGATGTTGCGCCGACCAGTTGAAAAACAATGACCCTCTAACCTAAACCAAACCCTTACCATCCATAAACCTATCCACGGATCTCTTAAACGCCCCCAAACTAGGCGCATTTACAACTGCAGCAGGCAGGCCATTCCAATCCCTCTCCACCCTCTGGATAAAGAACCTACCCCTGACATCCGTCCTATAACTACCCCCCCTTAATTTAAAGCTATGCCCCCTCGTGCTAGCTTTCTCCATCCGAGGAAAAAGGCTATCACTGTCCACCCTATCTAAACCTCTAATCATCTTATATGTTTCAATAAGGTCCCCTCGTAGCCGCCTTCTTTCTAACGAAAACAACCTCAAATCCCTCAGTCTCTCCTCATAGGACCTCCCCTCCATACCAGGCAACATCTTGGTAAACCTCCTCTGCACCCTCTCCAAAGCCTCCACATCGTTCCTATAATGTGGGGACCAGAACTGTACACAATACTCCAAGTGAGGCCGCACCAGAGTTTTGTACAGTTGCAACATGACGCTGCAGCTCCTAAATTCAATCCCCCTACCAATAAATGTCAAGACACCGTATGCCTTCCTAACAACCCTATCTACTTGATTCCCAACTTTCAGGGATCTATGTACACATACACCTAGGTCCCTCTGTTCATCCACACTATTCAGAGTCCTACCGTTAGCCCTGTACTCTACACCTCTGTTATTCCTGCCAAAGTGAATTACCTCACACTTTTCCGCATTAAACTCCATCCTCCACCTCTCGGCCCAGCTCTGCAACTTGTCCAAGTCTCCCTGTAGACTAAGACACCCTTCCTCACTATCTACCACACCTCCGACTTTGGTGTCATCAGCAAATTTACTAATCCACCCAACTATACCCTCATCCAGATCATTTATAAAAATTACAAACAGCAGTGGCCCCAAAACAGATCCCTGAGGCACACCACTCGTAACTGAACTCCATGTCGAATACTTACCCTCTGTCTCCTATCCGCCAGCCAATTCCTAATCCAATTTCCTAGATCACCCTCAATCCCATACATCTGCAATTTTTGCAGAATCCTTCCATGGTGAACCTTCATCAAATGCCTTACTAAAGTCTATATATACCACGTCAACTGCCTTACCCCCATCCACCTCTTTGGTCACTTTCTCAAAAAACTCAATAAGTCTTCGTCAATGACATGTTGAAGGCTCTGGGGAAGATGTGCAGTTTTGGTCGCCGTACTTACGCAAGGATATTTTGGCCTTGGAGGGAGTGCAGAGGAGGTTTACTAGGCTGATACCGGAGTTGAGGGGGTTGAACTATGAGGAGAGGCTGAATAGACTAGGCTTGTACTCGTTAGAGTTTAGAAGAATGAGGGGAGATCTCATTGAGACGTATAAGATGATGAATGGGATGGATAGGATAGAGGTGGAGAGACTCTTCCCGCTCAGGAAGGACAGTAGGACTAGGGGCCACAGCCTCAAGATAAAGGGAGGGCGGTTTAGAACGGAGTTGAGGAGGAACTTCTTCACTCAAAGGGTGGTGAATCTCTGGAATTCTCTGCCCGTTGAAGTGGTGGAGGCTGCCTCGCTAAATATTTTTAAGATGCGGGTTGATGGGTTTTTGATAAGCGAGGGGGTTAAGGGTTATGGCGAGAGGGTGGGAATGTGGAACTGAGCCACGACAGATCAGCCATGATCTTACTGAATGGCGGGGCAGGCTCGAAGGGCTAGATGGCCTACCCCTGCTCCTATTTCTTATGTTCTTATGTTGTAGCTTCTCTGCTCTGGGGAAGTACTGGATGACGAAGGGTACTCTGTCCACCGTGTCCTGTGTTTGTCTTCTGAGGAGGTCAGTGCGATTTTGCGCTGTGGCACGTCGGAACTGTTGATCGATGAGTCAAGTGCCATATCCTGTTCTTATGAGGGCATCTTTCAGGTCTGTAAGTCTCTGTTGCAATTCTCCTCATCTGAGCAGATCCTGTGCATACAGGCTTGTCCGTAGGGGGTAGCTTCTTTAAGGGTGGAAGCTGGAGAAGTGAAGCATCGTGAGATTATTTGTGAGCTTGCGGTTCAGTGAAGTGCTGAGGTGACCGACCTTGATGGAGATGCGTGTGTCCAAGAATGCAACCAATTCCGGAGAGTAGTCCATGGTGAATCTGATAGTGAATGGAATTTGTTGATGTCATCATATAGTTGTTTCAGTGATTGTTCGCCATGAGTCCAAAGGAAGAAAATGTCATCGATGTATCTAGTGTATAGTGTCGGTTGAAGGTCCTGTGCAATGAAAAGGTCTTGTTCGAACTTGTGCTTTAAGATGTTGGCATACTGAGGTTCAAATTTGGTCCCCGTGTCTGGATGAAGAACTGGTTGTTGAAGGTGAAGACGTTATGGTCCAGGATGAAACAGATAAGTTGTAGAACTGCACTTGGAGATTGGCAGTTGTCGGCATTGAGTACTGAGGCAGTTGCAGCAATGCTGTTGTCATGGGGGATGCTGGTGTACAGTGCCGTAGCATCCATTGTGACAAGGAGTGCCCCTAGTTTAATTGCTCCACATGTGCTGAGTTTCAGTATCAAGTCCGTACTGTCGCGACAGAAGCTGGGGTTCTTTGTACAGTGGGTTTCAGGACGCTCTCAATGTAGCCAAACAGGTTCTCACAAAGGGTCCCAAACAGGTTCTCACAAGGCTGAGGCCTTGAACAGGTATTTTGTCTTGGTCTTCACAGTGGAAGGCACAAATAACATACCAAAAAATGATGACAGGAAGGCTAAAGGCAGGTGAAAGATAGTGCTGGGCAAACTAATGGTTCTAAAGGTAGACGAATCTCCTGGCCCTGATGGAATGCATCCCAGGATACTAAAAAAGATGGTAGGGAAAATAGCAAATGCGCTGGTAGTAATTTACCAAAATTTGCCTAATATGATGGGACAGCTGGCTGTGTTGGCCTTGTATATCATCGGGAGGCATTTGAGACCTCCAGCACAGGGCATACGTGGGATGACAGCACGGAGGGTGCTCTGAAGGCCTGGATCAAAGGTTTTGATCAGTCTGTAGGGTTGATGGGTGTGTTCTTTCGTTGGATCTGCAGGTAACTGCCTGTGGTGTCCCTTGTTATTCAATTGTCAGTATGCTTCTTTGCAGTAATCCGTTCTGTTCAGTATGACGATGGCCCCTCCTTTTGTCTGCTGGTTTGATGACAATGTTGTGGTTGGTCTTGAGAGCGTGGGTGGCTTGCATTGCACTCCTTGTCAGAACAGATGTCTCGGCATTCAACACCAGCATCCCCACGACGAACGCATTGCTGCAACTGCCTCAGTACTCAATGCCGACAACTGCCAATCTCCAGATGCAATTCTGCAACTCATCCGCTCCATCCTGGACCATAACACCTTCACCTTCAACAATCAGTTCTTCATCCAGCCACACAGAACAGCCACGGGGACTAAATTTGCACCTCAATATGCCAACATCTTCACGCACAGGTTCGAACAAGACCTCTTCACCGCACAGGACCTTCAACCAACGTTATACACTAGATACATCAATGACATTTTCCTCCTATGGACTCATGGCGAACAATCACTGAAACAACTATATAATGACATCAACAAGTTCCATCCCACCATCAGACTCACCATGGACTACCCTCTGGAATTGGTTGCATTCTTGGATACATGCATCTCCATCAAGGATGGTCACCTCAACACTTCACTGTGTCTGTGTCTATGTACGCCCTGTTTGTAAACACAACTCTTCACTCACCTGAAGGAGGAGCAACATTCCGAAAGATTGTGCTACCACATAACCCTGTTGGACTTTAACCTGGTGTTGTGAGTATCACAAGCCCATGGATAACCTCACGATGCTCCACTTCTCCAACTTCCACCCTAAACATGTTAAAGAAGCCATCCCCTACGGACATGCTCTCCGTATACACGGGATCTGCTTAGATGAGGAGGATTGCGACAGACACCTACAGATGCTGAAAGATGCCCTCCATAAGAACAGGATATCGAACTGTCATCAATTCACAGTTCCGATGTGCCACGGCGAAATACACACCGACCTCCTCAGAAGACAAACATAGGACACAGCAAACAGAGAATCCTTCATCATCCAGTACTTCCGTGGAGCGGAGAAGTTACAACATCTTCTCCAGAGCTTTCAACATGTCATTGATGAAGACGAACATCTCGCCAAGGCCATCCCCCCACCGCTATTTCTTGCCTTCAAACAAACTCAAACAGACCACTGTCCACAGCAAATTACCCAGCATTCAGGAGAGCAGTGACCATGACATCACACAACCCTGCCACAGCAACCTCTGCAAGATGTGCCAGATCATCAAAATGGATGCCATGATCTCACATGAGAACACCATCCACTAGGTACATGGTACATACTCTTGCAACTCAGCCAACATTGTCTACCTGATAAGCTGCAGGAAAGGTAGTCCTGAGGCATAAGAACATAAGAAATAGGAGCAGGAGTAGGCCATCTAGCCCTCGAGCCTGCCCCGTCATTCAATAAGATCATGGCTGATCTGTCGTGTCTCAGTTCCACATTCCCGCCCTCTCCCCATAACCCTTAATCCCCTCGCCTATCAAAAACCTATCAACCCGTGTCTTAAAAATATTTAGCGAGGCAGCCTCCACCACTTCAACGGGCAGAGAATTCCAGAGATTCGCCACCCTTTGAGTGAAGAAGTTCCTCCTCAACTCCGTTCTAAACCGCCTCCCCTTTATCTTGAGACTGTGCCCTCTAGTCCTACTGTCCTTTCTGAGTGGGAAGAGTCTCTCCACCTCTATCCTATCCATCTCATTCATCATCTTATATGTCTCAATGAGATCTCCCCTCATTCTTCTAAACTCTAACGAGTACAAGCCTAGTTTATTCAGCCTCTCCTCATAGTTCAACCCCCTCAACTCCAGTATCAGCCTAGTTATCCTCCTCTGCACTCCCTCCAAGGCCAAAATATCCTTGCGTAAGTGCGGCGACCAAAACTGCACACAGTACTCCAGCTGCAGCCTCACCAGTGCCCTATACAGCTGCAGCAAGACCGCCCTACTTTTATATTCAATCCCCCCTCGCTATGAAGGCCAGCATCCCATTCGCCTTCCTGACCACCTGCTGCACCTGCAGGCTGGGTTTTTGTGACTCATGCACAAGGACCCCGAGGTCCCTCTGCACCGTCGCATGCTGTAGTTTTTCGCCATGTAAGTAATAGTCCTTCCTACCATTATTCCTACCAAAGTGGACAGCCTCACATTTGCCAACATTAAATTCCATTTGCCAGTTCCTGGCCCATTCGCCCAGCCTATCTAGATCCTTCTGCAGACTCTCCACACCCTCCGCAGAATTTGCCGTTCCACCGATCTTGGTGTCATCAGCAAATTTCAACACCATACACTTGGTTCCCTCTTCCAGATCATCTATATAAATGGTAAATAGCTGAGGCCCCAGCACCGACCCCTGGCGCACTCCACTAGTCACCAACTGCCAATCCGAATAGCACTCATTGACCCCCACTCTCTGCCTCCTATTTGACAGCCAATCCTCTATCCATGCTAACACCCTACCCCCAACTCCATGCCCCCTGACCTTCTGTAATAACCTCTTGTGAGGCACCTTGTCAAACGCCTTCTGAAAATCAAGAAACACCACATCCACCGGCTCTCCTCTATCCACCGCCCTAGACACATCCTCATAGAACTCCAATAAATTCGTCAGACACGACTTCCCCTTAACGAAACCGAGCTGCGTCTGCTCTATCAAACAATTCTCCTCAAGATGCCTCGCTATTTTCTCCTTGATCACGGATTCTAACATTTTACCTACAGCAGACGTATGTTGGGGAGACCATGCAGACCGCCACGACAACAGGTGAATGAACACCACTCAACAATCACCTGGCAGGAGAACACTTCAGCAGTCACGGGCATTCTGCCTCTGATCTTCGAGTAAGCCAAGGTGGCCTTCACGACACATGACAATGCAGAGTCGCCGAGCAGAGACTGATAGCCAAGTTCCGCACACATGAGCATGGCCTCAACCAGGATCTTCGGCTCATGTCACACTATCTGTATCCCCCATGACTTGCCTGGGCTTGCAAAATCTCACTATTTGTCTAGGCTGGAGACAATTCACACCACTTTAACCCTCTCTCCACTCACATTGGTCTATACATATAAAGACTTGATTACCTGTAAAGTATTGCATTCCAACCATTAATCTTGTAAATTTGAGTCTGTGTCTATGTATGTTTGTGAACACAGCTCTTCACTCACCTGAAGAAGGAGCAACATTCCGAAAGATTGTGCTACCAAATAACCCTGTTGGACTTTAACCTGGTGTTGTGAGACTTCTTACTGAGAGAGGAAACCGTAGCACCTGAAGGAAACCCATGCAGACATGGGGAGAACATGCAAACTCCTCACAGACAGTGAACAAAGTCTGGAATCAAACCCAGCTTCCTGGAATTGTGAGGCAGCAGTACCAACCACTGTGCCACCCCACCATTTGATACAAATGAAAACATATTCATTCTGCAAAAAAACCCACAAAAGCTCATACAACGCTCTGACCAGCAGTTACACTGACTTGCAATTTGCACCCAATTTCTTACCTAAGCCTCTCAGAATGTACCAGTAGGGTGCACAGGAATGGATAAGCTGGATTCTGTACTTGGTAAGTTCAAAACATAGGGACAGGCAAAGACCATTCAGCCCCTCAAGCCTGCACCACCTTCAATTTGACCATGGCTGACCTGTACATTAATTCTCCCTACTTGCTTGATTCTCCAGCTGCATTTGACCGAATGTGGCATCAAGGAGCAGTAGCAAAGGTGGAGTCATTGGAAATCAGGGGGAAATTTCTCCATTGATTGGGATCATACCTGGTAGAAGATGGTTGTAATTGTTTGAAGTTAATTATCTCAGTCCCAGGATATTGCCACAGGAGACCTAATGTCCTAGGTCTAACCATCTTGACTTAGGGCTTGGCTCCTCCCTCTGCGACTGGATCCTAGACTTCCTAACCCACAGGCCCCAATCAGTAAGGATAGGCAATGACACCTCCTCCATGATTATCCTCAACATCGGTGCCCTATAAGGCTTTGTCCTCAGCCCCTTACTATATTTCTTGTACACTTATGACTGGCCAAATTCTGCTCCGACTCCATTTTCAAGTCTGTTAATAATACCACCATAGTTGGTCAGATCTCAAACAACGATAAGATGGAATGCAGGAAAGAGATAGAGAATGTGGTGAACTGGTGCGATGACAATAATCTCTCCCTCAATGTCAGTAAAAAGGATGGAGATAGTCATCAACTTCCGGAAGCATAATGGAGGACATGTCCCTGTCTACATCAACGGGAGTGAAGTGGAAATTGGCAAAAGCTCCAAGTTTCCAGGTATCCAGATCACCAACAACCTGTCCTGGTCCTTCCACACTGCTATAAATAGGAAAGACCACCAACATTTCTACTTTCCCAGGAGGTTAAGGAAATTTGGCATATTTGCTACAACACTCTTCAATTTTTATGGATGCGCTATTTCCAGATGCATCATAACTTTCTATGATTCCTGCTCTGACAACTGCAAGAAACTACAAAGGGTTGTGAATGTAACCTAGTCCATTGCACAAACCAGCCTCGCATCCACTGGCTTTGTCTACACTTTCTGCTTACTTTAAAAAGGAACCAGCATAATCAAGTACCCTACGCATCCAAGGCATTCTCTCTTCCGCCTTCTTCTGTTGGGAAAAAGACACAAAATTCTGAGATCACGTAACAACCGAATTAAGAACAGCTTCTTTCTTGCTGCCGTCAGACTGTTGAATGGACATACCTTATATTAAGTTGATCTTTCTCTACACTCTAGCTATGACTGTAACATCACTTTCTCCACTCTTCCTTTCTTTATCCCCTATGTGCTCTATGAATGGTATGCTTTGTCTGTATAGTGCGCAAAAAAAATACTTTTCACTGTATCTCAATATGTGTGACAATGATAAATCAAATCATAATGTCAGAAGTGAAGATAAAACCACGTCAATAAAACAATGTCTTCAGATACTGAAGCAGACCTTGCCCATATGCAGCAAGACCTGGACACCATTCAGGCTTCAGCTAACAGGTAGAAAGTGACATTCATGCTACACAAATGCCAGGCAATTCCCATCTCCAATAAGAGAGAATCTAACCATCTTCCCTTGACATTCAATGATAATAACAAAAAAGTTTTTAAAAAAGCTTATTCATTAGTCACAAGTAGCTTACATTATCACTGCAATGAAGTCACTGTGAAAATCCCCTAGTCACCACACTCTGGCGCCTGTTTGGGTACATTGAAGGAGAACTTAGCATGGTCAATGCACCTAACCAGCATGTCTTTCAGACTGTGGGAGGAAACTGCAGCACCCGAAGGAAACTCACGCAGACATGGGGAGAACATGCAGACCAAACGTTTCAACATCCTGGAGGTCACCATTGACCGGAAACAAAACTGAACTGACATATAAATACTGTGGCTGCAAGATCAGGTCAGAGGGTGGTTCCAAAACTATCTACAAGGCACAAGTCAGAAGTGAGATGTAATACTCTCCTCTTGCTTGGGTGCGTGCAGCTCCAACAGCACTCAAGAAGCTCAACTAGGACAAAGCAGCAGCTTGATCAATACTGTAACGCATCAGGAAGTGACCTATGTGCTGCAGAATTTTTAAGTTTTTGGTCAATGGATGCCCGTGAGATTCAGTGATGGCCATTGACTGTTCAGAGGAGGTGGTTAAACTCACTCTTGTTTGTGATGGTCTTTTCCTGATACTCGTGTTGTGTGAATTTTAATTGCCACTTATCAACCTAAGTCTGAAAGCTGTCCAGATATTTCTGCATATGGAGAGTGACTGCTTCACTGTCTGATTCGTCACAAATGATATTGAAGAGCTGAGATGATTAGCCTTCAACAACTGCAAACATTTATCTCTGTGCTACACATAACTCCAACTAGTGGAGCAATTTCCCTCTGATCCCCATTGACTTGAATATTGCCAGGGCTCATTGATACCACACTTGATTATTAACATGATTAGCTTTTTATTCTAAATTTATTAATTAAATTTAAACTTCCCCCTCAGCCATGGTGAAATTTGACCTTAATTCTCTGGCGCATTAGTCTGGGCATCTCGGTTACTAGTCCAGTAACAGTACCACAATACCACCCTGCAAAGTGCTGACTGAATACTTTGGGCTGAAGATGGTAGAAAATGTATTGACCTTGTCTTTGCATTGATGTGTTGGACTCTGCCAACATGGAGGATGGAGATGTTCAGGTTAGTTGTTTAAATGTCCACCACTGACAAGAAAGTATATGGTTAGAATGGAGAGTTTTGACCTGATCCATTGATTATGGGATTCCTTCGTCTCTGTTGCATACAGCTTCTGTTGTTTAGCCTGCTTGCAGCTTTACCAAGTTGTGACTTCAGTTTTAAATATGCCTGGTGCTGCTCCAGGCATGTGCTCCCACATCACTCGCCGAACAAGCTTAGTGATAATGGTAGATTAGGGGATATGTTGGACCGTGAGGTTAAAGACGGTGGTTGTGTACAGTCTGCTGCTGATGATGACCCACTCTGCCCCATGGTTAATCATTCTCAGTTGCTGCTTTGCATCTACCCAATTTGGGAATGTGATGGTGCCACACAATATGATGGAGGGCTCCTAAGTGTGAAGACAGGACTTCTTCTCCACAAGAATTGTGTGGTTGGCCACTCTTACCAATACTGTCACAGATAACTGCATGTGCGAGTGGTAGATTAGTGAGGATAAGGTCAGGTTAGTGTTTTCCTCGTGCCAATAATCTCACCATCTGCCTTAGGCTCAGTCTGAAAGATGTGTTTTTAGCACCTAGCCAGAGTGGTGTTATTGGGTCACTGTTGGTGATGGAAATTGATGATCCCTGTAATTTTTGTATGCGAAATATGCTGAATAACAATATACAATATACATTTTTTGTGTGTAAATACCTTTCTGCTTGGTCACCCAGGGATCCAATGAAAATGGCGTAAGCATTAACCTGAGGGTTGCAAGTCAAGGCTTGGGCGAACCTTGCCGGGTTTATGCCGTATCGCTCCAGGTTAGCGTCACTCAGAACAATGACAAAACGTTCATCTGCCTCTTCCTGGGCAATGGCCTGGACTGCGTGTTCTGTTCCTTCAAGGGTATGGTCGCCACTCATACAAAACTGGGCATGGGCATGCATTGTCTAAAGAAGGAATATGTTACATTTATCAATATCAGATTGTCGGCAAAAACAACAAGCAGCCCTGAACCATGTTCACAAATACCCTGGTTTTGTAAATGTAGTCCAGATTTCATATTCCACCAGAGAAAGCCAGTGCAATCAAAAAAAAGGCATCTTGGGTGATGGCTAATTTCTAAAAATATTTATGTCGTAAATGCTAATTTTGATTAACTGTGACTGAATAAATGCTGTCAGTCTTTTGCAGTAAATCCTGATCCGCACTATCAATGAGCACTGATCAGAAATCAGAGACACCGGTTGGTGGGCAGTTGATCGGGAAACATAGAGAAAGATTGGCAAAGATTAGTGATTGGAATCAGAGTGAAATCAATGGAGATTATTGATTTCACAAAATTTGGACTCTGTTTCTTTCTTAAATTTCTGTCCGTTAGTCTCCGACACGATAACTATTGAGAACATTTTTCATTATATCAGTCACCAAAAAATTCTGTAATCTAATAGTTCAACTTTAATTTACGTTGCACTTTACAGCAATTTTCTCAAAAGATAGAGAATACCTTTTCGCACTGAATTGAGGCACTTAGTGGAAACCCTCGCCAAATGAAAAACAGGAGTTAAGTCTGAGTCATCCTCAACATATAGTGCCAAACTTTTTGTGTACTAAGCCTTTCTCTATTGAGTTTAAATGTCTTCGCTCCTCTCTCGTTTTGAAATTCAAGGTTTCCTCTTTCTTTTTATCTCTGAAATTCAAGTATTAAGTTTTTAAATTTCTGTCTCCAATTCAAGTTGCTTCATTTGTAATTGAATACTAGTTATGTCAACCTTCGTGCCATCAGGATCAACCTTCTCCTCCTCAAGTTTCAAGCGCTCTTCAACAATTCTGCCTCTTTAGCAATTATGCTCACCTTCTAATTTCTCTTACACAGCCTTCTAAGTCTGACTGTCTCTATCCTGAAAGTCAAGCTGCCCTTTTTTAGTGTCAGGCTGTGAAAACTGGCACTTGATTTTCTATAGGTTTCAGCCTGGGCTGCTTTCCCCATGACAACCAAATCATATGGGTTTCTCTCCAGACACAGTGTAGTATGATCTCATCATTTCTCCAATCCAGGGCAATCTATTTCATCTTAAACTGAAGGAAAGATTTTAAGACAAGACTGTCATATGAACTTTCATTTGTAAAAATGAATATCAAAGTCAGGCTCCAGGCACTCAACGGCCTACATCTAATTCTGTACCTCATAAGTTACACCCTCCTCTTTGCTGGGTATAGCACCTTGGTACACAGAGGAACAAGAGGAGGCCATTCTTCCACTTGAGTCATGCAGTTCTACACTTCAATAAGATCATGACCTACCTGTATCTTAACTCCAATCACCTGCCTTCGCTCAATAGCCTTTCATGCCCTTATTTTTAAAGTTTATTTATTAGTCACAGGTAAGGCTTACATTAACACTGCAATCAAGCAAAAAGAAAGTTAATTTATTTCAGTTCGAAACTGATTCATTGAGCCAGCTCATGATGGTTTTTGTGGTGCTGGTCCAGTGACCAACAACGTGATTCTTCAAAAAAGAAACCTACTTCAATGATTATCAAGTAACAAACCAGATTACCTTCATAATCTGCAGTCTCTCCTTGTTGTTTTTTGGAAGTTTATCACTCCTGACTAACTCGATGTTGAATCCATCTCCTGAGTGACCAACAATGTCATACTGAAAAAGTAAAACAGACCATCAAATCAGATAGAGTAAACGTTGAATACACTACCAGGTAATGGTGCCATTGAATGTTCATCAGCAATCAGCATTTAGTATAAACCCCTGACAAAAAGATACTCTGACTGTCTGACAGATGGGCACATGCACAGTGCCCACTCAGCATGCTGATTCTGCAGGATGAGGCCTCAAGGCACACCCCACTCCCACCTCATGCCCTCCTCCATTTACTGGCGTGAATCCCCCTGAGGCACTCTGTGGAGTACAGACTGCTGGAGGTTTGTAAAACTAAGTATCCCAAAAATGGGGAAAATCTGCCGTCTTCCTGCCTGTTGTGCGCTTAATTTCACTGTATCAGAGTACATAATAAATCAAACCAAACCAACACTGTTAAACTCTGGAGATTTAGGACAATGCTCCCAAAGCAAGCACTTACTTTAAAAATACATTTGCTGTCACAGCTTGGTTCGGATTCAATTAAAACTTCAGCTGTGAGGACAGAAGTTTGAGACGATGAGCCAAAAGCACCAGTTCAGTACCAAGGAGTGCTGTACTGTTGGAGATCTCGGCTTTTGGATGAAATGTTCAACTGAGGCCCAACTGCCCAAAGGCATTTGGGCCTTTGGGGATATGCAAAAGATCCCATGGCTGCTATTTGACAAAAGTGCCCCTGAATCAACATCAGCAAACAGATTATTTATCACATTGCTGTTTGAGGGAGCTTGTTTTAATTCGCTATATTGTATCAGTGGCTACACTTCTGAAGTAGCTTATTGGCTCTGAAGTGCTTTGGGATGTCCTGCAGTTATGCAAGGTGTTATAGCATTGAAAATTCTTTCATTAAAAAAAAATGAAATTGGGATCTCCAAATGGCACACTTTCATTCACTTTTGTTACTAAAGTGCATTCAGATAGACTCAATTTCATTACGTTAAATGACTATGTTGTCATAAGCCCTTTATTCACTTTCCCTCGTTGCCCTGTTGCGAATGTTACCTTATCGCAAACCCTCCCTACAACTGTCGTCCAACTTTGCTCCAGTTATTAATTTCTGTGTTACTGCCTGAACATATTCGTCCTGGGCACCTTCTGCAACTAAGCTTCTCTATCCATCATTCCTCTTCTCATCTCCACTGAGGCGATTGCTTTGAGATTGCCACATTTGGCCCGGTGATCCTGTGCCCTCTTTCAACTAGATCGCTGCTGTTTTGCACCTTAACTCCATTCATAACCTTTAATAGACATAGTCCTGGGCATCTCTAAACCGTATCCGTACAAACCACAGCAGGAGTGGATACCCGATGCACAAATGAAAAACTCTCCTGTGTGCAACTGTGATTACTCAGGACAGACAATGGAGAACATAACTCAGTTCTTGACTCATACATATGAAGGGGGTGTTACAGGAATACATTGTTACACCCCTGATGTAATATTCTGGCTTGACTATCTTGATGTAAAATTATACTTGTTGTTCTATACCCTGAGTGAAGAACGGCCTTGTCTAACCAGAGTCCATCAAAAGGGATACAGTGGCACAGTGATTGTTACTGGACTAGTAACTAAGAGGCTGCACTAATGTATGGGAGACTTAAGTTCAAATCTTACCAGGGTAGTAGGCAATTTAAATTTGAAGTTAAAGAAATAAATCAAGAATAAAAAGTTTGTATGAGTAATGACAACCATTCAAATTACCAGATTGATTTAAAAACTCACCTGGTTCACCAATTTAGGAAAGGAAATCTGCCTTCCTTACTTGGTCTGGCCTACCCATGACTCCAGACCCACAACAATGTGGTTGATGCTTAACTGCCCTCTGAAATAGCCTAACAAACCACTCAGTGGTATTCAGAATGGTGGCCACCATTATCTTCTCAATGGCAGTTAGGGACCAGTGAATGTAGTTTATTTACACTTTCAGAAGGCTTTCAACAAGGTCTCACATAACAGACGACTGTGCAAAGTTAAAGCACATGGGGTTACAGGTAATGAATTGATATGGATAGAAAGCTGGTTAGCGAATAGGAAGCAAAGAATTGGCCTAAATGGGTCTTTTGCTGATTGGCAGTAAGTGACTAATGGGGTTCCATTGGGATCTGTGCCACGACCCCAACTGTTCACATTATATATTAGTGATTTGGAAGAGGGAACTGAACATATCACCTCCAAATTTGCAGATGTTACAAAGTTGGATGGGAGGGAAAGCTGTGAGGAGGATGCAGAGATGCTTCAGTGTGGTTTGGACAGGCTGAGTGCGGGGGCATCTGATTGACAGTTGCAATATAATGTGGATAAATGTGAGGTTATCCACTTTGGTAGCAATAATAGGAAGACAGATTATTACTTGAATGGGTGTAAATTGAGAGAGGTGAATATTCAGTGAAACCTTGGGGTCCTTGTGCATCAGTCCCTGGAAGTAAGCGCGCAGGTCCAACAGGTAGAAAAGAAGACAAATGGTATGTTGGCCTTCATAGCAAAAGGATTGGAGTATAGGAATAGGGATGTTTTGCTGTAATTGTATAAAGTGTTGGTGAGGCCACACCTGGAGTATTGTGTGCAGTTTTGGTGTCCTTATCTAAGGAAGGGTGTCTTTGCTATAGAAGGAGTACAGTGAAGGTTTACCAGGCTGATTCCTGGGATGGCAAGTCTGTCATATGAGGAGAGACTAAGTCACTGGAATTTAACAGAGTGAGATGGGATCTCATAGAAACTTATAAAATTCTAACAAGGTTAGACCAGTGTAGATTCAGAAAGAATATTCTCAATGGTGGGGGAGTCCAAAATTAGGGGTTACGGTTTGAGGATGTGGGGTAAACCTTTTAGAACCTAAGTGAGGAGAAATTTTTTACCCAGAGGGTGGTGAATGTGTGGAATTCACTACCACAGAATGTAGTTGAGGCCAAAATGGTGTCTAGGGACTAAAGGAATCAAGGAATATGGGAGGAAGGAGGGGATCAGGATATTGGATTCAATGATCAGCCATGATCAAAATGAATGGCAAAGCAGGCTCGAAGGGCTGAATGGCCTACTCTTGCTTCTAATTTTTATGTTTTTATGGTTAATGAATACTGGCCTCTCCAGCAACTTCCATTTTCTGAGAAAGAATTTTTAAAACTCTCTGTCCCGACTGTAATCACTTCAACAGCCCCCAGCTATGCAGTAATTACACGTGGAGGAAGCTCCAGCATAAACAGTGAACTACTATCACATGACCTTCCTTCAGAGATCTCATAGGGTAAATCATTTATCATCTGCACACTTGCTGAGCCAACATACCAAAATGTGCCAATAAATTGTGCGGCTGAACCACATTGAGCATTTCACAGTGCAGTCTGTACACAATAGACCAAATTCATTTAAAGGTGGGTCTTGTTCGGAGTCATTCAATCTGGGTGTTCTGGCTGCATCAGTTGCCATTCAAACAGCTTCAACAAAATTAGAGTGTTGCAGCTCAGAAACAGACTATTCATCTCAGTAAACTATATGCTGGATTGTGCCTACATGAACTGTCCAGTTAGATCCTTCTGTCTTCGATCCAGTGTGGATTGGAATGCATGTGCATGTGGGGTCGGTGTGTGTGGGGGGGTTTAGGTGTGTATACCTGTGTGCACGTGTCTGTTGGAGTGTGTGTGTGAATGTGTGTTGGATTCTGTGTAAATATGGGTTGAAGTTGTGTGCTTGGGGATTGGAGGGTGTGCGTGTAGGTGTGTGTGTGTTGGTGTGTGTATGTGTGTTTAAATGTGCGTGTGTGTTGTAATATACGTGTGTGTGTGTTGGAGAGAGTGTGTGTGGGTTGGAGAGTGTGTGCGCTCACTGGTGTATTTGTGTACATGTCTGTGTGGTGGTTGGATGCGATGTAGAGATGACGGCGTTGGATTGAGGTAAACACAGCAAGAAGTCTCACAACACCAGGTTAAAGTCCAACCAGTTTATTTGATAGTAATCCCACAAGCTTTCAGAAACAGTGTTCCTTCTTCAGGTATGTGGAACCTTCCACACTGGTTGAACTTTAACATGGTGTTGTGAGGCTTCTTACTGGTGGTTAGATGGATAGGTTGAGATAAAATACAGACCAAGAAGGATTGCAGATTGAGAAGATTTAGCTTGATGAAGCGAGTTAATAGCTTCCTTTCAAAGTGCCCTGGGTCCCAGGTTTCTTTTCAATTCAGTTCTAGCTTGTTGCCAGTTCTTTAATGGAATCTGACAGAATGCATGCCAAATACAACCCCGAGCAAAAGTTCTGTGTCAATGCTAAAAGCTGCAGATAGTTCTGCTCAATTGCTATCCAGTACAATGTGCGCACACAGGCCACTGTTCATTTGCCACAGCACCCATCTCTGACCAGATTGCAAGGGGGCCACTTCACTCCCTTTTGCAGGTAAGAGAAAAAAGGATTGACAGTTCTGGGGAATGGAGTAGCTTTTGTTTCTCACCAGTGGCAAATGCCAACACATCCACACAGATTGGAATGAAGCAAACTGATGGGAATATACCCCAGGGCCACAGAACGGAATCTCTCTCCTCCTGGCAGCTTGCCACCTTCAATTCATTTATCCTGACAGACTGCTTGAGTGAAATTAAAGGCCTGATGCCAACTGAGCTGGACATGGCAAGCTGGCACTGTGATGCCTCCAAACAATTCCAATCAGTTGACCAAGAGGAAGATTACCTGCCTGATTTGAATGTTGGGATATGTTAACTTATAGACTCCTTATCGTTGCTGCTACACTCCCAGTCATTTTAGGAACTAAACATTTCCAAGTCCTGTGCTCCTTGGCTGGGACCCTGGCAGCTGGGATTCACTAGCAGGAAATGCCTGAGTCTGACATTCACTTTTCACCCAATAAGGTTGATGGAAATCGAAGCCTGCACCCGCTGTAATTTGGGAGAGGTAGAGGTCCAAATTTCAATGTGCACACATCACAGAGTCACAAAATCATAACTGAGATTGGCCTCTTCCACAGAATTTCACACAGGATTGTGTTTTTGGCCAGATGTGACTCTATTGGTGTTGAAAGTGGTTTAGCTCCAGCTTTTTTCCCCATCCTTCCGCAGATTAGGTCTCTTCATGTACAAATTTCTAATGGAATTTGATGCCACCAGCCCCTTGGCTAACATGCACCATATCATAGCCACCCTCTGTGAAAGGCTTTTCTCATTTCCCCTCTGAATTTTTCTGCTTCTCAGTTTAAATCTATGACCTTCAGTTTTCGACTCATTCACCAAAGTGAATTGTTTCTCCTGAACTGCTCAAACAAAACCTTCGTTAATTTTTGATACCTCTATGAGGTGTCTCCTTTGATCTTCTCTGCACTAAGGAGGACAGTTCCACCTTCTCCAGTCTCCCCAAATTAACTGACGTCCCACATCTCTGGTATCATTTTGGTGAAGCTCCTCCGCACCCTCTCTAAGGCCTTGGCATCTTGATACCCAGATTAGTATACAATACTCTGGCTGAGGCTCAGCTGGTGATGTGTGCAGGTTTAACATAATTTTCTGTTTTTTGCATACATTGCTCCTCCAAGTATCCCGTACACTTAGTGAATTGCCTTCTAAACCAGTCCTGCCACCATTAAAGGTTTTTGAATATAGTAATCCTTATAAAGAAAAAACATCATTTGAAATTTATTCGCAGGGGTTGTGTGATTAAAATCATTTAAAACCTAATTGATCATTCTTTGGATCTGCACTCGGCAGACATCATTGACACACAGCTGCAGAGGACAACAAGTTCATTCAGATAATAGGAACTTGTATGAACTTGTGCATTAAGGACCCTGAGGGAACATCTGACAGAATTCCATAATCCTTAAGGCTGAGATTCCCAGATGCTTCACAGCAAGAACATCACTTTTGATGTGCATTCATTGCTGTTTTAGAGGTAAACATGACAGTCAATTTGTGCAAAGCCACCTCCCACAAACAGCAATGAGGTGGAAAAGCAGTGAGTTTGTTTTGGTGGTGTGAGTTGCGGCATGAATGTTGGTTAACAAGATCCCTGTTTTTCTTCAATGGTACACTCTGGCAAGCAAGGCCAGCATCTGTTTAACATCTGATCTGAAAGACATAACATCATCGCCACTATTGGACGAAAGGAATGCGATATGTGATGAGTGGTGAGAACAGTCATTCGCACTTCTCCAACAATCTAAAACATCAAGTCATTTGAACCGGTCGCTTGTTACAATTTAAGTTTTGCTTTTTGCGAAATTGTCATTTGATAGTACCGTGCTGCTGAAAAAGAAGACGTGTCGAAGCTTTTCATTTTGTACTTCCCAGAACCACTTTGCAAGAATACCGATGTAAGAGGAAAACAACAATTTATCGTGTATGAGAAGCAAGGGTCGATTGGTTGGCAAGTTGGTTGGTAGAGGTGTTGCCAATGAAGAAAGTAGCAGGTGACTGACAGTTAACTGCCAAGCATTGGTTGAAATTTAAACTAGACAGTTCGACCCTGACTGATTAAGGTATTGCCCTGAGGAATAAGTCAACAAATTGTTGTCACTTTGTTTAACTAAAATCGGCACAATGTGTGTACAAGTTCTTTCATAAAAAGAATCATAGAATCATAAAATCCCTACAGTACAGAAGGAGGACATTCAGCTCATCGAACCTGCATGACAACAATCCCACCCAGGTCCTATCCCTGTAACCTTGTGTATTTACCCTGTTAATATCTTTTTGTATTCTGAGGGGCAAATTAACATGGCCAATCAACCCCATTTTTGGACTGTGGAAGGAAACTGGAGGACCCGGAAAAAAACCAAGTAAACATGGGGAGAATGTGCAAACTCCACACAGTCAGAATTGAAACTGGGTTCCTGGTGCGTGAGGCAGCAGTGCTAACCACTGCGCCACCATGCCACCCTTTCTGTCTGCAAAGAACAGAGTCCTGTGTATTAATATTTGTAGCTTCCACTACATGCAAATACACCATACTGTGAGCCAACTGACAGTCTTAAATTGATTGTCAGTGAAATTCTTATCATACTGAGGGATATTTAGCAAATGTTGTCCAATCGTGGAATTACATCTACTACTGAACACTGTGTTTCGAGCTTTGCGAGCATGGGCTGGTTGGCTACAATCTGTACCTCGTCCCTTTAACTGTGGAAGAGATATGTTGCTTGATACAATTTGCCAATCTTTGGGATGTTCAACATACATACCATGCATCGTATTAACACTGAAGTTCGTGCACCACATCATTCATTTGTGTGATAGGCTTTTGGATTGATGGCAGCAATGTGTTGAATACCAGTCCTGTCACTACTGCATGTCTGCAGCGTGCCAATGCCAGTGCGATGCTGAATATGAAGATCATATGTCCCAAAGACTGGGGGGCGAGGGGTTGCATCAACTAACATGTCACAGCCGCTGTTCACAACAGATAAGGCAGTTGCCTCAACCAATCAGGGTGAAACTGCCTGGTTTAAATTTCAAACAATGGTTGGCAATTAACTGCCAGTCACCTGGTGCATTCTCCATGATAACACCTCTACCAGATTCTACTTGCCAACCAATCAGCACATTCTTTTTGTACAGTGTAAATTGCTGTTTTCCTCTGATATTGGTATTCTTGGTCCTGATGAGTGCAAGATGATAAGCTTTGACATGTCTCTTTTTCCCCAAATTATTCATAAGAAGGAGAGGAGGCTATTCAGTCCTTCGAACCTATTCCATTATTCAATTACATTCTGCTCAAATGCATCTTAACTTCATTTTCTGCTTTAGTTCAATGAAAGGGCGGAGGAAGTACATCCATTAGTATCATTCATAGAATCCCTACAGTGCAGAAGGACGCTATTTGGCCCATCAAATCTGCATCAACCACAATACCACCCAGGCCCTATCCCGGTTACCCCACACATTTACCCCACCAACACCCAACAAGGGGCAATTTAGCATGGCCAATCAACCTAACCTGTGCATCTTTGGACTGTGGGAGGAAACCGGAGCACCTGGGGGAAACTCACACAGACACGGGGAGAAGGTGCAGACTCTGCACACACAATGGTCTGAGGCTGGAATTGGACCCAAGTCCTGGTGCCGTGAGGCAGTAGTGCTAACCACTGTGCCCCATTCGGAAAGGACAAACACTTTCGGGGCTAGGAAAAGAGCTGGGTGGTGGGGCTAATTGGAAAGTTTTTCAAAGAGCTGACACAGGCATGAAGAACTGAATGCTCTCCTCCCGCACTGTTTGATTCAAAGTTTCTCCCCTGTTAGCATCAATTTTCCAAAAACACTAAATCAGCTGGTTGTGTTTAAGAGTGACCTTTACCTTAAATTTATGCTCATAATGTTCAAAGGCTTCCAAAACCATGCAGACAGCCTCCATGGAGCGTTCCAGTCTGCCATCAAATCCATCGAAGCGGTACATGCTGCCAGAGACATCCACTAGCAGCCGCAAGCGCTTGGGTTTCTGCTGGGGGCTACCGAGCTGGAGAGGTAAGCAAAGCGTGTTCAAATTGATTGAATCCAAAACAATCCCCACAGCAAAGGGCATTTCCTTTAAAACAGACAAGATGTAAAAGAGAAGAAATGTATTTGCAAACTAGGCCTCCACTTTCTGCAAACGTTCACAGGTGACCAGAAAACAGATGGAAGGAATTCTGTTTTAAATTGACCGGTTTGGAATGTGAGCCCCAGTGGAGATTAGCATTTCCTCTTAAAGGGTTTAAAACCACTTAGATTACAACATTACCACCAAATGTAATATTTAAAACAAAAAAATCAAGTTACAACTATGAGGTCTGAGGTAATTAGAAATTAAATTCATATGGTGCCCTGAGGTTATGCTAAGCAGAGAATCCCTACAGTGCAGAAGGAGACCATTCGGCCCATCAAGTCTGCACCGACAACAATCCCACCCAAGCCCTATCCTTGTAACCTCATGTAATCCCCCTGACACGAAGGGAAAATCCCACCCACACCTATTGCCCGTAACCTCAAGTATTTACCCTAATAATCCCCCTAACCTACACAATTTAGGACAGTAAGGGGCAATTTAGCATGGCCAATCCACCTCACTTGCACATCTTTGGAGTGTGGGAGGAAACTGGAGCACTTTGAAGAAACTCATACAGACATGGGGAGAATGTGTGAACTCTACACAGACAGTGACCCGAGCCTGGAATTGAACCCAGGTCCCTGGTGCTGTGAGGAAGCAGTGCTAACTACTGTGCCACCATGCTGCATTCGAGGAACACCCAGAGATCACACTGTTCAGGGTCATCTAGGTGCAATCCATTACTCTGTAGTGAGCAAGTACTCTGACAAGATTGGTTCAGTTACCTGATGTGTCTAGACTTGTGGATGTTGGAACTGTGAGGTTCAGTTTCAGAACTGAATGAAAATTTAATGAAAGGGCTTTCCACCTAAAGACTTGGGAGACAATTATTGACAAATGGCTAGTCAATTCGAATTTGCTGTTGTACAATCACTGGGGAGAGTGAAGCGATCAACTCAAACCCACCACATCTTCAGACCTTTGCTCCTGATTCCATCCCAATCTCCGTCCTCACCCTGTGGCTACAGCCTCAGGCAGACCAGACTGTCAGCAACTTTTGTGTCATTTCAACTTTACATTTGTAAAATTTGTAAAAGCTATTGGTAGCAATAACATAGGTAGAAAGAGGGATGAGGTCTTGCATCAAGAATTCAGGGAGCTAGTAGACTAAAAGCAGTATCCCTCGGGTTGTAATCTCTAGATTACTTCCAGTGTCACGTGCTCGTGAGCACAGAAATAGGAGAATAGCAGAAGTGAATACATGGCTCAAGAGTTGGTGCAGGAGGAAGGGTTTTAGAACATAGAACATTACAACGCAGTACAGGCCCTTTGGCTCCCGATGTTGTGCCGACCCGTGAAACCAATCTAAAGCCCACCTAATCTTCTCTATTCCAATATCATCCATATGTTTATCCATTTAAATGCCCTTAATGTTGGCAAGTCCACTACCGTTGCAGGCTGAACATCCCATGCCCTTACTACCCTCTGAGTAAAGAACCTACCTCTGCCATCTGTCCTATATCTATTACCCCTCAATTCAAAGCTACATCCCCTCGTGTTAGCCATCACCATCTGAGGAAAAACACTCTCATTGTCCACCCTATCTAATCCTCTGATCATCTTGTATACCTCTAATAAGTCACCTCTTAACCTTCTTCTCTCTAACGAAAACAGCCTCAAGTCCCTGAGCCTTTCCTTATAAGGCCTTCCCACCATATCTGGCAACATCCTGGTAAATCTCCTCTGCACCCTTTCCAATGCTTCCACATCCTTCCTATAATGCGGCGACCAGAACTGTACCCAATACTCCAAGTGCGGCCGCACTTGTACAGTTGCAGCATGGCCTCATGGCTCCAAAATGCAATCCCTCTACCAATAAAAGCTAACACACCATATGCCTTCTTAACAACCCAACAACCTGGGTGCCAACTTTCAGGGATCTATGCACATGGACTCCGAGATTCTCTCTGCTCATCCACACTGCCAAGTAGCTTACCATTAGCCCAATACTCTGCATTCCTGTTACTCCTTCCAAAGTGAATCACCTCTTACTTTCCTGCATTAAACTCCATTTGCCACCTCTTAGTCCAGCTCTGCAGCTTATCTATGTACCTCTATAACCTGCAACATTCTTCCGCACTGTCCACAACTCCACCGACTTTTGTGTCATCTGCAAATTTACTAACCCATCCTTCTACGCCCTCATCCAGGTCATTTATAAAAATGACAAACAGTAGTGGCCCCAAAACAGATCCTTGCGGTACACCACTAGTAACTGAACTGCACGATGAACATTTCCCATCAACTACCACCCTCTGTCTTCTCTTACAGCTAGCCAATTTCTGATCCAAACCACTAAATCACACTCAATTCCATGCCTCTGTATTTCCTGCAATAGCTTACCGTGGGGAACTTTATCAAACGCTTTACTGAAATCCATATACACACATCAACTGCTTTACCCTCTTTGGTCACCTTCTCAAAGAACAGGAGGCATGCCTTATGATGATAGGCTGAGGGAGCTAGGTCTCTTCTCCCTGGAGAGACGAAGGTTGAGAGGCGACGTGATAGAAGTTTATAAAATGTTGAGAGGAATAGATAGGGTGGATTCTCGGAAGCTATTTCCCAGGGCTGAAATGGTCGCTACGAGAGGACACAGGTTTAAGGTGCTGGGAAGCAAGTACAGAGGAGATGTTAGGGGTAAGTTTTTCACTCAGAGGGTGGTGAGTGAGTGGAATCAGCTGCCGTTGGTGATGGTAGAGGCGAACTCGCTGGGGTCTTTTAAGACATCTGGATGAGTATATGGGATCTAATGGGATTGGGAGTTACAGATAGTTCTATGGCTTGGTAGGAATAGATGTGATTGGCTCAACTTGTGGGCCAAAGGGCCTGTTTGTGCTGTAGTGTTCTATGTTCTAACTCAATAAGGTTTGTGAGGCATGACCTACCCTTCACAAAACCGTGTTGACTATCCCTAATCAAATTATTCCTTTCTAGATGATTATAAATCCTGTCTCTTATAATCCTTTCCAAAACTTCTGTTGTGAGCAAAGTAAGACTCACTGGTCCATAATTACCAGGGTTGTCTCTATTCCTCTTCTTGAACAAGGAGACAACATTCTCCAGTCTTCTGGCACTATTCCTGTAGACAACGACGACATAAAGATCAAAGCCAAAGTCTCTGCAATCTCCTCTCTAGCTTCCCAGAAAATCCTAGGATAAATCCCATCTGGCCCAAGGGACTTATCTATTTTCATACTTTCCAGAATTGCTAACACCTCCTCCTTATGAACCTCAATCCTGTCTAGTCCAGTAGCCTGTATCTCAGTATTCTCCTTGACAACATTGTCTTTTTCCTGAGTGAATACTGGTGAAAAATATTCATTTAGTGCCTCTTTTATCTCTTCGGACTCTACGCACAACTTCCCACTGCTGTCCTTGACTGGCCCTAATCTGATCCGAGTCATTCCTTTATTCCTGATATACCTATAGAAAGCTTTAGGGTTTTCCTTGATTCTACCTGCCTAAGACTTCTCATGTCCCCTCCTGGCTCTTCTTAGCTCTCTATGTCCTTCCTGACTAACTTGTAATTCTTAAGTGTCCTAACTGAGCCTTCACGCCTTCTTCCTCTTCACGAGGGATTCAACTTATTTAGTAAGCCAGGTTCTGGATCACTGCAACCATTTGTGAGGAAAGTGGGACCTGTATAAGCAAGACAATCTACACCCGAACCACAGCAGGACCAACATCCTTGTGGGCAGGTTCGCTAGTGCTGTTGGGAAGAGTTTAAACTAATTCAGCAGGGGGAGGGGACACAGATTGTTAGCAGAATAGGGACACAGCATAATACAGTAGTACAATCAAGTCAGAGGGAGTGCTACTGCATTAAGTTTCAACGGAGTAAGGCAAGGCTAAATAGCCTCTACTTTAATGTCAAGAGTATTGAGGTAAAACGGATGAGTTAAGGGTGAGGTTTGATATGTGGGATTGTGATATAGTGGTCATCACAGAGAAGTGATTGAGGGAAAGGCAGGATTGGCAACTCAACATTCTGACATATGGAATTTTCAGATGAGGCAGGGGAGGGGGCAAAAGAAGAGGAGGCATTGCATTATTAGTTAAGGAGTCAGTTATTGCAGTAAAGAGAGATGATGTCCTGGGGGAGGCATTGAATAAAGCTTCATAGGTAGAGTTTAGAAATAAAAAAGTGTCAACCACATAGCTAGGCGTCTATCATAAACCCCAGATAGTCAGTGGGAAATTGATGTGCAAATATATACACAATTCACAGAGGTGTGTAAAAACAATAACAATTTTAGATGATTTCAACTTTCCCAACATTAACTGGGATAGACATAGCGTTAACGGCTTGGAAGGAGTGGATTTCTTGAAATGTATACAGGGGAACTGTAAAGGTTCCAACAAAGGATAGCATAGTCTTGGACCTAATTCTGGGGAATAAAGCTGGACAAGTGCCTGAGATGGTGGAGCATTTTAGTGATAGGGCCCACAACATGGTAAAGTTTGTTAAGGACAATGAAGTAGACAAATTGTAAAACTACTTTTGGATTGGGGGAAAACAGATTTTAGTAAAATAAGGCAGGATCTGGCAAAATAAATTAGGAACAGCTACTTGTGGGGAAATCTACAGCAGAGCAGTTTGTGTGTGTGGCGGGGGGGATGGGGGTTGTGGAAGGGTTCAATAGGGAAATGGGGTGGGTATAGGCCCAACATGTTCCTTCTTGTGTGATAGAAGTAACAAGCCCAGAGAACCATGGATAACGAGAGGTACTCAAGGTATGATGATAAGGAAAAAATAAGGTTTTAGCAGGTACAAGACGAGCAAACCAATGGAAGCATTGAAAATGCAGGATGGAGCTTAAGAAAGCAATCAGGAAAGCAAAGAGGGGATATGAGAAAGCTCTGGCTGGTAAAAATAGGGAAAATCCCAAGATATTCTTTAAGCGTATCAATGGGAAGAGGCTAACCAGGGAAAGAGTAGGAGGAAATCCATGGTGAAGTCAGAGGACATCAGTAGAGTGCTGAACAAATACTTCACATCTGTCTTCACTGAAGGGAACGAGGATGAATGTATGGAACTCAGGCAGAGAAACTGTGAGGTTCTTCAGCAAATTGACATAAGGAATGACAAGTTTTTGGAGCTGTTGGCAGGCTTAAGAGTGGACAAATCTCTAGGTCTGGATGAATTGTGTCCCAGGCTGCTATGGGAGGCAATGAAGGAGACTGCATGGGCCCTCATCCAGATTTTCAATTCTTCTCTGGTCAGGGGGAGGTGCCAGAGAACAGCTAATGTGGTCCCACTATTTAAGAAGCATTGTAGAGATAAACCAGGGAGCTACAGATCAGTGAGCCTTATGTCAGTGATAGGAAAACAATTCGAGAAAATTCTGAAGGAGAGAATCTGGCCACGATTCTCCCAAAAAGGTTCTAAGTGTTGAATTCATGGGAAAACTGGTGTCAATCACACTGTTTTTTTCAGTGCAACTTCATACAAGGATCTCCCACACTCTATGCAATGCAGAGATCACAATCGGGAATATCATTAAAAGCTCAGGGAGCAGGGCCAATCCATGCTGGAGTCAGACAGTTCCGGGCCTCAAACTGTCAGCTTGCAGTTTACTGGCCAGCCCAGGACCCTTACAGTGCTGCCACTCCATCAAACCTTCCTCATGCTCCCCCACGGCCCAATTGTGGCCCCTTGTCCATTCCCTGGCCAACTCTGACGCCCCCCCCCCCCCAACCCCCGTACTAGAGCACGCCGATCTTGAACAAGCATCGTTCAAGGAAATCACAAGCAAACCAGCTTTACAAGTATTGGAAAGCCAGGAAGGTTCCTTTACTAGTAGGGCACTGACTCCCCCAAACTTTGATTTTTCCATGCTCTGGCACTACAGTACAAACGGCTGGAGACAGAGAGAAATCTCCTCTTAAAGATTTTCTCATACAGATTCCAAGGTACCATTTAGACAGGAAACCAGAGTGAGTGTTCAAGCCACAGGTGTGTGTTTGTAAGTGTGATTGTGTAAGCCACTGAATATGTGAGTCAGAATAAATGTGTGAGCTGGACTGAAGGAGTACACACTTCAACCAGATGCGCAAACTGCTTGAAGGAGTAAGCCAGTGAGAGTCTGTTCCTAGCTTTCACATCATCAATTTCTGCTGGTAAAATTGGACCTAAGGAACTGGCTCACAGGCTCCAGGCGCCTCTAAATAGAATAAAAGATTGGGAGTGTAGTGTCTTCTGTATTAGGGTGCAACAGGTCTTGTAGCTCCGTCCATAATTTTGCCTTTAACTTCTCATTCGTTCCTTCAGATTGAGGGGGGGATAATGAGAAGCTGTCCGGTTTGAGTTCCAGGTGCTCTGCATCATGCAATTCACAATGACAATGTCTAAGTTTGTCTGCACGCAGACACTTGTGGATCAAGCAGAGGACGCACTTGGTTGCAGGCATGCTCTTCCTCCCTGTGGGAATGCCCTAGGCGTACCCTTCTGAGCTGCTTTGTAATGTTGTTTAAAGCGTGCTGATTTTAGCTGACATGGCACTGGCAATGTGATGAACTCCTTTAGAGACAAAACTTCAAAGTTGAAATCTTGACAAAAGGAGTGAAACTGTTCTGTCTGCTCAATGTGACACTGGAGGTCAGCTTCAATGAGAATCAGCAGCTTTGGCTCTGAAGGGGCTCACACTAGAGTGAGCACTGTGTCGAACAAACTAAAGGCAGACAATAAATCGACTTCAGAGGAAAAGAAAAAAGTTTAGACACTAATTCATAGCCAAGGAATGCAACTAGAAACATTAAATCATACCAGTTACAATTTTAAGATGCCTAACAAAAATGTAGTACATTTTCCAATTATTGGTAACATAATAGGAAGCACTCTGTTAAATGGACCAATTACTCAAATGTTTCATTAGATCTTGAGCCTCTTTAACCTGAAGCAAATACCAAGGAATTAAATAGCCTTTCTGAATTACTTGTCATGTTTTGAGAGAGTCCTCGACACGAAACTCCAGCTTTCAAGACAGTTTGATACTGAAGCCCTTCCAGGTGTACTCGTCACATCTGAAATATTGTTCAGCCTAGAACAACACCTGTTGTTTCTCAATGGGAATTGAATTGTTCTGCCAGTTAACTTTAGGGTCTATGTTTGTAGCCCAAAACCATGCTGGAACACGGCAACTCCTGACCTGACCAATCAATAGGCTTTTTTCCTGCACTATCAGCTTGAAATGTTTTCCAACAGACAGGTAATAGAGGGACAGGCATTAGAGATGTTGGAGTGAAATCAAAGTAAAGGGCACAAAATAGACTCTGGGAAGGGACATTAAGAGGCACTGACTTTGGGCACAGGCATTACACAAAGAGTTAAAACTTGTAGTGTTTAAATTACTGCAGGAAACAGGTCAGACCTTGAGGCATCTTAAACTTGAAATAAAAGCAAACCCAGAACAATGAGTTTGATAACGAGATCAGCCACTGATGGGGACATAAATGTATATAACAAGATCAGCCATTGATAGAGGATATAACTGCATAAATGTATCTACTCTATGTACAATGACGTGATAACCATCAATGTCCGTACTTGTCTGTGTATAACGATGTGTTAACTGTTGATGTCCGTACTGTCTACTCAACTTGTAATGATGTGCTAACGGCTAATGTCCGTACTGTCTATTATCTAAAAAGTATAAAAGATGCTCAACTACCACTGTGTAGCTAAGAAGGTGATTGCCTGTATTGAGGAGTGCCAGCGCTTCTCCCAAAGCTTTGTCCGAATAAAACTGTTGAACCTCCAAGTCTGACTCCGAAGTGGTGAATTTCCCACAACAGAGAGAAAGGCAATGGAGGGACAGGCAATAGGGGGACACGTGGTGGAGAGTCAGATGGAGGAGGGACAGGTGGTAGAGGGATAGCTTGTGGAGGAATGAAGCTTTATCTATTTTATCACTTAGTTACAAGTAAAAGGAGTTTCCTCTGAGATAATGATTCCAACTGTCACACCCAGCACTGTGTGTCTTATTAATATGTTTCCATGGATGCTGTCTACAGCAGATGAAAACCGCCTTTGTACTACTGGTGCATGAGATCAGTAACTGGTTCCATGCCCCACAGGAAATGACAGCCTGTTCCTAACCACACTAATGAAAATTGGTTTCTTTCTGCTCAGACTCACTTCAGGCTCCACTTCTCCTCTGCGCTTATAAATTGCCTTCTCTCCTGTCAAGCCATCAATTATTTTGGTGTCATCAAGTTCTCCAATAGGCTGGTGCCGTAGCCATTGCCTCTCTTTGCCTTTAGCCTGTTAAAGACATGAGGAATGAATGTCATTTGGTGAAGTTTCTCATTAGCAACACGGTCAAGAGTTTCAATTTGAAATATTTTACAAAAGGTGTTAATTATTAAAAGCACAGAATCCAGCCACAGAAGTGTTTGAAATAAGTCAAGGCATTCCAAAATACATTTTCCTGTGGTAATGTTTGCAGTGTCTATATAAGCACTAATCACATAAAAAGTGCAGCATTCAACCAGACAACTCAGATATCTATGCTGTAATCAAGCTTCTTCCAATCTTACTTTATCTCACTATATCACTGTATTCTTCTATTCCTTTCTTACTCGTGTAACTTAGTAACCCTACAGTGCAGAAGGAGGCCAATCGGCCCATCGAGTCTGCACCGACAACAATCCTACCTAGGCCTTGTCCCGTAATCCCACATACTTCCCTGCTAATTCCTCTAACTTATGCATTCCAGGACACTAAGGGGGCAATTTAGAATGGCCAATGCACCTAACCTGCACATCTTTGGACTGTGGAAGGAAACTGGAGCACCCGGAGGAAACCCATGCAGACACAGGAAGAATGTGCAAACTCTACACAGACAGTGAACCAAGCCAGGAATTGAACCTGGGGTCCCTCGAACTGTGAGGCAGCAGTGCTAACCACTGTGCCACCCTAATGTACTTGTCAAGCTTCATCTTACTCTACCTTATCTGCCTCCACTACTCCCTAGAGTGGTGAATTCCATGTTTTCATCATTCCCTGTACAATGAAGTTTTTTCTGAATTCTCTAGAGTGTCTCTGTTACTTCTGGTTCCTAGTTTTGGATTCCCCCACAAATGTTAACAAATTAGATGCTGCAAATGTTCAACCAATGTTTGAATACCTACAAGTGAAGTGCACAAGGAGCTGCCTATTTCCATTGAGCAAATCAAGACTGAGCAAAGGCAGGTCATGGAGATGTACTGGGTAGTACAGCAAAGCAACAAGTAAGGCAGCAATCATTCCTGCAACCCAATGCTCACTCAGACCTTTGCTCTCCATTGGGAAGGCTGACGTTAGTCATGGAACTATTGTAACCCCCCTGTAAAGGGGGAATGTACTGTCTGAAAAGATGGTGGCAGCAGCTTCAACAATACCTATCATAAAGACGAAATCAGAGAAACACCGGAAGGGGAAAGAGTGGGTGAATGGCATAACTAGAGAAATCTTTCAAAGAATCTGCACAGCTGTCATGGGTTGAATGGCCTTCTTCAGTGCTGCAGCATTCTATGTCTCAAGGAAGTTTCACTGGGATGGAAAAAATAGGCACCCAAGAACTAGGTAACACAACACCACAAAATGCTGTTTCAACTGCAATTATTTTGCAGTGAGATTGGTGATAATTCCAACATATTTAAAACATTTGATTCTTGTAACAGTATTACACATCAGTTTCAGATGGGTCTTCTGATTAACAATCCACAGCTCACCCTCGGAACAAATTGCATCAAGGATGCCTCAAAAAAGTATTCATGACTTGCCACTCCCTGGTTTTTAACTGCCTGTCATTTTCAGAAATAATACACAATCATTTGCAGCAAGTCTCATTCTCCCTGGTGCTCACTGATTGACACTGACACCCGGCCTGGCATTGCCTTGATTTTAAAATTCTCATCCTTGTTTTCAAATCTCTCCATTGTCTCACCCCTTCCCCTAGCTCTGTAATTTCCTCTAATCCCACAACCCTCTGAGATTCCTGCGTTCCTCCAATTCTGGCATTTTACGCAATCTGACTTTTATTGCTCTGCTGTTGGCAGCTGGGTCCTCAACAGGCTGGGACCTCCCTAAACTTCTCCATCTTCAAAAGATTATTGTCTTGATTTAAGATCAAGACAATATTGCAAGTCCAGTTTTGGGTGGAATTTTCCTGCCATGCCTCCCACAGGAACTGTAGCGGAGAAGAAAGAAAATTTTGAAGACTATTTAAAGATCCTTTGACCTTGGGTGGGAATTTTCCAGTCTTCGGGCATGCATGGCCTGAAAACTCCACCCTTTCCTTCTTGACAATATCCAAACATGGGTTTAAAGGCTGATTTCGATAGTGGTTGCCTCACTTCTGACCTGTAACCATTTAATATTTACATTTAGTTTGCTGCACGACAATTAGAGACTCCTTGAGAAGAGGTAAAGGAGGTTCACCAGCAGAGTCATCCAACAGCAAAATGGGAACCAGGGACGTGAAGTGAATTGGATAAGTACTTGTAAAGTAAGAATATAAAAGGACATGAAGAAAGGGTGGGAACTGGAACAGGGCTGTATAGGATAGAAATCATAGAAATCCTACAGTGCACAAAGAAGCTATTTGGCCTAACGAGTTTGCACCGACCACAATCCCACCCAGGCCCTACCCCATATCCCTATATTCGCTAATCCCTCTAACCTACACATTTCAGGACACTGAGGGGCAATTTTAGCATGGCCAATCAACCTAACCTGCACAGCTTTGGATGGTGGGAGGAAACCAGAGCAGCCGGCGGAAACCCACGCAGACACAAGGGGAATGTGCAAACTCCACACAGACTCCAATTGGAGCATAATTTCAATTAATGAGCCAGTCCTGCTACGGGCTTGATGGCTTTGTGGCCTACTCTTTTGCTGCAAATTCTATGGCGGAACAAAGGATTTAGAGGTTCATCATATTAAGGCCGGATATGAAGGGTTAGAAGGATCTGTGAGCTATCATTTTTCGGCTTAACTGGATTGGCTACATGTATTAGGATATAACTTGCTAATGACACTGGATATAAAACGGGATTGTCTGCTGATGGTTTACTCATCTCGCTCAGAATTTGTAATTTGTTGTCAGTCATTATCGTTGCTCCAGTGATCAACAGTGCTATGGAAACAATTTAAACAGAGACATAGCAGTCACAGACTTGTAACCCAGAGTAACCTCTCGTGAGCTATTATCCTTAATGGAAATTGTTTGCAGCTGACTGTACTCAGGATTACATCGAGTGGAGTAGGAGGAGGAGAAGAAAGAATTGCAAAGAGGTGGCAAAGAATTGTGACAAGTAGCACTCTCACAAACTTTAACAATCCGAGTCACTGCTTTAAGTTAAAACCATGACGTATGAGCTCGCTCCTCATGTTGGAAGTTGCTGAGTGCCATAATGTTGTGAGGCAGGTAGGGTGGGTTGGCAAGCGTTACAAGAGATGACAGATACACTATTAACTGGAGTCCTGGTTGGTGATTATTTGCCAGCTGCACATTACCCTCACTCCAGAACTGGTGGTCCCTCCAGCCTCAAAGCACTTTCTGTTCAATAATTACTTTTCATCACCTGACTGTATGAACATTAAGTTTCGTCCTACCATTTACCTTCTCACCTTCAAAACACTCATCATTAATGCTGACTTCAGTACAATTACCCATCCTATATATTTTTCTGCACGCTAATAATGTATAGACATTCAGCTGCCTGTTTGATCTGACAACTTCTGTGCTTTTATTCAATGATGAGAACACTTTGAAAGTGTGCTGTGCATTTTTTTAAACAAGGCACTGGTGTAAAACATCACAGCTTGAACCCTTTAGCTCCTCATGCTCTCCAGGGACTGAAAAACAACCACTGAAACAAGAGGAGACTTGGAATATGAGCCCACAGATTCCGCAAGCATGAAGCATGCAAATAATGGTAGGAAAAGCATATGTTCGGGGACTTGATGCCTGTCCATCTGCTCTAGGCTTTGTACTGATTTCCCTTTCCCAATAGAATCCTTACGGTGCAGAAGGAGGCCAGTCAGCTCACCGAGTCGACACTGACTCTCTGACAAAGCATCTTACCAAGGCTCTATCTCCATAACTCCATATATTTATCCTGCTAATCCCCCTTACCTAAACATCTCGGGACACTAAGGAGCAATTTACCATGACAACTGATTTCTCCCACACCAGATTGTGCATGGAGAGTGAGGACTGCCCCTTCGAGCAATGTGCAGCTGCACACTAGGCAGATCGATGACCCATTCCCAAGCAGCAGGGAAGATGTTTTCACTTGAAGGCTGGTGCCAAGTTTATTGAAAGTGAAGTTGGAATGGGCGAAGGTGCTTTGGAGACAAACGCTGTCTCTCTGAGAACCATAGAGCTATAGAACCCCTACTGTGCAAAAAGAGGCCATTCGGTGCATTGAGTCTGCACTGATTCTCCAAAAGAGGAGAGGCCTCCCTGTCCACCCTATCATTTACCATAGCTAATCTACCTAACCTACACGCCTTTGGATACTTGAGGGTCAATTTAGCATGGCCATTCCATGTAAGCTACACATCTTTGGACTGTGGGAGGAAACCAAAGCACCAGAGGAAACCCATACAGGCACCAGGAAAAGACTGACTTCCCTCATTCCCCGTGCTCTTTAATATCCCTCCCAGTCAAATCCTCCTCTCCCTTCACTCCCTCTACACTTCATTATCCCATTCAATTAATCCCACACTCTCCGCATTCTTTAATATTCCATCCAGTCTAATCCCCCTCTCCTCAACCCCTTACATATCTTAGCCCTCTCTCCCCCCGCTCCCCACAAACTTTAATATCCTATCAAGTCTATTCCATGTTATGTGAAACGCTAAGTTTGGTTTTACCTGCAAGCTGTCGAGAATAACTCGTATTGATTGGACCTGTCTCCGTATGGCCCCTGAAAACCTCTCGTATGTCGCAGCATCATATTCACTCATGTGAATTTCCTTTAACCTGCAGTCGAAACAAGGGAGAACATTGGCTGGGGGTTCTCAGGTACAAATTTGTCTTAAGTACTGAAGAAACAGAAAGGAGATGTAAAGTTTGGTAAAACTTTGAGCCTGTTTCAATTAATTACTGTATAAAAATTCTGATTCTGGTAACTGACTCGATATTTGACCCTTACTAAAGAATGACATGAGTTAAGTTGCCATCTAATCATGGAGGCAGAAGCACACCTAATTCTAAGCAGATGCTGGCTCAATTCTGCATTTATGAGTTGTCAACATCTATGTGTAACATAGATGTATGCCATTCAGCCCCTTGAGCCTGTTCTGCTATCCCTGTAGGTCACAGATCATTTGCACCTCTGGTAGGATTCCCTGATCATACCTGTGCCCACCCCGCTGCAAGGGAAAACAACAACGTTTCAGCCAAAATTCCATTCACTTTCAGTAGCACTGGAGAATCACAGCCACGAATGAGAACAGAGGTCTTCAGCGGTCAATTCCATTTATCCAGCTTTGCTCCATATCTTTCAACATTCTTGCCTCATGAAATCTACCAATCTCAATGAAATTGCAATTTGGAGTTGGAAAAGTAGTGCTGCTGGGAGTTGTAAAGAATTCAATGACTCATACAGAGACTGAGTCAAATGCCTCTGCTTCTGAGCCGGTTGCTCCAGATTCAAGTCCCACTCCAGGACATGTTGGCCATGGAAGGAGTGTTTGTGACATTGGTTAACAGGTTCAACATGTTAATCCAACATGTTCCTCACTATTGCCCAAAGGAGAAAAAATGTGTATTTTAACTTCCATAACTGTGGCCAGATCACTCTGAAGCATTTGCTCTCAAACTCAACACATTGCTGTGCCATAGAACCAACCCCTTTTCAATTCAAAGCTCAACTGAGGGATTTACGTTACCGTTATAATCACTTTTTACTGAATGATCCATTTTCGATATTAGTCCGAGATCAGGTGTCCGGAGCTGAAATGATGTTAACCGCGAATAGCAGTGTGATCACTGAAGAGGTACACACAGTGTATCTGACAGATTGAAGAGGTACAATGAATGTACCAGAAATGTATTTGAGAATTGAAGGGGTGTAGCATGTTTGAGTATTAAAGAGGTATAGTGTGTTTGAGTATAAAAGGGTGTAGCAAGTTTGAGTATTAAAAAGATATATTGGGTTTGAGTATTAAAGGGGTGTGGTGTGTTTGAGTATTAAGGAGATGTAGCAGGTTTGAGTATTAAAGAGGTGTAGTGTACCTGAGTATTAAAGGGGAATAGTGTGTTTGAATATTAAAGCGGTGTAGTGTCTTTGATTATTAAAGGGGTTAGCGTGTTTGAGCATTAAACGGGTGTAGCGAGTTTGAGTACTAAAGGGGTGTAGCGTGTTTGAGTATTAAAGCGGTGTAGTGTCTGATTATAAAAGGGGTGTAATCTATTTGATTATTAAAGGTTGTAGCATGTTTGATTAGTAAAGAAGTGTACGGTGTTTCAGTATTAAAGGCTCGCAGCGTGTTTGAATATAAAAGGGGTGTAGTGCGTTTGAGTATAAAAGGCGTGTAGCGTGTTTGAATTCAAAAGGGGTACAGCATGTTTGAGTATTAAAAGGATGTAGTGTGTTTAAGTGTTGAACGGGTGCACTCATAGTGTCTCCCAGAATCTGGGAAAAGAACCAGCTTGTAATTAGTATAATTGAAACAACGTTAGTGATGTTGAATCAGACAATAATGTGCAAGGTTACAGCATGTCAAGTTGACCATTAGTCCATCATTCTCACTGCAAAGATTGGACAGTTGTGAAGAGTTTCCGTGATAAAGTGAGAATTATCCTGCAGCTGACAGCATTCACCGACTTGAATTACTATCAGTTCTGGAAAATGAAACAGAAGCTGCTTTGATTTCAACACAATGAACAAAGTCTAAATGGTCTTTTCAAAACTCACACTCAGAATAGACTCTGCCTACATTTCTCGGACTGTTCAATGTTCATTCCTTTTGTCTTACAGCTTGTCAGATGTTGAATAGTAATCAATACTTTTTGAGTGTTTTAAATGGAGGCTTTCCTTGTTCATGATTCAGTGAACATTTTGTAAATGGCTCCCTTCAGGCAGTCGAACAATTAACAGAAAATCCCAAAAGAAGTGATGTGTTGATGTTGACAAGAAATTGGATGAATTTTATGCAATGACAAAGAATGGTTTGTTCATGCTTTTGAAATTGGCCATTTCCAACGGGAACTATTTGTGACCAAATACTTTCGGAAATCCTGTACCCAGGGTTGTTTGTGCCAGAAAGGAGCTTACTTGTCTTTTCATTTTGCTTGGTGTTTTTCCTACATTCTATCCACTTCTGATGCAAGTTCATTGACTTAAACTGTTAACTATCTCCACAGGTGCTGCCTGAGTATTTCCAGTAACTTCTGTTTTTATTTCAGAATTCCAGTGCTTGCAGCATTTTGCTTTCGTATTGGGGGTAGATTTATCCTGGTTGGACAAGGAGAATAGGGGGCAGACAGTAAGTCTCTGGCAGACAAAGCTGCTGATCGATAGGGTTCGAGTCAGTTTGGAATGGTGACAATCTTGTGTTCATTGGCTTTAACAGTGAGTGGGTCTAGCAGCTGTTTAAGAGATCACACATTGGCAATATAAAGGACTGAAACCCTTGGTGGCAGATAGTGCAAGAGTAAAACTTGATGAGGCAGGGTGGAGAATGAAAATAGATGGTTCTTTGTACCTTGCAGTGTTGTATCAAAAGGCAACACTGACCTGTTCCGCACGCCATGAATAACATAGAATTTCTGAAATGTGTGAAGGTTGTTCCATCATTCTTCATTTTGTTGTGACTGCCACGTAGATGGCAATCTCTCCTCAGTCAGAAGTTGTGGGGTCAGGTACAATTCTGGAAACCTGAGGAAAACCTCCCAGTGCAGTGCCGAGGGTCTGATATGCACTCTTTCAGAAGAGACACAACAACTAGACCCCATCTACCTTCTCAGATGGACATCAAAGATCCCAGAACATTAGTTCAGAGAAGGGCAAGGGAGTCCTTTTAACCTGTACACAGGTCCATGTCTATCGCTCAACTGACATCGCTTAAAAATAGGAATCCTTTTCATTATCACATCGCAGTTTGTGCTGTCTGTCAATGACACTGTTTCCCATATTACAATAAAAAGTGGTGGGGTTAACCCAGTTGGCAAGATGGCTAGTGCATGATGAAAATGACATCAATCTCTGTTCCAGCTGTGACAGTTCCTGGAGATCTGCCTCCTCATCTTGCCCCACTTTTGCAGAGTGCCCCCTCCTCTCAAGTTGTATTTAATCAATTCTCTCTCTCTCTCTCCCCCTAAGGGAGAGGTTACTTTTCACTGTCAACATACTCCATTGGCTGTAAAGCACTGTGGGACATCCTGAATTTTTGAGAGGTATTATTCAAATGCAAGTTCTTTCTTGCTTCGTTTAGAATTGGATTCAAATGAGCTCCTTCAGAGGACAAAGTAAGACAACATGTAAGTACTCCTTTTGAGAATTCACAGAATCCTACAGTGCAGAACAAGGCCATTCGACCCATCGATTCTGCGCTGACCACAATCCCACCTAGGCCGTATTCCCATAACACCATGCATTTACCCTAGCTAGAGCCCCTGACACCAACAGGCAATTTATCGTGACCAATCCACCTAACCTGCACATCTTTGGACTGTGGGAGAGAACAGGAGGAAACCCACGCAGGCACAGGGAGAATGTGCAAACTCCACACAGACAGTCACCCAAGCCAGGAATCGGATCCAGGTCCATGGTGCTGTGAGGCAATAGAGCTAACCACTGTGCCACTGTGCCGTTCATTCTTTATGGAAATATCTCAGTCTGGTCACACCATCACAAAGGCATGGGGGTTGCTGGTAGTCATATCAGACTGGGCCTCCAAGCAGTCATCTTGAGAATACCAAACGGGAGAGGTTGCCATCCTTTATTCTTTATCGAACGCTTAGCCAAAAGAGTTGTGCAAAAATATGAGAAACTGAAAGGTATTTGAAATAAAGGGGTGTTTGTTAGAGGATTATTACATATTCTATCAACTTTCCAACACAGAAACAGGCCAGTTAGCTCGACAGTCCATGTTGGTGCTTATGATCCACATTAACTCTTCTCACTTTACTTCATCAATGTGTTTATCTAGCTTCCCCTTAAATACTAATCAATCCAATGACTCCCTCTAGCAGCAAGTTCCATATTCGCACCACCCCCTGGGTAAAGAACTTTTCTCCTTTAGTTCCAACTGGATGTATTAGGGACAATCTTATATTTATGACTCCTAGTATGGGTTTATCTACATTTTATTAACAGGCATGGAAAACTTCAGCGGAAGAACTCATTTTTAGCTCACAAAATTCCTCCTTTTCCCTCCCTTATCCTTTTCTCTTCCTCTCTGCCTCCTTCTTCCTTCCTCCCCTCTGTGTTCACTGCCTTCTTTGTTCCCCCTCACTCCCGTTCATTCCCAATGGTCCCACAAATTGTTCTGACAGGCAAATGGAAACAGCTGTGTCCTGTGGCCTTATGCTGGATTTGCTATTCAACAGGACAACTTTCCTTGAAATTGCAGCTGTTGTTTGGCTGAAGATGTGCATTTGATGCATTAATCACCTCCATGTTTAGTGGATGGAAGAATAAAAACCTGCAGTGCAGTTATGACAGTAAGTTCAGTGCACGCACCTTTCCTTGAATGCTTTCTCAGCCATCTCTCTTGCAGCTCTTCTCACTTCCTCTGGCACTGCATCCTTTTCAGCCTGAGACACCTGATATACCTTGTGCCCTGCATCCAAACGATAGGGACCACCTTTCCCACCTAGTCCGGCAGTATCTCTTCCACCTGGAAAAAACACAGATATTGATTATAAAAGCAAAAGTGAGGACTTGCCATCCAGCTTTGCCAGCTTCCTGCTTTATGTTGTCTTGGTAGGTGATGGGGATACAATCATTATAAAGTAAAATTCAGCCAAGGCTGAATGTTTGGTGATGATTGGATTGGATTGTGCTTTGATGCTTTCTCTAATCAAATTGCTTGTGGATCAGGCTCGAACAGCTGAATGTTTCTCCTGTTTGTGTGACACATATTGTCCAGTCACACAAAACCAGGTACAAAATGAGGTGGACAGAAGAAAACTCAGCTAGCTCAGTAAGCCTCGCATTAACTATGCTGCAAAGGGATATTGATAGGTTAAGTAAGTGGGCAAAAATTTGACAAATGGGAGTATAATGTGGGAAAATGTGAAGTTGTTCATTTTGGAAGGGAGAACAAAAGAACAGAGCATTATTTAAATGGAGAAAAACTGCAGAAAGCTGCAACACAAAGGGATTTGGGGTACTTCTGAAGGAAAGTAGTTTTAGAGTAAGGGGCAGGAGATTCAGAGGGAATTGGAGAAAAAAAATCACTTAGAGGGCTGTGGGAATCTGGAATGCGCTGCCTGGGAAGGTAGTCAAGGCTGGAAACCTTACAACCTTTAAAAAAATATTTGGATGAGCACTTGAAATTTTATAATATTCAAAGATATGAGAGAAGTGCAGGAAAATGGGATTAGTGCACCTTTAGTGGTAGCTGTTGGCAGTGCAGACTTGATGGGCCGTGGGCCTTCGCTGTGCTGTATGACTATGTGTTAATAGTCACCATTTCCTCTTAACTGGAACAATAAATTTTGGCTACAAGCACAAAAATTGCTTGCGAGACTGCAATTAACTCAGTAATGGGTCACATCACATGACCAAGGCGCCAGAAAATCATCTTCAAATATCTTGTAGGATCTTGTAGGACCATCTAAGAGAGCAGATGAAGCACTGATTTGACATCTCTGAAAGATGGCTCCTCCAACATTGCAGCAGTCCTGGAATACTGCACTGTAGTATTGGTCTAGATTATGTGCTCCAATCTCTGAAATGGAAACCACAAATTCCAGACTCAGAAGAAGGCGACTATCAAGGGAGAGCCAGGGTTGGTGTCTGAGTGTTGGGCCAGAATTTGTTGTAAAAATAATAGTGCAGTTATTTATGGAAAAATGGTACAGCAGCACAGTAAACAGAGTTATTCACAAGTTGCTGTCTTGAGTTGCTCTACTCCATGATTAATTTCATAAAAGTGGCATTGCATCCTTAGTCCCTCTGCTATACTTTGAGAAACTTGCTATATTTACTCATGAAATGCACTGCAGAAAGTTAAGTCATTAAACGTGACCGTTGTTAATGACTGCCAATCAACCTCGCTGGCACTGAAAATTTACTGTTGTAAGTTTGCAGTTTCACCTTCAGGTTTTGAATTTTTTCATGGAGATAGTAAAATGCCAAATTTTAATTTATTTTTTCTTTTCCTTTCTGTCTCCTTTTTCTTAATCCAATTTTTCCCCCTCTAATTACCTTTCTTGTTTGATATGAATTCATCCACACTCCAATTTACATTTCCTTCTCAGTCCCTGCCGTGTTTATCTCACATTCTTTCAATCTGATTTGTTAGGGAGATACCCTGTATCACACTGTGATATTACCAGCTTCATACTTCCAGCAGTTTTATGCTTAGAAAGTGTTTGAGTTGAAGGGTGCAGATGCAGATGGCATTATATACCATGTTACAGAAAAACCTGGCCCAAAAACAACTTTCCTGTAAAAATGCCTTCCACATTCACCAGTGGTATGGAGTTGGTTAAGGATAATTCCTACAGTGTAAACTATGAAATGATAATGATTATACCTCCTGCACAATAACTAGCAACACGTGTGTCCGGGAGCAATGAAGACTGGATTCCTTGTAATGAATGCAATCAAGGCACTTTTTGAATGGCCTAGCTCAAATTCTTAAGATACACACTTTCAAACTGACAGATTTAATATGAGTTTGTCCTGCAACACAAGCAAGTATCTGGCTGCATTTCTTCTTCTGAAAGGTTAGCAACATCAACAACACTCCACAGAGTAGGAACAATTCATCAGTTCCCAAAAGAGAAAATCATGGAAAATCTCAGCAGTCTGGCAGCATCTATAAGGAGAGAAAAGAGCTGACATTTCAAGTCCAGATGACTCTTTGTGGTAGTGACCCGTTGTCTCAAAGGGTCATCTGGACTCAAAGTCTTTGTCAAAGCTCAAACCCTATGTCAAAGGATCATTTAGACTCGAAATATCAACTCTTTTCTCTCCTTACAGATGCTGCCAGGCCTGTTGAGATCTTCCAGCATTTTCTCTTTTGGTGTCAGATTCCAGCATCCACTATCATTTGCTTTCATTCACAATTTATCAGTTGCTATCTAAATGAAGCCGAGGCTGGGGTGAAGAATGTGGAGAAGGGGCCGCTGCAAAAACATATTTAACATTAATGTTCATATTCTTTCCTCTGTTAGATATTATTGCAGATTGCTACAGTGAGAGCCTGGATCCAAGCGGAGAGGAAGAATTCTATTTCAACCTCTCCAGTTTTTGATGAAGGTCTCGTTCCAAACAAGGTTCCAATCACATGGAATCCACAATTTGTTTTCACACATGTCCTAACTCTGTTGATTCAGTTTCCTTTCTTTGGTACATGACTGCTCTCTTTTTCCTCCTCTTCAGATACATTAAAAACTAAAAGCATTTACTTGTATGATTCACGTTTATTTTTGCAGGGTTGGAAAATGTAGCTGCCTTTCAAAACAAACTTTCCCGTGCCAGCACATTGTTACCACAGGACCAAAATTGGCAGGGCCTGTCTTGAGGCTTGGAGACAGACCGTGTTGGAACAGGGAGAGAGAAAATATACTACAAAAACAGAATAAAGCTTTTCACAGTTAATGACCAATATAGGTTACTTCTATTCTTGAACATTGTTGCTCTGCACAACTGTTTCTGTTCTGTGAAAATCCGCTGTGTAAAATGCAAGAAGATAAAGAGGAATGTGAGCCAGTTCCCATGTCATAAGGTGCTCAAACTGCTTAAAGCAGTGATGTCGCCACTGACGCTTCTCAGGGCTCTTTAGCAGACCCAAATCCATTTTGCTTCAGAATACCTTCATGTGTTCTTTGCCTTCTCTGCTTCAATACAAATAGTTCCAATATCATAATCATCTCCTTATAACCAGCTTGTCGTGAACCTGTTCTGGACAGTCAATATGGCCTTATTGTATCTATATTGGGGATGATAGAATTCAATCTGTGACTATGTACAAATTGAGATTTCACTCTTTGGCTTGATAGATCCATGTTAAGACTAAGGTTAAAGGTACTTTAGCTGACTGAGAGACAGATCTTTCATCCAGCAGTCTTAAAATGATTTGAGGCCAGATCTTAGAGGTAACTATATAACCCTCACCATGACAATTTCTGGGCAGCTTCTGTTCCTTAGAAATTAATGACATGACCACAGCACCACAGATGGTGCTTCACGGTAAGTGTCTCAAAAAAGTTTCCCATATAAAATTAATAAGAAGCTGTTTCCACTGGAAGGAGAGTCAGTAACCAGACACAGGGAGCTTAAAACAATTGGCAAAGAAACCAATGGGTCGGGGAAAGGAGAAATCTTTTTACTCAGTGAGTTATCTAGAATTCAATGGTGGTGAAAACAGATTCAATGTTTCTAAAAATAGATTTGGATCTATACTTGGAAAAGAAAGAAAATTGCAGAGCAATTGGGAAAGAGTCAGGATTGAGATTAATAGAAAAGCTCTTTCAATGAACTAGTACAGAAGCTATGGACTGAATGGCCTCCTTCCACTACATGATTCTATAAGTATATTATGCAGGACTGTAATGCCTGACTTTGAGCTCAGGAATGGGAGTCTGAGCCAAGTGTCAATCAGCTAAAACATGGCAGAGAAGGAAGATCAGAAAACAGAATGTGTGGAAACAGTCCAACTCCTAACAAAACTGGACTAGGCACATTATCTGTAAGAAGCAGCTTAGCTAATATCAGTGCGATCACTTTACTTCTTTGTCAAGCAGATGAAGAAGGCCCTTCAATAATAATTTTGTGGGAAATAAGAGGGTAATTAAGCCATAAACCCATGGAATGTGTCCAGAGGTTAGTTTCAAATGCCTGAGATGCAGTTAGCTGCTCATTTAACCGTTTACTGAAGTGATTTTAATCAAAAACCGCACAGCACTGAGACTCATCATAATCATGCGTCAGTAATAATGATCTGTCTGGGAAGCACAGCAGATGGACAACATCACCATAAAGAAACGTGACAGCACATGCTTATTACTGCTTCTGTCAGGTTACTAGACATATCTACTGTCATTTCAATTCACTTCAGCAATTTTTTGTGCACCATTCATATTAACCCTGAGGTCTTGTTAACAATACAAATAAATCCAAAACACTTGGTCATCTTTTGGTATCAAACACTTCATCAATCACTAGTGGGAGGCTAAGGTGTTCAACGCAGGAGCAGTTAATAAATTACTTGGATAATGTGTGGCTTAATGTTAACCTTGCATTAACTGTTACTGGTTTAAGAAACAGTATCAGAATTATTACAGAGCAGAACAAAGCCATTCAGCCCATTGTGTCTGCATTGGATCTCCAAGTGAGCATCATAGCTTGATGTTGTTCCTCTGCCTGACAATTCTGCAATGGAGAAGAGTGAAGCCATTCAGCCTATTGCATCTGCACTGGCTCTCTAAATGAGCATCATGACTACTGCCAAACTCCTGCACATTATTTCTATTCAAATAATCATCTAATGTCTTTAAGGGGTGGCATGGTGGCACAGTGATTAGCACTACTGCCTCACAAGGCTAGGGACTCGGGTTCGATTCCTGGCTTGAGTCACTACCTGTGTGGAGTTTGCACTTTCTCCCCGTGTCTGTGTGGGTTTCCTCCATGTGCTTGAGTTTCCCCCCACCGTCTGAAAGACGTGCTGGTTATCGGTGCATTGCCTCGAACAGGCACTGTAGTGTGGCGACAAGGGGAATTTCACAGTAACTTCATTGCAGTGTTAACGTAAAGCCTACTTGTGATGAATAAATAAACTTTTAAAGGTGAAGGGACTCGATGGCAAACAGGAAGGCAATGGCCTAGTGGTATTATTGCTATTAAAGATGTACGAGGCAGGTTTTTTTGCACAGAGGGCGGTGGGTCCCTGGAACTTGTTACTGGGGGAGGTAGTGGAAGCGGATACGGTAGTGACTTTTAAGGGGCGTCTTGACAAATATATGAATACAATGGGAATAGAAGGATATGGTCCTTGGAAGGGTAGGGGGTTTTAGTTAAGTCGGTCAGCATTGTTGTGCAGGTTTGGAGGGCTGAAGGGCCTGTTCCTGTGCTGCAATTTTCTTTGTTGTTTGTCTTCTTAAATGCCTCAATTGAACCCGCCTCCACCACACTTCCAGGCAGTGAATTCTAGACATGAACCATTTACTGTGTGCAGTTTATTCTCCCGTCACATTTGTTTCATTTGCAAAGCACTTTCAAGAGTGTCAACAATTTCTCTCTATCTTCTCTGTCCAGCCCCCTCATGATTTGGAGCACCATTACCAAATCTCCTTTTAGCCTTCTTCTCTCCAAGGAGAACAGTCCCAACCTCATTACTCTATTCTCATAACTTTTTCACTCTCTCCAAAGCAGTGTATGGAATGCAGAATTGTACAAAATATTTCAGCTGAAGTCTGACTATTGTCTTGTATAAGTTCAGTATAACCTCCTTGCTCTTGTACTCTATGCTCCATTAATAAATCCCAAGATATTATAAGCTTTATTAACTGCTCACTCCACCTTTTCTGTCATCTTCAATGATCTATGTACATGTACACCCAGGTCCCTCTGCTCCTGCACCCCCTCAGAATTGTACCTCTTATATTATATTGCCTCTCCATGTTTTTCCTACTGAAATGCATCATCTCACAGTTCTTACAGGGCAGCACTGTGGTAGGGGTGGCACAGTGGTTGGCACTACTGCCTACAGTGCCAGGGACCTGGGTTTGATTCCCGGCTTGGGTCACTGCCTGTGTGGAGTTTGCACATTCTCCCTGTGTCTGTGTGGGTTTCCCCCGGGTGCTCCAGTTCTCTCTCACATTCCAAAAGATGTGCTCATTACGTGCATTAGCCATGTCAAATTCTCCCTCAGTGTACCCAAACAGGCACTGGAATATGGCGACTAGGGGATTTTCACAGTAACTTCATTGCAGTGTTAATGTAAGCTTACTTGTGACACTAATCAATAAATTTCTCCACGTTGAACTTCATCTGCCACCTCTCTTTCCACTTCAAAACCTTGTCTATGTCCTTTTGAAGTTCTATGCTCTTCTCGTCACAGTTTATAATGTTTCTAAGTTTTGTACTGTCTGCAATCATTGAGATTGTCCCTGGTGCACCAAGATCTAGATCATGGAGGTAACCAGGAAAAGCAAGGATTCTAACATTGACCCCTGGGAAGCTCCACCACAAACCTTCCTGTAGCTCAAAAAATATCCATTGCTCTCTGCTTCATATTACTCAGTAAATTTTCTATCCACATTACTCTTGTTCCTTTTGCTCCATGAGCTATAACTTTTCTTACAAGTCTCTTGTGTGGCACAGTATTGAACGCATTCTGAAAGACCATATACCCAGCATCAACAACATTACCCTCATCAACTTTTTCTGTTACCTCTTCAAAAACCTCCAGCAAGTTAGTTAAACAAGTTTTGTCCTTGAGAAATCCATGCTGGCTCTTCCTAATCACATTTTTCCCTGTGATGGCTGATTCTATCCCAAGTAATTGTTTCTAGAAACTTTCCCATCACCGAAGTTAAATTGACTGGTTGGCAATTGCTGGGCTTATTCTTACAATCTTTTTTGAACAACAACATAATGTTAGCAATTCTCCAGTCCTCTGGCACCTCCTCAAGTCTGAGGAAGATTGTGGAAACACCCCTGTAATTTCAACTTTCATTTCCTTTCAGGTATCTTATCTGGTCCCGTCAACTTTCAGTACAGACAGTCTGTCCAACACTTCCTACTTACTCATTCTGAACCCTTCTAGTGACAGAGTTTCCTCCTCTGTCATCCTGGCCTGATAAGATGCAAAGTATTCATTACCTTCCTATTAGAAAAGGTTTGCAGGGAAACACAGGGCTATTTAACGGAACAAATCTGTTGCTGCTTTGAAGAGAATACAATTGCATTGACAGCATTTCACTGCATTCAGCAAGTGAGGATGTATGAAAATAAATGCCAACCAGAGTCAAGGTAAGATTTTTAAATGGTTATCTTCATGGCTCCTGCTCTGCCAAGACCGCAAGAAACTACAAAAGATCGTGAATGTAGCCCAATCCATCACACAAACCAGCCTCCTAGCCATTGACTGTGTCTACATTTCCCGCTGCCTCGGCAAAGCAGCCAGCATAATTAAAGACTCCACGCACACTGGACATTCTCTCTTCCACCATCTTCTATCGGGAAAAAGATACAAAGGTCTGTGAGGTCATGTACCAACCGACTCAAGAACGACTTCTTCCCTGCTGCTGTCAGACTTCTGACTGGATTTACTTGCACTAAGTAGATCTTTCTCTATACCCCTGGCTATGACTGTAACACTACATTCTGCATTCTCTCATTTCCTTCTCTATGAATGGTATGTTTTGTCTGTATAGGGCATATGAAACAATACCTTTCAACTGTATATTAATACATGTGACAATAATAAATCAAATCAAAATCTCCTATGTTATGTTTTAAGATTAATGATTCAAGAGGGTTTTCAGGGTAATGTTGAAAGATTGTTTCCTCTTGTGAGAAAGTCTAGGGCCAAAGGGCATAATTTCAGAGTAAGAGGTCACCCATCTCATGCAGAAATGAGAAGGAATTTATTCTCTCAGAGGATAGTGAATCTGAGGAATTCTTTACTGCAGAGAACTGTGGAGGCTGGATTAAGTATGTTCAAGGTTGAGACAGACTGATTTTTAATCAGTAAGGGAATCATGGGTTACGGGACTAAGGTGGGAAGGTGGAGTTGAGGATTATCACATCAGATCAGTCATGATCTCAGTGAATGGTGGAGCAGACTCAATGGGTTGAATGGCGGAGCAGACTCAATGGGTTGAATGGCGGAGCAGACTCAATAGGTTGAATGGCAGAGCAGACTCAATGGGTTGAATGGCCTACTTTTGCTCCTACACTTTATGGTCTAATGGATTCCATAAGACATAGGAGCAGAATTAGGCCACACAGTCCATTGAGTCTGCTCCACTATTCAAATGTGGCTGACATTTTTCTCATCCCATTTTCCTGCCTTTTCCTCATAACCCCTAATCCCCTTATTAATCAAGAACCTATCTAACTTTGTTTTAAAGACACTGAATGACCTGGTCTCCACAACCTTCTGCGACAAAGAGTTTCACAGATTCACCACTCCCTGGTTGAAAAAATTCCTCCTCATCTCTGTTCTAAAGGATCGGCTCTTTAGCCTGAGGTTGTGCCCTTTGGTCCTAGTTTTTCCTACTTTTGGAAATATCCGCTCCATGTCCACTCTATCCTGTAAGTTTCAATAAGATTCCCCCTCATCCTTCTAAACTCCAACAAGTACAGACCCAGAGTCCTTATACGACAAGCTCTTTATTCCAGGGAGCATTCTTATGAACCTCCTCTGGACCCTTTCCAAAGCCAACACATCCTTCCTTCGATATGGCGCCCAAAACTGCTCACAATACTCCAAATGGGGTCTGACCAGAGCCTCATACAGCCTCAGAAGTACATCCCTGCTCTTGTATTCTAACCCTCTTGACATGAATGCTGACATTGCATTTGCCTTCCTAACTGTTGAATGAACCTGCACGTTAACCTTGAGCAATGACTCTCAAGTTCCTTTGTGTTTCTGATTTCCTATGCATTTTCCCATTTAAAAAATATTGCCTATGCCTTCATTCCTCTTTCCAAAGTGCATAACCTCACACTTTTCCACATCATTCTTTGACATATCTGGTGGCTCTGCAATTCTAGGTAGGCTCACACCCAGTGTGTGAAGCTCAAAGTTAATTGTGAGTTGTTTGTGTGGGAGGAGAGGCCCTTGAGTCACACAGAGGTGAAAATCCCATGACGAGGGGAAGTTGAGGGCAGTGCAGCCTCGACCAGTACTGTCCAATCCATGTAAAATACACCAGGCATGGACACCGACATGACATAAATGTGTCTCCAAAGGAAAGGAAATGTGCAAAAGAATGCCTGAGGGTTACAATTCCAGTGTTTTAAAACTCTGCCATTCAAAACAGGAAGACCAGATGTGGCTGCAAATCCTCAACTGTTCACCTGCATCTTGCAAGTCATGGTGCCAGGTCAACAAGGAGATCATTTCACAATACGTATTCCTTGCAAAAAGCTCTGACGAAGCTGACCAAATAGCTTGCACACAAAGTGAGTCTATTACTGACAGTATACTAAGCATATAAAGGAGTTAAGATTCTAATAATCTAACTGAATAAATAGCGAAACAAGCTCATGTGACTGAATAGTCTGTTCTTGTTCCTATGAGCCAGGCAGGAATACATGGAGACCAATGCATCAGCTGGTGCCATTGGTAAATGTGAGGGACTCTAGCCAGTGCTTTTACACACACTGATTTTACAAATAAATACACCCACCAGCTCACTGTGCCAGTGAATGCTCACAAAATTCTGGTCTAATTTAGGATAAAGCTTTTAGCTTTCGTAAGGTGTTGGGCATAGCTTGGTAGGTCTTAATAAGGTATTCCTGGTCTTAGGTAGTTCAACAGTATAGTGTTTATTAACCACTAAAAATCTACATACGTATGTACAGTAGAAGTCCAAGCTAGGAGCTGTCTCCATGCTTACTTGTGCGCACAACTCTGTCCAACTTACCCAAGGGGTGTGGAGCATGTGTTCTCCTACATCACTGTGTAGGTAGCGCTGTGCTCAGTCCCATGTTAACCCTTCAGGTAGTAAGAGGTTTCACAACACCAGATTAAAGTCCAACAGGTTTATGTGGTAGCAAAAGCCACTAGTTCCCACTTACGTGAGGAAGGAGTAGCGAGCGCTCCGTAGGCTAGTGGCTTTTGCTACCAAATAAACTTGTTGGACTTTAACCTGGTGTTGTGAGACTTCTTACTGTGTTTACCGCAGTCCAACACCGGCATCTCCACATCATGACAACCCTTTAGATGCCAGACCCTTATACTACATTAATCTGCCTCTATTTTACATTGTTACTGCAATAAATAGAATATCATTGCAAGCTGTTTCTTTGTGTTGTTTAGAAACAAATTCCTTCATCCCTACTTACCAGTTCCTCCTGCCCATGTGTTGCCCCCAACGTGAGGGATGTTGTTCAAATCAACTCTTCCATGTTTTGGGGCAGTCACATCCAATCCACTGTACCTCTCAACTGTAATCTAAGTAGGGAAAGACAAAACATTTTGATTATTTATTGTCCCACGGTTAGACCTTGAAGAATGAGAGTAGAAGCAGTTTTGAGAACAGCTGATAGGATCGAACAAAGCCACTCCTTTGGAGGAGATCGGTTTTATTGTGCAGGATCACACCTTTTCATCCCTCAGAGGGTAGCATGCTCGCCTCAGAGGCAAAAGGTTGTGGGTTCATAGGAATCCAGTAAAAAGTCTGACAACACCAGGTTTTAGTCCAACCGATTTATTTGATAGTAAACGCACAAGCTTTCGAGGTTTCCCTCTTCGTCAGGTGAATGGAGAGTTCTGGCCTCGGACAGAGCATATAAAGCACAGACAGTTTAGCGATTACTGATTAGAATGCGAATCTTTACACCTAACCTGCTGTTCAAGTCCTAAAGTGGCTGACAATGTGTGTGGAAGGAGCACTGATAGCCAAGTTCCACACACATGACGGTCTCAACAGGGATCTTGGGCTCATGTCACACTATCTGTAACCCCCGTGACTTGCCTGGGTTTGCAAAACCTCACTCACTATGCTGTCTGGAGACAATACACATCTCTTTAACCTGTGATCAGTGCTCCTTCCACACACATTGTCAGCCACTTTAGGACTTGAACAGCAGGTTAGGTGTAAAGATTCGCATTCTAATCAGTAATCTCTAAACTGTCTGTGCTTTATATGCTCTGTCCGAGGCCAGAACTCTCCATTCACCTGACGAAGAGGGAAACCTCGAAAGCTTGTGCGTTTACTATCAAATAAATCGGTTGGACTAAAACCTGGTGTTGTCAGACTTTTTACTGTGTTTACCCCAGTCCAATGCCAGCACATCCACATCATAGGAATCCCCCAGAGACCAGGCTGACACTCTGGTGAAGTATTGCAAGAGTGTTGGAGGAATAGTCTTTCAAATGAAGTGCTAAACCGAGGCGGATACACCAAGACTTGAGCTGTTCCATCTGTAATAACCCAGCACACTGTGTGGTCAGTGCTTGTCCATCAGTAATAACCCAGTGCACTGTACAGTCAGTGCTGGGCAATCAATAACAACCCAGCACACAGTATCCATGTTGGTCCATCAGTAATAACTCAGCACACTATGTCCATGCTGGTCCATCAGTAATAGCCAGCACATTGTATCCATGTTGCTGTATCAGTAACAATGATGTGGAGATGCCGACATTGGACTGGGATAAGCAATCATAAGAAGCCTCACAACACCAGGTTGAAGTCCAACAGGTTTACTTGATAGCACAAGCCACAAGCTTTCGGAGCATTGACTCTTCATCAGGTGAGTGGGAGTTGTGTTCACAAACACATTTGTGAACAATAACCCAGTGCACTGTATCTGTGCTGGTCCATCCATAGTAACCCAGCAACTGTATCCATGTTGGTCCCTCAGTAGTAACCCAGCACACTGTATCTGTGTTGGTCCATCAATAACAACCCAGCACACTATGGTCAGTGCTGGTCTATCATTAATAGCCCAGCGCACTGTATAGTCAGTGCTGGTCCGTCAGTAATACCCCAGTGCACTGTATGGTCAGTGCTGGTCTCTCAGCAATAAACCAGCGCACTGTATCTGTGTTGGTCCATCAGTAACAGGGAGGGGGGTGGGGAGGAAGAGATTGATGCCACTGGGTGCTGATGAAGTGATTTAATCCTGGGTAAACCCTGTGTCACTGTTCCTCCTCATTCAGAGAATGCAGCTCACAGGGGATCTCTAGCTTGGTCCAGGAGTTCCCAAGAGCTCTTCTGCCTGCTCTGACTGGTGATTCCCCACGGCTGCAGTACAAAGAGTGCTGAACCTCAATCAGGTCATCTGATTTCTTCCCTCATTTCCCTCCTGCCCCCAACCATCATCTACACATATTCCACCCCATTAGGCTCCATATTGCTCTATTGCTCTTTGGACTGGCTGGAGTATGCTTCCTGCAGCAGTGGGCTAGCTTTTACTCACTTCAGTTTGATTATATTATGCTCTTCCCAGTGAGAGGCTTAAAGCATTAAACTATGAGAAAATGTCGTATTAACTATTCTCGAGTGCAGAAGGTTAGGATGTGATCTGATCACGTTGTTTACAATGACTAAAAGAGTAGGTAAAATAGAGATAAACTATTTCCTCTGTTGGGGGAGTTAGGACAAGGGAGCGTAACTATTAAACTTTAGTAAGGGGCCACTCAAGGGGTGACATACGGAAACACTTCATCACACAAACGGGAGTGGAAAGCTGGAACTCTCTCCCAAAAGCTGCTGAGGCTGGGTCAGCTGAAAATTTCAAGGCTGGGTGACAGGTTTTTGAGAGGTAAAAGCATTAATGGATACAAAAATAAGGCTGGTGCATGGAGTTTGGAAACCGTGACCTAACTGAATGACAGAATGGATTGTTCCTGTTCCCATATTCCGAGTGCTTGAAGCACCTTCGTTGTGGCTGGTAGACTTTCTCAGGTTGTAGAATTCCTCGTGATATTCAAGCCATCAATCAGGAACTGTTACGTAAAATACAATAGGGAACCAGGACATTTGGCTCCATCAATGATGCTATGTTTAATTCCTCTCAGAATTCTAGTCCGCTTGTACTTGCCCTGTTCCCAGATGTCATTAATCCTTTTTCCTTCTGCCAAGGTTCATCTTAAATAATGATGTGGTCAATTACTAATTCTGATAGTGTGCTACCTAACCTCATGCTATTTGTGTAAATTCTGCTTTTAGCCCTAAATCAATTTAAATTCATTGTGTCTCCTTGTCCAAAACGTAAAGCCCAAGAAACACACAATCATAAACATCTGTCCAATCATCTGCAATCTCATTGGTTCTAGCAGCACTTCATACCAGATCAATAATGTTGAGAATATCTTGCTCCAGAAAAAAAATTAAAGTAATTTCTTACAGTTAAATCAATCCAACTACAACCCTAAAGATGGGGGTGTGCAAGGCTGTGCAAAATTAACAGGGATGTTACATTTTACTGTGTAACTAATTGAGTTTCAATCTTCTCATATAGTGGCCTTCCTGATATAGAAAAAGATTACTAAATCTTTTGCACAATTTCAAATAGCACCTAGCCTGGGAAGGAAAACAATAATTATATTCTCTTATCACACTCTGAATTGAATGAGGCAAATTGTGCTTACATTCCCTGCATCACTCAAAGTAGGAATGAAATGAGCTACATGAAAAAGAAATTGTTTTCCTAACTACTGCTTTTGCCTCAGATTAAAGGTTGCACTCCACCTTCAACTAAGCTGAGATGTGAACCTTTTATCCAAATCCAATGATCCACAGTTTATAGGCTGTGTATATGGTTGCCAAACATGTGTGAACAGCAGGTGAAGTGTGTGAGGGACATGAAATTGGAAAATCTGCCCTCAAATAGATTGAAACCTGCTTTCTGGATGAGAAAAAAAAGCCTTTGAAATAATACTATGAATGATTTCAGGTACCTGTGTGATGAGAGCCTTTCATTAGTTATTGTCTTCCTTTTGTATCCTGCTTTCTCCAACTTGAAGGAACTGAGCCATTATATAACATTTTTGGAATACAAATAAACAGCTGTACAAATGGGAAATCTGGAGGGAAGCCAATGAACTGCATCAAGCACATTGACTCTGTAAACAGAATAATGCACCAAAATACATATACAACTTTCATTTATATAACACCTTTCATGGAGCACATATAAAGAACAAAGAACAGTACAACATAGGAATAGGCCCTTCAGCCCTCCAATGATGCGCCGATTATGATGCCTGCCTAAACTAAAACAGTATGCACTTATGGAGTCTGTATCCTTCCATTCCCATCCTATTCATGTATTTGTCTAATTACCCCTTAAATGCCGCTATCGTACTTACTCCCACCACTTCCTGGGCAGCATGCTCCAGACATTCACCACCGTCTGTGTAAAAAACTTGCCTCACACATCTCCTCTAAACTTTGCCCCATGCACCTTAAACTTATGTCCTTTAGTATTTGACTTTTCTATCCAAGGAAAGAGCATCTGACTATCCACTCTGTCCATGTCACTCATAATCCTGTAAACCTTTTTCAGGGCGCTCCTCAATCTCTATCGTTCCAGTGAGAACAAACTGAGTTTATCTAATGTCTCCTCATAGCTAATATCCTCCAGACCAGGCAACATCCTGATAAACTTCTTCTGTACCCTCTCCAAAGTATCTACATCCTTCTAATAGTGTGATGACCAGAATTGCACACAATATTCCAAATCAGGCCTAACTAAGGTTCAGTACATCCCAAGATGCTTCACAAAATCTGAAAAAAATTTGTTCCTGAACTACAAAAGAGGATATTAGCACAGGTGAGCATAGTCAAAGAAAGAGGTTTGATTGGTCGACATGAAAGAGTAGAGATCGCAGAGATCTGAAATTCAGAGAGGTTTAGGTGCATGAATCACAGAAGAATCACACAGGTACAACGAGTAATTAGCAAAGTTAATAGAATGTCATTGCTTATCACAAAGGAGAATTGAATACAAAAATGGGGAGGTATGTTTCAGTAGTACAGGGCATTGGTGAAACCACATCTGGAGTATTGCATGCAGTATTGCTCTTCTTATTTAAGGAAAAATCCCTCAATATCAGCAAAACAAAGGAGATGGTAATTGACTTCAGGAAGCGTAGTGGAGGACATGCCTCTGTCTACATCAATGGGGGCAAAGTGGAAATCGTTGAGAGTTACAGGTTTCTAGATGTCCAAATCATCAACAATCCATCCTGGTTTCTTCATGCCAATGCTATAGTTAAGAACACCCACCAATGCCTCTACTTTCTCAGGAGGCTAAGGAAATTTGGCATGTCTGCTATGATTCTCTCCAATTTTTACAGATGCACCATATAAAGTATTCTTTGTGCTTGTATCACAGCTTGGTATGGCTTGAAGAAACTACAAAGGGTCATTAACAAAACCTAGCCCATCATGCCAACCAGCCTCCCATCCATTGACTGTCTCTACACTTCCCACTGCCTTGGAAAAGCAGCCAGCAGATATACTCTCTTCCACCTTCTTCCATTGTGAAAAAGAAACAAAAGTCCGAGGTCACGTACCAACCAATTCAAGAACAGCTTCTTCCCTGCTTCCATCAGATCTTTTGAATGGACCTATCTCACATTAAGTTGATCTTTCTCAACATCTTAACTCTGACTGTATCATAGAATCATAGAACCCTACAATGCAGAAAGAGGCCCTTTGGCCCATCGAGTCTGCACCGACCACAATCCCACCCAGGCCCTACCCCCATTTACCTACATATTATACCCACTAATCCCTCTAACCTATGTATCCCGGGACACTAAGGGGCAATTTTAGCATGGCCAATCAACCTAACCTGCACATCTTTGGACTGTGGGAGTCTGCACCGACCACAATCCCACCGAGGCCCTACCCCCATTTACCTACATATTATACCGACTAATCCCTCTAACCTACGTATCCTGGGACACTAAGGGGCAATTTTAGCATGGCCAATCAACCTAACCTGCACATCTTTGGACTGTGGGAGGAAACCGGAGCACCCGGAGGAAACTCATGCAGAGGAGAATGTGCAAACTCCACACAGACAGTGACCCAAGCCACGAATTGAACCCAGGTCCCTGGAGCTGTGAAGCAGCAGTGCTAACCAATGTGCTACCATGCCGCCCATAATACCACATTCTGGTATTGTAATACCATACTTCAACCCTCCACTAACAACAAACAGCTGAATATTTTTAAGGCAGAGCTAAATAGATTTCTGATTAACAAGGAGGGTGGGGTGGGGGGGTGGGTGTGAAAGGTTGCCGGAGGTAGGCAGGAATGTGGGTTGAGGTTACAAGCAGATTAGCCGGGATTTTATTGAATGGTGGTGCAGGCTCGAGGGGCTGAATGGCCTACTCCTGCTCCTAATTCGGATGTTCATACGTTTGTCCAAGTGGAGAGGTTTAGGAAAGGAATGCCAAGTTACAGCTTCAAAGAGCTGAAGACAAGTTTGCGATGAAAACTCTGTGCCAAGTGCTATTTACCACACAAAGTACATATACAGACCTATGAACCAATTGTAAAGATCAAGACTATTTGTATTTCCAGGACAACAAACAGCAGCTCCCAGGGACATTGCCGGTAAATAAACTGGCTTCATGAAAAGATCAGTACAGATCATCATGTCTCAAGCACCGTCTGTTCAATTTTGCTCTCAGCTTTTCTCAAAGTCTTTGCCTCACTGCTCGATGGCGATGGATCTACAGCAGCTGCTTTTTATAAAGGATATTGAGCCGATCCAGTGTTATTCATTGTGAACAAAATTCTCCACTTTTTCCAACTCAAAAACCTCTTCAGAACTAGTGCAAGGTGGCAAAATGACCAGTTAAGAGCGTAACTCACTTTTAGAACTGTACAGTTGCCAGAACATATTTTTCAAGTACTGCCATACACTATGATACATTTCAAAACTGCACAGAAAACAATGATGATGATGACAGCTTCAGGTGGGAGACTTCAAGGGAAATGCAAAGAGTGAAAATGGGTGCTGAATAGGTGCTGTGCGAATAAGACACACTGGGTTAAAAGCCAACACATACCAGAGCTATCTCGTATATTGAACACAGTAATTGACCTTAATAATGGGGATCTTTACAGTAACTTCATTGCAGTGTTAATGTAAGTCTACTTGTGTCACTAATATAACCCAGAATCCAGACCTCTTACATACTGAACAGAGAGGCTCAAACTTGGCAATGGAAGAGTCATTATAGCTCAAAACCCATCATGGCAGCACAGTGGCACAATGGTTAACACTGCTGCCTCACAGCGCCAGGGACCCAGGATGATTCCTGGCTTGGGTAACAGTCTGTGTGGAGTCTGCATGTTCTTCCCGTGTCTGCGTGGGTTTCCTCTGGGTGCTCTCATTTCCTGTCACGGTCCAAAGATGCGTGGGTTAAGTTGATTGGCCACGCTAAATTGCCCCATAGTGTCAGGGGGACTAACTAGGATAAATGCATGAGATTATGGGGATAGGGCCTGGGTGGGATTATGTCGGTGCAGACTCGATGGGCTAAATGGCCTCCTGCCCTGTCGGATTCTAGGAGTACTCAGCCAGAAGACTCCTTGTTATTAGACATATCCTGAAAGGAGATATGCATAACTAGGATGACCTGGCCTAACCTCATTGGTTGCTGTGACCCCTGCCTTGTCATCCCATTGGCTGAAAGCCAGAGAACATTCCGGAAAGGCTCAAAGAAGCGAGGAATAAAACAGCCATTTTTAAGCCAACCTCCAGTGACGACTTAACCAACCTACTGTGGCCTGGGATGACACAAAAGGGAGTGCAAGATCCATCTTTGTGTCAAGAGGACCTTGAGTTCACCTGCTGACGCGAGCTCAGTGAATTGAATCCAAGGAAGACTGATTGACCAATTGAGGTAAGTAATAAAAAACAGGCGGTTTCCTTGTCCATATTGAATTGGTATGACCCTATGCAGACACTTTGACCAGTTTATCACTAGTTTACACAGGTGCTCTTACTTTATGAGACAAAGGACTGTGGTTCTTTAAAAATACTCAGAGGTTAAATAAGCAATTCTTACACAACAAATTAAGTTAATTTTTCCCCAAACTAAACCATTTTCAAGACAAAATCCAGTGAAGACTCAACCAACCTATTGTGGTTGGGATGACACATGAGGGAATGCAAGATCCATGTTTGTGTCCAGAGGACCCTGAGTTCACCTGATATCCTGCCTGAGGTCAATGGACTTTTCTATGGTCCATCCCTCGTCTGCTTTAATTCTCCCGGCAGGTGGAATGGGAAAATTTGTCCCCAAGATTCCAATCGATTTCACCAGACTGGGTAATATCTGTCTCAGGCAATTAGTCTACTTTGGGGAAAAGTTAACTTAATTTGTTGTGTGAGAATTGCTTATTTAACCTCAGTGTTTTAATGAAGCCAAGTTTGAATCACAGTCTTTTGTCTCATAAGTTAAGAATGCTTGTGTAAATGAGTGATAAACTGATCAAAGTGTCTGTATAGGATATTTCATACCACAGGTCAATCAGGTTAAACATGGGCAAGGAAACCTTGAGGATTAACTGCTTACCTCAGCTGATTAATCAGTCTTACTCCATGTTGACCACTCAGAGGATGCACTGAGGGTGGCAAGGGCACAGATTGTACTTCATGTAGAGGATTTCAACATCTATCACCACAAGTGGATCAGTAACACTTCTGGTGACTGAGTTGAAGCTCACAGCTGCTAAACTAAGTCTGTGGTAAATGATGTAAGAACCACGAAGAAAAAGCCTACATGACCTCATCCCCATCAATCTATTTGAACAGGGGCATCTGTCTAACATATCCTCACTGTACCATTACCATCAAGCAAGGGGAACAACCCTAGTTCAATAAAGAGTGCAGGCAGGCATGACAGGAGCAGCACTAGGCATATTTAAAAATGAGGTGTCAACCGAGTGAAGCTACAACTCAGGATTACTTGTGTGTCAAACAGCAGAAGCAACATGCGACAGAGCCAAGCGATCCTGCAACCACTGGTTCAGATCAAAGTTCTATAGTTCAGCCAAATCCAGTTGTGAATGGTGGTGGACAATTAAACAACTCACTGGAAAATGAGGCTTCTCAAATATCCCCAACCTCAATGGCAGGGGATCTCACCACATGAGTCCAAAGACAAGGCTAAAACATTTGTAACCGTCTTCAGCCAGAAGTGCTGAGTTGATGATCCATCTCACTCTCCTCCTGACATCCCTACATCACAGACACTGGTCTTCAGCCAATTTGATTCACTCCACATGATACCTAGAAACAGCTGAGTGCCCTGGCATAGCAAAGACTGTGGGCCCTGACAACATCCCAGCAATCGTACTGAAGACTTGTGTTTTAGAACAAGCTGCACTCTGACCCGAGCTGTTCCATCCAGCCGCATTGGCATTTACCCAGCAATCTGGAGTATTGCCCAGAAAGCAGGACAAATCTAATCTGGCCAATTACCATCTTGTCTATCTCATTCTCAATTGTCAGTGAAGTACCAGCAGTGCTATTAAGGGCATAAATTTAGAAAAAGCTGCTCACCGACGCTCAGTTTGTGGCAGACTGGGGGTCAGTCTTATTTAGCTGCCATGTTTATTATTAAGGTATATTAGACATAAATATAAGAACATAAGAAATAGGAGCAGGAGTAGGCCATCTAGCCCTTCGAGCCTGCCCCGCCATTCAATAAGATCATGGTTGATCTGTCGTGGCTCAGTTCCACATTCCCACCCTCTCCCCATAACCCTTAATCCCCTCTCTTATCAACAAGCCTAGTTTATTCAGCCTCTCCTCATAGCTCAACCCCCTCAACTCCGGCATCAGCCTAGTAAACCTCCTCTGCACTCCCTCCAAGGCCAAAATATCCTTGCGTAAGTACGGCGCCCAAAACTGCACACAGTACTCCAGCTGCGGCCTCACCAATGCCCTATATAGCCGCAGCAAGGCCTCCCTGCTTTTATATTCAATCCCCCTCGCTATGAAGGCCAGCATCCCATTCGCCTTCCTGACCACCTGCTGCACCTGCAAGCTGGGTTTTTGCGACTCATGCACAAGGACCCCGAGGTCCCTCTGCACCGTCGCCTGCTGCAGTTTTTCGCCACTTAAGTAATAACCCTTCCTACCATTATTCCTACCAAAGTGGACCACCTCGCACTTGCCAACATTAAATTCCATTTGCCAGTTCCTGGCCCATTTGCCCAGCCTATCTAGATCCTTCTGTAGACTCTCCACACCCTCCGCGCAATTTGCCGTTCCACCAATCTTGGTGTCATCAGCAAATTTCGACACCATACACTCGGTTCCCTCCTCCAGATCATTTATATAAATGGTAAATACCTGAGACCCCAGCACCGACCCCTGGGGCACTCCACTAGTCACCAACCGCCAATCCGAATAGCACCCATTGACCCCCACTCTCTGCCTTCTATTTGACAACCAGTCCTCTATCCACGCTAACACCCTACCCCCAACTCTATGTCCCCTGACCTTCTGCAATAACCTCTTGTGAGGTACCTTGTCAAACGCCTTCTGAAAATCAAGAAAGACCACATCCACCGGCTCTCCTCTATCCACCACCCTTGACACATCCTCATTGAACTCCAGTAAATTTGTCAGACACGACTTCCCCTTAACGAAACCCTTGTGACACTTCCAAGTGCCTCTGTCAAGCTGCATCTTGGTGACTTTCTCTTCCAATTTGATTCTTAGATATGGGAAGACTCAATATTGCTGGCCAACATAGAGACTGCCAAATGGCTTATGTTCCCTCAAGTGCAGACAATCCAGGGATAATACAATTGAGATGATTAAGACAATTAAAGGAGTTTCAGATTGATAAAGAGAAACTATTTCTGCTGGTGGGATGCTTGAGAACAAAGATGCAGAACCTTAAAATTAGAACAGGGACGTGTTGGAAATGGGAATGGGATTTATGGATCTGGGGTCCGACTACGAAAATCTGAGCCAGAGTAAATTGCTTGGGGCATCTAATTCACAACTGGACTAATGCAGCATTTTAGCCAAGGTGCTTATTGCTCATTTTGATAGTAAGCTTCATGCTCAGTATCAACTTGTGGAAGACAGCATTATTAGAACTATTTTCTACAGTATCGTATTGCCCAAAACTGAGGACCCACAAGTATGCCTTTCACAAGACAAACAAAGATCAAGAGTTGACCCGGTGAACCTCCTCCGCTATTTAATAAGATCTGATGGTAAGCCCAAATCTGCATTTCATCTTCCTCCAATAGCATATCACCAAGAATCTATCAACTTCTGCCTTACACCGCCTTTTCAGGAGTTCCAAAGATTTACCTCATCTCCATTTTGAATGAGTGACCCCTTATTTTTAAACAATGACCCTTAGTTTTGGATTCTCCCACAAGAGGAAACATGTTTCCCACATCCATCCTGTCAAGACCCTTCTATCTTATATGTTTCAATCAAGTCGCTTCTTTCTCTTCTAAACTCCAGCGAATACAGACTAGCCTGTCCAAACTTTCCTCATAAGACAACCCACCCATTGCAGACAGCCTGGTAAACCTTCTCTGAGCTGCTTCCAACTCCTTGACATCCAACCATAAATAAGGTGAGGGGGTGCAGAGGAGGTTTACCAGGATGTTGCCTGGTATGGAGGGAAGGTCCTATGAGGGGAGACTGAGGGATTTGAGGTTGTTTTCGTTAGAAAGAAGGCAGCTAAGAGGAGACCTTATTGAAACATACAAGATGATTAGAGGTTTAGATAGGGTGGACAGTGATAGCCTTTTTCCTCGGATAGAGAAAGCTAGCACGAGGGGACATAGCTGTAAATTAAGGGGTGGTAGTTATAGGACGGATGTCAGAGGTAGGTTCTTTACCCAGAGGGTGGTGGGGGAATGGAATGCCCTGCCTGCTGCAGTTGTAGATGAGCCTAGTTTGGGGGCGTTTAAGAGGTCTGTGGATAGGTTTATGGATGGAAAGGGATTGGTTTAGGTTAGAGAGTCATTGCTTTTTTCTTAATTGGTCGGCGCAACATCGTGGGCCGAAGGGCCTGTTCTGCGCTGTAATGTTCTATGTTCTAATACTCCATATGAGGTCTCACTAGCCTCCCTACTTTTGTATTCAATTTGTCTCACAAATTATAACATTCCATCACCTTTTCTGATTACTTGCTACACCTGCACAGTAGCGTTTTAAGATTCCTCTGTATCTCAGAACCCAGATTCCTCTGTACCTCAGAACGCTAAAAATTCTCACCACTTAGGTAATAAGTTTCTCTTTCATTCTTTCTGTCAAGATGGACAATTTCTTATTTTTCCACATTATAATCCATTTGCCAGAACTTTGCCCACTCACTTAACCTATGTATTTCTTTCTGTAACTTCCTTATGTCCTCTTCAACTTACTTTCCTAGCTATCTTTATGTCATCAGCAGACTTGGCAACCACCCCATCCATCCTTTCATTTACGTAAATGTAAACAGTTGAGGTCCGAGCACCAATCCCTATGGCACATAGCTCATTACATCATGCCAACCTGAAAAACTCCCATCTACACTTACCCTCTGCTTCCTGTTAGCCAACCAGTTTCAATCCATGTCAATATGATATCCCCTTTACCATAAGTTTTTATTTCCTGCATTATCCTTTGACATGGCACTTTATCAAATCTAAGTACAGTAGATCCACCGGTTCTCCTTGATCCATAACTTAGAATCGTTGAATCTCGATAGAATGAGACCATTCAGCTCATCAGGCTTACACAGACCACAATCCCACATGGGCCTGATCCCGGTAACCTCATATATTAACCCCACAAATCCCACTGACACTAAGGGTCAATTTAGCATGGCCAATCAACCTGACCACACATCTTTGGAGGAAACTGGAGCACCCGCGTGAAACCCATGCAGACAGGAGGAGAATGTGCAAACTCCACACAGTGACACGAGGCTGGAATTGAACCAGGGTCCCTGGCGTTGTGAGGCAGTAGTGTTAACCAGTGTGCCATCGTGCTGCCCTTCCTCAAAGAGTTCCAATAAATTAGTTAAACATGATTTCCCTTTCACAAAACCATATTGACTCTGCCTGATTACAAAGAACAAAGAAAATTACAGCACAAGAACAGGCCCTTCAGCCCTCCAAGCCTGCGCTGACCATGCTGCCCGACTTAACTAAAACCCCCTACCCTTCCAGGGACCATATCTCTCTATTTCCATCCTATTTATGTACTTGTCAAGACGCCCCTTAAAAGTCACCACCGTATCCACTTCCACTACCTTCCCCAGCAACAAGTTCCATGCACCCACTACTCTGTGTAAAAAAATCTGCCTCTTACATCTCCTTTAAACCTTGCCCCTTGCACCTTAAACCTATGCCCCTAGTAATTGACTCTTCCACCCCGGGAAAAAGCTTACGACTATCCACTCTGTCCATACCGTTTACCTTGAACTTATCCAAATGCCCTGCTCCAACTTCAAAAGTAGCTTCAAATATTACCCCAATGATAGATGTTAGGTTAACTGTCTTGTTGTTTCCCACTTTCTGTCTCCCTTTTTGAATAAGGGTTACATTTGCCATCTTCCAATCTGGTGGAACTTTCGGAAAAGTTGGAAAATTAAAAACAATACATCAACTATTTCACTTCCTTTCAGACCCAAGGATGAAGTCCATCAGGAACTGGGTACTCGTCAGTCTGCAGCTCCAACAATTTACTCAGTACCACTGGCCTGATGACAGCAATTTTTCTGAGTTCATTCCTCCTTTTCATTTCCTGATTTATAGCTGCTTCCAGGATTTACTTGTATCCCCTCTAGCAATGTTTTCCTACCGGATTCTGCAAAACCCTGGGGTTGTGTGGGACATATCCTGGCGTTGTGTGGGACATATCCTGGGATTAGGGGAACGTGGGTGGGCACAGACTGACATCAATTTGTCCCTCACTATCTGACCCATTTCTCCTTTTTTTTCCACTGTACTGCTACCACTTTTCTTTGTGGTATTAAATCAAGGCCAGACAGCTGTTCTGACAGAGAAAACGCTGGAAAATCTCAGCAAATCTGGCAGCATCTGTGAGGAGAGAAAAGAGCTGGCATTTCGAGTCCAGATGATCCTTTGTCAAAGCGGGAGACACTGCAGGGAGGGCGAATGAAAGATGAGTCATTACCATAGAAACTAGGGGAAAAGACTGCTAATAGCTGGCGTTGTGTGGGACATATCCTGGCGTTGTGTCGGATATTTGCTGGGGTTCTGATGGATATATCCTGGCATTGCGTTGGATATACCCTGGGATTGGATATTTTCTAGGATTTTGTGGTAGGTCATGGTGATGTATAACATTTGGAAAAAATGCTAAGAGACTGTTTGCCCTTGCATTGGCTGATGATTGATTCACTAATACATTTATCTAGAACCCTCTGTGACCTTGGGATGCTCCCAAGTGCGTTGCCGTCAACGAATGACTTTTTAAATATAATCTCTGTAATAAATGTGGCTGTCTATTTGTGCACAGCAAGGTCCCAAAAGCAGAAATGTAACAATTAGTACTCAAGCTGTTTTAGTGATGGTGAAAGATGAATGAAAGAGGGCAAGGGTAAAAGTGATTCTGAAACATTCCAAGGTACTTCATGAATTACGGTGGGATTGCCCTGTCAGTGATGAAAGATGAGTGATCTGAAATGGTCAAATCAGAGGATGCTTTAGTTCCATATTCCCTTAAAATAGCTTTCACTGATTGTGTGGCTTGGAGACTTTGTAGTGTCCCGCATTCCTCCAAAGACCAAGCCAGATTCCATTGGTTAAAAATATCTTGACGGGAGTTTATTATGTCTGGAATAAATCACACTTTGTCAGAAAGCAAGGGCATCATAATTCACTTAGCTGCTAATTGGAAGGAGTCTTGGGCCTAGTTGGTGACATTCCATAGACCCACCCTTGGCTGTGTGTTCCTGAGGAGCTGGCCTTGATGTGTGGCCTGAGTCCTGGCCAGGAAAGGAGCTCCTGAGGCCATTGTAGGTTTGCAAGTTTATTTTGTGCAGCTGCTCTGCTGGATTGGGGAACAGCTGAGGATAGCAACAGCTTAGGTCTGTGTCAGTATGTTTTTTTAATTGAAGAAACAGGGGAAATGTGAGTACTGCAGCTATAAGCAGAACTTTCTGGAAAAATAAGTACTGTCTACGTTCTGACCCATACCTAAGTCCTTTCTTAAACACTTGTATTAGATCAAGGTGGAGAAGGCCTGTGACTATCTGTGTCCTTGCAAAACCAGCTGTTGTTTCTTCCAAGTTTCAGGAAAAAGGTGGTTTGGGATTAGGGGAACATGGGTGGGCACAGACTGACATCAATTCGTCCCTCACTATCTGACCCATTTCTCCTTTTTTTTCCACTCTACTGCTACCACTTCTCTTTGTGGTATTAAATCAAGGCCAGACAGCTGTTCTGACAGAGAAAACGCTGGAAAATCTCAGCAAATCTGGCAGCATCTGTAAGGAGAGAAAAGAGCTGGCATTTCAAGTCCAGATGACCCTTTGTCAAAGCGGGAGACACTGCAGGGAGAGCGAATGAAAGATGAGTCATAACCATAGAAACCAGGGGAAAAGACTGCTAATAACTGTCCACAGAGAACCATAGACCCCTACAGACAGAATGAAGAGTGTGAATGGCCAAATGGCAGAGAAGCTGTAAGCTGTGACAAATGGAGATGTTGGGGGGGGGGGGGGGGGGGGGGGGGGGGCGGCGGATGGGACAGAGGTAGAATGTATAAAAGGGGAAGGGGGGAGAAACAGTAAGGAAAGAGTGGGGGGAGGGGAAGAAGAATGAAGAAAGACCATAAAGAAATAAAAGGTAGAGAACAGTAAAAAATTAAATAAAGTAGAATGAAAACAAAGGGGGCCGAGGGCGGGTAGAGCAAATCGTCTGAAGATTCCTTTCTTCAGATACTTTGCTCTACTCCACCTTGGTTTTCGTTCTACTTTATTTAATTTTTTACTGTTCTCTACCTTTTATTTCTTCATTTTCTACCCCCCCCCCACTCTTTCCTTCCTCCTACCTCATCACCCTTCCTTTACTATTTCTCCCTCACCCTCCCGCTTCACTTTTCTACATTCTATCTCTGTCCCATTCCTCCACCTCCACTCCACCACACCTCCCCCAACACCCTCCAACATTTTCATCTGTCACAGCTTACAGCTTCTCTGCTGTTTGGCCATTCACACCTTTTATTCTCTCTATGGACAGCTGTTGGCAGTCTTTTCCTCTTATTTCTGTGGCTATGACTCATCTATCATTCCCTCACGCTGCAATACAAATATCTCCCATTTTCTATGCCTTTTAGCTTTATAAAGGTCACCTGGACTCGAAATGCCAGCTCTTTTCTCTCCTTGCAGAGGCTGCCAGACCTGCTGAGATTTTCCAGCGTTTTCTCTTTGGTTTCAGATTCCAGCATCTGCAGTAATTTGCTTTTACCTGTTCTGACAGATGTGAACGATCCACTGGCATATCCCCCCGTAAAAAGTCTGACAACACCAGGTTTCAGTCCAACCGATTTATTTGATAGTAAACTCACTAGCTTTCAGGTTAGCCCCTTCGTCAGGTGAATGGAGAGTTATGGCCTCAGACAGGGCATATAAAGCACAGACAGTTTACAGATTACTGATTAGAATGCCAATCTTTCCACCTAAGCTGCTGTTCAAGTCTTAAAGTGGCTAACAATGTGAGTGGAAGGAGCACTGATCACAGGTTAAAGAGATGTGTATTGTCTCCACACAGTACAGTAAGTGAGGTTTTGCAAACCCAGGCAAGTCACGGGGGTTACAGATAGTGCAACATATAGCCATATGACTATATGCGACATATTGACTGATAGCCAAGTTCCGCACACATGAGGACGGTCTCAACAGGGATCTTGGGTTCATGTCGCACTGTCTGTAACCCCCGTGACTTGCCTGGGTTTGCAAAACCTCACTTACTGTACTGTCTGGACACAATACACATCTCTTTAACCTATGATCAGTGCTCCTTCCACTCACATTGTCGGCCACTTTAAGACTTGAACAGCAGGTTAGGTGGAAAGTTTCGCATTCTAATCAGTAATCTGTAAACTGTCTGTGCTTTATATGCTCTGTCTGAGGCCAGAACTCTCCATTCACCTGACGAAAGGGCTAACCCGAAAGCTAGTGAGTTTACTATCAAATAAATCGGTTGGACTGAAACCTGGTGTTGTCAGACTTTTTACTGTGTTTACCCCAGTCCAACGCCGGCATCTCCACATCATATTCCCCTGTAACAGTGGAGAATTTTCACAAAGTCCTGGGTAAGATTTGTGCCATCAAAGTAGATTAGTTGCTCACTGATCTCACTTGTTCTTGATGGGATCTTGCCATACAGAACATAGAACATTACAGCGCAGTACAGGCCCTTCGGCCTTTGATGTTGCGCCAACCTGTAAAGCGAATCTAATGCCCATCTAACCTACCCTATTCCAATATCATTCATACGCTTATCCAATGACCCTTTAAATGCCCTTAATGTTGACGAGTCCAATACTATTGCAGGAAGGGCATTCCATTGCCTTACTATTCTCTGAATAAAGAACCTACTTCTGACATCTGTCCTATATCTACCATCCTCAGTTTAAAGCTATGTTCCCTCGTGCTAGCCATCACCATCCGAGGAAAAAGGTTCACACTGTCCACCCTATCTAATCCTCTGATCATCTTGTATGCCTCTATTAAGTCACCTCTTAACCTTCTTCTCTCTAACAAAAACAGCCTCAAGTCATTCAGCCTTTCCTCATAAGGCCTTCCCACCATACCAAGCAACATCCTGGTAAATCTCCTCTGCAGCCTTTCCAACGCTTTCACATCCTTCCTATAATGCGGCGACCAGAACTGTACGCAATACGCCAAGTACGGCCGCACCAGAGTTTTATACAGTTGCAACATGACCTCGTGGCTCCGAAACTCAATCCCTCTACCAATAAAAGCTAATACACCGTACGCCTTCTTAATAACCCTATCAACTTGGGTGCCAACTTTCAGGGATCTACGCACGTGGACACCGAGATCTCTCTGCTCATCTACACTACCAAGTATTTTACCATTAGTCCAGTACTCTGTATTCCCATTACTCCTTCCAAAGTGAATCACCTCATACTTTCCTGCATTAAACTCCATCTGCCACCTCTCAGCCCAGCTCTGCAGTTTATCTATGTCCTTCTGTAACCTGCAACATCCTTCCACACTGTCCACAACTCTACCGACTTCTATGTCCTCATCCAGGTCATTTATAAAAATGATGAACATCAGTGGCCCCAAAACAGATCCTTGAGGTACACCACTAGTAACTGAACTCCAGGTTGAACATTTCCCATCAACCACCACCCTCTGTCTTCTTTCAGCTAACCAGTTTCTAATCCAAATCGCAAAATCACACTCAATCTCATGTCTCCATATTTTCTGCAAAAGCCTACTGTGGGGAACCTTATCAAATGCTTTACTGAAATCCATATACAATATACATATGGTCGACAGAGGAGTGGACAATATCCATAGTGGAGTGAACAATGTCCATAATGGAGTGGACAATGTCCATAGTGGAGTAGACAACATATTTTGGATTCATCCTATCTTGAATTTGCTGTGATATTATCAACAGATAATTGGATCACACCAAAACCAGGGAGTTGGGATCTATGTCACCATGTATAAAGTGAAAGTAATCAAAACACCTTTCTGTTTACAGATGGGTAATGAAAGCAGAATTTAGTGCTGTTTAAATTAATCCCCCTCCTGCCCATAGTAGTACGGCAAAGGCTTATGTTCACAGCATACAGGGTCACGTTCACGCTGTACAGGGTCATGTTCACGCTGTACAGGGTCACGTTCACACTGTAAACAGTCGTGGCGGTGGTGTTGTGTTTGGGCCTTAGCACATGATATACACTTGGATTCTTTGAAATGGCAGCTATGGCATTTGACTGGCTGATTGCCACTTCTATGAAAGTCTGACAGTCTGCAGCAGACTGCAGAGAATGTTGATAAAGGGAATGCAGTGGATGTTGTCCATATGGATTTTAAGAAAGCATTCGACAAAGCATTCACATCGAAAACCAGTTTACAAAATTTAGTTTGTATCACAAAAATCTGTGTTTAAAACAGTAGAATCTCATGGTTTTATTCTCTTATTCAATAACTGAGATTTCAAATTTTCTTTGCGTTTAATAAAATGTCACTGGTCTCAATCTTGATTGAGGACACTACTTATACCATTAAAAATCTTACTAAATTGCATTGTTCCTTTCTATTAAACACACTTAGTATTGAACAGTATCAATATAATTAAATAGACTGTGCATCTGTGAATATATATTGTGGCCATCATTGTGTGTTGTATCTCCACTGTATTCTGTACCACTATATCACCTGACACTATGAGCAGCACCACAGAAGATCTACAGACTTTATTAATTCTTACTCCTCTCTGTTTGCACAACTTTGTAATCAGATCTCTCAAAAGGGAGGTCACTTCACACTGAGAATTACAGATAAACACAAAAGGGAGGAGGCCTTGTTTGTGCAGCCTCAAGCAGACTGGAACCCACATTCCAGAAAAAAGAAACAATTATTGTTGAGATAGTGCCTTATATGAATTTAGGGTGTGTCCCAAAGCTCTTTACAACTACTAAACTACTTTAGTGTAGTCACTGTGGTAATTAGGAATCATGGAACATAAGAACATAAGAAATAGGAGTAGGAGTAGGCCATCTAGCCTTTCGAGCCTGCCCCGCCATTCAATAAGATCATGGCTGATCTGTCGTGGCTCAGTTCCACTTTCTCCCCATAACCCTTAATCCCCTCGCTTATCAAAAACCCACCAACCTGCATCTTAAAAATATTTAGCGAGGCAGCCTCCACCACTTCAACGGGCAGAGAATTCCAGGGATTCACCACCCTTTGAGTGAAGAAGTTCCTCCTCAACTCCGTTCTAAACCGCACCCCCTTTATCTTGAGGCTGTGCCCCCTAATCCTACTGTCCTTTCTGAGCGGGAAGAGTATCTCCACCTCTATCCTATCCATCCCATTCATCATCTTATACGTCTCAATGAGATCTCCCCTCATTCTTCTAAACTCTAACGAGTACAAGCCTAGTTTATTCAGCCTCTCCTCATAGCTCAACCCCCTCAACTCTGGCATCAGCCTAGTAAACCTCCTCTGCACTCCCTCTAAGGCCAAAATATCCTTGCGTAAGTGCGGCGACCAAACCTGCACACAGTACTCCAGCTGCGGCCTCACCAATGCCCTATACAGCTGCAGCAAGACCTCCCTACTTTTATATTCAATCCCCCTCGCTATGAAGGCCAGCATCCCATTAGCCTTCCTGACCACCTGCTGCACCTGCAGGCTGGGTTTTTGCGACTCGTGCACAAGGACCCCGAGGTCCCTCTGCACCGTCGCCTGCTGCAGTTTTTCGCCACGTAAGTAATAGTCCTTCCTACCATTATTCCTACCAAAGTGGACCACCTCGCACTTGCCAACATTAAATTCCATTTGCCAGTTCCTGGCCCATTCGCCCAGCCTATCTAGATCCTTCTGCAGACTCTCCACACCCTCCGCACAATTTGCCGTTCCACCAATCTTGGTGTCATCAGCAAATTTCGACACCATACACTTGGTTCCCTCCTCCAGATCATCTATATAAATGGTAAATAGCTGAAGCCCCAGCACCGACCCCTGGGGCACTCCACTAGTCACCAACCGCCAATCCGAATAGCACCCATTGACCCCCACTCTCTGCCTCCTATTTGACAACCAATCCTCTATCCACGCTAACACCCTACCCCCAACTCCATGCCCCCTTACCTTCTGCAATAACCTCTTGTGAGGTACCTTGTCAAACGCCTTCTGAAAATCCAGAAAGACCACATCCACCGGCTCTCCTCTATCCACCATCCTAGACACATCCTCATAGAACTCCAATAAATTTGTCAGACACGACTTCCCCTTAATGAAACCGTGCTGCGTCTGCTCTATCAAGCAATTCCCCTCAAGATGCCTCGCTATTTCCTCCTTGATGACGGATTCTAACATTTTACCTACAACAGATGTTAAACTAACCGGCCTATAATTCCCTGCCTTTTGCCTGCCACCCTTATTAAACAACAGCGTAACATTAGCCGTTTTCCAATCTTCCGGCACTTCCCCGGAATCCAGCGACGTTTGGAAAATAACCACCAAGGCATCCACTATCACCTCCGCCATTTCTTTCAGAACCCTCGGATGCATTCCATCCGGTCCTGGGGACTTGTCCACAATCAGTCCCTCCAGTCTGTCGAGCACCACCTCTCTAGTAACAATAATGTCATTGAGACCCTCCTGTCCTACCATCTTTCCATCGCTAACACCCGGCAAATTATTCACGTCCTAATAAGAACATAAGAACATAAGAAATAGGAGCAGGAGTAGGCCATCTAGCCCTTCGAGCCTGCCCCGCCATTCAATAAGATCATGGCTGATCTGTTGTGGCTCAGTTCCACTTTCCCGCCCTCTCCCCATAACCCTTAATCCCCTCTCTTATCAAAAACCCATCAACCCGCTTCTTAAAAATATTTAGCGAGGCAGCCTCCACCACTTCAACGGGCAGAGAATTCCAGAGATTCACCACCCTTTGAGTGAAGAAGTTCCTCCTCAACTCCGTTCTAAACTGCCTCCCCTTTATCTTGAGGCTGTGCCCCCTAGTCCTACTGTCTTTTTTGAGCGGGAAGAGTCTCTCCACCTCTATCCTATCCATCCCATTCATCATCTTATACGTCTCAATGAGATCTCCCCTCATTCTTCTAAACTCTAGCGAGTACAAGCCTAGTTTATTCAGCCTCTCCTCATAGCTCAACCCCCTCAACTCCGGTATCAGCCTAGTAAACCTCCTCTGCACTCCCTCCAGGGCCAAAATATCCTTGCGCAGGTGCGACGCCCAAAACTGCACACAGTACTCCAGCTGCGGCCTCACCAATGCCCTATACAGCTGCAGCAAGACCTCCCTACTTTTATATTCAATCCCCCTCGCTATGAAGGCCAGCATCCCATTCGCCTTCCTGACCACCTGCTGCACCTGCAAGCTGGGTTTTTGCGACTCATGCACAAGGACCCCGAGGTCCCTCTGCACCGTCGCCTGCTGCAGTTTTTCGCCACGTAAGTAATAGTCCTTCCTACCATTCTTCCTACCAAAGTGGACCACCTCACACTTGCCAACATTAAATTCCATTTGCCATTTCCTGGCCCATTCGCCCAGCCTATCTAGATCCTTCTGCAGACTCTCCACACCCTCCGCACAATTTGCCTTTCCCCCAATCTTGGTGTCATCAGCAAATTTCGACACCCTGCACTCGGTTCCCTCCTCCAGATCATCTATATAAATGGTAAATAGCTGAGGCCCCAGCACCGACCCCTGGGGCACCCCACTAGTCACCAACCGCCAATCCGAATAGCACCCATTGACCCCCACTCTCTGCCTCCTATTTGACAACCAATCCTCTATCCTCCTCCTCCGTGAAGACCAAAACAAAAAAGTTATTCAAGGCCTCAGCCATTTCCCCATCCCCTACCACTAAGTCCCCCCTCTCATCCTCTAAGGGTCCAACGTTCACCCTAGCCAGCCTCTTCCTTTTTATATATTTATAAAAACTTTTGCTATCCTTTTTTATATTAAGCGCTAGCCCAGCTTCATAGTTTCTCCTACCCTTCTTTATCAACTTCTTTGTCAATCTTTGTTGACTTTTAAACCTCTCCCAATCCTCTTCTCGCCCACTACTCTTAGCTACTCTAAACGCCTCCGCTTTTAATTTAACACTTTCCTTCACCTCCTTCGTTACCCACGGCTTATTACCTCTCCTCCTACGGTCCTTTTTAACCATCGGAATAAATTTCTGCTGAGCACCAAGAAAGATCTCCTTAAAGATTCTCCACTGTTCCTCAGCAGACCTACCTTCCAATGCGCTCCCCCGGTCCACATTTGCCAATTCTCCTCTCATCCTACCGTACTCCCCTCTGTTCAAACAAAGGACGCGTGTCCGGGAACCCACTTTCTCCTCCTCCATCTGCACCAGAAAATCCACCATACAATGATCACTCTCCCCAAGAGGATCCTTCACCACAAGGTCCCTAATTCTACCTGCCTCGTTACATAACACCAGATCCAAGATAGCTTGCTCCCTTGTCGGCTCCAAAAAGCTATTTGCAATTGCAGGTGCCGCAAAAGTAATGTCTTACTGACCAGACTGTCTGTTATTGTGATATGAGTTGAAGAGTAAACTTTGGCTATTTAGTGCTGGTTAGCTAAGTTGACTTAAAAAATGGCTAAAGGCTCAATCCCTACACTGCCTGGAGGGCTGCCCTTGCCTTTCCCCATGTTCAATCTGGAGTGCTGCCTCTTATAGGCAGAGTAACTCATAGCCACCCTCCCCCCCAACATTCCTTGAAGCTGCATTTTCCTCCAAATCACCTATGCATACAATGCACAACAAAGGTCCCAGAACTGATCTCTGTGGAACACCGGTTGACACAGCCTTCCACTCAGGAAAGCACCCCTCTACTGCTACCTTCAACATGGGGGAGAACTCTCCCGTTCATCTGCAAAATAGTGCCCTGGGATCTTTTACCTTCATCTGAGGGGGGCTAATGGACCCTCTGTTAAACTTCTTGAGAAGCAACATGCTGCTGTTTCTTTTTATTTCATTGCTTTTATTTTTGAGCACATTTCATTGGAAATGCTGACCACTGACTGACATGGAGAATAAGTGAACATCTCCATGTTGTTGATCCCCTGTATTCTATATTTGTAAGTAAACTCCCTCTAATTAGACATTTGTAACTCAGTCAGCAGTGTACTGAATTCCAATCAAATGCCAGGCTGCTTGCACAGAGCAACAATTCCAATGGAAAATGAGTAAGTCTGCACTTCAGCATACTATGGATTTGTCCGCCACCTACTGGTGATTTTCAGCCTCCCAATCTAAAAACACAAGCAGTTATTTTGAGTTTTATCCTGTCTGTTTTCCTGTACAAAAAGACTTGCATTCATATGGCACCTTTCATGATTTTAGGATATCCCAGCTTGTCAGCATTTCTAAAGTGTAGTCAATGTTGTAATGTAGCGAATTTTGTACACAGCAACAAACAACAATGTGTTAACGACCAGATAATCTACTTTAGCAATATTTGGTAAGGGATAAATATTGGTTCAGACAGCAGGCAGAAACACTCCTGCACTTATCCAAAATTGTTCCATGGATCTTTTGTGAACACCTGAGAAGGCATACAAGGCCTCAGTTTAACCTTTTATTTAAAAGACTGCAATCTCTGGCAATGCAGCATCTCACTGTACAGCACTGTGAAAGATGTCAAAGCTCCCATGATAGTTCAGTGGGTTTAAAATATGAATGACTAGCCCAGGAAAACAGACTAGGTGGTCAACATGTCCCAGTCTGTAGCAGGTTTCTAGTTTTGACTTGGGCAAGGGTAGTTAGTCTTAGCAACACTGATCTGGAAAGTGAAAAGTCACCAAGGTTCTGAGGATTTCTGATAGATGTTTACAAGATTTTTATTGTCATGGACAGAATGGATAGTCAGATGTTCTTTCCTAGGGTTGAAAAGTCAAGTACTGGAGGACATAGGTTTAAGATGTGTGGGGGAAAGTTTAGAGGAGATGTGTGAGGCAAGTTCCCTTACACAGAGGGTGGCGAATGTCTGGAACGCGCTGCCTGGGGCGATGGTGGGAGTTGGTACGAAAGCAGCATTTAAGGGGCAACTAGATGAATACATGAATAAGACGGAAATGGAAGGATATGGTTTTAGTTTAGGCAGGCATCATGATCGGCACAAGCTTGGAGGGCTGAAGGGTCTGTTCCTGTGCTGTACTGTTCTTTGTTCCCAATCCTGAGTAAAATCCAGCTGGATCAGTGGGAATTTGCGACTAAGAACACCTGTCCTTTCAAGGAGCTCGCACAGTTATGACAGGGTGAACATTTGCCTTCTGTGCTGTAAGTTTCTATCTTTATAGCAAGTGATTTCGTTGTTAGCACATTGCTGTTTGTTGGATCTTGCTGTGCAAAAATGGTTACCGCATTTCATACACCTCATCTGTAAGTACACTGCAAAAATTACTTAATTGCTGCATATGTTGTAAGATTTCCTGAGGTCACATATGGTGCTTTATAAATACACCTTTCTTTCAGGAACAACACAAGTTTATTTTCAACTTGTCAACCATTAAGTTTACTGTAAACGATTCCCAACCTGTAGGGGTCGTCCATCCTCCTGTCCAATCATGTTTCTCCATTCCAGCAGGGAGCGCTGTAAATGATCAAATCCGGTTTCCCAAATTCGCACATGCCCTCCCAGATCCACCGTCACCACTCCTCCAGCTCCCATGGGTGCTATCAGAACATCTGTGTTTGAGATTTTATACAACCACTGAGTGTATGGAGAGATGGACAGCACACTGCAAGAAAGAAGAAGAACAATATCAGCACAGCCAGTCCACTATGAAAAGACTGGAGTTTCACGTTTGTATGTTTCTCCTCTGTCTGAATTGGTTTTCTCTGGGTTCTCTGGTTTCCTCCCACAGTCCAAAGATGTGCAGGTTAGGTTGATTGACCATGCTAAATTGACCCTTAGTGTCAGTGGGCTAGCAGAGTAAATATGTGAGGTTTGAAGCCTGGGTGGATTGTGGTCGATGCAGACTCGACGCACCAAATGGTCTCCTTCTGCACTGCAGGCAATAATCATTCTATGATTTTATGATTCAATTGGCCAGTTCTGAGCCATAGGGTCTGAGGGTAGTGAATCTGTGAGATTTTTTACTGCAGAGGCCGGATCACTTGGTATTCTCAGGACTGAGATAGATTTTTAATCAGTAAGGGATTCAAGGATTTTGGGGATAAGACAGGGAAATGGAGTTCAGGATTATCGTGCAGATCAGTCATGTTATCACTGAATGGCGGAGTAGACACAATGGGTCAAATGGCCTACTTCTGCTCCTATACTTTATGGTCTAAAGTGAGTTAAACACTCAAGCTAATACTGGCGGAACACATTTCTAAATGGGTGATCCATGCACAGAGTTTCCTTTGCCAGCAGTGAATTAAAATAAATACTTGTAGGATGTGGGCGTTGCTGGCTTGACCAGTACTTGTTGCCCATCCTTAATTATCCTTGAGAAGCTTCCTTGAACCACTGCAGTCCATGTAGTATAGGTACACCCACAGTGCTGTTAGGGAGGGAGTTACATAAGAACATAAGAACATAAGAAATAGGAGCAGGAGTAGGCCATCTAGCCCTTCGAGCCTGCCCCGCCATTCAATAAGATCATGGCTGATCTGTTGTGGCTCAGTTCCACTTTCCCGCCCTCTCCCCATAACCCTTAATCCCCTCTCTTATCAAGAACCCATCAACCCGCTTCTTAAAAATATTTAGCGAGGCAGCCTCCACCACTTCAACGGGCAGAGAATTCCAGAGATTCACCACCCTTTGAGTGAAGAAGTTCCTCCTCAACTCCGTTCTAAACCGCCTCCCCTTTATCTTGAGGCTGTGCCCCCTAGTCCTACTGTCTTTTTTGAGCGGGAAGAGTCTCTCCACCTCTATCCTATCCATCCCATTCATCATCTTATACGTCTCAATGAGATCTCCCCTCATTCTTCTAAACTCTAACGAGTACAAGCCTAGTTTATTCAGCCTCTCCTCATAGCTCAATCCCCTCAACTCCGGTATCAGCCTAGTAAACCTCCTCTCCACTCCCTCCAGGGCCAAAATATCCTTGCGCAGGTGCGGCGCCCAAAACTGCACACAGTACTCCAGCTGCGGCCTCACCAATGCCCTATACAGCTGCAGCAAGACCTCCCTACTTTTATATTCAATCCCCCTCGCTATGAAGGCCAGCATCCCATTCGCCTTCCTGACCACCTGCTGCACCTGCAAGCTGGGTTTTTGCGACTCATGCACAAGGACCCCGAGGTCCCTCTGCACCGTCGCCTGCTGCAGTTTTTCGCCACGTAAGTAATAGTCCTTCCTACCATTCTTCCTACCAAAGTGGACCACCTCACACTTGCCAACATTAAATTCCATTTGCCAGTTCCTGGCCCATTCGCCCAGCCTATCTAGATCCTTCTGCAGACTCTCCACACTCTCCGCACAATTTGCCGTTCCCCCAATCTTGGTGTCATCAGCAAATTTCGACACCCTGCACTCGGTTCCCTCCTCCAGATCATCTATATAAATGGTAAATAGCTGAGGCCCCAGCACCGACCCCTGGGGCACCCCACTAGTCACCAACCGCCAATCCGAATAGCACCCATTGACCCCCACTCTCTGCCTCCTATTTGACAACCAATCCTCTATCCACGCTAACACCCTACCCCCAACTCCATGTCCCCTGACCTTCTGCAATAACCTCTTGTGAGGTACCTTGTCAAACGCCTTCTGAAAATCCAGAAAGACCACATCCACCGGCTCTCCTCTATCCACTGCCCTAGACACATCCTCATAGAACTCCAGAGTTACAGGATTTTGACTCAGCAACAGTGAAGGAACAGTGGTGGTGTTCCCAGGAATCTGCTGTTCTTGTCCTTCTAGATGGTAGAAATCGTGGATGTGGATGGTACTGTCAAAGGAACCTTGGTGAGTTCCTGCAGTGTATCAAGTAGATGGGTATACACAACTCTCATTGTTCATCACTGGTGGAAAGATTGAATGCTGTGGAAAGAGTGTCAATCAAACAGGCTGCTTTGTCCTGAATGGTGTTGAACTTCTTGAATGTTGTTGAAGCTGCACTCATCCAGGCAAGGATTCCATCACACTCCTGACTTGTGCCTTGTAGATAGTGGACAGGCTTTGGGGAGTCAGGAAATGAGTTACTTTGCTGCAGGATTCTTAATCTTTGACCTGCTCTGGTAGCTACAGTATTTATCTGGATAGTCCCAATTCAGTTTCTGATACACGGTAACCCTCAGGATGCTGATAGAAAAAGTTACAGAGCACATACAGCACAGAAACTGGTCTATGTTGGTACTTATGTATGAAATGAGTCTTCTCCCACCTTTCTTCATCTAACCCTATTTAAAAAACCTATTCTTGTCTCCCTCCTGTACTTACTAAGTTTCCTCTTAAATGCCCCTTTAAGTTAATCTCAACCTCTCCATGTGATAATGAGCTTCACATTCTCCTCACTTGTTGGCTACAAAGATGTTCCACTAGATTCCCAATTGGATTTACTGGTGACGGTTTTATATTAATAATCACAGGGCTTAACGGTGGCACAGTAGTTAACACTGCTGCCTCACAGCACCAGGGACCCAGGTTCAATTCCCAGCTTGGGTCACTGTGTGGAGTTTGCGAATTCTCCCTGTGTCTGCGTAGTTTCCTCCGGGTGCGCTGGTTTTCTCCCACAGTTTAAAGATGTGTCGGTTAGGTGGATTGGCCACACTAAATTGCCCCTTAGTGCCAAGGGGACTAGCTAGCGTAAATGCATGAGTGGACAGGGCCTGGGTTGGATTGTGGGTTGGTGCAGACTTGATGGGCCAAATGGCCTCCTTCTGCACTGTAGGATTCTATGATTCTAATCCCCAGTTTTGTTCTTTCTTCTCCCCCAGAAGTAGAAATTCAGTGGATGTGCTCCTCACAGTTTTCAATCCATGGGTTGTAGGTTGTACCTGAAATAAATATAAATTACATCACTTGAAGTTAGGGCCGAGCTATTTAGGAACTAAGCTAGGGATACACCTTCATACGAAAGTAAAAATTTATAACTTTCTCCTGCAGAAAGCTACTGAGAATCAATTAAAATGTCAAAATCACAGAATCCCTATACTGCAAAAGGAGGCCATTCAGCCCATCAAGTCTGCACTGACCAGAATCCCACTCAGGCCCTATTCCTGTAACCCCACATATTTACCCTGCTAATCCCGCTGACACTAAAGTGAATTTATCATGGCCAATCAACTTAACCCACACATCTTTGGACAAAGTGTTGAATGCTAGATTCTTGATAGGTAAGGAACCAGGGTAGGTGAATGGCATTTAGATATAAATCAGGCAAATCAGACAGATTTGGGGGAACCCAGGTCGAGAGGCTGTAGGTTCTCCTCCTGTTCCTGTGTTTCTGGACTTTGCTCACCTTGGAATGGGGATATATTTAATCTTTTTGGTGTTCAGATCAGTCACTTCCAAGAATCCTGCATTCTTTGGAGGCTTTACATCTATGGGAAAAGGAAACAATGATTAGAGCAGGACCAAAGCTTCTTTTGTTGAAAGTAAAAGAGCAACAACATTACAATACCTTTTTTACTGCATTATAAATATTCCACTATTAACTGCATTATCGGCTGCTGAAGTGTAACTGGGTAATTTAGTGAGTGTTCACCTTGAAGGTTGCCAGATGTCAATACTGCGCTTACCTGAGTCAAACGGAGGTCAGGTGTCCTTGAGCAGATCTCCAAGTAGAGGGCAGATTAATGTTTTACCCATTTTTTTAAGTGCACATTTCTGACTGAACTGTATCTGCAATCTTTCAAAGTATTTCTATTTCTCAAGTGTTAGCCTCTCCTCTGAGGCAGAAACTCAAGTTCAAGTTCCACATAAACAGAGTGAATCCAGGTTGACTTTGTACGATAGTATAGAAAGCACTGTCCAAGGGAGCATACTTTGAAACTCTAGAGAGGGACAGCAGGATGACGCAGCGATTAGCACTGCTGCCTCACAGCTCCAACGACCTATGTTCAATTCCAGCCTCGGGAGACTGTATGTGTGGAGTTTGCATGTTCTCCCCTTGTCTGTATGAGTTTCCTCTGGGTTCTCTGGTTTCCTCCCATACTCCAAAGATGTGCAGGTTAGGTGGATTGGCATGGTAAATTGCCCCTTAGAGTCCAAATATGTGTAGGCTACGGAGCTTAGAAGGGTAAATAGGGTGGGGAGTGGGCCTGGGTGAAGATGCTCTGTTGGAGAGTTGGTGCAGGCTTGATGAGCTGAATGGCCACCTTCTGCACTGTAGGGATTCAATGATGATGATTCTACGAGATCCCACTCTTCAAAAAAGAACAAGCAGCTCCTCTCTGGTTCACATCCAACCACGTGAATTTATATATCCCTCTCCCAACCACTGACCCAGATAATGTGGTTATTGTCTCATTACTGCCTTTGAAAATGTTCTGTTTTTTAACAGTGACTACACGTCAAGATTATTTAATTGGCTGGTAAGCACTGTGGGAGCCATGACCACGTAAAGGTGCTATATAAATGAAATCTGTTTTTCATGTTCAGCTGCAGGATTCATTTGTGCAGCTATTTTTTATTTTAAAAGTAAACTGGTTCTGGAGGAAACTGAACTGCTACTGTCATTCTAAAGAATCCACAGTTAAATACAATGGGATCACACTCGCGGTAAATGTTTGGAATGAGTCATTGACATCAGACAGGATTTTCCGGACGTGCTTGCCTGGAAAATCCTGCCTGAGGTGAACTGACCTTCGCATGGTCAGTGTCCTGTCCGCTATGATTTCCGTGGTGGGCTGGATGGGAAAAACCCATTGGCTTTTGTTTTGTCAATTCTTCAGCTGAAGAATAACACAGCCCATTAAGGGTGTTATACTGAAGTCAGTGGAGGTGCAACAAAAGATGGAGTTAGGTGTCATCAGTCTCCATTTGGGAGCTGACCCCATGTAAGTGTATAATGTTACTAATGGACATTGTGTGCTCAAGGAACAGGAAAGGGCCATGGAGAACTCACAACGCACTAGTGCAGTATGGAATGAAAAGATTTGCTGCAGATACTGTGCTCAATCTGTGGAACTCTTTACCGCAGAAGACTGTGGAGGCCAGGTCATTGAGTGTCTTTAAGACAGAGATAGATAGGTTCTTGATTAATAAGGGGATCAGGGGTTATGGGGAAAAGGCAGGAGAATGGGGATGAGAAAAACATCAGCCATGATTGAATGGTAGAGCGGACTTGATGGGCGAGTGGCCTAATTCTGCTCCTAAGTCTTATGGTCTCTACAACTGGAAGGGAGGCTTTGGAGAAAAATGGTCACCTGTGTTGAAATCTTTATTCTTTCATGGGATGTGGGTGTCAGTGGCAAGGCCAGCATTTGTTGCCCATCCCAAACTGCTCTTGAACAGAGTGGCTTCTCAGGCTTTTCAGACGGCAGTTAGTCAACTGTAGATCAGACCAGGTAAGGATGACAGATTTCCTTCCCTGAAGCACATTAGGTAAGGAAGTTGCATTGGGGACACTCGTTTGCAAAGGCAGAGGACTGATATTGGGTTATTTTGATAAAGGTTAGCAAATTTAAAAAGGAGAAAGGCCAGGAAAGGAGGTTGGATGGTAAATGGATAGAGAGAGTGGAAGGCAGATTCCAGGGTTCATGTTGAAAGCTATGAATGTGGTTCTGTTCTTAGATGATCCATTTATTTGACTCAGTGTCTGACATGATAATCCCTCAATTTGAAGGGACAGAATGCACAACTTCAGTACCACACTCACCTTTTGGGTAGATTTCGCTAACAGGCACTTCTCCAGCACCAACAGCACGAATCACCTGGTTTGCTCCTGTCAGAGTTATGCAGTTGGCTTGTTTCACATTCCCAGACTGATAGCTCCTGCTGAAGAACTCATCTCTTGTGGAGTCAGCGGCAGAGCTGTCCGATGGAGTCCTTCGTTTCCACGTGTACACCTCATTGGGAGACTGTAGGGGCACATTTCAGCATTCGGTAATCCAGCATTTAATCCACAAAAGAGCTAATGCAAATCAAAACTGTTGGTCAAGAGATTCATTCTGCCTGTACAATTGTCAAAACATGTATTTGCTGCAATTTCTTTCAACTGATAAGAAATAATGAACACAAGCAGGAAAAGTAAATGGATGGATTTGCAGAAAGGAGGAATAGGGCAGGTGATACACCTGTTTCATGGACCTCAGCAGGGGAACAGCACAACTGCAAATCATGGAAACACCAACACTTGGTTTTCCAACTTGTTCCCAAAGTTCCAAACTGTGCACTTTGAAGTTTGTGTGCTCTCAGACTGCACTACCAGGTAATAAATTCCTATCTAAGGACTGAACATCAGTAAAATGTACAATCGATGTTTGAACGTGTTAGGATGAATGGGCTTTACAGTTAGTAGTTTCAGATGGGATGAGGGGTTGGTGTAGGATGGGTTGGATGAGCTGAGTGTTGGGATAGGATATGTTGGATGGGCTGAGTGGTGGGGTAGGATGGGCTGCATGGGCTTTCCTTTCCCCGAGTATAGTGAGCGAACATTAAATGTTCATGAACAAAATATCAAGGTTCAAATTGTGTAGGAGGATTTGGCTGGTGGTGAGTAGAAGATAGCACATTAACACTAGTGTCTTAAACCTGTAAATAATGATGAGATGCTCTATGCTAGAGTGTAGCCTCACCATTTCACCCATCTTATGTGCATCTTAAGTATTTAGAGTGATCGTCTTGCTATGGGTATGCTTACCTTACCCTAATAGATGGAATGACTCTGTGTATAATTCTGCTCACCCCATCATAGAAAGGATATTATTAAACTAGAAACACAGAAAAGATTTACTAGGATGCTACTGGGACTTGATGGTTTGAGTTATGAGGAGGGGCTGGATAGACTGGGACTTTTTTTCCCTGAAGCGTAGGACGCTTAGGGGTGATATTATAGAGGTCTATAAAATACTGAGGGGCCTAGGTAGATAGTCAACATCTTTTCCCAAAGGTAGGGAAGTCTAAAATTAGAGGGCATAGTTTTAAAGTGAGAGGGGAGAGATACAATAGGATCCAGCGGGGCAATTTTTTCACACAGAGGGTGGTGAGTGTCTGGAGCGAGCTGCCAAAGGATATAGAGGTGGGAACAATTTTGTATTTTAAAAAGCATTTAGACAGTAACATGGCTAAGATGGATATAGAGGGATACAGGCCAAATGCTGGCAATCGAGACCAGCTTAGTGGTTAAAAAAGGGCGGCATGGACAAGTTGGGCCAAAAGGCCTGTTTCCATGCTGTAAACCTCTATGACTCTATAACACAGCAATGATTAAATGTGCAGTCTCTGAGCAAACAGCATCACTTCAACAATTCAGTAAAAGAACAAGGAAGATAAAAGTCAAATTCCTAATCATTTAGAAAGAGCTAGTGAGATAGATTTTCAACCTGGCTGACTGTTTGTTCCATTATCTAAATCACTTGTGTTCCTCTACTTTGAAATCAATCAAAGTGGAAATTGAAAGTGGGCATTTTCAAAAAGCTGGTGATCAATCCACATTGCCAACATTAAACTCAGTGAGTTAAAAATCAGCCCCATTCACTTACCAGGTATTAAATTATACAGGCAACTGAAAACTTCTTACTGAACTGAAATCCGTTCCCTTACCATGAGATCTGGAAACCCAACAACAATTGTTGCGTAGTTGTTTTCATCAGATAGAATCCGGTTTGGAGACACAATCTTCTGGCCAAGGGCTACACTCAGATTTTCTGGGGATAGTTCTTCTTTTGACACTGTATAGGGACTTGAAAGCTCCAGGGCTAAAATCAATGAAGGGAAAAACTATCAGTCTTGACTCATGAACAACGGGTTTAGAATCAATAAACAGAATAATACTCAGACAGTCGTACCCTCACAACTTTCGAGTTAGGGCTCAAACTCAATGACATACGTAGGCTCAAATTTGGGTTCAGTCATGAGGGAGTGTTCCATCATTAAAGGTGATCTTCTCTATTTAAAATGAATCCAAGGTCTCTTTTGCCGAAAGGGAACTTTTCCTTTGACATTGTACAGGAGTTTAACAGCATCAGAGCTCCCTCCAAAGGATGACTGGAGTACTGACTCTGTCCTGTCCAGCATTTCAATCAACACCATCAAAGCAGATTATCCCTTTTGCTTCAGGTGAGATCTTGCTGCATGTCAACTGGTTGCTACAGTTACCACACGAATACCAAAGGCAAAATACTGCGGATGGTGGAAATCTGAAATTCAGTTGAAAATTAAAATGACACACCTTGCTTCCACTCTGGCCTTTCTGTCCTTGACCTGCTGCAGCATTCCAATGAAACACAATGCAAGCTTGAGGAACTGCATGCTCATCTTTGTACTCAGCACCCTATAGCCTTCTGGAGTCAGCACTGAATTCAGTAACCCTGACTTCCGCCCACATTTCGTTTTCAGTTTTTTTTGGCTGTTTTTTTTTACTTAATTTGTGTTGGATGGCTGCTACTCTGCCATTCACACCTCCTCTTTTGTTTCTTTACTGTATCCATTACCACTCTTTGGTTTTTGTACCAGAGTTGTACCCCTGCCCTCCACCCTGCCACAGACACTCCATTTTGTTCTTCCTCCCAGCCACCCCGCTTTCAATTGCAAAACCTATTTCATTTCCCACTTACCTGAGTTCTAGTGAAAGGTCATTGACCTGAAATGTTAACTCTGTTTCTCTGTCCACAGATGCTGCCTGACCTGTGGAATATTCGCAGCATTTTCTGTTTTTAACTCTTATCAGAATTGATGGGCTGAATGGCTTCTCCTGTGCCACAACTTCTCTGAGGTTCTTTGGATGGGAATCCTGTAACTCTCTTCCTAACAGCACTGTGGGTGTACCTTCACCACAGACTGCAGTGTTCCAGAAAACTGCTCACCATCACCTTCTCAAGGGCAATTAGAGATGGGCAATAAAAGCACTCTCATTCTTAAGAATCTTAAAACAATTGCGCTTTGCAGTCTGAACGCTCTGCTACGTTTACATTGTCCCTCAGCACATCCTCAGCTGGAGATTTCAGCTTTGTGGCATTTGAGAGAGACTGCAACAAATTTATTTCTTACCTTTTGCACAGATCAATATTTTGGCTGACTCAAATCCACCTTACCAGTGAAAGACATTGACTACTATTCCAAATCAACCTACGGCTCCACAGAATCTAATAATCCATCAGGCCATTGCCATGGACACTATGATAATATAGCAACACATCACTGCCCACTTCATTGTGAATTACAAGTGCCCGATTTAGGAACATAGGAACTGGAAGAGGCCATTCAGCCCCTCAAACTTGTTCTGCCATTCAATTTGATTCTGGCTGTTCTTTTTGTCAACTGTCTCCATTTACTCGCCTTAATTCCATAACCCTCTTTTAACTAGTGACAGGTGAATTAAACAGGTGCCTCAATAAAATTTATCATCCCTGGCCACAGCTCAGCTAATACTGCACAATGGTCTGCAAGAAGTGAGAGAAAATTCTCCCCGGACCCAAAGTTCACCAGATCCAACATGCAGTCTATGGTTCCAACTTTGGCTGAACCATATTCCTAAAGGATTATCACATTCTCCCTTTAGCCACCTCTGCATCCTCCACCCATCACCACAGTTATCTGATTCCAAACCCTCCCAATCAAATGGAAATTGAACTGATGCTTCATTATCTGACTGAATCATAGAACATAAAACACTACAGCACAAACAGGCCCTTCGGCCCACAAGTTGCACCGATCACATCTATACCTACCAAGCCATAGAACTATATGTAACTCCCAATGCCATTAGATCCCATATACTCATCCAGAAGACTTTTAAAAGACCCCAGCGAGTTTGCCTCTACCATCACCGACGGCAGCCGATTCCACTCACTCACCACCCTCTGAGTGAAAAACTTACCCCTAACATGTCCTCTGTACTTGCTTCCCTGCACCTTAAACTTGTGTCGTCTCGTAGCGACCATTTCAGCCCTGGGAAATGGCCTCTGAGAATCCACCCTATCTACTCCTCTCAACATTTTATAAACCTCTATCAGGTCGCCTCTCAACCTTCGTCTCTCCAGGGTGAAGAGACCTAGCTCCCTCAACCTATCTTCATAAGGCATGCCTCCCAATCCAGGCAACATCCTTGTAAATCTCCTCTGCACCCTCTCAATAGCTTCCACATCCTTCCTGTAGTGAGGCGACCAGAACTGTGCACAGTACTCCAAGTGGGGTCTGACAAGGGTCCTATAAAGTTGCAGCATTACCACCCGACTCCTAAACTCAATCCCTCGATTAATGAAGGCCAGTACACCATACGCCTTCTTGACCACATCCTCCACCTGCGAGGCCGATTTAAGAGTCCTATGGACCCGGACCCCAAGATCCTTCTGCTCTTCAACCCAGCTAAGACTCCTACCCTTGATATTGTACTCCTGCATCCTGTTGGTCCTGCCAAAATGGACCACTACACATTTATCTGCGTTGAAGTCCATCTGCCACTTCTCCGCCCAGTCTTGCATCCTATCTATGTCACGCTGCAACTTTATACTTTATATCACAAAGAATCATATTTTACCTTCAATCAAATAATCTTATTTACATCTCCAACATTTTTATAACTAATGAACAAAAAAAGTGTTGATAGAATTCTCGATGTTGGCACCATGAATTTTCTCTTGGATTTATTTGCTGCATTGCCCTGGAGATTTAATCTGTGATTCATGGAGATCCATGACCAGTTCTGGAGGGTTGTCCAACTAAATGCAGTGAAGCTGAAAGCAGACAAGGCCCATTCAAAAACAATATAGGTATTGTGAAGACCAGAGGGAGCAGTGACATGTAGTACCTTCCCCTCTTGCTACTCTGCAGCAAGTGAATGAGACTTCCTTCGTGACTGCCCTCATTGAATGTGGACTGAGGTACCTGCAACAAGTTTCAAGGTGTGACTTATCCTTTGCAATTCTCATTCTTCCTTTCTGGTCCTTGGCTTTGGTTGGCATCAAGTGCTGTGGCCCCTCTCACCCCATTTCCCCATGCCCTTCAAAATTTAATACATGGGATACTCAGCAAAGCAAAGACTTCACCTTTCTTATACCATGTGTATTTCACACACAAGTGGTCTAAAGCTGCCTACAGCTTCTTGAGATTACAAACAGAAAATGAAGATATCTTTTTTCATTCCTGAGCAGGTCACTTACCTGTTGTGAACCCAAAGCCTGTGCTGACTGGATCCTCATCAATCACGTGTAGCTGACAAACTCCAGACAAGTCAGATTCAATGTGCATCGGCTTCGTCAGGAGAAACTTCCTGTAAGATGTAAAAACAGCTCATTTGCTAATTGTGTGGGAAAGTGATTTCAGCAAGATTAAATTAGACTGGTGAGTTGGGGGTGAACCCCATGATACTTCAAGTTCATTGACGATAAAAACGACCTTTATAGGGATAGGAGCCTCCTTAAATATGGAAAGCATTTGGAACCACAATTCAGGTTGGAATTCAGATCTTCTGGTCTCTGGAAGGTTTTGTTCAGGTTGGAATTTTTGGCCCAAATTTTCTGATTAGATTAAAAAATATCCAGTTGGCTTCCTCTGAATTTTCCAGGCAATTATCTGATAGAGGATCATGCATAACTCACTCAGTGCAGGAAACCCTGGAACCATCAGTAAGGAATTCCGCATAGAGACAATGCGCCTTTGTTAAGGTGCTTGCCATCGAATTCTGGTAAATAGATTTTAAGTGTCCCAAAGCTTTGGGACATTTAAACCTGTCCAAAGGGGGATGTAAATGTGGGATGGGGTGTGGGGGGGCGGCGGCGGTTGTTGAGGTCTCAATTGTTCAGTAATGCAGAAGTTAGAGTAGGATTTTTGAGTCTCACGTGTCCTGGGTAATTATTGGACTAAGTAAATCAGGACTGTCCGATATACCTGACTTTAAGTTAGAGGCACAGATCTTCTTGCAGGGTCCTGTGGAGCGAGGGGTATCAACAGTACAAACTTCTCTTTTGAGGGATACCTTGGGAGGTAGATCCAGTCTCTGATGATCCAGAGACCAGAAGATCAGAGCCACTGTTAGCAACACAGATTTATGACTTTTCACTCCCATACTTAATCCAGCTATCCTGCCTGGTATTCATCATCCTTATTCCTTTAGGTGTGTCTGGACACATCTAGAGAGAGAGAGTGAGAGAAGAGATACCGGAGACAGATGCAAAATCTGATTTGTGAATCAGACTTGGCTCAGTGGGTTTACCTGTCCAATTGACCTCTCTGTAGCAGGAGTGCACAAAGGTGTAAGGTGCCAAGCTTCTGTTTGAAACAATTTGAGCCAACTCTTTCTTTGACAGTAGTGAATTAACAAGGCGCAAAGGTTAAAGAAAATAACAAACTTCTTTAATCAAGACAGTTTATGCAAAGTGCCCAGGGTTTATACAATTTGGCCAGATTTCAAACTGGGGAGCACAGGGCTTGAAAGTTTGAAGAAATAAATATCAGAAAACCAGGAAGATGAGAAGTGATGGGAAGACAACTACAAAAATCTTAAATGCCACCAAACATCACATGAACTGAATAAAGTCTCAAACTGCACTTGGACAATTGCCCCCCAATGTAGGGGAAATGAATGGTTGTTTAATTGTCCACCACGATTCATGACTGAATGTGGCAGGACTGCAGAGCTTAGATCTCATCTATTCATCATGGGATTGCTTAGCTCTGTCTATCACTTGCTGTTTATGTTGTTTGGTATGCAATTAGTGCTGTTTGGTAGCTTCACCAGGTTGACACCTCATTTTTAAGTATGCCGGTGCTGCTCCTGACATGCCCACCTGCACTCTCCATTGGACCAAAGTTGACCCCCTGGTTTAACGGTAATGAGATATGCCAGGCCATGAGAACCGTTGAACCCTACAGTACAGAAAGAGGTCCTTCGGCCCATCGAGTCTGCACCAAAAACAATCCCACCCAGGCCCTACCCCCATATCCCTACATATTTTATCCACTAATCCCTCCAACCTACGCATCCCTGGACACTAAGGGGCAATTTCTTAGCATGGCCAATCAACCTAACCCGCACATCTTTGGAATGTGGGAGGAAACTGGAGTACCCGGAGGAAACCCACACAGACACGAGGAGAATGTGCAAACTCCACACAGACAGTGACCAGAGCCGAGAATCGAATCCAGGACCCTGGAGCTGTGAAGCAGCAGTGCTAACCATTGTGCTACCCTGCCACCCAGGTTGCAGATTGTGCTGGAATATACTTCTACTACTGTTGATGGCCCACAACACCTGGGCTGATGCCCAGCCTTGAGTTGCTAGATCTGTTTGAAGTCTGTCCCATTTAGCACAGTGATAGTGCCACACAACACAATGGAGGTTATTCTCAATATGAAGGTGGCGCTTTGTATCCACAAGGACTGTGCGGTGGTCACTCTTACCGATACTGTCATGGGCAGATGCATTTGCAGCTGGCAAATTGGTAAGGATGAGGTCAAGTTTGTTTTTCCCTCTTGTTGGTTCCCTCACCACCTTCCTGTAGACCCAGTGTAACAGTTATATCCTTTAGGACCCAACCAGCTCGATTTGGAGTGCTGCTGCCGAGCTAATCTTTGCGGTGGACACTGAAATCCCCTATCCAGAGTACACTTTGAGCCCTTGCCACCATCAGTGCTTCCTCCAAGTGTTGTTCAACATGGAGGACTGCTGATTCCTCAGCTGAAGGGTACGGTTCGTGGTAACCAGTAAGAGGTTCCCTTGCCCATTTTTAACCTGTACTGAATCAGCTTGGTTAGGGGTGCAGCTATCTGTGATACTGAGGATCTCCAGAGGAAGTTGAGTTGGATCCACTCAGCACTTCTGGCTGAAGAGGGTTGCAAATACTTCGGCCTTATCTTTTACACTGATGTGCTGGGCTCCTCCATTATTAAGGATGGGGACATTTGTGAGGCCTCCTCCTCCAGTGAGTTGTTTAATTGTCCATCACCATTCATAACTGTATGTGGCAGGACTGCAGAGTTTAGACTGGACAGTTGGCTGTGGGATCATTTATCTCTGTCTGTTACTTGCTGCTTATGCGGTTTGGCAAGCAAGTAGTCCTGTGTTGTAGCGTCACCAGGTTGACATCTAATTTTTAGGTATGTCTGGTGCTGCTTCTGGCACGTCCTCCTGCACTCTTAATTGAACTAGGGTCAATCTCCCGGCTTGATGGTGCAGTCGAATGGATATATGACAGGCCACTAGGTTGTGGGTGAGTATAATTCTGCTGCTTCTAATGGCCCACAGCGCTTCATGGATGCCCAGTTTTGAGATCTGTTCGACTCTCTGACAGGGTATCTTAAACAAGCCCTCTCGCCCCACCCTATCCCCGTAACCCCACACATTTCCCATGGCTAATCGCTCTAACCTACACATCTTTGGACTGAGGGAGGAAACCCATACACACATGGAGAGTATACGCAAACTCCATACTGTCACCCAAAGCCTGAATTGAGCCTGGGTCCCTGGCACTGTGAAGGTGCAGTGCTAATCACTGTGCCACCATGCCTTCCAAACCCACAAACACTACCATCTAGAAGGACAAGTTTGCAGAGTCCTGGCAACATCTCCACCTGCAGGTTCCAAGTCACTCACCTCTTGACTTAGAAATATATTACCATTCCTTCACCGTCATCTGTCAAAATCCTGCAATTTCCTCCCTAACAGTATGTGGGTATACCTACACCTCAGAGACTGCAGTGGTTTAAAAGACAGTTCACCAGCACTTTCTCAGTGGCAAATAGGAATGGACAATAAATGCTGGCCTAGCCAGCGGTGCCTTTCCTGTAAGTGAATTTTAAAAATCTGCAACCTCCTTACACCCTCTTTACAATATACTTTCCTACCTATCTTTGTGTCATCTGCTGTTTTCACTCCCCTCATCTAAGTCAATGATACAAATTATGAAAGGTTGAAGACCCAGCACAGACATCTGTGGATCACTCATCGTATACTCTCTGTTTTCTCCCAGCTAGCCAATCCATGCCAACATGTTATTCTCTGCACCATTAACTTTCATTTTCCACAATAACCTTTAATGCGGCACCTTATCAAATGTCTTCTGGAAATCCAAGTACAGTGTGTCTACAAGCTCCCCTTGCGAGGTGATGCATGATTTCTGACTCTTCCCAATTACCTTCAGTTTCTCTAAGTGCCCAGCTATCCCTTCCTTAATGATTGTTTCTAACACCTTCCCCACAACAGACCCAGCAAGTGTCATATCTGATTGATAAGTTACAGGACTGCAAAGTGGAGATGTGCCGTACTCACTTATTGGTTTTATTCTCCACCAGCAGCCATCTGTCTTCAGCCACCAAATGAACAGAACTCACTTTGATTGGCAGGGATATGGAATGGGCACGGCCCTCCAGAACATCCAATACATCCAAGAAATTCCTGCAAAATACAAGAATCTGTCACCAAGCATCCTGTTCTAACATGCTTTTATCTACTGCAAACAGACTGTCTTCTCCACTTCTCAGTTTCAGAACAATGGAGAAAATGCAGTGTAGATTTCTGAAAGTGTGGGACATGCAGCTGCATCTGTGCATTGTAGTATCGAAACACTGCACTTCTCAGTGTTTTCAGTCTGCTATAAATGTCATCTGAGGAGATTCAGAGGATCAATGAAAATGGACAGACAGGCATAATGGTCCTCCCATTTATAAATCACTCATACTATCCCAATTTCTACACTGCCATTTACAATGGAAATAGTTTAAATTTGCCATGCTGAAATTATTACCAGTAGGCACGATGCAATTTCATTATTAACAATATCCACAGGAATTGATATTGGAGAAGGCTGATAAACACTGCGTAGCTCTATTTCAAAGAGAAGAGGAGTTCTGGCCAGTATTTATCTTACAACCAATTAATTATCACGTTGCTGTGTGCAAATTGGCTGCTGTGTTTCTTACATTGCAACAGTGGCCACACTTCAGAAGTATTTAACTCACTGCAAGGTTCTCTGGGATGTTTCAAAGTTGTAAAAGGATACATATAAAAATATATGTATATATAAGTAAAGAATTCACTCCAGAGTGTATTCCTCTGCCACACTGTATTAATGCAACGTTATTACAATTACACAGCTCTTCCTTGATGTTCTGTAATTACAAAGCTGAAAAAAATGTATATTTTATTCAGAGCTTCCACCTTGCTGTTATAGGAAGGACATTGATAAACTAGAAAGAACGCAAAGGGGATTTACGGGGATGTTGCCAGGACTAATGGGCCTGAGTTATAGGGAGAGGCTGGCCAGGCTAGGGCTTTATTCCTGGAACATAAGAGAATGAGGGGTGACCTTATTGCGGTCCATAACATCTTGAGGGGCATAGATAGAATGAATACACATTGTCTTTTTACCAGAGCAGGGGAATTGGAAACTAGAGGACATAGGTTTATGGTGAGAGGGAAAAAATTTAAAAGTGACCTGAGGGGCAACTTCTTCACGCAAAAGATGATGTGTATATGGAATGAGCTGCCAGAGAAAGTGGTTGAGGCAGGTTCAATAGCAATATTTATAAAGCATTTGGATAAATACATGGTTGGGAAGGGGTTAGAGGGATATAGGCCAAACGCAGGCAATTGCGACCAGAAGGGAGGGCATCATGATTGACAGAGACTGGTTGGGCTGAAGGGCCTGTTTTCATGCTGTATTGCTCTATGACTCTGCGAGGAGGCTTCATGTTAAACCAACAATCTGCTTTGAAAACTATGCTCGCATTTTGTCATTTGTGACAAATTCCAATGCAGCAGCTGAGACAAGTCACAACTTATAAAAGAAAAGGTCAATTTGCTCCTATACAAAATAGGAGCAGGAATAGACCATTTGGCTTCTTGATCCTGCTCTACTATTCAATCAGATTATGGTTAATCTGTTTGTGTTTCAAGTTCCATTTTCCAATCTATCCCTGGCAACCTTTGATCCTCTTGTCCAACATGAATCTATCTTCCTCTGCCTTAAAAATATTCAATGACCCCATCTCCACCACCTTCTGAGTCAAAAAATTCCAAACTCAAACAACCCTCAAAGATAAAAAAAAGTCCTTGTCTCTGTCCTATAAGGGTGGCCCTTAATTCTGTCCGTGCTTTATATGCTCTGTCTGAGGCCAGAACTCTCCATTCACCTGACGAAGAGGGAAACCTCGAAAGCTTGTGAGTCTATTATCAAATAAATCGGTTGGACTAAAACCTGGTGTTGTCAGACTTTTTACTGTCCTTAATTTTAAAACAGTGCCTTCTGTTCTGGACCCACTCATGAGAGAAAACATCTTTTCCACCCACCTTGTTGAGACTGTTCAGAATCTTATATACTTATACTTCAATCAAATCATTCACCCACTCTTCTAAACTTCAGTGGAAACAAGCTCACCTGTCTAACCTTTCCTCATAAGATAACTCACTCATTCCAGGTTATCAATTTAGTAAAAAATAGAAGCAAATTACTGTGGATTTGAAACCAAATGAGAAAATGTTGGAACATTTCGGCACGTTGGCAACATCTGTAAGGAAAGAAAAGAGCTGATGTTTTCAGTCCAGATGACTCTTTGCCAATTTAGTAAATCTCTTCTGAACTGCCTTCATTTACATTCTTCCTTAAATAAGGAGTCCAAAACTGCATAATATTCACAATGTAGCCTCACCAATGCCCTGTATAACTGAAGCATAACATCCTTAGTTTTATGTTCCATTTCTCTTTTAATAAAAGATGGTATTCCACAGTCTTTTTAAGTATGTGCTATACATGCATACTATGTTTTCGACTCATGCAGTAGGATACCTAGATTCTTCTGTACCTCAGAATTCTGCAGCCACTCTGTTTTTTTCATTCTTGCTATCAAAGTGAACAACTTTACATTTTTCCACAAAATATTTAATCTGCTAGATTTTTGCCCACCCACTTCACCTATCCATATCCGTCTATAAATTCCTTTTGTCTTCTTCACAACATATTTTCCTACCGATCTTTGTGTCATCTACAAATTTAGTTACCATGCCTTTGCTCCCCTCATCTAAGTCATATCCTCACCAAAAACGAATCTGTTTTTCCACGGGCCATACATAAGAACATAAGAAATAGGAGCAGGAGTAGGCCATCTAGCCCTTCGAGCCTGCCCCGCCATTCAATAAGATCATGGCTGATCTGTTGTGGCTCAGTTCCACTTTCCCGCCCTCTCCCCATAACCCTTAATCCCCTCTCTTATCAAGAACCCATCAACCTGCTTCTTAAAAATATTTAGTGAGGTAGCCTCCACCACTTCAACGGGCAGAGAATTCCAGAGATTCACCACCCTTTGAGTGAAGAAGTTCCTCCTCAACTCCGTTCTAAACCGCCTCCCCTTTATCTTGAGGCTGTGCCCCCTAGTCCTACTGTCTTTTTTGAGCGGGAAGAGTCTCTCCACCTCTATCCTATCCATCCCATTCATCATCTTATACGTCTCAATGTGTACCAGATTTTGTTGAATTCCATCCATTAATCTTTGAGAAATGTTGCTTATACAGAGAAAAAGGGGGAAGGTAATAATTTGTTTGCTTTTTTTGCCACATGTCTGTTGGCTATTTGATTACAGGGGTACCATAAACATTGGTGATTTCCCCATCCCCACATGGAAAATTAAGTCCCAGTGTTGTCATCCTAGCTAAGTCTAATTACTTGGTAACTATGCAGAGACTGAACCTGGACCTATCCTAGTCTATATAGTTCAACATCATATAAGACCCAGTGTCGCAACAAGGAGCTCTGGCAAAACTGGAATCAAGAGAATCTGGGGGAAAATTCTCCGCTGGCTGGAGTCATGCCTAGCACAAAGAAAGACAGTTGTGGTTATTGGAGCTCAGTCATCTCAGTTCCAGGATATCACTGCAAGATTCCTCTGGGTAATGTCCTAGAGTGTCCTAGGCCCAACTATCTTCAGATATTTCATCAATGATCTTTCTTCTATCATAAGGTCAGAAGTGGGGACATTCACAGATAATTACACATTGTTTAGCACCATAAATGATTCCTCAGATACTGAAGCAGTCCACGTCCAAGATTTAGAGACACTATTTAGGCTTGGGCTGACAAGCAGTAAGTAACCACGTAAATGCCAGAAAGTAACCAACTCCAACAAGAGAGAATCTAACCATCGCCCCCTGATATTCAATGACATTACCATCACTGAATCCCCACTATAAAGATCCTGGGGATTACCACTGACCAGAAACTTAACTGTTCCAGTTATAGAAATACTGTGGCTACAAGAGACTAGGAATCTTGCAGTGAGTAACTCACCTCCTGACTGCCCAAAGCCTGTCCAGAACCTATAAGGCACAAGTCAGGCCAGTGATGGAATACTCTCCACTTGTCTGGCTGAGTACAGCTCCATCAACACTCAAGAAGCTCAACAAAATCCAGAACAAAACAGCCCGTTTGATTAGTATACCATCCACAAGCACTCACTCCTTCCACCACTGATGCACCATAGCAGGACTGAGTATATATACAAGATGCAGTGCAGAATGTCACCATGGTTCCTCAGTCAGCACCGTCCAAACCCATGGCCACTACCATCTAGAAGCATGAGGGCAGCAGAGAACACCAGCACCACCTACAAGTTCCCCTCCTAGCTACTTAGCATTCTGGCTGGAACTCCCTCCCTAACAGCACTGTGTGTATACCTACACCACATGTACTGCGGCGGTTCAAGAAGGTAGCTCTCCACCACCTTCTCAAAGGCAATTAGGGATGGGTAATAAATGCTGGCCTAGCCAGCAAAGCCCACATCCCTTGAAAGAATAAAAATAAAGCGTACTTACATAGCAAGCCTAGTTTTCATGGCATCTATGGGAGGAGGACTAGCCCACAGTCACCTGATATAAATGACTGGCCAGCAAAATTTCCCACTCGCAATGCAAGCTAAGAAACACACATGAATGCAACCTTTAAAGAAAGAATTAACCTTACTGAAGAAAAAGGATAATTCTTACCCTTGCTTCTTGTAGAACACAAGCCAGTTTTTGTGTGAAAATTCCTTGCACATTTTATAAATATCCTGCAAGTGAAAAATTAGCAAATCATATTAATGCCTTGTTTAAAAATATTATTTACACACAAAATACTATTGCTTTGCAAAGCCCACATTTTCCAGCTGTCTCACCCTGAAGGGCAGGGGGGGGGGGGGGGAGAGCTCTCTGTCAGTGAGTTGATAATTAATTTGAAATTAAAAATAAAGGATGTTTGGAAAAACAGTTTGACCCAGAGATTGTTAAGACCTGGAATGCCTAATCAGTAACAAAGTCTTGTAAAAAGGAAATGATATTTGAGAAAGGAAACTTTTCAGTGTTGGGAGACTGGGTGATGGCTGATAGTATTACTTCTTTAAAGGATAATAGAATTAACATTTTTACATTTGTTTAAGGTCACAAGGTTTTTGTGCTTTGATCAACTTGTGACCTGCTCAAACTCTTCCTCTTCGGTCTAAGGTGCATTCCCAATTATCTCTCCCCTGCCAAGCCCTGCTGTAACCACACCCCCTCCTCCACTCCACACTATTTCAGCCTACAACTGCCTGAGCCCTGAGCTCTGTTCTGGAATTTCCTCCCTAAACCTCCCTACCACCCTTCCACATCTTGCTACCTCTTTAATCTTGTTTTTGGTCGTATGTCCAATTATCTCTTGACTTGGTTCAGTGCACAATTCTGTCTGGTGGTGGAAGCTAGTGCTAGTGGAACACCTTGGGACATATGTTACCAACGCTATACAAATGCACAGTGGCACTGTGGTTTATATTCACATTGCTCATGAGTTCCACCTCTTCATCACAACCCCAACCATTACTCTTTACATAGTAAACAGTGATGTTGTACTTTTAACTCAGAGCCTTGGTTGCGGAGAGGTAACTTCACGTTATTGCATCGATTCTGCTGGTCATACTCAACAATAATAACTTGTACTTATTTAGCGCCTCTAATATAGCAAAATGTCACAAAGCGCTTTGCAGGACTGTTACTAAACAAAACTTGACATCAATTCACAAAAAGGAGAGACTCAGACAACAAAAGCTCAATGAAGGTTTTGGGACTGGAGGACATTACTGATACAGGGATGGGGAAGACAATGGTGGGATTTGAAAACAAGGTTGAGAATTTTTAAATCAAGTTGTTGCTTAACTGGAAGCCAATGTAGATCAGTGAGCATGGGGGTGAGAGGGACATGGGATGTGATGAGTTGGGACACAAGAAATAAGTTTATAGAAGTTAGAATGTGAGAGTATGTTCAAATAATCAAGCTTAGAGGTAACGACTATTTACTGGGAGCTTCAGTAGATGAGTTAAAGGTTGGGTAATGTTACAATGCTGGAAGTAGGGGGCCCTAGTGATGGTATATTTATGTGGATGGAAGCTTGTCTTGTAGTCAAATTTGCAAACCTTTTAGGCGATTTCTACACCAATAACATATTGGCAATGAATACTGAGAAGCTGTCATATAGATGGTTCAGTTAACAGTAAACATAATAATGGCCTTACATTCATCTCTTACACAAAATATATCCATCGTGTTTTTGTTCAAGATTTACTCTCTCACTCACATAAGGATCACCCTTAGTGATCCAAGCAAAACTGGTGAAAAGGAAAAGGAGGTTGGAGATGGAGGCGGGGGGTTATAGGTGGGGAAGGGGAATTGGAGGTGGTGGCGGGGGGTTGGAGGTGGGTGCGGGGTGTTGGAGATGGGGGTGGGGTGGTGCGTTGGAGATGGGGGCAGGGGTGTTGGAGATGGGGGCAGGGGTGTTGGAGATGGGGGCAGGGGTGTTGGAGATGGGGGCAGGGGTGTTGGAGATGGGGGCAGGGGTGTTGGAGATGGGGGCAGGGGTGTTGGAGATGGGGGCAGGGGTGGGAGGTGAGGACAGGGGGTTGGAAATGGGGGAAGGGGTGGGAGGTGGGGGGAAAGGGTGGAAGGTGGGGGCAGGGGGTGGGAGGTGGGGGCAGAGGGTGGAAGGTGGGGGCAGGGGGTGGGAGGTGGGGGCAGGGGGTGGAAGGTGGGGGCAGGGGTGGAAGGGGGTGGGAGCAGGGGGTTGGAAATGGGGGGAGGGGTGGGAGGTGGGGGCAGGGGTTTGGGAGACGGGGGTAGAAGGTTGGGAGACGGGGTCTGGGGGGGGTGGGAGACGGGGTCTGGGGGGGGTGGGAGACGGGGTCTGGGGGGGGTGGGAGACGGGGTCTGGGGGGGGTGGGAGACGGGGTCTGGGGGGGGGGTGGGAGACGGGGTCTGGGGGGGGTGGGAGACGGGGTCTGGGGGGGTGGGAGACGGGGTCTGGGGGGGGTGGGAGACGGGGTCTGGGGGGGGTGGGAGACGGGGTCTGGGGGGTTGGGAGACGGGGTCTGGGGGGGTGGGAGACGGGGGCAGGCGGGCGGGAGACGGGGGCTGGCGGGCGGGAGAGGCTGGCGGGCGGGAGGTGGGAGCTGGCGGACGGGAGGCAGGGGCTTGGGGGGCGGGAGGCGGGGGCTTGGGGAGCGGAAGACGAGGGCTTGGGGGGCGGAAGACGAGGGCTTGGGGGTGGAAGATGAGGGCTTGGGGGTGGAAGATGGGGGTGGGGTGAAGTGGGAGATGGAGGAGGTAGGAGATGGGGGTGGTTGGAGAGGGAGGTGGCGAGAGACTGGAGATGGGAGTGAGGAAGTGGGAACAGAGAGGTTGGAGATGGGGGTGGGGGGAGTTTAGAGATGGAGGCAGGGAGGTCGGGGGTTAGCATGTGTAGTAATTCAGCCAAACGCCAGTTTCCCATCACCAATACCCTTTATTGTGCACCAAAGGAATGGGTCGCGCCTTTTGCTTATAGTCAGGCGATCTTCACCCCAAGACTTACAGCAACGGCCTGGGTAGACTAACTGGTTTAATCCTCCCCCCCCCCCGCCCCAAACACACTGCTCATTGGACAAGCCTCTGCCCATTCAAAAGGCAGCTCTTACTTCACAAAGCCCACAGGGAGATCTTTCGATGATTCCCTATGGCCTTCATGGCCATTATAACAACAGGGAGGGTGGGTGCAGTCGAGAAGGATGGAAGGGACAAGAATTGATTGGTTTTGAGGAGAGGAATATTGAAGGAAAATTTGAAGGGGAGGGCAAGAGTGCCTGGAGAGAATATTGTTCATAATATTGTCTAATAAGCAGATAGGGAAGGAAAGTTGGTCAGCATTTTGGTGGGAATAAGGCCAAGTGAGCAGGAAGTGAATTTCATGATGAGCTCAAACAGGACAGGAAAAGGTATGAGAAACTAGAGAAACTTCCAAGTTAGGACAAGTGAGGAGCATTACAGGCAGTTTGGTTCAGTGGGTGAGGGGAAGGGAGGGAACAGATGGCTGATCAGATAGTCTCAAGCCATGAGCTCCTCATGCTTTTTGTTGGAGGTGAGGATAGAGCGGAAATGGGTTTAAGAAGACACTTAGTGGTATGGAAATAAAGCTGGGAGTTATCTTTGCAGTCCTGGATGACCCTAGAATAGTGAGCAGTTTTGGTAGATTAGAGGGATTCTTTAGCCAGATCTTGTGGTGAACGGCTTAACTAGGCTTACCTGGTGTATGGTAACACAATGTTGTTATTGGACAAGTAATCCAAAGGCCTAATGATCCAGAGATACAAGTTCAAATCCCAGCACAGCAACTGGGAAATTAAAACATTGTTACTTAATTAAATAAATGTGAAATAACATAGCTGCTCACCATGAGCAGCTGGATTGTCATTAAAAATCCATCTGGTTCACTTAGGAAGGAAATCTGGCTTCCTTTCACAGACCGGCCTTTTCACAGCTAAAGATCCAGAGCAACCCCGGCTCTCGTCTCCAACCTCCCCTCTTAAATTACTTAGCAAGCTACTCACTAGGAGCAAGCTACTAGGACTATCAGCACACAGACTGCAGTGGTTCATGAAGGCAGCTTACTACCACCCTCTCAAGGGAATTAGGGAAGGGCAATACACTTTCTAGCCGTGTCAGCTATGCCCACATCCCATGAATGAATCAAAAGAAAAACATCTTTTCCAGTCTACATCCCTGTGAGTTAAGGGAGTAGTGATGAGGCCATATCAGGAGAGGGCTCATGGTGAGACTTGTGACTAGGCATTGAAGATGGAGGTGAGGGTATGTGTGAAAAGATCAGTAGATGCAGAAATGGCAGCACTGAACCGAATCTGTGGCTGGAAAGTTGATATTTTGAAAATGCATTGTAGTAGATTGCAGAATAGTTTTCTTTCAGGGGCAGAACTGAAACAAGTAGGGTTCAGAGGGGAACATGGGCAGGGAATGATCCAAGGAAATGATCAGATATAGCCCTGTCTGTGATTGTCAAGAGGGGGTTGGTATTGCTGCATTTATTCACATTACAATATCCTGAGGAAAGTGTATTTATTACATAACGAAGTTTGAAAATCTGATTCCTTCAATCTGTAGATCAAGCGTAGAGAAACCACAGAAAGATGCAAATTCATGTGCTATACATGCTAAGCTTCTGACCTGAGCTTCTTTATTCGCCCACCAGTGTGCTTTCTTGGGAGATTGCTGTTCTTTTCCAGAGATGATACGACTGACTGCGCCATTGCTCATATTCAACAGTAAGATCACGTTACTCTGTGAAAGAGAAATAACAGCACAAATCACATTGAATTTACAGCCCAGGATCAGGCTATTCAGCCCAACACATATATATTTGTGTTTATGCTCCACACACCTTATTTCATCCCATCAACATAACATAAGAACATAAGAAATAGGAGCAGGAGTAGGCCATCTAGCCCTTCGAGCCTGCCCCGCCATTCAATAAGATCATGGCTGATCTGTCGTGTCTCAGTTCCACATTCCCGCCCTCTCCCCATAACCCTTAATCCCCTCGCTTATCAAAAACCCATCAACCTGCGTCTTAAAAATATTTAGCGAGGCAGCCTCCACCACCTCAACGGGCAGAGAATTCCAGAGATTCACCACCCTTTGAGTGAAGAAGTTCCTCCTCAACTCCGTTCTAAACCGCACACCTTTTATCTTGAGGCTGTGCCCCCTAGTCCTACTGTCCTTTCTAAGCGGGAAGAGTCTCTCCGCCTCGATCCTATCCATCCCATTCATCATCTTATACGTCTCAATGAGATCTCCCCTCATTCTTCTAAACTCTAACGAGTACAAGCCTAGTTTATTCAGCCTCTCCTCATAGCTCAACCCCCTCAACTCCGGTATCAGCCTAGTAAACCTCCTCTGCACTCCCTCCAAGGCCAAAATATCCTTGCGTAAGTACGGCGCCCAAAACTGCACACAGTACTCCAGCTGCGGCCTCACCAATGCCCTATACAGCCGCAGCAAGACCTCCCTACTTTTATATTCAATCCCCCTCGCTATGAAGGCCAGCATCCCATTAGCCTTCCTGACCACCTGCTGGCTGGGTTTTTGTGACTCATGCACAAGGACCCCGAGGTCCCTCTGCATTGTCGCATGCTGCAGTTTTTCGCCACGTAAGAAATAGTCCTTCCTACCATTATTCCTCCCAAAGTGGACCACCTCGCACTTGCCAACATTAAATTCTATTTGCCATTTCCTGGCCCATTCGCCCAGCCTATCTAGATCCTTCTGCAGACTCTCCACACCCTCCGCGCAATTTGCCGTTCCCCCAATCTTGGTGCCATCAGCAAATTTCGACACCATACACTCGGTTCCCTTCTCCAGATCATCTATATAACATGTCCTATTCTTTTCTCCCTGAGGTACTTAACCAACCTTCCCTTAAATTCATCAATACTAATTGTGTCAACAATTCTCTGTGGTAGCGAGTTCCATGTTTCTTGTTCAGCATGTTCAATTGTTCCTGATGGAATAATCTCTTGGTTCAGGGATATATTTGCCTCCAAACCACCTGAAACATTCAATGCTATCAACTCCTGCCTTGAAATCACTCACCAGCATCTGGTTACTTTAACTAGAAGGGTAAATTTTCTGGCCAGGTTTAAGCTTCAGAATTGCACTCACAGGAGCAGGAACGGCCCAATATTACCTTCAGAAGAAGCTCCAATTAAGTGTGCAGAGTGAGTGCTTGACTAGGATATGGCTCATGCCAAAGATGGGGCAGAGGGGGAATGGAATATAATGTTCCACTGTAGCTGTTAAAGGCTGGCCTAAGGCTTTAGATGGAAGCAGCGATTTAAAGTTGCTTGGCTGTCTGTCTGCATGTGTGTGTGTGTCTGTGTGTGTGTGTAGCTTGGTGGCCTTTTCACAAATCATGTCAGCCAAGAAAAATGTGGAGGCAGAAAATGGGAAGGGATGGGTAAGATGAATTGCTCCATGGGTAGGTGCAAAGGGGGCCACCTATTTCAGCAGTCCTCCCTTTCCCTCGGGATCAGCAATGCAGCCATTAGCTGATGGCCAACCTTCCTGCTGTGTACCTTATCTGCAAGATGGAACAAAACCAGACAATTGTCCACCTGGAGAAAGCTACCAAAGTACATGTGACATAGCAGTACTGCTCAGGTCTAACATGCTGCAAAGCTCTACCTGCCAATCTGCTACACTCTGCCTGCTGAGCCGCTGAAAGCTTGAGGTCTCTGACATGTACTCCAATATCTAATGCCACTTAAAAGTAAAGTCGCCGTAGGCACAGGTAGTGACTAGTGGCGATTTAACCTGAGGATCACCACACCCCAGGTAAGGGGCAAGGTTGAAAAGGCAGGCTTCATGAACAACCTCAGCTGGTATGAGAACTGAACCTATGCTGTTGGTGTCGCTCTCCATTACTAATCAGTTGATGCCATTACAGGTCCCGTCATCAGCTGGACCCTCAGTGCACTTTATCTGGCTCGCTGGAAGGGCAGAGGTTGGGCAGGAGAGTCCTTGAAGCAAACTTGGTGCAGATTCAGCGACCTGCCGCCATGCTTCTCGTAGGGCAGGAACAGGTTGGGTTTGGAATGGCATACAAAATTGGTGCAAGTGGGCAATTCCTTTTGGTGAGAAATATGAGGGGCTACCTCCTCAGAAATAACGGTTGTACAGGAAGAGATTGTGGAGCAGGCACCTGCGGCCTCTGAGGTTCAATAAGACAATGTCCTAAATGAGGAAGTCCAATTTCACTGCTGATCTGTGCGTGGAATGGATTGCATTGTCAATATCTGATGCCACTTAAAAATAAAGTCGCCATAGTCCCAGATGACTACAGGCAGTGACTAGTGGTGATTTAACCTGAGGCTCACCACATCTCAGGTGGGGGACAAGGTTCAGAAGGCGAGGCTTCATGAATAACCTCAGCCAGTTTGGGAACTGAACCTACGCAGATTCAGAGCTGATATACTTTCATCTTCACTGGCTGTTGATTCACGTGCAGTGATTTTTCATCCTTACACACCCTTTGCTTCTTAAACGTTTACGGTGAATTGGGAGGCCAGGTGTTCACTCAATTTTAGATATTTCACAAAGTAAAACAGTACAAATGTATAGTTCTAAACTCCACAACCCAACAACAGTAACAATAACTGTCTCTTTATACTTCTTGAGTATATCAATTAAACAAATTAATTAATCTCTCAAAGCAGCAGTGAAACAAAAATGTGAACAGAAATATGTCAAATTAAATTAAAATAACATTTGAATGACCTTCTGTACTCATTTGAGCATAATAAATAGCTAATTAAATGAATAAACTAATTAACACTCCTTAAAGGGGCTGTAAAAAAATTGAAGGGAATTTATCCAAATTAAACTAAATTAACATTCCTGGGGCTGATGATGTCCTCCAGAGGCTGTAGTGCTCACCAATCATAAAAAGCTTCAAGCTTTGGTGGACACAGCATACTTCTCTCCGAGAGTAACCAGGCATAGAAGTAACCACACAAGGGAGAGGGGGAAGTGGAGTGTAGTGTTCTGCTGTAGCTGTTAAAGGCCTGGCCTAAGACTTCAGACGGAAGTAGCTACTTAAGGTTGCTTGGCTGTGAATGTACGTGTGCATGTGTGTGTATATCTTTGTGGCCTTTTCAAGAATCATGTCAGCTAAGAAAAATGTGGAGGCAGGAAATGGAAAGGGATGGGCAAGATGAATTGCTCCACAAAAAAATAGTCAGGCTGAATGACTGCCCTCAGCTGTCCATTGCCTGGATCTGTTGGTGGCCATGTTGGCCAGGCTCAGGAGCAGGCTACAAGGAAGTCTCCGCCCTGCCATTCACCCCTACCCCTGCCCCCTGGCACTTGGTGGTTTGACTGCCAGATAAATCAGAAAATGGTTCAAATGACCATCAGAGCACAGGACGGAACAATAAGCAGATCTGTGGCACATACAACAGTGAGGACACCCCAATTCGTCACCCTGCTTCATCACTGAAAGCACATATTAGAAGTGGAATTTGAACCCACATCACCAAACAGAGAAAAAACAGCCACCTCACACTGGAAAATGATTATGTCCTTGAGTCTGGCGCCTTAGACCACTTGGCTATCCTGACAAGTTAGTGTCTCTTTATATGCTTTTTTGAAAGAATATAATTCAATAAAATATACTATGGGGCACTGCAGCAAAAATAAAAATAAAACTTCAAAAGGAAACTTAGTGAATTAAATTAAAATGGTGTTCCCAGAACTGATGATGCACTCCAGTTCCCATGGTGCCCACTGGTCACGGAAGGCCTCAAGCATACTAGTGGGCACAGCACAATCTCTCTCCAGGGATATCCAACCTTGAACGTAAGTATTTCTTTGTATCTACACAAGTAGTTTTTCAGTGCTTCTCCCATCCCACTCCCCTACCTGTATACAGTTAACCTTAATACATAAAATAAACACCAGTGATTCTGCAAGAACACAGGAACATAGGGGCAGGAGTAGGCAATTCGCCCCTTACAGCCTGTCCTGTTTGTTCTTGGGCGGCACGGTAGCACAGTGGTTAGCACTGCTGCTTCACAGCTCCAGTGACCTGGGATCGATTCCTGGCTTGGGTCACTGGCTGTATGGAGTTTGCACATTCTCCTCATATCTGTGTGGGTTTCCTCCAGGTATTCCGGTTTCCTCCCACAGTCGAAAGATGTGCAGGTTAGGTTGATTGGCCATGGTATAATTGCCCTTAGTGTCCTGAGATGCGTAGGTTAGAGGGATTAGTCGGTAAATATGTAGAGATATGGGAATAGGGCTTGGGTGGGATTGTGTTCGGTGCAGACTCAATGGGCTGAATGGCCGCTTTCTGTACTGTAGGGTTTCTATGAATTCTATGAATTTCTATGAATGATTGAGTAGTTCTTTCAGCCTGGCCTGGGAAGCTGAGTATCTCAGTTGCCCAGCCCGAAGTGACCTCTGTCCACCTATCCCTGTCCTCTCATCGGCGGGTGAAGAACACGGTGACAAAAGAGACATGAAAACTTAAGGGGTCCCTTTACCTTACCCTCAAATTTCCAAGCAATGATAAGCCTTCAGGAGCTTGTTGATGACTTTGCCAAAAGAAAAGCCCTCAGAAACCTCAGGCATAACCAATTGCCAGCCGCTCCTCTCACTGGGGTTACTTTCTGAGGATGTGTCACATTAGTTATCAGGAAATACTTGCTACGCTACAACCGAGACTGCACTTCACAAGAGCGAACTTCATTACTTGTGTAGCACTTTGGGATTGACCATGCTAAATTGTCCCTTCGTATCCCAAGATGTGTAGGTTAGGGGATTAAACAGGTAAATATGTGGACCCTATGGAGACAGGGCAGGATGGTGGGTTTGGGTGTGATGCTCTGAGAGTTGGTGCAGACTCGATGGGCTGAATGGCCTCCTGCACTATAGGGATTCAACGAACCTATAATGTGGGCATGTTGGGGGTCAGGTAGGGGGATCCATTGGGAGGACCCCAATTCTGACAATCCACGGTAGAGAAGGGGGTGGGAGGTCAAGTCCTTTTCTTTGTTTAATTTCACTAAAAGGAAGCAGCAGAGAAACAAAAAAAAATGAAGGACAGCAACAGCAATGGTCTCTCTTTGGAGAGAAGAAAACTTAGAGGAGATTTGACAGAGATGTTCAAGATTATGAGGTGGCTACACAGAGTAGATAGAGAGAAACTGTTCCCACTCATAGAGGGCACAGATTTAAAGTGATTTGAAAACAAATGTGATGTGAGAAAAAACTTTTTCACACAACGAATGACTCGTATAAGGAATGCACTACTGGAAATGTGGCTTTAGACAACTATTTGAATAGAAACAATGGGCAGTGGTATGGGGAAAATGTTGGGAAATGGCACTACAGGACTGTGATCTCACTGCACTGGGAGATTCCCCCGCACCTCCCCCCACAGACATTGGGATTTACCCCTCACCAGTGGCATATCCTCCCATCCCCTTCCCTGCCATGGATTGTCAGAATCAGGGTCCTCCTGATGGATCCCCCAACATGCCCCCACTATAGGTTCATAGAATCCCTATAGCGCAGGAGGCCACTCAGCCCATTGAGTCTGCACCAACTCTCAGACAGAGCATCCCATCCAAACCCACCACCCTGCCCTGTCCCCATAGGGCCAATCCACCTAACCTACAGATCTTTGGCTACTAAGGGGCAATTTAGCATGGCCAATCTACTTAACCTGCACATCTTTGGACACTAAGGGACAATTTAGCACGGCCAATTTACCTAACCTGAACATCTTTGGACTGTGGGAGGAAACTGGAGCATCTGGAGGAAGCCTAACTGGGAGAATGTGCAAACTCCACACAGTCACCCAAGGCTGGAATTAAACTTGAGTCCATTAGTACTGTGAGGCAGCAGTGCTAACCACTGTGCCACTATTTTACAAGTATGAAAGGATATGGCAGGGTTGATAGTTGATAGATTAAAAACAAAGGGCCATAGGCAACAGAGAGCAGGAGAAACATCTTCACACCGAAATGTGAGGCTGTATTTAGATAAATGGAGGGCAAACACTGAGATGGACTGGTTGGGCCAAATGATCTTCTTGTAACATTTTGTATTTCTAAATCCATACAATGGGGAATTACTGAGCATGTTAGTGCAGGCTATAGGTTACTTCAGGAAACAAGGTTTTCTCACTAGTTTAGGTGGTGAACTTCTAACATTCTCACTGGAAAATCACAGACCAGATCAATGTATTACAGAAATGGGCTGTTAAAAGTCGCCCAAGAACTTCAAATACCTTCTCTTCATGAAGCACGACTTGGTTATGTAGTGGTTCACTCAGTGGAGCCACTGTCACAAATGGCTGCCAGATCCCACCAGAATTCCTGGGGAAGATGTCATACAAATCCACATGGTGTATGGTATTGCTAGTCACGCTCATCGAGTAGACAGAGACCGGATTGCACGTTGCCACATACATGGAGTCGTTGGCTTCACCTACATGAGATCATGGTTGTGTAAAACAATGAACGTAATCTGCAAAGATTAATACCATGAATGGGCGGGTTGTCTTCTGAGGAAAGGTTAGATTTGTATCCACTAGTGTTTAAAATAGTAAGAGGCAACTTGATCAAAACCTTTAAGATCCAGAGGGGTATTTACAGGATGTGGAGAGGATGTTTTCTCTTCTGGCAGAATCTCAAACTAGGGGTCACTATTTAAAAATCAGGGGTCACTTGTTTAAGACAGAGATGAGAAGAATGTTTTTCTGTCAGAGTCTTTGGAACTCTCTTTCTCAAAAGGCAGAGGAAGCAGAGTCTTTGAATACTTTTAAAGCAGAGTTAGTTAGATTCTTGGTTAACAAGGGGGTGAGAGATTATCAAGGGTAGGCAGGAATGTGCGGTTGCGATTACAATCAGATCAGCCATGATCTTATTGAATGGTGGAAAGGGTTGAGAGGCCAGGTGGCCTACTCTTGCTCCTAATTCATATGTTTGTGAAAATTCAGACAAGCAGATCCCAAATTCATTAACCTGAGCAGCTGCAAGCTTTATTTCTCACTGCGCATATCAGGTTTCCTTTCTTCATACTGCTGAAAATAAAGAAATGGATTTCACATTCTGACTTCTATGATGCCCTACCTCCTTTCGCCCTGTTATATCTCCATGTCTTGAATCTCTGGGCTACGTGCAGTATAGGTGATTTGAGACCCTTTCCCAGCCCAGCTGAATGTCTTAAGCAGCCAGGTTGGAGGAGTAACTGGACTCTTCCACACGAAATGTATTCTTTCTGCTAGTTATTTCACACGGAGATAGCTGGTGCCAGAACCCCAGTACTGGTGAACTGACTGTTCCAGGATGAAGCAGAACGGTTATTGACTCTATGAAATGAGAGTTTGGTGTCAGCTGTGGTTCAGGTGGTAGCATCCTCATCTCTGAACAAAAAGGTTGTGAGTTCAAGGCCCACGCCAGAGACTTGAACATAAAAATCTATCTGATCTGCCAGTACAGTATTGAGGGAGAGCTGCACTGTCTGAGGGGCTGTCTTCGGATGAGAAATTAAACCGAACTCTGCATGTTCTCTTAGTGAACATAAAAGAGCCAATGGCATGATTCATGGAAGAGCAGGGAGTTCACCCCAGTGTCCTGGATGATAGTTATTCCTCAACGAATATCGCAAAACAGCAGATTATTTGGTCATTTATCACACTGTGGCATGCAGGAGCTTGCTGCGTTTCCTACATTACAACAGTGACTACAATTCAGAATGATTTAATTAGTTGCAAAGTAGTTTTGGAATGGCCTGAGAGTATGAAAGGCATTACACAAGTGCAAGTTTTTGCTTTAATACTTGTCATTATTTTGGGGTCTCACAAACTTTGTTCTCCTGGATGCTGTAACTAGTGCTTTGGCTTTGTATACCTTCTGATGTCTGACCTGATGTCTTCTACTGTATTGCCCGCTTTCCCCAGGTGAGTCCAAACTGTGGATGGCAGAAAGGTAGTTGACCATGTGTTGTTGTCAGATGTCACTCTGTCCCTACCTGACAGCATACTTCTCACCAGTACTGAGGTCAAGGGAGGACATAACAGCTACATGTACAGATCAGGAATGAAGCCCCTCTGACAATCCTGTACTTTGTGGCCCACACTAGGCAGTGCATTTATTCACTGAGGAGGCGGACAGTTCTCCTTTTTAGCCCAGTTTTGGCTATGTTGACAAGTCACTGTTGGCAGTGATCCACAGCTCAACATATTTTCCACTGCTGACGTTAGCCAACAGACTGAAACATTCAGTGAGTGACCAGCTGTGTTCTGTCACTATTCGTGCCAGAAATATGACAAAAGCTGAAAAAGAAATGGCAGAAATCTCATTTCCCCTCTCAACTTTTGAAAACTTTACTGAATTAAGTTCACCTAGACACATTTCGTGATCCTGTTCCAATGAAGGTTGGATTCAGCTGGGTCTGAGAAAAACTGTCCATTTACAATGGCAGAAGAGAGAAAGGATTCTATAGGGTAAATGCAAGAATTGATTATAAAGGATGTGATAAATAGACAATGATCTGATTATGGATTTACGAATGGGAAAGTATGTTTGACATACTTGTTGGAGTTTCTTGAAGAAGTTACTAACAAAATTGACAAAGGAGAGTTGATGGACATCATATGTTTGTACTTTTAGAAGGCTTTTGATGAAGACCCCCGCAGGAGGTTGATTAGCAAAATAAAAGCACATGGGATAGGAGGCAAAATATTGGCATGTATTCAGGATTGGCTAACAGGCAAAAAATAAAGAGGAGCACTAAACAGCTCATTCCCGCATTGGCAGACTGTGACTCGTGGGATACCCCAGCTGTTCACAATATATATCAATGATTTGGATGTTGAGACCAAATGTGATATTTCCAAATTGGTGGATTATACAAAGCGAGCTGGGAATGTGTTGTGGGGAAGACGTACAGCAGTTACAAGAGGATTTAGACAGACTTAGTGAGTGGGCAAGAACATGGCAGATGGAATATAATGTGAGAAAATGTGAAGTAATCTACTTTGGTAGAAGCAACAGATTGACAGAGTATTTCCCAAATGGTAATAAATTGGAAAGTATAGATATACAAAGGGACCTGAGTGTCCTTGTCCATAAGTCACTAACATGCAGGTGCAGCAAGCTCTTAAGCAGAAATGCTAGTCTTTATCACAAGAGGATTTGAGTACAGGAGGAGTGAAGTCATATTTCAATTATATAGAAGCTTGGTTAGACTGTACCTGGAGTGCTGTATGCAGTTTTAGTCCCCTTACCTCAAAAAGTATATTGTTGCCATGGAGGGAGTGCAACAAAGGTTTATCATTCTTTTTCAGGGACGGTAGGACTGTCTTTTAAAGAGAGATTGGGAAAACTGGGCCTGTATTCTCTAGAGCTTTGAAGAATGAGAGGTGATCAAAATAGTTAAAGAAAAAGATAGGGCAGATGCAGGTAAGCTGTTTCGATTAGTTGGGGAGTTTAGAACTGGGGGACAATTTTAAAATTAGAGGGAGGCCACTTAGAGCCAAGATGAGGAAAAACATCTTTAGTCAGAGGTTGTGAATCTTTGGAATTCTCTACCCCAGAGGGCTTTGGAAGCTCAGTTATTGAGTATGTTTAAATCAGGGATTGATTGATTTCTGATTAACAATAAAGCAAAGGGTTATGGAGTTAATGGGTGGAAAATGCATTGAAGTGTTCAATCAGCCATGATCACATTAAATGGTGGAGTAGGTTCAATGGGCTGAATGGCCTAATCCTGTTCCTATGTTTCCCAATGGAAATGTTTGGTTCTTTGACGCTGGTCTTAGCCCCACCAATCCACCTTTCCAAGTTGTATACACCTGACTGTAAGTTAGATGGTTGAAGGTTGAAGTCCTACTCCAAATTTTTGAGCAAATATTCCAGGCTGACAGTCCAGTGCGGTACTGTAGAGGTTCTGCACTGTTTGAGGCTGTGTCTTTTGGATGATTCACAAACCAAAGGCAGTGTCACCCCTCTCAGGTGGACATAAATGATCCCACAGTGTTACTTTGAAGAAAGGTAGGAGAGTTCGCTACGTTGTCCTGGATAATACTTAACCCTTGGCTAACATCACTCTGCATCCTAGAGCTTTGCAACCTCTCACCATTCAGACAGCTTTTTTTTGTTCTTCCTGCCAGATGGACAAGCCTTGGATTCTTAACATCCTAGTTGTGTTGCTCTTCTATTCTTATTCCTAACTTGTTAATTATAATGTGTGTTTGCTAGGGAACAACGAGCAAAACCTCAAAAATGCATCAAAATGGAAGACTGAAGGAAAAGGAAAAGCACTTGCAGCCTCAAAATTCACAAAGAAATCTGTAAGCTAATGACAATTAGTGCTGGCTGAGAGAAGCTGGTATTCCTCCAATGAGGAAATGCCTCATGTTGAGGAAGCATTACAATGCAATGTGATTAACTCTCAACTGCTCTTTAAAATGGCCAAGCAAGCCACTCAAGTTCAAGGGGCAATTAGCGCCAGGCAATAAATGCAGGTCTAGTCGGCAATGTGCTCATCCTATGAATGAATTTAAAAATTTACCTTTGGCTGTGGCAATGTCACAAACAATATTAACTTCATGTAGGGGAATTCTCCAACTGGCTTGTTCTTCTGTGAAGCTGAACCCCCTTGACTCATGCCGTTCTAGAGGATATTCCTGAACCTTCAGGTACACAGGACCCTATTAATAGGAGAAAAGTGGTTAAATGCCATTTAAAGCTAAATAACACTTATAATTTGATTTAACGTTTATTAATAAAACATTAAATAGATGTCCCTCTCCTTTATGAGCACATTGAAAATACCAGCTGCATTTGATCGACTGACAAGTTATTTCTATATCTGGTAGTTTTCAAAACATAATTGGCTAAGAGACAGAAAACAGAGGGCAATGATGAATAGTTGTTTATTCAAATGGCTGAATGTATACAGTGGCATTCCCCAGCTGTTAGTATCATTACAATGCTCTTTTTGATTACTGTGGACCGTGGCGTACAAATCAGCCCAGCATAGAAGATAACCTTGCCTATATTAAATTTATACTTGCATTATCAGCCTCAGTCTTTCACCTCAGAATTGCATGTTTGCTCAGCTTATAAGGCAGTGCATGGGATCAAAGAAGATATGTGAGAGTTTAAGACATGCCCACTCAGAGCAGAGTGCACATGGTGAACAGATACATATGGACCCTCCAGCAAAAAGAGTGAAGTATGAAGCCATGTTCAGTTAAAAACTATCACATTTTCTCTTTCGTTAAATAACCAAGGGAATTTGATGTTAGTTATAAACTAGTTCAAAATTGGAAAAAGGAACTTGCCTTGAAGATGGTCAAGACCAAATCCACTATGAGAATAAGGTTCTGCTACAAACTTGATCTTGAGAAGCATTCATCACATTGGGAAATGAAGATAGTCCAAATAGTTACATTGTCACTAGAAATACAATGCCCATATAGGCAGTGAAGTGAGCAAGAAAAAACACCCCTTACTGAAGTCCAGCAAAGATTTCACAGCAATAGCTAGTTGGTGTAGCTGCTTTCTGGAATGAAAGTCTGACCCCCTCGCACTTCTCAAGGGGCAAAGTGACAATGCCCGGGGTGGGGCGGGGGGGGGGGGGGCTTTGGCACAGCCCACTGAACATTGGTGCTTCTGCGCGATTCACACTGAAGCACTCTGTGATGCACAGAGTGTGGGAGATTCGTTTTGAAAACCCCACTGAAAAAAAGCAGCAGCAATTACTCCAGTTTCTATGCAAATTCGGCACGTAGAATTTTTTCTGGATGCATTCCACCCCAGATCATTCAAAAAATGCAGAACATCAAATTCCACGAATGGAGATGATGATGATGATGATTTGTTGTAGTGGGATGATTCTGAAACAAAAAGCTCCAACATCTGAGCCAGAGTGTGATCCACTCTGATGTCGTAGCCAAAGTGACTCGGAGTGAATTTCACAAACCTTTCATGTTTGGATGTCAAAGGCAATGAATTTGATAGTTTCTATAGTTTTTGATTGGTGTTAATAGAATGGGTGGGTTGCCTTATGATGAAAGATTGGCTAGGCTAGGCTTGTCATAGAGTCGTAGAGGTTTACAGCATGGAAACAGGCACTTTGGCCCAACTTGTCCATGCCACCCAGTTTTTACCATGAAGTTAGTCCCAATTGCCTGTGTATCTCTCCATACTTTAAATTAGAAAGGTTGGGCAGTGGGAATCAAATTGAAGTGACTGGGAGACAGGAGGTTAGCTCACAAACAGAGAAAGCTTGTCGACAGTGTGAGAGGGAGGGTAGGCAGGTGATAGAGAAGGGGAGTGCTCAGACCGAAGGTTTGAGATGTGTCTATTTTAACGCAAGGAGTGTTGTGAACAAAGTGGTTGAGCTTAGAGCGTGGATCACTACTTGGAAATGTGATGTGGTGGCCATTACAGAGACTTGGATGACTCAGAGACAGGACTGGTTACTTCAAGTGCCGAGTTTCAGATGTTTCAGAAGGGACAGGGAGGGAGGCAAAAGAAGTGGGGGAGTGGCACTGTTGATCAGAGATAGTGTCACGGCTGCAGAAAAGATGGACACCGTGGAGGGATTGTCTGCGGAGTCTCTGTGGGTGAAGGTTAGGAACAGAAAGGGGTCAGTAACTTTACTGGGTGTTTTCTATAGGCCGCCCAATAGTAACAGGGATGTTGAGAAGCAGATTGGGAAGCAGATCCTGGAAAGGTATAATAATGAGCTGTCGTGATGGGAGATTTTAATTTCCCAAATATTGATTGGAATCTCCCTAGGGTAAGAGGTTTAGATGGGGAGGAGTTTGTTAGATGTGTTCAGGAGGGTTTCTTGACACAATATTTGGATAAGCCTACAAGAGGAGAGGCTGTACTTGATTTGGTATTGGGAAATGAACCTGGTCAGGTGTCAGATCTCAGTGGGAGAGCATTTTGGAGATAGTGATCATAATTCTAACTCCTTTACAATAGCATTGGAGAGAGATAGAATCAGACAAGTTAGAAAAGTGTTTAATTGGAATAAGGGGAATTATGAGGCTATCAGGCAGGAAATTGGAGGCTTAAATTGGAAAGAGGTTTTCTCAGGGAAATGTACAGAAGAAATGTGCAAATTTTCAGGGAATATTTGTCTGGAGTTCTGCATAGCAACATTCCAGCGAGATAGGGAAGTTATGGTAGGTTACAGGAACCGTGGTGTACAAAGGCTACAATAAATCTAGTCAAGAAGAAATGAAAAGCTTACAAAAGGTTCAGAGAGCTAGGTAATGTTAGAGATCAGAAGAGTATACAGCTAATAGGAAGGATCTTAAGAAGGAAATTAGGGGAGCCGGAAGGGGTTATGAGAAGGCCTTGGCAGGCACGATTAAGGAAAACCCCAAGGCATTCTACAAGTATGTGAAGAGCAAGAGGATGAGACGTGAGAGAAAAGGACTATCAAGTGTGACAGTGGGAAAGTTTGTATGGAACCGGAAGAAATAGCAGAGGTACTTAATGAATACCTTACTTCAGTATTCACTATGGAAAAGGAGTTTGGTGGTTGTAGTGCAGACTTGCAGCGGACTGAAAAGCTTGAGCATGTAGATATTAAGAAAGAGGTTTTGAAAAGCATCAAGTTAGATAAGTCACCAGGACCGGATGGGATGTACCCCAGGCTACTGTGGGAGGCAAGGGAGGAGATTGCTGAGCCTCTGGCGATGATCTTTGCATCATCAATGGAGACAGGAGAGGTTCCGGAGGATTGCGGATGTTGTTCCTTTATTCAAGAAAGGGAGTAAAGATAGCCCTGGAAAATACAGACCAGTGAGTCTAACCTCAGTGGTTGGTAAGTAGATGGAGAAGATCCTGAGAGGCAGGATTTATGAACATTTGGAGAGGTATAATATGATTAAGAACAGTCAGCATGGCTTTGTCAAAGGCAGATCATGTCTTACGAGCCTGATTGAATTTTTTGAAGCTGTGACTATAAACATTGATGAAGGAAGAGCAGTAGATGTAGTATATATGGACTTCAGCAAGGCGTTTGATAAGGTGCCCCATGCAAGGCTTATTGAGAAAGTGAGGGGGCATGGGATCCAAGGGGACATTGCTTTATGGATCCAGAACTGGCTTGCCCACAGAAGGCAAAGAGTGGTTACAGATGGGTCAGATTCTGCATGGAGGTTGGTCACCAGTGGAGTGCCCCAGGGATCTCTTCTGGGACCCTTATTCTTTGTGATTTTTATAAATGACCTGGATGAGGAAGTGGAGGGATGGGTTGATAAGTTTGCTGATGACGCAAAGGTTGGAGGTGTTGTGGATAGTGTGGAAGGATGTCAGAAGTTGCAGTGAGACATTGATAGGATGCAAGACTGTGTGGAGAAGTGGCAGATGGAGTTCAACCCAGATAAGTGTGAAGTGATTCATTTTGGCAGGTCAAATAGGATGACAGAATATAACATTAACAGTAGGACTCTTGGCAGTGTGGAAGATCAGAAGGATCCTGGGGTCCAAGTTCATAGGACGCTCAAAGCAGCTGCGCAGGTTGAAGTTGTGGTTAAGAAGGCGTATGGTGTACTGGCCTTCATCAATCGCGGAATTGAGTTTAGAAGTCAATAGATAATGTTGCAGCTATATAGGACCCTGGTCAGACCCCACTTGGAGTACTGTGCTCAGTTCTGGTCACCTCATTATAGGAAGGATATGGAAGCCATAGAAAGGGCACAGAGGAGATTTACAAGGATGTTGCCTGGATTGGGGAGCATACCTTATGAGGATTGGTGGAGGGAGCTCGGTCTTTTCTCCTTGGAGAGACAAAGGATGAGGGGTGACCTGATAGAGGTGTATAAGATATTGAGACATATTGATTGAGTGGATTGTCAGAGGTTTTTTCCCACGGCTGAAATGGTTGCCACAAGAGGACACAGGTTTAAGGTGCTGGGGAGTAGGTACAGAGGAGACGTCAGGGGTAAGTTTTTCACTCAGAGAGTGGTGGGTGCACGGAATGGGCTGCTGGCAATGGTGGTGGAGGTGGATTCGATAGGGTTTTTTAAGAGAATTTTAGATAAGTACATGGAACTCAGTAAGTTAGAGGTTATAGGTAAGCCTAGTAATTTCTAAGGTAGGGACATGTTTGGCACAACTTTGTGGGCTGAAGGGCCTGTACTGTGCTGTAGTTTTTCTATGTTTCTATACTCATCTTACCCATGTAACTGGCTAACCGCTTTTTAAAAGACAAAATTGTACCCGCCTCTACTACTGCCTCTGGCAGCTCGTTCCAGACACTCACTACCCTCTGTGTGAAAAATTGCCTCTCTGGACTCTTTTGTATCTCTTCCCTTTCACCTTAAACCTATCTCCTCCCCTACCTTTGGGAAAATACGTTGACTATCTAGTTGATCTATGCCCCTCTTTATTTTACATACATCTATAACATTACCCCTAAGCCTCCTACGCTCCAGGGAAAAAAGTCCTAGTCTGTCCAGCCTCTCCTTATAACTCAAACCATCAAGTTCCGGTAGCATGCTAGTAAATCTTTTCTGCACTCTTTCTAGTTTAGTAATATCCTTTCTACAATAGGGTGACCAGAATTGTCCACTGTATTCCAAGTGTGGCCTTACCAATGTTTTGTACAACTTCAACAAGACGTGCCAATTCCTGTATTCAATGTTCTGGCCAATGAAACCAGGCATGCTGAATGACTTCTTTATCACTCTATCCACCTGTGACTTCACTTTCAACCTGTTCCCCTAGATCTCTTTGTTCTATAGTTCTCCCCAACACCCTACTATTAACTGAGTAAGTCCTGCCCTGGTTCAATCTACCAAAATGCATCATCTTACATTTATCTAAATTAAACTTCATCAACTCTCTGGCCCAATTGACGAAGATCCCGTTGCAATTCTAGATAATTTTCTTCACTGTCCACTATGCCACCAATCTTGGTGTCATCTGCAAACTTACTAACCATGCCTCCTAAATTCTCATCCAAATCATTGATACAAATGACAAATAACAGTGGACGCGACACTGATCCCCGAAGCACATTGCTGGTCACAGGCCTCCTATTTGAAAAACACCTCTCTACAGCCACCCTCTGTCTCCTGTCACAAGCCAATTTTGTATCCAATTGGTTACCTCACCCTGGATCCTGTGAGATTTAACCTTACGCAACAACCTACCATGTGTTACCCTGTCAAAGGCCTTGCTAAAGTTCATGTAGACAACATTGACTGCGCTGTCCTCATCTACCTTCTTGGTTACTCCTTCAAAAAACTCAATCAAATTTGTGTATCCACTGACGTTTAGAAGAATTAGAGGCTTGAGTGAAATATGCAAGGTCCTGAGAGGCAGAGGAGGCTTAAGTGGCCTACTTCTTTTTCCTCATTCGTGTAGATTTGGGCCAGGAAATTGTATTTTAACGAGGAGAGTTAATGAAATCCTCTCTGGATGATCTTCAGACATGCTGCCTTTTGCTCTCCAGGTTCCTATGCAGAGTAACTGGTGCTCTTGGGAGCCCTTTTGGACCAGCGCTGATTTCCGGTTTCTCCCTGGTTGTTAGGTTACAGGACGACTTGCACAGGGAATGTGACTGGGCTATGGGATAGGATCATGTTTCCCCACAGGTCCAGCCTGTTCGAGAAAATCAACCTCAATGACTCCAGGCCAAAAACTAGTACAGAATCAGACTCATGAGTTTGAAAGATCTTCACCTTGTGCCGTAACTTGAAAGATTATTTATGTACAGAAACAACTGTCCTAGAAAAAGAGTAATTCACTTCTATTTCAAATTGCTCTAGTCCTTCAAAAAATAAGCTGTTCAAATATGAAACAAAACACCAAGTTTGAAAGCAAAAACACAGGTTGATAAGGTTTAAAAATGCAAATTAAATACAGGTTCAATTCTAAAGGATCAGAATTAAAAAGCAGGGAAAATTTGTCAATCTTGCTCAGGTCACACTTTGACAAAATTTGGCAAAGATAGGATTTCAGTTTCATAGAGATGACAGAATATTTATGATACTGATGGAGGGTATTCAGCCTATTACATGTTAGTCCAGTAGGAGTCACGCAGCCCAATCCTACCTTCCCCCATTTGATCCCTAGTCCTGCAGGTCACGGCCCTTCAAGTAGACACCCAAGTGCTTTTTAAATGTGGTGAATGTTTCTGCCACTACACCCCGTTAAGACAATGAGGCTTAGGTCCCTCGTGCCCTCTGGGTGAAAACAATGTTTCTCTTTCTCCCCTTTATTCCTTCAACCAATTACTTTAAATCTACACCCCTTGGCTTTTAACCACCCTGCTAGAATAAAACAGTTCTGTAATGGGAGAATAATCTTGTAAACAGATACTAAATGTACAAATTATACAGGAGATCGAACCTTTATGTTTGGCTGCTGAGACTTTGTAGGGCAAAGAAGCTTCCGGCTTTCTGGTTGGTTGAAAGTCCAGTGGCTGGTTAATTTACACTCTGGCAAAGGTAACCTGTCAAATGTTTACAAGTTAGAGCATTGTAACTTCACAACATTGCCATACATACCTTCAGAAGTTCAACAAAGTGAAGAATTCAACGCTGATACCACAGGCAGTTCTACTGTTGGACTGGCACCAAATACAACATGACGACAAATAATAATAAGGTGGGAGAAAGGGGGCGAGGAGATTGGGAACGATGGGAGCAAGGGTAGGAGGAAGGATAGGAAGAAGAGAGCAAAAACAGAAAATGCTGGAAAATTTCAGCAGGTCTGACAGCATCCATGGAGAGAGAATAGAGCCTACGCTTTGAGTCTGGATGACCCTTCCAGGCTCAAAACGTTGGCTCTATATTTTATGATGTCAGACCTGCTATGATTTTCCAGCATTTTCTGTTTTCGTTTCAGATTCTAGCATCCGCAATATTTTGCTTTTATGTTAGGAAGGAGGGAGGATAGAAGCGAAGTATGAGGGAGGGGGGAAGGAGGGAGAGAAGAGAGCGGGTAAAGGGAAGAAGAGGGTAGGAGGGAGTGAAGAGGTAGGAGGGAAATAGAAGGGAGGATAGACTGGGAATGAGATAGGAAGGCTAGGAGAAATGATGGAAGGGAGGGACGAGAAAAGGTGGGGAGGAGGATGGAAGGATATAGTACGGAGATAAGGAGGAGGGTGGGAGGGTTGGATGGAGGGAGGGAGGGGTAGAAAGAGGGAGAGCAGATGGTGGGACGGCAGTAGGATGGGGAGGGAGGGAGAAAGGAGATGGAGAGAGGGAGGACGAAGGTGTGAAGGAGGGTGGGTATCAAGGGGCAAGGGAGGGAGGGAGGAAAGTAAAGAATTTGAATTAAGAGCACCTTCAACCACTTCAGGGAGGACCAAAGCACTTCAAAGTCAATGAAATGCTTTTAAAATGTTCTAACTGTTACAATGTAGAAAAATGGTTTACATATAGCAAGACCCCGCACCAGCAGAATGTGACAAGTGACCAAAAAACCAGTTTTTGGTTGCATTTGTTGAGAGATAAATATTGGCCATGAACTGGGAATGACGCCCCCATTCTCCTTTAAAGATTGCCACAGGGCTTTTCATCACCCCGGGATGTTTAACCTCTCATCTGAAAACTGAAACCTGTGACAGCTCCCTCTCCACTATAAACATCAACTGTGAATAGGTAAATTTTCCTTTGGATAGAAAAATAGCAGTAACAGAAGGGAACAGGTTTCAGGTGATCTCAAAAAGAATCATAACGGAGACCAGAAAATGCCTTAACACGTCTAGATTGTGGAATTCATTGCCTCAGTGGTGGAATCTTCCACATCCCTGCTCGATTACACACCGCTCCTCCCAGTTAGTGGGAGTGAACACAGATGCAGTAAAGCTCCAGTGCATAAATTCCTTTAAAAGGGAATTAGTTGCATATTGAAGGGGAACAAGCAGGTGAGTGGGATTAGACTGCAGGAAATATTGATGGTAGAACTTTTTGAAACATAAGCAAGGTTGAACATAACTGTAAATCTATGATGTAAAACTGCCAGGTGGAAATGATTTCAGGCCATGTGAATACATTCACAGCAAAATACATCTCTCTGCTATTTAAACAGCCAGATTAAAATCTCCATCAAGGTGCAGGTTAAACATTTTTATTGGAATACTAGATAGCAATTTTTAACTTAGAATCATAGAATAGAATCCCTACAGTGCAGAAGTAGGCCATTCAGCCCATTGAGTCTACAGTGACTTTCTAACAGAGCATATTACCCAGGCCCTATCCCTGTAACCCAGGCTACAAGATGGAGGCATGTAAAATTGCCGCTCCGACACAACCCTCCCTGATGAGCTCAATGCATTTTGAGCAAGCGGTCAGCGAGAGCATGCCCTCCACCTGGAAGCCCTCGATGAACCTATATCCAGGGTCACCACTGCAGATGTCAGAGCAGCTTTCTTGAAGGTCAACCCTTCAAACAACTGGCCCGATGGGGTACCCGGATGTGCACTCAGATCCTGCGAGGATCAGCTGGCAGAGGTATTCACAGACATCTTCAATCTCTCTTTACAACAATCTGAGGTCCCTATCTGCTTTGAAAAGATGACCATCATCCTAGTACCTAAGAAAAACCAAGCAGCGTGCCTTATTGACTATCAGTCGGTGACTCTGACATCCATCATTATGAAATGCTTCAAAAGGTTAGTCATGGCACGAATCAATTCCAGCCTCTCAGACAACCTGGAACAGTTTGCCTACCGCCACAACAGGTCCACAGCGGATGCCATTTCCCTGGCCTTGCACTTAACCCTGGAACACCGAGATAACAAGGACACCTATGCCACACTCCTATTTATTGACTACAGTTCAGCCTTCAACACTATTATTCCTACAAAACTCATCTCCAAACTCCATAGCCTGGGCCTTGGCACCTCCCTCTGCAACTGGATCCTGAACTTCCTAACTCACAGACCACAATCGGTAAGGATAGGTAACAACACCTCCTCCACAATCATCTTCAACACTGGTGCCCCACAAGGCTGTTCTCAGCCCCCTACTATACTCTTTATACGCTTATGACTGTATGGCCAAATTCCCCTCCAATTCGATTTTCAAGTTTGCTGACAACACCACAGTAGTGGGTCTTTTCTCAAACAATGATGAGTTAGAGAACAGGAATGAGACAGAGATTCTGATGAACTGATGTGGCAACAATAATCTCTCCCTCAATGTCAACAAAACAATGGAGTATCGACTTCAGGAAGCGTAAAGGAGAATATGCCCCTGTCTACATCAATGGGGACGAGACAAAAAGGGTCGACAGCTTCAAGTTTTTAGGTATCCAGATCACTAACAACCTGTCCTGGTCCCCCCATGCCGACACTATAGTTAAGAAATGCTCACCAATGCCTCTACTTTCTCAGAAGAATAAGGAAATTTGGCATATCAGCTACAACTCTCACCAACTTTTACAAATGCATGATAGAAAGCATTCTTTCTGGTTGTTTCACATCTTCGTTTGGCTCCTGCTCTGCCCAACACCACAAGGAACTACAAAAGGTTGTGAATATAGACCAATCCATCATGCAAACCAGCCTCCTATCCATTGACTCTGTCTACACTTCCCGCTGCCTCGGCAAAGCAGGCCACATAATTACGGGCTCCATGCACCCTGGACATTCTCTTTTCCATCTTCGCACTTCTGGAAAAAGATAAAAGTTCAAGGTCACGTACCAATTCCCTACTGCTGTCAGACTTTTGAACGGACTTACCTTGCATTAAGTTGATCTTTGTCTACACCCTAGCTATGACTGTAACACTACATTCTGCACTCTCTCGTTTCCTTCTCTATGAATGGTATGTTTTGTCCGTATAGCGTGCAAGAAACAATACTTTTCACTGTATGTTAAAACACGTGATAATAATAACTCAAATCAAATGTATTTGCCCTCTAATGCCCTTAATCTGCCTATCTTATGACACTAAGGGAAAATTTAACATGGCCAATCCACCTAACCAACACAACTTTGGATGGTGAGAGGAGACCAGAGCACCTGGAGGAGACCTACACAGACACAGGGAGTACATACAAACTCCACATAGATGGTTATCCGAGGCTAGAATCGACTCTGGTCCCTGGCGCTACATAATAAAGAAAACTAATCATCTGTGATAAACAAAATAAATTTTAGGCATTTGATTTTTGCCATCCTGGACAGTCCCAGGCAGTCAGTGCTTCACATCAGTGTGACAGGCTTTGGGGCTGCAGATGCATCATTTATTGCCATGCATTTCTGTTAGACATACAGGACAACAGAAACAACCCTTTCCACTTTCCTCAAATTTATTTTTGGTTGTTTTCTTCTCCACTATTAACATTTGATCACATTTGTAAAAGAAACATAAATAGGGAGCTGGACAGGACATTGGATTAGATATTTGCATTGCCCCTCTGTAAAAGAGTTTAAAACCAGTCTAAGACTGATGGATGGATGGCTCCTCTGTTGGACCTGACTATGTTCATTAATTGGCCATCACCTGATAATCTCATGAGACTAATTTCTTAGGCAGGGTGTTACAGGCTCCCGTTGGCAGAAAAGGAAGGCCATTTAATATGCCATTTATTTTGGTGAAATGCTGCCGGGCAGGAGGCCATGTTTAATTCTCTCGCATCTTAATAATGGCATAATCTTGGCAATTTTTCAATTTGAGGAATAATTTCCAAATTATGAACATTTTGTAAGAACAACATTCTTTTTGTACCTGCAATTTTGTCACCTATTCTTTTAAAACTCTGGGTTGAAATTGCAAGGATCTGTGCTTGTTTCCCACTTATTTATTATCTATGAGTGACTTAGCTGAGGGGGTACGAGTGTAATCAACTCAACTTTGCTGATGATACAGAGATAGGTAGGAAATCAAGCTCCGAGCAGGTGCAAACAGGCTCAAAAGGGTATAGATAAATTAGGTAAGCGGATAGGAGGCTGGCAGATGGAATAAAATGTGGCAATAAAGGGGGTGTAGGACTAGAGTTGAGAGAGAAATCAGGGAGGCAAAAAGAGGCAGAAGATTGCTTTGGCAGATAAAGCAAAGGAAATCCAAAGTTCTACAAATACGTAAGGGCAAAAGAGTGACTAGGGAGAGAGTAGGACCGCTTAAGGATCAACAAAGTCATCTATGTGTCACCCACAAGAGATTGGTGAGATCCTAAATGAATACTTCTCATCAGTATTTACTGTTGAGAAAAGCATGGATATTAGGGAACTTGAGGACATAAATAGTGATGTCTTGAGGATTGTACATATTACAGGGAAGGAGATGCTTGAAGTCTTAAAGCACATCAAGGTAGATAAATTCCCAGGACCTGATGAAGTGTATCCCAGGACATTGTGGGAGGCATTGGAGGAAATTGCGGATCCTCTAGCAGAGATATTTGAATCATCGACAGTCATAGGTGAGGTGCCTGAAGATTGGAGAGTGGCAAATCTTGTGCCTTTGTTTAATAAGGGCTGCAGGGAAAACCTTGGAACTATAGCTCAGTGAACCTCACATTTGTGGTGGGTAAATTATTGGAAGGTATTTTGAGAGATGGGATTACAGGCATTTAGAGACACAAGGACTGATTAGGGACAGTCAGCATGGCTTTGTGAGTGGAAAATCACACCTCACAAATTTGATTGAGTTCTTTGAAGGGGTAACTGAGAAGGTAGATGAGGGCAGTGCAGTTGATGTTGTCTACATGGACTTTAGCAAGGCCTTTGACAAGGCACCACATGGTAGGTTGTTGCATAAGTTAAATCTCATGGGATCCAGGGTGAGATAGCTAAATGGATACAAAATTGGCTTGATGACAGAAGCCAGAGAGTGATTGTAGAGGGTTGTTTTTCAAACTGGGGGCCTGTGACCAGCAGTGTGCTTCAGGAATCAATGCTGGATCTATTGTTATTTGTCATTTATCATTTATATTAATGATTTGGATGAGAATATAGGAGGCATGGTTAGTAGGTTTGCAGATGACACAAAGATTGGCGCATAGTGTACAATAAAGAAGGTTATCTGGAATTGTAGCGGGGTCTTGATCAATGGGCCAGTGGGCTGACGGATGGCAGATGGAGTTTAATTTAAATAAATGTGAGGTAATGCATTTTGGGAGACTGAACCAGGGCAGGACTCATTCAGTTAATGGCAGGGCATTGGAAAGGGTTACAGAACAAAGGATCGAGGGGTACAAGTTCATAGCTCCTTGAAAGTGGAGTCACAGGTGGATGGTGCAGTGAAGAAGGCATTCAGCACGCTTGATTTCACTGGTCAGAAAACAGGAGTTGGGGTGTCATGTTGAAGTTGGAGAAGACATTAGCAAGGCCACACTCGGAATGCTGTGTACAACATAAAAACATAGAACATTACAGCACAGTACAGGCCCTTTGGCCCTCAATGTTGTGCCATGCTATGTCCAATCCCAAGATCAAGCTATCACCTCCCTATAATTCTGGAGTGCTCCATGTGCCTATCCAATAACTGCTTGAAAGTTCCTAAAGTGTCCGACTCCACTATCACAGCAGGCAGTCTATTCCATACCCCAACCACCAAGAATCTACCTCGGACATCCCTCCTATATCTCCCACCATGAGCCTTATAGTTATGCCCCTAGTAAGAGCTACATCCACCCAAGGAAACAGTCTCTGCACGTCCACTCTATCAATCCCTCTCATCATCTTATAAACCTCTAATAAGTCGCCTCTCATCCTCCTCCTTTCTAAAGAGAAAAGCCCCAGCTCTCTCAATCTTTCCTCATAAGACCTACCCTCCAAAGCAGGCAGCATCCTGGTAAATCTCCACTGCACTCTCTCTAATGCTTCCACACCCTTCTTATAATGAGGTGACCTGAACTGAACACAATATTCCAGACGTGATCTCACCAATGTCCAGTATAGTTGCAGCATAACCCCACGGCTCTTAAACTCAAACCCCTGTTAATAAATGCTAACACACTATAAGCCTTCTTCACAGCTCTATCCACTTGAGTGGCAACCTTCAGAGATCTGTGGATATGAACCCCAAGATCTCTCTGTTCCTTCATGTTCCTTAGAACCATGCCGTTGACCCTGTAATCTGCACTCAAGTTTGTCCTACCAAAATGAATCACCTCATGCTTATCAGGGTTAAACTCCATCTGCCACTTTTCGGCCCAGCTCTGCATCCTATCAATGTCTGTTTGCAGCCTGCAAGAGCCCTCCACCTCATTCACTACTCCACCAATCTTAGTGTCGTCAGCAAATTTACTAATTCACCCTTCAGCCCCTTCTTCCAAATCATTGATAAAAATCACAAATAGCAGAGGACCCAGCACTGACCCCTGTGTTACACCGCTGGTAACTGGCCTCCAGTCTGAAAATTTTCCCTCCAGCACCACCCTCTGTCTTCTATGATACAGCCAGTTACTTATCCAATTGGCCAAATTTCCTTCTATCCCACACCTCCGTATCTTCTTCATCAGCCTACCATGGGGAACCTTATCAAACGCCTTACTAAAATCCAGGTATACGACATCAACTGCTCTACCTTCATTAACACACTTAGATACCTCCTCAAAGAATTCAATCAAATTTGTGAAGCAGGACTTACCCCTCACAAAACCGTGCTGACTATCCTGCATTAAACTGAATCTTTCCAAATGGCCACAAACCCTATTTCTCAGGACCCTTTCCATTAACTTACCGACCACCAAAGTAAGACTAACTGGCCTATAATTACCAGGGTCATTCCTATTTCCTTTCTTGAAAAGAGGAACAACATTTGCCACTCTCCAGTCCTCTGGCACTATCCCTGTGCACAGTGAAGACCCAAAGTTCAAAGCTAAAAGCTCTGCAATCTCATCCCTTGCCTCCCAAAGTATCCTAGGATGTATCCCATCTGGCCTAGGCAACTTACCCACCCTCAGGTTTTTCAAAATTGCTAATTCACCTTCCCTCAGGACATCTACCTCCTCCATCCTATCAGCCTGTATCATGCACTCCTCCTCAAAAACATGGCCTCTCTCCATAGTGAACACTGAAGAAAACTATTCATTCAGTGCCTCACCTATCGCTTCTGACTCCATGCACAAGTTTCCACTACTATGCTTGACTGGCCCTAACCTCACCCTGGTCATTCTTTTATTTCTCACATAAGAGTAAAAAGCCTTGGGGTTTTCTTTTATCTGACTGCTAAGGACTTCTCATGCCCTCTCCGAGCTCTCCTAAGCCCTTTCTTTAACTCATTTCTAGCCACTTGTAACACTCAAGCGACCCAACTGAACCTTGTTTTTTTCATCCTTACATATGCTTCCTTTTTCTTCTTGACAAGACATTCAACCACCTTTGTGAACCATGGTTCCCTCACTCGGCCATTTCCTCCCTGCCTGCCAGGGACATATCTATCGAGGACATGCGGTATTTGTTCCTTAAAAAAGCTCTACTTTTCATTTGTGCCCATACCTGACAGTCTCTGCTCCCATCTTATGCTCCCTAATTCTTGCCTAATTGCATCATAATTACCCCTGCTCCAATTATAAACCTTGCCTTGTCGTGTGACCCTATCCTTCTCCATTGCAATAATGAAGGACACCGAATTGTGGTCACTATCTCCAAAGTGCTCTCCCACAAACAAATCTAACACTTGGTCCAGTTCATTACCCAGTACCAAGTCCAATGTGGCCCCACCTCTTGTCGGCTTACTCACATATTGTGTCAGGAAACTCTCCTGCACACACTGTACAAAAAGTGTCCCATCTGAACTATTCGAGCTATAAAGGTTCCAATCAATATTTGGAAAGTTAAAGTCGCCCATGGTATCTACCCTGTGACCTCCACACCTATCTATAATCTACTTTGCCATTTCCTCCTCCACATCTCTATTACTATTTGGGGGCCTATAGAAAACGCCTAACAGTGTGACCAATCCTTTCCTATTTCTAAGTTCAGCCCATATTACCTCAGTAGGCAGTGTACAGTGTACAGTTCTGGTCGCTCTATTATAGAAAGGATATTATCAAACTAGAAAGAGTGCAGAAAAAATTTAGAATGCGACCCAGAACTTGATGGTTTGAGTTATAAGAAGAGGCTGGATAGACTGTGACTTTTTTCTCTGGAGCACAGGAGGCTGAGAGACGATCTTGCAGAGGACTTTAAAATAATGAGGGGCATATTTTCCTAAAGGTAGGGGAGTCTAAAACTAGAGGGCTTGATTTAGGGTCAGAGGGGAGAGATACAAAAGTGCCCAAAGGGGCAATTTTTTCACAGAGGGTGGCATCTGGAACAAGTTGCCAGAGGTAGTAGTAGAGGCAGGTAAAATTTTGTCTTTTAAAAAGCGTTTAGACAGTTAAATGGATAAGATGGGTAAAGAGGAATATGGGCCAAATGCAGGCAATTGGGGCTAACGTAGGGGTTTAAAAAAGGCCTTTACTGCGATGTGGTTAAAGTATTTAGGGGGGGCACGGTGGCTAGCATTGCTGTCTCAGAGCGCCAGGGACCCGGATTCAATTTCTGGCTTGGGTCACTGTCTGTGTAGAGTTTGCACATTCACCCCGTGTCTGCGTGGGTTTCCTCTGGGTGCTCCGATTTCTTCCCATAGTCTGAAAGATGTGCGGGTTAGGTTGATTGGCTCTGTGAAGTTGCCACTCAGTGACACTACCTCTTCGATGCATTTTTTAATTCTTTCGTCAATCTACGATGTTTCCCCTCGAGATCTATTTCTAATTTTCTTTGTTATTTCAGGTCATTTATTCTCTTTCTCTGCAGCGAAGAATGAATACAAGTATTAACAAGTTTGCCACTGAATGATTTTCAATTACAGTATCACCCATATTTGTCTTTCAGGGATTCATTTTAATCCGGCTGCCATCTTTTTCTCAATATGGCCGTAAAAGCTTTAATTATTACCATTGATCGGTTTTTTCTCATATTCCTCTTCTGCAAATCTTACTACTTTTCTTCATATCACTCCCAGTCTGCCTCATTGTTTTGTGCTAAATCTCAATTCTTTTTTTGTCAATATGTAATGGTCTGTAATTTATGTAAAAACTCTTGCCCTTGACAGTGTATATGTAGGTCTTACCTTGTATTCAAACCAAGGCTCTCTTTCTCAATCCATTCACCGACTAAACCTGCAGTGGACAATCTCATCATTCTGCTCGACTCAACATCAGGGATGCAGTTCTCCAGCCTGGGCACATTGCCGGACTGTACATCTGCCTCTTTTGCTGTTTTGGATAAACCCCAATCAAGAACCCATTGCTCAAAACTTCTTTCAACAGCCCTGCCACTTTCCTCCTCAGTTAGTCAGGAGTCTGTGGCCCGACTCTACAATCCTGTTCATTCTTGCTGAGGGCCTGGATATTCACCAGCCACCCCATCCCCCCCAACCCGAGTCTAAATCAAGTTGGAAATGTGATCACTTTTAGTTTGAAATTCCTTATTTACAAATTAATGCAACAAAAGACTGGATTGGCAATGAGCATGAACTTAATGGGCTGAAAGACGGCCTCCTGTGCTGTAATGATTAAGTATTGCTGTTTGTATGTGCTGTTGATAACTTGCAGCTAAATCCAGAAACAACTTCAACTTGATATCCAATTGAGGAGGCAGGAAACACAGTAATCCTGGTGTGTTTTGCTTAGATTTATATCTCTTTTTAAGCCATACTTTAAACTTTAGTTTACTTTATTTACAATGAAAAATGACAAACACAGAACTCTACACAGCGTTTGAGTGAAATTTCCCATCAAATTACAGGGCCAATTACAACTGGTGCCAGCTACAAACTTTGTCTCTTTAAGAGAGGCATTCTTCCTTACACAATGGGTCAAAGTCAGCCCCCAGTATTGGTGAAGCACAGGTTGGAAATCAGAATTTGGCTCTATGGGGCCAACTCATGTGTCCAGTTAACCAAGAGTCTATACCCGGGGCAGAAACTTGCACAATCTCTTCCTCGCAGCATCTTGTGCAAGATAAATGCACAGCTTTTCCTCACACAGCGACACATACTGATTCAGAAATTAACATCCTGGCTACTTTCACTTAAACTACAGATGGAAACTGCCCGTCATTCCACACGGACAAAGGGGTCAGTGGATGCCTTGGTGGTTATTTTCCAGACGTCGCTGGATTCCGGGGAAGTGCCGGAAGATTGGAAAACGGCAAATGTTACGCCGTTGTTTAAGAAGGGTGCCAGGCAAAAGGCAGGGAATTACAGGCCGGTTAGTTTAACGTCTGTTGTAGGTAAAATGTTAGAATCCGTCATCAAGGAGGAAATAGCGAGGCATCTTGAGGGGAATTGCTTGATAGAGCAGACGCAGCACGGTTTCGTTAAAGGGAAGTCGTGTCTGATGAATTTACTGGAGTTCTATGATGATGTGTCTAGGGCGGTGGATAGAGGAGAGCTGGTGGATGTGGTCTTTCTTGATTTTCAGAAGGCGTTTGACAAGGTACCTCACAAGAGGTTATTGCAGAAGGTCAGGGGACATGGAGTTGGGGGTAGGGTGTTAGCGTGGATAGAGGATTGGTTGTCAAATAGGAGGCAGAGAGTGGGGGTCAATGGGTGCTATTCGGATTGGCGGTTGGTGACTAGTGGAGTGCCCCAGGGGTCGGTGCTGGGGCCTCAGCTATTTACCATTTATATAGATGATCTGGAGGAGGGAACCGAGTGTATGGTGTCGAAATTTGCTGATGACACCAAGATTAGTGGAACGGCAAATTGTGCGGAGGGTGTGGAGAGTCTACAGAAGGATCTAGATAGGCTGGGCGAATGGGCCAGGAAATGGCAAATGGAATTTAATGTTGGCAAGTGCGAGGTGGTCCACTTTGGTAGGAATAATGGTAGGAAGGATTAATACTTACGTGGCAAACAACTGCAGCAGGCGACGGTGCAGAGGGACCTCGGGGTCCTTGTGCATGAGTCGCAAAAACCCAGCTTGCAGGTGCAGCAGGTGGTCAGGAAGGCGAATGGGATGCTGGCCTTCATAGTGAGGGGGATTGAATATAAAAGTAGGGAGGTCTTGCTGCAGCTGTATAGGGCATTGGTGAGGCCGCAGCTGGAGTACTGTGTGCAGTTTTGGGCGCCGTACTTACGCAAGGATATTTTGGCCTTGGAGGGAGTGCAGAGGAGGTTTACTAGGCTGATACCGGAGTTGAGGGGATTGAGCTATGAGGAGAGGCTGAATAGACTAGGCTTGTACTCGTTAGAGTTTAGAAGAATGAAGGGAGATCTCATTGAGACGTATAAGATGATGAATGGGATGGATAGGATAGAGGTGGAGAGACTCTTCCCGCTCAGAAAGGACAGTAGGACTAGGGGGCACAGCCTCAAGATAAAGGGGGGGCTGTTTAGAACGGAGTTGAGGAAGAACTTCTTCGCTCAAAGGGTGGTGAATCTCTGGAATTCTCTGCCCGTTGAAGTGGTGGAGGCTACCTCGCTAAATATTTTTAAGACGCGGGTTGATGGGTTTTTGATAAGAGAGGGGATTAAGGGTTATGGGGAGAGGGCGGGAATGTGGAACTGAGCCACGACAGATCAGCCATGATCTTATTGAATGGCGGGGCAGGCTCGAAGGGCTAGATGGCCTACTCCTGCTCCTATTTCTTATGTTCTTATGTTCTTAACCCTTTCAAACAGAGTGCTGGCCCCCAGCTCAACTCTGCTCAGGGCTGTGCCCAGCAGGTTAACAAACCTGTCAGTGTAAAGAATGTGGTCTTTCATCAGCTCCTCTCAAAAAAATGTATTTGCTTGGCACGGTTTAAATGAATGCACTTTTTTCCCATCACCCATCTCTTAGCCTGGATAGGCTGAGCGAGTGGCTGAGGACCTGGCAGATGGAGTATAATGTTAGCAAGTGCGAGGTTATCCACTTTGGTAGAAATAATAGAAGGAGGGATTATTATTTAAAAGGTGAAAAGTTGCAGCATGCTACGGTGCAGAGGGACCTGGGGGTCCTTGTGCACGAATCGCAAAAACCCAGTCTGCAGGTGCAGCAGGTGATCAAGGCGGCGAATGGAATGTTGGCCTTTATCGCGAGGGGGATAGAATATAAAAGTAGGGAGGTCTTGCTGCAACTGTGCAGGGTACTGGTGAGGCCGCAGCTGGAGTACTGTATGCAGTTTTGGTCGCCGCACTTGCGGGAGGATATATTGGCCTTGGAGGGAGTGCAGAGAAGGTTCACTAGGCTGAGATGAGGGGGTTGGCCTATGAAGAGAGACTAAATAGACTGGGTCTGTACTCGTTGGAGTTTAGAAGGCTGAGGGGGGATCTTATAGAGACGTATAAGATAATGAAGGGGATAGATAGGGTAGAAGTAGAGAGATTCTTCCCGCTTAGAAAGGATAGCAGGAGTAGAGGGCACAGCCTCAAGATAAGGTGGGGGACAGTTTAGATCGGAGTTGAGGAGGAACTTCTTCACTCAAAGGGTGTTGAATCTCTGGAATTCTCTGCCCGTTGAAGTGGTGGAGGCTACCTCGCTGAATATATTTAAGTCACGGGTAGATAGGTTTCTGATAGACAGGGGAATTAAGGGTTATGGGGAGAAAGTGGGAAAGTGGAACTTATCCACTTCAGATCAGCCATGATCTTATTGAATGGTGGGGCAGGCTCGAAGGGCTAGATGGCTTACTCCTGCTCCTATTTCTTATGTTCACTGACTTAAACACAGGACTAACAAGCTCAATCTTTTTGCCTTGTATACTGCTGTTCTTTCGAAATTTTAGTCAGTACACCAACTGTTCTTCAAAACACAAGTCGAAAATCTACTTACTGTTCATTCAGGATTAAGGGAAAGAAACTGAGAAATTTGGTGTGGGCAATTGAGCTGTCTTTAGCATTGCTCATAAATGATGCACCATTCCATTCGAAAGAGCACTGGGCAATCTTCCCAAAGTACATTTACGATCAGATTAGGAGTTGGAACAGAGGCTAACTAACTCTGCCAGACGTCAAACACTTGACATAATAATTACTGCACAAAATTGCTTTTAAGACATGCTCTCAAGCTGCACACTAAAACTAACTTCTACTGGCTACAGTTCTGGTTGAAAGCCCTCTAACTCTGGCAGGGTAATTCTCTTGCTGCCACTTGGTAAAATACCATTCATGGCCATGATTGGTTTACTAAGCATGAACTAGACTGGAATATGTTCATTATATCCAAATATCCTTGCATATAGTTAAGATCATTCCACATCTGCCATGTGCAGAACTGGGTAGAATGGTCAAACCAATTTAAATTCTTACTTTTGGTACAGCAAGTGGGTGAGGTAAAGTATGTTGTGCTGATGCCATCAAAAGTTAGAGGTAGCTGAACAAGTTAAGCAATTTATGGAAGTAATTTCTACCAGAATAGGATTGTCCTCCAAGTTAGCAAGCTGGCAGTGTGAGGTTTGGCAGGTTTGAAACTGTGCGCTTACGCTGGTTTGCGTACAAGTGTGCTCAGTTGTGCTGATGTGCTTGTTTATGTGAGAGAAACAGGAATTTATGTGGGGAGAAGTTCAAATGATAACTTGTTGATAAAGTTCTTGTTTTCCAGACTCTCTTAAAACAAAAGTCTCCAAGAGTCTGTGCAATGTTCTCCCATCCCCATTCATGCACAGGTGGTGTCCAAGTGCTTGCTCCATTGTACTTACACTGGGATCTTTCCACAAGTCATATTTTGCTGTTAATTATAATGAATTATCTATTATAATTCCACTATTGATTAAATATCTCAACGTAATGAAGAATTCTTTGACACTGCCTGTTTGCCAAGGTTTTTGGTTAGTCAGCAAGCGAAAACCATATACACATGGCCTCTGGGAATTATACAAGTAAAGCTTCTCTCAGTGCTGCCTCATACCATTAAAGCTGATTTTACAATAACCTGCACCAAAACACTGGTTCAGTGGGTGCGACTTCAAGTCTGAAGATTGAGGGTTCAAACTCCACTGCAGGATTTTCGACTTGGAATGCAATACTGAGGGAATATAGCACTGTCACCATTCGAATAATAAACCAAACTCCAGTCTGTCTCCTAAAGTGGATGTAAAAGATCTCATGACACTATTTTGTAGGTAAGTTCTCCTGCTGCCTCACTTGAACTGAATGTAAAGCATTTTGAAACATTGTGAGAAGTGGAAATACTTTATAAATATAAGTTTTTTCTTCCCTGTGACAGCTTGTTTTGCCAAATGTATATGACACAGGCAGATTGCTCAATGAAGCAAGAGCATCCATAGCCTTGGATATCACAACACAACAACCGTAGGGCATGGAACTTACAACTACATGGAGTGGCTGGGATGATTAGTATAGATGTTTCCGAGAAGGGAGGCAATGGGGAGGAGGTTAGGTAGTAACATGTGAGAGATAGGAATTGAAGAAATTACTGATAAGGTAAGGTGAAGTAAGATGGGAGGAAACTGGTGTGAACAAATACCTGGAAGGGCTGAATGGCCTTTCTCTGTACTATTAATTGTATGTACATTAATGTTCAGTTTTGTGATTTTAATACTGAAATCGTACTGGACAGATAAGCTAGAATTATAAAAGTCAGTTCACATTCATTCCCTCTGACACCAGCACACAGTGACAGCAGTCTGCACCATATATAAGATACGCTGCAGCATCTCGCCATCACGGAAACATAGAAAACGCAGGAGGCCATTTGGCCCTTTGTGCCTGCTCTGATGTTCATTGGTTGATCATCCAACTCAATAGCCAGATCCCGCCTTCCCCCAAAGGTTCCTTTGACAGCACTTTCCAAACCTGCAACCTCGCGAAGGCAACAGATGCATGAAAACATCACCATCTGCAAGTTACCCCTCAAGTCATTTGCATTTCTGACTTGGAAATATATCACTGTTGCTTCAACGACACTGGGTCAAAATCCTGGAACTCCCTCTCTAACAGCACTCTGGGTGTAGTTACACATCACGGACTCAGCAGTTCAAGAAAGCAGCTCACCGCCACATTCTCAAGGGCAGTTAGGGATGGGCAACAAATGCTGGCCTTACCAATGATGCCCACATCCCATAGCATAATAAACAAAAAGCCCTGAGATGCCAGGTGACTGAAAGAGGCACTGTGCGAAGCTTCTTGTGTCTAAATCTGGGAACAGGAGAAAAAGGCAAGTGTCAAGGGTCCGGTTGGGGAGCGTAAAAAAGCCCGGAAGTTGGTTGGCAGGGTGGGGGGAGCAATTGGGATCTTGTGCAGAAGGCAGTCTGGAGGTCGCTCGGCCTTAAGGGGAGTGTGCTCCCATTCAGACTTTAATGGAGCCTCCCCTCCCCTGCACTCAGCCTCCAAACTTCTCACCCACGCCCGCTTAAAAATTGAGGCTGGGTGGGAAACGGCCATTCATTGAAATCTTGTCCACCCCAGCGTAACGTCATTAGGTTGCAGTGTTAATGTAAGCCTTACTTGTGACTATAAATAAACTTCTTTTTAAAATTGTTGTGCGGTTGGAACAGGTGAGAATCTGGAGGGAATCCTATTTGTGAAGTTTCGCAATCCTCCTACTGATTCAGAACCTGACGGGGAAAGGGGGCAGTGTTAAATTCTGGCTTATTATTCTTCTGCTTTCCCTTTCGCATCTATTTAAAAAAGGGGACACTCCTCAGTTATACCTATTGCAATGATGTGCAGCACCGTGGCCGCCCCATCTTCCCAATTTAACAGTACGGGTAGTTTGCATAAAAGCTCTAGCACCTTCTGAATTTCATCACAGTAGCCTGCATCAAACTCATTAGTCATGGATTTATTTATCTGTGGTCACAAGCAGGCTCACACATGGGAGGAAACTGGAGCACCAGGAGGAAACCCGTGCAGATTCTGCACAGACAGTGACCCAAGCTGGGAATCGAACCTGGGTTCTTGGTACTGTGAGGCAGCAGATCTAATCATTGTGCCACCGAATCCTTGTGCCAGTGTCTCAGGGCCTCAGGTCTCCGCTGTCAATAACACAAGGAAATAGTGTATTGTTGTCCCATCACATTATCACCTCACAGAGTTCATCAACACCAAATGCAGCAGAATCCAGCTTATCCGCCTCCACTCAATTCACCACTCAAGAGCTTCAAGTGTCAGGACCCTGGATATTCAACTTTACTAGCCTCAGTGGAAATTTTGGCAGTTGGCAACAATAGGAAAATATCCTACATGAAAATTTACCAAAGGAAAATAAATACAATTCACTGTCATCCATTCCAAGAAAAATACTTGTTTCTTCTCTTTTTAATTATAGCAATATTTTAAGTAAAATTCTGGATCACATATGTAAGACATTCAGTTAGAAAGATTAATACTATTATCGGATACCAACTGGTGGGACAATCAACCCTTTGTGGATTGCAGAATTTCTGCATGAGAGTAGAAAATGTTAATTAGGCTCCAGATAGTGCTGTGCATCACAAATGTCAGCATTTCTCCCATTTTTCTAGTTGTGTGAGATGATAGACAAAATGTCCAAAAATTGCAATGTGTGATGGTTTATGATGCTTCTAAAACAAGTACAGACACAGAAAACCCAGTGAAGAAACAAATATTTCCCTTTATTGTAGATGATTTTCAATATACTCAAGTTAAATTAGTTACTAAACATTTTGCTACATGAACTAAGACATTTTATCACAAGATCTGAAGCTCACTCTTTGGTACCTATTGATACAGTAAGTATCAGTGAATAACGCAATGTGGCATTTTCAGTTCATTTAGAAGTTAACATATTGAGCTTACTCCTTGGCCAACTGGACATTAGTGGGCTTGGCTCCTATTGGGATCCCATGCTTGTGCAGTGTGTTAATCAGGATTTCACGCATTTCACTATTGTAGGAATCAAAGTCAAACACGTTCCGAACCACATTTGCGAGTCCCTCAGTAGGGAATTTCTGTAGAGACAGACAAAGCACAAAAATAGAGTAATGTAAAAATTTCCATTGACGCATTCATACATCATCCTGTGTGAGCTCTGAACTTTAATCCAGTTTATATGGCCACTTCAATTATTTCCTGAGACACAGAGTGTATTATTTCTGGAAACTGGATGCAAGTTTTAATTAACTGCTCATTGCTTTTTTTGGTGAAACAATCAGTACTATGCTTAAAGTTAGAAGCATTTACTACCTATTGCAATCTTAAGTGTTCTGTGTGAGAAAATAGTGCTTAGTACAAACTGGGTCAATAGTATCTCTGCCAAAAGGGACTCTGCTGAGATGTAGAGCATATTCAGATCTGGTCCGATTAAATAACCGCCTTAAAATTGCTATGAGAATGACAAATTAACAGTCATCACAACTCAGAATTGCTGGAAAGGCTTCTTCCATAAAACAATTTTGGGGAAGAGTATACGAGCAAGAATGTTTATATGTATCACACACTTATCCTGACATTCACTCATTAACTTACGAAGAACCAATTTCTCAACACAACTGGGTTAAATGTCCTCTTCTGGTTGCTTTTTTTTTCTCACCTTTCTTTTCAGTCTCTTTTTTCCCTCTCTCTTTTCATCAATCTCTTTATAATTCTCATCTATTTCATCTACTCTGACTCTTTAACTTTTTTTTGTCTCTGTCATTGTCTGTTTCTTTCTCTATCTTTTCTTATCATTGGGTAGAGATAGATTATCAAGCACAACATTCATAAGACATAATTATTGTTGCCTTATTATTAATTTGTATGCCCAGCAACTTATGGCACAATTATAGTGGACCGAAAGAATGAGAGAAAGAGTTCAGTTTATGTCCTACATCATACGAAACGTCACTGCATATTGAACACGACATGTGCCAACCACACTAATTTTCAACATGGTCCAGATAGGCAATTGGTTTTGTTTGTTGATAACAATGTCACTGCTGAATCTGAAGATCATGCATCTGAAGAATCCAATCCAGGATTTCAGCATATAATCTAGACTGCCAAATTAGTGCAGTGCTCAAGGAGCGCTGCATTGTCAGATGTGCTGACTTTGGGTAAGACATTAAACCAGAACTTGTCGCCCTCAGGAAGATTCACAGCATCCTGCAAAGATGCAGAAGGGAATTCCTGATGACCTGGTGAATATTCCTCCCTCCAACAGCAACACCAAAACTAAGTTGTCATTCAAAGAACTTGCATGCTAACTCACGGCCTTGCCTGCCACATAACAAAGTGGTGGCATTTCAAAAAATCTGTTCATTTCTAGGAAGTTCTGGGGGATGCCCAGGAATATATTGAGGCACTGTATTAATGCAAGTTCTTTCTTGCTTAGTATTTAGATTGCAGATGAAGACACACAAACATCACTCTTAACATTTCCACTCAGAATAAAACTTAACTTCTGTGCTTGAAATTACAAAGGATCCTCACGTGCTGAGCATTTGTTTGATTCTGCTGAAACTTATTGTTCGAAACTGTGATCATTGTTTCAGCTAGGAGAAGTGACACAAAACAACAATAACTTGTATCAATGTTGCACTATAATCGCACCACAAATTGCTGGAAATGTGAATTACTAAACAACAATATCGATGTGTCTGCATGCGTTTCCTACAGTTTCCTCCCAAAATCAAAGAGGTGTAGGTTAGGTGGATTGGCCATGGTAATGGGCTTACAGGAGTAGTTGTAGAGGGGGAGGTGGACCAGCATAAGATATTCTGTTGGAGAACTGGTACAGACTTGGTGGGCCAAATGGCCTCCTTCTACAATGCAGGGATTCTATGATTTAAAAAAAAGACACATCTCAAAACATCTCACCAATGGGCGAAAGCGCTAAAGAGATATGAAGGAAAGGCAGGATCAGGATATTGAATTTGATGATTAGTCATGATCAAAATTAATGCCACAGCTGGCTCGAAGGGCCAAATGACCTAATCCTGCTTCTATTTTCCAAGCTTCTATGTCCCATTGCATTACATTTAGAACAGAAAATTTCCTGCTCTTCACAAAACAACGCCAAAGGATCCTTGAATCCACCTGTGATAGCTAAACATCTCATCCAGAAGTCTGCTCTTCCAACATTTGCTCTGCACTGCACTAAAATGTCAACCTACATTATGTTCTCAAATCTCCAGCTTGAGCTTCATCCCATGGCCTTCTGATTAAAAATGAGCCCTCCGAGCCCTGATTTGTACCTCAGTAGACATTAGGTGGCATGAAAGATTCCTTAAAACCTACAACTTTGACTGACCACTGTAATGCTCTTCTATACTAAAGATGTATTTTATGTTCGTTCGTAGGATGCAAATGCTGCTTCGAAGACCAGTATTTATTTTCCATCCCTAATTACTCTTAAGAAGGTAATGGGTGAGTTGCCTTCTTGAACTGCTGCAGTCCCTGAGGTGCAGGTGCATCCACAGGGGCTGTTAGAGGTTGGGGGGAGAGGGTGGGGAGGGGAGGGTGGGGAGGGGAGGGGAGGGGAGGGGAGGGAAGGGGGGAGGTGGGGAGGGGAGGGTGGGGAGGGGAGGGGAGGGGGGGGAGGGGAGGGAGGGGGGAGGGGAGGGAGAGGGGAGGGGAGGGAAGGGGGGAGGGGAGTGTGGGGAGGGGAGTGTGGGGAGGGGAGTGTGGGGAGGGGAGGGTGGTGGGGGAGGGAGGGGAGAGGAGGGGAGGGAGGGGAGTGGAGGGTGGGGTGGGGAGGGGAGGGTGGGGTGCGGAGGGGAGGGAGGGGAGGGTGGGGTGCGGAGGGGAGGGTGGGGTGCGGAGGGGAGGGAGGGGAGGGTGGGGTGCGGAGGGGAGGGTGGGGTGCGGAGGGGAGGGAGGGGAGGGTGTGGAGGGTGGGGTGCGGAGCGGAGGGTGGGGTGCGGAGGGGAGGGTGGGGAGGGAGGGGTGCGGAGGGGAGGGAGGGGTGCGGAGGGGAGGGTGGGGAGGGAGGGGTGCGGAGGGGAGGGTGGGGGGGAGGGGTGCAGAGGGGAGGGAGGGGAGGATGGGGGGGTGGGGTGCGGAGGGGAGGGTGGGGGGGTGGGGTGCGGAGGGGAGGGTGGGGGGGTGGGGTGCGGAGGGGAGGGAGGGGAGGGTGGGGGGTGGGGTGCGGAGGGGAGGGAGGGGGGGTGGGGTGCGGAGGGGAGGGAGGGGGGGGTGGGGTGCGGAGGGGAGGGAGGGGGGTGGGGTGCGGAGGGGAGGGAGGGGAGGGGAGGGTGGGGGAGGGTGGGGAGGGGAGGGGAGGGGGACGGGGAGGGGAGGGGGAGGGAGGAGGGAGGGAGTGTTCATGAGGTGGAAGAAAAACAGTGAAGGGAGGGAGTGGAATGGTTTGCTCAATTGCCAGGCATCTCAATACGTTTTTCAGCCAACGTAGGACTTTTGATTTGAAGTCACTATTGTAACATTGGAAACACAGCAGTCAATTTGCACACAGCAAACTCCCACAGCAATGTGATAATGACCAGAATATCTCCTGTGATCTTAACTGAGGGGTAAATACTGGCCAGTACACTGGGGATAAGTCCCATGTATTTTCTTGCAACAGCGCCATGGGATCTTTTATATCCACCTGGGAGGACAGTTTGATGTTTCCGCCAAAAAATGGCACATTTAACAATACAGCTCTCCCTCGATACTGTAATGGAGCATCAGCTCAGGTCTTTTGCATTGTTAAAGTACATGAAAGATGAGAATTCATGGGCTCAATGGTCTTCCTTCTAGTCTGAGGAGCAATGGGATTATAAAACAATGGCTGTAGATTACACACAGTTCTGAAGGTCTCAGGGTTGGATAAATGAAAAGAGTATTTAAAACCAGGCAGGTTGTTCCTAGGGATAAACTGATGCCTACCTAAGCTCACATACCTGTAGATGTTTTACAATATTAACAACCTCCCTTGTTGAATAAGGGTAGGCTATGGTTCCTTGATCAGCCATGTTTCTCAACTCGCCAAAGGCAGACACAAGCTTTTGTAGAACTGATTCTGGAACATCAGGACCATACTGTTGAAGCATGGCCAGTTCAGATCGGGGCTTGGGATTATCAACTGCATTGCAGCTAAAAATATCACCTGTTGAAAAAGGAAGAAAAAAACTTATTGCATCAGATTGTTTGAAAGATAACAACTGCTGGTCCAAACCTCATATCTGTGGCATCATTTTACAGGGTTCCACTCCCACTGCGAAGTCTCGCTTGTTGGGACTGTGGCTCATTGAGTTGCTGCAATATATCACCTGCCTTTGACTGATGCTCCCCTCCAGGATAGCGACCTCACAAAATGTCCCTTAAAAGACTGATGTTTCAAATTGTCATTAATCTTATAATATGGCTATTCTGTTCACTTTTTTACACAATGAGTTATAGGGTCTGGAATGCAGTGGAGACAGGTTCAATCGAGGCATTCAAGAGGGCATTCGATGATTATATGAATAGAAATTCCCATGGGATTGCAGGCAAGAATAACTCTACTGCATCCATTGCAGCAAAAACATTATTTTATAATGTCAAATCCCTATAATGGAAATATAAGAACATAAGAAATAGGAGCAGGAGTAGGCCATCTGGCCCTTCGAGCCTGCCCCGCCATTCAATAAGATCATGGCTGATCTGTCGTGGCTCAGTTCCACTTTCCCGCCCTCTCCCCATAACCCTTAATCCCCTCTCTTATCAAAAACCCATCAACCCGCTTCTTAAAAATATTTAGCGAGGCAGCCTCCACCACTTCAACGGGCAGAGAATTCCAGAGATTCACCACCCTTTGAGTGAAGAAGTTCCTCCTCAACTCCGTTCTGAACTGCCCCCCCTTTATCTTGAGGCTGTGCCCCCTAGTCCTACTGTCTTTTTTGAGCGGGAAGAGTCTTTCCACCTCTATCCTATCCATCCCATTCATCATCTTATACGTCTCAATGAGATCTCCCCTCATTCTTCTAAACTCTAACGAGTACAAGCCTAGTTTATTCAGCCTCTCCTCGTAGCTCAACCCCCTCAACTCCGGTATCAGCCTAGTAAACCTCCTCTGCACTCCCTCCAAGGCCAAAATATCCTTGCGCAGGTGCGGCGCCCAAAACTGCACACAGTACTCCAGCTGCGGCCTCACCAATGCCCTATACAGCTGCAGCAAGACCTCCCTACTTTTATATTCAATCCCCCTCGCTATGAAGGCCAGCATCCCATTCGCCTTCCTGACCACCTGCTGCACCTGCAGGCTGGGTTTTTGCGACTCATGCACAAGGACCCCGAGGTCCCTCTGCACCGTCGCCTGCTGCAGTTTTTCGCCACGTAAGTAATAGTCCTTCCTACCATTCTTCCTACCAAAGTGGACCACCTCACACTTGCCAACATTAAATTCCATTTGCCATTTCCTGGCCCATTCGCCCAGCCTATCTAGATCCTTCTGCAGACTCTCCACACCCTCCGCACAATTTGCCTTTCCCCCAATCTTGGTGTCATCAGCAAATTTCGACACCCTACACTCGGTTCCCTCCTCCAGATCATCTATATAAATGGTAAATAGCTGAGGCCCCAGCACCGACCCCTGGGGCACTCCACTAGTCACCAACCGCCAATCCGAATAGCACCCATTGACCCCCACTCTCTGCCTCCTATTTGACAACCAATCCTCTATCCACGCTAACACCCTACCCCCAACTCCATGTCCTCTGACCTTCTGCAGTAACCTCTTGTGAGGTACCTTATCAAACGCCTTCTGAAAATCCAGAAAGACCACATCCACCGGCTCTCCTCTATCCACCGCCCTAGACACATCCTCATAGAACTCCAGTAAATTTGTCAGACACGACTTCCCTTTAATGAAACCGTGTTGCGTCTGCTCTATCAAGCAATTCCCTTCAAGATGCCTCGCAATTTCCTCCTTAATGACGGATTCTAACATTTTACCTACCACAGACGTTAAACTAACCGGCCTGTAATTCCCCGCCTTTTGCCTGGCACCCTTCTTAAACAACAGCGTAACATTAGCCGTTTTCCAATCCTCCGGCACTTCCCCGGAATCCAGCGACGTCTGGAAAATAACCACCAAGGCATCCACTATCACCTCCGCCATTTCTTTCAGAACCCTCGGATGCATTCCATCCGGTCCTGGGGACTTGTCCACAATCAGCCCCTCCAGTCTGTCGCGCACCACCTCTCTAGTAACAGTAATGTCATTAAGACCCTCCAGTCCTACCACCTTTCCATCGCTAACACCCGGCAAATTATTCACGTCCTCCTCCGTGAAGACAGAAACAAAAAAGTTATTCAAGACCTTAGCCATATCCCCATCCCCTACCACTAGGTCCCCTTTCTCATCCGCTAAGGGACCAACGTTCACCCTAGCCAGCCTCTTCCTTTTTATATATTTATAAAAACTCTTGCTATCCTTTTTTATATTAAGTGCTAGCCCAGCTTCATAGCTTCTTCTACCCTCCTTTATCAACTTTTTTGTCAATCTTTGTTGACATTTAAACCTTTCCCAATCCTCTTCTCGCCCACTGCTCTTAGCTACTCTAAATTCCTCCGCTTTTAATTTAACACTTTCCTTCACCTCCTTCGTTATCCACGGCTTATTACCTCTCTTCCTACTGTCCTTTTTGACCATCGGAATAAATTTCTGCTGAGCACCAAGAAAGATCTCCTTAAAGACCCTCCACTGCTCCTCAGCAGACCTACCTTCCAACGCACTCCCCCAGTCCACATTCGCCAATTCTTCTCTCATCCTACCATACTCCCCTCTATTCAAACAAAGGACACGTGTCCGGGAACCCACTTTCTCCTCCTCCATCTGCAACAGAAACTCCACCATACAATGATCACTCTCTCCAAGAGGATCCTTCACCTCAAGGTCCCTAATTCTACCCGCCTCATTACATAGCACCAGATCCAAGATAGCTCGCTCCCTCGTCGGCTCCAACACACACTGTTCCAGGAAACTATCCCGGCAGCATTCCAAGAACTCCTCCTCGAGCCCACCTCGTCCAACATGGGTCGACCAATCAATATGCAGATTGAAATCTCCCATAACTACTGCCGTCCCATTCCTGCACGCCGCACTTATTTGCGCGTTAACAGCCCGCCCCACCTCCAGATCATTATTCGGGGGCCTATAGACGACACCCACCAGCGTCTTCCTCCCTTTGCTGTTCCTAATCTCCACCCACAACGATTCCACTTTCTGCTCTTTGGCTCCGATATCATCCCTTGCTACCACCTTGATGCTGTCCTTAATCAGCAGAGCTACGCCACCCCCTCTTTCCTCCTGCCTATCCTTCCTAAACACTTGATAGCCCTGTACATTCATCTCCCAGTCCCTGTCACCTTGCAGCCACGTCTCTGTAATGGCCACCAGATCGTATCCATTTGTGTCGATCTGCGCCACCAGCTCATCCACTTTATTCCGAATGCTTCGTGCATTCAGATAAAGCGCTTTCATCCCAGCCTTCTTCTGGACCCTATTTGCCGTAACGCCACCACTTGGGACATCCTCAGCCTCTTCCCTTACCTGTACCCTATCCTTAACTGTAGACCTCCTAACATCACCTACCCTTGCACCCTCCCCCCCCCTAATTAGTTTAAAGCCCTGTCTACAGTTCTCTTTACTCGATTCGCCAGCACTCTGGTCCCAGCACGATTCAGACCAACCCCATCCTGCCCGAACAAGTCCCACCTACCCCAATACTGGTGCCAATGCCCCATAAATTCGATCCCATTCCTCCCACACCAATCTCTGAGCCACCCATTCACTTCCTTTATCCTGTCAACCCTACGCCCGTCTGCACTCGGTTCAGGCAGTAGCCCAGAGAAGACCACCTTGTCGGTTCTACTTTTTAATTCCATTCCCAGCTTCTCATACTCCCTCCCCAGATCCTCAGTCCGCACTTTGCCTACGTCGCTGGCACCCACATGTACCACCACAACTGGGTTCTCACCCTCCCACTCCAGATTCCTCTGCAGCCCAGCTGCGACATCCTGTACCCGAGCACCAGGCAGACAACACACCCTTCTGTGCACTTTGTCATTGTGACAAAGGACAGTGTCAATACCCTTCACCCCACTATCTCCAATCACTACTACGTTCCTTTTCCCCTTCTCTTTGCCTATGTCCTGCTGCATCACTGTACCGTGTGCAGTTTGCTCACCAACCTCACCTGCCTCGTCCTCTTCCAGACTGGAAGCAAGAACCTCAAACCTGTTATGCAGATTAAGAGGCTGAGGCCTCCGCTCCTCACCCCCCTTCCTCCTCCCAGCAGCCCCCTTTTGTCCCTGACCCTTAGATTTAGACAGTCTAGGGGGGGTGGATGTCACTTGCACCCCATTGACAATGACACCCTCTCTCCCCCTGATGAGCCTCAGTGTCTGTAGCTCAGAGGCCAGCTCATCCACCTTGAGCTGGAGCTCCTCCAGCAACCTGCACTTACTGCAGACATGGCCACTGGGAAGGACCCTGGGGTCCACCAGTTCCCACATCATACAGGAACCGCACATCACATGCCCCTCCATTATTCAATATAATTTGTTGTGGGAAAAAATATTTTCCTTGTTTTTTGCTGTAGTAGTTTTGAAAAAAAAAATTTTTTTTTTTCCTTGTTCTTTCCACCTGGCCTTTTTACCTTCCAGCCCTTTTTGATATTAAGCCCTAATAGCTCACTCTGCTGCCCTCTCACTCCGCTGCCCGCTCCGACGCTGCCCGCTATCTACACCAGGCCTCCTTTTAAACTTGGCGCTGATTTAAAGCTGATGGGCCACAACTGCCTGATAATCACTCCCTCACAATTCTTAAAGCAGTAAATACAATAAGTAAATGCTTTAAACAGTTCTACAAAGAACAAAGTGCTTTAAACTTATTTTAAACAGGTTTTTAACAGGTAAAGTCTTAGCTTTCTCTCTGATGCTCCTTCCTCGTCTGCTCCAGCAAACAATGTAAGGCTTCACCGTGTGGACACTTGATAATTAAAGCTGATGGGCCACAACTGCCTGATAATCACTCCCTCACAATCTTGTGACTTTGCAAATTGGCTAAACATCTTTGGAACACTGCAATGCAAGTATTAGTTGTATTGAATTTGTAATAGTGCAGTGGTGCAGCACCATCATCTGCTAGTGTAAAGATGCACTTTCACAGACTTCAAGTGCGAACACATTATTAAGAATTCTACAGCAGCCTCATGGTTGTAGCTAGCTTGCAAAATGTCTCTTGCTCCATGGGCGTGATTTCATACTCGAGTCCTGATTGGTCACATAGACACTTATACTGCTGTGTTGCCCTTAAAGGGACAATCACTGCAGTTAGCGTCAATGGAGATGGGTTCCCTGTATTGAACAAGTACCACGGTACATGGATACAGTCAGATAAGTAAATTGAAGGGCAGGCTGGTGAGGCCAAAGGTCTTCTATGGCAAGAGGCACAACACACAATAAGAGGTAAGCTTTTTAATTCAAAATAAAAATTTGTAACCCCAGGAAAAGAATCAAGCCCAACCACAACAAGTCAATTAACCAAAGAAAAATGCAGGTAACAACATATATAAAAGCAGCAATGAAGGTCCAACCAATGACTAAAAAACCTACTGCACCTTTATCTCAGTAGGCACATATGCAGCACTGTTCTTTTCATGTATAGAGCAACAAGTAGTAAGCAGCTAGTGAGAAAATTGCTGGATCTGATGGAGGACCAATTTGCAGTCGACACAGCCTCCAACATGCCAGGGTATTTCTTCCCTTGTAAAAAATTCAATCCCTGCAAGGTGGGCAATAAAGCCCACATGTCAGCTGTGGCTCAGCTCCTCACTCTCACGACTGAGTCATCAGGTTCTGGGTTCAAGTCTCACTTCAGGGCTTGAGCACAGAAATTAAGGCTGACACTCCCAGTGCAGCACTGAGGGAGTGTGGGACTGTCAGAGGTCCCATTTTTCAGATAAGACATTATGGAAAAGATACCATGCCCACTATTTTGAAGAAGAGTAGGATGTTGTCACAGCTGTGCTGGCCAATCAATTTGTTCCTCAATCAACATCAGAAAAACAGATGATTTGGTCATTACCAAGTTGCCAATTGGGAAGTTTGTTGTGTCTCCAAAATTACAACAATGACCGACCATACTTCAAAATAATTTAAATAAAATGGAAAATGATTATTCTTCAGAATTCCAAAGTTCAGACAATTGAGAAGACTTTTATTTAACTCGTTTAAGGGCTGTGGGCTTCACTGGCAAGGCCAGCATTCATTGCCTATCCCTAACTGCCCTTGAGAAGCTGTGTGTGCTGTGTGTGTGTGTGTGTGTGTGTGTGTGAGAGAGAGAGAGGCGGAGAGTGGGGGGTGGGGCACCCATACTTTTTTTTAACCCTCTGAGCTGATTATCAGCCCATTGAACTGCACTCAACGCTCCTTCTGTGGCCAACAAGTCCTGGTGTTGGACTCGAACTCAGAGCTTCTGGTCCAGTGGTGGGGGGTGCTACCGTTGCGCTCTGAGGTGTCCTAGTTAAGGTGATGTTACTGAACATAACCATATTAGGTGTATATATAAGAACAACCACTGAAGCATCCTGAATTTACAACGGGGCCTTCCTGTTATTAAATCAGTTCCCTTGCACTGCCACATAGTAACTGTCATCAAATACTTTCCGAATGTCAACAGCGCATAATACTTAAACTGAAGAATTCAACAAGTCAACAGAAATGGATAGGAAGAGAATAGTATTTTATTGCAACCATCTAACTTTAAATAATGCTGGTTAATGATGGGTTTCAGATAGTCAGTTAAGTTTGTTTATGGAACAGTAACAAAGAGGAGGAGGCAGCAGGTCTGAAATCCTCTGGGAGTGTGGTACTCATAATCTGGTTTTCGGTGCTGAATACTTGTGAGGGTGATGGAATCCCAGGCGAGTGAAGTCTTAAGCGCGTGTTTTGTTTTTCTGTTCTTTCTACCTAAGTTTTCTCATTTCTCCACATAAAACTCATTCTACCATGTCCTTGCCCAATCATCTAATCTGTCAACATCTCTTTGCAACATCTTTGTGTCCTGCAGTAAACATGGATATATTATACTACCCTGCCCTATCTAAGTAATTGATCTAGGTTAAACTCATGAACAAAGAGCAGCAGTAGGCCATTCAGCCCCTCGAGCCTGCTGTCATTTAATAACATTTTGGCTTATCTGATAGAAACCTTAAATTTGCATTCTGTCTACCTCCGATAATCATCACTACCTCACTTACCAAGAATCTACCCACCTTGGCCTTTACAATATTCAAAGACTTCGCTTCCACTATCTTTTCAGAAAGATTTCAAAGACACTCAACCCACTGAGATAAAAATATTTGCCTCATCTCTTGAGGGACCCTTTATCTTTGAACACTGCCCCAGTTCTAGATTCTCCCACAAGAGGAAACATCCTCCCCATATCCATTCAGTCAATATCCTCAGGATCTTGTATGTTTCAATTAAGTCACCTCTTATTCTTTTAAAATGCAGCGGATACAAGCCTAGCCTGTCCAACCTCCCCTCATAAAACAACCCGCCCATTCCAGGTGTTAGTCTTGTAAACAAAAGCAGGCAATGCTGGAAAATCTCAGCAGGTTTAAGAGCATCTGTGGAGAGAGAACAGAGCAATCATTTTAATTCTGGATGACTCTTAGTCAGAGCCTCATATTAGTTTGGTAAAACTTCTCTGAACCGCTTCCTTAAGTGAGGTGACCAATACTGTACACAGTACTCCAGATGTGGTCTCACTCAATAGGAGATAGGAGCAGGAGGAGGCCTTTTGGCCCTTTGAGCCTGCTCTGCCATTCAGCACAATCATGGTCGATTGTCCAACTCAATAGCCCAATCCTGCATTCACCCCATACTTTTGATCCCATTTCCCCCCCGAGTCCAATACTTAGCTGCCTCTTGGATACATTCAATGTTTTGGCATCACCTACTTCCTGTGGTAATGAATTCCACAGGCTCACCACTTTTTGGATGAAGAAATGTGTCCTCATTTCTGCCCTAAATGCTCTACCCCAAAATCCTCAGACTGTGACCCCTGTCCTTAATAATTGAAGCATAACGTCCCAACTGTTACATTCAATTCTCCTTTCAATAAATTGTAACATTCTATTAGCTTTCCTAATTACTTGCTGTGCCTGCATTTTAGCTTCTGTAATTCATGCACTAAGATGCCCAAGTCCCTCTTAGAGTTCCACAATTTCTTACCATTTATTCTTCCTGTCAAAATGGACAATTTCACATTATACTCCATTTGCTAGATCTTTGCCCATTCACTTAACCTATTTCTTTTTGTAGCCTTATGATCTCTTCACAACCTCTTTCCTACCTATCTTAATGTCACCAACAAATCTGGCAACTATCCCAGTCATTTATATAAATTGCACAAGAAGTTGAGAGTCTAGCACTGATCCCTATGTCACATCAGTCATCACATCTTCTCATCTGAGAAATACCCATTAATGCTGACTCTCTGCGCATTAAATGGCTGAGGCCCAAGCATTGATCCTTGCAGCAATCCACTTATGAGGAATAGGAGTAGACCATTTAGCCAATTGAGTCTGTTCTGCCATTCAATTAGGCTACGGCCGATCATCAGCTACCTCAACGCTACCTTCTGAGCTATTTCTATATCGCTTGATGTCATTAGTCTCCAAAAATCTATTGAATTTGGTTTTGAACATGCTGAATGACTGAGTTTTGACTTGACTTTTGGGTAGATTTTTTTAATGATTCACACCCTCTGAATGAAGATATTCCACTTCATCTTGGTCCTAAATGGCCTACCTCTTATTCTAAGATTATGTCCCCCGGGTTTAGGCTCTCCAGCCAGAGGAAACATTCTATCCACATCTACCCTATTTACACCCTGTAACTTTTGTAAGTTTTCAGTAAGATCACCTCTCATTCTTCAACATTCTAGAGAAGACAGCCTCACTTTCCTCAAACTCTCAAAAATAAGCAAAATACCCATTAAATCAGATGCTGGAAATCTGAAATAAAAACAGAAAATGGCAGATAAATTCAACGGGTCTGGCAGCATCTGTGGAGAGAGAAACAGAGTTAATGTTTCAAGTCCATATGACCTTTCTCCAAAACGGAAAAGTGATAGAAATGTGATGAATTATATACTTGAAGGAAGGGATGGGGCAGAATGGAAAGTCAGTGATTGGTTGGAACTGAAGAGAGATTGACAAAGATGTCACTGGCGTAAGACAAAGGGACTGCTAATGGTGCCATTAGTGTTAATAGTGGCAAAGATGGGATAGAGAACGTGTTAATAGGAGAACAAAGGTCAATGCTCAGTGTGAGTGAAAGTGGGCAGTAGTACTTTGTCATTGAAGGATTCAGCAATGGTAATGTCATTGAATGTCAAAGGGCAATGATTAGATTTGAACCTTTGTTCCCAGAGTCCCTGGGTCACTAGCCCAGTAACAATACCAGTAGATCACCACCTCCCCTTGCCTTCAAAATAGATGCCACTTTGCTCGCTTCCCCCTTTCTTCAACAGCAGGGTTAGAATTGTTATGTGCCAATGCATAGAAACTGTTCAAAAATCTAGAGAATATGCATAGATTAAAACTGTCCTTGCAGCCATTTTAAAAAACATCCTGGGTAGTAAATGGAAGCTCACTTTTTACGAAAGGAGGGAGAAAGAAAATGGGAAAGTTTTGATCCATTAGCCTGACAGCAGTAGTAGGGAAAATACAAGAATCAATTTTAAAAGATGTGATAACTGGACATTTAGAAAACAATGATCTGATTGGATAGAATCAACATGGATTCAAGAAAGGGAAATTATGTAGTCAAAGCTGTCAGGTTTTCTGAATATATTACTAGCAGAATAGATAAGAGAGAACCATGTGCTGTACAAAGAGTTACAGAATGCTTTCAATATGATTAAAGTTTTAAACTTTATTTATTGGTGTCTCAAGTAGACTTACATCAACAGCACAATGAAGTTACTATGAAAATCCCGTGGTCACAACACTCTGGAGCTTGTTCGGGTACACTGAGGGAGAATTTAGCATGGCCAAGGCACCTAACCAACACGTCTCTCAGACTGTGGGAGGAAACCACACTGACCGGTGAGAACATGCAGATTCTGCACAGACAGTGACCCAAGCCGGGAATCGAACCCGGACCCCTGGCACTGTGAGGCAACAGTGCTAACCACTGTGCCGCCCATGTAAGATTCCAAATTAGTAAACAAAATTAGAGTGCATGGGATTGTGGGTAATATGTTGTCATGGATTCAGAATTGGTTATCAAACAGAAAGAATAAATAGATCATTCCCTGTTTGGCAGGCTATGACTGGGTGTCAGTGCTTGGGGCCCCAGCTATTCATAATCTACATCCAATAATTTGGATATGAATACCAAATGTAATATTCCTAAGGTTGCTGATGACACAAAACATGCGAACGTAAGTTGTGAGGAGGATGCAAAGAAGTTTTAAGGGGGATGGAATATAACGTGGAACAATGTGAAATTATCTACTTTGGTAGAAAACAGAAATGCAGAAAAGCATGAGAGATTGTGAAACGTTGATGCCACAAAGATGATTCGTATTGGAGTCAAAGTGTTAATTCTGCTTCTCTCTCCATAGATGCTGTCTGACCTGCTGGGCTTTTCCAGCATTTTCAGTTTTTATTTCAGAATTCCTGCAATTTGCTTTTATTGTAGCAGTGCATGGTTGCTTTTCAGACTGGATGGAAGTATACAATGGTATTCTCAAGAATCTGAATTAGAACCACTGCTTTTTTGATATATAGTAATGACGTTAACATGGACATAGAGGAATAATTTAACAGTTTGCAAATGGCATCAAACTCAGTTACTAAATAGTGAGGGTAGTAACAGACTTCAAGAGGACGTACTGACAAATTGGGCAGATGAAACAATATAGAGAAGTGTCTTGGAAATCTTGGGACGTTAAGGAACAATTTAGCATGGCCAATCCACTTATCTGCACATCTTTGAACTATAGAAGGAAACCCACACAGGTATGGGGAGAACATACAATCTCCACATTGACTGTCACCCAAAGCTGGAATTGAACGCAGGTTCCCGTGAGGCAGCAGTGCTAACCCCTGTGCCACCATATTGCCCCATGAGATATTTGTGCCAAAAACCTCCAGCCTTGTCCATGACTGGGATTCTCTGGTGCCACTGCAGTGAATGGAGTTTTGGCTGAGTCCCAAATTATCTGTTCTCGCAGGTAGCAGGGCAGGAATGGATGAAATTGGAGATTCCTGTCCTTGGTATCCTTGATTTTAAGGCATTAAAAAGCAAGGAAATTATGTTAAAATTTTTATAAGACACTGCTTGTGCTCCAGCAGGAGTATTGGGCACCACAGTCACCTCCTCAAGAGCGCACAGAGGAGAATGATACTATGGGTGTGGGAATACAGCTATGTGGAGAGACTGGGGAGGCTGGAATTGACCCATTTAAAACAAAAAGTTTAAAGACAGAATTTAATTGAACCGTTAAAAAATAATGAAGCGCACTGATGGAGCAGAAAGAGAAAAACTGTTTCTGCTGCTGGGAGGATCAATAACCACAGGAAATAGATCTAAGAGAATTGACAATAGAACCAGCAGGGTAACAGGGAGAAATAATTTGCACAGCAAGTTACTCTAATCTGGAATGCACAGCTTGAGAAGATGGAGGAAGCAGATTCAGTATTACTTGACAAGGTCACCTCATAAAACATCCCACATTTCACACCGAGACTGCATTTGTAAAGGGCGACTCCTTTGAGATGTCATGAGTTCAGAACAAAAAAAAACTGAAAAACACAGAAATTGCTTTATAAGTTACATGAATTGAAACAAAATAAATAGTTACTGCTTCCGGAACTGATCCTGTTATCTGAGTGATTTCATTCTTTGACAAAACAAAAGCATGGCTCTTTCTGTAATATCAAAACACTAACGAAACTCTAAATAAAAGGGTGAATCATATCACTTACCTAGAGCACCAAAGAAATCATTCCCCAAAAAGGGAAATCCTGGCCTGTTAGCCAGCACAATCATTCGGAAATCTGGATGAACGACAATCACGTCAGGTCTTCCTGCTGCACTGGTGGGATCTGAAATATCAGCAATTAATCTGTCACATTGCTCAACACAGTACAGCATAACTCAGTGGAACTGTCTTTCACACAACATCCATTCTACTGTTTTTTAAACACAATTTTTATTCAATGAAGTAGCAGAAGTCTAAACTTTCTGCTGGAGTTTTGCCCATTATAACTCAAGGAAAGAAGGAAACAGAACAAGAGCAAGTGTCCAGCTGCCCACTCAACCCCACACTATTGGAATTTTCGGGGCCAAGTGCTGCAGGGTGGACGGTAAGTGCAGCCGGGAGGAAGGGGTAAGTACGGGGTGGGGGTGGGGGGAGGGATGTAGGCAGCGGCGGAGGTTAGTGTGGCAGGGTGGTGGGGGCTAAGTGCGGCAGGGTAAGGGGGGGGTAAGTGTGACAGGGTGGGGGTTAAGTGCGACAGGGTGGGGGGGGTAAGTGCGACAGGGTGGGGGGGGGTAAGTGCGACAGGGTGGGGAGGGGGTAAGTGCGACAGGGTGGGGGGGGGGTAAGTGCGACAGGGTGGGGGGGGGTAAGTGCGACAGGGTGGGGGGGGTAAGTGCGACAGGGTGGGGGGGGTAAGTGCGACAGGGTGGGGGGGGTAAGTGCGACAGGGTGGGGGGGGGGTAAGTGCGACAGGGTGGGGGGGGTAAGTGCGACAGGGTGGGGGGGGTAAGTGCGACAGGGTGGGGGGGGTAAGTGCGACAGGGTGGGGGGGGTAAGTGCGACAGGGTGGGGGGGGTAAGTGCGACAGGGTGGGGGGGTAAGTGCGACAGGGTGGGGGGGGTAAGTGCGACAGGGTGGGGGGGGTAAGTGCGACAGGGTGGGGGGGGTAAGTGCGACAGGGTGGGGGGGGGTAAGTGCGACAGGGTGGGGGGGGTAAGTGCGACAGGGTGGGGGGGTAAGTGCGACAGGGTGGGGGGGGTAAGTGCGACAGGGTGGGGGGGGTAAGTGCGACAGGGTGGGGGGGGGTAAGTGCGACAGGGTGGGGGGGGTAAGTGCGACAGGGTGGGGGGGGTAAGTGCGGCAGGGTGGGGGGGGTAAGTGCGGCAGGGTGGGGGGGGTAAGTGCGGCAGGGTGGGGGGGGTAAGTGCGGCAGGGTGGGGGGGGTAAGTGCGGCAGGGTGGGGGGGGTAAGTGCGGCAGGGTGGGGGGGGTAAGTGCGGCAGGGTGGGGGGGGTAAGTGCGGCAGGGTGGGAAGGGAATTGGCATCTTTAAAAAACTAGTATTTTCTGCAAATATTGAACTTTCATGGGATCACTAAACGGTGTGGATTTCTGGGTTGAGATGTGGCACTAACTGGTTCAGATGTATTCTGGCAAAAGTTTTGCTGGCAATGGAAAGCAGAGAGATTTCTCAATGATTGTCTCAAGACTGGGGAGTTACTTTCTGGAGAGTACAGGAGGATAGGGGCAATTTTGTCTTCTTAAGGATGGTTCCTTGCTCCCATATGGCAATGAAGGAGTTCAATGAGTTTCTTCACCAGGCATTGACTTTGTAAATCTAGCAACAGCTCCTGGAGTTTGATTGCATTTGTCATTTCTAACAGTGCGAGAGAGTCATCAAGAGAGCAGTTGATGGAAACTTATCGCAGTCTGTTGATTGCTTCGTCATGGATGGATGAAGGCAGATTGAGGATGTGGTTAAAATGCGCTGCCCATCTTTCTAGAATTTGAGCTTTTCTGTGTAAAGTGTTGACCTGTTGGCACTGTGGATTAGTGATGAACCAATAGGCCATAGTCAGATTTCAGAGCATCGGAGAATTTCTTCCAGTCTTTGTGGCCTGTATATGACTAAAGTTTGTCTGCTTCCTTATTCAGCCAAGTTCTTTGATCTCTCTGAGTTGCACTGGACAGTCCTACGAACTGGACATTCTTAGACAGTGATGACTTCTCCCTGTAGAGGCAATATTTCTTCTCCTTTAGTTTCTGAATTATCACATTGTTTTCAATGGATCCAACTTGATGCACACGAGGCCAAGGGCCTCTTTACAGTGGAGTACAATATATCCTCAATGTGGCCAGTGTCCATTTTCAAAGACGATTCCTGGGTTTGTCTCATGAGATTCCTTCAATACTGCTTGTTTGAGCTTTGAGACACTGAGACACTTTTAGACTTTCATGCCCTGCAGGACCAACCAGGATAGATCTTGATGTTTAACTTTGAAATGATAAAACAGTGGTCAGCCCAACAGTCAATGCCTCATGTGGCTTTTGCTACGTGCAAATCCTACCTGTACCTTTGCCTGGTAATGACATAGTCAATTAGTGGAATAAGGGTGCATTCAAGACGTCTTGTTACTATTAGGGTGGCAAAAACAGTCATTAAGAGCTCATGCTCAATACATGTCTTCAGTAAGATGAGACCATTTCTCCTACAACTGCTCGTCCTGATTTTTTCTGATGATCCCTTCCCACTGCTGGTGATCTACACCAACTCTTCCAACAAAGTAATCCAGAATGAGTAGCTTGTCTAATTCTGGCAGAGCAGCAGTAAAGGAGTGGAGGTCGTCATAGGTTTTATCCTTGATCAGGGTTGGTCATGGTAGGGGCATACACACTGGATTTGATTTGATTTGATTTATTATTGTAACATGTATTAACATACAATGAAAGTATTGCTTCTTGCGCACTATATCAGACAAAACGTACCGAAGGAGAGTGCAGAATGTAGTGTTGTGGTCATAGGTAGGGTACAGAGAAATATCAGCTTAATGCAAGATAAGTTCATTCAAAAGTCTGACAGCAACAGGGAAGAAGCTGTTCTTGAGTCAGTTGGTACATGACCTCAGACTTTTGTAACTTTTTCTTGACGGAAGAAGGTGGAAGAGAGACTGTCTGGGGTGTGTTGGGTCCTTAATTATGCTGGCTGCTTTACCAAGGCAGCGGGAAGTGTAGACAGATTCAATGGATGGGAGGGATTGCATGATGGATTGGGCTACATTCACAACCTTTTGTAGTTCCTTACTGTCTTGGGCAGAGCAGGGGCCATACCAAGCTGTGATACAACCAGAAAGAATGCTTTCTAAGGTGCATCTGTAAAAGTTGGTGAGAGTCGTAGCTGAGATGCCAAATTTCCTTAGTTTTCTGAGAAAGTAGAGACGTTGATGGACTTTCTCAACTATAGTGTCGGCATGGGAACCAGGACAGGTTGGTGGTGATCTGGACACCTGAAAACTTGGAGTTCTCGACCCTTTCTACTTTGTCTCCATTGATGTAGACAGGGGCATGTTCTCCTTTATGCTTCCTGAAGTTGATGACAATCTCCTTCGTTTTGTTGACATTGAGTGAGAGATTATTGTTGCAACACCAGTTCACCAGATTCTCTATCTCATGGCGGTTGCTGTGCAGAAAGAGGTCTTGTCTCAGACTTGTCAGTTGTGGTACTGTCCATGAGGCTATGCATATTTCATACATCAATGGCGACTGGTGTCAGCTTCACTTTCTTTATTGAGTTTTTTGTATTTGGGCATAGACAGATAGGATAGAAAAAATCTATTTCTGTAACAATAGGGTCAATAACTGGGAGTATAGATTTAAAGGTGATAAGAAATGAGTTGTGAAGTAATTCTTTTCACCCTGAGGTTAATGGGGATCTGGAACTCACTGCCTGAAAAGGCAATAGAGACAGAAATTCTCATTGCATTTAAATGTACTTCAATATGCACTTGAAGTGCTGCATCCTAGAGGGTTATGGATCAAGAATTTGAAGGTGAGATTAGATTGGATATCACCACATGGTGGGCTGAACGATCTCTTTTGGTGCTGTAGACCTGTCTACATTGCTATATTTGTGGAGGGTATAATGTTGGAGATAGACCTGGGAGGGAATGGGAATAAAGATAGTAAAGGAATGAATGAGGGTTGCAGCAACAGATAAGTTCAGGCAAGGTAAAAGTCAGGCAATTTTACAGTGTGAAAGAGTTAGTTTTGGTGATATGGTACTGGGAGTTCATTTTAGGGGTCAATTTTAGGGCGGTACAGTAGCACAATGGTTAGACTGCTGCTTCACAGCTCCAGGGACCTGGGTTCGATTCCTGGCTTGGGTCACTGTCTGTGTGGAGTTTGCACATTCTCCTCATGTCTGCATGGATTTTCTCCAGGTGCTCTGGTTTCCTCCCACAGTCCAAACATGTGCGGGTTAGGTTGAATGGCCATGCTAAAATTGCCCCTTAGTGTCCTGAGATGTGTAGATTAAAGGGATTAGCAGGTAAATATGGAGGGGTATGGAGGGTAGGGCCTGGGTGGGATTGTGGTCAGTGCAGACTTGACGGGCCAAATGGCCTCTTTCTGCACTGTAGGGTTTCTATGAATTAAAACAAAAGTTGTGAATAGTCCGGTTCAGGTTCAGACAGCTGCAACAGAAGAAACAGAATTAATGGCGGAGGAGCAGAGTTTGTGACGGGCACTAAAGACAATAGCTTCTGTCTTCCCAATATTTAATTGGAGGAAATTTCTGTTTATCCATTGCTGGATGTCAGAAAAACAGGTTAGAGACAGACAAAGGGACATGAGAGATAACTGAGGTATAGACTCAGAGTTGACAGCAGGTGCATGGAAGTGACAGTGTGTTTTTGGAAGATTTTGCCAAACGCAGTATTATAGATGATAAACAGGAGATGGCAAGGGCAGATCCTTGGAGAATGCTTTATATTTGAAAGGGCTTCAAGTTACTTTAAGACTGATTACATGATGTGATGATGACGTCATTAGGCTGTTGCCACAGGCTGCTGTTTTACTTTCAGTTTGTACTTGCTGCAGTGAAGAGAACATTTTTTTCAATAAATTATGCTATGTTTTAGCTTGAATTTGTGTGTGCAAACCAAATCTTTTCTTTCTGTGTGAAACGCATGACCCCTAATGTAGTTAGGACATTACAGAGGACACTAGATGTAATGGTGGGGGACAGAGAAGAGGAGGCGTTGTAGGTGATTGTGCTGCTATGGCAGGATAGATATGAATGAAACCCAACAGCACTGTCAAGACATTGGAGAAGAATTTCAAGGTCAAACATGTCAAGGGCTGTAAAAAGGTCAAAGAGGGCTGGGAGAGGTAGTTTTTCCATGAACAGTCAACTAGGATGCCACTTGTGGCTTGACAAGAATGGAACCCTGTTTGGAGAGATTTAAACAGGGAGCTCCAAAAAGATGGTGAATCTGGGAGCTATTAACACAGCGTGACCAAAGGTTCAAGATAGGGGTGGTATTTTTCAAAGATGGAGGGATTAAAGATGGGTTTTGAGGAGAGGGCTGATGACAACGGTATGTTTGAAAGAGAGTGGGATGGTATCTAAGGAGAGAGAAGTGGTAATGATGTCAGCTAAAATGGGAGTCAGGAAGTCAAATGGCATGGTAGCCGTTTAGAGGGAATAAGGTTTCAAGGGCAAGAGGTGGATCGCATTGACAAGATGAATTTGAAAAGGAAATGAGGGGAGATAGGAGAGAAGCTCCAGAAACATATAAACTCAGGGTTAAGGAAAGTTGAGCCAGTTTGGCAAGGGGAAGGGAGAGGAGCAACAGAGGCAACTGATCAAATGGTCTTTATCTTTTTAACAAAGTAATACATGAGCTCATCATCTTTTCTGTTAAGAGGTGAGGTTGGAGGGAAAAATGATTTAAGAAAATGGCTAATGGTGAAGAAGAAAAGCTAAGTGTCACCTTGGTCTCCCTTGATGATAAGAACATAAGAACATAAGAAATAGGAGCAGGAGTAGGCCATCTAGCCCTTCGAGCCTGCCCCGCCATTCAATAAGATCATGGCTGATCTGTCGTGGCTCAGTTCCACTTTCCCGCCCTCTCCCCATAACCCTTAATCCCTTCTCCTATCAAAAACCCATCAACCCGCTTCTTAAAAATATTTAGCGAGGCAGCCTCCACCACTTCAACGGGCAGAGAATTCCAGAGATTCACCACCCTTTGAGTGAAGAAGTTCCTCCTCAACTCCGTTCTAAACCGCCTCCCCTTTATCTTGAGGCTGTGCCCCCTAGTCCTACTGTCTTTTTTGAGCGGGAAGAGTCTCTCCACCTCTATCCTATCCATCTTTTAATAGTGGGCTGCTTTAATGATGGAAAGCGTAATAATGTTCAGAGTGCTCCATCCAGATGGGGAGGGTTATGAGCGATTCAAAATATTGAAATGATTTAAGTGAAAAAGAGCAATAGTTCCACTGAGTACCAGGTAGAGGAGAGGATGTGATTTTGTGAATTAATGGCTGTTGTGATACTACAATGACTTATAGGTGAAAGAATAAATAGTTGGTAGTTTGAGATGCTGAGGTAAGTGACTTCATAGAATCCCTACAGTGCAGAAGGAGACCATTCAGCCCATTGTGTGTGCACCAACACTTAACCCAGGCATACCCCATAACTCAAAGTATTTACCCTGCTAATCCCTCTAACGTACGTATCTTGAGAGACTAAAGGACAATTTAGCATGGCTAATCAACCTAACCCTTCACATCTTTCGATTATGGGGGGAATACTTTGCGTCAGTATTCACCAAAGAGAAGGACCTGGTGGATGATGAGTCTGAGAAAGCATGTGTAGATAGTTTGAGTCATGTTGAGATCAAAAAGGAGGTGGTATTGGGGTAGACAAGTCCCCAGGGCCTGATGGGATATATCCCAGAATACTGAAAGAAACAAGGGAGGAAATTGCTGGGGCCTTGAGAGGAATCTTTATATCCTCACTGGCTACAGAGGAGGTCCCAGAGGAATGGAGAATAGCCAGTGTTGTTCCTTTGTTTAAGAAGGGTAGCAAGAATAATTCAGGTAATTACAGGCTGGTGAGCCTGACATCAGTGGTAGGGAAATTATTGGAGGGATTCATCAAAACAGGATTTACTCCCACTTAGAAATAAGTGGGTACATTAGTGAGAGGCAACATGGTTTTGTGAAGGGGAGGTCATGTCTCACTAACTTGATCGATTTTTTCGAGGAAGATGATTGATGAGGGTAGGGCAGTGGATTTGTCTACATGGACTTCAATAAGGCCTTTGACAAGTTCCCTCATGACAGATTGGTGCAGAAGGTGAAGTCACATGGGATAAGAAGTGAGTTGGCAAGAAGGACACAAAACTGGCTTGATCGTAGAAGATAGAGGGTACAGTGGAAGGGTGTGTTTCTGAATGGAAGGCTGTGATAAGTGGTGTTCCTCAGGGGTCAATGCTGGGACCTTTGTTGTTTGTAATATATATAAATGATTTGGAGAAAAATATAACTGGTTTGATCAGTAAGTTTGCAGACGACACAAAGATTGGTGGATTTGCAGATAGTGATGAGGACTGTCAAAGGATACAGCAAGACATAGATCGGTTGGAGACTTGGGCGGAGAGATGGCGGATGGAGTTTAATCTGGACAAATGTGAGGTAATGAATTTTGGAAGGTTTAATACAAATAGGAAATATACAGTAAATAGCAGAACCCTTGAGAATATTGATAGGCAGAGGGATCTGGGTGTATAGATATACAGGTCACTGAAAGTGGCAACGCAGGTGGAGAATGTAGTCAAGGCGGCGTATAGCATGCTTGCCTTCACTGGCAGGGGTACTGAGTTTAAAAATTGGCAAGTCATGTTGCAGCTTTATAGAATCTTAGACTGCACTTGGAATATATTGTTCAATTCTGGTTGCCACACTACCAGAGGGATGTGGAGGCTTTGGAGAGGATACAAAAAGGATTTACCAGGATGTTGCCTGGTATGGTGGGCATTAGCTTTGAGGAGAGGTTGGAGAAACTTGATTTGTTCTCATTGGAATGATGGAGGTTGAGGGGTGACCTGGTAGACGTCCACAAGATTATGAGGGGCATGGACAAAGTGGACAGTCAAAAGCCTTTTCCCAGGATGGAATTACTAGGGGGCAAAGGTTTAAGGTGCGAGGGGCAAAGTTTAAAGGAGATGTACAAGGCAAGTTTTTTTTTTACACAGAGGGTGGTGGGTGCCTGGAACTAACTGTCATGGAGATAGTGGAAGCAGATATGAGAGTGACATTTAAGGGGCATCTTGACAAATACATGAACAGGATGGGAATAGAGGGATACAGTCCCCGGAAAGGTAGGGGTTTTTACTTCAGTCGGGCAGCATGGTCGGTGCAGGCCTGTTCCTGTGCTGTAATTTTCTTTGTTCTTAGTTCTTTGAAACCAGAGCATCTGGAGGTAACCCACACGGAACAGGGAGAATGCGCAGACTCCACACAGTGAAGGGACCTTGGGAGAGGGGAGGGGAATAAAAGCAATACAAGCGATCAGAGAATGCTGCATTGATTAGTGATAGATTATGATAGAAATAGCAAGGCCATGTGAGATGATGGGATTGATGGAGCGAACTGTTTTATGGGTGGTGGAGGGTTACATGAATGGAGAAATATGGGGGGAGCAAAGGCAATAAATTCAGAGGAGAGAGAAAAGAATTGAGATGTGGGGTAAAATCACCAAAAATGGGAAGTCAATTAGAGCAGAGTCAGAGAAGGTATCGCAGTGAGAAATTTTAAGTGATATTTGGCTGTAAGAGCAGGAATTTTGAATGAAAGGCTGAGGGACGGAAGAGTGAGATGCTCAAAGGAAGATAAGTTGCCAGAGGACTAGAGGGACAGATCAAGGTCTGATTTCGAGATAAGAGTTAATCTGAAGAAATTAAATGCAGTTTACAGTGAATTAATAAAATATACACAATTGGCAGTTTTAAATTATTCACTATTTGTTATTTTTGGCTGCATGCCTTTTCAAAGAAGCTCTGATGCTTACCAACAACGATGCGTCTTCCATCAGATAAAATCATCTCACCACTTTCCACTAATGTTTTTAGAATGCAGGTGACATTGGTTGGAGCCTTGTCAGCCTCATCAATGACCAGAATGTGACCCGATTTGACAGCTCTCACCTGGGAATAGGGGATACAAACTTTTTTTTTAGAAAGAAAGCACTACTCCCAGAGAATTTCTCAACAAGTAATAATATTCTGGTGTGTCAATATAGAGGCACTGGAGAAGATTCAACATGATCTGGGATGTATCAGAACTGAGTGATTATAATTACTGGAAAAGAAGTTATAGGCTCTTCTTTCGAGGAAAAAGAATGAGGGTGGCCTGATCAAGGTTTCTTTTAAATTATGAGGGGTTCAATGAGGTTACTTACCGGGAGACCAAAGCTAGGAGCTGTAGATGAGTGTGGTTCATGATCTCCCCAATGGCCAAATGGATAAGCTGTCTGTTTTAGATAGCTTATGATCTGGGAATGAAGGGTAGGGAGGGTTTTTCTACTAGGGGTTGGCAAACATTGTACCTAAAAGTCATGTTCTCTATTTTGCTGTAACTCAACTTGGAGGCTGATTACTGAGCAAATAATTTAACGGCCTGGAAGCTGCTGGGGAGGCATGTGGTGGGTGGGTTACAGAAAGGAGGACATCAGCAAACAATTGTGCAGCACAGAAGAACGGCATTCAACCCATTGCCTCTGTGCTGGCTCTTTGCAAAAAACAAGCAAATTATCCCAACTCCCATGATCATTTTCCAGTAAAGATGTGTCACACTCCCCCTCAGCTAACATGTGTTCGTTAGTTACAGGGGTGCATTTTCATGGCTGATAAAGGAAAATAGTAACTCCTGCTTAGTTCCTTCTTAAGGAGTCAATTGTGGGGCTTTCCAGAAAGGCATCATTTTTAGTTTGTTCATTTTGTGTGCACAAGCCTGGATAAAAAGAGTCCCTACAATTTACTGTCTGCAAATTGGAAGAATGGAGATTCTCACACTCGCTAAGAACAACTGGTTATTTACTGGCGGCAAGAGGGAAAAAGTATTAAAGGAAAAGTTTCATCCCTCCAAATAATTCATTTCTATGCATCAGTCGTTTTGGCTAGGTTCAGAAATTACACTGATTTAGGATAGGCTGTCATACGCCCACCAGCTACAATCTTATGGGGTTCTAAGTAAAGTTGTGTGTTGATTTGATTACATGCTACAACTGTGCCTAAAAGACTGGCTTTATATCCTCCAGTATGTAGCTCACAACAAACTGTTTATAACACTTTCAATATTGACAAACATCTCAAAATGCTCAGAGGTAAAATCCATGAGAAAAAAAGCAAGACATGCATTCATATTGCATGAATACAGAACATCCCATGCTTTGTAGCCAATGAGTACCTCTGAATAGTACTCGTTGCGGCAATGTAAGAAATACAGCATTCAATTAGCATACTGCAAGCTCCCAGAAACAGGAAGGTAAAGATCTCTTTTTATGATCTTGACTGAAGATAAACTAGTCAGGACACTGGGAATAGCTGCCCTGCACTCCTTTAAAACAGTGCCATGGGATCTTTCACATTTACCCTTTGGGGTAGTCGAAGCAGATAGAGCCTCAGAAAGACTTTGTAGTCAAAGGCTAGGAATCCTACAACAAGTAAATCATCTCCTGACTCCCCAAAGCCTGTGAACCATCTAAAAAGCATGTGTAATGGAATACTCTCCACATGCCTAGATGATTGCAGATCCAACAACACTCAAAGAGCTTGATACCATCCAGGACAAAGCATCCCGCTTGCTTGGCACCCCACCGTCAAACATTCAATCCCTGCACCAATGAACTGTGGCAGCTGTGCGCATCATTTACAGGATGCACAGCAGGAGTTCCTTGGAAAAAGGCAGCAGATACCTGGGAACAACACCACCTGGTCAATCACTATCCTGACTTGGAAAGATATTGCCATTCCTTCACTGTTATTGGGTTAAAATCCTGGAACATTCTCCCTAATAACACAGCTGGTATACCTACACTTCAGGGACAACAACGGTTCAAGAAGGCAGCTCACCACCATCTTCTCAAGGGCAAATAGGGATGCGCAATAAATGATGGCCTAGCCAGTGATCCTTACATCTCATAAATGAACGAAAAAACCCCACACTGCACCATTCCCTCACAAATGCACGTTGAATGTCAGCTTTGAGTTTTGTGCTTTGGTCCTGAAATAAAACTTGAACCCTGAACCTTGTGACTCAGGGTGCTACTGACAGAAGCACAGCTGACATTAGAGTCAAATAGAATCATCCAAAAACAACATCATTGAAGCACAATGAGTGCTACCTATCATACAGATCTCTCCGTAGCCTTGCTCCTCCCTATAGTATTTCCTCGCCCAGCCCTACATCCTGCAGGATACCTGTATTCCTTCTGGCCTCTTGCCCAACCCAGATTTTGATCACTCTTCCATTGACAACCAGCCCTTCAGATGCCTAAGCCTCAAGTTCTTTCAATTCCGACTGAAAATTTCTGTCTGTGGTTGTTCCTTAAAACCCACCTCTTTGACCAAGTGTTTAGTTATCCATCCTAATATCCCTTTCTGGGTGATGATATCAAATTCTGTCTGATTACACTACTGTGTTCAAAGCATTAGAAACACAAATGCTTTTTGCTACTTTAATCCATTTTACCTTAAATCAGAAAGAGATGCGTCTGGTTATTATATGTTTAATTAATTTGAAATATGTTAAAACAAACCAGAGGAGAATCTTCATATGTGATAACTCCATGTTGAACTGATGGCTGTAGAGTGAGACTCTGCACGGTGGTGTCTCTGAAATAAAGTAAAACAACACGTCACAAAATCAGTTGACAACGAACGAAAAATGTGATTTACAGGCAACAGACTTTTATCATAAATTAATCAAATACAGTAGAAACATGGCTGATCGTGATAAAGCTAAACACAGAAAAGATACACAATTAGAAACAGTGACTATTTGTTATACCACGGCGTCTTCCATCAGGAAACTGGATATATACTTAAAAGGGGGAAAATGCAGGGTAATGGGGAAATAGAAGGGCAATGGGAATGATTGGATAAGTTTTCAAGGAGCCATAGGCATGGTGGGCTCAATTGCTTGATTCTAAGCTTCTATCGATGAATTATAGAAAAATAAACTTGCATTGATTTAGCATCTTCTCATATCCTCAGGAGGCTCCTGATAAAAGTTTTATTGCTCCAAGTGACAGAGTGGACAATGAGAAACTACAGGTGCGATATTTCCTCCCTTCCCACCAGCAGGGTCTTCTTGTCCCACTGAAATCGACCCTTACCACAGGTTTCCCAGTGGTGAGGTGGGCAAGCCATGCAAAAGGCTGTAGATTTTGGTGGGACCAGATGGTCCTGCCGGTAATCAAAGAAGATCCCCCTTTGCTGCAGGAAAACCCGCTGCAGGGAGTGGGCTGGAAAATTCCAGCCTATTTCTGCTGATTGAGAAGTCTAGGAACAAAAAGGACAGAGCCTACAAATTAGATCGATGTCATTCAGGACTGACATCATGTAACATTTTTACATAAAGGGCAGTGGAACTCTCTTATGTTTATGGTAACTGATGTTAGAGCAATTACTAACTTTAATTGCAAACCTGATATGATTTCAATGAAACAAAGTTATCATACAGAGCAAAGGCAGCTGTATGAACAGCAAACTCAAGGGGATAAATGGTCCACAACTGATAATATGACTACCCTTGGTAGGAAAGCTTTGTGACAAATTGAGGTTGTGACAGGCATGATATAAAATGCACTTTTTCCAACATTACCATTCCAAAAGTAGGAGCAGGCAGCTATTGTAGATTGTTACTGACTGAACAAGAGAAAACAGTCTCGTGATTCTTCACCCACTGGGAGGTAGGCAAGCTGGACAAAAATCAGCAAGAATTTCACAACTAATTTCACTGGGAATGCAGATAATGACCCTGAATATTTTTAGAAACACAGCTGCACTGCAGGTGTCCCAGTTTCGTTTGTTACTGAAATGTACTGTTCAACCTTCAGTTCGGCCAGAAGGTTTATTTCATGGACAGCGTGGCTTAAAAAAAACTGCTAATCTAAAGAACTAAAACTTGTGGCCTTCAAAGATCTTACTGACCATTATCTTCATTTAAAATGTGCAGCACAACCTACATTGAGTACAGAATGCCAATACTTCATACATGGCATGTTGTATTCTTACACATCAAGAGAATACTTAGAGATAAAATACTTTGTAACATGACTAACCAGGTTATTCAGATTACTGAATTTTAAGCAGTGGGGCAACACAGTGGCACAGTGATTAGCACTGCTGCCTCACAGCTCCAGCGACCCAGGTTCAATTCCAGCTCGGATGACTGTGTGTGTGGGGTTTGCACGTTCTCCACGTGTCTGTATGGATTTCCTCCGGGTGTTCCGGTTTCTTCCCACACTCCAAAGATGTGCAGGTCAGGTTGATTGCCCCTTTGTGTCCAAAGATGGGTAGGCCAGATGGATTAACTATTATAAATGTGCGGATCTACAGGGGTAGGGTGGGGGAAGGGGCCTGGGTAAGATGCTCTGTCAGAGAGTTGGTGCAGATTTGATGGGCCAAATAGCCTCCTTCTGCACTGTAGGGATTCTATGATCAGAACATGAACAGGCTGGTAAAATTATCATAACTTCCTGACTTTTGTGCCTAGGATTCCGTGAGCTTTATTAACCTGTTACCTTCAAAAGTTTGTGTCCAATGTCTCTTTCTCCTTGTATCCCCATTAAAATTACAAGGTAAAAGTTGGGCTCTTTCTTCTTATAAATTGCTACCGATGGTAATGCCCAGCTCTAGGGAAAGAGTTGCTGTGCTAGGGCAGTTGTTAACAAATGTTGGGCCCTCAGCAAATTAGGCATGTCAAGAATAATGCCCACTACTTATAATTTGAACAGTCAACACTTACCTGTGAAGCTGTAAATATTCCCTGGGTCTGTTCAATAAATGTAGGAAATGGTCAACAATCTTGTTTTTGCCCACACCCTATATAAATGATAAACAGTGACCATTAACAAATAATAATTCAAAGAAACAACAGTCAAATATCTGATCTATTATTGGGCATAAAATTTAAGTAAGACTAATACTTAACAAGCAGTGCAGGCACAGTAGTGGAAGCAGTAACATACATTTAACCATCTGGGTAGTGCAACTCAGTTTTGAGATCACCCTATGGTCCTATGGGTTAGTACATCGAAAAAGCTACATGCATCTATTGAAGGCGTGTGTAGAGCAGAAACATGGAGCTTCACTAAAGATCAGGAACCAGCAGAGAGGCAAAATCATGTTCCTTGGTGATGCATTGTGCAGCTGCACTGGAAGAGACTCCAGAGCACCTCTCCACCTGGGGATGATAGAGACACTCCATCTAATTGGAATTCAACGGTTATTATCAAGACTTTTGCATTATTAAAAATAAGTGACCAATGAACAATTTCAATCATCTAAGTTTTTGAGTTTTGTGGGAATTACAGTTTGTGTGCCTGTAAGATTTGCAGGTCAAATAGGTAAATCAATCTCAATATTGTTCCTAGGCAACATAGCCCCACAAATCAGCAAGCTCAATCAAGAGAGCCTGAGATGGCTGGTGTGAAGAATGAATCTTACTGATGTAAAGCACAGGAAACTGTTTTCAGAGCATGCTACATCTGCTGTGAAATTACTTAATAAGGGCAATGGTTGAGAAGTGTTTAACACACAAGTATAAAATTTCAGCCTCCCATCAACAAAAGTGAATCCATTTAAATACTCTTCTGAATTGTACTCTCATGCAATGTTGGAGCTGCCAGGCTTCTAATAGGAACATGTTTAAATTTTAGTGCTCAACATGTGAACATCACGGTCAGAGCTGAAAGTTTTTGCTCATGCCTAGTTTTTGATTTGATTTGATTTATTGTTGTCACATGTATTAACATACAGTAAAAAGTATTGTTTCTTGAGCGCTATACAGGCAAAGCATACCATTCATAGAGAACAAAGTGAAAGAGTGCAGAATGTCGTGTTACAGTCATAGCTAGGGTGCAGAGAAAGTGCCCTTAGGATATTGATGACGGCCAATATCTTAGACCATATATGATGAGGGTTTTCCCAAGATGATGTTCAGTCATTGTAATGATATATTACGAGGAGTGTCAGGTCTACTGACACTCCGGATTCTGAGTTTGTAACTGAAGCACTTTCAGGAAGTGGAAATAAGTCTGCAAATAAAAGGAAGCTGGTGAAGGGACACCAGCCTCTCAGGATTATTTCAGTTGTGAGTTCCAGGATTGCACCTGGCGACAATGGCAGAGTAGCAATTTATTTCCAAATCTGAATGCTGTACATCTTGGAGTTGATGGTGTCTTTGTCAATCCAGCTGGTTTCAGAGTTATCACAGAAGCCATAGTGAGTTACTGAACTGCATCTTTGTCTACACTTCCCGCTGCCTCAGCGAAGCAGCCAGCATAATTAAGGACCCCACGCACACCGGACATTCTCTTTTCCACCTTCTTCTTTCGGGAAAGATATACGAAAGTCTGAGGTCACGTACCAACTGACTCAAGAACAACTTCTTCTTTGCTACTGTCAGACTTTTGAATGGACTTACCTTGCATTAAATTGATCTTTCTCTACACCCTAGCTATGACTGTATCTCTACATTCTGCACTCTTTTGTTTCCTTCTCTATGAATCGTATGTTTTATCTGTTATAGCATGTAAGAAACAATACTTTTCATTGCATGTTAATACATGTGACAATAATAAATCAAATCAAATGTGGAGATACTGAGGCGCTTTAAACACTATTAAATTGGTCAGTGTAGAAGGCATAGCTCAGGGTAGGATACCAGTTTCTGTTTTAGCCCTTTGCATGTCGATGTCCCAGTTTCATTTTGCCTGCTTTGGTGGCTCTCCAAATGACTGTCTAAAGGGCAGGGGATTGGTGCTACAAGGTTAAAGCCTACACACTAAGCTGTTGGATAAAGGAGCAGAAATACCCAGACAGGCCTCATTAATTAGCACAATGTCTGGGCTCTGATGTTGTTTGATCCAAGTTATTCTTAAAGAGAAGCTGAAGACTTAGTTCCAAACATTTAACAACAAGAAACTCAATGCGATGAACAAAGAGCCTTGAGATGGGAAAATCGAACCAATACAATGACATAGGTCCTCAGGTCTGAGAGTAGGAAACTACTTCCAACACTGCCCCTCCAAAATACATCTGTGCAAGTGCTTAACATGCAGTTTCCTACAAGAATTCCATTTCCAATCTGAGAGACTGCTATACAAATACATTGCTTTATGTACTATTTTGAAATAGGTCGCTTTTAATGGCTGAGTCCTGTGTAGAAGTGGAATACACAATAGTAAACCACAAATGCATGAACTGCATGTGTGCTTGATCGATCAGAACTTGTATTTTTTTGCTGGATGCAGAATAAGGAATGTTCTGCAATACTGAAGTACATGCAATTATGGAAAACCAGCATCAGAAGAGCTTCCATACATACTCAGATACAGATACGCCAGAAGAGTGAAAATAACATTCTATGAACCAGCAGCACCCACTGTCACAAAATCCCACAGCTACAGCAATTCACTGTATGGTCACAATGTGTTGGAATTGGAGCATTCTTGAGAGATCACTACAGCACAATAGAATCAAAGAATCCCTACAGTGCAGGAGGGCATTTGGTCCATCAAGACCCTACTCCTGCCAGCCCTCATATTTTCTCTGCTAATCCCCCTTTGGACTGTGGGAGGAAACTGGTTCACCCAGTGCAAACCCATGCAGACATGGGGTGAATGTGCAAACTCCACACAGACAGTGACTCAAGGCTGGAATTGAACCAGGGTCTTTGGAGCTGTGAGACAGCTGTGCTAACCACTGTGATATAAGAGGGAGTCTTCTAGGACCTTGATCACTTTTCAGGCTGCCTTTTCAAGTAGGCGAGCAGGTACTTCAGGATGGAGATTCCTTATCTCCCATGTTTTAAACTTTAAAAAAAGGTCCTCAGCAGCCAGGCCTTCATTAGGAGGGGAGCCCCTACACAGGACGGGCCAACAGCTGAAGCTGAATCAAGGAATTCAGGCCTCCAGGCAGCTTGCGTGACTAATCCCTGGAGGGCCAGAACAACAGACCTTAATAAACTTTCAAGGATTCTTCACTGGCTACCCATCACTTACTGGCAGGTAGCTCTGGCACCCACATATTCGGCTGCCAGGAAAACTGCTCAGGGGCAGGATGGAGCAGGCAAACCAACATGCCAGCTGGCAGTGTGAATTTCCATTCCCACTCACACCTGCTTGCCTCATCAAGGCTTCAAGATGAATTCCTAGTTCTTTTAATCATCTTAAAAAGCTAAATTAGATCATCCATATTCTGTAACACTAAAGCAATACAAATCTAGTCTATTCAATTCATTCTCATAATTCTACCCCTGTCATTTCCAAGTATTAATCAAGTAAATTTGCCCTGCATTCCATCCTGAGCTAAAATATCCTTGCTGACATGGCTTCTTCTCACCGTCAGAGTCGAGGATGATTTGCTTCAACACTAAAAATGAGTTCTCAGTTGACTGAAGAGTCCAATGTGTGACCTGCAGTCTCTGTCCCAAGTGGGACAGATGGCGGTTGGAGGAGTAGGTAGGTGGGGTGCCCAGGTCACTGCACCCTCCTTTCACTATCAACATTTGGCTTCAGCTTGCTCTTGCCGATGTTCAGCTCCTTCACAAATGCTTTTCCTTCACTTTGGGCGATCTTGAGCCAGGGATTCTCAGGTGCCTGTGGGGATGTTGCACTTTATTGAGAAGACTTTGAGCATTCCCTTGAAGCATTTCTTGTGCTCTTCTGGGGCTCACTTGCCATGTTGAAGCTCTGAGTAGATTGTTTCAGAAGTCTCGTGTCAGGCATGCGGATGATGTGGTTCTGCCCAGCGGAGCTGGTCAATACTTTGATGTTGGCCTGAGCAATAACACTGATGTTGATGTACCTATCCTGTCAGTGGATTTACAGGATCTTACGAGGCAGCACTGGTGGTACTTTCCCAGGTTTAGAGATGCCTGCTGTACACTATCCACATCTCTGAACCATTTTGGAGGATGGGTATCATTACTGCTCCATGGACAATGAGCTTGGTGCTGGGTCTGAAGTCCTGGTCTTCAAATACTCTCTTCCTCATGTGACCAAAGTCTACACTGGCACATTGAAGGCGGCATTGGACCTCATTATCAATGTTTGGCCTCACTGACCTAAGGCTCCCAAGGTACGAAAAGTGGCCCACGTTATAAGAACATAAGAAATGGGAGCAGGAGTAGGCCATCTAGCCCTTCGAGCCTGCCCCGCCATTCAATAAGATCATGGCTGATCTGTCGTGGCTCAGTTCCACTTTCCCGCCCTCTCCCCATAACCCTTAATCCCCTCTCTTATCAAAAACCCATCAACTCGCGTCTTAATAATATTTAGCGAGGCAGCCTCCACCACTTCAACGGGCAGAGAATTCCAGAGATTCACCACCCTTTGAGTGAAGAAGTTCCTCCTCAACTCCGTTCTTTATCTTGAGGCTGTGCCCCCTAGTCCTACTGTCTTTTTTGAGCGGGAAGAGTCTCTCCACCTCTATCCTATCCATCCCCTTCATCATCTTATACGTCTCAATGAGATCTCCCCTCATTCTTCTAAACTCTAACGAGTGCAAGCCTAGTTTATTCAGCCTCTCCTCATAGCTCAACCCCCTCAACTCCGGTATCAGCCTAGTAAACCTCCTCTGCACTCCCTCCAAGGCCAAAATATCTTTGCACAGGTGCGGCGCCCAAAACTGCACACGGTACCCCAGGTGCGGCCTCACCAATGCCCTATACAGCTGCAGCAAGACCTCCCTACTTTTATATTCAATCCCCCTCGCTATGAAGGCCAGCAACCCATTCGCCTTCCTGACCACCTGCTGCAACTGCAAGCTGGGTTTTTGCGACTCATGCACAAGGACCCCGAGGTCCCTCTGCACCGTCGCCTGCTGCAGTTTTTCACCCCGTAAGTAATAGTCCGTCCTACCATTCTTCCTACCAAAGTGGACCACCTCACACTTGCCAACATTAAATTCCATTTGCCATTTCCTGGCCCATTCGCCCATCCTATCTAGATCCTTCTGCAGACTCTCCACACCCTCCGCACAATTTGCCGTTCCCCCAATCTTGGTGTCATCCGCAAATTTCGACACCCTACACTCGGTTCCCTCCTCCAGATCATCTATATAAATGGTAAAAAGCTGAGGCCCCAGCACCGACCCCTGGGGCACTCCACTAGTCACCATCCGCCAATCCGAATAGCACCCGTTGACCCCCACTCTCTGCCTCCTATTTGACAACCAATCCTCTATCCACGCTAACACCCTACCCCCAACTCCATGTCCCCCGACCTTCTGCAATAATCTCCTGTGAGGTACTTTGTCAAACGCCTTCTGAAAATCCAGAAAGACCACATCCACCGGCTCTCCTCTATCCACTGCCCTATTCACATCCTCATAGAACTCCAGTAAATTTGTCAGACACGACTTCCCTTTAATGAAACCGTGCTGCGTCTGCTCTATCAAGCAATTCCCTTCAAGATGCCTCGCAATTTCCTCCTTAATGACGGATTCTAACATTTTACCTACCACAGACGTTAAACTAACAGGCCTATAATTCGCTGCCTTTTGCCTGGCACCCTTCTTAAACAACGGCGTAACATTAGCCGTTTTCCAATCTTCCGGCACTTCCCCGGAATCCAGCGACGTCTGGAAAATAACCACCAAGGCATCCACTATCACCTCCGCCATTTCTTTCAGAACCCTCGGATGCATTCCATCCGGTCCTGGGGACTTGTCCACAATCAGCCCCTCCAGTCTGTCGAGCACCGCCTCTCTAGTAACAGTAATGTCATTAAGACCCTCCAGTCCTACCACCTTTCCATGGCTAACACCCGGCAAATTATTCACGTCCTCCTCCGTGAAGACAGAAACAAAAAAGTTATTCAATACCTTAGCCATATCCCCATCCCCTACCACTAGGTCCCCTTTCTCATCCTCTTAAGGACCAACGTTCACCCTAGCCAGCCTCTTCCTTTTTATATATTTATAAAAACTCTTGCTATCCTTTTTTATATTAAGCGCTAGCCCAGCTTCATAGTTTCTCCTACCCTTCTTTATCAACGTCTTTGTCAATCTTTGTTGACATTTAAACCTCTCCCAATCCTCTTCTTGCCCACTACTCTTAGCTACTCTAAATTCCTCCGCTTTTAATTTAACACTTTCCTTCACCTCCTTCGTTATCCACGGCTTATTACCTCTCCTCCTATGGTCCTTTTTGACCATCGGAATAAATTTCCGCTGAGCACCAAGAAAGATCTCCTTAAAGATCCTCCACTGCTCCTCAGCAGACCCTCCCTCCAACGCGCTCCCCCAGTCCACATTCGCCAATTCTTCTCTCATCCTACCATACTCCCCTCTACCCAAACAAAGTACGCGTGTCCGGGAACCCACTTTCTCCTCCTCCATCTGCACCAGAAACTCCACCATACAATGATCACTCTCTCCAAGAGGATCCTTCACCGCAAGGTCCCTAATTCTACCTGCCTCATTACATAGCACCAGATCCAAGATAGCTCGCTCCCTCGTCGGCTCCAACACACACTGTTCCAGGAAACTATCCCGGCAGCATTCCAAGAACTCTTCCTCGAGCCCACCGCGTCCAACATGGGTCGACCAATCAATATGCAGATTGAAATCTCCCATAACTACGGCCGTCCCATTCCTGCATGCCGCACTTATTTGCGCGTTAACAGCCCGCCCCACCTCCAGATCATTATTCGGGGGCCTATAGACGACACCCACCAGCGTCTTCCTCCCTTTGCTGTTCCTAATCTCCACCCACAACGATTCCACGTTCTGCTCCTTGGCTCCAATATCATCCCTTGCCACCACCTTGATGCTATCCTTAATCAGCAGAGCTACGCGCCCCCCTTTTCCCTCCTGCCTATCCTTCCTAAACACTTGATACCCCTGTACATTCAGCTCCCAGTCCCTGTCACCTTGCAGCCACGTCTCTGTAATGGCCACCAGATCATATCCATTTGTGCTGATCTGCGCCACCAGCTCATCCACTTTATTCCGAATGCTTCGTGCATTCAGATAAAGCGCTTTCATCCCAGCCTTCACCTGGACCCTATTTGCCGTAACGCCACCAACCATACTCACGCCCCCTACTCCCTCTATTATTGGGACATCCTCAGCCTCTTCCCTTACCTGTACCCTATCCTTAACTTTAGGCCTCGTAACGTCACCTACCCTCGCACCCTCCCCCCCCAATTAGTTTAAAGCCCTGTCTACAGTCCTCTTTACTCGATTCGCCAGCACTCTGGTCCCAGCACGGTTCAGACCAACCCCATCCCGCCCGAACAGGTCCCACCTACCCCAATACTGGTGCCAATGCCCCATAAATTCAAACCCATTCCTCCCACACCAATCCCTGAGCCACCCATTCACTTCCTTAATCCTGTCAACCTTACGCCCGTCTGCACTCGGTTCAGGCAGTTGCCCAGAGATAACCACCTTGTCGGTTCTACTTTTTAATTCCATTCCCAGCTTTTCATACTCCCTCCCCAGATCCTCAGTTTGCATTTTGCTTATGTCGCCGGCACCCACGTGTACCACAACGACCGGATTCTCACCCTCCCACCCCAGGTTCCTCTGCAGCCCAGCTGTGACATCCCGTACCCGAGCACCAGGCAGACATCACACCCTTCTGTGCACTTTGTCATTGTGACAAAGGACAGTGTCAATCCCCTTCACCCCACTATCCCCAATTACAACTACGTTCCTTTTCCCCTTCTCTTTGCCTATGTCCTGCTGCATCACTGTACCGTGTGCAGTTTGCTCACCAACCTCACCTGCCTCGTCCTCTTCCAGACTGGAAGCAAGAGCCTCAAACCTGTTATGCAGATTAAGAGGCTGAGGCCTCTGCTCCTCACCCCCCTTCCTCCTCCTAGCAGCCCCCTCTTGTCCCTGACCCTTAGAGTTAGCCAGTCTAGGGGGGGTGGATGTCACTTGCACCCCATTGACAATGGCACCCTCTCTCCCCCTGATGAGCCTCAGCATCTGTAGCTCAGAGGCCAGCTCATCCACCTTGAGCTGGAGCTCCTCCAGCAACCTGCACTTACTACAGACATGGTCACTGGGATGGACCCTGGGGTCCACCAGTTCCCACATCATACAGAAACCACACATCACATGCCCCTCCATTATTCACTGTAGTAGTTTTGGAAAAAAATTATTTTTTTTTCCTTGTTTTTTCAGACAAACTCACCTGGCCTTTTTTCCCTCAAGCCCTTTTTGATATTAAGCCCTATTAGCTCACTCTGCTTCCCTCTCACTCCGCTGCCCGCTGTCTACACCAGGCCTCCTTTTAAACCTGGCGCTGATTTAAAGCTGTCTGGCCCACAACTCCCTTCTAACCACTCCCTCAGAATTCTTAAAGCAGTAAATACAATAAATGCTTTAAACAGTTCTACAAAGAACAAAGTGCTTTAAACTTATTTTAAACAGGTTTTTAACAGGTAAAATCTTAGCTCTCTCTCTGCTCCTTCACTCGTCTGCTCCAGCAAACAATGCTATTATCCAATGCCTCTCTGTGGATTTTGATAACCAGGAGCAAGGATTCCTAAATCTCATTGGACTTAACAGTTCCAAGCTTCTTACCATTTAGAAAATGCTCTGATCCATCTTTCTTAGGTTCGAAGAATCTGCTGCACACCAAAAAATCTGTCACAGTTTTCACCACTCATTTAATCAAGCTATACATCTTTGCAATTATATTATAGAATAGAATTACAGAATCCAGGAGGCAGTTTGGCCCATAAAGTCTGCACTGACAATCCCACCCAGGCCCTGTCCCCATAACCCTATGCACTTACCTTAGCTCGTCCCCCTGACACTAAGGGGCAATTGAGCACGGCCAATCCAACTAACCAGCACATCTTTTGATTGTGGGAGGAAACCAGAGCACCTGGAGGAAACTCTTGCAGACACGGGGAGAATCTGCAAATTTCACACAGACAGTAATCCAAGCCGGGAATTGAACTCGGGTTCCTGGCACTGTGAGGCAGCAGTACGAACCACTGTCCCAACATGCCGCCCACTTACTCTGACACCAAATTGAATATTGTCAGCAAACTTGAATACATCACAGTCTGTTATTCCTTTATCTATCATTAGGGGTGGCACAGTGGCTAGCATTGCTGCCTCACAGCACCAGGGACCCGGGTTCAATTCCAACCTTGGGTGACTCTCTGCGTGGAGTTTGCACGCTCTGCCCATATATGCGTGGGTTTCCTCCGGTGCTCCAGTTTCCTCCCAGAGTCCAAAGATGTGTATGTTAGGCAGATTTGTCATGGCAAATGTGTGGGGTTAGGGCCGGGGATGCTTTTCTTTCGGAGAGTCGGCGCAGACTCAATGGGCCAGATGGCCTCTTTCTGCATTATAGGGATTTTATGATTAATCCTTTGTTGATGAAAAGCCAAGCTCAAACAAAGATCACATTTGATCAAATGGGATGCATACCCATTTCTACTCTACCCCTCATATCTCCTAATCAATGATGCCGAAGGTCCAACATTTTTCAATATTACCTGTCCCCACTCAAGTCCCACTCTGAGAGATACCGTCTATCGGGGCCAGCAGTTCTTCAGTGCCAGCAGTACCATTGGGAGCTGCGGCCACTCCCTGTGCTGCACTCGTGGCTTGAGAAGTCATTGCGTGCTGGGTTCGATCTTGGTAGGGGTTTGGGGATCTTACCTGGGTCATACTAGCAAGTCCTGGCTGGTATTGCCAAATTCTGACGGTGCCCCCTTAACCCTACCATTGAGATAATTCCTGTAGGATATCACTTCGCATAGCTTTTCATTCAACAAAATCTCTTTTGCCCCTAAAACTCGAATTTCTGTCCTTCAATCAGCTTTTTAAATCAAGAGAAACAAGGCCACAAAGATGTTGTACATTTTTTCTGAAGAGTTTATTTTATTGGTGTCACTAGTAGGTTTGCATTAACACTGCAATGAAGTGACTGTGAAAAACCCCTAGTCACCATCCTTCGGTGCCTGTTCAGGTACACTGAGGGAAAATTTTAGCATGGCCAATCCAACTAACCAGCACGTCTTTTGGGCTGTGGGAGGAAACTCATGCAGACACGGGGAAAACGTACATAGAACATTACAGCGCAGAACAGGCCCTTCGGCCCATGATGTTGCGCCGACCAATTTAAAAAGCAATGACCCTCTAACCTAAACCAATCCCGTTCCGTCCATAAACCTATCCACGGATCTCTTAAACGCCCCCAAACTAGGTGCATCTACAACTGCAGCAGGCAGGGCATTCCAATCCCTCACCACCCTCTGGGTAAAGAACCTACCTCTGACATCCGTCCTATATCTACCACCCCTTAATTTAAAGCTATGCCCCCTCGTGCTAGCTTTCTCCATCCGAGGAAAAAGGCTATCACTGTCCACCCTATCTAAACCTCTAATCATCTTATATGTTTCAATAAGGTCCCCTCTTAGCCGCCTTCTTTCTAGTGAAAACAACCCCAAATCCCTCAGTCTCTCCTCATAGGACCTTCCCTCCATACCAGGCAACATCCTGGTAAACCTCCTCTGCACCCTCTCCAATGACTCCACATCCTTCCTATAATGTGGGGACCAGAACTGCACACAGTACTCCAAGTGCGGACACACCAGAGTTTTGTACAGTTGCAACATGACGTTGCGGCTCCTAAATTCAATCCCCCTACCAATAAACACCAAGACACCGTATGCCTTCCTAACTACCTTATCTACTTGATTCCCAACTTTCAGGGATCTATGTGCAGACCTTGCACAGGCAGCGACCAAAGCCGGGAATCAAACCTGGGTCCCTGGCACTGAGAGGCAGCAGTGCTAACCACTGTGCCACCGTGTGCAAAAGATGTAGTCACCTCTGCCTCAACTACTCCTGGTAGCAAAGCATTCCATTTTTAATAGCCCCCTATGTGAAGAAAATTCTCCACACCTCTCTCCTTCAGACTGCAACTGATAATCCCTCACCACTAACCCTCTTACCAGGGGAAATAGTCTTTCCATATTCATTCCATCAAAGCTCTTCATTTTAAAACGTTTATTAAATCTCCTCTTAACCTTCCCTGCTCCAATGGAAATGGTCCTAGATTTCACCTGATAACAATAGCTTTCATCCCTGATATCATCCTAGAAAACCAATGCTTTCTATGGTTTTAATTGCCTTTCTGTAATGAGGCCCTAAAACTCTAAATGTAGCCCTTGTACTGATAATCTGACTAACACAAGTGTTCAAAAATCCAAAATTATGCATTTATGGGGCAAACAAATGAATTTGGAACCTCCTGACTTAGAGGGCTCACACACCATTTGACTTATCACGATTAGTCTTCGGGCTTAATCCAAAGTCATTTATAACTGAAGAATAATGGTTTTTCTGTACATGAATTCTGAATTTCAAAATAAAACAAGATTATCCTTCTCACTTTGAACTGTATAACATAAAAGTAACGAAAATACAATGATAGTTTTCACTCATCTATACAGCTATATGATTTTTTCAAAACTTCTAACTGGAAAGCATCCTTTATGCTACTACTGACCTATTTGCAAATTTAGCCACTAATTTCACTGGCACACACTTCATTATTAATATCAATTTGTGCTATTCTAATGTAAGTGAGTTGAACATGCAAATTAACCTTAATTGCTGATGCTGTTTCCTAGAAAATATTCTTTAAAATAAACATTTACAATTGAAGAAATGCGTGTTTTCATTTGATTACTGTAGCTAGCCTTTCCATCATCAAATATCATTTTAAATTAATTACAAGCCATAAATAGCTTTCATTGAAATTCTCTGATGTGCAAATGTATGCAAATTTATAGAAAAATAACTTCAAATGAAGTCGAAAATAGCTTTGGAGAAATTCTCCTGTATCACAGCCAGATCTAAAACGTATAATGATTTTTTAAAAAATCATCATTAAAAATTAATGGATCTTCTCAAGCACACATTGCTTTGTGCTTTGATCTTTAATGCTTAGTGCAGCACAAATCTCGTCAGAATAAAAAGCCAGTGAACTTCTTTTCGCTATCTTGCGTCAATGACCCAACCAAAGCCAAACCACCACGCTTTGGCATTTGCAGTCGTTTTTGAACGAGTTCGACTCTGGGCATCACTTTAGAGAAAGAGAACTGGCACTCATAGGAGCAGCAGGGACAAACGTTATGCAAAAAGAAAGGAAGACAACATTATGTTACAGCCAATGGTTAGCTTCGGCGTGTAGCCACGGTTGTGTGTCGGAAAAGATTTTTGCAGCGAAGGTTGAGGGAGAATCTCTTTGAAGTGTTCAACATGTTGTGAGGTTAAGAGAGAGTAAATAATGCTAGATTATATCCACCAGTTGCTGAATCAGTAAGAAGAAGGCATAGCTCCAAAATTTTTACTTGAAGAATAAAGGTGAAATTCAGATTTTACAGAGGAATGGAATGCACTTCTTCAAAGGGCAATTGAGGCAGAAAGTGGATCATTGAAAAACATTTGTGAAGGAATTTTAAGAACATAAGAAAAAGGAGCAGGAGTAGGCCATCTAGCTCCTCGAGCCTGCCCCGCCATTATATACTTCATGGCTGATCTGAAGTGGATCAGTTCCACTTTCCCGCTCTCTCCCCATAACCCTTAATTCCCTTGTCTGTCAAAAACCTATCTACCCGTGACTTAAATATATTTAGCGAGGTAGCCTCCACCGCTTCAACGGGCAGAGAATTCCAGAGATTCACCACCCTTTGAGTGAAGAAGTTCCTCCTCAACTCTGATCTAAACTGCATCCCCCCCCCTTATCTTGAGGCTGTGCCCTCTTGTCCTGCTAGACAGAATTTTTAAAGGTAGAAAACAAAAAGATAAGGAGAAAAGGAGGAAATGGAGAAGAAGGATAATAGAATTTGAGGAAATACTCAAGTTGAAGATCAGCAGAAATCTGAAAAATCAAATAATCTCCTATGCTGGAATTTCAATGATTCGATATCATATGTATTCGCCAGTGATTCATGAACTGAAGTACGAGCTAAATATAATGACAATTAGGGAGAGGAGTCAAAATGGATTGGCATGAAGTGCGCATGGTAAAATAAAAAAACAACTGAACAAAGAACAAAGGCAAGTACAGAACAGGAATAGGCCATTTGGCCCTCCAAGCCTGTGCCGATCATGATCATGATCACTTAACTAAAAAAAAACCTTCTGCCCATATTCGGTCCGCGTCCCTTATTCCCTCCCTACTCATGTACCCATCTTGTACTCAATGCCCCAGCTGAAGAAGGCAAGCATGCCATATAGCTTTGTAATCACCTTGGCTACCTGTGTGAAGGGAGTGTGGACCTTCTCACCCAGATATCTCTATATGTTAATGTTCTTAAAGGTTCTGCCATTTACAGTATAATTCACTCTTAAATTAGTTCCACCAAAACGCATCAACTCACATTTGTCTGGATTAAACTCCATCTGCCATTTCTGTGCCCAAGTCTCCAATCTATCAATATCCTGTTGTATCCTCTGATAATCCCCGGCACTGTTAGCAACTCCAGCAACCTTCGTGTCATCCGCAAATTTACTAATCAGACCACCCACATTTTCCTCCAGATCATTTACATATGCACCACAAACAACAAAGGTCACAGCACTTGGACAAGTTGAACCGAAAAGCCTGTTTCCATGCTGTAAACCACTGATCCCTGCGGAACACCACAAACTAAGGATTTCCAATCTGAAAATACCCTTCCACCACTACTCTCTGTCTTCTATAACCAAGATATGGAGATGGACTGGGGTAAACATAGTAAGAAGTCTCACAACATCAGGTTAAAGTCCAACAGGTTTATTTGATAGCAAAAGCCACTAGCTTTCAGAGTGCTCACTGCTCCTTTGTCACGTGAGTGGGATTTCAATTCACAAACAGGGCATATAAAGACACAAACTCAATTTACAAAATAATGGTTGGAATGCAAGTCTTTACAGATAATCAAGTCTTAAGGGTACAGACAATGTGAGTGGAGGATTAAATACAAGTTAAAGAGATGCGTATTGTCTCCAGCCGGGACAGTTAGTGAGATTTTGCAAGCCCAGGCAAGTCATTGGGGTTACAGACAGTGTGACATGAACCCAAGATCCCGGATGATGCCGTCCTCATGCATGCGGAACTTGGCTATCAGTCTCTGTTCAGTGACTCTGCATTGTCGTGTGTCATGAAAGCTTACCCAAAGATCAGAGACCGAATGCCCGTGACCGCTTAAGTATTCCCCATCAAGAAGAGAACACTCTTGCCTGGTGATTGTCGAGCAGTGTTCATTCATCTGTTGCATCTGCATGGTCTCCCCAATGTACCATGCCTTAGGACATCCTTTCCCACAGCGTATGAGGTAGACAACGTTGGCTGAGTTGCAAGTGTATGTACCGTGTACCTGGTGGATGGTGTTCTCATGTGAGATGATGGCATCCGTGTCGATGATCCAGCACGTCATGCAGAGGTTGCTATGGCAGGGTTGTGAGATGCTGTCTTCACTGTTCTCCTGAAGGCTGAGTAGTTTGCTGCGGACAATGGTCTGTTTGAGGTTGTGCAGTTGTTTGAAGGCAAGAACTGGGGGTGTGGGGGTGGCCTTAGTGAGATGTTCGTCTTCATCAATGACATGTTGAAAGCTCTGGAGAAGATGTCGTAGGTTCTCCACTCTGGGGGAGTACTGGACTATTGTCCCCGTTGATGTAGTCAGGGGTATGTTTTGCTTTACGCTTCCTGAAGTCAATGACAATCTCTTTCGTTTTGTTGACATTGAGGGAGGGATTATTGTTGCTGCACCAATTCACCAGATTCTCTATCTCATTTCTGTACTCTGTCTTGTCATTGTTTGAGATCCGACCCATTACGATGGTGTCATCAGCAAACGTGAACATCAAGTTCGAGGCAAATTTGGCCACACAGTCATAGGTGTATAAAGAGTATAAAAGGGGACTGAGAACACAGCCTTGTGATGCACTGGTGTTGAGGAGGATCATAGAGGAGGTGTTGTTGCCTATCCTTACTGATTGTGGTATGTGGGTTAGGAAGTTCAGGATCAAGTTGCAGAGGGAGGTGCCGAGGCCCAGGCGATGGAGTTTAGAGATGAGTTTCATGGGAACAAAGGTGTTGAAGGCTGAGCTGTAGTCAATAAATAGAAGTCTAATATAGGTGTCCTTGTTGTCTAGGTGTTCCAGGGTTAACAGCAGGGCCAAGGAGATGGTGTCTGCTGTGGACCTGTTGCGGTGGTAGGCAAATTGTTGTGGGTCAGGTAGTCCAGGACACTGGAATTGATTTGTGCCATGACTAGCCTTTAGTTGATGAGTTAGAGCACGGGTGATGGGGTGTCCTGTGCAGGGCTCAGTCTGGGTGTTTGAAATGGTTACGCTGAAGTTAGAAGTGGTTTTCTTCCTTCAAATTCTTTCAGAGTAACCTTCAGAGCGCCCCCAAATCTGACACTGGGAAACTAACAAGTTAAATAGACTCCCTACAGTTTAGAACGAGGCTATTCAGCCCATTGGGCCTACACTGACAACAATCCCATCCAGACCCCATCTCTGCAACCCCATGTATTTAGTCTGCTAATCTCCCTGATACTAAGGAGCAATTTAACGTGGCCAATCAATCTAACCTGCTGTTAATTTGATACTGTAGCTTATCACCTATTCAAAGGTCACATTTTACATTCCATGGCCCTGAGGATTTTTTCCCAGGGTTGAACAGAGGTGCAATGACTGATTGAGGTATGGGTATGTTGTGTAATTAACTACAAATTCACTCCGTCAATAATGAGGGCTCACCTGATTTCCAACCAACAGAAGGTGTTCTCCAAGCAGAAAGTCCTTGAGCATGTCCTCCATTACTTCCATGTGCTAAAGGGAGACCAGATATCTTAAGTGAATCTTTTGGTTTGAAACAAGAAATGTTCCAACTAACAGAAAGAAGATCCCTTGAGTATCCTGTCACATCAATCAAGGCAAGTTGGATAATACACTGTTAAGAGTATTAAGGGTTATGGATCTAAGACAAAGATAAAACTCAACTATGTTCTGGTTAAATGGAGGAACAAGCTTAAGAGGGTGAATGGTTTACTCTTGTTGTTATGTTGAGTGGAATTTCTGAATGCAACTATGTACATTCAGGGTCAGGCTTTTCAATTTAAAGTAATAAGGATGAATGATAAATAGGCAACTCAATAATAGATTGACTGCTGCTGCTGAGGGATATTTGAAAATTAGCAATTATGTAAATGGGAAAGTCAGAAATGAAAACTGAATTTTTCAAGAGCCTCGGTTTATTAATGGAGATTTAATTTTTAAGCTGCTTTGCTTTTATCAAGCTGCTTCCAAGAAGGAAAACACCTGCAAAAGAACAGTTATTTTGCCAAACCAAAATGGGCCATAACCTTTGCAACTGGATTATCTTGAGGTAGAACGACGTGTGAAAAAGCACTGAGGATTGGGTCACCACAAACACTCCAATTTACTAAAATAAAAGCAAAAATACTGCTGATGCTGGAAACCAAAAAAAAAACCAGAAAGCACTGGTTTCAATATGTCTGGCAGAATCTGTGGAGAGAGAAACAATTAAAGTATTGAATCAAGTATGAATCTTCTTCCTACAAAAGAGTAGAAATATGCTGTGAAAGGGGGCATGGGGAGGAAGAATAAAAGGGAAAGTTTGGAACAGGGTTGAGGACAGGAGAGATTAAATGACAAAGATGTCATGGAACAAAATGCAAAGGGAGTCCCCAGTGCTGAAAAGCAGAATAATGAACAATTCTGTCCAAAAGCAAAAACTTGAATAACAAGGTTCAGACCAGCAGTGTGGCAAAAAAAAATTAGAATTCAAACAGAGGACAGAGTTCATGATCTGGAATTGTTGAACTCAATGTTGAAACTCGGGGTCATGCTTGAAAAGTGAGTGGAGGTGTTCCATGAAGTGCTTGTCTGGTCTTCCTTATGTAGAGGAGGGCGCATACAGAATACTAATTGAAAGAAGTACAAATAAATCGTTGTTTCACCCGGAAGCAGTGTTTGGGGCCTTAACTGGAGAGGACAGATAAGGTCAATGGGCTGTGACTGCATGGGAAGGGGATGAAGTGTTGAGGGATGATTGGGGGGGGGTGTGTGTGTGTGTGTGTGTGGGGGGGGGTGGGTGTGGGTGTGTGGGTGTTGATTGAGGAGTGGGCTTGGGTGTCATGGAGGGAACATCCGTTTAGAATGCTGACAGCTGGAGCAGAGGGGAAGATGTGTTTCCTGCCCTAATATTTCACGGGATGTTGGCATCACTAACCAGGCCAGCATTTACTGACATCCCTAACTGCCCTTGTGAAGATGTGGTAAACCGCCTTCTTGAACCACAATTGTCCATGTGATGTAGGAGCATCCTGTACCCTAGTTACTGGGAAAACTATTGGGAGTACAAGTCCCCTGGACCTAATTACCGGTATTCTAAGGTCTTAAAGAAAGTGGCTGCAGTGATAGTGGATGCTTTGGTTGCATTCCTCCAAAATTCTTCCTGGATTCTGGAAGGGTCCCAGCAGCTTTCGAAATTGCAAATATAACATTTCTATTCAAGAAGAATGGGAGACGGAAAGCTGAAAACTATAGGGTTGGTTAGTCTAACATTTTTGTCAGAAGGCAACAGCAAGACCTTTGGAACATCACAATCCAATCAGGCAGAGTCAACATGGTTTTGTGAAAAGGAAATCATTGTTGGCAAATTTATTAGAGTTATTTGAGAAATCAAGAAGCAGGGAGAATAAAAAAGAACAAGTAGATCTGGTGCCTTTGGATTTCCACGCATTTGTTAAAGTACCATATAAAAAGATTTTTACAGAAGTTCAGAGCTCATGGTGTTGGAGGTAACATAATAGCATGGAGATAGGACTGGTTGGTCGAGAATCAGAATAAATTGGTCGTTTTTGGGCTAGTGAATTACACCGAGTGCTGCAAGGATCAGTGCTAGGACCTCAACATTTACAATCTATGAAAAACTTGGATTAATATGCAAATCAATAACATGGATGGAAGGGTCGAGTGTATGGTAGCTAAATTTGTTGATAACACAAAGGTAGGAAAGCACAAGGACACAAAGTGTCTGCAAACAGATCAAGATAGGTGGGTTGAACGAAAATGTGGCAGATTGAACATAATATGGACAAATGTGACCTTGTCCACTTTGACAGGAAGAATAGAAAAGCAGAAGATTATTGAAATAAAATAATTTAAATTATTTGAAGAGATTGCAGAATGCTGCAGTTCAGAGAGATCTATGGATCACAAAAAGCTAACATGAAGTAAAGCAAGAAATTAGAAAGGCAAATGAAATAGAACAAAGAACATAGAAAAACTGCAGCACAAACAGGCCTTTTGGTCAACAAGTTGCGCCGAACATCTTTACCTACAAGGCTTACCTATAACGCTCAATCCTACTAAGTCCCATGTACTCATCCAGAAGTCTCTTAAAAGACCCTATCGAATCCGCCTCCACCACCACCGCCGGCAGCCGATTCCACACACCCACCACCCTTTGAGTGAAAAACTTACCCCGACATCCCCTCTGTACCTACTCCCCAGCACCCTAAACCTGTGTCCTACTGTGGCAGCCAACTCAGCCCTGGGAAAAAGCCTCTGAGAATCCACCCAATCAATACCTCTCAACATCTTATACACTTCTATCAGGTCACTTCTCTCCAAGGAGAAAAGGCTGAGCTCTCTCAACCTATCCTCATAAGGCATGCCACCCAATCCAAGCAACATCTTTGTAAATCTCCTCTGCACCCTTTCAATGGCTTCCACATCCTTTCTGTAATGAGGCGACCAGAACGGAGCACAGTACTCCAAGTGGGGTCTGACCAGGGTCTTAAACAGCTGCAGCATTATCTCCCAACTCCTAAACTCAATTCCTCGATTGATGAAGGCCAGTACACCATACGCCTTCTTAATCACATCCTCTACCTGCGAAGCTAATTTGAGAGTCCTAAGAACCCCAACCCCAAGATCCTTCTGATCTTCCACACTGCTAAGAGTCTTACCCTTAATAATATATTCCTTCATCCCATTTGACCTGCCAAAATGAACCACTATACACCTATTGGTTGTCTGTATTATATGGGGGATGGAATATAAAAGTAGGGCAGTGTCACTACAACTGTAGAGTGCCTTAGTGAGACCACATTTTGTTTCCATGCTGAAGGCGGAATATAACGGTATTAGAAGCAGTTCAGAGAAGGTTCATCAAACTGAGCCCTGAGTTGAAGAGGTTATCTTAAGAAGAAAGGTTGAACAAATTAGGCCTAAATCCATTGGCGTTTTAAACTGAGAGGTGATCTTACTGAAACACATATGGTTAAAAGGAACCTGACAGGGTGGATGCTGGGAGGACTTTTTCCCTTCTGAAGGGGTCTAGAACAAGGTGGCATAGCTGAAAATAAAGCATCTCCCATTTAAAATGGAGGTGAGAAGGAATTTTTCTCTCGGAATATCATTTGTCTTTGGGATTGAGTTTAGGAGTCGGGAGATAATGCTGCAGCTGTTTAAGACCCTGGTCAGACCCCACTTGGAGTACTGTGCTCAGTTCTGGTCGCCTCATTATAGAAAGGATGTGGAAGCCATTGAAAGGGTGCAGAGGAGATTTACAAAGATGTTGCCTGGATTGGGTGGCATGCCTTATGAGGATAGGTTGAGAGAGCTTAGTCCTTGGGATTCCCTTCCCCAGCAAGCAATGGAGGCTGGGTTACTGAATATGTTCATGACTGAGTTAATTTTTGACTGATAGTTTGTCAAGGGTTAGGAGTGGCAGACAGCAAAGTGGAGTAACACTCCAAAATGGGGTGGCACAGTGGTTAGCACTGCTGTGTCACATCACCGGGGTCTTGGGTTCAATTCATTGCTTGGGTTACCATTTGTGTGGAATTTGCACATTCTCCTGTGTCTGTGTAGGTTTCCTCTGGGTGCTCTGGTTGCCTCCCAGAGTCCAAAGATGTGCGGGTTAGGTGGATTGGCCATGCTAAATTGTCCCTCATTGTCAGGGCGATTAGTGAGGGTAAATACATGGGGTTATGGGGATCAGGCCTGTTTGGGATTGTGGTCGGTGCAGACTCGATGGGCCAAATGGCCTGCTTCTGCACTATCTATAATTCTATGAATCAGGATGCGGAGATGCTGGCATTGGACTGGAGTAAGCACAGTAAGAATCTCACAACACCAGGTTAAAGTCCAACAGATTTATTTGGCAGCACAAGCTTTCGGAGTCTCGCTCCTTCTTCAGGTGAACGAGAGCATAAACAGACACATGGCATATACAGACACAAACTGAACTTATAAGATAATGGTTGGAATGCAAGACTTTACAGGTAATCAAGTCTTAAAGGTACAAACAATGTGAGTGGAGAGAAGGTTAAGCACAGGTTAAAACAATGTGTATCGTCTCCAGCCAGGACAGTTAGTGAGATTTTGCAAGCCCAGGCAAGTCGTGAGGATAACGGATAGTTATGAACTAAGATCCCGGTTGAGGCTGTCATGTGTGCAGAGCTTGGCTATCAGTTTCTGTTCAGCTATTCTGCGTTGCCGTGTGTTGTGGAGACAGCCTTGGAGAACACTTATCCGAAGATCAGAGGCTGAATGCCCGTGACTGCTGAAGTGTTCCCCAACTGGAGGGGAACACTCCTGCCTGCTGATTGCTGAGTGGTGTCCATTCATCTGTTGTCATCGTGTCTGCACGGTCTCCCCAACCTACCATGCCTCAGGACATCCTTTCTTGCAGCATATCAGGTCAACAATGTTGGCTGAGTTGCCAGTGTACGTACCATGTATCTGGTAGATGGTGTTCTCACGTGAGATGATGGCATCTGTGTTGAAGATCCAGCATGCCTTGGAGAGGTTGCTGTGGCAGGGTTGTGTGGTATCACGGTCACTGTTCTCCTGAAGGCTGGGTAGTTTGCTGCGGACAATGGTCTGTTTGAGGTTGTGCGGTTGTTTGAAGGGTGGGGTGTGGGGGTGGCCTTGGCGAGATATTCATTCTCATCAATGACACGTTGAAGGCTCCGGAGAAGATGTTGTAGCTTCTCTGCTCCGGGAAAGTACTGGACCACAAAGGGTACTCTATCTGCCGTGTCCCATGTTTGTCTTCTGAGGAGGTCGCTGAGGTTTTTTGCTGTGACACAATGGGACTGTCGACCAATGAATCGAGCACCATACCCTGTTCTTAGGAGGGTGTTTTTCAGCATCTGTAGGTGTCTGTCATCTGAGCAGATCTTGGAAGGCCTGTCTGTAGGGGGTGGCTTCTTTAATGTGTCTTGGGTGGAAACTGGAGAACTGGAGCATCATGAGGTTATCCACGGGCTTGCGGTACAGTGAAGTGCTGAGGTGACCATCCTTGATGGACATGCGTGCGTCCAAGAATGCAACCGATTCCAGAAAGTAGCCCATGGTGGGTCTGATGATGGGATGGAACTTACTGATGTCATCAGATAGTTGTTTCAATGATTGTTCGCCATGGGTCCAAAGGAAGAAAATGTCTGATGTATCTAGACATATCTGGTGTATAGCGTTGGATGAAAGTCCAGTGCGGTGAAGAGATCTTGTTCAAACCTGTGCATAAAGATATTGGCATATTGAGGTGCAAATTTGGTCTCCATGACCGTTCCGTGCGTCTGCATGAAGAACTGGCTGTTGAAGGTGAAGACGTTATGTTCTAGATGAAGTAGATGAGTTGTAGAATTGCATCTGGAGATTGGCAGTTGTCAGGATTGAGTACTGAGGTAGTTGCAGCAATTCCGTGGTCGCGGGGGATGCTGGTGTAGAGTGCTGAGACATCCATTGTGATGAGGAGTGCTCCTGATTCAACTGCTCCACATGTGCTGAGTTTCTGTAGGAAGTCCACAGTGTCGCAACAGAAGCTGGGGATTCTTTGTACGCTGGATTTCAGGATGCCCTCAACATATCCGGAGAGGTTCTCACACAGGGTCCCACTGCCCGATACGATGGGACAGCCGGGTATGTTAGCCTTGTGTATCTTTGGGAGACAGTAGAGATCTCCAACGCGGGGAGTACGTGGGATGAGAGCATGGAGGGTGCTCTGAAGGTCCGGATCAAAGGTCTTAATCAGTCTGTTGAATTGACGGGTGTGTTCTTTGGTCTGATCTGCGGATAACTGTCTGCAGTGTTCCTTGCTGTTCAGTTGTCCGTACATTTCTTTGCAGTAATCCGTTCTGTTCAGTATGTCTGCTGGTTTGATGACAATGTTGCAGTTGGTCTTGAGAGCGTGGATGGCATTGCGTTGTGCTTGGGTGACATTTGGGCTGTCTTGTCTCTCTTCACTCATATTGTCTGTACGTTTAAGACTTTATTATGTAAAGACCCACATTCCAACCATATCTCGTAAATTGAGTTTGTGTCTGTATATGCCCTGTTTGTGAACACAACTTCTCACTCACCTAATGAAGGGGCGAGACTCTGAAAGCTTGTGCTGCCAAATAAACCTATTGGATTTTAACCTGAGGTTGTGAGACTTCTTTCTATGAATCAGACCAGCCATGATCTGTAGAATGGTGCAGCAGGCTCAATCGGGGGGCTGAATGGCCTAATCGCGCTCCTATTTCTTTTAATTAATTTTTAATTTGATGTCTGCTCGAGATGGGAGAACCTGTGCATTTGCACGTGGAGCCCGAGGATCAATTTTCAAGGGCAGAGTGGGCAATGATATTCTATTCCCCATTCTCTCATTCTTCTTCATGTGGAGTGAAGAATGGACTCCTGAGAAAGGAGAGAAGAGATTAGAAGCCACACTGGGGTCATTCTGGTTTGATGAATCAAGCTGTGTCAAATAATTCTTCTCATAATAAGCATTTGTGACCTTGTGAAATGTAAAAGAATTAGATCAGTAACAGTGAAGAGTTGGGGAATCACAAGACTCCAGAGAGATGTGACATTGGTGATAATATAGGTGGCAATCCAGGCCAGAATAACACATATTTAATGCCATTGGCAAGTGTCTCATGAACAGAGGGGCCATCTGGAATGACTGCCAGAAAATCTAGGTTAGTATTAATCAGGTCAAATAATGCAGGGCATTTTAACTGTTTGTCAGTATTTGATCAATTGATTTTCTTAGCAAAAGCTGTTCAGCGAAAATAAACCAGTTCAGGCAAATTAAATTTCAAGTGACTGAACTTATCCACACAATTCTTTGTGCTCTGGTTATTAAGGATTCCTCCTGACGAGCAAAATTTGCCAACAATACTCTAGTCATTTGCCCAAAAGCTCTGGAGCTGCTAACTACCAGGTTTCTCCCATCAACTGTACATCACAACTGTGCTGCCAAAACAATATCTCCCTCCTACTGCTCTTCCACCTGCAATAACCATATACCTGCTTTACCTGCGATAGTCATACTGACTTGTAACAGCAGTCGCTCTGTTAACAATATGAACATGATGTGGAGATGCCAGATTTGAACTGGGGTAAACACAGAAGTCTCATGACACCATGTTAAAGTCCAACACGTTCATTTGGTAGCACAGGCCACTAGCTTTCGGAGTGATGCCCCTTCATCAGGTAAGTAGGAGCTCTGTTCACAAACAGGGCATATAAAGACACAAACTCAATTTACAAAATAATGGTTGGAATGCGACTCTTTACAGGTAATCAAGTCTTAAAAGATACAGGCAATGTAAGTGGATTTTGATCCACTCACATTGTCTGTACCTTTAAGACTTGATTACCAGTAAAGACTTGCATTCCAACCGTTACTTTGTAAATTGAGTTTGTGTCTTTATATGCCCTGTTTGTGAAAAGAACTCCCATTCACCTGATGAAGGGCAGCGCTCCGAAAGCTAGTGGCTTGCGCTACCAAATAAACCTGTTGGACTTTAACCTGGTGTTATGAGACTTCTAACAATATGAAATCCAGAGGGGAGGGCAGAATGACTGCCTTTGACATCAAGGCAGCATGTGATCAAGTATGGCATCAAGGGGCCTCAGTAAAACAAGAGGCAATGGGAATCGGGGGGAGACTCTTCACTGGTTGGAGTCATACCTGGCACAAGGAAGATGGTTGTGGTGACTGGAGGCCAATCATCTCAACTTCAGGATATAACTGCAAGAGTTCTTCGGAGTAGTGTCCTCGGCTTAACTAACTTCAGCTCCTTCATCAATGACTCTAATTCCATCATAAAGTCAGATGTTTGCTAATGATTCCACAATGTTCAGCACCATTCGTGACTCCTTGTAAACCAAATGCAACAAGATCTGGGCAATATCCAGGCTTGAGTTGACATGTTGCAAATAACAGTTGCTCCACACAATGCCAGGCAATATACTTCTCCAACAAGATAGAATCTAACCATTGTTCCTTGACATTCAATGGCACTATCATCACTGAATCCCCCTTATCAACATACTGGGGATTATTATTGACCAGAAACGTAGCTGCACTACCTAAATAAATACTGTGGCTATAACATCAGGTCAGAGGCCAGGAATCCTGCAGCGGGTAAGCCACTTCCTGACTCCCCAAAGTCTGTCCACCATCTAGAAGACACAAGTCAAGAGTGTGATGGAACACTCTCCACTTGTCTGTGCAGCTTCAACAACACTCAAGAAGCTTGAAACTATCCAAGACAAAGGAGCCCACTTGATTGGCACCCCATCCACAAACATTCATTCCTTCCACCACTGATGTACAGTGACACCTGTGTGTACCACCTATAAGATGCACTGTAAGAACTCACTAAGAATACAGAGGCAGCACTTTCCAATTCCATAATTACTACCATCTAGAATGACAGGTGGAACAGACACCTGGGAACACCACCACCACTTGGAAGCTCCTCTCCAAGTTCCTCACCATCCTGACTTGGAACTATATCTCCATTCCTTCACTGTCACTGGGTCAAAATCCTGAAACCCATTCCGGAACAGCACCGTGGATACACCTACACCACATGGACTGCAGCAGTTCAAGAGGGCAACTCACCCCACTTTTGGAAGGGCAATTAAGATTGAGCAATAAATGTTGGCCTAACCATCAGCACTCTCATTCCGAGAATGAATAGTTGAAAAATATGACACATACAACATTAGGCCACATTGCAATGTAGTTGCACCTATGGTCTTCCCTCAAACTATAACTTTTTGTGGAATAAAAGAGGGGAAAATAGTTTTGTGCTGTTTTCAGCAGGAAACATTCAGAGTGCATAAAGTTGGAAATGAGTTTCCGAGTCAGCATGGGTTGAAATGATACGCACATTTGAAGTAATTTGAACACTGGATCAGCCTGAACTGCACTGACAATCTAATTTAGCACAAACAGGAATTCTCATCCTGTAAAGCAATGGGCAGTGTTAATTTTATTTGTTATGAGACTATCCATCTATAGAATAGACTCCCTTTGATGGTGGAAGCAATCACTGATACATTCAAATACAAAGTAGATAGATTTCTTTCCAGAAATAACATTTCAGGATGCACTATATGAGTGACTGGAGTCATGATGTGTGGTGTGTGTACTTGGGACGAACAGATAACCTATCAACCAAAAATTTTCTTTAGCACTGGAGTTTTCCAAGCTTTATATCTGTGCCTTTTGCCGACAGAATCATAGAATGATTAATGCACAGGAGGCTATTTGGCTTGCTGTGTCACTGCTGACTTTCCAATGGAGTATTTCATTTAATGTTACTCCTCTGCCCCTCCTCCCTATAACCTGGCATACTTTTCTTTTACAGATCATAATCCAATTCCCTCTTGAATGCTTTGATTGAGCCTGCATCTACACCAGCTACAAACATTCACACAGTAACAACCTGCATTCATACAGCACTTAGAAGGTAGTCAGACATTCCAGGTGCTATATGCACGAACATAATAAAAAGATCGAATGGGTGATAAAATTTATTACTGATATCTAACTGTTAAAAAGTCGTAAGACCTGAAATCGTTACCACACTTTCTTCTCTCCACAAATGTTGCTGAGTAATTCCAGCATTTTCCACACAGAGACAATTTCCATTGTTGCTTTATCATTGTTTGCAGGCTCCTGGGGAAAGTCTTCATTCAAAGGAACTCAGTGCCTGATTGAGGGACCCAGCATTGGAAAGAGGATTGGGGGCCCAATCAGAGTCAAATCCCTGCCCTTGCTGCCGAACACCCCCTCCCCTCACTCTATTCCAGCATCATTCACCTCCAGCCTGATAATCCCAGGCATCAGGTCGGTGTCATGCCCACAGCAGATACTACGGTCATTATCATATTGCTGTTTGTGGTGTTTGTCTTGCCTTGTGGCTGTCATGTTTCATACGTTCAAACAGTGACCACACTTCAAAAAATACTGCCTTGTTGAAAAGCACTTTGGAACATGAAAGGCTCAAGTCCTTCTTTTGCCTTCATTATGGCAACTAAAAATCTGAAAATCAATAATTACCTACCTGAGCATTTTCATAAAAGAGAACATCTGGTACTTTCATCTTTTCATCTGGCTTATACAACGGAACAGAAACCTTCCCAATTGTAAGGATCCCAGACTTGATTTCACCTGGAATTGCAGACATTTAACATTTGCGATATTCTACAAATCACAATTCAACAAGATTACAAAAAAGAACTGAGTGAACTTGAACTTACATCTAATGCTGGCCCCTTCCTGCTCCTTCACATCATCAGATGTTGCCTCAATTCCTGAATCTTTCAGGTTCTTCTGCAAAGCTGATCGGGCGAGGGTTGGCAAAAATCTGGAGAAACAAACACAGGTTTATATTTGTTTTACTCTGACGCCTGCTGTGTCAGCCACACTACTTGTAATGAAATCATGTTACTTTCTTTTAAACAACTGTCCATTGAGGAAACCTTATAAATTGGGACTCTGATGGACAAGTAGTTGCAAGGTTAATACCTGACATGAAATCTTGTTTGAACCACATGAGAGGTTTTACAATACTTTTATAAAGCTCTAATTAACAATTCGGAGCAAAGACATGAACTCCTGTCTGCAAACAATATGTATCTGGACATTACAGGCATATTGCATACAACTCCCAATCCAATTGGATGAGGGGCATGACTTCTCAATACCTGCATGTATTTGTGAAATTGATCCAAGTTTCTGTATGAGGTTCCAGATATAAAACACACAATTTTTTTTCACAGATCATACAGCGCCAAAGGGAGGCATGTAACCTATTATGTCAGGACTGGCACTTTGGAAATGGTAGCCAATTAATTGCATTCCCCTGTTCTTGTCCCATTGCTCTGAAAGTTTCTCCTTACTAAGTAATTATCCATAATTTGAAAGTTATTACTGAATCTGCTTCCATCACTCTTTTAGGTTGCACAGACCAGATCATAAAAACTCACTGCATAAGATTATTAAGCCTCATTTTGTAGTTGTAATGATGGTGAAACTCAATATTCCACTAAAACTGACAGCAACTTTACAAGTCTGTCCATGCGCAGAATAATGTGGAAATCCCAAAGTTGCTGACAGTGATTCTACTCCTCCAAAGGAGCATTCCAGACTATAATCCCAAAGAGAGGTAATTTGATAAAAGCTTTCACTTTTATTGTGTTCACCTCATTGAATGCTCTGCCACCCATACCCTAACTTACACAACACCCTTTCACCCATCAGCCCTGTGCTCATTAACATATACCAGCTTCTGGTCGGACAAAGCCTCAATTTTAAAAATTGCATTATTTTTTCAAATCCCTCCATGGCCTATCTCTGTACCTCCTCTAGCTCTAAAACCTCTGAGATATCTGTGTCACCTGATTCTGGCCTATCATTCACAATGTCCATCACTATGGCTGCACTTTCAGTTGGTTTGGCTTAAAGTCTGCAACTCTCTACCAAACTACTAAAACTTCATCTCTTTGCTGAGCCACGCCTTAAAATTTCTCTCTTTGACCTCTTTGAATTCAATGATCAACCATAACTAAAATGAATGGCAGAGAAGGCTTGAAGGGTTGAACGATCGACTCCTGCTTCTAGTATCTATGACCAAGATTTGTGTCTCCTAACCTGATACCCACTTATGTAACTCAGTGTCACATTTTGTTCAATAACTCTTCTGTGAAGCACCTTTAGGTGTTTCACTAATTTATAAATGCTACAAAAATGCAATTGGTTTATCTTTAGCAGAAAATTAGTAGATTTTCAAGGGAAAATATATCAATGGCAAGTTTAAACTATTGTTTAATAGGAGGGTTCCACCAGTCTAATACTGAAAATCCCCTATGGTAATATCTGCCACAAAATAGAAATAATTTATACAGATTCCTGGATTGTCGGTGGCTCATATTGTCATCTCATGTCCATGATAATTATATTCATATCTTTTACAGTGATGTGTTTGCAAGTTTGATACAGTGCCAGTTCTTTAGAATGTGGGTGAAACCATTTTTTCTTAAACTTTTATCCCTTCCTCTCTTAAAGGTGCAGAATCACAGTTCAACAATTCCCCAAGAGACCCTTCAGTCTCCTGCATTATTCACACGTGCACCTAGATGGACAATACAACTGTAGTCAGTTCAACTTCATATCAGGAGATACCTGCTTGAGCACTTGCAGGCTTCTCTCCCCAATCTGACCCTGAAAGTGACAGTAAGGACTATCAGCACAACTCTGGCTACGATCATTTGGTTCACTGTGTACTTGAACTTAAAAGAAGGGCCTTCACAATCGCAGGGGTCGGTCTGATGAACTTCATTCAATGCCTCCAAGGCAAATGTATACCTCCTTGGGCAAGAAAACTATCAGTTCAATGCCAACCGACCCTCACCTAATCAGCTATCAAGGAAACCCTTTCATGTACTTCACTTCATTTTAGAAAAACAAGACGCACTTCATTTTAGAGAAACAAGACCAACTTCATTAACCCTTTATCTTCCCCCAACCAAATCATCACAGTTTCCTGATTCTGCACCCAGAATGAAATATTTTACTTTAATCCTCAACTTGATTAAAATTCATACAGTAACTAGAAGGAATGTTTCTATCTAATTTGTAGGAATTAATTTTTAAACTAACATTACATCACTTTCAAAATAATAGCTTAATCATTAAAACTCTCAGTAGATTATTGCCTGCCCTCCTTGGCATTGTGCAGAGTGGGCAACACTGCATACTCAGATTCCACTCACATTCTGCCCATTTAAATTAATGGAAGAAAAATTAGACAGCCTCCATTCCAGCCTCTTGCATGCATCTCCCTCCCCCAGTTCAATATTTCTCCCTGTGTTTTGCCAGACTGTGCAAACAAAGCTTCTCCCCATCATCGCTTAAGTGAAGCTGAATGTGGGAAACACTGAGAACAGCTCAATAATGACCTCCAAAATGTGTGAGCACTTGTTAACAAGGGTCAAGAACAAAACGCCATGCTACCTGGAGAGACAGGCTTTATTTACAGCATGGTACAGGCTTTCCTCTGGATAGTGTGAGAGTCGGTTGCAGATTCGGAGTAACTGCCGTGTGGAAAGTGATGAAGCCAGAGACTGTGCCTGAAAGATCAAAGAAAACAAATGATCCAACGTTAGCAGCGATCTCTCTTATCAAATCCTTCAGGATTACTTTAGAATTGAAGGCTGCAAAAATAATATTGAAGAAGAATTCTGATCTGAGATTACTCTGCAATGATACTCCCATAAAATAGAGACTATAATTCAAATGAAAAGAACCTTGGAATGTTCTCAGGACATAAACAAAGAGCGGGATTTTCCTCCACATCTGTGGCGTGTTTTACTGGCAGCAAGATGTTATAGTGTCACTGTGGTCAATGAGCTTTCCTATTGAACAGACCCCTTGCTGCCGGGAAATCCCAGGCAGGGTGCACCATCAGCAGGACCATAAAATCCCACCAGCGTAAATGGTAGCAAGATTTCAGCCAAAGACTTGCATTTATATAGGCTGGAATTTTACCACCCTGCCAGACACAGGAATTGGAGTGGGTGAGGGGCAGACCGTAGAAAGGTCCATTGACCTCAGGTGGGATTTTACAGTTTTGGGACAAACCCACAATTTCTTTCATGGTCTCAAGATATCCCAAAGCATTTTACAGCCAATTCTTTGATGCACAGTCACTGCTATAATGATGGAATAATATCAGCCACCGTGCACAGAGCAAGCTCCCACAAACAGCAATCAGATCCACTCATCTGTTTTTAGTGATGTTAATCAAGTGATAAAAGACTATTAAATATACGAGCAGGAACCCTGCTACTATTTTTTGAAATAGTGCTGTGGGTTTGAAAGCCATTTGAGAAAGTTTACAGGTCTTAGCTAACATCTCATTGGAAAGAAAGCATCTCCGACAGTACTGCATTGAAGTTTTAGTTCAGAATTTTGTGTTCATGTCTCTGGAGTGGAACTCAAGCCCACCTTCTAACAAGAGTGACTGGCTGACTTGATATTTGTGTTGTAAATATTAGATTTGTTTTATCCCTGTTCTGAAACACAATATTTTCTTATTTTCTAAGACTTCTTCCCATCCTGATCTTTTAATTTCTGTGATCAAATTCCTCTGGAAAGCAGTCCATCTGAAAAATGATCAACTTGCTCCAGTGAGACAAAGAACTCCTTCAGGCAGGGATACTTTAGGAGATGGAAATGTAGGAGCGGAAGTAGGCCCTTTGGCCCCTCGATCTACCTCAATGCCATTTTCCTGCACTATCTCCATATCCCTTTACATCACTGGTATCTGGAAATCTATCGATCACAGCTTTGGACATACTCAATGACTGAGCCTCTACAGCCATCAGAGCTAGAGAATTCTAAAGATAAACCACTCTTTGACTGAAGAAATTCCTCCTCAACTCAGTCTTAAATGGTCTATCTCTTACTCTGAGACTGTGCCCCTTGGTTCTACACCCACACCCTCACCAGCCGGGGGGAACATTATTTCTACATTGATCTGTCGAGCTCTGTAAGAATTTTGTATGCTTCAATGAGATCACCTCTCACTGTTCCAAACTCTAGAAAATACAGGTCCAGTCTCCTCAAGCTCTCTTCATAGGACAACCCTGCCATCCTAGGAGTTTGCTTGATGAATCTTCATTGCATTCCCTCTATGGCAAGTATACCTTTCTTTAGGTAAGGAGACCAAAACTGCACATGATCCAGTTCCAGTCTCACCAAGATCCAAGTGCAGTTTCACCAAGGCTACATACAATTCCAGCAAGGCTTCCTTACTCCGGTATTCAAATGCTCTAGCAAGAAGTAGAATAGTTTTCTGGCTAAGTTGAACTTACTGTAGGGTCACTGGTTTGCCGAAGCTTGTGAGTAAAATGCAATAATTGGTCAACGGCCTCTTTTGGGACACGTGGAACCTGCAGGGACAAAACATGACAACACATAACCAACAATTTTCTAAGCGTGTCAAAAGAACTTGATTTGTCCAAAGATATCCAGGTTAGATGGATTAGCCATGCTAAATTGCCTCTTAGTATCCTAAAATGTGTAGATTAGGGATAATAAATATGTGGGTTATAGGGATAGGGCTTGGGTAAGATGCTCTGTTACAGAGTTGGTGCAGACTCGATGGGTCAAATAGCTTCCTTCTGCATTGTAGAGATTCTTTGATTCAGTAGCTTTCACAACCTCAGGATGTCCAAACCACTTTACAGGCACTTTTCAAAGGTAGTCACTGTTGCAATGCCGAAGTGTGGCAGTCGCATGCATCAAGATCCCATAAACAGCAATAAGGTTTGGTTCAGATAGCCTGTTCTTAGATAAGTTTATGGCACAAATATTGATCAGGACTCAGAGGAGAAATCCCAGTCCTTCACAGAATCACAGAATTGTTATGACTCTTCTATACTGGCACTTCAAATAAGCAACTCATCGTGTACCCATTCGCACTTTCTCCATGTAGTGTGTACATTTTTCCTTTTCAGATAACAGTCTAACTCCCTTCTGAATGCTTCAATTGAACCTAGTTGCCTCCACTACATTCTCAAGCAATGTATTCCAAACCCTAATAACTTGTTGCATAAAAACATTTCCCTTTGTTTAACTATTGCTTCTTTTATTAATTACTTTAAATCTGTGCCCGCTTGCTCTCAATCCTTTCATGACTGGGAACAATTTCTCTCTATTCAGACCCCTCATGATTTCAAATAATGTCATCAAATCTCCTCTCATCTCCTTAAGGGAAAATAGTCACAACTTCTCCAATCTATCTTCATAACTGAGGTGGGAAGTACATGATAAAATAGGACAGCTTCGTCAAGGGGAGGTCATGTCTGACAAATCTGTTAGAGTTCTTTGAAGAGGTAACAAGGAAGTTAGATAAAGAACAGCCAGTGTTCATGATTTCTTTAGATTTCCAGAAGGCCTTTGACAAGGTACTGCATAGGAGACTGTTAAATAAGTTAAGAGCACATGGTGCTAAGGGTAAGATCCTGACATGGATAGAGGATTGGCTGACTGGCAGAAGGCAGAGACTCTGGGTCTATACTCGTTGGAGTTTAGAAGGATGAGGGGTAGAGTTCTTATTGAAACTTACAGAGGCCTGGAAACAGCAGACTTGGAGAGGATGTTTCCATGAGTAAGAAAAACTAGAACCAGAGGGCACAACCTCAGACTGAAGGGATGATCCTTTAAAACAGAGATGAGGAGGAATTTCTTCATCCAGAAAGTGGGGAATCTGTGGAACTCTTTGCCATAGAAGGCTGTGGAGGCCAGTTCATTGAGTGGCTTTAAGACAGAGATAGATAAGTTCTTAATTAATAAGGGGATCAGGGGTTATGGGGAAAAGTCAGGAGAATGGGGATGAGAAAACCGTGATTGAATGGTGGAGCAGACTCAATGGGCCGAGTGGCCTAATTCTGCTCCTATGTCTTATGGTCGCATTGTGCAACTTCAGAATTCACTAATTTTGGATATGCATATGATAAATACAAGATGTAAATAGCCTATGAAAGCATAAATATTGGTAATGCTGTATTAATAATACTGAAACTGATTGAAAATAATGGCAATAGAAGATCAGGTGAACCGCTGGAAAAACAGATCGATTCATGACATTATAGAGTCATAGAGTTTTACAGCACCGAAAAAGGCCCTTCAGCCCTGCACTGACTATTCTATTAGTCTGCACTGACTATTCTAATCCCATTTTCCAGCATTTGGTCTATAGCCTTGTATGCCTTGGCATCACAAGTGCCCATCTAAATACTTACTAAATGTTTAGAGGGTCACTGCCTTAATCACCCTTTCAGGCAGTGAGTTCCTGACTCCCACCACCCTTAGGGTGAAAAAGTGTTTCCTCACATCCCGCTTAAACCTCCTGCCCATTACTTTAAATCTATGTCCCCAAGTCATTGATTCCTCCACCAAGGGAAAACGTTTCTTCCTTTCTATCTAGCCCCTCAGAATTTTATACATCTCAAATCATGTCTCCCCTCAATCTCGACCATACCAAGGAAAGCAACCCGAGTCTATCCAGTTGCTGCTCGTAACTAAAACTTTCCAGCACTGGCAACCTCCTGGTAAATCTCCTCTGCACCCTTTCCGGTGCTATCACATCCCTCCGATAATGTGGATTCCAGAATTGCACACAATACTCCAGCTGTAGCCTAATAAGCATTTTATACAGTTGTATAATTTGGTCATAACCTCCCTACTCTTAAACTCTATGCCTTGACAAATAAAGGCAAGTATAACATCATTACAAAAGATAGCAGTTATGCTGAAATCTAGAAATTTGAACAGAATTTTGTCAATATTTTATAAGCTATGCTTTTATATCCCATTTAAATTTTGCTTCTATTACTTGCATTGCATTCAAAATTGTGTAAGTTCTGTCAGGTATTATATTAAAATATGGAAAAGGTGTGCATGATTTCAAAACAGGGTCCAAATTACACCAGAAGTCATTGGCCCAACTATTACCTGCTGTCTATCCTATTGGACCTAAAAATTACGTGCGAGCGAGACAGAGATCCCAATGTTAGGGATTGCCGGAACATCACCCCTTCTCCCATCCCGTGCCTGATTAACCAAGCAAGCCCTGACCCCACCTACCTTAGTTGTTGCTCCAGGGGCTGCTGCAGTACCAAAAGTGGTCACCATTCATGGCGCTCTGCTGCTGGAACTGAAGCCTGCCAATTTTCTGATCGCCCGCTAGCTCTTGGAGGCGGTAAATCTTGTCATGTTCAACCAACTACTCGTCTGAGCCATATAAAATGCAACTAGGACTGGTGGAGGCAACTTTCCCAATGACTTTCCAGGCACTGAAAAGTCTGACAACACCAGGTTTAAGTCCAACCGATTTATTTGATAGTAAACTCACTAGCTTTCGGGGTTTGTCCCTTCGTCGGGTGAATGGAGAGTTTGGTTGGACTTAAACCTGGCGTTGTCAGACTTTTTACTGTCCAACGCCAGCATATCCACATCATGACGACTATTTCCAGGCAGTGGGCAGGGCCAACATCTTCACATGGCCTTCATTCAGAGCAATGGCCAAGGAGATCAAGCAAATCACCCATGGTGTAGCTCACGTTGAATTGGAGGATATGTTGTTTAATAAGGGTGGTGGCTGCATGTGTTCTTGTTGTCTTTTGGTTCCCTGATGTTGTTATTAAACACATTTCAGGTTTTTAAAAAGATCAGAAACACTTTGGGTGGAATTTTCCTGTCCCGTCCGCCACGGGAATCATGCAAAGACCCATTGACCTCAGGTAGGATTTTCTGATCTTGGGGAGTGAGTGGCCGGAAAATCCCGCCCTTTATGTATAATTTTGCCGTGCTGTTAGGTTGAAAAGAAAATCAACGCCATCAACTCCTTTAATTTTTGGGCCAGGAATTATAACAGTTAGGAAAAGAGTAATCTCCCGAAATGAGTGGTTGTACAGATAATGGATGAATTTGTTAGCTTTCAAAATTCCCTCGTGACTTTAGGTTGCTGTCTTCCCGCGTGCCTTTAAGCTTTGGGAGTCATTAAATGAGTTACTTGCTGCATGATTCCTAGCCTCTGACCTGCACTTGCAGCCACAGTATTTATATGGCTAGACCAGTTCCATTTCTGGTCAATCATTATCCTACGATGTCGATAGTGGAGGATTCAACGATGGTAATGTCATTGAATGTCAAAAGGTAATAGTTAGATTCTCTCTTGTTGGAGATGGCTATTGTCTAGCACTTGTGTGGCACAAATGTCATTTGCCACTTATCTGTCTAGGTCTGAATGCTGTCCAGGTCTTATTGTATGTGGACACAGACTGATTCAGCATCTCTGGTGTTCTGGATGGTAATAAACATTGTGCAATCATCAGCGAGTATATCCACTTTGACAAGGTTTAAATGACAATGCTTTTAAAAAAGTATAATGCGTTAGAAGGGTTATGAAACGTGGAAACCTAGTGATCTAGGATTTGGAAATATTAAGAAAGCAGATTCTAATTGATATTGCTACCTACACATGTTTGGACAATTTGGCATGACTCATTTCTTGTAGCATGGCTATTTCAACCCAAGAAAAGCATGAATTATAAAACACAAAGTATACTATGAAGTTGCAACACCCTGAACCGACAGAAGCAACCAGGGTCCGAACCCTAGCATGCTTACCATTTTTGTAAGAATGTTCATTTCTTCTTTCAAAGCAAGTGATCCTACGCTGTGAAAGAGGAACATAGTCAGTAGCTCGGAGCTCAGCCATTGCTGAGTGCTACTGCCCACCACTGGAGGCTCAGCCAAGGCTAGAATCCTGAAGGATGGATGGATGGGGTAAATCAATCTGGAATAAACAAAGATAACAGTCAACAAAGTAATATCAGATTCAATCCAGTGGAAAAAATTGGTTTCAACTTTGCACATACGAATTGCACATATAATCCCAAAAAAAAGTAGTGAAACAATTTAGTATAAAAGTAAAACACTGCGGATGCTGGAAATCTGAAATAAAAACAGAAAATAGAGTCATGGAAGTTTACAGCATGGAAACATACCCTTCAGCTTAACTTGTCCAGACATCCCTTTGCCTTCTCACAAACTCCCCCAATTAACTTTTGAGAGTTCCTCCTGATAACATCAAAATTGGTCTTGTCCCAATTTAGCATTTTAACTTTTGGACCAGACCTGTGCAAGGTCAGGCGTTGAAAATATAATCTTGTTAGTGCAGGCGCACTGAAACAAGCTCACAAAGGAACTGGCTGACGGGTAGAAGACAGTAGGTAATTGCTGAAGGAGTTATGTCAGGGTGATTGGGGGATGCAGGGGGAGTTACTGAGTGGACTGCCCAAAAATTAGCGTTGAAGCATTATAATTTTACACAAATGACTGGGATTCAGGAATCCCATGCAGACTGGTCAAATTTACGGACGATACAATATTTATGGAGTGAAAGAAGGCACCCCCGAAATTCCAAAAAGCGAACAGAACAATGGCAGGTTAACTTAAATGCAGCCAATTGCGAAGTACAGCACATGGGAGGAGGAAATGGACAATACGCAGGCCTGGGCAAAGCTGGTAAAAGCAGGGAACTAGGGACTCAGTTTCAATTCCAGCCTTGGGTCACTGTCTGTGTGGATTTTGCACATTCTCCCCTGTCTGTGTGGGTTTCCTCCAGGTACTCTGGTTTCCATCCACAGTCCAAAGATGTGCGGGTTATGTTGACTGGCCATGTTAAATTGACCCATAGTGTTGGGGATTAGCAGGGTGAATATGAGAGGTTACGGAATAGAGCGTGGATGGGATTGTGGGTGGTGCTGACTTGATGGGCTGAATAGCCTCCTTCTGCCCTGTAGGGATTCTACCTATCATTCTCCATTGCTACCTTAAAACTAATTATGGTCACTGGTCCCAAAGTGATCCCTCACTAATACTTCGGTCACCTGCCCTTCCTTATTTCCCAAGTGCCGGAAAAAGTCAGCTGGTCTGGAAGTATCTGTGGAAAGAGAAATAAAGTTAACATTTCAAGTTCATATGACTCTTCTTCAGAGCTCTGAATAGGGTATTCAAGGTACTGAAGTACGGTCGGGATAAATAGTGAGAAACTGTTTCCACTCAACAGAGCATCAAGAACTAATAATAATTGGCAAAAAGTTTAAAAGTGATATGGGGGAAAAAGTGTTCACCCATAGGTTGCTTGGAGTCTGGAACGAACTTCCCGAGAGGGAAGTGGAGACAGCTGAGGTATTCAAAATGGAATGGGATTGCTTTCTGAAAAGAAAGAGGTTACGGAGATAAGAAAGTGGAGCACATCTAAGGAGAATGTTCTTTCAGAGAACTGGTATAGACTTGATGAGTCAAATGGCCTCCTTCTGCGCTATAAGTTTTTTGTGATTCTCTGACAGTGCATCATTGCACAGCACAATTATGAAGGCAGGTGAGGTGCTACCTGGAGGAAGATATTCCAGCATCAGACATCAGAAAATGCTGCCCCTTCAAACAGCTATCCAGCATCCCAGTCGCAACAGCACCCTACAAGATGCAGAGCACTTGCATGATTCTCAGTGGGGTAGCGACTATATGCCTTCAATTTGACAAGGCACCCGGAGGAAACCCACAAGGGGATCCAACACAGCCACACACAATGCATAACCTTGACAGTAAAACAGAAACATGGCACTTGGTACAATGAAGCAAATTAAATACTGCTGCTGTAAATGCACTTAATGATCACTCAGTGATCACTCAGTTGGCTGTGGTACGTGTTCCCAAATAACACTGACATTCGGCATTTTAAGTTAGGGATCCTGGTCTGCATTTTTCCTAACCCTGATATGGTGGTAGAGCACCTGAGCATGACAAGGTCAGACACTTAGCTGCCCAATATTGAGCTGCCTCTTCTTACACTCAACCAGTGTGCCGTCATGGCACAACAGTAACATATATTTTTACACTTCTGCAATATACGTGTATGAACAGTATGGTTACACAGACCATTGTATGATCAATATGATTCCTGAAATATCCACTAGCTCCACCAAAGTGCCCCAGTTTCCTCTTTATATGACAAGTGTTACATGTATGTAAAACACTGGGGAGTACTGAATACAAAAATAAGTCAGCCTGTATTTTTGTAGCTAAAAACAACATTCAGTATTGTTTTAAAATGACAGTATAAAAATAAACACATTAACTTGAAAAATCTTAAATAAAAGGAAAAAATGCAGCTGCTCATTTTTGTTAATGTTTCTTCAGAACAGCCAATAAAATTGGAAAACAGGAAAAGGAAAAAAACAACAGGACACATATGGAACTGGGAATTGACGATTAAAAGAGTAGCGCAATGAGATGGAGGAGTAGGTCAGACCTTGAAAATATACTCTTTAGTTCAAGCACACTGAAACAAGTTTATAAAGGAGCTGGTTGAAGGGTAGAAAACAGCAGGTAATTGTCGAAGGAGTTATGTCAGGGTGATGGGGAGGGACAACTGAGTGGGCTACCCCAGGAATTTGTTTTGGAACATTATAATTTTATACAAATTACTGGGATTCAGAAATCCCATGCAGACTGGTCAAATTTACAGAGGATACAATATTTATGGAGTGGAAGAAGGCAGCTCCAAAATTCCAAAGAGTGGACAGGACAATGGCAGATTAAGTTGAATGCAGGCAATTGTGAAGCACAGCACATGGGAGGGAGGCCGCTGCACACACTGCATGAATGCAGCAGAAATAGCAAAGGATGATGTTGGAAGAGGAATCAATATCCAACATGTCCAACCATATCAAGAAAGCCAACAGAATGTTGCATTACATCACGAACAGAGTACAGTAGCATTCTGGGTGCACCATGCCTCTGGTAGTTTATCCAGCTTAAGCACTGATAGCAGTGGGGCAAACTATGTCACTAGAGGACTGAGGGATTCGGAAAGGTTGCATACATTGGGATGTTTGGCCTTGAAACAAGGCATCTGAAGTAATCTTAGAGGTGTACAAGACAACAAACAACATGGGAATGGTAAATTCTGTGAATTATCTCAACCTAAATCAAGACAGCAGGGCAAAGAGATGCAGTTTCAAATTAGCAAAAAGGCTAATTTAAGGCTACTATCACAAACTTCTCCTTCATGGAATGGGCTCTGAGATAAAGTAATGAGGAAGAAAGCCCAAGAATTATTTCAGATACAGTTGGCTAGCACAGTGAAGGAGAAGGTCAGGTCCTTCTGGAGGGATGAAGTAAAAGCAAGCTTCCTTTTTTACATTTGATTTTTGCTGAAAAAAACATACAGTTGGAGCTTTTTATCCTGCACTCAAAATTTCAAACATCTGAGCAATAGGTAAAGTTAGCCATTTCACAATAGTACAGTACAGTAGCAACACGAGTGGTGTCCATCATGAACAGGATGTTGCCATCAAGCCAACAAGACATTCTGCTGATCACACAAATGAATAATGTGGTATATGAATTTCAGTGCCAGTGTGCAGGTATGCAGAGCACATATTCCAAAGACTGGCAGATTGTATGAAATAGCCAGTCCTTTCAATGGTTCACAATAGATAAGGCACCAACCATATACAACTAGCCTATGCTTGCAAAACTTCGAAACACAGTGTCCAGCATTAGATACGATTCTGTGACTGAACAACATTCGTAAAACAATCCTGAGTGTGTTAAGAATTACACTGACAACCAATTTAAGATTATTAATCTGGCTTGCAGTGTGGCTCACATACACTTGCTAGAAGCAACATACATTAATGCACAGGTCCCCAGGTTTGCAGACAGAAAGAATGTGCAGAATTTTACCAAAATTTTCAGACAGTCAGGTTTTTATTGAAAACCTGTGCGTATGTACCTTCAGGTGCATGGCCAAGTTTTCAGACCAGATTTTCTGGTACTTCATGCAAAAATAACCTGGGGCATGGTTTAGGACCTCATTCTGGTGGGGCGGGCCTGATAGAACCAGGACAGGAATTAAAATCCCGCCATGGACACAGAGGACCACCCCCTCCCCACAAGAATCAGCCTACCTCCACACCAGGAATGTATCAGGGACTCTATCCCCGGCCCTTCCTCCTGCCTTCTTCCAAGCTGTGCTGGGAGCAGTGCCTGGGCACATCACTCCCTCTCTCCAGGGACTATACTTTCCTTGGCATGCCCAGCGGTTCCTTTGGCTGAAACCCATTCTTATAACGCTGTTGCAAACGTTGCCGACATGACATCATGTTGGCAAGGTGTAAATATTCAGTGAGGGGCGATCATGTGGCAGGGAGGGCCATTAATAATATTGAAATGAAAGGCGGGATCCCCGTCATGTCACTGGCAATGTGCACAGCAAACCAGGAGACAAGACCTTCCCAGTGAGAATCTTGTTTCCCAACTCTTTTGAGATTTTGCACCCACATCACCACTTACACTCACAAGAGACTCAGTCTCAAAATTCTGTCCACTTGTACACAAATTCCACCTGCTTCAACTAAACACAATAGTCAACACCCATTCTTGGATGCATTCCCTCGAACAATACCTTGACAAATCAGAGTCAATCTGCTTGGTTTCAATAAAACAAGGCTTGGTAATTAACTGTCTGCCATCTGTTAACTGGTTCATCCTCTGTGACAATGTAGCTATCAATCAGAGTTCACTTGCCAACAAATCAGCACTGTCTTCATATCAAATATAAATTGGTATTCTTGCAAATTGACCTGATGAGCACAAGACAAAGAACTTCGACAAAATGTCTTATTCAGCAGTACTCAAATTCTGTATATCAAATGACTTTTTTTTGTTTATGGTGTCAGCTGGTGAAAGCACATTAATCATCTCAAAAATCAGGAAGGCAAAACAGTGAGGCAGGACTGCAGAGAAAGACTAAGGATGTAACCAGTGGAGTTGACGAGGGGAGCCAGTGGACGTGGTGTATTTGAATTTTCAGAAGGCTTTCGACAAAGTCTCATGTAAGAGGTTCGCGTGTAAAATTAAAGCATATGGGACTGGGGACAGTGTATTGAGATGGATAGAAAACTGTTTGGCAGATAGGAAACAAAAAGTAGGAGTAAATGATTTTTTCCAAATGGCAGACAGTGACTATTGGGCACTGCAGGGATCAACGCTGGGACACCAGCTATTCACGATCTATCTTAATGATTTAGATGAGGGAACTAAATGTGATATCTCTAAATTTGCAGATGACACAAAGTTGGGTGCGAGAGTGAGCTGTGAGGAGGATGCAGAGATCTTTCAGTGTGATTTGGACAAGTTAGGTGAATGGATAAATGAATGGCTGATGCGGTATAATTTAGGTAATCCACTTTGATAGCATGGAAAGGCAGTTTACTATCTGAATGGCCAAAAATTAGGATAGGGAAATGTGCAACGAGTCCTGGATATTCCCATTCACCAGTCACTGAAGGAAAGTATGCAGATACAGCACGCAGCAAAAAAAGGCAAAGGCTAAATATTTTTAAGAAGCGGGTTGATGGGTTCTTGATAAAAGAGGGGATTAAGGGTTATGGGGAGAGGGCGGGAAAGTGGAACTGAGCCACGACAGATCAGCCATGATCTTATTGAATGGCGGGGCAGGCTCGAAGGGCTAGATGGCCTACTCCTGCTCCTATTTCTTATGTTCTTATGTTCTTATGTATGCTGACCTTCATTCCAAGAGGATTCGAGTGCAGGAGCAGGGACATCTTGCTACAATTATACAGGGCCTTGGACCAACACTCCAGGTGTGTCCTTGAGGGGGGAAGGTGGGGACAGGCTAATGAGTTGGATGATCAGCAATGATCAAAATGAATGGCCGAGCAGGCGTGAAGGGCTCAATGGCCTCCTCCTGCTTCTGTTTTGTATGTTTCTATGAAATAATACAGAAAATGATTTTTTTTTTTACCAACTGTTAGGAAAGTGTAAATTACTTTGACACACTCTACATTATCCTTCTCCTCTAAAATCTATTAATAAATACTTCAGATTTATTTTTTCTTAGCTCAGCATTTTTTCCATGGCAACTGCACTTCTAGAACAATTACTACATCAGCCCCTGTTCCACCAGCCAAGGATCATGTGCATCCTTATCTTCACACATAACCAGTCCTGCTCATTAATATTCAAACACTACCAAAAGTTACTATAATTTTTCTTATAATATCTACGCACACCAGATGTCCTGTGAAGTTGTTCATAACACACTGAAGGTTACAATGTTTTGTAACAACAGGGGTGCTATGCCACATAGTTTAATCAGAGCCACTGATTTACAGGGACTGAGTAAGGCACACTGCAATTTTTATTGCATGGAATTTAGAGTTTCTCACTCATAAAATTACACAATAAATGAAAGACCTTCATCATTATTTACTATGTTTTGATCTTAACATTCATGGTAACACAGTGGTTAACACAGCTGCCTCCCAGTGCCAGGGACCTGGATTCGATTCTGGCATTCGGTGACTCTGTGCAGTTTGCTCATTCTCTCCATGTCTGCATTTTTTCATCCGGGTGCTCCAGTTTCCTCCCACTCCAAAGATGTGCAGGTTAGATGGATTGGCCATGGTAAATTGCCCTTTAGTGTCCAAAGTTGTGTCAGTTAGGTGGATTAGCCATGTTAAATGTACAGGGTTATGAGGATAGGGCAGAAAGGAAGGCATGGTTAAGATGCTCTTTCAGAGAGTCGTACAGACTGGATGGGCCAAATGGTCCCTTTCTGCACTATAGAGGTTCTACAGTTCTAATTAAAAACAATGCATCATGCTGCAACTATATTGAGGAATTTGGCAGTTGGAAGTGACTAGCTCACAGTCTGACTGTATAGCTGTCAAGACCAAAACCAATTAAGAACTGATGGGGATCTGGTGGTGCTCTCAAGCAAGTTCTTCAAAGTGAAAATATTTTTGTCTAAATTAATTAAGATAATGAATGAATTCAGATATTATTTAAGTAATTAATTTCCTTTTTATTTTTCAATGCACGTTGCTAAGCACATGTCGCCTTGAGAATATTTGATAGCTCCAAAAGTATTTGTTATCAAATAGCTAACAGCACGCAAAACTTATTCCAAGTTAGAATATTTGATATCAGGTGATGACTATCATTTCTGAGTTCATTAGAATGCAAAATTCATAGAATCCCTACTGAGCATAAAGAGGCCATTCAGCCCATCGAGGCTGCACCAACAACGATTCTACCTGGGCCCTATCACTCTAACCCCATGTACTTACCCTGCTAAATACTCTGACAATAAGGGGCAATTTACTATGGCCAATCCAACTAACAACTGTGGGAGGAAACCGGAGCACCCGGAGGAAACCCGTGCAGACATGGACAGAATGTGCGAACTCCACACAGATCGTAACCCAAGGTTGGAATTGAATCTGGGTTCTTGGCACTGTGAGGCAGCAGGGCTAACCACTGCATCACCATGCTGCTAATACTGAAATTTCCAGGTAGGATAGGCCAGTCTGACATTAGTAGCTGTGAAAATACAATGAGCTATTCTTCAGGACAAAATACAGCACACTTAGAGAACTAGGATCTGACTAAAACAGAGCCAAAATTGCTTTATGAAAGGAAAGTAGTACTTGATAGATCTGCTAAATTTTGAGGTTGTAATTAGCAATGTAGCGAAGGGCAATCAGTGGATGTGGTGCACTCTGAAAGCTTTCAGAGTGAAATTGGGGTCATTGATTAATATGGATTGAGAATTGATTTAAGTATAGAAAAGAGGAGAGAATGGATCACTTTGGGCTGGCTGTCTCTAACTAATGGGATATCAGTGCTTGGCTTTCAGCTATTTACAATCTAAATTAATAACTTAGGTAAGGAGACAGAGTGCAATATATCTGGGTTTGCTGACAATACAGAGTTAGGTCAGAAAAGAAGCTGTGAGGAGGAGGCACGTGGACAGTTAAGTGAGCAGGCACAATCATGGCAGAAGAAATATAATGAGGAGCAGTGTGAAGTAATCCTCTTTAGGAGAAAAACAGGATACTTTGTAGAAAACATGAGACTGGGAAATGCTGGTAATGCAGAGGGTATCACTAAAGACAAGTCATACAAATTAAAGTGCAAAGTACAGCAAATAGTTACAAAGGGATTGAAATACAAGAATGAATAAATCTCACTGCAATTGCTGACACCACATCTGGAGTATTGTGATCTCCTTACTGAAGGAAAGATATACTGTACTTGCCTCAGAGGGAGCTCAGCAAAGGTTCACTGAACTGATTCCTTGGTTGAGGAGTGTCTCATGAGGATAGGTTAATGGACTAGGCTGATGTTCCCAAGAATTTAAAAGACTGAGAGGTGATCTGATTGAAACATTTAACGTTTTTAAGGGACAATATTCAGCTTCTCTTGTAATATCAGGAATAGGTATTATACCTCACACCAGGGCTTCCTTTCATTAAGTCAAAACCACATTATTACATTGCTTAAGATGGTCTCAGTAAAGCTGTAAGAATCCTTTCACGAGCTCACGTGTTTGTACTTTTTAAACGTGTGATCAAATCCTGAAATAATGCCATTACATCAATGTAGGGAACTTGAGCATGTCTATGCAATGAGATCTTCCTGTTAAATCAGTGAGAAACCATGGTTTTCTTTTTTTGCTTGTTTTTATTCCAATTCAATCAAATCAACTCCAATTCAGAACCTCAACAAGTTGAGACATTCTCGATCTAAGCTGACAAGGCATGGCTCTCACCTCCTGTCTTGGGTTTGATCTACATGATCCAAGCTGATTGGAGTCGGCATGGCTCCTCCTCCAAGGCTTGATCTCATTTGCATCTTAGCCAAAAGGCCGAGATTCCGCTTTTTAAAATTGCTTCAGATGAAGCTATAATGTAACCTAATGACTTCAACCAAGCATAGCATGTCAATACTACACTTGATCTTAGCCAAAAGGCCAAGTATGCTCTTGCACTTCATCTCCTGATAGTGGCTTAGGATGGGAAAAAATACAAAAGTTTGAGGACATGGACTGACCCACTCAAGAGCAGCTTCTTCCCTACTGCCATCAGACTTTGGTGTGGACCTACCTTGCACTAAGTTGATCTATCTCTACACCCTAGCTATGACTGTAACACTACATTCTGTACTCTCTTGTTTCCTTCTCTATGGACGGTATGCTTTGTCTGTATAACGTGCAAGAAACAATACTTTTTACTGTATACTAATACATGTGACAATAATAAATCAAATCAAATCAAATCCAGCATGCTAACAGCACAAACCTATTCATTCCGCATCATCTCCTGATATTTGACTGGTACTTTCCCGTGGACAGTTAATAAGGTAATGTTACCACTAGTTCAAAGCCTGGCCTTGCATAGCCAATGCAGAACGATATATAATCCGTGATTATATATCTTATATTCAAGAAGTACATGGCTTGTCAACCGGCTATACTTACTCTTAAACCATTAAATTCACTGTTATTCTGGCATTTGATAAGAAACTTTGACCTCAGGGAACATCTGCTTCTAATTTCAGATTGATTTACAAAGCAAACAATATCTTCAAACCACTGACTCTGAACTGCTATGCTTTAGAGCTCCTGAATGATGACTAAGGAAAAGAGGAGGATTACACCAAGAGTTTAATTTTCTGCTGTACTAACTTTGTGACTTAAATTGGTCTGTGCATTTTCTTTGGTTGAATTTATGATTTTTAATGGCTTGATAGACAAAGAACCAGACTAGGATTAATGCTTGGTGGGATGATAAAAATATATCCGTTGATGAGTGGCTCAATGAAATAACAGGCTCACATCTCTAAAAATATACATGTCCCAACCTGACATGTTTTCTTGCACAGAATATGTGATTTAACATTGAACTCATAAGTAACCCAGCTACTATGTTTAAAACAAAAATAACTTTGTTTATCATGCTCAATATAGCAATTCCTTGCTATTTTTAGGCAATGTGTCAGGATTTTTTCATTCAACATATGATGGGGATAAAAATGGAACTCATTAGTTCTTGCAAAAATCTGAAGCCAAATGCATTACGCTGTAATCGAGAGGGAATTGAACAAAAGTTTTTTATGAAGTGTTTGAAAGAATTTCAAAGGCATTATTTGTCCCTCCCCTTAACCGTTTTCTCTTGTCACGAGTTTTCTGAAAACATTCATCTCTTCCTAATGTAGAGTTTTCATGGGCAGAGTGCATGTTCCTGTGAACTGGTATTTGGTGTATGGTTTCTTGGGAACTGATCTCAGTCTAGTGCATAAGCTTCATAAAGATTAGGTCATTTGGCCCTTTGAATATGGTCATGACTGATCTTCCATCTTAATTTTGTCTTCTTGCACTGTCCTCACATCTTAAACCTGTTAGTATTAATTGATCTGTGGCTGGAACAAACTGAACAGCTCAACAGCTGAACAGGCATAGTGGTTACCACTACTGTCTCACAGCCCAGGGACCCGGATTCAATTCCGGCCTTGGGTCTGCGTGGAGTTTGCACATTCTCCCTGCACCTGTGTGGGTTTCCTCCAGGTCTTCTAGTTTTCCTCCCACATTACAAAGATTTGCAGGTTAGGTTGATTGGCCATTCTAAATTGATCCTTGTGTCAGGGGGACTAGCAAGGTAAATATGTGGAGTTACAGGAATAGGTCTGGGATTGTGGTCAGTGCAGACTCGATGGGCTAAAGGCCTCCTTCTGCACTCTAAGGATTCTATGATTTTATGATCCAAAGATTCATAACCCTTTGAGTGAAGAAATTTCTCCTCATCTCAGTATTCAATGGCCGACCCCTTTTTCTGAAACTGCATTCTAAGATGTAGGCTCACCAACCAGAAGAAACATCATCGCAGCCTCTATCCTATCAAGTTCTTTAAAAAAGTTAAATGCTTCAATTAGGTGCACCTCTCAGGTCCATATAAGCCTAGTCTACTCAATCTGTCCACATTAAACAGTCCTCATCCCATGAATTTGTCCACTGAAACTTTGTTCATTCCCTCAAAACAAGTAATCTATCTTCAATAAGGAGATCACAGTATTCCGTGTGCAGTCTCAGCAAGGCCTTGTACAATTGCAGTAAGATTTCTTCCCTCTTGTACTCCAACCCCTTTTTAATCAGTGCTAAAATACCATTTACGTTCCAAACAATTTGCTGTACTTTGCACGTTAACTTTCTATGATTTGTATACATTGACACCCATGTCCCTCTGAATACCAGCATTTTCAAGTCTCTCTTTCACAAAATTTCCTGCTTTGCTACCAAAGTGGATTACTTCATACTTTCTCTTTCCCTCTTTTCATTCAGCAGACTGCGCTGTGGGTGAAATTTTCCAAAACATGGCCAAGTGTCAAGTTCTGACTGAAAGTTTCACTCCAGATTTTCTGACACTTTGTCAAAAAAGCAGCAGGGCTTGTTTCGCTCCTGAAGGGCAGGACCTAAAGACACTGGCAAGGCTGGCTCCACAGAGATTGGGGCACTGCTTTCCGAAGAGCCCCCTCCCCCATTACAATGCAGGCATTAATCACCCCATTCCCTCTTCTACATAATGGGAAGCCCTCAATTGGGTACACTAGAGACCCCACCCCAACATGGTCATCACGACTGATTTCCGTTTTTGGAAACCTGTAGCAATTTCTGCAGGAATGATGTCACGCTGGCTTGGGGGCGGGGGCAGGGGGGATGGGCGGGGGGGGGGGACATGCAGCAAACACAGAAGGTAGGACATTATGCCGCTTAGGCTTATTTAAATCCATTTAAATTAATGGTAATCAGGTTCATGTCCTCACTAGTCATTAACCCGATTACATCACCGGCAGGTGGGATGGAGATCTCATTCTGTTTTCTTCCCGGTGCAAATCCCATTAAGGCCTTCTCACTCGAGTTTCTGGCCATTATTGGATTTGTGTCTATGGTGAATGGGGTCAGAAAATGGGGACAGTCCCAAAGTTCATCACAGGTCCCAGATGTCTTGCCATCCTTAAACTTGCAGCAGCTATTGCTGCACATATATTCAAAGATGAAAGATGGGGAGTAACAGTCTAACTAACCAAGTACACTACAAGAGTTAGCAGTTACGAGCAGTGCTGGGTCCTCTGCTTTTTATGATTTTTATCAATGACTTGGAAGAAGGGGCTGAAGGGTGGATTAGTAAATTTGCTGACAACACCAAGATTGGTGGAGTAGTGGATGAGGTGGAGGACTCTTGCAGGCTGCAAAGAGGCACTGATAGGATGCAGAGCTGGGCCGAAAAGCGGCAGATGGAGTTTAGCCCAGATAAGTGTGAGGTGATTCATTTTGGTAGGACAAACTTGAATGCAGATTACAGGGTCAACTGCAGGGTTCTAAGGAACGTGGAGGAACAGAGAGATCTTGGGGTTCAGATCTTTGAAGGTTGCCACTCAAGTGGATAGAGCTGTGAAGAAGGCTTATAGTGTGTTAGCGTTTATTAACAAGGGGTTTGAGGTTAAGAGCCCTGGGGTTATGCTGCAAGTATACCGGACATTGGTGAGACCACATTTGGATTACTGTGTTCAGTTCTGGTGACCTCATTATGAGAAGGATGTGGAAGCATTGGAGAGAGTGCAGAGGAGATTTACCAGGATGCTGCCTGGTTTGGAGGGTAGGTCTTATGAGGAAAGGTTGAGGGAGCTGGGGCTTTTCTCTTTGGAGCAGAGGAGGATGAGAGGCAACTTAATAAAGGTTTATAAGATGATGACAGGGATTGACAGAGTGGACGTGCAGAGACTATTTCCTCGGGCGGATGTAGCTGTTACTAGGGGACATAACTATAAGGTTCATGGTAGGAGATATAGGAGGGATGTCCGAGGTAGATTCTTTACTCAGAGAGTGGTTGGGGTGTGGAACAGACTGCTGTGATAGTGGAGTTGGACACTTTAGAAACTTTCAAGCGGTTATTGGATAGGCACATGAAGCACTCCAGAATTATATGGAAGGGGTAGCTTGATCTTGGAATTGGACATAGCTTGGCACAACATTGAGGGCTGAAGGGCCTGTACTGTGCTGTAATGTTCTATGTTTCTATGTAAGATGATCCAATCCAACGAAGCTAAGCCTGTGTAGTTCCAACCCAGTAAGTCTGGCAAACCCATGGGCTACCAGGTGAGTTTCTTTCACAACCAATTAAGAGACCAGGTTTTCCTTCACTTCCTTTCCACCACGATCATTTCACTTGACTTTTTTAATTTTGACAACAACTCTTCGGCCTCAGATGATGCTGGATCATAATAATAGTGAAAATGCTATTCTGACCTGTAAAGCTCTTAATAAACCTAGAATATCTTACCTCAGAGTACATCTATGATAAGTGACATCATAAGGAAATGGTTCATTTTTCTGATTTGGAAGACCCAACCATCCATCCTAAATTTGTATTCCAACAATCATTATCACAGGCATGACAACCTGTTCCTACTTGAAATAATTTGATTACAATAATCATAAAAAATAAACTTTTAAAAATGTTTTTAACCTTTGGAAAATCCTGCTACACAAAAATAATTTATGGCATAAGTGAAAAGTGCTTAAATTCATGCTCAACCTTGTGTTATAACCTGTGCCAATACCTCTGTTGAAGATCTTCATCGGAAAGAGAAAGCATCTTTTTCAGTTCTTGATATCGATCTGCCCTGAGTAAGCGGGAGCCATTATAAAGCGTCAATTCCCGGTCATGAATAAGCCTATTAAAGAAAATCAAGTCAATAAATCAATCTGCAGCACCAGCAACAGACAATAATTTAAAAAAAGGGTCTGCTTTACATTATCATCTATAATAGTCATGCAGGAGAATTGGTTTCCAATGGCAGGAGGGTGACAATCGGCTTTAATACAAATGGCAAAAGAAGCAGGAGGGCGATGAAGAGAATAAATTATTACCTGGAATGCACTGTCTGAAGGGTATAATCACAAAACACAGGAGCAGAAGCAGGCCATTTGGCCCATAAAGTATGTTATATCATTCAATGAGATCATGACTAATCTGAAATTCTTCAACTCCATTTTACTGCCTTATCCCCATAATCTTTGATTCCCTTACTGATTAAAAATGTTTATTTCAACTTGATGCAGCCTCTACAGCCGTCTCCAGTACAGAATTCTATGGATTCACTACCCTCTGAGAGAAGGCATTCCCCCTCATCTCTATTTTAATGGGGTGACCTCATAGCCTGATATTAATGAAGCAGTGGAAGCAGATTCAATCGCAACCTTAGAAAAGGAACTGGGTAACTACTTGAGAAGGAAACACTCCCTTCCAGAAAATTTTGACCTAATTCTTCATTCAACAGCATTCATACGCACTCATTTATGACATGTAAATTCAAAAGCGACCACGTATTAAGGTAAGATTCTAGTGATGAAATGACATCACTAGTGATCAACTGACACAAAATAAAATCATACAATGCTCAAACAACATCAGTTGTGATGACCCAGCATCATTTAAGTGCTCAGAAGCCATTCAGCTGTCTAAGATCAAGCATGATGTGGGTATGCCGACGTTGGACTGGCGTAAACACAGTAAAAAGTCTGACAACACCAGGTTTTAGTCCAACCTATTTATTTGATAATATACTCACAAGCTTTCGAGGGGACTGCCTCTTTGTCAGGTGAATGGAGAGTTCTGGCCTCAGACAGAGCATATAAAGCACAGACAGTTTAGAGATTACTGATTAGAATGCGAATCCTTACACCTAACCTGCTGTTCAAGACCTGAAGTGGCTGATAATGTGAGTGGAAGGAGCACTGATCACAGTTTAAAGAGATGTGTATTGTCTCCAGACAGTACAGTAAGTGAGGTTTTGCAAACCCAGGCAAGTCACGGGGGTTACAGATAGTGCGACATGAACCCAAGATCCCTGTTGAGACCGTCCTCATGTGTGCGGAACTTGGCTATCAGTCTCTGTTCAGCGACTCTGCGCTGTCGTGTGTCGTGAAGGCCGCCTTGGAGAATGCTTACCCGAAGGTCAGAGGCTGAATGCCCGTGACCACTGAAGTGTTCGCCAACAGGAAGGGAACAGTCTTGCCTGGTGACTGTCGAGCGATGTTCATTCATCATGCACAGGTTCGAATAAGACTTCTTCACTGCACAGAATCTTCAACCGATGCTGTACACTAGATACATCGATGACATTTTCTTCCTTTGGCCTCATGGTGAACAATCACTGAAACAACTATATGATGATATCAACAAATTCCACCCCACCATCAGACTCACCATGGACTATTCCCCAGAATCAGTTGCATTCTTGGACACACGCATCTCCATTAAGGACGGTCACCTCAGCACCTCACTGTACCGCAAGCCCACAGACAATCTCACAATGCTCCACTTCTCCAGTTTCCACCCTAAACATGTTAAAGAAGCTATTCCCTATGGACAAGCCCTCCGTATACACAGGATTTGCTCAGATGAGGAGGATCGTGACAGACACCTCCAGACCCTGAAAGATGCCCTCATAAGAACAGGATATGGTGCTCAACTCATAGATCGGCAGTTCCGATGCGCCACAGCGAAAAACCGCACCGATCTCCTCAGAAGGCAAACACAGGACACAGTGGACAGAGTACCCTTCGTCGTCCAGTACTTCCCCGGAGCGGAGAAGCTACGACATCTTCTCCGGAGTCTTCAACATATCATTGATGAAGACGAACATCTCGCCAGGGCTATCCCCACACCCCCACTTCTTGCTTTCAGACAACCACACAACCTCAAACAGACCATTGTTCGCAGCAAACTACCCAGCCTTCAGGAGAACAGTGACCACAATACCACACAACCCTGTCACAGCAACCTCTGCAAGACATGCCGATCATCAACATGGATACCATCATCACACGTGAGAATACCATCCACCAGGTACATGGTAAATACTCTTGCAACTCGGCCAACATTGTCTACCTGATACGTTGCAAGAAAGGATGTCCCGAAGCATGGTACGTTGGGGAGACCATGCAGACGCTACGACAACGGATGAATGAACATCGCTCGACAGTCACCAGGCAAGACTGTTCCCTTCCTGTTGGCGAACACTTCAGTGGTCGCGGGCATTCAGCCTCTGACCTTCGGGTAAGCATTCTCCAAGGCGGCCTTCACGACACACGACAGCGCAGAGTCGCTGAACAGAGACTGGTAGCCAAGTTCTGCACACATGAGGACGGTCTCAACAGGGATCTTGGGTTCATGTCGCACTATCTGTAACCCCCGTGACTTGCCTGGGTTTGCAAAACCTCACTTACTGTACTGTCTGGAGACAATACACATCTCTTTAAACTGTGATCAGTGCTCCTTCCACTCACATTATCAGCCACTTCAGGTCTTGAACAGCAGGTTAGGTGTAAGGATTCGCATTCTAATCAGTAATCTCTAAACTGTCTGTGCTTTATATGCTCTGTCTGAGGCCAGAACTCTCCATTCACCTGACGAAGAGGCAGTCCCCTCGAAAGCTTGTGAGTATATTATCAAATAAATAGGTTGGACTAAAACCTGGTGTTGTCAGACTTTTTACTAAGATCAAGCAAACATGGCAAAACTGTCGAAGTGTCAGGCATATATTTTTCAAAGATAAAAGCAAAATACTGCAGATGCTGTCATTTGAAACAAAAACAGAAAATGCAGAACTTTTGTAAGTTGCAGCTGATGCAATATACGCATGCAGTGTGCACTCTGTTTAACACAGGGTCAAGCATAAATCACTATATTGATTATTATAGTGGGACTGCAAAGATCTGAAGGAACAGTGCTCTCAACAAATTTGAGCAAATTTTAAAATAGTTTAAGGTGGTCCCTTAATGTTTGCACATAGGCATTGATTCAAGTTACATCTTAGAATTATCAGCGGACTTTCATCCTCAGTCATCCCCTAATATTTATTCAATACTGTGTAGTTCCGTGATTGGACATATTCTCTTAATGAAAATCCATTTTCGGAGCATGTTCAATTTCTCAGATTTTAAATTTTCTTCCATGCAGAAAGTTCCAGGAATTACATAAGATATGTTAGATATGTTCAAGAGGGAGCTGGATGTGGCCCTTGCGGCTAATGGGATCAAAGGGTACGGAGAGAAAGCCGGAGTGGGATGCTGAAAGTGCACGATCATATTGAATGGTGGTGCAGGCTCAAAGGGCCGAATGACCTACTCCAGCACCTATTTTCTATGTTTCCTTAACAGATCATTTCAATGGAGATTCATACGTTAAAATGTATACAGGATCCTGATTGGCTCTTGAGAATAAACTTTATTTATGTGAACTAATACATTTGCAATATTCCAGATCATAAATACAATTTAAAAATTATTAAAGATCCCAATCTTGGACTTTGTTTTCTTTAATATATTTCATTATTATTTACCTTCTATCCAGCAGGCATTTTACATATTTCTCTGAGCTGTCCAACCAGATACACCAACTCCCATCATCCCCATAACTGCAGCAATTACCCCACTATAACCTAGACTGCAGCACCTATTCACTCCAAAAAACCCGACTGAGTACAGCACAATCCTCATCCAGCCTCCTACATACTTCTAGATTGCAGCAGTTTTCTCCACTCTCCCACCCCTTGGAGCAATGTTCTCCTCCTCATCCTTGGAGCAGTTTTCCTCCACCCAACCCTCCATCCACAATCCCCTGGAACACTTTTCCCTCCAAACCCACTAGAGAAGTTTTCTTTCCCCTCCATCTCCTCCAGAGCTGTTTCTTCTATCCTCCCCAGTGCCCCTGCAGCAGTTTACCCCCTCCCCCTAGCCAGAGCAGTGTTCCCCCATCCCCCACCCAGAGCAGTGCTTCCCCTCCCCCCCCACTTAACCACTCCCAAGTGGTGTGGTTTTCCCACTCACGTCCCGCTGACTCCCTCTTCCTGACCGATTTTATCCCCCCACTCCTATGTAGTTTTCTTTAACACTCAATCCTCCCCTTACCTCCCCACTCCCCACCAGACTGCATAGGTCTGAGAATTGAGAGGTAAATTCAGGCACACAGGTTCCAACAGGTAAGTTACTGGCAGTTATGTTGCAGCAGGTATGTTTCCAGTGAGCTCAAGGGGGAAGGAAACATCCACACCAGTCTGAGGGTTGGGTAGTCCTGCCTCATGGGTTGGGGGAGAATTGGAAGTGACGGGGGGAGGGAGGTGAACTGTAGTCTAGTCCACTGGTCTTGCCGGCAAAACCTCCATCCTGAAGTGTCCTTTTGTCGCCCCCAGAATTGGTCAGCCTGGCAGACTTGGCAACAATAACAAACGTGTTGATGGAAGATGTGCCTGAGTCATCAATAACAATGGGGGCAGTGGAAACAACAGCAGAGGAGAAAGAAACAGAGGTGGTAGCTGAGGCAGCGGTGACAGAAAAGGTATCAACAGGCAGTGAGGAGAGAGTCAAGATGTTCAGAAGGAAAGGGTAAAATGCCAGGTGAAATAGAAGTGGTGAGGGAACTTCTTGGGAAAAAATTGTAAATAAACAGTGAGGTTTGTTGTTTATTTTTCCCATTATTAAACAAAGGAGGCTGCACTGATTGCTTTTGATGCCTAACAATCACACCTGATATCTAATTAGATATCAGATTTTGAACGCCAATGATCACTTCCACAAATTTCGTAAACTGTGATGGTTTTTGAACACTGAGATGACTCCTGAAGTAGGAAGGTCATGATGTTAAAATTGAGCACTTTTGAAGTCAAATGAGCACTAATTCTACATGAATGTTTGTTCCAAATTTGATGTTAAATGGTGTAGTGATTGTTTTGAACTTAATTACACACAGAATCATTAGCAAAGCATTCTGACTAGATTTGCATGGTTATGAAAAATTACAAGCAAATGGAATTAATTATTTTGGACTCGCTTTTGGAAAGCCAGCAGATACAATGGGAGTGCCTCCTTGAATGTTGCATGAATATAATTTAAGATCATTAAATATGAACAGTGACAATTGGGCCCTTTCACATTGCTTGCTCTATAATGCAACACTTCTCCAATTAATCACTTGAATGTTTGAGGTTGACAAAGTAGCTGTGAGATTACTCTATGAACCACATAAAACAGACATCCCTTTCAAACTGGTGAAGTAAACTGCAGCCATGGCATGATTTTGAAAGAAAAACACTGAATTTATTTTGTTCTGGTCATTCCATAAAGAACCATAAATATGCAGCAGTCTAAATAAGAGTCGTGTGTTCAAATTATTTTCTAATTTCCTGCTTTGATTTACTTTTTGATGTGAAACCAATCAGTACTTATATAAAATTCTGTCAGTATAATCTGAATTATTCATCTTATAGCTTCACATGTTATATTACAGAGTAGGTACAGAATGTAAACAGGACTATGCCAGAGTTTATGACCAACACAAACCTCCTCCACTTCTACTTCATGTTATCCCATCAATGTATCACTTTATTTCCAGTAGCCTCATGTACATTTCTAGCTTTCCTTTAACTTCATTTAACCATTCTATGTCATTGCAAGTTCCACATCCTCTCTTGTAGTCATTATTGGATTTTTTTTAGTGGATATGTAAGTATTGATTGCACTGAGTTTTGGACCTGCTGCCAAATGAAAATATCTTTTTTTCAAAAGTTTATTTATTAGTCACAAGTAGACATACATTCACAGTGTAATGAAGTTACTGTGAAAATCCCCTAGTTGCCACACTCCGGCACCTGTTCGGGTACACTGAAGGAGAATTCGGCATGGTCAATGCACCTAACCTGCACATCTTTAGACTGAGGGAGAAAACCGGAGCACCGGGAGGAAACCCACACAGACACAGAGAGAATGTGCAAACTCCATACAGACAATGACCCAAGCCAGGAATCGAACCGGGGTCCCTGGCGCTGTGAGGCAACAGTGCTAACTACTGTGCCACCATGCCACCCATTTTCTACATCTAACCTATCAAAACACTCATTTCAAAGATCTTAATCACTCACCATTCACTCCAGATGAAAAATAAGCCAGACTGCTGTTTCACTCATGCAAGACAGATTTATGGGTTTATGAAGTATATATCTGAAATGGACACTTTAAAACAAAATGGAGTTGAGAGTTCAGGTGACCTTTTCTTTCTGGTCAATATGCATGGAACTCCACAAGGTCCTTGGGCTAATCTTCGTGGCTGGACAAACCATTAAAATGAAAACCAACTTTTGGGCTATACCTTTGAGAAGTCACTAAAATGCAACATACCTTCCCTGTAATTAATGGCTTCCCTTCTCCAAATAATTAACAAAACTGTTTTCACGTAGAGCTTGCAAATGTTTTGGCTTCAGAGCTGAACTTCAAAGAACGGGTGTGAAAAAAATCCAATTCAATCACAATAGTATGCGAATGAATGGGTAGAGCTATCCAAACTCTCAAAAATCTTTTAAGACGACAATGGCGGAAGCACTGGTTGCAGTGATAGGCTTCAGATAAGGGAATGTAATATGGCACATCTTTAGAGCAGCAAAAGGAAAAGGATCTGGACCAGAAAGGAACATGATTCTGTCTAAAAACCATCAGGACACAAAGAATACAGGTTGACCTTTACCTCTCTAATTGAGAAACCAACCAGGATTTTGCTCAGGGCATTAATTTCATTTCCACTGCAGTGGAACAGGAGAAATCTGCTACCACAAGTAATAAGGCACAACAAATTTGACTTCTTATATGTTCAGAGTCTACTCTTCAACAGACCAAAAATAAATCTAACTCCCAGAATCTCACTCCCCGACACACACTGCCCAGAATCTCTCTGTGTGGAATCTCACTTCTTGACACACCTTGCTCAGAATCATCTCACTTCTGATTTGCTGAGAATTGAAATCCTCCCATTCTCGTTTGCTGAAATCTGCTACCCTTTGCTTTCTGTTGTTTGGCATTCACAAGGCCTGAGTTTATCAGTCATTTGAACTAACAAGGTGACACTGAGACACTGTATGAAATTGAAAATACACTTGAAAAAAATAAATTGAAAATCATTAAAAGCCTCAAAATTCACAGCTAGAGTTAACTGCTTGATTAGTTGATTCTGGTGATAATCTGGGCTTCCTGCCAATTTGATTGCTACAACCTAGGGTTTACATTGACTGTGGGGATGTGGATGCACTTTATGCTGATCAGATATCCGTGATTATGTTGACAGGGTTAAATGAAGTGGAGAGGAGGTTCATGTGGAGCATAAATCCCAGCACAGGTCCATTAGGCTGAAAGTTTCTTTGCTGTAAAATGCAACGTAATTCCAACGTAAACATTTGGGAAAAATCTGTTCTTAATTTCTGCTAACAGTCAAAACACACAACCTTCGAATAATATTAATGTTAAGTATTTAATAAATTTTCAAGACAATCACCATTTTGCCTCAGAATATACTGGGAGAATGGATTAGATTGGTTAGATCTACTGGGGGTAAAGGCACAATGGATTTGTTGAACATCTTTCAATACCTCAAATTATGATTTAATAGCAAAACATTTGGATCAAAAATCATAATATTGGTGTTCCCAGATAAGAACATGGTTTAGTTTCTTGAACCAGCCTGGAATTTAACAACTTTAGGAAGAATTGTTGCCCCCAGTGAGTAATTATTCAATTTCAAATAATGCTGAAGGAGGAAAAGAAACATTCATAAGTGACTTTACCTCTGAAGAATCGCCAGTGTTCCAGGGTTGACGCGATGAATGCCATCCAGGACAACAAGCTTTCCTTCTAAGGCAGCAGTAATCAACGGTGCGGGTCGCCAAGCTGTGTCACCATCAGGAAGAGTGTATCTCTGCTGAAGTAAATCTCTGGCAGTCATGTCCTATTATAGTGAGAAAAATCAGTGTCAAACCTTGCTGGCCAGTTTGAGCTTGGGTTGATGGATCAGCATTGCCCACACAGAGCCAAGGAACTGCTCAAGAAGAAAAGGATAAATCAGAACACCAGGACCTAATAACCTGTGATTATACACCAGGTAACAACAAATGGATTAACCTTCCAATAGGGTTCCAAGGCACCATGGCATATAGCTATGCGTACAATGATGGCAAAGTTTCAGATGGATTAACTAACCACACCTTCCTTGAATACACATTCACCACACGATAGGTTTGGGCGGCACGGTAGCACAGTGGTTAGCACTGTTGCTTCACAGCTCCAGTGACCTGGGTTTGATTCCTGGCTCGGGTCACCGTCTGTGCGGAGTTTGCACATTCTCCCCGTGTCTGCGTGGGTTTCCTCTGGGTGCTCCAGTTTCCTCGCACAGTCCAAAGATGTGCGGTTAGGTGGATTGGCCATGCTAAATTGTCCCTTAGTATCCCGGGATGCGTAGGCTAGGGGGATTAGTGGGTAAATATGAGGATAGGGCCTGGGTGGGATTGTTGTCAGTGCAGATTTGATGGGACGAACGGCCTCTTTCTGCACTGTAGGGTTTCTATGGAATTTAGCCAAGTTTGACTAAGCAGATCAAAAGCTAAATATCCATACAAAAAGGTTGTATGGAAATAGCATACAATGTAACATTATGGTGGGATGTGATACACATTGACTCTGGTTTCCAGCTTGTAGAAGTTTGTTTAATTTTAACCAAAACAAATCAAAGATTGCAGGTTTGAGGGAATGGTGGGGGGAGAATGGAGGAAGGGAAACTTGTCTGCTATTAAAGTTTATCTGTTACTTGAGGGATGAGGAGATTCCCTAGGGCAGTTAATCCATCTAGTTCATTATCACAGTTTTCATACACTTTATACACTATGCTAATTAATACAAATATAGATGAAAGGAAGCCTTAATTTATGTTTGGCCAAAAACTTGGCAGAGGGAATATAATGCAGGAAAAGGTGTATTTATACACTGTGGAAAGAGGAATAAAGGAACTGAATATTATTTAAATGGAGAAAGACTGCAAAAAGCTGCAGCTCAGAAGGATTCGGGGGTCCTTGTGCACAAACCTTAAAAATCTAGCATGCAAGTTTAGAGGTAGTAGAATGTTGGCCTCATTTCAAAAGGAATGGAGTATAAAAATAGGGAAGTTTTGCTAAACTTATACATGGCACTTGTTAGACAACATCTGGAACACTGAACATTTTAGTCTCCTTATCTAAGGAAAGATATACCGGCATTGGAGGCAATCCAGAGAAGGTTCATGAGGTTGACCCCAGGTATGGAAGGATTTTCTTATAAGAGGTTCAGTATTTTGAGACTGTACTCATTGAAGTTAAGAAGAATGAGAGACAAACATATTGAGACATATAGGATTCTCAGAGGACTTGACAGGATAGACGTTGAGAAGTTGTTTCCCTCGTGTGAGAATCTAGGACCAGAGGGCATACATAACCTGAGAGTTGGGGGTCGCCTATTTAAGACACAGATGAGGCTAATTTCTCCTCTCTGAGGGTAGTGAATCCATGGAGTTCTGTATTGTAGAGAGCTACGGAGGCTGGGTTGCTAGGTATGTTCAAGGCTGAGGTAGACAGATTTTTAATCAATAAAGGAATCAAGGATTATCGGAATAAGGTGGGAAAACAGAATTGAGGGTTATCATTTCAGATCAGTCATGATCTCATTGAATGGCGGAGCAGATTTGATGGCCAAATGGCCTACTTCTGCTCCTATGACTTATGAGCTCGTGTTCTTAACTGAGATGCTTCACAAACGGAATTGTCAAAAAATGTTTATTAGCATTACTAATAAATATAAACAACAATGCCTTTTGCTTTACCGGACACAATCACAGAATCACAGAATTCCTATAGTACAGAAGGAGGCCATTCAACCTATCAAGTCTGTCCCAACCACAATCCCATCCAAATCCTATTCCCATTTCCCCCCACATATACCCTGATAATCCCCCGACACTCGGGGCAATTTAACATGGCAATCAATCTAACCTCCATATCTTTGGACTGTGGGAAGAAACTGGAGGAAACCCACCCAGACACAAGGAGAATGTGCAAATTTCACACAATTACCCAAGGCCGGAATTGAACCTGGGTCCCCGGCACTGTGAGGCACCAATACTAGCCACTGTGCCACCGTTCCACCCAATGGAAACCAAGGGATTCCTATCTTCCAGATGGTATCAGTGAGGAATACAATTGGCTGACTATTGCTATCTACTGCTGAGCCACCAAGTTGCCCCCAACGTTCTTGCGCACAACAGAAGTAACTGTTCTGATGTTGTGAACTCTCTTCACCGAGCATAAAATCAAAAGCACTGCAGACATCCTTTCAGTGCAATCTATGGTCCCTGCAACTCTGTGGCCCTGAGATAAGCTCAGTTTGCCCAATATACTGAATGATGATGAGGCATAGGGCTTGGACATCCCTTTATGCATTCACTTGGAATTTATGGACAGCCCAGGATCATGTCCTGAGTACCTCACATTGGACAAAAAATGAATAATTGCTGAATCTGCTCCTAGGGACCAGAAATGCAACGTGAGTGCATTTTATACATTGATTCAAACCCAACAAGACAACTTGCATCAGATTGCGGAAATTCATCTCTGCTGATAACAATGCCTTTGTTACTCAAACTAGTGGGGCCATATAGTAAAAAGAAAGAGGTTTTCATTTACAGTGTCTTTCCCAAGCTCAGGATGTCCCAAAGTTCTTTACAGCCAATTAAATACCTTTTTGAAGTATACGTTCCATTGTAATGTAAGAAACATGGCAACCAATCTGCACCCAGCAAAATCATAAATAAGATAACAACCATTTTCATGATGTTTGTTAAGGAATAAGTATTGGCAAAGACAATTGCCAGGAAAAATAGGGGAGATGTGAAAATATCAGGGAAATCTAATAAATAGGAATATTTTCTGCTAGATATTTACCTTTACAAACTATGGAAAATGTAAGCTGCTTAAGGCAGGGACAGTTCAGTTATGCTAATTGAACTAATGTTTTTGATACGTTGATGAGTTTCGCAATATTGCAAATAGATAACAATGGCGGACAGAATATAAGGGTTTTGAATACGTTGTTTAGAGGTTCAAAGGAGGAAATGAGATTTCAATTTTGCATTTAGACTCTAAAAAGTAGACTCACAAAATTAAAGTAATTAACTTTGAATTGTGAAGAGGTTGGTTCAGATTAGGGAAGATCAAAAGGGAAAGACGGTATATCAGGAGATGATTAAGCCTATACAAGAATAGTAGCTTCTGACCTGAGTCATAGCAGGGATAGCTGTTTAACTCTTGTGAAGAGAATTGGTCTTGAAAAGCCGGTTGTTTATTTTACCTCAGAAGCAAACCCCAAAGAGATGTAACTGCCCGATGTGATAAATGTTACTCGATTTTTAAAATAGTTTTTAAGTCAGTAAGATGTTATGGAACGCTCAGATAGAATTAGCTCTGGAAGTTGTGAAGTAAAGGTAAAGTAAACTTGAAACAACTGCTTTCAGCCATATTTTGCAATTTGACATAATGTGAAGACAGGGTTAAAAACCACTTGGTCAACAAGAAGCAACTGGTCTTATTTTGCAGGAAGCACCTACCCATAGAGTTAATCAGCTTTTCCACATATATTGATGTCCCAGATGTTTGGTGATGACCTTTAATAAAATACTGTTTATTCAGCAATAAATAAGCTCAAAGTCCCCTTAACTAAGACAATGGCAGTACACAGGGTGGGATTCTTTGGCTGCGTCTTGGATTGTGGAAGGAAACCGGAGCAAACATATGCATACGCAGTGAGAAGGTGCAAACTCTGCACAGACAGTGATCCATGCTAGGAATCGAATCCAAGTTCCTGGCGCTGTGAGGCAGCAGTGCTAACCACTGTGACACTATGCCTCCTTGAAGTTACCATTATCCTAAAAAGTCAACTTCCTTAATGTACAACCTCTGCTTCTCAATCATTCATTCACTGATAAGTAATCTACGTAAGCCACCTAACTGAACTCTGTCGAATAAGTGATACTCTAGATAATACCATTGTCAAATTTGCCAGCTCCACAAGGGAGCACAGATGCTTCTTGTATATGCACATCCAATCTTACACTCTGCTGTTCAGTTTCACAATACTGCACTCACATTACAGAATGATTCCAGAACAGGAGGCCGCTGTTTCTGGCAGTAAGACTAATGCAGCCAGTCCCAGAATCCCGTTTTTTCTCATAGCTCAGCAACTGCTTTCTCGTCAGCTGTTAACCCTTCTGAAAGCCACAGCTATATCTGCTTCCATCAGACTCTCAGACAGTGGATCCTAGATCCCAGCCACTCTCTTAGTAAGGCTGATTTTCCGCCTGTTCCTCTTTTGCCTCTCACTTTAAATTGCTATCCTCTGGTTCTTGTTTCTTGTAAGAAGTCTCAGAACACCAGGTTAAAGTCCAACAGGTTTATTTGGTAGCAAAAGCCACTAGCTTTCGGAGCGCTGCTCCTTCGTCAGGTAAGTGGGAGTTCTGTTCACAGACAGGACATATAAGGACACAAATTCAATTAACAAAATAATGGTTGGAATGCAAGTCTTTACAGGTAATCAAGTCTTAAAGGTACAGGCAATGTGAGCAGAAAGAGCGTTAAGCACAGGTTAAAGAGATGTGTATTGTCTCCAGATACACATCTCATCTGTCTGGATACAATACACATCTCTTTAATCTGTACTTAACAGTCTCTCCACTCACATTGTCTGTACCTTTAGGACTTGAATACCTGTAAAGGCGTGAGCGAGCGGGAAGGGGACAGAGAGAGAGGCAATGGCCGAGAGCAGAGAGGGGGAACAGCAAGCACCAACCGACTGAGTTTTTAAAAAATTGTCACATTTACCTCACAGTTAAGCACTGTGCACGCTGAGGATGTCAATACTCTAAAATGGCTAGAACCATAAGTTGAGTCTGTGCTAAGTAAATAACATAGGCAAGGAATAACACCCCAGTACAGGAACTAAAAAGTTTTTTCATCCATCAATTTCCAAAACAACAGAAATAACTTTGGTTCTGCAGGTTGCTGCATACTGAAACTTTCAAATAGGTACCCATGAGTAAAATGAACCATTGCAAATGCATCAATTAACTGGCAAAACACTGAGAAAGATTTTGTGTTAATATCGTAGTCAAATAGCACAGAAACAGGCCCTTTGACCCACCATTTCTAAGCTGACTGTCAAATATCTAATTCCATTTACCAACACTTTGATTTGATTTAATTTATTATTGTCACATATTAACATACAGTGAAAAGTATTGTTTCCTGCATGCTATACAGACAAAACAAGTTCATAGAGAAAGAAACGAGAGAGTGCAGAATGTGGTGTTACAGTCATAGCTAGGGTGTAGAGAAAGATCAACTTAATGTAAGGTAAGTCCATTCAAAAGTCTGACAGCAGGAGGAAAGAAGCTGTTTTTGAGTTGGTTGGTACGTGACCTCAGGCTTTTGTATCTTCTTCCCAAGGTGGGAGAGAGAATTTCTGGGGCGCGTGGGGTCCTTAATTATGCTGGCTGCTTTGCCGAGGCAGTGGGAAGTGTAGACAGAGTCAATGGATGGAGTCTGGTTTGCATGATGGATTGGGCTACATTCACGACCTTTTGTAGTTCCTTGCAGTTTTGGGCAGAGCATGAGCCATACCAAGCTGTGGACCATAGCCTACAATGCTTCGGCGATTTAAGTGCTTGCCCAGTTGCTTGTTAAATGCTGTGAGAGTACCGACTCCACCACCCTCTCAGGCAGCAACCTCTGGGTGAAGAAATCTTTCCTCAGATCCCCTCTAAACCACTTGCTCCTCACCTTAAACCTCTGGTCTTAGACACCTCTTCCATTGGGAAAAGTTCATTATGATCTACGCCTCTCATAATTTTTCGTACCTCTATCAGATTGTCCTCAGCCTCCTCTGCTCCAGGGAAAACAAACTCAGCCTATCCAGTCTCTCCTCATAGCTGAGGCTTTCCATACCAAGCACCATCCTGGTGAATTTCCTCTGCACCTCTCCAGTGCAATCACATCAGTCTGATAGTGTGGCAAGCAAACAAACACAATATTCCATTGGTGACCTAACCAAAGTTTTAGGCCTTCCTGCTCTTACATTTCATGCCCCGAATAATGAAGGCAAGCATCCTGTATGCCTTCTTCACCACCTGTGCTGCCACCTTCAGGAATCTATGGACATGTACACTGACACTCCCAAGGATCATTATAGTTCTGTGTGTATCTCTGACCCATATCTGTCCTCCCCAAATGCATCATCTCACAATTAATCAGGATTAAATTCCATCTGCCATTGCTCTGTTCAACTTACCAGCTGATCAATATCTGTCTATAGCCTCAGACTACCCTCCTCATTATCAACAACACCACCAATTTTCATGTCATCTGCAAACTTGCTAATTATACCTACTACATTCATATCCATGTCATCGACATATATAACAAACAGCAAGGGTTTCACCACTAATCCTTGTACACCACTGGTCTGTACACCACTGGTCACAGGCTTCCAATCAGCAAACAGCAAGGGTTTCACAACCAATCTGTACACCACTGGTCACAGTCTTCCAATCACAAAGGTAGCCCTCCACCATTATTCTTTGCCTCCGGTTGACAAGTCAGTTTTGGATCCAATTTGCCAACTTTCCCCAGACTCCCTGGGCCTTTTGGACTAGCCTTCCAAGTAGTACTTTGACAAAGGCCTTACTGAAGTCAAAGAACAAAGAACAAAATCAGCCCGGGAAAGAGGCCCTTCGGCCCAACGAGCCCGCGCTGCCATCTCAAAACCACCGGTCCACCTCTCTACCCATGACCCCTATCTAATGTTTTATGGCCGTCCAGGGAAACTGATTTAGGGACAATTTATTCCTGCCAATCAGCCTAACGGCACATCTTTGGGATGTGGGAGGAAACCGGAGCACCCGGAGAAAACCCACGCAAGCACGGGGAGAATGCACAAACTCCCACAGACACCGGCCCAAATCCATGTGTCTGCACAGCAATCAGCGATAGTCACTGAGCTGTCGTCTTGCCTAGTATCTTGTCCAGTTTAGGCACACACTGACGACATGAAGCACTAGGCCAATCTCGAACAACCAAGAGCAGCCCCAGTACTACCCATCGCCTGTATGCCCCTCGTTGGACACGAGGTGGACCGACTTAAAACCTGTGAATGAAAGAGAAAAAAAAAACATTATTATCATACTATATCCATTTACATTACCAGGGATGCCCCAATGCTAATGACCCTTATTTAAAAGGTTCTCCCATATCCACCCATCTCCAACTCAGTCATGTGCCTGTCTAAGTTACTCTTAAAGGACTCTAGCATGTTTGCCTCCACCACCTTACTTGGCAGAGCATTCCATACCCCCACTAATATCTGTGTTGTACCACTCCCCCCTCACCTTAAGTCCATGGCCCCTTGTCCTACGTGTCTCTATTATAGGAAATAGCTTACCTCTGTTTACTCTATCTATACCCTTCATAATCTTATATACCTCTATTAGATCCTCCCTCAGTCGACGTCCTTCAAGGGAAAAGAGCCCCAATTTCTTCAATCTTTCCTCATACCCCAGTCCTTCCATACCAGGCAACATCCTGGTAAACCTCCTCTGCACTCTCTCCAGAGTCTCCACGTCCTTCCGGTAGTAAGGTGACCAGAACTGTATGCAGTACTCCAAATGCGGCCGAACCAACGTTCTGTACAACTGCAACATTAGACTCCAGCTCTTATATTCTATACCCCTTCCTATAAAGGCTAACATAAATATAAATATAAAGTCCATGTAAACCACACCAACTACTCTACCCTCATCAATATATTTAGTTACCTTTTCAAAAATTCCACTAAATTAGTGAGACTGGATCTCCCACCAACAAATCTGTGCTGACCATCCTTGATCAACCCCTGCCTTTTCAAGATTAAGCCTGTCCCTCAGAGTATTTTCAAATAATTTCTCTAATGATGTCAGACTAACTGGCCTATAATTACCTGGCTTATCCCTGTTGCCCTTCTTGAATAAAGGTGCCACATTAGCTATCATCCAGTCATTTGGCACTTCACCTGTGGCCAGGACGATTTAAATATCTACATCTCCATGCAATTTCCTCCCTTGCCTGCCATAACAGCTTGGAGTACATCTCATCAGGTCCAAGGGATTTATGTACTTTTAAGCCTGCTAAAACACCTAATATTCCTCTGCAACAATCTCACCAAGGCCGGTTTATTTACAGTGGTAGTCGAGTGCCATTCAATAGCTATATCATGTGGATAATTGATTGCCAGCCAAGGTGGAGCCAGCTGGTTTTAAACCCCCACTGCTCCTTCCCTACAGGCAAGCTTTCACTCGTCTACTAGGGGAGCTCATTCTCAACAAGGTCCATGGCGGCATCTATTGAAGATCCCCCGTGGCCATAGCATTTACTTTCCAAACGTCGCTGGATTCCGGGGAAGTGCCGGAAGATTGGAAAACGGCTAATGTTACGCCGTTGTTTAAGAAGGGTGCCAGGCAAAAGGCGGGGAATTATAGGCCGGTTAGTTTAACGTCTGTTGTAGGAAAAATGTTAGAATCCGTGATCAAGCAGAAAATAGCGAGGCATCTTGAGGAGAATTGTTTGGTAGAGCAGACGCAGCACGGTTTCGTTAAAGGGAAGTCGTGTCTGATGAATTTATTGGAATTCTATGAGGATGTGTCTAGGGCGGTGGATAGAGGAGAGCCGGTGGATGTGGTCTTTCTTGATTTTCAGAAGGCGTTTGACAAGGTGCCTCACAAGAGGTTACTGCAGAAGGTCAGGGGGCATGGAGTTGAGGGTAGGGTGTTAGCGTGGATAGAGGATTGGCTGTTAAATAGGAGGCAGAGTGTGGGGGTCAATGGGTGCTATTTGGATTGGCGGTTGGTGACTAGTGGAGTGCCCCAGGGGTCGGTGCTGGGGCCTCAGCTATTCACCATTTATATAGATGATCTGGAGGAGGGAACCGAGTGTATGGTGTCGAAATTTGCTGATGACACCAAGATTGGTGGAACGGCAAATTGCGCGGAGGGTGTGGAGAGTCTGCAGAAGGATCTAGATAGGCTGGGCGAATGGGCCAGGAACTGGCAAATGGAATTTAATGTTGGCAAACGTGAGGTTGTCCACTTTGGTAGGAATAATGGTAGGAAGGACTATTACTTACGTGGCAAAAAACTGCAGCATGCGACGGTGCAGAGGGACCTCAGGGTCCTTGTGCATGAGTCGCAAAAACCCAGCCTGCAGGTGCAGTAGGTGGTCAGGAAGGCGAATGGGATGCTGGCCTTCATAGCGAGGGAGATTGAATATAAAAGTAGGGAGGTCTTGCTGCAGCTGTATAGGGCATTGGTGAGGCCGCAGCTGGAGTACTGTGTGTAGTTTTGGTCACCGCACTTACGCAAGGATATTTTGGCCTTGGAGGGAGTGCAGAGGAGGTTTACTAGTCTGATTCCGGAGTTGAGGGCGTTGAACTATGAGGAGAGGCTGAATAAACTAGGCTTGTACTCGTTAGAGTTTAGAAGAATGAGGGGAGATCTTATTGAGACATATAAAATGTTGAATGGGATGGATAGGATAGAAGTGGAGAGGCTCTTCCCGCTCAGAAAGGACAGTAGGACTAGGGGGCACAGCCTCAGGATAAAGGGGGGGGCGGTTTAGAACGGAGTTGAGGAGGAACTTCTTCACTCAAAGGGTAGTGAATCTCTGGAATTCTCTGCCCGTTGAAGTGGTGGAGGCTGCCTCGCTCAATATTTTTAAGACACGGGTTGATAGGTTTTTGATAGGCAGGGGGATTAAGGGTTATGGGGAGAGGGCGGGAATGTGGAACTGAGCCACGACAGATCAGCCAAGATCTTATTGAATGGCGGGGCAGGCTCGAAGGGCTAGATGGCCTACTCCTGCTCCTATTTCTTATGTTCTTATGTTCATCCTCCTTAGCAATCTTAATATGCTCTTGAACTTCACCATCCCAAATGAAATCTCCAGCTACAATGTCTTTTTCCTTAGTGAATACAGATGAAAAATATTCACTTAGGACCTCACGCACATCCCCATACTCGAGACACAGATTGCTCTTTGGTCTCAAATGGGCCCCACTCTTTCCCTGGTCAATCTCTTGCTCTTAATATACTTATAAAATGCCTTGGGGTTTTCCTTATTCTTTTCTGTCAATGATATTTCGTGGCACCTCTTTGCCCTCCTAATTTCTTTTTAAGCAACACTCTATACTCTCTATACTCCTTAAGGACTTCCCCCATTTTTAGTGCTCTATACCTACCATATGTTTCCTTTTTACTCTTAACCAAACCCTCGATATCCCTTGACATTCAGGATTATCCTTATCTCTTTCCAAAATGTGCACACAGATTTACTAGCACGTCTCCTAAGTTCCAAGTAACTTATGACACCACATTTATTTTGCTCAATCCTGCTAGTGGAGCACTGATAAAAGTTTTTGACCTTTTGCAGAATTATCAGTGGACCTCACCATATAAATGAAGAATGGAATGTTCTATGTACTTATGAATCAACAACTTACATTTTTACAATGCATTTAACTCAATAAATAATCCCAAAGCTTTTCGCAACAGCATTATAAAACAAAATATGATGCAGAGCCACATTCAGGGATATTCAGTCAGAGATGGTCAAAAGTTTGCTAGAGATAGAGATGTGCAGTTTCTTAAAAGAGGAAACTAAGGGAGAGGGGTGGAGAGGTGGAAGGAGGGAATTCCAGGGGTTAGGACCTAGGCAGCTAAAGGCATTGCCACCAATGGGAGGGCAAATAAATCAGAGATATTCAAGAAGCAAACTTGGAGGTGATATACTGGAGGTTTGTAGGGCCTACAAGCCAGTGAGCCTCACATCTGTGGTGGCTAAATTATTGGAAGGTATTTTGAGAGCCAGGATCTACAGGCATTTAGGGATGCAAGGTAGGTTGTTGCATAAGGTTAAATCTCATGGGATCCAGGGTGAGGTGTCTAAGTGGATACAAAATTGGCTCTGACAGAAGTCAGAGGGTGATTGTAGAGAGTTGTTTTTCAAACTGGAGGCCTGTGCCTCAGGGATCAGTGCTGGGCCCACTGTTATTTGTCATTTATATTAATGATTTGGATGAGAATATAGGGGTCTTTATATGGCCTGTTTGTGATTTGAACTCCTACTCATCTGACAAAGGGGCAGCCAGCACTCCAAATGCGAGTGGCTTTTGCTACCAAATAAACCTGTTGGACTTTAACCTGGTGTTGTGAGACTTCTTACTGTGTTTACCCTAGTCCAACACTGGCATCTCCACATCAATAGAATTTGATGCCAGTTAAGATACAAACAGCAGCGTTTTGGGTAATCCCAGTTTTGTGGAGTATAGAATGCAGAAGATCAGCCAGCAATGTGTTAGGATAGTCAGATTTCAAGATGGCAGTGGCATAGTGGTATTGTCACTGGACTGGTAATCCAGAGACCTAGGGTAATACTCTGGGGACCTGGGTTCAAAGCCCACAACAGCAGATAGTGAAATTTGAATTCAATAAAAATCTGGAAGCCATTGTCAAGTGTTCACAGAATCACAGAATCCCTACAGTGTAGAAGGACGCCATTCAGCCCATTAAGCCTGCACCGACAACAAGCCCACCCAAGCCTTATCCCCATAACCCGATATAGTTACCGTGCTCATTCCCTCCAACACTAAGGGGCAATTGAGTATGGCTGAACAACACAGCCCGCATACCTTTGGAGTGTGGGAGGGGCACCCAGAGGAAACCCATGCAGACATGGGGAGAATGTGCAAACTCCACACAGTTACCTGAGGCCAGAATTAAACCTGGGTCCCTGGCACTATGAGGCTGTAGTACTAACCACTGTATCACCATGCCACCCAAGTGTTGTTAAAAATCTATCTGGTTCACTGATGTCCTTCAGGAAAGCAAATCAGCCATCTTTACCTGTTCTTGCATACATGTGACTCCTGACCCACAGTGATATGATTGACTGTTAAATACCTTCTGAAATGGCCTAACTCTCAGTTCAAGGCAATTAGGGATGGGCATGAATGCTGGTCCAACCAGCGACACCCACATTCCCTGAACGGATTTAAAAAAAAAGGGGGTTCAGCAGCAGGCCTGATCATTCAGAGGCGAAGTCAGACAATATTGCAGGAGTTCCTCAGGTTAGCATCCTTGGCCCAACTATCCTCTGCAGCTTTATCAATGACCTCCTTTCCCTCAAAAGGTAGGTAGTGGGGACATTCGCTGATCATTACATAATTTTCAGCACCATTCATGCTCATATGCTGAAGCAGTCCATGCCCAAATGCAGCAAGACTATAATAATACCCAGGCTTGGGCTGACAAGTGGCAAGAAATAATCGTATCACACAAGTGTCATGCAATGACCATCTCCAACGGGAGAGAATCTAACCATTGGCGCTCTTGACATTCACTGGCATTACCAATGCTGAACTTCTCATGATCAACATCCTGGAGGTTATCATCGATGAAAAACTGAGCAGGACTAATCACATAAACACTGTGACTACCAGAGCAGGTCAGAAGCTCAGAACCCTGTGGCTAGTAACTTAGCTCCTGACTCCCCTTGGCCTGTCAGCCATCGACAAGGCACAAGTCAGGACTGTGATGGAATACTTGCCTGGATGAGCGCCGTTCCAACAACATTCAAGAAGCTCAACACTATTCAGGACAAATAGTCCACTTGATTGACATCCGATCCATAAACACTGACTCCCTCCATCAGCGAACAACAATGGCCTCAGTGTTTACCATTTACAAGATGCACTGCAGGAACTCACCAAGACTCCTCAGACAGCAGCTTCCAAACCCACAACCCATTATTATCTAGAAGGGCAAGGTAGAAAACACATGAGAATATCACCACCTGGAAGTTCCCTTCCAAGCTACTCACCACTGGGTCTTGGAAATATATCACTGTCCCTTCACTGGTGCTAGGTTAAAATCCTGGAACACCCCTCCCAAACAGCACTGTGGCAGCAGTTCACAAAGACATCTCATCACCTTCTGCAGAGCAATTAGGGATGATGTTGGTCTAGCCACCAATGCCCACATCCGTAAATGAAAAAAAAGGTGGAAATAGGCAGTCTCTGAGTGATGCCATGAAGTTGTGGTCGCATGTTTATCTCAGGGCCAACTGTGCACCAATACTGTTATCAGGGTGAGAGATGGACCCAGTTGCTAGAGAACGAGTCTTGGAGCGGGGATCAAAAACAATGGCTTCAGTCTTCCCAAATTTTAATTGCATGAAATTTCTTTTCCTCTGCATATCAAATAATTAATCTGAAAATTTAGCAACGATAATGGAGTTGAGTGAAGTGGTGGTGAGATAGAGATGGATGTTGTTGGTGTGCATATGAAGATTATTGATGTGCCTTTAGATGTTGTCATAAGGATAAGAAATATGAGGGGCCAAGGATAAATCGATAGGTGCAGTAGTAGGGAGAGATGCCATTGCGATTGATATTCTGTCTATGCTGATTTAGATAAGACTGGAACCAGATGATTAATCATTTCAAAGGCTGCAGACAGATCAATATGGACAAGGAGGCAAAGTTTATCTTTGTCAGAGTCACATAGGATCTCATTGTGACTTTAATAGGAGACATTTCAATGTTCTGATAGGAGGGACTCAATTATGGTGTTTTAAGAAGGATGAACATAAATGTGGGTAGCCATAACATATTCAAGGACACTGGGGATGACAGGGAAATTAGAGACACAACAGTGACATACAAGAACAGTGGGGTCCAGGGTTTGTTTTTTGAGGAGAGCGTGATGGCAGCAGATTTAAAGAAAAGGCAACACCAGGGAGAGAGAACCATTAACATTACCAAATAAGATGGTGGGGACATGGGGGTCAAGTTGGGCAGTCTACAGTTTAGTGGGATGACTTTATGATAAGGGATCTTTGCAACAAAGATGATCACAACACAATGAAATTTCACATTCAATTGGAGGGCAAGATATTTTAGCCTGAGACTAATGTCTTAAACATAAATAAACAGGGAAAATGGGTTAAAAGTTAAGATGGTGGAGAAGGAATGGCAGATATTTAAGTTTATAATGTTTCTTCAGAAGGTTCTTCAGAAGGAACTCTTCAAATACAGACAATAAAAACATAACAAAACTTACACCAACTTATAAATCAAACAAAGGGTTTAATAAAGAAACTTCATTACTCCAAACTTGGGGCCTCACCCTGAGCCAATCCAAGTTCTCCACAATTCCCAACAGTTTCTTATTTATAGTGAGTCAGTTGACCATCACATCATCTGTAATTGCTTCCATGGTTTACTGGGTTAGCTGACCCTTACAGTTTGTTACCATTGGTCATATTATATCCAATACAAAGTTGTCACCAGTTACATTCTAACAGATTTCCTTTATTTTTAATTTTTTTTCAAAATAATTATAGACAAAATCCTCAAGTATTCTTAACTTTTCAGTACCTGTGCCCCTTTTTGTAAAGCAGTTGGATATCTTCAGATTTGTACCAATCCAATTAAGTTTGGAAACTTCCTTGTTTTCCAGCATTTGTTTAATGCTGGCCAAATTAATTCTTAGTCATTTCTCTGTTACATTTTTTGTTCAATGAAAACATTGTCCCTTAAAGACCAATTGCCCACTTAACACTCAATTGGTACTTTCTTACCTGATGTGCCCATAAAAAAAAATTGTTAATATGTCAGACAAATATATCCCCATATCCAACGCCTCCACTAACGTACTCTTTTTATTTCCTTTGCTTCCCAGGCCAAGGGGGCAATATTTTTCTTCCTTACTGACCAGGAATATCACAAATCCAGCATCACTTGAATGTCTATCTGGCAGATTGGCATGTGAGGCACAACCGAGTTCATATTTTCCGCTTCTCCTAGTGCTGGGAATTTAATTACACACTCCTCCTTGTTTAAACTTTTTAAATGTTTATTAGCTTGCAAGATCTGTCTGACTGTTGTGTGCCTCAATATATTACTGAGCTCCAGGACATTATAGCTCCCATCTGGTCTTGTCTGCGTGCATAGCCAATTTAGCTGTCCTATCATACTCCTCAACAATTCTGTTTCTTCTTCATTGGCCGTTCCTCTTTTTTTTTTGACTTTTTTCTCGCGATGGGAATGAGATCAATACTGTTTAGATATCCCTGTTGACTCATCGTTACACCAGATGTACTTTGTCAGATATCAAGACCAAGATATCGAAAAGCACCAGCTGCTTGACTCCCTACTTTAAATTCTGTTTTTAGCTTCTCAATTATCTTTATGAGACTAATTATCAACTATGGAACTTAACCTATCTGCCACCAAAACAATACCTTCCTGGTCTTTATCCTCATCACTATCAGTTTCCACATATTGTGTCACCTGTGGTTTCTTCAATTTCTTCTTTTCGGGTAGTTTATAATGAAACAGCGATTCACAATCCCTCTAGCATGCCTTTGATTTAAATATTGTCTATCAGTTTCCCTTGTGCATCTTCTTTCCCCATTTTGAATAACTGTTATAACCGTTTTCAACACCAAGTCTGTAATTAATGCAACTGTCTCTGATTAAGGGCCTTTGTGTACCATTTGGTCTGGCACACGGCTGAGTCACCATTCTCCGTTCCGGGTGCTATGATCTGGATTGAACAATGGTGATGGGAAAAACTTTTTTAATGATGCTGACATTTGATCAAAGAAGGGCTGTGTTCCCCTTAATTGTATTCCAGTCATTAATAAAATTTGCGACAGACATGCACAGTCCAACAGCTTAAAGGCCAATAATGCATCTGGAATCTCCAAATTAAATTTCATTAGCCTGTTACAGCCCCTGTCAAAATCCATGGTATACTCTTCCACGGATTGGGTATCTTGTCTCCTAGTCCTGTCAAACATCACCCATCCTTCATAATTCTCCAAAAACTCATCTTTTTTGTAAAACTTATCTAAGTATTGTAGCAGGAACCATAGCTTTTTATTTAGGGCATCTGCTTTGTTCTTATCTTGCTCCTAATTGGAAGCGACAAAGCTAATGCCATATCTTGCTTTTTTTTCAGTATTGTGGTGACAAGGGTCCACATTTCCACCTCTGCCTTCCATTGCCGATATGGTTCAGCATCTGAAAAGACAGGGGAATAATCAAATCCCACTGGTTTATTTCTACTTTCTGCCATGGTTGTAGCATTTCATAAAAAAAACAAACACCAAATTTTTCCTTTGCTGCCAATTTTTCTTTGCGTTTTCCTTTGCTACCAATCTTTCTTCAGAAGAAACTCCACAAAGTAGACAATAAAGAAAAATAAAACTTTACTGCAGGTGACAACCTGGGCACTCCAAGAATATCAGAAAAGCAGAGGGCAAAAAGGGGCATGGAACAATCACAATCATTCAGGATAAACTATTAGAACATAGAACATAGAACATTACAGCGCGGAACATTTTATTAGGAAAAGTAATGGAACTAAAAGCTGACAAGTCTCTAGCACTAGGTAGCCTGCATCATAGAATCATAGAATAGAATCCCTACAGTGCAGAAAGTGGTCATTTGGCCCATCGCGTTTGCACTGACAAAAATTCCTTACCCCACAATTCCACATATTTACCCTACCAATCCCCCTGACACTAAGGGTCAATTCTGCATGACCAATTAACTTAACTTGCACATCTTTGGACTGTAGGAGGAAACCAAAGCACCCAGAGGAAACGCACACGGACACGCAAGAACGTGCAAACTCCGTACAGACTGTTGCTCGAGGCCGGAACTGAACTCAGATCCCTGGCGCTGTGAGGCAGCACTGCTAACCACTCTGCCACCGTGCCGCAAATCTTCCTAGAATCTTAAAGGAAGTGACTGCAAAGATAAAGCTGCACTGATTGCAACATTCCAAACTTCTCTAGATTCCGTATAGGTTTCAACACATAGGAAACGCTACTATTCAACAAAGAAGAAGACAGAAAGCAGGAACTATAGGACAGTTATTCTAGCATCCCTTAATGGGGAAAATGCTAAAATACATTATTAAAGGATTAATAGCAGGTCATTTAAAAAATCACAATACTATCAGGCAAAGTCAACATGGTTTTGTGAAAGGAAAATTGTATTCTTCAAATTTATAGGAATTCTTTGACAATCTGACCAGCAGGGTGGATTAAGGGCAACCAGTAGTGTACTTGGGTTTCTAAGAGTACGTGTAATGAAGTGTCACATAAAAGATTACACCACAAGATAAGAAAGAGCTCATGGTTTTGGCAATGATAATATTAGCATGGATAGTGGATTGGCTAATCAACAGGAAACAGAGAACCAGCATAAATCAGTCATTTTCAGGGTTGGCAAACTGTAACTAGTGGAATGCCACAGACATTAGAGTTAGGGTCTCAGCTATGTTAATGATGTGAATTAATGACTGGATTGTAGACAATTTACTGATGATACAAAGAAAGAAAGCAAGTTTTGAGGAGGCGACAAAGAGTCTGCAGGGGATATAGATAGGTGAAGTGAGTGGGCAAAAATTTGGCACATATAATGTGGGAAAATGAGAGGTTGTCTACTTTGGCAGGAAAAATTGAAAAACAGCATAGTATTTAACTGGAGAGAGACAAAATGTTGCAGTACTTTGGGATCTGGTATCCTTGTACATGAATCATAAAAAGTTAACATACAGTTACAGCAAGTAATTAGGAAAGCAAATGACTGTTGACCTTTATTGTGAGGGCAATGGAGTATAAAAGTAGGAAGGTCTTGGCTGCAACTGTTGTGATGTTAGTGTACTTTTAAGAATTTTTTAAAAAGTCATGTTCTCTGCACTTTGTAAGCTGGTCTTTTGGTTTCATTGTGGCACCGGCTTAAATGGGGTTTTGTTCATTTTTACTCTGGGCCCGAGGTACTTTCTGGGATTTGTTTTATGGCCCTGCAATGTTAGTGGGAAGATTAGTTGGCAGGTCATGAGTTTTGGACAGTTCTTTTTTCATAGTCAATTCAAGGTTTAATTTTTAATTTGGCTTCTGGCAGCAGTTTTAATTTAGAAGGTGGCAGATATCAGATTGAAAAGCAGTGTTTCTCTCTGTCTCCTTGGTATTATAGAGTTTGCTGGTTAGCTGGAAGCTGGTCTCCTGGCCTTCCTGGAATGGAAAATTTGCTGTTGGCAGTTGGCTTGTCAAGAGTCTCTCTCTCTCCCCCCAAGGTGTTTTGGGAAGCTGTTCTGACTCCAAGCTGTTCTGGTTTTCTATCCAGAGCCGCTAGAAGTTACCAGACTGGGAGTCAGAGTTTCAAATCTCCACCCAAAGGGCTAAGCTCCTGCATCACGTGAGTATTCATAGTTACTGTGTTAAACCTGAGACAAGGGTTTTGTTTATGGTATTTGTTTGGTTGGAATGGTGTTCAGCTGTTAAAAGTTATACAATATCATGATTTTTTTTCTTATTTGTTGTTAAAAGTTATTGGTAATTTTCTTTCTATACATGTGATCTGTATACTTGAATAAATTTTGTTTGATAAAAGCTCCTTAGTGGGTCAGTTGAATCACACCTGAAGTGTAGCATTTCAGGTTCGTCCTAGCCAAATTCAAAGTGCAAAACTCATGATCCAGGCAGACTTCATAAAACACTTTGGAGTCTCTAACCTGAATTATAACATTGTACAGGGCACTGGAGACACCACATGTGGAGTACTGTTTACAGTTCTGGCCTTCTTACTTAAGAGACATGTGTACATTGAAAGCAGTTCAGAGAATATTCAGGTTGATTCCTGAAATGAAAGGAATGTCTTCTGAGGAAAGGTTGGTCCTATACTCACTGGACTTTAGAAGAATGAAAAACTAAGAATCTCAGGGGCTTGACAGGGTGAATGCTGAGGGGACTTTCCCCTCATGGGGGAATCTAGAACTAAAAATCAGTCTAAAAATAAGGAATTTCCCCGTTATGACAGAGATGAGGAGGAATTTCTTTTGACAGTGTTATTATTTTTTGGAATTCTCTTCCACCGGCTGCAGTAGTTATTGGATCATTGAACATATGTGATGCAGAGTTGGACAGATTTTGATTGACAAGCGAGTTAAAGGTTATGGGGGAAAGGCAGGAGAGTGGAGTTAAGGCCATAATCAAATCAGCCATGATCTTACTGATTGATGGAGAAGCCTTGATGGGCCATTTGGCCTTCTCCTACTTCTTATGATCTGATTTATTTATTGGGATTTAGGCAATACCGACAAAATACTATTTACTGTGTACCCTTAGGGTTTTAAGTGTGCACTGGATAGAAAGAGCACTAGGCTACACTCCCAGACGTTACTACAACCAGGATGGCTGTTCAGCATTTTATAAAAATCATGGATTAGTAGAGATATTAGTTCAGTGTGTTGCACAATTTCAGTGAACCATTTAATAAACATAAAAGTACAAGGTCATTAAGTATTTTCCCCTTTTAAAAACTGCAATTGAAGTGTGTATCAAAATTCTGTTGGATATCAAAATTATCAGAGGGTCCAATGTTGTTATATATTTAAGTACTTACATGATTGCTTTAAGATCTGGTCACATGATTTGACGATGTTGTCACTGAGATGTTTCATAAGCTCCTGCTTTAATGTCATTTTCTGCTCTGTACAGGCAACAACTCCTCCATTCAATCTATTGTCGTTATGTGTGTCTTCACGCTTAAAACCCACAATCCCTAATATAGTTAGGACATTACAAAGAGTAAACTGGCAATGAGTCAGCATCATGTTTCGTTGAATACATCAAGAAAATATGCCAAATAGAAAAAAAACGTTGTGGGCCCTCACACTTACTAGAAGGCTGGGGAAAATCAACAACAGGATTAAAGACTGAAGTGTCAGTGAAGGAAAAACAGACAAATAAATAGTGTTTCTTACCAAAAATAAATATAGGGTGGCACAGTAGCGCAGCAGTTAGCACTGCTGCTTCACAGCTCCAGGGACCTGGGTTCGATTCCCAGCTTGGGTCACTGTCTGTATGGAGTTTGCACATTCTCCTTGTGTCTGTGTGGGTTTACTCCGGGTGCTCCGGTTTCCTCCCACAGTCCAAAGATGTGTGGGTAAGGTTGATTGGCCATGCTAAAATTGCCCCTTAATGTTCTGAGATGTGTAGGTTAGATGGATTAGTGGGTAAATATATAGGGATATGGGAGTACAGAATGGGTGGGATTGTGGTCGGTGCAGACTTGATGGGCCAACTGGCCTCTTTCTGCATTGTGGGGTTTCTGTGACTCTATAAAAAATTAGGTAGACCTCGCTAAGCTTCTGTGCCTGTGCACATTGCAGTGTGCAGCAGCAGAGCAGGAGACTCACAACACAGTTGAAAAACGGTGGTCGCTCTCTGTATAATTTTAAGTAGGGGATTTTCCAATCAGAGAAGGGTAACTGGCACATTTGAAAAGAAAGGATGCTTTGCTGTACACTTGAGGTTGTTTGAAAAAATAATAAATGCATCAAGTCTACGGTCACCAGTGTAAAGAAAGGAGTACTGGGAAGACCATAAAAAATACTAAGCAGTCTTGAGTCACAGAATCATAGTGGTTTACAGCATGGAATCAGGGCCTTTGGCCCTGAGTCACCGCCAGAGTCACAAGAGAGATATCAGGTCAGTTAGATTCATGGGTCCTTTCAATGAAGAAAATTAATCATGGAGTTCCTATGTGGAAAATCTTTAGTTCTTTGTGCAAGCAAATAAAATTGAAAAGTAGTTGCTTGTGCCAGCTTTTCTCAGTACAACAAGAAGAAAACCTTTAATTTGCTGTGGAGCATGATCCATCCAGCAAAGTCGGGAACCATAACTTATGATGCCTTGACAGATTCCTGAAGGGCATTACTCTCTAAAGCCATTGATAATGTGAGGAATTAAGTGGAAGTTGAAAGTATTGCTCAGTCCGTGGCAAGCTTAATAAGGCTGATGAGTACATGGGACTTAATAGAATTGAGGGTTATAGGTAAGCCTAGTAGGTAGGGATATCATCAGCACAACTTGTGGGCCGAAGGGCCTGTTTGTGCCTGCTCTATGTTCTAAGGCTGGTATGACAATGTGAGTTTGGTGAATCATTAAAAGATCGTCTTGGAGATCGCCCAGTTTCGTCTCCAAAATGAGGCTATCCAAAGAAGATTGCTGACGGAATATGCTTTGACTTTAAAGACAGCAGTAGGAATCGCAGAGTCGGTGGAACTGGCTGCCAAAGAGGTTTTGCAATTTGGTGCAAGAATGAAGATTTCAGGATGAAGAATTTGGGGACTGCTCATAAGACATCAAAACAGCAGCAAGGATGTCACAGATGTGCCAAAATAGGCAGTTGAATGCTATACCAATGTTGTTGCTTTATCAGCTTACTTTTATTGATTGAGCAGATGCACCAACCAATTTTGCTAATATTCTTTATTTTCCATGAATAGATCATTTGCCTGTGACAGCTTCTTGAGTGCAGAGACAAAGCAGAAATGATCCTGTGGTGGGGAAGATGATGCATATGATATTGAAATGAACAACAGCTGAAACACATCATACGCATCCTGATTTGAAACCATATGCGTCAAGAGAACTTGAGATGACCACCCAAAGTGTGTATCTATTGTGGAGAATCCAAGTGATCATTCCTCCTAGTACACATGGCAAAGTTCTTTAACAACTACGTGAAGGACATACTGGTGTAGTCTGGATGAAGGAATTAACACATTTTGGTGGCAAGGTCTGGATGCTCATGTTGAAGAAAAAGTAAGGCATTGTCAATCCTGTGCATGAATAAGAAATACACCACCACTGTCTCTTTTACACCCATGGGAGTATCTCAAAATGCCATGGCAACAATTGCATGTAGATTTTGTTGGTCTTTTTAAGGATACACGCTCAAAGTGGCCAGAAGTTGTTTGCATGAGATCTACCACATTGGAACAAACCATTAGCAATATTAACTCTCACTTTATTTCACAAGAGTTTGAGGATTATCTCAAAGTAAATGATAGTCAGTATACAAAATCCACACTTTATCATCCATCAACCAGTGGATTAGCTGAAAGATTCGTACAATACTTGAAACATCCTTTAAATGTTTTGAAAGAGAAATGATCACATCATGTGAATACCTTTCTGACATCTCATAGAAACACTACTCATGCGACTACTGAAAGTTCACTTGCATTATACTCTTAAAGAGAAAGTTGAGAATTACGTTTGATTTATTATTACTTCCAGCAACTTGAGAGTAGAGCGTCAACAATAATCTCAAGTTGCTAATCGAGAAGTGAAGGCAAAATAGCACTCATTTGAATAAGCAAATTGAGTGTTAGTGCATAATTGTGCCACAAGTGAGAAATGGGTACCAGCCATAGCTTAGCAAAAATAGGTCCAATTTCTTACATGGTTCAACCGAAAATGAACAATTTTGGCGACACTGTGCTGACAAATTGTTGTCATCTCAAAATCATTTCTTTGAACCATCTCCAGAAGCATCAATTTCTTTAGTCCCGAGCATTACGAATACTACTATGCAAGACTTAGTTGAATCTGAGTTGCCTGATGATCGTGTCTTTGCTACTACACCATGTGAGAATGATGTAGAATTAGTTCCAAGAGATATCTACTGAAGTTCCAAATCATATTTCCAAGGTAGAGGACAGCCAAATTTCAGAACATCATATAGAACCAAAGAGGAATAGACGTCCTCCTAATTAACTTTCTTTTTGACTGTGTGTAATGGTTAATGGTGCAAAGTACTGTTTTCTTAATCCTATTTGTAGCATTGCAGTAATTTGTTCTCATGACCAGAGAAACAGGGAGGGTTGTTATTTATTTAATTGGTTGTATGATTGCTGTGATGTCATTGGGGTGTTTCACAAGCTCCTGCTTTAATTTCATTTTCTACTATATACAGGCAACAGCTCCAACAATAAATCTATTGTTGTTATTTTGAAACTAAGGCCCTGATTTTCCCGGCATGGCCACCCGAGGCTGTAAGATTGCGCCCGAGGTGAACGGGGAATGCCATTCTGCGAGCCTCACCTGCCCCGATTTCAGAGTGGCCATGCCAATAAAAATTAGGGCCTAAGTGCGCAAGCCATATCATTTTCTTTTTGTTTAACCTCTGACTTGGTTAGGACATTACAGATGTTTTTGACATTTACTATATATATGAACTGAGAACTCTTCCTTCTTTAACTTTGAGTTTTACTTGCTGAATTTCTCACTTCCATTAATTCTGTTCCTGGAGATCATCGCTATTTTTGGCAAACAGATTAATGGAGGATCTCCAGTGCACAGCTCTTTTTTCCCCAAAAGGAATACTTCAGACACTTACCAGCAAATTTGGAGTTTGTGTTAATGCAAATAGAAAACGGGCTTCTCTTTTTAGCTGAAGTAAGAGATGACCCGTTTTAAATGTGAACTTTTTAAGTAAAGTGCCTGTATCGCTAGTCATAAATGAACAAAGGGTCAATAATCGTCTGACAGAACTGCAGTAAAAAGTTTTGTGAAATACTGGTTTGCTTGTGTTTATTGTCAATGATATTATATGAGCAAGCTATAAGAAAACATTAAAAACACATTTTCCCTCCACAGCTTTAACAAAATGATCACCCTAAATTGATATAATACGTGACTTCTCCACCATCAACAAATGCACATGTAAACTCATTTAGTTCAATTACGATATCAAGCTGAATATATACCCGATGTTAGTGTCCGTAAGTACAATCTGCGGCATCACTACGATAAAATGATATTCAAGATTGTTACCAAGGAAACAAACAACCTGCAGTGCAAATATAGAAAGAACGATGGATTTTACGTCACAACAACTTCAAAACGAATTCAGCACCAGTATCCCAGAGCAGAAATCAATCCAATGTCATCATACCTCACTGATTTCCTTCATGGGCAATGTTAAAGTAGCCTAACTGAACAAAATTATTAAAATTCCATGTTCATATTTTGCCAGGATGTGGGACAGATCATCCATTCATTTCTATTTAGTTGCATCAATCTATTAACCTATTAATGTATTCATGAACTTTCTACTGAAACATACCAACACTAAATAATTTCTCAACTTATATTTTGCACAGCAAGCTTTGTTTAAGTTGGCAGTCATTCCTAGGAAAAAGTTACTTTCCAGATATTTTAAACATCGAAGACAGGAACTGCCACTGGTGGTGGAGAAAGCTTTAATATGTTGTAACATTAATTGTTTGCAACTTCATTACTGGCATTAACCCAATGTTAAATCGGAAGCAAAACATACTTCTGTTGATGTCACAAATGGTGATTTCTGACATTTTCACACTACTTTCCTTAAACTTAGTGGCTAGAATCTTGCGCTCCTATTAAGGGAAAATGCTGAGGACTCTGCTACTATTGAGGGACACAACAGCACCACATCTTCCACTGAGCTCACTTATCCTATTGTTCAATTAAATTAAAATAAATTATTATTTTTAAAGTGGCAGGGACTCATAATTCAAAGTTTTCCATGTATATTACAAACATGTTAAATTTGGATTTTTCTGTTCAGTCAACAGTGTAAGTCACAGCTTTACTGCTGACAGACAAATCTGGGCCTTTTTACTTTAGCTATTTGTACATAGAATAAACAATATCTATTGTTTCAGTACAATGAGTCTGCCTAGCTTTAAATTACTGTTGGATTATAAATTGATTGAAAGCTTTGCTAAAGATTCAATTGCTCAAACCATGACTGTTCAGAACTCTGCAGTTCCACATATTTTCTCAATTCCTGTTTATCAATATTTTGCTACCTCCTGTCTCGTTCCCCGAGGGCACTGCTTGCTACTGGAATACAATTGATGTGGAGTTGCCGGTGTTGGATTGTGGTTTGCACAGTAAGTAGTCTCATAACACCAGGTTAAAGTCCAATAAGTTCATTTGGTAGCTTGAGCTTTTGGAGCGTTGCCCCTTCATCAGGTGAGTGCAGGATTTGTTTCAGAAACAGGATATACATAGAGACAATGTCAATTACAAGATAATGGTTGGAATGCGAATCTTAACAGGTAATCAAGTCTTCACAGGTGCAGACAGTGAGAGTGGAGAGAAGGATAATCAGAGGTTAAAGAGTGTGAATTGTCTCCAGCCAGGACAGTTAGTGAGATTTTGCAAACCAAGGCAAGTTGTGGGGGTTACAGATAGTGTGAGATGAACCCAAGATCCCGGTTGAGGCCGCCCTCATGAATCATAGAATTCTCTACAGTGCAGAAAGAGACCATTCTGCCCATTAAATCTGCACCAACAACAATCCCATCCAGGTTCCATCCCCACAATCTCAAGCATTTACCCTGCTAATCCTCCTAATACTAAGGGACAATTTAGCATGGCCAATCCACCTATTGTGTGGAACTTGGCTATCAGTTCTGCTCAGCGATTCTGCGTTGCTGTGTGTCATGAAGGCCACCTTGGAGAACGCTTACCCAAAGATAACAGGTAGAATACCCTTGACTGCTGAAGTGTTCCCTGACAGGAAAGGAACATTCCTGCCTGGTGGTTGTTGAGCGGTGTCCATTCATTCGTTGTCATGGCGTCTGCATGGTTTTGTTAATGTACCATACCTCAGGGCATTCTTTCCTGCAACATATCAAGTAGACAATGTTGGTCAAGTCACAAGAGCACGTATTGTGTACCTGGTGGATGTGTACTCATGTGAGATGATGGCATCCATGTTGATGATCTGGCATGTCTTGCACAGGTTGCTGTGGAGATTGTGTGGTGCCGTGGTCACTGTTCTCCTGAAGGCTGGGTAGTTTGCTGCTGACAATGGTCTGTATGAGGTTGCGCGGTTGTTCGAAGGCAAGTGTGGTGATGGCCTTGGCAAGATGTTCGTCTTCATTGATGACAGGTTAAAGGTTCCAGAGAAGATGTTGTAGCTTCTATGCTCCAGGGAAATACTGGACAACGAAGGGTACTCTGTCCGCCGTGTCCTCTGCTTGTCTTCTGAGGAGTCTGTGCGGTTTTTCACTGTGGCACGTCAGAAGATCAATGAATTGAGCTCCGTATCCTGTTCTTGTGAGGACGTCTTTCAGTGTCACAGATCTCCTCAGAAGACAAATGCGAGACATGGCGGACAGAGTACCATGGCAAGACATACCCTTTCACTGACATGGATGCCAACATCTCACATGAGTACACCATCCACCAGGTACACGGTACATAATCTTGTGACTCATCCAACATTGTCTACCTGATACGCAGGAAAGGATGTCCCGAGGCATAGTACATTGGGAAGAGCATGCAGATGTTATGACAACGGAAGAATGAACAACATCAGGCAGGAGTGGTATTCCCTTCCTATTGGGGAACACTTCAGCAGTCAAAGGCATTCAGCCTCTGATCTTCGGGTAAGCGTTCTCCAAGGCGACCTTCACGGCAGAACCACTGAGCAAAAACTGATAGCCAAGTTTGAGGATGGCCTCAACCGGGATCTTGGGTTTATGTCACACGATCTGAAATCCCCACGACTTACCTGGGTCTGCAAAACCTCACTAATTGTCCTGGCTGGAAACAATTCACACCTCTTTAATCTGATTATTCCTCTCTCCACTTACACAGTCTGCACTTGTAAAGACTTGATTATCTGTTATGACTTGCATTCCAACCATTATCTTGTAATTGAGTTTGTGACTACATATACCCTGTTTGTGAACTGAACTGTTCACTCACCTGATAAAAGGGCAATTGCTCATGTCCTGATTCCACTCAATTCTTGTCAGCAAGTGTCTCCTTATAACATATGTACTTAAGTAACCACGTATCAATGCCCTTAACTTCAAGTAATATAATTAACAAGCTGGTGTCCATCAGTACCTCACACAAATTGCCCTTCTTCATCTCTGAGCCCACATATTGACTCAACCAACCACAGATATGAGTGGCACAGTCATTAGCACTGGTGCCTCACAACACCAGGGACCTGGGTTCAATTCTGGCAGTGGGTGGCGTCTGCACATTCTTCTCACATCTGTATGGGTTTTCTCCAGGCTCTGGTTTCCTCTGATGCTCCAGTTTCTTCCCACAGTCCAAAAATGTTCAGGTTAGTTGCATTGACAATGGTAAATTGCCCCTTGGTGTCCCCGGATGTATAGGTTAGATGGATTAGCTATGGTAAATGTGTTAGATTATGTGGTTAGGGCAGGGGAAAAGGCATTGGTAAGATACTCTGTCAGAGAGTTGGTGCAAACGCAAGAGGCTGAATGGCCTCCTTCCACACTGCAGGGATTCTACATGATTCTATTTGATTCCAGATGGATTCAAAGCAGTATCTCAACTTGTTCTCCCCTCAGTGTTCACCTGTTTTGCACTGGAATGACTGAATGACAAACAGAAATGAAAATGCTGCCTGAATTCTCCCTCTTTTGTTAATTCAATTAATTAACAGTTAACACAGCTTAGCTCAGCAACCAAACCAGAGATTTTCCTGTGTGGACAGCCGAGTTACAGAACTCTTATCATGACCCAATATTATTCCACAAACAAATTCCAACGGTTACTTCTTTTCAGCATATTTCTTAACCATTCCCAGGTCCTACACTGAGTCCACACCAACCTAAGGTTTACATGGCAATATTTTCTGAATAAATACCACTGCACAAGAAGTTACTGTCCACTCAAAACTAACTAAGCAGATTAGTTAGGCATGTCTTTCCCCTTCTACATTTCTGCTGGCTGCTAGATTATCATCACACACTTGAACTGTTACAATCATGGGATCCATAAGATCGTTATATTTCAGGAGTGTTTCTTTAAATTTATGGTCAGGCGAAAAGGGGTAATTGTTCTAAAATCTGCCTAATGATAAGCCGGGTGGGTTGACTGTGAGGGGTCAAAGGGAGGCTGGCTTGTTTTACTGCAAAGAAGATGCAAGATATTTACACAGGAGTCAATGGCAACAGCCTGTGTGCTAGCAATGGAGACTGAGAGTTCCAAAGTTTCAGAAAACCGTGGAGAATTGTTGGACTGTAAACAGCTGTGCTTTAAGCTGTCCATTTGTTTCTCTGATAAGAGATAATTGGACTCTCAAGGATAGCTATTTAGCACTTCTAACTAGATACACATTGCCATGGGAGAAGATGCAGATGAAGCCATTGTAAAGGTCCTTCTTTAGGTTATCACTGAATATCACAGAGTTTTTTGGGGTGCCTGCCTGGATCCAAGAGAGAGGAAGTAGCTTGAGGCCAAAAAAATCTCTACAGTTCACCACACAGGTTGAAGCTTGTGCTCTGATTGGAAAGACCAAATTCATGGGGAGTTAGAATGAGATTAGAAGAATCAGTAACTAGGACTAGAGGAGGTGCCTCTTGGAAAAGAAAACCTCACTGTTGAAAGAGAGTTAGTTCTAAGATACCAAATTACCAGGTTGAGAAAACAAAAGGAATAAACTCTCAGTTTAAGAATCACTTCGGATTGATTTCAGTTGGGTTAAAAATAAGGAAGGGACATTATTTTCTGTAGTTTAAAGTATAAATTGTGTACAAAAAAAATTAAGTCAATAGTGCTTTTTATTAGTCATTTATTATTGTAAAACTTTTTAAACGGGTAATGCCATGCCATTCTTTCAGATATTAACTGGAAGTTAGAACTTTTTAATAAAGTTGTTGAGTCCCTACAAGAATCCTTTTATAGGGACTCAATTGACTTCCTTATTTTACGCCACATATGTCTCACTATCACCCTTTTGAATGTCAATACTATGACAGTCCGTTTCCCATCTGATGGAAGTGCTCTATCTTACATTGACCAGTCATCAGCACCTCAAAAACATACTCCCCTCTGTCTCAGTACCATAGCATAAACACCAAATGTATTTGCCTTAAATTCCTTTTGTTTCTCTATCCCCTCATAAGTATGCAGAGCATTGAGTCTTCTGTTCCTGTCTTCACAAGCGAAAAGCTGGAAGTACTAATGGGCTAACTATTTCATACTCATTCTCACCTTCAGGCTCATTAGCATCATCTTGGATGTGCACACTTTATGCACATCTTCATAACACTGGGGAAAAATATTCCTACTACAATGACTCATAATTATGAACTACCTTCCCATGTTGTACCAGTCTTAGCCACAGTGCAATATCATTCACTTTCCCTTTTCTATTTTGACTATTGATCCTTTCCATTCTGGCCCAGCTGTCGCTCAGTGCAGCCATTCTTACCTGTGAGTTCTAAGTAATTAATTCAAGCACCACTCCCACCTCCAGAAACTGGTGTACATATCCCAAGCTGACACTCTCATGCAGTACTGAGTGAGTGCTGCCATGTCAATGGTGGCATCTTTCAACTAACATATTAAGATAAGGCCCATCTGCTCTCGCAGGTGAATGTAAACAATTCTATGGTGTTATTTCAAGGAAAAGCCAGGGTCTTTGCTTCAGTATCCTGGTCAATATTTATTCCTCATTCAACATGAGCAGACAGATGATCTGCTCATTATTATACTGCCATGTGTGAGACCTTGATAGGTTCAAATTCGTATCAGTACTTTGTTACCTCATTGTTATAAAAGCAATTTGGGACATCCTGAAGTTACAAGATGTCCAGGCTGTCTTTTTCTTTTCTTCATTAAGTGAACCTCTTACTGTTTTCATCTGAGTTATTGCCATTTGAGGTCATTGCAAGGTTCTCTTTCTCTGACCTGCTAAGTACTGGTGCAGGGCTTTCCACATTTCTGCTTTTGACACCCTGTAGCTCAAAACAGTACCTCACCCACTTTCTCAAGTGCAATTAGCGATGCAGAACAAATGCTTCGTCAGCAACCCTAAACTTTAAATGTTCTATGCTCCTTATATTTTTGGCCAATATCATTTCTCAAATTTACTGTTCTTCTGGTTTGTCAAGCATTATCTTTTAGTTTTTCATTTCTTGTTTTTGTTATTTAATATTACCAAAACAAACAAATAGTTTACTGCACACACAACAGTACCTGATATAGTGTGATGGGTTCAATTCTATAAGCCAGCAGGTCAGCGAATTCCTTAGCGATCACAGTTTTGCCACAGCCCTATATAATAGAATTAATAAAATTTCTAAATGAATCATATAACAATTAAAATTGATGCCATTAGAAGCGTTGCAATGCATAACATAATCCACTTTCGTATTACCTTTCCACCAATTAGACACATGTCCTTTACCATGTGGGACTGCATCATCTCTGCCAGGAGCCTGTCATGACTGGATGTCCTGATGAAATTCGGTGTACTTGTGTGAAACTTTAAAGATCTTGTTCCTATTGGAATCTATAAAATTCATAGATTAAAAACAGATCCTTACTTTCAAAACCTACTTCACACTTTAATATTAGATTTGCAAGATTTTAAGTCATTTGATTATCTTATAACATTGTTCATGCAACTCTGTGCTCCATTTCGCTATAACTTTGTGTATGCGTGTTGGTGCGATTCGCTCAGAAAAGGCTTTAAGAAACACAGCAGATAAACTGATCGCTTTTAATTCATAGTCATGCGAATCAGAGGGTTCTTCATTACAGGACAGTAAAATAGAATCCAAATAGGAATGGAATATGCAAATCAAACTGGAATATGTATTCCAGCTTCCATGACTGATGATTTCCAAATGGCTCCAGTGGCTAAAATAATTGTCAATGTCAGACAAGTATGGAACAAACTTTAATTTAAATTGTTGGTCATTCATGAGACACTGTTAATCAAGGATGTGGCTTGTGTTACTGGACCTAACAGAAAATTGAATTAAAGTAGTCCACTTTATTTATTCATATCAAAGCAAATTTCACTGAATTAAGATTACTATTAATGCTGTGCAAAAATTAGGGCAAATTCCCTTCACTCAGTCAGATGGTGCCTTTACAGAGAGTATGGGCTAAAGTCAGTATTGTAATATGGTAACCTGATTCTCAAAAAAAAACCCTGTACATGCAATCTTCTACTGGGTGTACACAATCACTGGATTAATCCCCACAGTCATTTCACCATGGACAATTTAAAGGATGGTGCTGCATACGATTACATTCATGCCATCGATCTATTAACAGATCAATTTCACAGATCTACAAATTAAAGTCAAATCAGGCAGCAACAACTGAGAGAGGCCAATTAACAGTAACTCCCAATTTATTTACATAAAAAAAGTTGCCATACAATCACTCTGCCTGATTAGAAGCCTGACCTTTATATCAATATAAAGCTACACAGACAAATCAAACAGAATATTCCTAGAAGTACTCAAATATATATTTATTTGTCTATGATCTGGTATGTTATTATAATATCTGTAAAGTGTTATAATATCTGTTCGAGATTCTAAGTTGAAAAAACAGGCTGTTCAGTAAAGCTAAAGTACAATTGCTATCATCAAAAATATCATGACACAAAACAGGACCCAAATACAAAAAAATTGGAGAAATGAAAGCTAATTTGGCAGGGGGATAGAATACAGAGTGGAGGTTTAGTGGGGGTGATGCGCAGCTAAATATAGAAGAAAAACCAAGTCAGTCTGGAAGGCAGGGCAAAGATAGACAAATTAAGACACAAAGGAACGTGGCAAAGCTGGATGGCATATACTTTAATGCAAGGCATCTTACAGTTAAGACAGATGAATTGAGGGTGTGATTAACACATGGGAGTATGATATTATAACTATCACCAAGACATGCTTGAGGGAGGGGCAGGACTGGCAGTTTATCATTCCAGGGTATAAAATCTTCAGGCGAGAAAGGGAGGGGTGTAAAAGAACAGGTGGGTGTTACATTATCAATCAAAGAGTCAATCACTGCAATAAGGAGGGATAATATCTTAGCAAGCTCATCAATTGAGGCCAAATGGGTAGAAATTAAAAACAAAAACAGGCAATTATTTTGCAGTCAGAGATAGAAGAGTAGCTGTGCAGGCAAATCTAGAGAAATGTAAAAATTATACAGTAATAATAGTAGAGGATTTCAGCTTAATTGGGATAGGCAAAGTATGAAAGGTTTAGAACGGGAGAATTCTTAAGGTGCATCCAGGAGAACTTTTTATGCCAGCGCTTAGAAAGTCCTATAAGAGGCACTGAACTGAATTTTAGAAAATGGAACTGGGCAAATGATAAAATGCAATATGTATTCCCATCCATTTTACCATTACTTTATTACCTGAAATTCTACTTCTTGGTCACCAATTTGAACAGTGGCTATGGCTTGTGGAGTCTGTCCATCGATTTCTTTTATATCAGTCACTGCCTTTGGGGTCGAGGAACTTGAAGAGCCCAGCAACTCAAATGTCTGAAACAAACAGATTTTCAACTTAGTGATTCCAATGGAAGTGATTCGTCATGATAACATCAATAAAATTCACAATGCAAATGGCATTCTCCTTCTCAGAGCATTTCTGCTATGCTGATCAAATAATACGTCTCAAGAAAAGGCCAAAATATGAAACACTAACAGGGCAGTAATCCTGTAAGGTGCTCAAGATTCCCAGCTCGGGAAGATCACATTGGTGTCATGCGATTGTAAATTACAGTTGTTCTTCGAGTCTGGTCCCATAGAGACAGTTCACAGAGTGCAGGGCTAGGCTGAGCAGACAGCCTCCAGATGAAACTGCAGCAGCATCACATAAGGAGTGAAAGAAAATCAAACAAGAGTTCCATGAGCTCAGCGACACCTCATCAGCTAAAGGAGCCCACTAGCAAAGTTTGGGAGCTAGGCGATGGCGAGGAGGATTGCTGCAGAGTGCAGGAAAATATCAATAGACTGGTCAGGTGCGCAGAAAAGTGGCAAATGGAATTCAACACAGAGAAGTGTGAGGATATGCATTTGGGAAGGTTAAACAAGTCAAAAGATTACACTATAACTGGGAGGATACTGAGAGGAGTGGAGGAAATAAAACCCTTGGAGTGAATGTCCACAGATCCCTCAATGTAGGACAGGGTGGTTAGGTGGTTAATACGGCATCTGGAATCCTTTAGTTTATTAGCCGAGACATGGAATATAGCGGCAGGGAGGTTAGGCTGGAAATATATAAAAGATTAGTTCGGCCACAGTTGAGTGCTCTGTGAAGATCTGTTCACTACAGTACAGAAAGGATGCAATTGCATTACAGAGTGTCCAAAGGAGAGTTATGTGGATGTTGCCAGGACTGGAAAATTGCAGCTCTGAGGAAAGATTGGATATGCTGGGGTTGTTCTCCTTGGAACTGAGGGGAGATTTGATTGAGATGTACAAAATTGGAGGGGAATGGATCGAGTGGATGGGAAGGGTATATTTACTTTAGCAAAGAGATGAGTGATTAGGGGGCATTAATTTAAAGTGATTGATTTTCCACCCAGAGGGTTCTGGGGATCTGGAACTCTCTGTCTGAAAGGTTAGTAGAGGCAAAAACCCTCAGCTCATTTAAACAGTGCGGGATGTCTGCCTTAAATGCTGTAACCAGCAGGACTTTACACCAATGTTGGAAAGTGGGATTAGGCTCAACTTTCAGGTGGTGCAGCACAATGGGCTAAGCGGCCTCTTTCTGTACTATAAACCTTCTATGATTCTAACACCATGGATATGAATCCTTGCAGACTATGATAGAGAAACAGGGAGATAGATGTCAAAACATGCACACATCCTCTAAGTAGACTGCTATAATCTTCAGACAATTGTGCAGTCAACGTACCATAAATAAGCATGGAAAAGTTGACCTTGTATAAAAGTCACCTCATGGCTTTTAGCCTCAAAGTTGATCCCAGTTTTTAAAGATCACACAACATTGTGATTATTAATTACCTACTGCTAATTCTTTAATTGAAGGAGATAGTTATGGTATACAGTACACACATAACTGGGAGCAGCAGCTGGGAATCAAGCACTGCTTATTTTTGTGTGCTTCAAATAAATCAGCGAATCAACTATGTTTTTACAATAATATGAGGGTTTCATGTTCATCATTATTGGGGCCAGCATTTTATTCCAGACTTTTATTAATTAATTGAATTTAAATTCCCCAGCAGCTGTGGTAGGATTTGAACACATGTCGCAGTGCACCGTGATTTTCAGTTTTCTGGTTCTATCAAGACAGAGTACAAACATACCTGGAGAAAAGAAATATAGAAACAGATTGCACTTTGAGGACTTCTCATTACTTCAGTCAAAATGCTGCACGGTCAATGAAATATTTTGAACTGTAGCTTTGATTCTGATATGGGGAAATTTACAACTAAACTTACACACAACATGATCCCACTGACAATGCAATCATAATCATGTGATTTGCCTTTGTGATACTAATTGAGGGAGAAGGAAATCAGGGAGAACCTTTCTGCTCTTCTCCAAGTAAGTAAGCGTCATGTGATTTTGTTTTACATCCACCCGAGAGGCTTTATCATTGAATGTTTACAGCACAGAAAGAGACCACTCGGCCCAGTGTGCCTGCATCCATCAAATGACGAGCCACGAGTTTAATCCTGCTTTTCAGCATTTGGTCCATAGCCTTGCAGGTTACAGCACTTCATGTGCAAATCCAGACACTTATCAAATAAGTTTGCCTCTACTACTCTTTCAGGTAGTAAGCTCCAGACCCTTACAACCCTTTGTGAGAAAGTGTTTCCTACTCTCCCCTCTAATCTTTTGACCAATCACTTCAAATCTATGACCCCGACTCACTAACCTCTCTGCTAAATATGCCCTTCCCATCCTCTCTATCCAAGCCCCTCATTATTTTGTACATCTCAGTAAAATCTCCCCTCTGTTCCAAGGAGAACAACCCCAATCTATCCAATCTTTCCTCATAGTTGCAAATTTCCAGCTGGCAACATCCCTGTAATCCTCCTCTGTACCCAAATGCAATTACTCCTTATGAGAAAAACAGAAAGAAATAAGCTGATTCCAATAGTTACTCTAAACTACCTACAGCTATCAAGATATCTTCTTTCTTGGGATTACTTTGGGTATTTCTGCTTTCTCAGAATACTTTGCTCTGTTTTTCTCTACCCCTCTAAATTTTGATGATGCTATTCACAGGGGCATTTGCAATTAATACAGAGGCTGACTCAATTCCAGTAGAATAGTCATCTGGTTGAGAGTTCCCTGCCTGGCAAATAATAGATACAACTCATATTGTACAGCAATGTGACAGAGCACATTGCAGCACCACTTCTTTATCTTAACATTGGAAATATTTATTTTTAATTTAAATATTTGCACTTGTATTATGTTACCAGTTACATTTAAGTAGCAGTAAAAGTTATTTTTTCTTAAATCAGAGGTGTCCTCCCATGACACGAGCTAAGGTGAGGGGGGAGAAGTATAATTTGGATACGAGAGGGAGGTTTTTCACACAGAGGGTCGTGGGGGTATGGAATGCACTACCAAGTAAGGTGGTGGAGGCAGGACGCTGGACTTGTTTAAGGTTTACTTAGATAGGCACATGAGTGAAACAGGGATGGAGGGTTATAGGAGACGGTTTTAAATAAGGGTCAGAGCCTCGGGACGTTACTGGAAATCTAATGCTATATGTGTTGATGTTTTGTCTCTTTTACTCCGCAGGTGCGTCAGTCCACCTTGTTATCTAACAAGGGGCATGCACACAGTGGGTCGTGCGTGGGTTGCTCTTGGATGTTTCGAGAGTGGCCTAGTACTTCGCGTCGTGTGTGTGCTTAAAACTGGACCAGCAGATGGGCACCACAACAGCTCAGTGACTATCACTGCTAGCTGTGCAGGTAGATGGATTTGGGCCCAGTGTCTGTGGGAGTTTGCGCATTCTCCCTGTGCTTGCGTGGGTTTCCTCCGGTTTCCTCCCACACCCCAAAGATGTGCTCTTAGGCTGATTGGTGGAACAAATTGTCCCTAAATTATTCTCCCCTGAATCTGGTTTCCAATGGGGGTACCATATGCATACACACGGGTCAAGGTAGGTGTAGAAAAATGCTTTGTTACGATGGTGGCGCAGGCTTATTGGGCCGAAGGGCCTGTTTCCCGTGCTGTGTTGTTCTTTGTTGTTCTTTGACACATTTGCAGTGTGGAACATATTCAGCTACAATATTGAGCACCTAACCTGGTCTGTCCCCTTAAGGGCCATTCCCGTGGAGAACTGATCTAAATGGGCAATCAGAGAACAATTGTTCAGTACACTGCTCACAATAACAAAGGCTTCATTTTCGCAATGGTTCCTACCTTCATTACATCCTCCACTCCAGTTCTACCTTCTTTTCCAAGCATTAAATCATATGGATAAAGTCTGTGGAGCAGTTGCTGGGCAGACAGCGTGGGAAATGCATCCTGGTCAGAGAGCAGCACATTAATTAGACCGTCTGAAGAATTAAAACTCGACTACTCTACTTTCAGTAGTACGTACCATGATTTTAACCACGGCTGCTAAGTTATCAATGGGGAACTCAGGCAGACCAAGGGTTGTGGACTCTTGAGAGCAGAGGGTCGTTGCGAAAGATAACATCTGAGATACTCTGGTAAAACAGAATAAATGCTTTAGTTATTAAGCTTCAGGTTCCCAACAAAATGTAGATTTTCATTTAATTAGACAGCTGATTGTTGATTTTAATTTTCAGTAAAGTTTTAAAAACTAAACCTTATTCTGCTGAAATAGCACAACACTGCAATTTGTAGAAATTTTCTTATTTGTCTTCTGAAGTGAGGGTAAATTTCAAACCCTCTGGGCACAGAATGTTCTGCCGGGGTGCAGATATTGGGATTTCAGGTTGGAAGTCAATGCTCCCAGCATGCTTCAGGAACGCTGAAACTAATTAACCATGCAATACCAACCGCCAGAATCAGGGCCTGCATGAATTGACATGTGAGGATTGCAGTATTCAGAGGATCCACATAATTTGGAGGATTAATAAGACCTTATCCAAGCAGAACTGTTGTCCCTCGTGTGGTTGGATGAACTTCAAGCACAACAGTTGGAACAACCATTTATCAAGAGATAGGGATTATATTTAAGTCTGAGTTAAACTAATTTTTTGGTCTCTCCAGGAATCAAGAGATATGGGGAGCAGGCAGGAAAGTGGAGTGAAGCCAAATATTAGCCATGAACATGATGGCTCGGTAAACCTTGCTCCTATTTCTTATGTCATTATGTTCGTTCGGTGTCACTTAAAAGATTACGTTACCAGCTAAGAGCTCATGAGACTGAGGGTAATGTATTAGTACAATCAGAGGATTGGCTAACTAGCAGGAAACAAAAAGTGAGGATAAATGCATCATTTTCAGGTTGGCAAAATGTAACTTCTTAGAATCATAGAATCCCTACAGTGCAGAAAGAGGCCATTCACCCCATCAAGTCTGCACTGACCATAACCCCACCTGGCTCTATCCCCATAACCCCATGTATCTACCCTGCTAGTCTTCTTGACACTATGGGGCAACTCACCATGGCCAATCAACCTAACCTGCACATCTGTGGACTGTAGGAGGTAACCAGAGCATCCAGAGGAAACCCACGCAAACATGAGAACATGCAAACTCCATACAGATGGTTACCCGAGGCCAGAATTGAACCTAGGTCCCTGGCGCTGTGAAGTAGCAGTGCTAACCACTGTGCCACCAACAATGCAGTTACCTGCAGTAAGCTTTCTTGAGACGCCAGGGATTGAACACAGGTCCTCATACATGTGAAGGGTGCCTCTACCACTGAGCTACATCTCCAAATCCACACCCCATAGAGGGCTTGAACCCACAATTCCTGGCTCTGAAGATCAGTCTTTATCCATTAGGCCACTTGTGGAGTGCTAAACTTCACTTCACTACAGATCACTTCTGGCACCTCAACTATTTACAATCTATATTTATGAGCTGGATGAAGGGTCAGAGTGCATTGTAGCCAAAGGTGGGTAGAAAAGCAAGTAGAAAAGGAAGATACAACGGAAGATGCAAAGGAATATAGATAGATAGTTTAAATGAATGGGTAGACATTTGGCAGATGGCGTATAATATGGGAAAATGTGAGGTTATCTATTTTGCTAAGAAGAATTGAAAAACAATATTATTGAAACAAGGTGAGACAGAATGCTGCAGGATAGATGCAGCTGTGCATCCTTGTACATGAAGTTAGCATGCAGGTACAGCAAGTAAATAAGAAAGCAAATTGAATGTTGGTCTTTATTACAAGGAAAATTGAGTATAAAAAGAGTGAAGTCTTGTTGCAGGGCACTGGTGAGACCACACCTGCAGTACAGGGTACAGTTCTGGTCTTCTTAAGGAGGGACATACTTGCATTGGATGTAGTTCAGGGGTTTACTCAGCTGGTTCCTGGGGTGAAGGGGCTGTCCTTTGAAGAAAGGTTGAGCAGGTTAGGCCTATTAGAGTTTAAAATAATGAGAGGTAATCTTATTGAAACATAAAATTCTGAAGTGGCTTGACAGAATAGATAAATGCTAAGAAGTTGTTTCCTCTTGTGGGGGAACTTAGAAATAAGGAATGCAGCTGCAGAATAAGGGATTGCCCACTTAAGACTGAGATAAGCGGAAATTTAATCTCTCAGGTCATTGGAATTCTCTACCACAGAGCAGTGGAGGCTGGGTCACTGAATACATTCAAGCCTTGAACTGTCAAAGAGGGCTAAGGGTCACTGGAGAGCAGATAGGAAAATTGAATAATATCAAAATCAGATCAGCCATGACTTAATTAAAAGCTGCAGCAGGCTTTATGGGCTGTATGGCCTCCTCCTGCTCCTATTACTTTCGCTCTTAAAACTCTATCAACCTCAGTCCTGAAAATGCCAATGTCCCTAGGATCTAAAAGTTTTTAGGGGGCGGAGATGCTGTGTTCTAAATTTCCATTAACCTGCACATGGAAAGCAATTTCTGATTTCATGCCTGTCAGCGTCAGTCTAAATTTGAAGTTCTGTCTCATTGTTCTGGACTCTCTCACGAGGGAAATACTTTCTTTGAATCTATCTCCTTGGCGTTTATTGGTAGGGGGATTGAATTTAGGAGTCGCAGCGTCATGTTGCAACTGTACACAACTCTGGTGCGTCCGCACTTGGAGTACTGTGTGCAGTTCTGGTCCCCACATTACAGGAAGGATGTGGAGGCTTTGGAGAGGGTGCAGAGGAGGTTTACCAGGATGTTGCCTGGTATGGAGGGGAGGTCCTATGAGGAGAGACTGAGGGATTTGGGGTTGTTTTCGCTAGAAAGAAGGCGGCTAAGAGGGGATCTTATTGAAACATATAAGATGATTAGAGGTTTAGATAGGGTGGATAGTGATAGCCTTTTTCCTCGGATGGAGAAAGCTAGCACGAGGGGGCATGGCTTTAAATTAAGGGGGGGTAGTTATAGGACGGATGTCAGGGGCAGGTTCTTTACCCAGAGGGTGGTGAGGGATTGGAATGCCCTGCCTGCTGCAGTTGTAAATGCGCCTAGTTTGGGGGCGTTTAAGAGATCCGTGGATAGGTTTATGGACGAAAAGGGATTGGTTTAGATTAGTGGGTCATTGTTTTTTAACTGGTCGGTGCAACATCGTGGGCTGAAGGGCCTGTTCTGCACTGTAATGTTCTATGAATCATCATTTATCATTATCAAAATGATCATTTTTAACATTTTGAGTAAGGCATCCCTCAACGTTCTAAATTCGAGGGGCTGCAGTCCAGCTAAAAGCAATCTGTCCTCATAACTTAACCCTGATTTTTAAAGTTAATTCCATGGATCCTGTACATCTCAACCTGGGCAATTCTCCATTGGAGGTTCATCCATTAGGTAGAATTAAATGTATGAAGTAGGCAGTTAATGAAGGCGATTAGCTGCACGCAGAAAGACTGGATGATCGTGCATGGAGCTCAGACAGGAAGTGATTATTTGGTTGTCTGGGAGAATCAATGCTGGGACCTTTGTACACAGTGAGTGAATGTGGGAATGTATCCATTACAACTCCAAAGGAGGATTAAAAAGCAAACAGACAGTGAAATACTGAGGGAATAAAATTGGGGAGACAGGAACAATAACAGGCACACAAACAGAGACAGATACTGAGAGGAGATAATGGATATACACACAGCTGCCTAACTGGTTGACCAGCTGGTTTGTGACTCTGTGCTTGCTTTACAGATATCATTAAACAACCATACCTTTCAGAGGATACATTTGGTCCAATAGCATATAAGACTGCCAACTGGTCCTGGCAAAATAATGAAAATTAACATTGTCAAAAAAGTGAAAAGGAGTGAAGAACAGAAGCACATTGCTGGCTGACTCAGAATTCTTTTGAGCAATAAATCCAATCCTGCTATTTTCTCCTTTGAAATCCACCTGCTCCTAAACTCATGCTGGGGCATGGTCTACTGCAAGGTTGTCCAATAACTTGGACTGGGAGCTGCATATACATTTCAAAATGTGCAAGTGAATCTTAAAAGGTTGTGCAGAAATGTTAGGCCAATATACGAGAATTCAACCTCCCCAAGAACTCAACCCCTGACACAAATATCTTCTACATATCCCCATATATTAGAGGGTCTATGAACATGAATTGAGACTGCCCTCTGCCTCCCAACCCCATCTTACTACAAATATCCAGGTTCCATTTTATGTGAAAAGGGGCCAGACCCCATAAGTAATGCATCAAAAGAAACTACAGATATCTAATGATAATGACCAGATCAGGAGCTCCAAAGTATTTTGTGAAGTTAGCCTGAACCCTAACTTTTACATTTAATATTGGCATTAGAGTGAGCATAAGGTGTGTCAGTCCAGATACCATTCAAGGGGCCCATGAGGAAGCTTTTATCAAAACAAACTTTATTTAAGAATACAGTTAGAATATAACCAAAAAAAAGCATAACCTTTCCCAACTAAAATACTTAAACATGACAAAATATAATTTTTAACAGCTAGCTATCTCTGTTGCTTCAATTCAGCAGTATCCCCTACTGAAACGAATCCCTTCTTTCGAACCAATTAACACAAAAGATGCTTATGTAGGTACCAGATTTCCAGACAACTGAATTCTAATTCTCATGCAGTAACTTCCAGAGAAAGTTCCACCTGGACAGCAGGATCTCAGAAAAAAGGCTTATTTATTGGCAGATTCCAGTCTCCACATCAGACAGAGCAAGAGATACAGGGAAAGCAAACCCTCTAAAAATCCCAAAAGCAGACTACCTTGAGTTCTCTGTGAAAGCCTAGCTGCACCGAGTCATATTTTTCTTTTGTCTTAAGATGATCTTTCTCTATACCCTAGCTATTATGACTGTAACACTAAATTCTGCACTTTCTTGTTTCCTTCTCTATGAATGATATGCTTTGTCTGTACAGCATGCAAGAAACAATATTTTTCACTGTAGGCTAATACGTGACAGTGATATTTCAAATCAAATCATATGACTTTATCTGTCAATCAACCTAATTAAGCCCCACACCGAAATATCCCAGGGAAAAACACAAAATAACGGAACTTTACATTAGTTCAGATTAAATCAAACATTGTAACCATTAAGATCAATTACACAGTTGCAGAAACAATACAGTGCTGCTGAATCGAGACAAAAGGGCTCTAATAATATTGAAGGGACCAGTAAAGCACATAAATATAACGAAAATACATTTCCTAAAGGCATAGTATTGTCACATCAATAGCAGCAAAAAGCAAGACACAAAACTTGCCCTGTTTTTATTTCCAAAACTTCCATACCGCTGTCCATCTCCACTTTCATTTTTCTTTCCCTATTGCGCTTGATCCCATTCTTATTTCCATCTTTCTCACCCCATCATCATTCCCATCCTTTTCTCACCCTCTAACCTCAGCTCTCTTCTCCAGGCTCAGTTTCACCATTATTCCTCCTATGCTCACCACCCAGCTTGTCCAGCCCTAAAACAAGTGATAAGAATTTAGCTTCAGTCTTTCCCCAGGTGGAAGGACTAATAGTTACAAATAGGCTGCTCCTGAATTGATCAAAGTCCATCAAGCAGAGAACAGGGTTTTGTCGTTCTCAATGCCCTGGAAGTTTTGAAGCTGCAGATTAGCTATTTAAAGCTTCTTTTCATACAGAAGTACAATTAGTTATGGAGATTATGAAACATTAATTGCAATACAAGAATCCATTACACACAAAAGTAAGATCAAAATAACTGTGGTATCATTTTTAATTGTGCATGATGGAGAAATCACAGTACATTTAGAGTAAGCTAGCCACTGAAACTACCACTGCATAGGAAGGCTGGATTACCTTAAAGGGTAGACAATAAATGTCTCTGGCCTGAAATCTTGAACGAAGCGGAGGATCCAGAGGATTTCCGGGATACTTTGGGACTGGCAGACCTAGGGCTATAACTCTGAAGTTCTCACTAACACGCACAATCTTCCATGCTTCCAGCTCCTCCCTTGTATGTTCCTATATGAAGAGCAGCATATTAACAACAGGTCAAAACAGCACTGTACAATAAACCTTTCAATGTGAGCAACTTTGCTAGAGATTCAAAGTAAGTCAGTTAGCTACTTAAATAAAGAGGGTGTAACTGCAACTTGGCAGTGGCATGAGCCAGAAAGTTGTCGAATCACAGTCCATTCTTACACAGGAACAGATACTATGCACTAGCATATCAGTGCAGTAATGAGGGAGTACTGCATCGTCACATAGGCCATCCTTTGAATGATATGTTAAAATGAGATCCCATTTCGAACATCAGATAGCACCAATGATCCTACAGCACAATTGAAAGCACAGGGAAGTCCCACAGTGTCCTAGCCAATATTCACTCCTCAACCAACATGAATCGTTCTAACTCCCCATGAATTAAGCTGGTAGTTTACGTCACTAATTGTGATGCCTGTAAAATGGTTCATATATTTGTCTACATTGTCTGCACCTTGAAGTGATGCATTATGTACCAAAATGGCAGTTAGCACTGCTGCTTCACAGATCAGGGTTCAATCCCAGCTCATGTCACTGTCTGTGTGGAATCTGCATGTTCTCCCCGTGTCTGCATGGGTTTCCTCCAAATGCTCCAGTTTCCTCCCACAGTCCGAAAAATGTGCTGGTTAGGTGCTTTGACCATGATAAATTCTCCCTCAGGTGCCAGAGTGTGACAACTAGGGGATTTTTACAGTAACTTTATTGCAGTGTTAATGTAAGCCTACTTATGACATTAATAAATAAACGTTAAACTTTAAGTGCATCATGTACCAACATCTTTTCATTCTGTAATAGGGTACAAATGTCAATGGTAAAGTCAGCTTTTGTTGCCCATATCTAATTGCCCTTTGAACTGAGTGGCATGCTCAACCATTTCACAGGGCAGTTAAGAGTTATTCACCTTGCTCTGAGTTTGGAGTCACATGTCGGCCAGATCAGATAAGGAAAACATGTTTCCTTTCTTCCCAGCTGCCATGTGGGGATTTGGCCCCTTGTCTCAAAGCACTTGCCTGGGCCTCTACACTACTAGTCCAATGGCATTACCATGACAACCGCTGTCTTCCCAGGAGGCACTACACAAAACCAGTCTTAGCCGTCTGTGTCTTCAACTCTCTCTCATCGTAAAAGACCATTATTTAAAATCACCTCTTCGTTTAGCTGATTGTCCCATCTAGTTCCTCCCTCTTTGACCAACTGATTACTTTATTCACACCACTTTGGGAAAACACTCAACATTCAATGTGTCATTTTAATCCAAGCTGCCGAGTTGGACCTGTCATCGGAGCTACCATTGGGACGGAAACAACTCACCTTATGGAACTGATGAGAAAGAAAGGGATCGCAGGCCAAGAGGGGAAGGTCAAGCAGAGAGATATGTTGCATTGTTGCTCAAAAGGCATTTGAAATATTAGAGAGACTTTAAAGTGCTGGAAAGCACTTTAAGTCCAAAGTCATTCTGTAAAAAGTTACTGGAAAGAAAAATGCGAGTTAACAGTGCGACAAAGCAAAATGGAAAATAGAATCTAAAGGACTCAATATTTTAGGATTATCTGAAACAAGTCCCCTTTACCTTCAGCAGTTTGTCATAGCGATCTGCAGACATAAGGAAACGCCCATCTTCCAGTTGCATTTCCCGGTTTTCCAGCAAGTTGTTTAAAACGGGTAACACATTGCGTTCAGCTTTTTCCAGTCCTTCTAGCACTAATATCCTGCCTTCAGTCGCAGCTCGAACAGCACACTTTCCGTGAGTAAAACAAAACAAAGCACTTTAACACAGGGACAAAGTCACAAAAAGCGACCAACACTCTTAATGTAATACAACCAACCAGAGATAAAACACAGGCATTGGACCCAAAATATGCTATCAGTCACACAGGAGGACGCTAACAATAATATGCCAAGCAAAAGTATATAGTTATGCTTTCTGATGACCATGCCTATACAAACTTTAAGTAGCCTACAACCTTCAGCTTCATTTGACAAAGGAAATTATCTTCTTAAAAAACACTAAATATTTGAATGATAGGAACGTCCAATGCATTACCACACGGGGGTATTTGAGGGAAATAGCTTAGATCCATTTAAGGGGCAGCTACATAGGTGCAGATAGGGATGAATATATAGAAGGCATAAGCAAGAGGATAGCTAGGAAAGGGTAGGTCCACTTAAGGACAAAGGAGGGGATTTATACGTGGAGCCAGAGCAAGTGTATGAGGTCATTAACGAATACTTTGCATCAGTAATCACAAAGAAGGACATGGTGGATGGTGAGTCTAGACAGGAGTATGATGATATTCTAGTAAATGTCAATATAAAAGGAAGTGTTGGGTGCTTTGAAAAGCATTAAGGTAGACAGGTCCCAGGGACCTGATGGGATCTGAGAGGGGAAATTGCTTGAGCCTTGTACACAATCTTCGTATCCTCTTTAGTTACAGGAGTGTTCCCAGAGGACTGGAGAATAGCCAGTGTTGTTCCTTTGTTTAAGAAGGGTGACAGGGATAATTCAGGAAATTACATCAGTGGTAGGGAAATTATTAGGGACAGGATTTACTCACATTTGGGAAAACATGATCTTATGAGCAATAGGCAGCCTGACTGAGTGCAGGAAGGTCATGACTCACAGACTTAATTGAGTTTTTTGAGGAAGCGACAAAAATGTTTAATGAGGGCAGGGGGGCAGTGGATGTGGTCTACATGGACTTTAGCAAGGCCTTAAACAAGATCCCTCATGGCAGACTGATATGGATCCATCTTACCATTCCCATCACATGGGAACTGTAGTGTGCTGGTAAGATGGATACAGAGCTGGCTTAGTCATAGAAGACATGAGAGTAGCGGTGGAAAGATGTTTCTCTGACTGGAGATTCGTGATGTGGAGATGCCAGCGTTGGACTGGGGTAAATACAGTAAGAAGTCCCACAACACCAGGTTTAAGTCCACCTAGTTTACTTGATAGTAAACCCACAAGCTTTCGGAAATGCTGTTCCTTCGTCAGGTGTGCGGAAGGTTCTGATCAGAGAAGGGCATATAAAGGCACACACAGTTTACAGAATACTGATTAGAATGCAAGTCTTTACAGCTAATCTGCTATTCAAGCCTTAAAGATGCAGACAATGTGATTGGAGATAGCATTAGACATAGGTTAAAGAGATGTGTACTGTCTCCAGTCAGGACAGTAAGTGAGATTTTGCAAGTCCAGGGGGTTACAGATGGTACGGCATGAACCCAAGATCCTGGTTGAGGCCGTCCTCATGTGTGCAGGACTTAGCTATCAGTCTCTGCTCAGCGACTCTGCGCTGTTGTGTGTCGTGAAGGCTGCCTTGGAGAACATTTACCCAAAGATCAGAGGCCGAATCCCGTGACCACTGAAGTGTTCGCCAACAGGAAGGGAACAGTCTTGCAGCATATTAGATAGACAATGTTGGCCGAGTTGCAAGAGTCAGTCAACGTTGTCTACCTAATACGCTGCAGGAAAGGATGTCCTGAAGCATGGTACATTGGGGAGACTATGCAGACGCTACGACAATGGATGAATGAACATCGCTCGACAATCATCAGGCAAGACTGTTCCCTTCCTGTTGGCGAACACTTCAGCGGTCACTGGCATTCGGCCTCTGATCTTCGGGTAAGTGTTCTCCAAGGCAGCCTTCATGACACACAACAGCGCAGAGTTGTTAAGCAGAGGCTGATAGCCAAGTTCCGCACACATGAGGACAGCCTCAACCAGGATCTTGGGTTCATGTCGCACTATCTATAACCCCCATGACTTGCCTGGGCTTGCAAAATCTCTCTTACTGTCCTGTCTGGAGACAATACACATCTCTTTAACCTATGTCTAATGCTATCTCCACTCACATTGTCTGCATCTTTAAGACTTGAATAGCAGGTTAGCTGTAAAGACTTGCATTCTAATCAGTATTCTGTAAACTGTGTGTGCCTTTATATGCCCTTCTCTGATCAGAACCTTCCACACACCTGACGAAGGAACAGCATTTCCGAAAGCTTGTGGGTTTACTATCAAATAAACTGGTTGGACTTTAACCTGGTGTTGTGAGACTTCTTACTGTGGAGATTTGTGACCAGTGGTGTTCCGCAGGAATCAGTGTTGGGACTCATGCTGTTTGTTATATATATATAAATGATTTGGAGGAGAATGCAGATGGTCTGATTACTAAGTTTGCAGACAAAGATTGAGGAAGCTCAGACAATGAGGATTGCCAGAGGATACAGCAAGATATAGGTAGGCTGGAAACTTGGGTGGAGAAATGGCAGATGGAATTTAATCCAAACAAATGCGTGGTGACGCATTTTGGAAGGTCTAATGCAGGAGGAAAGTAGACAGTAGCTGGTAGAATCCTTAGAAGCATTAACAAAAAGAGGGATCTAGGTCTACAAGTCCACAGTTTCCTGAAAATGACAACACAAGTGGATAAGGTGGTCAAGGAGGCATGCTTGCCTTCACTGGTCAGGGCATAGAGTATAAAAATTGGCAAGTCGTGCTGCAGCTGTACAGAACTTTAGTTCAGCCACATTTGGAATATTGAGTACAATTCTCGTCGCCACACCATCAGAAGGATATGGAGACTTTAGAGAGAGAAAAGATTTACTAGGATGTTGGCAGGTTTGGAGGATATTAACTATCAGGAGACACAGAACAAACTTGGTTTGTGTTCATTTGAATGTTGGAGGTTGAGGGGCCCCCTGTAGAAGTTAACAAAATTATGAGAGGCGTGGATAGAATGGATAGTCAGAGTCTTTTTCCCAGGGTAGAATTGCCAATTATTGTATAGATTTAAGGTAAAAGGGAGAAAGTTTAAAGTTTTTTTTACATGGAGGATAGTAAGTGATTAGAAGGCACTGCCAGAGGTGGTGGTAGAAGCAACGTTTAAGAGCCATCTTGACAAGAAACATGAATAGGCAGGAAATAGACAGATACGGACTGCTTAGAGGCAAAAAGTCTTTAGTTTAGAAAGGCATCATGTATCGGCGCAGCGTTGATGGGCTGATAGCTCTATTCCTGTGCTATCCTGTATTGTTCTTTTTTTAGGGTGGGATGAGATACGGTGGGAAGTATAAATACCATCTCATGTTGTTAGCAGATATGGTCTGTTCTCCTGTATTCACCATAGTTCGTCCTGATCACAAAATTCTTCCCACTGTGAAATGAAAGATTGTCTACAATGGAATGACATCAGTCACTGTCCTAATGTGGAGTGAACCAGGGTTGTATTCTTGCACCAGTGCTGTTTGTCACCTTCTTGTCCTGCCTCCTTTCATATATTTTCCACGATAAGGATTCTAAGAAGGAGCATGAAATTAGACAGAAGGTTGCAATGTCCAGATTGAGAGTGAAGATGAAATTCAAAAATGTTCTAGGTACAGAAACACACATTTGCTGACAATGCAGTTTGTGTGGCACATTTCGCTGAAGGCTCGCAGACAATTCTAAACCCTCTCCCTATTGCAGAGGAACCTGGAGCTAAATCAAAGACATTGGCAATAACTCAAGATAGTCAGCCTAAAGCAACACCTGGGGCAATACTGCAAGAACTCTCTGAGACTCCTTTGAAAGCACTTTTCAAATTCACAACTGCTATCACCTAGAAGGATAAGGGCAGTAGATACCTGGAAACACCAGCCCGAGATATTCCCCTCCAAGTTACTCATCATAGAATTGACTGGTGGCTTACCCTTCTGGAAATCTGGAATTTTGTCCTTCATTGCTAGAGGGATGAAGTTTAAAAACAGAAAGATTTTGTTGCAGCTGTATAAGGTGCTGGTGAGGCAACACCTGCAGTACTGTGTATAGTTTTGGTTTCCTTATTACATCTTGATCCCCTATTTTAATCACAATATTTTTGTCCGAATGAGCTCCTCATGCCACAGGGCCACCTGCTACTATTCTTCGGTTTTGCTTTAACAGAGCTGTTGTTTGTTTTGCTACCAAAACATTCTGTTGCCTTATCTTCATGTCACTGTCAGTAACTACTTTCATCTTTAACACCATCACTAACATTCCTTTGTCCATAACATCTATGTCAAATCATTCCTAGTTCCCACCTACCTGACCTCCTGTCCTGTTCCATCTGTTCCACCCCCTCATACAGTCTAAAATCCATCACTTTTCTCTCTCTCTTTAGCTCTAAGGATGCAAAATGATAACTGTGTTTCTCTCCCCACAGATGCTGCCAGACCTGCTGCATTTTCAGAGTATTTTTTGTTTCATTTCTATATGAAGGCAGGTTGTGTACACCTCCAGAGACAGGAGTACAATTTCTAAGTGACATTCCATTGCAGTAGAGTGGGAATGCTGCACTGTTTAAGGTGTAGTCTTTTGGATGATTTGTTCAACCAAGGTCTGCCATCACTCTTGGGTGGATATGAAAGTATCAATGGCACTGTTTTAAGGAGATCTGTTAAGTTTTCAATGGTGTCCCAATCAGTATTTATCTCCCATTCAACATTACGAAAAATAATAATCCAGTCATTATCACATTACACTTTGTAGGACATTGCTGTACAGAAATTGGATGCCACATTTTCAGCGACAACATTTCGATACTATTTGACTGGCTGTCAAGTGATTGGGGGGCATCCAATCAAGGTGCTACATAAATCCAAGCCTGTCTTTCTTTATAAGTGGTCCCATGAGGTAGAAAATTGATCATATGCTTGGATGTCTTGGCTACACAAACTTTTAACATATTTTAGTTGTTTGTTTTCAACTCCTAGATCAGAGTAGCCTACAGGTTTTTTGGACATCTATTGACTTCTTTTGCCACAAAAAGTTCATTCTCTTTGTATCAGTTCCATATTCAGCTGCAAGTACACCCAGTCTGTCATGTTTCTAGTGTCACAGTTTGATGACCAGCTTGAACACACATAACAACTCATAATTGACAAGAAACCACACAAATCAAAAGTGAGGAAAATGGCTAGCAATGTTACGAATGAGAAACTATTTGGATTATAGAGGAGACCAAACCCAGAGTGGTCAGTCACAAGAAGCCACCGATAAAATCAAACTGCTCAAGATACTTCCCAAGAACTCTTTGCTTACTTACCTCCTCAAATATTCTCAAAATAAGGTGAGAAACATAGAAAAATTATTTTGATAAGACATATTTCATGATAGTATTTTATTTTTACATGGAGACTCAAGTCTCAAATAATGCATTTTGGTAGAAAGAACATGAAGAGACAATATTAAATAAGGGATAAAATGCTAAAGGGGTGCAGAGGCAGAGGGTACATGTGTGCATAGATCATTGAAAGTGGCAGGGCTAGTGGAGAGAGCAGTTAATAAAGCTTAAAGCATTCAGGCTTTATTAAAAGTGGCATAGCATACAAGAGAAAGCTGGAATATTGTGTACAGTTCTGGGCATCAAACTATAGGAAGATGTGCAAGTATTGGAGAATGCTTCCAGAGATGAGAAACTTCAGTTCTGGGGATAGATAGGAGAGGTTATGACCGTTCTCCTTGGAGATAAGAAGGCTGAAAAGAGAAATGACAGATGTTCAAAATCATGAGGGGGCAGAACAGAATAGACATGGAGAAATTGTTCCCATTTATTAAAGAATCACGCTGAGGGCATAAATTTGCAAAAGAAGGAAATGTGATGTGAGCGACAGCTTTTTCACAGTGAGTGGTTCATATCTGGAATGCATTGTCTGGAAGTGGGGTGGAGGGCATTAGATGATTACTTAAGCAGAAACAATGTGCAGGGGTATGGGTAGAGGGCAGGGGATTGGTACTAAGTCATGATGCTCGTTTGGAGAGCCAGTGCGCAACAGGCCAAATGGCCCCCTTCAGTGCCTTTAAAATAAAGCCCCTCTCAAGAGCCTTGCATTGGAGTTGATAGTTTTTCAAAGCTGTCATAATGTTAGCTGGAGGCAATTACCAATTAAATTTGTGTCTGAATTCACAGCTATCATAATCTAAGCATGTCCTGTGTGTAAAACTGAGCAAAAAATAAGATGATTTTCTCAATTAGACATGCCTTTCCGCAGCTACAATGGGATTTTGACATTTCAATTTTAAACCAAGTTACAGGAAGAATGTTAAAATTATTTTTCAAGTAAAATAGTTACAGAAAATTATTTTCAAGGTCTTACACTTGACTTGACAGAAATAGGGACAGAATACGGAGTGAATAGATCACTTGTACTCTGTGTTTTAACTATGAGTCTATGGGACAGGAAGCTACTTGCACCATCAATTCCATTCCAGCTCTCCTCTGAACAATCTAGTCAGTCCTATTTCCCCAATCTACCATTTCCCTCAATCTCGTCATCAGTGCGGCACAGTGGCACAGTGCTTAGCACTGCTGCCTCACAGTGCCAGGGACCCTGGTTCAATTCCTGGCTTAGGTCACTGTCTGTGCAGAGTCTGCATGTTCCCCCCATGTCTGCACGGGCTTCTTCCAGGGCTCCTTTTCCACCACAGTCCAAAATACTTGTTGGTTAAGTGCACTGGCCGTGCTAAATTCTCCCATAGTGTACCCAAATAGGCGCTGGAGTATGGCAACTAAGGGATTTTCACAGTAACTTCATTGCAGTGTTAATGTAAGCCTACTTGTGAAACTAATAAATAAATTTATATAATTGATTCTACCAACCTCCTAGGCTGGAGTTTCAGATTATACTATAAATTCCAAAGGAATTCCTGTTTATTTGTTTTCCCTCCTGCCAAATTTAAAGGAGGCCTCTGTCCAAGCTTCAAAATTACCTATGAATTAATTTTTCCAAATTCCAAACTAATTTTAGAACAATTAACCAACTGCTTCAGAGAGAGAAAGAGAGAGAGAGAGACATGAATGAAAAAGATAAATGTTAATCAGGATATCACAATAAGTCTCGCAACACCAGGTTAAAGTCCAACAGGTTTATATGGTGGCACTAACTTTCGGGGTCTCGCGCCTTCTTCAGGTGAGCGAGGAGTTGTGTTCACAAACAGGGCATATATAGACATAAACTCAATTTACAAGACAATGGTTGGAATGCGAGTCTTTACAGGTAATCAAGTCTTCAAGGTACAGACAATGTGAGTGGAGAGAGGGTTAAGCATAGATTACAGAGGTGTGTATTGTCTAAAGCCAGGACAGTTAGCAAGATTTTACAAGCCCAGGCAAGTCGTGGGGGCTACAGATGGTGTGACATGAACCCTTGATCCTGATTGAGTCCTCATGTGTGCGGACCTTGGCTATCAGTTTCTGCTCAGAAGTTCTGCGTTGTCATGTGCCGTGAAGGCCTCCTTGGGAACATTTACCCGAAGATCAGAGGCTGAATGCTGAAGTGTTCCCCAACAGGAAGAGAATACTTCCTGCCTGGTGACTGTCAAGCGGTGTTCATTCATCCATTGTCGTAGTATCTGTATGGTCTCCCCAATGTACCGTGCCTCAGGACATCCTTTCCTGCAGCATATCAGGTAGACAACCTGAGTCACAAGACTATGTACCATGTATCTGGTGGATGGTGTTCTCACGTGAGAGGATGGCATCCGTGTCGATGATCCGGCACATCTTGCACAGGTTGCTGTGGCAGGGTTGTGTGGTGTCGTGGCCACTTTTCTCTTGAAGACTGGATAGTTCGCTGTAGACAATGGTCTGTTTGAGGTTGTGCGGTTGTTTGAGCGCAAGAAATGGGGGTGTGGGGTTGTCCTTGGCAAGATGTTCGCCTTCATCAATGATATCAGGCAGAACTTCTTTGCTTTTATTCAAAATAGTGATATGGGCATCCTTCGGAGGGCAGACAGGATCTGGACTAATAGCTCATCTGAAAGACAACACCTGTGACAGTGCAGAACTTTTTCAATAGCACTCCCTCAATACAGGGCTAAAGGTTTAGCCCAGATTTTGTGCTCAAGTCTCTAGTGTGGGACTTGAACCCATAACCTTCTGACTGAAACATGTAAGTGCTATCATACTGTCTGACACACAATGGTCAACACTCTATAGAGGTGTTAAGTGCTAAAATACTGATACACAACAATTCAGATTGCATCTCGATCTCTGGAGAAAATGTGAATATCACTGTACTTTACTGCTGTAACAATTTGAAATGTTTTGTAATGTGCCTCAGATTTTATATAAACAAAGTATATTTTTTCAAAAAAAAGTCAACCCTATATAGCCTACAAGCAGTACAGATAAAATATACGTTTAGCGGGATACTAAGAGTGTCTAGGCATTGAAAGAGTTAATGAACCTAAACCCCTTTAGAAGAATTTTAATAATTGCTGCAAGCACAGACTGGCTCACTGCTTAACATGGTACAAAACATGTAAAATACTTGTATGGATATTCTGGAAACAAAGGGAAAGTTGGTGACTGGTGGAGATTGGCTGAAAAGGTGGAGGAGGAAGGGAAACGCAAGTGCACGTTAAGGGAGCGAATGAGAAGAAACGTTTGTCGATGATTGAAGGGACAGCACTAGGTGGGTGAACAAGAGGAGTAGAAGAAAGTGAGAACAGAATCACAGCTTCCACCTAAAGGGCAAGGGGTTATATAACTATCAACTCTACTTCATAAATTACTGCTTAAATGTCTTAATGCTTACGTGTCAAACAAAGTCATGTAACTACTAATATGGTGTTAGCATTAAACAATTGAAATGAAAGTCAAAATTGAGTACACAGTGCAAGCTGTCAAGGAGAATCCACTGGTAGCTTACATGAGGATGCTTGTTTTTGCACTCATCCAAGATATTGTTTGAGCTAATCTGTCACATACTGCCACACGATATGTTCTCCAACATTATTCCATGAATGTACTGATCCTATCTGGGTCCTTGTAAAAGATAACTTGTTTAAATAAATTCTGATTTTTGCCACAGTAATGCTTCTGTGATTCTTACAATTTCAGTGAAGCTCCTAGTTCACCAGAGACAGTAAGTCCAGCTGGACAAGGATCTAGAATCATAGAATCCTTATAGTGTAGAAAGAGGCCATTCAGCCCATAAACCCTGCACTGGCAACAATCCTATACAGCCCTATCCCCATATTGTATTGACGCTAAGGGCAATTTAGCATGGCTAATCAACTTAACCCACACATCTTTGGACTCAAACTCATAGGATTAAAGATGATTGGGCAGAATTGTCTGGCTGTGCTCACCCCAAGGTCATAAAATCCTACCCAAGGTCAATGGACCTTTGCATGGTCTGTGTCTCATCCACAACGATTCCTGTGGCAGGTGGGACAGGACAGGAAAAGTTGGTCCATAATCTTTGCAGTTTGTAGCATATTGCCTTGACCTCTTCATAAAGAACTTTGTGATAATATGAAGGAATTTAACAAGATGGAATGGTTCAAATATGTTCTCCACACTAATCCTGCAGTTTTTCAACTGAATGTATCTATTAGTTCTCCATTCTCTATTGGTCATATGCCCTCATTGTGCTCAAAGTGAGAGGCATCATTTGATTAAAATACTCAAAAGCACCCTCCGCTGCCCAATTACTAAAAAAGTATTAAAATACCCCTTTTTATAGGTTGCTTTCTCATTCCCTGTTTATTCTTGCCTACATAGAAAACTTGAACACAACATTTAGTCAAACTTTCCAGGTCTGCACAGCCAGAGAAGCTGTTTTACGGATGTGGTATTAAGAAAGTTCCAAGGCAGTGTTTTGAAGGAGGGAAGGATATTTCTCCCTGATTTCCTGGCTGGTACATACCCTTCAATCACCAGCATTGGACATAGATTATCTGGTCATTATTGTATTGTTATTTGAGGAAGTTTGCTATGAGGAAACTGGATGTTGTATTTTCTATGCTACGAGAGTGAAGACATCAAAAAGACTTAAGTGACAGTAAGATGCATTGGGGCATCCTGTGATTGTGAAAGATACTGTATAAAGGCAAGTCTTTCCATCGTTATTCAGACAGAACCAAAGGCGCATCATCCAAAGCCCTCAGCAAATTTGTATATAATACTCTCATCTCTGGGCCAGAAGGTTGTAAATTCAAGTCCCACTGCAAAACCTGAACACAAACCATATCGAGACTGGCACTCTACTGCAATAGTGAGGAATGCAGCACTGTCACAGGTACTGATTTTTGGATAAGCTGTTAAACCAAAAGCCTGACTGTCCTCTCAGGTGATACAAAAGATCCCATTACAATTAATGGGATTATTTCAAAGAAGAGCAGAGGTAGTGTCGCCAAAGTTTATCCCTTAATCAACATCTCAAAAACATATCATCGGTTATTTCCTGTGAGAGCTTGCCTGGTACAAATTGGACGCTATGCTTCCCACATTGCAACCATGATTATACTTCAAATCTACTTCAGTGGCTGTAGAGTTCCTTTGGGATATCCAGTATTCAAGAAAGGCACTACCTGTACAGAAAGGCAAGCCTTTCTTTCTAAGCTGGCAATCGTCAGATACATAATTGTGATGAACATAAAACCTTCAAACCAATTTTTCTTCCTGCAACCTCTGATGCACGATAGCCACTCTATACCTCCAAACAAGATCTAATGCATCCAGATTCACAATCAGACATATGGGCACACTAGATGCTCCAGCGCTGCAATAAAATTGCAGTCTAAGCCACACATTCAGGGCCTGCTGCACACCAAGAGGGAAAAACCAGGAAAACGTGGAAATGATTTGTACTAGTCCAAACAGTTGTATTCCTGAAATTGAATTTCAATAGTAGTGGTGCCAGTGGTTTTAGTTTTCTGACAACTTCAAGCTGGTTTTAATGCTTGCTAGGGGAGTTTGGGGGCAGGCAAGAGCAACCCACTTATCCAGACTCTTATTCCCATTGAGTGACCACAAAGCTTGTGGAGTTTTAAAAACGGTCTTCATTTCAAGCTATAGTATGGAAGCTAGTCATCCACTATGTGGCTTGCCTGCTCCTAGAACACAGGAATACAGGGGCAGTGATACCTTTGATTATCTTACACATAATTTGCATATATCAATCGCAAGTATACATTTGTTCTGAAGTTACTGATATCCAATTACAGTGAATAGTCCTGATGATTTCATTTTTGTCAGGTGAAAATAGTTACTAGTTACAGCTTCTACATGCTTGTCTAATTAAAATTACTAATTACACTTACATGGTAACACCATCCAAACATTCAAACCTGCTGTTTTGGCTACCACCTTAGTGTTACCAGACTTTCCATTCTCTTGTCAACTTGCTTGTGCTGCCCATTTATAAATGTAGGAACTGCACTGAAACATCTTCACAACAGCTTCCCAAGGGAGCTGTGATGCACTCAATTCCCAAGGAAATTCTGCTGCTCTCAGTGATTTTTAACTCCTTCAATGCTAACAAGAAATGACAGGTAAAGAAACATCAACATAGCAACAATGGAAGTTTAAATGGGTAATAGGGATGTTACGATGATATTATAGTAAAGGTAATTATCAACCTTAGTTCTGAAGTACAGATTCCATTATTTTATTCATTATTGATTCCAAGGCCAATGGGCCAGTAAAACCAGAAATGCTGGTCTGAGAGCATGGTGGAGAAAGAAACAGAGTTGATGATTCAGGTTGATGGCCTTTCATCAGAACTGGGAAAAGTTAGAGATGTAATGGGTCTTAAGCATTTGAAAGGAGAGAGTGGGAATAAGAACAAAAGGGAAGCAAGGTGGCTGAGGCAGACACGCTGGGATTGTTTAAGACTTATCTAGATAGCCACACGAACAGACTGGGAATAGAGGGATACAAACAATTGGTCTAGTTGGGCTCATGAGCGGCACAGGCTTGGAGGGCCAAAGGGCCTGTTCCTGTGCTGTACTGTTCTTTGTTCTTTGGAAGGTCTGTAATCTTACAAAGGGCAGGAGAGGTCAGCCCTAGCAGCCTCCTTCCCATAGCACCTTTCTATGCAAGTACAGGAGATGCAACACCTGCCCTTTCACCCCCTCCTCACCAGCGAGGGACCGAAACGCTCCTTCTAAGTGAAACAGCAATAAATTTGTACTTTAATGAAATTACTGTATTCACTGCTCACTGTGCAATGTTCTTGACACTGGAAGACCAAACATAAATTGGGTGATCACTTTGCCAACCACCTCCATTCAGCCCACATACATGAGCCCGAGTTTCTGGCTGCCTCTCATCATAATTCTCAACCTTTCTCCCACTTTGACCTCGCCCAGCGGAAGTATTTGAATAAAACTCAATGTAAGCTCAAGGAATAGAACCTCATCTTTCATTTAGACACTTTACAGCCTTCTGGACTCACTCACATTGAGTTCACTAATTTCAGACCAGAACTGAGAACTTCAAAAGGACACAGACATGTTTACGGAATGGGCAGATAGGTGACAGTTAAAGTTCAATGCAGAGAAATGCGAAGTAATTTATTTTGGTGGAAACAACACGGGAGAGACACAATAAAATAGGGGGTACAACTCTAAAGTAGATGCAGGAGCAGTGGGATCTGGGTGTATATTTGCATAAATCATTGACGGTGGCAAGGCAGGTTGAAAGACAGCAGTTAGTAAAACACAGGGTATCCTGGGCTTTATTAACAGGGGCATAGAGTACCAGAGCAAGGAAGTCACTAGTTCAGCCTCAACTGGAGTATTGAGTCCAGTTCTGGGCACCACATTTCAGGAAGGATGTGAAGGTATTGGATAGTCTGCAGGAAAGATTCATGAGAATGGAGAAGTTAGGACTGTTTTCCTTAAAGAAAAGAAAGCTGAGAAGAGATTTGATAGAAGTATTCAAAATTATGAGGCATTGTGGATGCATTGTGGGCAGAGTGGATAGAGAGAAACTGTACCAACTCATGACATGATTAAGAATGGGCACAGAATTAAAGTTAATAGTAAAAGAAGCAATGGTGATATGAAGAAAATCTATTTCATGCAGTGAGTGACTAGAGTCTGGAATGCTCTACCTGAGAGTTTGGTGCAGGCAGTTTAATTAAAGCATAGCAAAGGGAATTAGACTGTTATGTGAAAAGGAAGAATGGGAGTGTTATATGAAGAAGGTGGGGAGGGGAATGAGGTGAGCTGCTCATTCAGAGAACTGATGAACCAAATGGCCTCATTCTGCAGCAGAAAAATTCTGTGATCTCTGCCCCCATTTCCTATTCTGGTTTTGGTTTTATCCTTGATTTCCTCATCTTTGCTTTCAGGCAGCAGTTTTTCATCATTCTGCCATTCACACCTTCTCTAGACACAGGGTCTTTTCTTGACCCTACACAACCAACTCTTTTGTCATGTAATCTCTCCTCCCAGATTTTCCCTCTTATTCTTTTACTAGGCACTGCCCTTTCACTTGCTTAAAGACTTTTACACCTGCAACTCTTTCCAGTTCTGGTGAAAGATCATAGACCTGAAATGTTAACTTTGTTCCTCTCTCCACTGATGCTACGCCTCCTGTTGAATATTTCCAGCATCCTCTGTTTTTATTTCAGTTTACTTTGCTTTTGCGTCAGTAAGTTGCTTAGGTCTTGCAGAATTCCCAAGAAGTAAACACTTTTAATTTTCTCTTTTTCTAACAGTACATTTTAGCTTCCTTTCCAATTTGCCACTACAGCCCAGATCAGAGAAATTAAACTAAAATCTAGTTCAAAACAAACACAGAATATACAGCAACCCTAGGAAAAATACCTAACTAGGGAGGCTCCAACACGGCAAGATTGATGAACAGGAAGGAATGGTTGTTGTCTGTTTGGATTTTAAGGGAACGTTTGACAAAATACCACACAAAATCAGGCAGGACATATTGAGGGAATAGATGACAAAGAATGTGGGAATATGGGCTTCATAAATAGACATATTGTATACAAAAACAGCAAAGTTATGCTGAACCTTTATAAAGCTCTGAGTTGGCTGCAATTAGAGCGCTGCATCTAGTTCTGAACACCACGCTTTCGGAAGGGTGAGGGTCCATGAGACAGTGTGGAGGAGATTTACCAGAATGGCTCCAGGGATGAGGAATTTTAACTGCAAAGTGAGATTGGAAAACCTAGGTTTGTTCTCCTCAAAGCAAAGGAGATTGAGGAGTAGGATGTATAAGATGATGACAGATTTAGATAAGATAGACAAAGAAAAGTTATTCCCATTAATGATGAAGGGATGCAGATTTAAGATTCTGGGTAAGAAATACAGGAGGAAGAACTTATTTATGCAGCGAGTGGTAATGTCCTGAAACTTGTTCATGGTGGTGATGGAATGGAGATGATGAATGATTTCAAAGCAAAATTAGAGGGCACATGAAAAAAATAAACTTGTTGGGCAATGCGGACAGAATGGGGAAATAGAATTGATTAGATTGCTCTAGACAGCCAGCATGAGGTTGCTGGCTGAATGGCCCCCTTTGTGTCTTAGTGATTCTTTGACTCTATTTTTTCCAAAGAGCTTTTCTTGAACAGTGAGTAATGTGCGAGAGGATTGAAAGAATGAGGAATGAGGAATTCCATTATTAGTTTTTGTTAAAGTTTGAATAATTGATCATTTCTCATTTTCCAGGGCAAAACTTGTCAACTATTCCAACATAAAAATGCAACTTTATCCATAAGATGGGGCTAGTGATTCAAAGAGCACCAGCTTTTATTTAGGTTATCAGAGATGTCAAATCGGATAACTGCAGGAGTTTGACATGAAAACATATTTTAAATTGGTTCTAATGAAAAGATAATCTGTTAGTTCACTTTGACACATGTGTTTCGATGTGAAGATGTTAATTTTTCTAATCCACACAGAGCAAAAAGCTTCTAGTTTCAAACCTGACTTGAGCTGTGTTTGCTGATTTTGGTGGTTGATGGCTTAAGAATTACAGCTAGTCTCTGACACACCCAAGCCAAAAAAAAACGTTTTCACTCCTGAATGCTATCCAGTGACTTGAACAAAGTGAACATTTTTGCTGTAATGCCCTGTCCAATGTATTCTCACCTGCCATCTGAAAAAAATGAGCTGTTGAGCAAGATATCAGGAGGCTGCTGACATCCAATGGAAGCTGAATGTGACCATGGATCAGTAATCTAATAAAAATTTGGTGGTACTGACCTTGAACATCTCGCAAAGGCTATCCCCACACCCCCACTTCTTGCCTTCAAACAACCGCACAATCTCAAATATACCATTGTCCGCAGCAAACTACCCAGCCTTCGAGAGAACAGTGACAACGACATCACACAATCCTGCACGGCAAACTCTGCAATGTTTGCCAGATCATCGACACGGATGCCATAATCTCACGTGAGAACACCATCTACCAGGTACAGTACGTACACTTGCAACACGGCCAACGTTGTCTATCTGACACGCTGCAGGAAAGGGTGTCCTGAGGCATGGTACATTGGGGAGGCCACGCAGACACTATGACAATAGATGAATGAACACTGCTCAACAATCATCAGGCAACAATGTTCTCTTCCTGTTGGGGAATACTTCAGTGGTCATGGGCATTCGGCCTCTGATCTTCAGGTAAGCCTTGCCCAAGGCGGCCTTCATGACGCACAACAACAGAGTTGCTGAGCAGAGACTGATAACCAAGTTCTGCACACGAGGACCAGGATCTTGGGTTCATTTCACACTATCTGTAACCCCCACAACTTGCCTGGGTTTGCAAAATCTCCCTAACTGTCCTGGCTGGAGACAATACACATCTCTTTAATCTGTGCTTAACCCTTTCTTCATTCACATTGTCTGTATCTTTAAGATTTGAGGACCGGTAAAGACTCACATTCCAACCATTATTTTGTAATTTGAGTTTGAGTCTTTATATGCCCTGTTTGTGAACAGAACTCTCACTTACCTGATGAAGGAGCAGCGCTCCAAAAGCTAGTGGCTTGTGTTACCAAATAAACCTGGAGGACTTTAACCTGGTATTGTGAACATCTTACTGCATTATAATCTATGCCACGACTGATGATCAATGCCACAGCTGTGAAATGGAAGTGTCCCATCTGCCTTCTTTCTTACCTTACTAACCTGTCCTGCTGCCTTCAGGGATCTGTGAATAAGTACCCAAAAATCCCTGTGAGCTTCCTGGTGTCCTGCCATTCACTGAGCACTCCCTTATCTTTTTACACAGTGAAGAACAATCTGATCAGGATAGCTTTGATCTGTTCTACTTATAACTCGTGCTTTTTCAATTACCCACAAGTTTGGAGAACTTGCAGTTCCCCATTGACTTTGCCACAGCAATGCTAAGTCAACCAATAAGTACCCTTTCCTCCTGTAGTATAAATTACTGTGATTGTTTGAAATTTGTCATTCTTGTGTTTGTTCTGATGAGTCTAAGATGACTGAAATATTCATTATTCTGTAAATAATGGCAGATAGATGCTCAGTAGCCCAAAGACAACACAATAGAATGCACAATCATTCTCACCTTTTTACATTTGAGCTAATTTTTTTTAAACAGGTCTTTAGTTTACATTTCCACGTGAAAGAAGTGTGGATCGGAAACCTAAATATGTGAACATAAAGTTTTGTACAATATACAAGTTCTTGCCCACAAACCTTGTCATTATGAATCATAGTCAATCTCATTATAGACACTGAATACATAATCTTGGCTGATGCTTGCTTGCCATTGTACATTTGCCAAAAAATACAAAGAACAAAAAAAAAACAAAAACAGCCCGGAAAACAGGGCCCTTCGGCCCAATGAGCCCACGCCGCCATTTTAACATTACCAGTTCCCCCCTCCACCCATGACCCTTTTCTATTGTTTTATGGTAATCCACATTGAGGGAAACTAATTTAGGGACAATTTATTAGGGGGTTTTAGTTAAGTTGGGCAGCATGGTTGGTGCAGGCTTGGAGGGCTGAAGGGCCTGTTTCTGTGCTGTAATTTTCTTTGTTCTTTGTATAACCAGGGTAGGATATCCTTGGTGCAGAATAGATTATTTGGTGAAATATCCTTCAAGATTATCCAGGATCAAGGTTGTGGATGGTGAGCATCTTGTTGAAGGACAACAGAGATGGGCTGACAGTTTGAGACTGAACAATTACAGGGAGAAAACTCCTAAAAAAAAATTAGGATCAGGTTTCGTCCAGTGATCTGACTTGTCCAGTATTAACATCAGCTGGGATGTAACAATGTCGAACTAATGCTTGTTATTGCCCAAGTTTTCTGCTATCTTTCAAGGTACTGGTTTTGACTTCTTTAATAGTTTTTGGGAAGAATTCAAATCATTGCATTTTTTGAATACAGTCATTGTATTGACAAAACCATGACTTATTTTTAACCAATTTCACAGATTGACAGATATTCGGGATCTTTGTAAAATTAGTGATGCGCTGATCACAATTTAAATCTGAAATGCAAAACTTGACGAAGAAACTAGCATCATTAAAATGTGAAATGTTTTATTTAGAAGAAACAAAATATTCAAAGTAACTGCGCAAGCGATCTTATTTTTAGATGTGGTTGATGTTATGTATAATAGGACGCATTCAGAATAATGCATCTGGAGGAAGAGAAAAGTTCACTTAAAAAGCAGACGTGTTGTAGTTTGCAGGCACAGGGGGTACAAGACCAAATGACACGCAGTGCTGAGAATGAAATTTACTAAGACTAGTTTGTTTCTGGGGAAACTCACCCTCCACAGTCTTGAACTCTGCAGTTCCTGAAAAGGTTATTGTGAAATTGCAAATGACCGAAAGCAGAGTGATGAATTCATTATTAGTCATTGATCGAGTAGAGATCTATTCTCTCCCAAGAGAAACGCAAGCAGAGGCTGGTAACCTTCCACAGACTTTTCTGCAATATCCATGCCTCAAGCCTTGCCCTGGACTTCTCAACTGATGGCAGGTTCAAAATGGAGTTCTAATCAATGTTCCCTTCTGGGTTTTACTACTACACAGTGCAATAGGTAGCCTTTTTAAATTTGAACCTCATACACAAAATTTCAATGGAACATTCGTACCTTCCTGGCTGTTATGTGGCTTCATACAGCTCAGCAAAAATATTAGCTCCAACAAAAGTAGTTGGCTATGTATTGTGGCCAAATATGAGCAGTGTTCCTTGAATTATCAGACAGATTTTTGTTATGATTGCTTCAGCTTCCCTGAGTGAAAGTGAATTTTCATCACTCAATGGAATGAAATTGGCAGCAGCTCTGCGTAGAAAACAACTTACAACTCAAACCATCATCTATGACGTAAACGCCAGATGCATATGGGGTGAGCATGATGGCACAGTGTTAGCACTGCTGCATCACAGTACCAGGGATCTGGGTTTGATTCCAGGCTTGGGTCACTGTCTGTATGGAGTTTGCAGATTATCCCCATGTCTGCATGGGTTTCCTCCAGGTGCTCCTGTTTCCTCCAACAGTCCAAAGACGTGTTCGTTAGGTTGACTGGCCATGCTAAATTGCCCCTTAGTGTCAGGGGGATTAGCTAGGGTAAATGCATGGGGTTATGGGGATTGTGGTAGGATTGTGGTTGGTGAAGACTCGATGGGCCAAACGGCCTCCTTCTGCACTACAGGATTCTATGAAATAACCTCATATCTCACATTTATAATCAATTATTGTTGGAATGGTATTATAATTGTTAAAGGTGTTAAAATATCAAACTGTAAATTGGTAAGGATACGCAGATATGGATAAGGATATGGTAGCCCTGGAAGTGATTTACACTGACAGCATTGATAATAGTTGTAATTTATCTGGACTCAAAAGACCTTCAATAAGGTGCCATCTAACGTACTAATAAGATAAGAGAATATGGAGTCAGACTGCTAGCTGATTCAAGACAGAGAGCAGAGAGTGGGAGTAAATTCAGAGTGGCAGAAGGTGGTAGGTGGTGTTCCATAAAGTTCAGTCAAAGAACAAAGAACAAAAACAGCCTGGGAAACAGGCCCTTCGGCCCAACGAGCCCGCGCCGCCGTCTCAACACCACCAGTCCACCTCTCCACCCACGACCCTTGTGTAATGTTTTATGGCCATCCACATTGAGGGAAACTGATTTAGGGACAATTTATTACTTCCAATAAGCCTAACAGCACATCTTTGGGGTGTGGGAGGAAACCGGAGCACCCGGAGAAAACCCACGCAAGTACGGGGAGAGTGCGCAAACTCCCACAGACACCGGCCCAAATCCACGTGTCTGCACAGCAATCAGTGATAGTCACTGAGCTGTCATCTTGCCCAGTATCTGGTCCAGTTTAGGCACACATTAACGACATGAAGCACTAGGCCAATCTCGAACAACCAAGAACAGCCCAAGTACGACCATCGCGTGTATGCCCCTCGTTGGACACAAGGTGGACCGACTTAAAACCTGTGAATGAAAAGGGAAAAAAAACATTATTATTGTACCATATCCATTTACCTTACCAGGGATGCCCCAATGCTAATGACCCTTATTTAAAACAATCTCCTATATCCACCCATCTCCAACCCACTCACGTGCCTGTCTAAGGTACTCTTAAACGACTCTACAATCACTAATGGTCACAATTTACAATTTGGGCTTTGACATCAGAAACACAATGGGATCTTCTGAGCAGTGGCAATGCGCTTATAAATTCTGGAACTCGGTTAAAGAGGGGTAGAGGAAAGATAGATCTTTTTATCGCACCACCTGCTGCATGGTAAGTTTAAAGGTCCAAGCTTTTAAAGGAGAGTGAATCATATGTGAGTTCATGAGTAGCGGAGTACATGAGTAAATAAGTGGGTTGGTGGGTAAATGGGTTAGTCGGTTGGCGAGTAAGTGGGTTAGGCGGGTAAATAAGTGGATAGATAGATAGGTGAATAAGCTGGGTTAGATGGGTAAGTGGGCTGGTAATCAGTAGATGTTTGAGGTGCAAGGTGGGTAAGTGGGTAGTTGAGCTGGAAGATAGTTGAATTGGGAGGGTTAGTCAGATCTGGTTGCTGAGTGTGTTGGTCAGGTCTGGTCAGGAATAGTCCAACAGTCAGGGCTAGTGGTCCAATGATCAGTGGTAGTTGGATGGATGAAGGGTAATCAGGTTTGGTCACAGTTAGTCGGGGGGTTGGGATGATAGTCAGATGGTCTGGGGTGTTTATCAGTAAGAAGTCTTACAACACCAGGTTAAAGTCCAACAGGTTTATTTGGTGGCAAACGCCACTAGCTTTTGGAGTGCTGCTCCTTCATCAGGTAAGTGGGGAGTTCTGATGACAGAGCATATAAAGGGACACACTCAATTTACAGAATACTGATTAGAATGCGAGTCCTTACAGCTAATCAAGTCTTAAAGGTGCAAATAGTGTGAGTGGAGATAGCATTAATTACAGGTTAAAGAGATGCATGTTGTCTCCAGACAGTACAGTAAGTGAGATTTTGCAAGCCCCGCCAAGTTATGGGGGTTACAGATAGTGCGACATGAACTCAGGATCCCGGTTGAGGCCGTTCCCATGTGTGCAGAACTTGGCTATCAGACTCTGCTCAGCGACTCTGTGCTGTCGTGTGTTGTGAAGGCCGCCTTGGAGAACGCTTACCCGAAGATCAGAGGCCGAATGCCCGTGACCACTGAAGTGTTCACCAACAGGAAGAGAACAGTCTTGCCTGGTGATTGTCGAGCGATGTTCATTCATCCGTTGTCGTAGCGTCTGCATGGTCTCTCTAATGTACCATGCCTCACGACGTCCTTTCCTGCAGTGTATCAGGTAGACAATGTTGGCCGAGTTGCAAGAATACGTACCGTGTACTTGGTGGATGGTGTTCTCACGTGAGATGATGGCATCCATGTCAATGATCTGGAATGTCTTGCAGAGGTTGCTGTGGCAGGGGTGTGTGGTGTCGTGGTCACTGTTCTCCTGGGTAGTTTGCTGCAGACAATGGTCTGTTTGAGTTTGTGCAGTTGTTTGAAGGTAAGAAGTGGGGGCGTGAGGATGGCCTTGGCGAGATGCTCGTCTTCATCAATGACATGTTGAAGACTCTGGAGAAGATGCCGTAGCTTCACCGCTCCGGGGAAAGTACTGGACGACAAAGGGTACTCTGACCACCGTGTCCCATGTTTGTCCTCTGAAAAGGTCAGTGCGGGTTTTCGCTGTGGCGCGTCGGAACTGTTGATCGATGAGTTGAGCATCATATCCTGTTCTTATGAGGGCATCTTTCAGCGTGTGGAGGTGTCTGTTGCGATTCTCCTCATCTGAGCAGATCCTGTGTACACGGAGGGCTTATCCGTAGGGGACGGCTTCTTTAACGTGTTTAGATTGGAAGCTGGAGAAGTGGAGCATCGTGAGGTTACCTGTGGGCTTGCAGTGAGGTGCTGGGGTGACTGTCTTAATGGAGATGCGTATGTCCAAGAATGCAACCAATTCCGGAGAACAGTCCATGGTGAGTCTGATGGTGGGATCGAACTTGTTGATATCATTATACAGTTGTTTCAGTGATTGTTCATCATGAGTCCAAAGGAAAAAAATGTCATCAATGTATCTAGTGTATAGCATTGGTTGAAGGTCCTGGGTGGTGAAGAAGTCTTGTTCGAACCTGTGCATGAAGATGTTGGCATATTGAGGTGTGAATTTGGTCCCCATGGCTGTTCCATGTGTTTGGATGAAGAACTGGTTGTTGAAGGTGAAAACATTGTGATCCAGGATGAAGTGGATGAGTTGTAAAATTGCATCTGGAAACTGGCAGTTGGACTTTGCTGCCAGAGAGAACGATTGAAGCAAATGGTTTTGAAGGATTCAAAAGGAAGCTGGAGAAGCACATCAGGATGAAGGAAATTAAGGGTTACAATGATGGATTTAGATGATAAAAGTAGGCTCAAGTAGAACATAAAGACTGAAATGGATTGTTTGGGCTGAATAGTCATAGAATCCTCAGTGCAGAAAAAGGCCATTCAGCCCATCAAGCCTGCAACAACAACAACAATCCCACCACAGCCCTATCCCCATAATCCCATTTATTTAGTTTGCTAATCCCCCTGACCAAGGGGCAATTTAGCATGGTCAATCAACCTAACTTGCACATCTTTGGACTGTTGGAGCAAACTGGAGCACCCGGAGGAAGCCCACATAGGCACAGGGAGAACATTCAAACACCACACAGTCACCCAAGTCCAGAATTGAACCCAGGTATCTGGCACTGTGAGGCAGCAGTGCTAATCACTGTGCCATCATGCTGCCCATTGCCTGTTTCTTTGCTGTATAACCTACATAATCCCAGGTAATAAATCTGGGAACTACTGAGTACATAAGTCTCAAGGTAGCGCATTTAAAATGCCACATCACTGACAACAGATATAGAACCTCATTAAGGCAAAATCTGTTTGCTAACTTTAAATTAAACAGCTGCCAAAAGTTTAAAAAATGAATTTTCTAAAATAGAAATTAAAATCCAATTCACACCAGAGTATAGGTGCATAATCAAAAGTTTCTACCGCAGAACATGACCAGTTGAAACTGTTTTTTTGGTGCAAAAACACAAAAACACTACCTTCAAAGGCTGCAGATGACAGTGTGCAGAAGATGTGTCAACTATGTAACTAGCATTACCTAGAAAAATACAAGAACACTACTAATTATTTCCACAGAAATGATCTCATATTTATATGGAGACTGTAACTGCTTGTCCACTTGAAGACAGAAATATAATTACAGCATTTTTACAGAAAAGGTTGCCCTTCACATCAAGAGCGATAGTAATTATTATCTCTGAGTCATACTGAGGATCAGGTTCACACTCTCCTATGACAGCTTGAGGAAACTGAGCAATTTGCAATTTACCTAATGACACAATCACATTCTGTTCCGTTGGTTTCAGTCTCCTCAATTTATAACAAGCTCCCGGTCATTAAAAAGCATTTACAAAAACACCAATTTGTGGCACATTACTCAAATCAAAATCATCTGCAGTAGTTTTACATAAATCTGAGTACTTGTGTAAAAGTAACGACATTTACTTATTCATTTACATCTTCTACAATTTTCCTTTGCATTATGAATACATCCAACATTCAGCAACCAAACTGGATCTGTGTGCATTTCAAACAAATGGTGATAATGTTGAAGGCAAGAAATTTAGCTTCCACGGTACAATTGGAGTCAATGAATTTTGGACTGGTGCAGGAGAAATAGGTTCCCACCTCTGTTTTTCCTAAAGGAATTAACTGCTCATGGATTTTGGTTCCACAGCAGCTGAAAGCCCTCCAATGGTTGGGCAAAAAGGCCCCGAGGGTCAGGGGCTCCATGATTGCAGAAGGTCAATGCAGGTGAGTCCAAATAGGTCCTCACCAGATAGTTGCATACTCTTATTTACAGCAATAATCAGGGGAACTCTGTTGCATTCTTCTCTTCCTTAACTCCAACTATTGAGGTCAACTCTAGTGCCTTTCAGTTAAAATAAGCATGAACTAGGGGTTTTCCTCCTCTGTTCCATTTCTGAAGCCCATCTCCACCCTTCCATCAGAGAAACCACCATCAGTCAGGATTGGAACATAGGATTCAAAAAGGGCATCTGATAAGAGGCCACGTTACTACAAAAGATAAGAGCTCTTAATTTCTTTTGTTCATTCATGGAAGATGGGTGTCGCTGGCTGACCAGCATTAATTGACCACTCCTAGTTGCCCTCGAGAAGGTGGTGGTGAGCTGCCTTCTTGAAACACAGCAGTCCACATGTTGTGGGTTGACCCACAATGATGTTAGAGATGGAAGTCCAGGATTTTGACCTGCGGCTACAAAGGAACAGCAATATATTTCCAAATCAGGATGGTGAGTGGATTGGAGGGGAACTTGCATGTGGTGATGTTCCATGTATCCGCTGCCCTTGTTCTTCTAGATGGAAGCAGTCATATGTTTGAAAGGTGCTGTCTGAGGATTTTTTGTGAAATGCTGCAGCGCATCTTACAGATAGTATACACTGCTGCTACTGAGCAACAATGATGGAGGGAGTGAATGCAGTGCTAATCAAGCAGGTTACTTTGTCCTGGATGGTGTCAAGCTTCTTGAGTGTTGCTGGAGCTGTACCCATCCAGGCAAATAGGGAGTATTCCATGGTTGGGGGGGGTAATATAACTTAACTTGATTTAAATATACAAGATCCTAAGGAGTCTGGAAAGGGTTGATGCAGAGATGCTGTTTCCTTGTGCTGCAGAGTCAAGGACTGGGGGTCACTGTTTAAAATAAGGGGTCACCCATTTAGGTCAGAGATGAGGAGCATTTTTTTTCTCTCACAGGGTTGTGCATCTTTTGAACTCTCTTCCTCAAATGGCAGTGGAAGCAGATTATTTGAATACTTTTAAGGCAGAGCTTGACAGATTCTAGATAAGGGGGGAGGGGTGAAAGGTTATCAAGGGTAGGCAGAAATGTGGAGACAAGGTTAAAATCAGATCAGCTATAATTTTATTGAATGGCAGAGCAGGCTCGAAGGGCTATGTGGCCTACTCCTAATTCCGATATTCATACGTATGTTTACATTAGCATGGATAGAGAACTGATTAGTTCACAGTAGTCAGACAGTTGTGATAAAGGGGTCATTTTTCAGGTTGACAAATTGTAACCACAGTGCAACAGGGATCAGCCTCTACAATTTACAATCTATATCAATCAATGACTTGGATGAAAGGATCAAGTATATGGTAACTAAATTTTCTGATGATTCAAAGCCATTTGTGAAGAGGACACCAAAAACTTGCGAAGTGATACAGACAGGCTGAGAGAGTGGGTAGAAATTTGGCAGATGGGAGTACAATATTGGAGAATGTGAACTTTTCCACTTTGGCAATAATAGGACAATAGAATATTACTTAAGTGAGAGAGATGGAAGAACTAGCAGTACAGAGGGATATGGGTATCCTGGTATATGAATCACTAAGAACTTGCAAGCACATATGCTAAGTGTTTAAAGCAAATGGAATGCTGGCCACTATTGCAAGGCAGTCTGTTTCAAGTGAAGAGAGGAGTACAACAAGGCTGAGCAATGTTTCCAAAATTATTCAATCTGTACACAGAACAAATAGAGTTTAAATGTACTTGCAGGGATTAAAATTGAAGGTAAGAACATAAGCACATTGATGACACAGTGCTACATGCAGAATTAGAAGCAAAATATTGTAGGTTAAGTGAACCCAAAGTTTAGAATATGTATTGAATACAAACACCAAAAGGACCAAAATGATACTAGTTAGAAGGAACGCACTAGAAGAAATTACACTGAAGATTGAAGGAAAAGGCGTCACACTGGAACAAGTCGAAAAGTTTGATTATTTACAATAAATGATAGCAAAAATGGGCAGATGTAATGCCAAAGTTAGAATGATAAAACTAACCTGAAGTAGCTTTTTGAAGATGAAGGATATGTTAACAAAAAAACTTGACCTTGTAACAAGGAATAAATTAATAAGATTTCACATTCTATCCACTTTCCTGTATGTCTCAGAAACCTGGATAATAAATAAATACGTGTGAAAGAAAATAAAGATCTTTGAAATAAGGAGGAAGTCAGGCTACAGCAGATGGTTGAGAATGGTGCAAGATAGACGAGCATGACGCACCATGACAGCAGATCTACTGGTAATATTTGCAAAACCAAAAACAGAAAATGCTACAAAATCTCAGCAGGTCTGACAGCATTTGTGGAGAGAGAATAGAGTCAATGTTTTGAGTCTGGATGATCCTTCGTTAGAACTGACGAAAGGTCAACCAGATTCAAAATGATTGCTCTGACAAAGGGTCATCCAGTCGCAAAACATTGGCTCTATCCTCTCTCCATAAGTGCTGTCAGACTTGCTGAGATTTTTCAGCATTTTTCTGTTTTTGTTTCAGATTCCAGCATCCATAGTATTTCGTATTTGCAAGGATTGGCAACCACGAGTTAGTATAGAACAAACTATAACACTTTATTTACAAACAAATAAATATACAGAGTACTTTCACGATGTTAACACTTTCCAGCTCTACAATCTACTCTGGCTGCAAAAGCTTATCCTCTTCACCGAGATCCCTGTGCTCGTTCGCCATTAGACAATCAGGTCACGTGACCCTCCTGCTGTACTATCCTTAAAAGGGCCAGCTACTGCAAGTAGCTACAAGCAGCACTGCAATAGGAATGTAAAAGTAGGGAAGTCTTGCTCCAACTATAACGGGCCTCAGGGAGACTGCATCTGGGGTATGGTGTACAGTTTTAAGAATATATTTGCATTGGAAGCAATTCAGTAGAGATTCATTTGTCTAATCCCAGGGATGAAGGGGTTGTCTTATAAGGAAAGATTGAGCAGCTTTGGCCCATAATCAATGAAGTTCAGAAAAATATGAGGCGATTTTAATGAAAAATAAAAGATTCTGAGGAAATATGATAGGATTGATGCAAAAAGGATGTTTCCTCTTGTGAGGAAATCCAGAAGTCAGGAGCACAGTTTAAAATGAAGGGATGTCCCATTTAAGGCAGTGATGAAAAAGAATTTTCTCTTTCAGAGGGTCACCAGACTTTGGAATTCTTTTGCAGAGAGCAGTGAATGCTGGGTCACTGAATATATTTGAGACCAAGTTAAATGGATTTTTGAAAGACAGTAAGTCAAGGGTTTTGGAAGGGCTTCAGAGAAAAGGCAGTGGGACAATGGAACTAGCCGAGTTGTTCTTTCAGAGAGCCAGCATAGACAAAACAAAAGGCCTCCTTCTTTGCTATAATGCAGATAAAAAGGTGTTTGAAAGGTCGACAGCCCTCAAAGTAAAAGGCACTTGTTGATGACAAGTAGCCAATTGAGTGAATTAAGGATGAGAATTGTAGAGGCTCTGGCCACAATTCTCCAGTTACATAGAACATAGAACACCACAGCACAAACAGGCCCTTCGGCCCACGAGTTGCGCCGATCACATCAACACCTACCAACCTACAGACCTATCTATAACCCTCAATCTCATTAAACCCCATATACTCATCCAGAAGTCTTTTAAAAGACCCCAGCGAGTTCGCCTCCACCACCACTGACGGCAGCCGATTCCATTCACTCACCACCCTCTGAGTGAAAAACTTACCCCTAACATCACTTCTGAACTTCCCTCCTTGCACCTTAAATCTGTGTCCTCTCGTAGCAACCATTTCAACCCGGGGAAATAGCCTCTGAGAGTCCACCCTATCTATTCCTCTCAACATTTTGTAAACTTCTATCAGGTCCCCTCTCAACCTTCGTCTCTCCAGGGAAAAGAGTCCCAGCTCCCTCAACCTAACTTCATAAGGCATGCCTCCCAGTCCAGGCAACATCCTTGTAAATCTCCTCTGTACCCTCTCAATAGCTTCTACATCTTTCCTATAGTGAGGCGACCAGAACTGCGCACAATACTCTAAATGAGGCCTGACAAGGGTCTTATAAAGTTGCAGCATTACCTCCCGACTCCTAAACTCAATCCCTTGATTAATGAAGGCCAGTACACCATATGCCTTCTTGACCACCTCCTCCTGCGAGGCCGATTTAAGAGTCCTGTGGACCCGGACCCCTAGATCCTTCTGCTCTTCAACACTACTCAGACTTCTGCCCTTGATAGTGTACTCATTCATCCCGTTGGTTCTGCCAAAATGGACGACTACACATTTATCCGCGTTGAAGTCCATCTGCCACTTCTCCGCCCAGTCCTGCATCCTATCTATGTCCTGCTGCAACTTTTTCCATCCTTCCAGACCATCCACAACACCACCGACCTTAGTGTCATCAGCGAACTTACTTACCCATCCCTCCACTTCCTCATCCAGGTCATTTATGAAAATGACAAACAACAAGGGTCCCAGAACAGATCCTTGAGGCACTCCGCTGGTGACTGACCTCCATTCAGAAAAAGCCCCATCCACAACCACTCTCTGCCTTCTGCAGGCAAGCCAATTCTGGATCCACAAGGCCAAAGGCCCTTGGATCCCATGCCCTCTCACCTTCTCAAGAAGTCTTGCATGGGGGACCTTATCAAACGCCTTGCTGAAGTCCATGTACACTACGTCCACGGCACTTCCTTCGTCAATGTGTTCAGGCACATTATCGAAGAACTCAACTAGGCTTGTAAGGCACAACCTGCCCTTGACAAATCCATGCTGACTATTCCTGATCATGTCAAACCTCTCCAAATGTTCGTAAATCTTGTCCCTCAGAAGCCTCTCCATCAGCTTACCAACTACTGAGGTCAGACTCACCGGTCGGTAATTTCCCGGGCTATCTCTGTTCCCTTTCTTGAAAATAGGAACTACATCCGCAATCCTCCAATCCGCCGGAACCTCTCCCATCTCCATTGACGACGCAAAGATCATCGCCAGGGGCTCTGCAATCTCTTCCCTCGCCTCCCACAGTATCCTGGGGTACATCCCATCTGGTCCAGGTGACTTATCTACCTTGATAGAATTCAAAAGTTCCAACACATCCTCCTCCTTAATATTCACGTACTCAATCTTTTCCATCTGCTGCAAATCCATAACAAAATCTCCCAGATCAGCTTCCACTGTGAATACTGAGGCGAAGTACTCGTTAAGCACCTCTGCCATTTCTTCTGGTTCCACACAAACCTTTCCCCCTCACCTTTTATAGGTCCTATCCCTTCTCTTCTTATCCTTTTACCTTTCACATATTTATAGAAGGCCTTGGGATTCTCCTTAATCTTACCCGCCAAGGTCTTCTCATGACCCCTCCTGGCTCTCCTAATTTCCCTTTTAAGTTCCTTCCTACAGTCCTTATACTCCTCAAGATCTTTAACCTCTCCTAATTCCCTGAACCTCTTATACACCTTCCCTTTCTTCCTGACTAGGTTCAACACAGCCTTTGTGCACCACGGTTCCCGCGACCTACCAAAACCCCCAGTTCTCCTTCAATATAGGGGTGCTGCCAGTGGATCGGGGGACTGCAAATGTTACAGCCTGTTTCAGATGAGGGGAGACCTGGCAACTGCAGGCAGTAAGCCTAACATCAGTGATGAGGAAACTTTCAGAATAAAATTCATTTGTAATGAGAAACGTATAGGTTAATAAACAAAAATCAGCATGGACTTGTTCAAGAAAAATTGCACTTGACCAATGGGACTGAGTTCTTTGATGAAGCGACAGGATGCATTGATAAGGGTAGAGCTGTTGATCATGTAGTTTTTATTCATTCACAGGATATGAGCTTTGATGGCTTAGTCAGGATTTACTGCTCATCCCTAATTACCCTTGAACTGCTGCAGTTCCTGTGGTGTAGGTACACACATTACTTGGACAGTTGAATCTTCTGAAATAGCACTGTTGGCCTTGACTCTAGAGATACAATGCTAAATGGGTCAACTTTTCATTTACACCCAAATGTAAATGTAATTACTAAGTTTAGACAGACCCAGATGAAATGCTGCTGGCACTCAATTTTCCAAGTGAGGTTATTGACAAATTTTTGGGTGCAGATGAGTGAGGAGTTACAATCCATCAGATAGTTTACCCACCAACTTCCCACTTCGATTCTGTTCTTTCTGACTTTTACTGGCATTTCCGAACAAAACCAATAGGATCTTCCTTTAAATATGCAGATCAAGGTCTGATGATGAGACATGACCCAAATGCAATTCTAACTCTGGAGTGAATAGGAAAGCAATCACTTCTTTCCTACAAGATTAAAGCCTGCCAGAAGAAGCCACACACAATGTAATCATTTTAAGGAGTTTGGGTCCCATTTCCCCAAATTCCAACCACTAGCCCCCCCCTCCCCAAACTCCCTTCTACAAAACAGTCCCAAGAACACCAGACTTCCAAACCAATGGTTCAAGTGCTGGAGGCCTCATTCTGCCACAGGTGTATCAATTTAACTGTTTTCTGCAGGAAGTTAATATCAAGCTCTTTATGTATAGAAATCAAAAGAGAAAATGTTGGAAAATCTCAGCAGGTCTGGTAGCATCAATAAGGAGAGAAAAGAACTGATGAGTCCAAGTGACACTTTGTCAAAGCTAAAAAGCATAGAAAATGGGAGATATTTATAGTGCAGGGGGAGGGAATGAAAGATGAATCATAGCCACAGAAACCAGGGGAAAAGGCTGCTAATGGCTGTCCATAGAGAGAATAAAAGGGTGAATGGCCAACCAGCAGAGAAGCTGTAAGCTATGACAGATGGAAATGTTGGAGGAGCGGGGGGAGAAATGAGATTGAGGTAGAATGTAGAAAAGGGTATGTGGGGGGGAGAAAGGGTAAGGGAAGGGGGGAGAAAAGATAAAGGAAGGGGGATGAAGTAGGGGAGAAGGAAGGAAGGAGTTGAGCGGGAGTAGTGGGAAGAAAATGTAAAGAACAACCATAAAGAAATAAAAGGTAGAGAACAGTAAAAAAAACAAACAAAATAGAATGAAAACAAAGGGGGCCGAGCAAATCATCTGAAGTTGTTGAATTTGACGTTGAGACCAGAAGGCTATAAAGTGCCTAGCCGGAAGATGAGACGCTGTCCTTCCAGTTTGCATTGAGTAAACTAGAGGAATTGTCAACTTTACACTGGAGAGAGAATCTGTCTCTCCTTACAGATGCTGCCAGACCTGCTGAGATTTTCCAGCATTTTCTCCTTTGGTTTCAGATTCTAGCATCTGCAGTAATTTGCTTTTATCTTTATGTATAAATTTGGACGTGTCAAGGGTGCAGATTCGTAGTAAAATAACTGCAAGAAGTTACATTTGAGTTCAAGGGAAGTGTCACAATAGGGCAAATACATTTCTGAAAACCTTTGGAAAAAGTCAGCGGGTATCTCCACCCACACAACCAAAGCTGAAGGTGCAAGGGACTACAAAACAGGAAAAGATAGGCCAAACTTCAGGAACTGAAGCTGAATACACATCTAATCTTTTATACCCGCTGAAGGTAGGGCTGCACAAAGTGATTGAGAAGGGTGAACCTCTCCATCAGTATCATTCCACACAGCTAAAATCTAATATTGCTTGTGTTGCAGAATGTCTGCAAGGAGATGGAGCCAAAGCATTTGGGACAGTGAATGTGCTGATCTCGCACTTTATCAGTAGATGCCATTGCCATGAATGACATCGTGTTGTATTCAGCTCTCAGCTAACCAGGTCCAGCAAGAATTATGGATTTATTTGCAAGTACAGGCAAACTGGTTCCATTGACCTCTGAACTCTCTGGAATGCCTCATTACACATGGTGGCAATGAATTTGTGAAATGCTGTAATTAAGGTGTTGCAGAGGAAACATGAACTATTAAAGTCAGTCAAGTATTCACATCATGTAATGACATCGCTAAGTCTGTCAATCCAGCTGTTTCTGGAACATGAGCCTTAACCTGCACTAATGGCACATGAAAGCAAGATCTACTCAGCTCTGCCTGCAGATGTGGACACCAGAGTGTCTTGTGCGTCATCTGATCTGCCTGACGTCTCCTCTTTCTAGAATGCCAAACAGGGAGATTCCCATGAGGAAATCCATTGACGAAACATAAATTGCAATAATTGATACAAAGACTCATGAGAATTATTAAATTAATTAACTATTAACGGGAAAAGAATAAAAACAAGAGAGAAAACTGTTCTGAGATTGCTTTTCTCTAGTGCTGTACTGTTTCCAATTTCTCAGTACACTTCTGTCACGTTGCAACACAAGACTGACTGCTTCACACAGATCAAAATGACATTTGGTTGCCTGAAAAATGTAATGATCATAATCTCAAAACTAGTATTGAAATGAATTGCCAATGCTGGAACTAAGCATTTCCTTTGTAACTGGTCTTATCCAACAGAAAGTATGTCAAGGCTCAAGATAGGTAGAGTTCCACCTTACGAATCCTTCCTCTGATCGTTCACCTCATATGTCTCAACTATGAAATGCCAATTTGTTCTGACTTTTTCTGGCTCAGTGCTGCTTTCATTCTTCTATCTTTGGGCTTCATCCCAAAAGCATTTTGTTTCATTTATCTATATTTCAAAGTGAAAACTTAAGTCATGCCAATGAATCAAGTGATGAATCTATCAGGCACAATATAAATTACCTGATCAACGTAAAAGGCTGTTCCTGCTCGGATCTCCCTACGCTGTTTAAGGTCTGTCTCAGTGGTATCCCTGGATAATGCCATGTACTCCACCTCTCGCTTAGTCAGCTCCTGTGGGAATTAAATTAGTCAGCACATGTTTAATAGCATAACAAACCCACAACTACATAGAAGTACAACACAGAAACAGGCCATTTGGCCCAACCAATCCATGTCATTTCCGCTCTGCTCAAAGTTCCTCTCATCCAACTCGATCAGCACTACCCTCTATTCAATCCTCCCTCATATTCTTCTCCATTTTTCCCTTCAATGCAGCTAAACTATTTGTCTGAACTACACCCTGTGTAACAAATATCACATCGTTAGCACTCTCTACACAAAGAAGCTTCCTCTGAGCTCCTATTGGATTTCTTGGTGACTATTTATAAATTTATTACTTCTAGTTTTGCTCTTCCCCACAAGGCTCTCTCTGTGTCTACTCTATCACAGCCTTTCATAATTTCGAAAATCTTGAGTAAGGCACTTCACAAGAGTGTCAGTAGGGAAAAAGTATTGAGTAAACTACTGGGATTAAAAGCGGACAAGTACCCAAGGCCTGATGGCCTACATCCTAGAGTCTTGAAGGAAGTGGCAGCAGAGACAGTGGTTATAATATTGCAAACTTCTCTGGCTTCTGAAAGGTTCCAGTGGATTGGAAAATGGCTAATGTAACAGTTCTGTCCAAAAAAAGGAGAAAGGCAGAAAGTAGGAAATTATAGACCATTTAGTTTATCATCTGCCCTTTGGAATCGTTGGAATCCATTATTGAGCAAGTAGTAACGAGCCATTTACAAGTCAAAATGCAATCTAGCAGAGCCAGCATGGTTTTATGAAGGGTAACTCATATTTGATTAATTTGCTAGTAGATAATGGGAGTCCGGTATATATTGTGTACCTGGACTTCCAGAAGGCATTTGATAAGGTGCTGCACAAAAGATTAATAATCAAGGTAAGGTCCCACAGAATTGGGGGTAATATGTTAGCTTGGATAGAGGATTGGCTACACAATAGAAAACAGAGAGTGGTATGAATGGATGTTTGGGCAGCTGGCAAGCTGTAACTCATTGTGTGCCACAGGGTTCGGTCCTCAATCTCCAACTATTTACATTCAGTGTTAACAACTTAGATGCAAGGATAGACTATACTACAGCCAAATTTGCACATGACATTAAAATTGTTGGGAAAGCAAGTGGCAATGAGGAAATAAGAAACTTACAAATGGATATGAGCAGGTTAGGTGAGTGGGCCAAAATTTGGCAGATGAAATTTAACATGGATAAGTATGAGGTTATCCATTTTGGTCAGAGGAATATAAAGGCAAATTATCTAAATGGAGAGCAACTTCAAAATGCTTTGGTGGATCTGGGTGTCCTTGTGCATAAATCACAGATAGTTTGCAGGTGCACTAAGTAAAAAGGAAAGCAAATGGAATTTTATCATTCATTGTTAATAGAATAGAGTTTAAAAGAAGTGAAGGTATTGGTGAGACAACATCTGGAGTACTGGGTACAGTTTTGGTCCTTGGTCTTGAGGAAGGAGGGAAATGCATTAAACGCAGTCAGAAAAGGTTCACTAGATTGATTGCAGGGATGAAGAATTGGTCTCATGAAGAGAGATTGAGCAGTTTAGGCCTATACTCGCTGGAGTTTAGAATAATGTGAGAAGATCTAATTGAAATATATAAGAGGCTAAAGGGGATATTTCCCCTTGTTGGACATCCTGGAACAAGAGGCCATAGCTTTAGGCTTAGAGGTGGACCTAAGAAAAGAGGAATTACTTCACTCAAAGGGTGATGATTCTGCGGAATCCTCTACTCCAGAGTGCAGTGGAAGCCCGAACACTAAACAAATTTGAGGAGATAGATAAGTTTTTAATGAGTAGCGGGATGAAGTTATGTGGAGGGAGCAGGAAGCTGGAGATAAAGCTGGGATCTGATCAGCCATGTTTGTATTGAATGATGGAGCAGGTTCGAGGGGCTGGTCTGCCTACTCCGACATCTGAGTTCTTGTTAAGCAAACTCTGACCCTGAGATTTGTAAGGAGATATTAGAACAAATAACCAAGGGTTAGGTTTTAAGGAGCATCTTAAAGGAGAAAGGAGAGGTAGAGAGACGGTGATATAAAGAGAGGGAAGAAATATTAACTTGGGATCAAAGCCAGTACACAGCAATTTTGAACCAGAATAATAAAATGCAAGAGATGTAAATTGGCTCACAAGGTGAAAGACACAGGAAGATAAAACAGCGGAAGCTAATTAACACTCATCTTTATTCAGTGATCATCTGTGCTAAATCCTGACAAACATTTTGTAACAGGTTTCCTAACTCCAGTTCTAGAAATCATTTGTCAAAATTATTAAAATTATGCAGAGAAAACGATTTTTAAAATAATCACCATCATTCATGACAACTTCAAGTTACGAAAATTACAGAAATCTGCAGCTCATAAGCATTCCAACATTTCAGGTTTACAGAATAACTAAATCCTTTTTTATAAATTGAGCAATTCTACAGATTGATCCATGCTGGTTCCAGCTGGACGAATATTGTGCAATAATATTTAACAATTGATTTCCCGATCAAAACCACCACTTTCATGACAGTCATGAAGTTTGAGTCTGGGGAAAAAAATCTCAACAATGACAGCAACCAGGATGTAGACTTGTGAGAATGGATTTGGATACAGTACGTTTATAGGGGCAGATTCAATGAACCAAGTAGTTTTGTCAGCCCATGTGCTCTTAGAACTGTTCGCATAAATCAAATAATGTGCTATTTTAGTTTGGTGCTCCATAGAAAGAACAATCAAGCAGCAAGATGTTGTTGTTACACAACTGTCCCTTAGATATCTGATATATCTGACACTACTGATAAAACAAAGAGAAGGTGGTGATAAATTCCAGGTCTTTCATAAGATATAATTTTGATTCATCTCTGTTCAAAAATTTTCATGGACATTATTGTGGGCTAGTGTACTACAATCGCATTGAACAAGAGGCAAACACATTCAAACAGTGAGGAAGGCTGAACCAAAACAAAAATACTGGAAATACTTGGCAAGTCTGACAGCATCTTTGGAGAGACAGAGTTAGTATTTCAGGGCTATGACTTTTTACATTTGGCTGATCTTAATGATGTTAAGCCAATTCATCAGTTACCCTCAAACTCCTACACTGAAGTTTGGACTTGAATAAAATGTGCCTCCTACATCCTATTTAATACTAAGTATTGTTCACTGCATCCTTCTTCTCTGCCTGACACGGGCTAGCCACTTGCCCAGTTAGGCAAAAATTTTAAGTTGCTCATCTTCATCGTCAAATCCTTTCACAGATTCAACCCATGCTACCTCTGCAACATTCTTCAACTGCAGTTTCCTCCCTGTCCTCCTCTGATCTCCTATACATCCCCATTTTCTCTGCTCCATTATTGGTTGCAAAGTCTTCAACAGTCTCAGTTAAAGCTGCTTTGTGGAACTTATTCACTTCTGTCATTATTCCTATCTATCCATTTAAAACATCAGTCAAAGGTCACCAGTTGGATTGAGTCTTCAGTCACTTTTCCTAACTCCCTCATAAGGGGTGGGAGATAATTCTTTTCTTCTGTCATGCGCAGATATCTTGCATTAAAGGCAATGTATTAATGCAAATTGTTAAAATGGTGGTCAGAGACTGTTGATATCTGTAGCAATTGAGTCCTTTAGTAGAGGGGTGGAAGCCAAAAGCCCAAGTTCCAGTGGCACAACAGATCACTCCTGGTCCAAGTGAAGACAATGACCTTCCCTTATGCAGTCTGCTTGTCTACTTCAGCTTGAAGTACAATTTGATTTGTGCATCAACTTCATTGAAGTCTGATTCGATATCGCTGTACAGAAACTGGAAATGGGACAAGGATGAGCAGCAGGACATCAACATGTGTGAATGACTTCACTCAAGCTCAACTCAAAAAGCATCTTGATAAATCCTTGCCTGTGGAAATCAGACAGAAATTTTTCCTGCAACTGTGCTAGATTTGTCTTTGTTTTTAATCCCTTTCAGCAGGTAATCATTCCCAGCCATAATACTCAATTCCTTCATGGTGTGGGGTAGCCTTGGAGGACACAGTGTCTTTCTGGCTTGTCAATTTCAGATTTTGGAATGGCATCTTGAGTTGTCATTTGACAGTGAATACAAAAGAGAAGGTTGAAGACTGCACGGAAATTAAAGAGAGCACATTAAATAGTGAAGGCAATGTCTTCAGGTTAGGCAAGAGCAGGGCAGAGAGCGAGGGAAGTCTAGACTAAACTTCATTTTTTTCAATGCAAGAGGCCTGACAGGCAAGGCAGATGAATTCAGGGCATGGATGGGTACATGGTGCTGGGGTACTATTACTGAAACATGGCTAAAGCAGGGACAGGACTGGCAGCTCAATATTCCACAGCACAGATGCTATAGAAAGGATAGAACAGGAAGTAAGAGAGGAGAGGGAATTGCGTTTTTAATCAGGGAGAACATCACGGCAGTACTGAGAGAGGATATTTCTGACGGTTCACCCACTGAATCTAAATCAGTAAAACTGAAAAATAATTAGAGGGTGATCAATTTGATAGGATTATACTATCAACCCTCAAATAGTCAGAGGGAAATTGAAGAGCAAATATGTAAGGAGATTACAGGTAGCTCCAAGAAAAATATGGTTGCAATAGTAGGGGACTTTCCCAACATTGACTGGAACAGCCATAGTATTAGAGCTTGAATGGAGAGAAATTTGTTCAGTGTATTCAGGAGGAATTTCTCATTCAGTATGTGGATGGCCGGCTAGAGAAGAGGCAAAACTTAATCTCCTCTAGGGAAATAAGGAAGGGCAGGTGATAGAAATGTTAGTGAGGGATCACTTTTGGATCAGTGACCATAATTTCATTTGTTTAAAGATAGCTATGGAGAATGTTAGGTCTGGCCCAAAGTTAAAATTCTAAATTGGGGCAAGGCCAACTTTAATGGTACGAGACAGGAACTTTCAAAAGTTGATTAGGAGAGCCTGTTGGCAGGCAAAGGGACAGCTAGTAAATAGGAGGCTTTCAAAAGCATGTTAACCAGGGTTCAGGTTAAGCACACCATTTGTAGAGTGAGGGCATTTCCTTCCCTAAAGGGCATAAGTGAGCCAGATGGGTTTTTCCGACGATTGACAACGTTTTCACAGTCATCAGTAGATTCTTAATTTCAGATAGTTTTTATTGAACCCAAATTCCACCAGCTGCCATGGCAGGATTCCAACCCAGGTCCCCAGAACATTTGCTGAGTTTCAGGATTAATAGTCTAAATTACACTACTAGGCCATTGCCTCCCTCTTTGTCAAATGCACGAATTGGAATTTTTACTGTTCACATTTACCCCTCACCAGCTCTGCGAGATGTAGGATGTGCTGAATTTATGTCACATCTGCAGCCATTGATTCCTTTATTGAAGTCCAACCATTTCAGCAGTTCTTCTGGATCATGGATGACTGTACCATGGATAATGGCAGTGGCTTGTTCCCATTGTCACCATCATTGTTATCTTCAACTTGCTGGACATCTTGAGGATTTGGCTTTATTATACCGGCTTATATTTGATCATTTGTCATTGCCTCGTTGGTGGCTTCTTTGATGTCAATACACAGAGGAACTTGGCACTTCAATTAGACAAGAGGCTACCATCTTGTCTAAATCATTTATGAAGCATTTCTGTTTGAACAACATTCTGAAATATGTTCTGAAATGATAAATTTACATGAAAATGTTGTGGTCTCTGAAAGACCTGTGTCTCTACCAATACACACATTATAATAGACCATGTTGCAGCAGGTTCCCAATGCATTTCAATACTTCCTGTTTATTATGGAATCATTCAGCCCATCGAGTTTGTACTGACCACAATTAGCCTCCTCTCCTCCTTCCCCAGTTTGACCAAAGCTCTGCTGCCCTTACCCCAACCTGTATCCTAAGGATAAAGGATTAACTCATTACTCCAGTCTTCATTGTCTCAAACTCTGGCCACAAATTTAAAATTCTGATCTTTTTAAAATTCGTTGATGGCATCATCCCTTCTTATCATTGTTACCTCGTCCAACCATGCAAGTCCCACTGCTCCGAGATCTATCCCCAGCAATCTTGCCTGCCCTGTCATAACCTCATTTCATGAGCACCACTTCCACCTTGTGCCCTACTAGTTAAGACCACGTTTTCAATCAACTAAAGTTGAACACCTTCTGGAATTTCATAGAATTGTAGAAATTGTTCCAGGAAAATCTCTTCCCACTCTCTCCTCCTTCAAGACCCTCCTTAAAACCCATCTTTTTGATTTTGTCATCAGCCTTAAGACTCATGATTCTTATTTTTCCTCGATGCCTCCATGAAACAGACTGTTTTTGCTTCAAATGTGTCCTGTAAATACAAGTTGCAATTGTTCCACCTCTACAGGGCTAGACAGAAGCCCATAACACAGGTTTGGCATTCACTCCATGACTTCACCATGTGTAGTGCATAAATGAGAGAGAATTAAGTCAACCTGTTGAGCATTAAGACATCATTTGGTAGATTGAACCAGGGCAGGACTTACTCAGTTAATGGTAGGGCGTTGGGGAGAGTTACAGAACAAAGAGATCTCAGGATACATGTTCATAGCTCCTTGAAAGTGGAGTCACTGGTGGACAGAGTGGTGAAGGAGGCATTTGGCATACTTAGTTCCATTGGTGAGAACACTGAATATAGGAGTTGGGGCGTCTTGTTGAAGTTGTACAAGACATTGGTAAGGCCACACTTGGAATAATGTATGCAATTCTGGTCACTCTATTATAGAAAAGATATTATTCGACTAAAAAGAGTGCAGAAAAGATTTACTAAGATGCTACCAGGACTTGAGGGATTGAGTTATAAAGAGAGGTTGGATAGACTGGGACTTTTTTCTCTGGAACATAGGAGGCTGAGAAGTGATCTCATAGAGGTCTATAACATAATGACGGCATAGATCAGATAGATAGTCACTATATTTTCCCGAAGGTTGGGGAGTCTAAAACTAGAGGGCATTGATTTAAGGTGAGAGGAGAGAGATACAAATGTGTCCAATTTTCTCACACAGAGGGTGGTGAGTGTCTGGAACAAGCTGCCAGGGGTAGCAGTAGAGGCAGATACAATTTTGTCTTTTAAAAAGCATTTAGACACTTACATGGGTATGATGAGTATAGAGGGATATGGGCCAAATGCGGGCAATTGGGATGAGCTTAGGGGTTTTAAGAAAAAGGCAGCATGGACAAGTTAGACTGAAGGGCCTGTTTCCATGCTGTAAACCTCTATGATTCTATCAGTTCAAAGAAGTAATGACATTTCTATTCCCCACAAAACTTGCATTCATTCTATCCAGGGCAGATACACCTTCCCAGCTGCAGGTAGTCATCACAACACAGGTCAGGTTAGCCGTGCCACCAAATATATATCTTTTTCAAATTGGTGGGTAGCTCCCCTGAAATGAGCTGATGATTTTCACATTATCTCAATACACTATTACCCAAGAACGAACAGAGTGCCCAAACAAAGATTATACACACTGTTCTGATTTACTTTGTCTTTAGAGTTAGAGAGAGATAGAAAGTAACCAAAACATGCTTGAGACGATAACTTCGAAGTATAGTCACTACTGTTGCATGATTGAATCACACAGCACCAAAACCATTCTCAACAGCAATTAGGGATCGATCTGGTCTTACCAGTGAAGGTAACATTTCACAAATGAATTTTTAATAATTCAGGCCATCAGCATCTGCTTCATTTGAAAGAACTATACAACTGAATCTGCTTACACAGGCCTTTTAGACAGAATTCTAGGTTATAACACACTGCATAAGAGGGATTCTCATCATCCATCTAGCATTTTTGTGAATTAACTCAAACCTGTGTCCTCTCATTACTAATCTTCCTTCCACTAAGAACAGTTTCTCTTCATCCAGTCTATCAAAACACTTCTTACCTTTCAACACCTTTCTCTGTTCTAACTTTATAATATGGCACTTAATCAAATTGAAAATTAGATACATGAAGTGTTTTATTTATTTGAAGATGAGAACCCAGGTGGCATACATAGACCTCACTTCCAATCACTGTACATTGCTCAGCTGGGGTAGTGACCCAGGCTGTGCAATTTATGGATGGTGGAGGTTGGAAGCGGGGATATCAACAAGAAGACTGCAATAGAAATCAAACCTCAAAATAATGGCCTGGATTTTGCAGTTGATAGTGAAGCAAGAGAACTGATCGCTGACCTTGAAAGAAAACCTCATCAAGTAATCCAGTGATCTCTCTGACAAGAACATTACCTCTCATACCATGGAACTGAATATAGCACAATCTGATGAAGATTCCCAACATCAAGCTGACATCATCAAACTGGGCAAGCAAGGAATCACACTGAAAAGTTCTCACAGACAGCCAGCCAGGAACTGAAAAGCATCCATAATTAAATCACATAAAAATTTTTACAGGGAGTGAAATAAAGATTGAGGCCTACACAATAAAAGCCAAATGTCATGAAAAGCTTTTTAAATTATTTAAGACATTTAATAATTAGTCATAATGGAGTCATTTTGCAACTTTCCATATACTTTGCCAGAACCAGATCAGTTGCTGAGCTAATTATTAACTCAATTGCCCTTAAAAACCCAGTTGCATCTCATTGAACCAGGTTATAATTTTTATGAGATTTCTAACAGCAATTTGAGAGCGCGGAAGGGGAAGTCCTTGTCATGCTAAAATGGTAGCAGGGATGAGAAGTCTCGGTTATTGGAGAAGATTTGTGCAGAGAAGATTAATGGAGATTTAATAGGCATGGTAAATTCTGAGGATTTTTTATAGGAGAAATTGCTTCCACTAGCAACAGAGTTGGTACTAAAATAAATGGCAAAAAGTATAATTATAAATAACAGGACACTGATCCCTCAATTTTAATTGTCTGCTCATCTCTGGAATTAAATTATCGGGAAAGATGCAAAACAAGAACCTCCCAGATGGCTTAACCAACTTTAACATTTTTTGATAGGAGTCCATACAATTGCTCCATACAAGCCGTTCACATCAGAAAGTTCCAAGACTGGGGGTTAAAATTTGAAAATAAATTAATAGGTCATTTCAGCTGAACAAAAAGAACTTGTGCCTTTACAGTGCCTTTATTCAAGTAACACATCACAAGACATTTCAAGTAGGAGAGGCAGAGACCTGCCTACATAAAGAAAGGAGAAGCCTAGAGGGAGGGAATTTGAGAGAAGCTGAATAAAACAATAGTGAATTTATTAACGAGTTCATTATTTAGCAGAAAACTAGGATTCAGCTAAAATATAGTTTCAATTGTGGGACATTTGGGAAGGAAATAGAACAGGCAATGCACATTTATTTATTTTTTAGTATAGGCTTACATTAATACTGCAAATTAAGGTACTGTGAAAATCCCCTAGTCGTCACACTCCAGCACCTGTTCGGGTACACTGAGGGAGAATTTAACAAAGCCAATGCACCTAACCTTTAGCAGGTGTGGACCAAATGAATTCAAAAAATAGATCAAAGACAGAGCCAAAAAAATAGGGTTTTAAAGATACTGAGGGAAGTAGCAAGGCACAATGATTAGGGAGGGATGCCTCAAGTTTGAGGTGAGGTCAGTCAATTAAGGAACGGCAGGAAGAGAAGATAGAGAGGAATGAGGGTTGGAGCATCATAGGGCACTTACAGGTTGGGCGAGGCCATGTTTTACTTAGTAAATAAAGCGGATTTTTGTTGCTAAGAAATCAGGGTAGACATATGGAGTAAGTTACCAGGATCACCCATTTGTAGCAAATGGAATTTTGTTTCACACGATCATTTGGGTACTGGACTACACAAAGATTGAATTACAAAGCCTGGCACACAATAATCACACAATTACAATTTGTTGATCAAATATCATTCATGCGTTATGCATTACCATTTCTGAGTTAATTTGATCCCAACTCTCCACATTCACGTCTACTGAAAAAAGGTGGCACAGTAGTTAGCACTGCTGCCTCACACTACCAAGGACTGAGGTCAGCTTTGGGTGACTGTGTGGAGTTTGCACGTTCTCCCCGTGTCTGCGTGGGTATCCTCCGGGTGCTCTGGTTTCCTCCCACAGTTCAAAGATGTGCAGGTTAGGTGGATTAGCCGCGCCCCTTAGTGTCCCAAGATGTGTAGCGATAGGGCTGGGTTAGAGCCTGGGTAAGAGTCGGTAAAGACTCGATCGGCTGAATGGCCTCTTCTGCACTGTTGAGATTCTATAATTCTACTCTCTGATTCAAAATTAACCACACATTGGCCATTTTACAGTTGCCACTGTAGTAAGTTGGTAACAGAAACTCCGCAGAAGTGTTGTGATGATCTTCACAAGTCATTGTAAAATGTATGAGGACATAGCCATCACCCTCTTAACCATATCATAAATTCACACGACATCCATTCAACATTGGTTCAGAGAGTTGGAACAATTGAGATTCAATAGCAGTTGCTTGCCTTTGTGCAACACAATTATGGGAGGCACCCATCTACCACGCTTTGTAAACTTCAACTTGCCCATGTCCTGTTCACACAATACTCTTGTGTTGTTGACTTAGGTTACCTGTCCAGCTTTGTTTTCAAATATTACCATAGCCTCACCCCTATTTATCACTGTAATCTCCTCCACCCTCAAAGATCTCCTGAGTTCCTCTAATTCTAGGTTTTTGCACGTCCCTAATTACAGTTGTTTCACTACGAGCAGCAATGCTTCCAGCTGCCTTGGCACTAAGCTCTAGAATTCCCTCCCTGAACTTCTTCAGCTTCAAGTCATGCCTTAACACCAAGCTTTTGCCTACCAGTCATAATATCTCTTATGCTTCATATTGTCAAATTTTATCTGATAAAGTTCTTATCAAGTATCTTGGGACATTTTACTCTGCTAAAAGCAGGTTAGAATCATAGAATCCTACAGTGCAGAAGGGGGCCATTCAGCCCATCAAGTCTGCACCATCTACAATCCACCCAGGCCCTATTCCCATAACCCAATGCATTTATCCTAGCTAGCCCCCCGACACTAACATGCACTTTAGTGTGGCTGATCCATCTAACCAATCCACCTATGTTGTTGTAAACGCGGCTGAGCATCTGGAGAGATACACGCCGTCGTTCAGTCAGAGCCTGACACTCGTAACAAATTGGAGTGAAATTCCACCCTATATTTCCAATGGAAGATGCTGAGAGGTGGCCAAATTGGAGAAACATAAGAGTATGATTGGTGCAGTAAGAACAGTCATGGGTGACTGAAGGGGAATACAGGTTAAGAAGGGACAACAGAGAAAAGAACAAGTGCAAACCACAGCACAAGAACAGATGGAGCAGGAAGGAAAGGAGCACTGGAGCTGGTATGGAACAAGAGTAAGACAGGATGAATTGAGTCCTAAATGAGTGAGATGATCCAGCTGTTTTTGTACTGTCTTAATTACTTAAGCCTCCAAAGTTACAGAAGGGTTCAATCAACTTCCTTCCCTACCACCTCTTAGCATTTTGGTCCCACTAGTGCAACCATCTTTCATTGGAATCAGAGTCATTTCAGGTAATTTGTATGGGAAATTTTATATTTTCATATTAGATATGAGGATAGGGGGGAAAAATTACCACTACAAAAATGTGAAAAGTGCACAGATGGGAAAGTATTTCACATTCCAGTGTTAAGCAATACACAATTTGTTAATGCAATACTATCAAAAGCTACAGTATAAAGAATAAAAGTGGACAGAGATTAATTTCAGCTGCCTTTTGGAGTGGAACTTTTTTCTCCCTATCCTCATGCCTAATACGAAATTATAAAATTTAAACTACTACCACAACAGAGTTCCTTAAAATATTGTGTTAAAAAAAAGCAAATACAACAGGGGCTTTCATGTGTAATGTTAAATCTGGATAAGTTTACATACATTAAAAGCTATAAATTATCCCACCAGTTTTTATTAATGTTAATCTTGGTGTTAATATTTTCAGCAGTAAAAGCGTATACAAACTTTCAGGCCAGCAAAGCTGAAGTCCATAACAGCTATGAAGAAAATAATTGCTTATTATAGGAAAAGTACAAAACTTAGAAACTCAATTGAATGAAAAAAGTGTTTATCACAGGTACATTCAAAGTTATGGAAGTTGCCTAAGTTTTTCATAAACTTCATGCACTGTAAATTATACATTTCTTCCAGTAAGCCTCCACAAAGTTGTCATGACTGTTAAAAATATTGTCATTTTATACCCTTCTGGCTATCTGTTTTGCTTTGCCTTTCACACCATCTGTTCATTTCTATTTCCATATGTCTCATTCATTTTCACTGAAATCTCTTTTGCCTGTCACTTGTCTCATTGTATTTCTCACAAGCTCTCTGCCTCCTGACTAACTGGATAACTGCTGTTCTTGTGTTCCTTCTATCAGCCTGTACTTCTCTGAATCCTGAGGCCCAAATGTAGTTCAGTGTGGTACCTTGGACTGATTGATTAAGGCATGTGGTCTGCCAGTTGAAGTGGCCACTAGGGAAAGCAAAGCAGAAACAATTTCTGTCACGCATGCAAAAGGCAATCAGGTACTATGCAGCATCCTCCCTGAACCTGGAACAAACCAAAAGGCTGCCAACAGGGTAGGTATCAAAAATGTGCAATCTCAGTCATCCAGACACAGATTCCTAAAGGAGCCTACTGAATGAATTTCCAAACTAAAATAGTCAACTTTATGTTCAAGTTAGAAGCATCTTTGTGAATTAGTATTTCAGTATTAAAAGTGCTTGTCATGCTATTAATTTTATTCTTTCTCGGTGGATATACAGAAGGACCTAAGAACAGATTACAGACCGATAGCTTTTCCTACTTGTCTGAGGCACTGCCACATTCACATTTAGTCAGATTCTTGGGCTTATTAGCACAATTAACCCTAAAGCAATTGGGTTCTTACTGTCCTACAGACATGTTGAGTTTTTGAGTTATGATGGATTTAGGAATGTGGATTGAGGACCACTGGTAAAAGAGAACTTTAAAATATGCTGATAGATATCCTGGCCAAACAACAAAATAGTGAAAACCAAAATGAATTCGCACATGGCCCAAAGTTCAGTTAAATAACTTAATCTGCAAAATGCAGGTACAGAGCTAATATGTGCAATTTTTACTGGTTCACTACTCTTTACTTTTTCAGAAGGTACTCATATTGATTTAATTTCCAGCATATCATTGTTACTCATTTCCACATATTGGTAAACTGCAAACTGGTTTCTTTACCACTAGCAAATTATTCTCCATGAAGAGAGTTAACAAACAGGAATGATGGTACAATATTAGCATACGAAAATTTTTTTAAAAAATGACTTACCAAATACTGCATAGCAACAGAGCGCCGTAAAGGACCGGGAGGTCCAATAAGGAACACATCTTGCCCCAGCAGATCTTTCTGCATGATCCATCGAAGGTGCTGTGCGAGTGCCTGAGGTATGGGTTCCAACACTGATGAGAATAAAAACTGATTTAATTATCGTCCTCATCCTCGCAACACAGCAGAGCAAAAAAGCAGCAGGATCTCAGAACTTGTAATGTTCATAGTGAAAATTGCACCAAAAATAACACAGCCCTGTAGAAAAATTAAACACACATTAAAACTATCTTGGATGGTGCATTATTATCATAAGAAAATGTTCCTGTGCTTTAGTTAGAGAGTAGGTGATTTGATGGGGTAGCAACAAATGTTCCAGAGCTTGTCCGATTGTCTGAGGTTGGAGAAGAATTTCACAAGACTGTTTTTTTCATCTCAGCTAATATGTTCTTATCAGCAAAAGATTTTAAGAAAAATAAGCAGAGTAGATCAAATGGCCTATTGAGTCAGTTATGCTAATACTATCATGGCTTCAATTATACAGTCCCGTCCATTCTTCAAATCACTTGATTCCCTGAGAGGCCCTGGGAGATCTTTGCCAGCCTTAAGTATATTCAACATGGAACCTGGAGGGCAGAGAATTCTGGAGATACCAAATCTTTTTGGATGAAGAAATTTTCCTCATCTCACAAATGATCAGCCACTCATCCTGAAACTGTACTCCACAGTTCTAGATTTCCCAGCCAGGAGAAGCAACCTCTCAGTGTCACTCCCTGGAGACTGTGAGATCATGAAGGAGGGAGAGATGATTAATAGGGCAGATGCCATGGATGAAATAGTTTTGGCTTTTATGGAAAGACCAAAACTAAGGGGGATAAATATCAGGTAATATAAATTCAATTAGAAATTCAGAAGTTTATTTCCTCAGAGTGACACGAATACCACGTGGAGAGTGGCAAATAGCACAGATGCATTTAAGGAGCAACTAAACCAGTCCAAGGGTGAAAGAAATGTTGATAGAATAAGAAGTGTAGCATGAACACCAACATAGGCCTGAACAGTCTGATTCTGTGCATTCGATACCATGAAATTTTGTATCTTGTCCAGTTTCACAAATTTTGAAAATAGTAAAGACTCCACATAACACACCCATCATACTTTTGCTCTCAGTTTTTAATGGCTGTGGAACTTAGAATAATAGGATCCTGACAGTACAGAAGGAGGCCATTCAGCCCATCAAGTCTGTACTGACCACAATCCCACCCAGGCCCTATTCCTGTAACCTCACGCATTTACCCTGCTAATCCCCCGGACACTAGGATCAACTTAGGATGGACAATCAACCTAACCCGCACATCTTTGAATATTCTGGCATTTTTTCAAAATAAAAATAATTCTCATCACTATAGTTTCAATCATCATTTGGCCAAATCTTCCAAGGGGTGACAGTGACTATTGGATTGCCACTTTGTTCCTATTTACTTACCCTGTGCTGGAGATCCACCTTTCCCCCTTGGACTTTCAAACCAAACTTCCTGGGAAATGTGCAGCACACTTGCCTTCCTCATAGCGTAGGATGGTAAGAGGAGTAGTCTAGGGCTCAAAAAATAGTCAGGCTGGGAGCTGAAGAGCAATGAAGGGGTTGGGGTCAGTAGAATAGTGACTAGGAACCATTCAAAGTCCCTAATTCTAACTCAAAGTTTTGATGGTTTCCGATGGTAATTTTTCATTGGAAGTCCAATCTTCTCGGACAATTCTCATGTAGTCAGCACCTGGGGACCTCAGCACATTTTGGAGTGTAACACTGGAGTATGACCAGAGATCAGAAGCTCTGGGCCAAAATGTTTCGTCGTTCAATTTGCTTAAATAAAAACTCATTTTTCAACAGTTCTTCTTAAAATATAAATTTCAGGGAAAAAAAAACTCACAAAAATAAACGGTGTAAGTCAGCTGAAAAATCAGTACATTTACACAGCTTGAGATAATACAAGTTCCCTACATTTCCATTGGCCTTAGAGGAATGCTCACTAACTCATGGGGATCACACACCTGCCAGCAAGCTGAAAGTAAATCTGGCCTATTCAGCCAAATCGGCCATGGGGAGAATCAATTAAGAAAGGAAATCTCCCCAAGGCCAATCTCATGTTCAGAGGCAGAACCACAATCTCAGTACTTCACTCATTAGAATTGCAGCAAGTGCTCTTCACACCAATGAAGCCAAAGGAAAACTTAGCTGAAGAAAAGCCATTGCAACAAAGAAACATTTATAAAAACTTTCAGAAGGGAACATTGCACAAAATACCTAATGCAAAACCAAACATCTCTGAAAATACATCCAACACTGAATTACCACAGAGCGCTGGTAATTTTTAATTCTAGGAGCAGTAAAATATTTATTTGATTGAAAAATGCAAACATGAATGGTCTAGATTGCATCCAGCTGCATGGAATATTTCATAAGCTTCATGTCCGTCACTAACTTCCCAAAGAGGAAATTCACTCTTATCAGAACCATTCATAACTTTAAAATCTTCTAGTCTTCCCTGCTCTCATGCAAATAATAAAAAAGTATTTCAAATCTCTACTTATAACTTGTCTCCTATCCCTGGCATTATATATTAACAGGGAAATTTACATACCATATTTTGAGAAAAAAGAGCACAAGGTTGGGCAAATGTTGAAGTACTCTTTGACTTCATCCACAGGAAAGCGTTGTGCAGTCTTGTCATTTTAAATTGCGTGCAACGTGAATAGTATGCCCAGAATACAAATAACTTTGTTAGAAAAATGTTGCACAAATGAAAGGGGGAAGACTTTTGAATGAGAATTACACAAGAATGACACTTTTGCAAAGAAGTAGAAGGAGGAAGACTTCAGTCAGTTGAATGTTGTGTGCATCTAGAGACTGTGATAATGGCTAACACAATGGTGTCAAGACAATGAGTAGGCGGCAGGGGGAGACTTATAGCAAGAACAGTCCATTTACTCAGCAAACGGATTCTATTCAAATGGAGTTAAAATCGGTTTCTGCCGATAGTGCTAAACAGGTTCGTAGCAAAGCAGTAGCCAACCTTTCACAATGTTAACTTTAATTTTTCATTGTTAGGGGATAAAACAGGGGAATGAGACTAGGTAGGATGCTCCTGCAGACAGCCACCGCAGACTCAATGGGCCAAATGGCCTCCTTTTGCACTATGGCTTGGAAAATATTGTCAATACTTTTAACTTCAAAGGATGCAGTGAGATTAGGGAACAATTCTCCACAAAGAAATTAAACTATCATTTTGTGAACTTCAGTGGAAAGAAGATCAGATGAGGTGAAAAACTGCCTGCCAATTTGCTTGGGGCCAACTTCAAATGATGTAATTGACCCATTTTTACCCCCAGTTTCTATCAACTACAACAAACAGAACTCATGACCAACACTACAGCCACATTATCTCATAAGGGTAGGGCGATCCCTCAGCAAAATGAATGGAGGATAGTTATACTGTACAAATAATGTGTTTTAAATGAATCCCAATGTGGTCTCCAAATGTGATTGACCAGGGGAATTACCCAATCATCTCCATTCTGGCTGGGATTTGTGCTGTCATTACATGCAGTCAGGTCTCTCTAGGGTTGAAAGCTGGGCATTTACTGGTCAATGCTCTCAAAGATGAGTTTGTAGATGTGATCTTAATATTGAGATTCAGACAGAAAATTCCACAACAGGTTTTCTAGTTGACAGTAAGAGTTTGCCTTTTTGATGGGTGAGCTGCCAATCTGGTGAGCAGTTGTGAGGAGCCATCTGGTAATAAGCATATCACAATTGAGAACACCACTAAATCTTTAGAATGTGCAATGGTTGCTCATTATTCAAATTGGTGCAGCTTCCAACCACAGACTGCTTATTCCTGACAAGTGACTCAACATGCTTAGTGCAGATAGTGTATATAGAATTTCAAGTTGAGGAAAAATACACAAGAGTGATAAAGAACTCTCCAAGGGTGAGAGACAGATATTTTGAAACAGCCTAATCTTCAGCATTTATGAGTTTATATGAATTTACAATTTTTAATAAAAAGTTGCTCTGGGGAAAGTTAAACAAGAACTGAAAGTCAACTGAGAACATCCTGCACAGAATACACTGTTCATAAAATAATGGAAACAAATGTGGTTGTTCAGTTAAACATTAGATTAAAATAGCTGGCAGGATTTTTTTTTTCATTTGTGAGTTAAATTCAAATTAAGCAAAAATCAAATCAAGCAGTTTTGACATGAGAATAGACTACACTACTCTTGGAATCTATAGAGTCACCCTATCACACAAAATACACATTAAGCCATTGAAACTGTCATACTTGAGATTATCCGAAATCCTCTAGTGGATGGCTAACCATGGTTAAATTTGATAGCTAGATGCTGGTTCTACTAATTTTGGCTTTGTTACGATGCGAAGGTTGACCCCCTTTTGACAGCTAATGCTGAATCCCCCAAAGAGGAATACCTCACCTCGTAACCTGTTAAAAGTATGTGGGAAGGTGTGAACTATTCCTCAGCCACGTTTCGTGACTAACTAACAGAAATATCTGACACTCACTTTAAGATGAACACTCAACAATTTATTTAACTAACTGGGTTAGTTAAAATAAAATAAGATTCTATTGGAATGCTGTTCAAATAAATATAATACTCATTCATTAACAAAAAAAAATTCAATAATTCTCAAAATACACAACCAGATTCTGTGGCTTTTGGAAACTTCTGGAATTCCTCTGTTGCTTCCTCTGTCTGTAAGTTCTTTCTGATTTGATACCTAGATGGTACGTTCTCTGAAGACATATCTGAAGCTGGTAAAGTTGAGAGCTGCTCTCTCCCTCTTGAGGCTTGAGGCTTGACGACAGTTCTTCTGTTGGTCTCCTGTTTTTGCACCCTGCACTCTCTTTTATACCTGTGATGACCTATCAATTTTCCTACAATAGGATTAGTCTGATGTTGTCAACACCATCAAATTCAAATTTTAGAAGTTCCCGATAGCTGAGTCTGCTTTAAATCGCTTGGGCTAAATTAAACAAAGCCAGGTTGGCTTGTCAAGGCTACTGTTTTACTTTTCAATACAAATGTTTCAGCTTAGATTCGGTATGTAGTTTGTATTTTAAACCTCCACGTGCTGAAACAAAACACCAGCTTTTAAGGGGACATGGCAATTTATTTTCCTCCAGGTTTTTACAATTTTTAAATCTTTACCAACATCAAATTCCAATTTCACAAACTGAACTTTGCAACAGCAATGAATTATAAAGCCAACTAACTTTACTAAAACAATATAATCCAGGATTCTCTCCCAAAAAAAGCTAAGTGCCCAACGGGTGGGAAAACAGGAGATTTTCCCACCTGTTTTTTGGACATACATATTTTAATGAATCTCCGGCAGTCTGTGCATCAGAGCGCCTCAGAGAGATTCACACTAGTAAGTAAAGGGTGGGGCTACATCCAACAGAGAGGCCAACATCAGCATGCTGAGCGGGCAAGACCACATGCACCGATCTGTCAGTGGGAAGATTGATGCATGCACGTTGGGTCCCCCCTCAACCCATTTCCACACTTTGCCAGCTTCCTGATTGCTGGTTTCCCGACTTCTTTTGCAGTCTCCCCAAAACCTCCAGCCTGCCGGCCCCCTGATTACTGTCCTACCCGGCCCCCTCCCCCTCCAATCGCTGCCTACTGGCTCCCCTCCAATTCCAACCCCGGGGCAGTCTCAACCGCCAGCTCCCTATGACCTACCCTGGTCTTCCCTCCCCCGTCCCCACATGACCAGCCCCGACCCACCCTCCCCCATGGCCAGCCCCAACACAGCTTCCCCCCGATGGCCAGGTCCAATCCCATTGCAGAGTGCGCATTTGCACTCAATTTCTCAATTTGGTGCCTATCAAGGCTTAATTAATCGTCGGTAACAGACAACTTGGGGAAACAACCTTGAGATAACGCAACAATGGAAGGTATTTGATAAGTTCTGTAATAAATATGTAAGAATACATATTCTTGTGATATTTACAGTTATATTTTTGAATGAGCAAAACTGCCTCTAATATATGCACAGTGGGCAAGTCTATCTATTATACAGTTCTAGATTCCCCAGCCAATGGAAACAACCTCTCAGTCAAATCACTTGAGGATCTTCTGTATATCACTAAGATCACCTCTCATTCTTCTTAATTCCAACAATACAGGCCTAATTTGCTCATAGGACAATCCTCTCCCCCTGGAACGAATCCAGTAGATTTTCACTCCTCCAATGCAAGTACATTCTTCCTTAAATATGGATGCCAAAACTGCACTGTATACCAGATCTGGTCTCACCAAAGACATGTACAATTGTAGCAAGGCTTATTTATTCCTATATTTCAATCCCCTTGCAATAAAGAGCAACATGTCATTTGCTTTCTAATTGTTTGCTAGACCTGCACGCTAACTTTTTGTGTTCCATGTACAAGTGAAATGAAGTCTCCGGGGATCAACAACTGCAAGTTTCATGCATTTTTCTCAGGTTTTGGTACACTCCTTCCACTATTTGAGCATGGCTTCCACCTGGACCTGTCAGAGACATTCAAAATAGTTGGCACCTTCACGGGCGCTTCTTCGCTAGTTTGAGCAGTCTACAGCAAGAGTTTCTCACAAAATTGGAAGGAATGTTGCATCTTTTCAGGAAGGCTGTGCAGAAGTCCTGAGACATTTCCTCTGCCCTCCTGGTATCTGCTTGCCATGATAGAGCTCAGAGTAAAAAGCTTGTTTTGGACATCTTATATCAGGCACGTGGACAACGTGGCCTGCCCAATGCAGCTGATTAATCATAACCAGTGCCTTGATACTAGAGATATTGGTCTGAGAAGGGACACTTATGTTGGAGTGCCTTTCTTGCCATTCAATTTGCAGCATTTTGCAGAGGCATTGCTGGTGATATTTCATCAAGGATTTAAGGTATCTGCTGTACTATGTCCATGTCATTCTTACCACCAAAGTGAATAACTTCACACTTGCCCACAATATATTCCAACTGCTGTTGAATACTCATTTAACTTGTTTATATTTCTTTGCAGCCAATGGCAAAAAGAACAAATCATGCATTCCCCAACAAAAATACTGATTAAATCAGTATTTATGCAACACGAACAATGTTGCAAGGAACTCGACAAATCACTTTGGACTTTGGTTAAACTTTGGACTTCTAGCTGAAGAGATAAGGAGCGTTTGTTTTCTAAACATAACTCAGCTACCGATGAGGTATGTGTTTATGAAGTTTGTCCACTTGTTATTGAATTGACAGTATTATGACAGAAATCCCATCTCCAAATTGAAAAATGCATGTGGGAGGAAACAGTAAAAATTAAAAGACTGCTTCCCTGGGAGCATGGTGAATGAAATAGCAAAAAAGTTTATGTACAGGGAACTTCCCAGGTCCAGTCTCTATTCACTGCTTAGCAGCCTGATCATTCCAATTCATCCCTCTTTCTGTTCACAATCACAATCCCAACTCACCCCAGTCACAATCAAAATTAAATGAAAAGCTATTTTTCTGTATGCACGAAGCATCCACAATAAGATCGGTAAACTTGTGATACGATAGAGATAAATGGTTTGATCCAATGGCCATTAGCAAACATGGTTACAAGCTGATCAAAACTGAAAAATATGCATTCCAGGATACCCAACATTTTGGAAAGAAAGACAGAATGGCCAAGGAGGAGACATAGTCCGATAATAAAGGTTGACATAAGGACATGAGTGAGAAAGGATCTTGGCTTAGATGATCATCATGCAGAATAAGTATGGAGATTAGGAATGGCAAAAGTCAGAAAAGGCTGCCGGGACTAATTTATAGGCCTCCTAACAGTAATTAGACAGTTGGACACAGCATTAAAGAATAAATTTTTGGAGCACGTAATAAAAGCAATGTAATAATTATTGCAACCTTGAATCTTCATACAGACTGGCAAATCAAGTTGGCAAAGGTGGTCTGACAGGTGAATTTGCAGAATGATACTTTGCTGGAGCAATATGTTGTGGAACAAATAGGATAAAGCTATCTTAAATCTAGTATTGTATAATGAGGTGGGATAGTTAGTTATCTCTTAGTAAAAGATCTGGGAAATAGTGTTCATTATACAATTGAATTCCACGTTAAATTTGAAAGCAACATTCTCTAATCACAAAATAAACTTTAATTTAAACAATTACTAAGCATTCTTTTTGCTCTTAATTGATGCCTTCTCATTACTGACTTAGACAATAATGAAAATAATTTGATTAACCCTAACAACTTTATTATTATGTGATTTTTGCACTCCAAGCTGGTCACTCGCACCATCGAGGTCTTCCATATCTGTTGGGCTCCACATGGGCTGGAGTGTATTACTGACCTTGTCAACCACATTTTGATTTGATGCTTTAAGTTTTCTTTACATTTTGGTTTATTTTGCTTTAGGTGGTGCCCCTTCTATTTAAGAGGCCGTCCTTTTGAGTTCATCCCTCAGTTTGTTTGATTTAGTTTATTTGGTTGGCCAAAAGGATGCCTGGCTGGTCTCCTACGTTCTACTCTCTCTAAACCTGAGTTCACTCAAAACTCTGCTGCTTCCATCCTAAGTGTACTCACAGATCACCCCATACTTGCTGACCTACATTAGCTTCCATTTAAGCAATGCCTCAGTTTTTAAATTCTCATCCTTGTTTCAAATGACTTGAGCCTTCCTATCTCTGTAATCTACTCGAGCCTTAAAGCTATCATTATTGCCACCCCCACTACCATGCCACAATGCTTCACTGATTCTGGCATCTTGAGAATTCCCCATATTAACCACACCAACATTGGTGGTTATGCCCTCAGCTGCAAAGGCTCTAAGCTTTGGAATTCTCTCTCTACCTCTCCTCCTCAAGATCGGCCTCTTTTGGTCATCTGGTTTATTTTCTCAGTGTCAGGTTTTGTTTGAGGCATTTATGTTAAACATGCTAGACTATCACAATCTCCAATTGCATGAAAAACATCTTCATAATTTTGAACACTGATACGAGATCAGGTGAAACTTCTAATTGTTCATGAAAATCAAAAGTTTCTTTGCTCTGCCCTTTTGACTAATGCTGTTCATGTCATCACTTCTGCACATTCTCCTTGGTTTTAACATCCTTCCCATAACAAATCATCCAAAACTGGACACAATAATTTAGTTGCTACCAAAATAATGATTTGTATAGAGTTGGAACTCTTTCTTTTCTTTTGGATTCAATGCCCCTCCTGATGAAATCAAAAATCTCAGATGCTTTCATTTAAACAGTCTAATTAATTTATCTTTCATACTTTAAGGATTGGGTCCCTTAATCCCAAAGTTTCACTTTTCAACCGCTCTTTTACTGCTGTTGACTATATATGTTCAGATGAGAGAGTAAATGGAAGCTAATGTAGAGCAACAAGACAGATAAAAGATGTGAAGCAATACATTTAATAGAATACTGTGATGGAATTGGCAGTAATGAAGCAGGGAGAGATCATATGCAACATCCAGGTCTTGAAGCGGACCTCACTGTTGCTCATAACCGTGGGAGCAGATGGTAGCAGCACTATCTTTAGTGTGCAAAGCAACAGCCTGTCACCAATAAAGCCAACATGTAGAAGCGGAATAAACATTCTGTTAATTGCAGAACAAGGTTAACGGCATATGTGTTGATGAGAGTGAGGAGTGGCTCCAGGGACAGAGCTGGGGATTCCACCATGTAAAATAATTTTGGAGCAGACTGTTTGGACTTCTCCTGGAGGACAGTATTGGAAATATTCACAGGTCCTTACTTGTGCACCCGCTACAAAAACCCACCTGGGGATGGGACAAGAAATAGACCTACGCGACCAGATTCCTGGGAAGAGTGAGAGGGAGAACAAGGTAGTGGTACAGCTGGAAAAGGGAAACCCATAGGCTGGATGTGGGAGCAGACAAACAGCAAATACACAGTCGTTGCCACTATTTCTGTTACTTTGGAGCAATTGAATTACCAGAATTAGCCATAGAGTGCAGAAGGTCATTGCTGATGGTTCTGTTAAAGGTTATTCAGTGGATCCATGCTACCAAAACCAAAGACAGCAGAGCTCAGAAGATTCTGGAGAAGTGCATCATTTTGTTGAAGATTGTACCTGTGGAACCCAGATTGAATGGAGCTCCAACCAGTTAAGTATCAGAAACTTAATCCTTGAAAAGCAGCTGTAATTCTAAACAAGGAAAACTCAAGCTCTGAAGGACTTTGTGCTGAAACTGGTGCGGTATATGCCAAGTGGGCTGACCGAGCTAATTTGAAAGGTTGTTTCTGCGATTTAATTTCTAATTTATCATTTATATTAGCTGTGATTAGCCAGTTGATTCATGTGTAATTTATGATTAAGGAGAAGTCATCAAAGGTGAAAATTATGTCCATTGGTTTTTTTTCATTGGGGTTATTCAGTAAATTTGGTTCTTTGGTTTGTCAATCTCTAAGAGAATCATAACACTACAAATTTGTTTGTGGGGAACAATGTATTTCAGAGAAGAATATAAAATCCTTACCCTCCCAAATTGGGACCTATTTTGCAAGAATAGATACAGGTTCACAAGCCTAGTGGTTATGCAGAGACCCAGAAAAAGAATCCAGAAGATACAAGTTCAAGTGCAAACAGGGTAGTTTCAGAATTTGAACTCAGCTTTTATAAAACTTGCAAAATCAGTAGAAGCAGCCATGAAGCGGTCAGACTATTTTAAACTCCCAACTGATTCATTCAACGTTCTTGAGGAAGCTGCCACCCTTACTGTCTGGCCTATATGTGACACAAGTCCCATGTCAATGTGGTTGACTTTTAACTAACCTTCGAGGTGACCCAACAAGCCATTTAGCTGCACCAAACCATAAGGAAGAGAAGCAAGAATCAGACTGGATTGACAAAGCATCTTATTAGGACATGATAAAGGTACACCCAGTATTTATTTTACCAATGAGCAGGCACTTTAATATTTTCAGCAGTACAGACATTAAATCAGTGGATTATTATCTTGGAATGAAGCTAATGGTCAAAGGCCATTATAGACTAGGCTGAAACTGTGTTCTTGGGGCACTATTACCATAGGGTGTGAGACCATCCAGTCATGAAGGAGAGCAACAAGGACGAACCATAGAGGAAAGAGTTTGAGGATGAATTTGATAAATGAAGCATTTAATCCCCAAAGAAACATCAGGGAGTGGAGTTAGTTTAAAGAGGTACTTAATGGACACAGAAAATGCTTTACTTGCTGGAGCAACAGGATATAAAGGCACCTGATCACAATTGTGAAACAAAAGCTCTCACGCAAATACATAACAACTGTTGGCAAAGTTAGGAGTTAAGTATCACAGACCACTCAAGCAATGGCCTGACAAAAGTCGAGTTCTCAGATTTCCACCTCTGCAAAGGGTGCAGGTTGCAGATTGCAGATCTATGGAAAAATTACACATCCAAGTTGCCTTCCAAGCCACACACTTGGGCATGTATCACAATTACTTAGTCATCACTGGATCAAGCTCATGGATCCCCCTGCCCAGCAACATCGTGGGATCCACCGCACCAAATGGACTGCAGTGGTTCAAGGCAGCAGCTCAGCACAAACTTCTCAAGGGCTAAGAAGAAGGTTTGTATTGTTAGGAGAGAGAGATAGTTTAATTAGTCTATATTTGTAGTGTGTGTGTTTGAAATGAGACATAGCTTAATGTTTAAGTTAATTTATTTTTCTTTATGTGTATGCAAAGAAAGGACTAAAAATTCAGTTTAGCTTCATGTTTAACAAAGATGTCTAGAAGTCTGCAGATTTGGTTTCACTTGTTTGCCTGCATTGTTATGAAGGTTTTATGACATAAAAGCAATTATAGGGTTTAAAAAAACTAACCTGTTGCTCACCAACCAGATGCTCACACCGAAGCACTAGAGTTTCAGTCTGGAACCAGATAATCCAGGGCCAAGAAGCATTCCAGACTGTCAGTACAGGCAGGACATTACAGAGGGACAGAAAACAAGCCCCAGAAACAAAAGCAGAAAGTCCCAGAAACCAGGGAATAAAAAAGAAGAAAGTCCCTGGAAGACTGAAGTCAAAGGGACAAACAACTGGAATCTAAACAAGGTAACATTCACTGAATTAAAGGGGCAGAGAGACAGTTAATGACAGGGCTACAAAGTGCAAACTTCGAGGTGTTGGCAAGCAAGAAGCCAGTCATCAGAGATGAAAAGGTTGATGATGCCCTAGTACAGCCTGTGAAGCAGTGGTGCCCCCATTGGTGTGGCTGGTTATCTGAGAGATTGTATGGAAGCTTGAACGCAGAGGGTGATTCAGGGCAGAAGAATACCGAAAGGAAAGCTTAAAACCCTTAATGTGGATCCTTGGTGAAGGTATCTGAGAGAGAGCTTTGTGTAGAAGAAGATTCCAAAGTGTCTTTTTTGAGACAGGAGTTTTGCAAACCTTTGTATAAAAGCCAGTGTTCCAGTGAGGCCATCTGGGAGGATTTGATGAGAAAGCCACAGAAGCTGTATTGGGTGACAACTGTCACTTGAAAATTACAGCTCAGGAACAGGCCCTTCGACCTTCTAAGGCTGCACCGACCATGCTGCCTGACTGAATTAAAGCCCCCTATCCTTCAGGGACCATATCCCTCTATTCCCATCCTATTCAAGTATTTGTCAAGACACCCCTTGACATTCACTATCGCATCTGCTTCCACTACCTCCCTCAGCAGCGACTCCCAGGCACTCACCACCCTCTGTGTAAAAAAAAAACCTTGCCTCCCTTAAACCTTGCCCCTTAGTAATTGGCTCTTCCACCCCTGGAAAAAGCTTCTATCAACTTTGTCCATGCCCCTCATAATCTTGTATACCTTCTATCAGGTCGCTCCCTCAACCTCCGTCGTTCCAGTAAGAACAAACCAAGTTTCTCCGACCTCTCCTCATAGCTAATGCCCTCTATACCAGGCAACATCCTAATAATTCTTTTCTGTATCCTCTCCAAAGCCTCCACATCTTTCTGGTACTGTGGTGACCAAAACTGAACACTTTATTCCAACTGCGGCCTAACTAAGGATCTATAAAGCTGCAGCATGACTGACCAGTTTTTAAACTCAAAGCTTGGCCGATGAAGGCAAGCATGCCATATGCCTTCTTGACTACCTTCTCCACCTGCATTGCCACTTTCAGTAACCTGTGTACCTGTACACCCAGATCCCTCTGCCTATCAATACTCTTAAAGGTTCTGCCATTTACTAAATATTTCCTACCTGTATTTTTTACCTTCCAAAATGCATTACCTCACATTTGTCCAGATTAAACTCCATCGGCCATCTCTCTGCCCAAAGCTCCAACCGGTATATATCCTGCTGTATCCTCTGATGGCTCTCATCGCTATCCTCAAATCCACCAACCTTTGTGTTGTCTGCAAACTTACTAATCAAACCAGTTACATTTTCCTCCAAATCATTTTTTGTATATTACAAACAGCAAAGGTCCCAGCACTGATCCTTGAGGAACGCCATTTGTTACAGCCCTCCATTCAGAAATGCTACTCTCTGTCTTCTTTGACCGAGCTAGTTCTGTATCCACCTTGCCAGCTCATCTCTGATCCCATGCGACTTCACCTTCTGTACTAGTCTGCTATGAGGGACCTTGTCAAAGGCCTTATTTGGTTTTAGAGTGTGGCGTGCCTGACTACAATTTGGCTATTGGCTTACATGGACTGTGTAATTACCTAGAGCATTTGAGTATAAGTTCAATAGTATAACTTGTGTGTTAATCTTACAAATCTGTATATATCTGTATATAAAGGTATAGCTGGGGAGTATTATAACTGACCTTTTCTTATTTAATAAATGCTTTGTTTTCTAATTAAATTTTCATTGGCAGTCCTGTGACACTGTTCATCCTCATCTTTAAACAAAAAGTAACAGTTAGGATCTATCAAGCTGGATTCCCAAGGATCTGATTTGTCCAGTAATAACATCAGCTGGGATCATGCCAATATTTAATGCTCATTCCAAGTGTACTGAGAACCATGTTTATAAAATCTTTAACAATTAATATTATTACTAATTGAAACCAGTTTTCTGTAAAGCCTTGTCTACTTACACAGTCCCAACCACAGTCACTAGCATACAAAGCAGAAAAATATTTATAATGAAAAGGAAAAATATCAATTTTACTCACTGTGTTTCAAGGGCACCAGTTCAGGGTTTTTAGGGTGTTTCAGCTTAAACTGAACATCTCCAATGGTAATTATGTCACCTACAAATTTGAAAATAGGCAGGGTAAATCTTTACATTTTGAAAAGATTTGCCATTTCAGTTAACTGCATTGTGAATTGAAAAACATCCTCAACCAGTCACAGTAATACAGATACAACGTACAATAGCAAAATGCCACCTTTAAGGTTGCTGTCTTTACGCACTGCAGATGACTTTTCTGAAACCTTCATACTGTCTTAATTTTTTAGCGGATGATTTCCAATGGGTCACAACTGCTTTCAATTATTCATAGGTACCAGTACCAGAATCCAAAACAGCAGCACAACATTTGACAAGCTCAAAATCTAAAACATGCAGGTTAGGTGGATTGGCCATGGCAAGTTGCCCCTTAGCGTCCAGGGATGTGTAGGATAGGTGGATTAGCCATGGTAAATGAGTGGGGTTACGGGGATGTCAGTGAGAGGAGTAAGATGCTCATTCAGAGAGTCAGTGCAAATTTGATGGGCTGAATTGATGCTTCAATTCCTGACATCTGTATTTTCAGCAAACACACATTCAGGGAGAACGTTATTTTTAATTTTATAATTCAAGATCACGTATTGAGTTCATCTTTCCTGATAACCATGTGTCAACTCCTTCTTAAAGTTTATTTATTAATGTCACAAGCAGGCTTGAATTAACACTGCAGTGAAATTACTGAGAAAATTCCTTTCTCACCCTATGGATAAATAAATACTTCACCAAAATAAATGGAGGATGGAATGAGACAGAAAAGATATAGACACTGAAAGGAATTTGTATTTTTTTATACAGTAATCAACATCATTAAGACAGTTCGAAGTATTACACAGGCATAGACACACTTGGGAAGTTGTCAAAGGGATCAGTGTAAGAGCCTTCTTAACTTGCAGCCTCATGTATCAAAGTTTTTCTGAGGGGTGAAATCTCTCTGTGGGCGGGGGAGTCTCTCTGAGGCGGGGGGGGTAGTCTCTGAGGAGTGAGGGGCATATCTCTGAACAGGGTATCAGTGAAAGGGGGGGGGGTCATTGAAGGGAGACCTACGTGAGGGGTGCATCACTGAGAGGGGTATCTCGGGGGGTTGGAGGGGCGATCTATCTCTCTCTCTCTCCGGGAGGAGTGTCTCTGCGGGTTGTCTCGGAGGGGGGGGGGGGGAAGAGGCGGGTGTCTGTGGGATACAGGCTGGGGGTCGCCACCTCGCTCTAAGACACGGACGGGAACGAAGCCGCCGCACCTGCCGCCGTCTCCAGCCGCCTGATCCGGGGGGAGGCCGCGGGCCCGGCTCCGCTCAGCGGCTTCAGCACGATGTTGACGAATCTCCGCAGGGACGCGGCTCCGCCACCGCCTCTCGGCAGCAGCAACAACCGGGACTGCATCCCGGGGAGCCGAGGGTGGTTGAGTGGCGGCCGCTTCGCTCCACTCCCTGCCTCCCGCTGCCGGAATGGGGGAGGGGAGGGGAGGGGGAGATCTGGCTGACGGACCCAGGCAACCGGTCCGTCCCTCAATCAGTTCCGGTGGAGGTGAAAAGGCGGGTTCGCCCCTGCGGCCCGAGGCAGATCCTCTGGACTGTGGAGCCAGGCCTCCACCGTCAGTGAGTTTGGAGAGAGGAAAGCTGTGAGTGTTTGGGGTGAAAGAGGCTTCGTCAGCTCTGAGGAAAGATGAGCGAGGTTTAGGGAGACAGGTGAGGAGGAGAGATATCTGACAGGGTGAGTAAATGACAACCTGATGCAGAGGGAGGTGCGAATGGACAAGAGAGGGTCAGTCAGTGGGACTGAAATAATCATTAGTTGCTGCTGGCTAAGATCCAAACTTGTTGTCCTCAGTATTGGGTCCAGGAGGCTGTAAGTTGCTGCCTCTAGAGCTTATGCTGAGGTTCATTGGAAAACTGCAGGAGGTCATCAACAGCAAGGTGGAGAAATACAATAAGTCTCACAACACCAGGTTAAAGACTAACAGGTTTATTTGGAATCACGAGCATTCAGAGCACTGCCCCTTCATCAGGTATCTTCACTCACCTGAAGAAGGAGCAACGCTCCGAAAACTCGTGATTCCAAATAAACCTGTTGGATTTTAACCTGGTGTTGTGAGACTTCTTAACCCAGTCCAATGCTGGCATCTCCACTTCATGAGAATTATAATTGCAGGCCACCCATCCTGGGGCACCCTTGCAGAATCGACAGTGGTTTTCCACAACGTGGCCGATCACCTAGTCTTCATTTAGTCTCCCCAGCTCAGTAACAACGTCATGTAAAGTTGCAAGAAGTGGACACTAATCGCTGTTTCATAGCAGGAGGGTGTGTTTGAGGCCTCAGAAAGTGAAAGGGCATCTTTGCATCATCTGCACTTGCATAGGAAGAGGCCTTAGGAAAGGGAATGACTGGGGTATTGGCGTGGTTGAGGAGTGGACTTCAGAATGCTGAAAACAGGAGAGGAAGCTATTCGGCAGTGGCATCGTGCTGGAGATGATGGAAATAGCAATGAATGATTCGTTGAGAGTGGGGGGGTAGAAAGAGAGAACCAGAGGTGCCCTACTGTGGTTCTAGGAGAGAGGGGAAGGGATAAACCAGGAGAGGAACAAGGTCATTGTCAGCCACAATGGGAAGGAATGGGGGAAATCCATGGTTGAGAAGAAAAGCATATCAGCAATGCTGGTATGAAGTTTGGATCAACAGAACAGAAAGAATTAGGAGAAACTGGGACAATTGAATCGGACCCTAATAGGAAGCGGAAGACAATATAGTCAACTAATTGTGGGAGTCATGTGCTTATAGTAGACTTTCATTGATAGCGTTTTCGCCAAAACAAAGAGTGTTTTGAAGTCACTGAGGAGATAGTAAAGTTGAGGCTAGAGTCACTAGAGCCACAGTGGGGTCAAGTCTGGGTTACTGAGGGGAAGGAAGGTTGGGTGGAGTCAGACCTGGGGTCACAGGGTGTAGTACAGTCAGGGCTGGGGTTAAAGAGAGTGCAGTAGGGTCAGGGCTTGGGTCACGGTGCCAAAAAGTCAAGGTCATTGAGGTGACAGATTAAGACTAGCATCACAGTGGGATCAGGTGTAGGGGTCACTGAAGGGCAGTGGGGCCAGGGCCAGGGATCACTGAGGGTGCATAGGCTAGGAGCAGTGGTCAGAGAGAGTACAGGAGGGTTTGGGCTGGGGTCACTAAGGATGCATTGGAGATAGGGCTAGGGGTTGCTGAGGGTACTCGGTTTGGGACTGGGGCAACTGAAAATGTAGTGGGGTCAGGCCTGGGGTCACTGGGGCGAGAATTGAGTTTGGCCTGGGGTACTGAAGGGGCAATAATGTTGGGGCTGGAATCACTGAGGAGGCAATAGGGTTGGGGCTGGAGTCATTGAGGGGAACAGTAGGGTTGGGATGTGGAAGGAAATCACGTTCTGCCTTCTTATAGTGAAATTTTGGACAACATTTCCTTTTTTTTTGGAAACATTGCAGCTGTGGTCCAGTTCCCTGAATTTAAATTGTTTGCTTTTTCAAATCAAAATCTGATGAGTTGCTTAATTAGAATTATTCATTTGAATTCCTGTCACGAATGGCTCCTGACCAATGATATGTGTACTACTTAATTCAAATGGCTTCCTGCTCAATATCAAGTCCTCGCAGAAGCACTGTTTCCCCCTCACCCACCCGAGTGGAGACTGAGTAGCTTTGCAAGCATGACTGGCCAGAAATACAAGACCCTTACAATCCAGGAAAAATACAAGATTATCAAATATGTGGAGGAGCACCCTGAAAAGATGAAGAAAGCAGTGGCACAAAAATTTAACATCCCTCCTGCCACCCTCTCGACCTATCTGAAGAACAAGGAGAGAATTGCTGCTGACTCACCAGGAGAACCTTTCAAGCAGGAGAAAGCGAATGCGGACTTCGGCCTGCCCAATATTGAATCAGCTTTGCTGGGCTGGTTCAAGCAGGTCAGAGTGCCTCACCCTACTCCTTCTGATCCCATGCTGCTGGAGAAGGCAAACGAGTTGGCCAAAGAATTTGGCAATGACCCTGTTTCAACATCGTGGGTCAACCACTTCAAAACGTGGTATGCAATTATGGCCAGGTCTGGTGGGGTGAACGAGGATCCTGTGGCGGTAAGGAAGTCAGCGGGGTCGCTTTGTCAGGAGATGCTAAAATTGCTACTGTTGCTGCATTGGGTGTTGATGCTGCCAGGACTAAGAACGAGCAAGAAACCAAAGCCACTGGATATAGTGAGCAAGTTCTGGCAGCCACTCACACCCCCACCTTAGCCATTGCATCTCATTCAGTGCAGTTGCTGTGGAAGTGGCTGGCAATTTTTCTCTGCACTGAATCAAATTGAGACCTTTGTGGAGAAATGTGCAATGGGGAAGATGCAACAATGAAGTGTAGAGAAGTTTACAAAGTAACGTGACTTTGCGTTGTGTCGTTTGTACGGTTTTCACATTTTATTCAAGTGAATTTCAGTCATGGCTTTGATGTTTTCACAGAATTATTACAAAAGAAAGCCATTCTGCACTGGCTGTCTGAATGAGCCAGTGTCAATTTCCTGCCTTCTCCCTGTAACCCTGCACGTTCTTCCTTTTCAGATAATAATCCAATTCCTTCTTGATTGTGTCAGTGGAACCTGTACACTGGGAAAGAAACAAAAACTAAAAGTAACTCAATTTTGCATTGCATCATTTGTACACTTTTCAAGTTTATTCAACTGAATTTCAGTTGCAGTTTTTTTAAATGGTTTGCAGTATTTTGCCATTAATAATCCTTCATTCACTCCACTGGATAAATTAACATTTCTTCAAAAACAAAAATGATAGAATTAAGATGAATATTCTATTTATGTGAATTTATGTCACTGAAATAGACTGTTACCTTGTTTTCAAATGGTTTGTACTGCTCTGGCCCCATCTCTTATGTTTGCATCCTTCTCAAAGTTCCTGCTCTCCATCTCCATCTCCTTGCTCTTCTGCTTTCCCCCAAATGATTTCCCTCCCTTTCAGACCAATTCAAACAGCAGCGCCCTCCCTTTGACATCCATCAGACAGGAGGTATGAGCCCTGCATCATTCCATCTGTACTTTCCTTGACTTTGCATAATTTAGCCTGACACTTTGGTATAATACTATGATGAGGAGTGAGATACTGTCTGATGTGAAAGTCTTGAGGCGCTAAATGTCCTTCTGTTATGTTCCTATGTTGTCATCTGATTTTCATCAGCTACTTTATCAACCCAATGACTTTTAAGCAGCCTTCACATTTCTTGTCCATTAGAGCCTTGTGTCACCCTTTCCCTATTCTGAATTCACATGCAGCAGCCATATACCTTTAAGTAGCCACATCTTGTTAAATGTTTGTTGTAGTCCTTTAAAAGCTTCAGGCGTACCAGACCCAATCCATGCTAGTTAATAAAAGTTAATCCAAAAATTAGGCTTCTGTGCAATTTGCCGCAGTTGGGAAGACCCTATACAAGTCCTATACAACTTGGATGCTTCGACAGACATTGTGAAGATTATATAAAAAATAGGAGCAGTAGGCATTTGGCCTTTCAAGCCTGCTGTACTATTCACTATGTTCATGGCTGATCCTCTATTTCAACATCACACTCCCATGCTCTCCCCATACCCTTTGACAGCCTTACTTACTCAAAATTTTCTATTTCCTTCTTAATTATATTCAGATTCTAAAAGTGGTGTAGATTCATTCCAAATAATTCAAAAGGGAAATGACCCCAATTCCAGCAAGTGGAAAAAAAAGAACTGGCTTTTCAAAAGCACCGTTGACAGGTAATGAAGTACTTTTTGTTGTAATGTCGATAGGTCAGTCTGCACACAGTAAGATCCCACTAACAGCAATAAATTAATGATCAGATTATCTGTGTTTAGTTGTGGCTTGAGATATGAATATTGGCCAGGGAAACTCGACTACTGTTCTTCAAAATAATGACGTGGGATCTTTTGCATCCATTCGAGAGGGCAAAAGACACTTTATTTTCTAGTAAGCAAGTGGATCTCCAGGAATCTGCCTGTTTACCTGTGGGAATTTGAGAGAAATTTGCTGATGATTTATTTTCTGTTAATTGGCCTGTAATTGTTTTCTTTTTTCCTGTCTCAGGAGATTGCATGGCAATGGGGATGACTGAATTAAGCTCACTGGTGTGAACAGGGCAGGCTAGATGAACCAGCTGTTCTTTCCTAATCCTTTTTCAGATGTCTGCTGTCATCTTAGTGATCAGATACATGGCTCTGAGTGCCTCTGCTTTCAGCACAAGGCACAGAGACATATATTTCAATACAAAAATGTGATTTCAGCAATGTGTCCATTTCACTGGGACATGGGCCCATTCTTACACTCTCTTATTGAGCAGAGATGTAACAAAGGTGATTGCTTTCTCCTGACTGTTACCTTGTTTTAAAATTATTTGTATTGTTCTGGCCCCGTCTCTTTCTTATGTTGGCATTCCTGTGCAAGGTTCCTGCCCTCCATCTTCTTGCTCTTCTTTTTCCCAAATTATCTCCCTTGTTATTGGACCTGCTCAGACAGCAGCATCCATCAAACAGGAGGTACAAGTCCTGCACTATTCCATTGCATTCCTATAAACTCAGGCTTTATGTCTCCATACATGGTGAGACCTGACTTGACATAATATAGCCAAACACTTGGCCTCCAAGACCAAGTTCAGGTCAGTAGTCTTTTGAGTTCAGGCAGAGCATTTTTTTTTCTTAAATCAAGAAACGATTACAGATGAACATACCATGTATGTTACTCTGCGGAGGCTGCTGGATAGGAATTCAATTACTGTACCAAGATTACAGTATCACCCCTACGGTTATTTCCTCACTGGATGGGACCTGCCATCATTTTCAGCACAGCATAAAATGATTAGAGGGTTTGACTTGGTTGGTAGATGTAGAGAACATGTTTAATCTGATAGAGGGAGCCCAGAACTAGTGTGTCATTAAAGGCCATTTAGGGGGTGATGTCAGAAAGCATTTCTTCATAGACTTGGTAGTGGAGTTCTGAAACTGTCCCCAAAAAGCTGTTGAGGCTGGGGAAATGAAAATTTCAAAGCTGTGATTGATATGTCCACAATGTTATAATCCAAACTGGATAAAAAGTAATTACAATACCATGATAAATTGAGCCATTGAATTGTGTTTGTGTCTTTTGATGCTTGCCTTAAACTTCCTCATTCATAGCCCTAGTCTGTCTCAGTTGGTTGTGTTCAGCTGAAGATTTCTACCTCAGAACAGCTCCAAGAGTTTTCCATCACATTTGTGCGTTCTAGACATGTGTAGTTTGTAGAATTTCCCAGTCTGCAATCTCTGCGTTAGTGGGATTTGACAAAGGGTCATCTAGACTTGAAACGTTTGCTCTATTCTCTTCCCTTAGATGCTGTCAGACCTGCTGAGATTTTCCAGCATTTTCTGTTTTTGTTGTTGAAGAATAAATGGTTGCATTTCTCCCCCGTCTCTAACCTGCATGGGTTAAAACCTTGCTGAATATAAAATAATGGAATAAATCTGTTGGTGACTCGCAAAACATTATTTTGGACAAAACTGACATTTGTTAAAATGTTTAACTGTTTACACCCACGTGTCAACCGCAGTGATCGTGGTGTTTTTATGAGCACAACAGGAAACCAAAGAGATTCTTTATCATGAATGGATTGATTCAATTTTGAACCATTTTCAAAGCTAAAGCTTTAAGAATGCACAAAAATGAATTTTCAGCATCTTCTAGGTATTTTTGTTTATGAAAATGCATGTTTATTGAATACTTTATAAGACAGTAAATATATTAATGCTGAAGTTTTTATTTCAGCATGATCCAAAAGGGAAAAACACATTTGATTTTCCACCAGAAGCAGAAAGTTCATTTCAAATGCTGATATGCAGGAACAAGATTATTTAACAATGGAGAAAGACTATGGGGAGCATATTGTTATAAAGCGGAAATGGATTCCTCCCTCTGAGAACTAACACCAAAACACCCAAAGGGGAGTACCTCACCCTATAATCTGTAAAAGGTGTGTGTGAAGTGGTGCAACCTGCTCTTCTGTAACTTCTAGTGGTTGAATAAAAATAAATCCCTGACACGCTCTCTAAAATCAACATGTAACAATTTATTTTATCTAACTAACAGTGAGCAAATTAACTAAATAATTAACAAACCAAATAAATTCCTTCTAACTATTAACTATTCCCGAATAAAACAAGATTCAAATGGTATGCTGTTCAAATAAATACAACTCCTACTCATTAACAAAATAAAATTTAGTCACTCTCTAAGTTGTAGTCAGGTTTTGTGTCTTCTGGAATATTTTGGGCCTTCTCTGTCGATTCTTTCTGGAACTTCTTTCATCTTTGGTACCTTTGCCATCTAGATCGTGCTTTCTCTAAGATATAGATGAAGCTTTGAGAGCCAGCAATTCTCTTTCGAGAGACCTGAGAGCTATTGGTTCTGACAGGTGACTGTTGCTCTCCCTTTTTGTCCCACTGCCCCCTTCTTTTATACCACGATGACATATCAATATTTTCCACAATAGGATTGGTTCTAGGTTGTCAAAGCCATCAGATTTAAATTTAATAGGTTTTTTGATATCTAAGTGCCTGATTCAAATTAATTAGCGGCATGCAAAAGTCTGTTGTCTTGGTAAAACTACTATTTGGTCGTTCGATACTAATGTTTCAGTTTGGGTTCTCTATGTACTCGTATTTTAAATCTTTAAGCACAGAAAAAATACCTTAATGGGATCAAAAGAGAAAATGTGGAAGATCTCAGCAGGTCTGGCAGCATCTGTAGGTAGAGGAAAGATCTAAAAGCGAGCTTTGACAAAGATTCATCTGGACTCAATATGTCAGCCCTTTTCTCTCCCTATGGATGCTGCCAGACCTGCTAAGATTTTCCAGAATTTTTTCTTGGTTTCAGATTCCAGTATCCACAGTAATTTGCTTTTATCCACATTAATGGGACCATTCAATGCTTTCCCCCCTGGCCTTTTACAATTTTAGAAGCACCAAATTTTAACTTGCATGCTCTCCCTGAGTCTGTGTGGGTTTTCTCCCATAGTCCAAAGATGTGCAAGTTCGGTGGATTGGCCATGCAAAATTGCCCCTTAGTAGCAGGGCAATTAGCGGGTAAATATGTAGGGTTACAGAGATAAGGCCTGGGTGGGTTTGTTATTTGTGCTGGCCTCAATGGGCCAAATGGCCTCCTTCTGTACTGTCTGGATTCTATAATTCAACCAAAGCATCAATCAACTAAGAAATTACAAACCAAGTCAATCAAATAATAATTGTACTGTTTTTCCTCCTCCCTGTCTATTCATTTTGTGAGCTGAGTCAAGTGAGTGAAACTTTGTATTTTTTAACCTGTGGGGCAAGTGTGTGCTAATAAATAGCATTCCTTATTTTTAAATTCACAAAAATTTTGCTGTTGGAATTATTTTAAATAATTCCATCTGGTCTGAGGGCAAGAAAACACACACTCCTTTGATATAAACTTCCTGATCACAGGAACTATAACTTTTATCTGTGACAATGGTGATTGTGGAATAGATGATCAGCGATGAATGGGGGCAGTGAGGTGGTTCAGAGTCGCACTGAGCAGTCAGTTGCGAATTGGGCAGAAAAGCTGCAGATGCCATTCCTGCACGGAAGATAAAAAGACACTTAAATCAGAGAAACAGCGTCCCTCGGATGAATCTGCCAAAAGTGGGCGCAGAATTTAAAAGAACAGCAGCTGCATCACTGAATTTTTCCATGAGTGGAGTGATACAAATCCTCTGTAAGTCAGGAGCATCTGTGAAAAACGGGGAAGATTATTAATAAATTCTTCAAGGAGTCAACCCAATGTCTGATGCAAATTTTTTAAACATTGTGGAATTATGCTTTTTGATTAATCAATCAAAGAACTAGATAAGCAAGCAATGAAAATAAAAAATATCCACTGGAAAAGAATGGTTGCATAGGGTCAATAATTTATGCCTGTCTGAGGATCAGAAGAATCCTGTTAAATGTGGAATATGCTGGAGGAGCAGCTTTGTATAAGTGAACATCAGATACTGAAGCAATATCCAGGCTTGGGCTGACAAGTGGCAAGTAACATTTGCACCACACAAATGCCATCACCAAAGAGGCACTCTAATCACCACCCCTTGACATTCAATTGTGTAACCATCACTGAATCCCCGACTGTCAGCATCCTTGGTGTTACCGTTGACCAGAAACTCAACTGGACTCGCCATGTAAACACAGTGACTACAAGAACAGGTCAGAGGTTAGGAATACTGCTACGAGTAAGTCATCTTCTGACTCCCCAAAGCCTGTCCATCATCGACAAGGCACAAGTCAGGAGTGTGATGGAATACTTCCCACTTGCCTGGATGGGTGTAGCTCCAAAAACACTCGAAGCTTGATACCATCCAGGACAAAGCAGCCCGCTTGATTGGCACCATATCTACAAACATCCTGTCCCTCCACCATCGATGCTGAGTAGCAGCAGTATGTACAAGATGCACTGCAGCAATTCACCAAAGATCCTTAGACAGTACCTTTCAAACTCATGACCACTTCCATCTAGAGGGACAAGGGCAGCAGATAAATGGGAACACCACTATCTGCAAGTTCCTTTCCAAGCCACTCACCATCCTGACTTGGAAATATATTGCCATACTTTTGCAGTCGCCGGGTCAAAATCCTGGAATTCCCCCCTTAACAGGATTGTGGGTCAACCCACAGAATGTGGACTGCAGTGATTCAAGAAGGCAGCTCACCAGCACCTTCTCAAGGGAAACTAGGGATGGGCAATAAATGCTGGTCAGCCAGCGATGCCCATGTCCCACAAAAGAGTTTTTTTTTAAATCGCCAATTGGTGTGATGGCCAACACACAACAGCTGCAAGAATCAGTCTGATGAGTTTATCAGCAGGTATTGTGATAAGAGCGAGGATTGTAATATGTCAGGAGCTGAATTGCCTGAATGGACAAGGGAGCTGGTTATAGCTTTAATACTCATTGAAGCCTTTGAAAGAGGCCTTTTGGAGAAAGAAAAAGTTCTCAATATTGACACATTGCTAAAATATGGCAGAAAATATGAAGCCATTGTGTGTGACTACACCTGCAAGCATTGGTAACTGCCAGTATTGATGTGGCAGCCAGGATGCAGAGAGCAAGAAAACCATGTGGTCTCCTGCACCCAGCATACAGCTCTCTGCAATCTAAGCCTTTATAAGTTATGCAGTGTAAGAGGACATCAAACTCACCAATGTAGGAAATCTGGTTTTTGGACATGAAATCAGAGGTTACAATAAATATACAAACCAAGACTAGCACAACACAGGGAGTGCGCCAGAGACTCAAGGCAAGCACATATGTGAGTTAGCAAAAGACAGACCAGGGTGAATGTTCAGGGTAGAAAAATCTTCAAGCAGAAAATGAATGTGCTTTTCACATTATGAATGTGATACTATGGCCCAGAACGTCCAGTCTGCAGATTGTCAGAGACCGGACATATGACCCCAGTTGTGCTTCAGGACCCTTTGGAAGTCCTGACGTTTTGACTTCTGTGGGAGTTGTCCAGGAAGCTTGAACTTCACTTGCTTTCTGGGACTCTGCACATGTTACTCTTGAATTTCACTGAAACTTTGAATGTTCTGTGGGACTCAACTAAATTTTTACCTAAGAAAGGGTAGACAAAAGTTTAACTCCTCGGTAATTATAAAACTGATCCCCAAATCACGCACTCAGAACCCCCCCAACACTCTTTCTCAACCCCCAACTACCCTTCCGATATCCAACTATCCTTCTAAACCTCCCCCCCCCCATTACCTTGCTGACCCATAAACTGTCCCTGGACTGCATTTGACTAACCCCACTACGTGACTACCAGCTGACCTGATTAGCCCATCCTGAACCAACCCAACTTCTTCAACCCACCTTACCAACCTATCACCTCACCCACCTAGCACCTTGCCTACCAACCATTGCACACACCTGCCATCCTTCCCACCCATTTACCATCTCATTCAGCTGTCACTTTACCTATTGATTTCACCATCCTACCCACTTACTTCACCCTGTTCCATGCAACCTTACCACCTGACCCATTCACACATTCATCCACTCACCATTTTGAATTTTCATCTATTCACCTGTTTACTAACATTCGCAATGTATCCACACCCTCACCCCCCAGACCATAGCACTGTAAAGGAGCTCTCCTTGGCATGCTGCATTCTGCATTTCTGGAGAAACCAGACTCAGATGATCTGGCAAGAAATGCAGAGCAGTGTTGAGATGTGAAGAACCTTGAGCAAAGTCGCAATTGATTGTCATTTTGCAATTCAAAGTTGATGATCCAAACTGATGTGTGGATGAAGTTAGCTACAGTCCTTGGCTAATATCAGTAACATATTCCCAGTGAAAAGTGGCAAACACACACTCACAGCCAAAATCAACACAGGAGCAAGCATGAACATCTTAGCAGTCAGAATCCTGAAGGATATGTATCCGGACGATTGGGAATTAATGATACAATCTATGACAGCAAACTAATTGCGTACAATGGATCACCCCTTCATTGTATTGAATTCCAGTTATGGTAACTTTGCACGGAAACCACAAGTATTTTACCTGCTGGACAAGAGCGGACCACAGTAGCAGGGTTACCAACATGTACAGAACTCAATGTTGTGACCACACACAAGGTCACCAATGCACCAATCATGGAAAAAAAAGAGGTAAAAAATAATCACATTGAGTCAAGTCCATGATCCAAAGCAGATATACCTAAAAATTCCACATGATAGGAAATTTCAGAGGTGATACTATACTACACTTCATAGAAGATTTCACCCTTTCTATGGTTTCTTATGATGAGCTGTATTCCTGTCAGTCAGAAGTGATTCCCGAACAAGACAAAGGGAGGGTGCTCAGTCCTGGCTACTTCGCTGTGCTTTAAACAACCCTCCAGCACATTAATTGCATTTAGTCACAGTGACAACACATCGGTCATGCTTGCATTTCGATGGGAATTAGGATGTCTGCCACAATATACAGACTGACATCACAGAGTCCAGTTGTTCTCTGGCCCTCCGCCTCATCCCATCTGCCTCTGGTGCCATTGAACCTCAAGGATTCAGCTCACAAAGGATGCCACAGGATCAGGGAGATAAACCTTTCCTTGTTGCACACCATGATATGATCCTAGCAACTGACAGCAAACAAACTGCCATCAGCCAGACAGGGGAGGGAACCGAGTGTAGGGTGTCGAAATTTGCTGATGACACCAAGATTGGAGGAAAGGCAAATTGTGCGGAGGGTGTGGAGAGTCTACAGAAGGATCTAGATAGGCTGGGCGAATGGGCCAGGAAATGGCAAATGGAATTTAATGTTGGCAAGTGCGAGGTGGTCCATTTTGGTAGGAATAATGGTAGGAAGGATTATCACTTACGTGGCGAAAAACTGCAGCAGGCGACGGTGCAGAGGGACCTAGGGGTCCTTGTGCATGAGTCGCAAAAACCCAGCTTGCAGGTGCAGCAGGTGATCAGGAAGGCGAATGGGATGCTGGCCTTCATAGCGAGGAGGATTGAATATAAAAGTAGGGAGGTCTTGCTGCGGCTGTATAGGGCATTGGTGAGGCCGCAGCTGGAGTACTGTGTGCAGTTTTGGGCGCCGTACTTATGCAAGGATATTTTGGCCTTGGAGGGAGTGCAGAGGAGGTTTACTAGGCTGATGCCGGAGTTGAGGGGGTTGAGCTATGAGGAGAGGCTGAATAAACTAGGCTTGTACTCGTTAGAGTTTAGAAGAATGAGGGGAGATCTCATTGAGACGTATAAGTTGATGAATGGGATGGATAGGATAGAGGTGGAGAGACTCTTCCTGCTCAGAAAGGATAATAGGACTAGGGGGCACAGCCTCAAGATAAAGGGGGGGCGGTTTAGAACGGAGTTGAGGAGGAACTTCTTCACTCAAAGGGTGGTGAATCTCTGGAATTCTCTGCCCGTTGAAGTGGTGGAGACTACCTCGCTAAATATTTTTAAGACGCGGGTTGATGGGTTTTTGATAAGAGAGGGAATTAAGGGTTATGGGGAGAGGGCGGGAATGTGGAACTGAGCCACGACAGATCAGCCATGATCTTATTGAATGGCGGGGCAGGCTCGAAGGGCTAGATGGCCTACTCCTGCTCCTATTTCTTATGTTCTTATGATTCAGACATTCACAGAAGCTCTGTGAGGATCTATGGACAGTCCCCACTACAAGTCATCATCATCCTTTTGGAATGTAGGGATCACGAGTTTCAATTGCAACTCCATGATATGAGTGTGCATTACCATTAGTCAGATGGCACAACAATGCTCACAGAAGCCATGTGAAGATAATGGGATGTCCTCACTGGATTTCCTTATCTGCCTCCATAAATCTAGCGGCAATGAGCGTATTCTGAGCTCATCTGTCTCATCAGGACAATGTCATTGACTCATGTGTTGATATAGTTGGTGATTCGAGCATGTTTCACACATTCTCTCCACCTTCACCATTTTGTTGTTCCCTGACCAATACACAATTTGCGAAGTGCCTCGTTCGCTTTAGGCCCATAATACCTAACAGTGACAATATAACCCTGCTAAAAGCTTCAGGTAAAAGCAACTGTTTTCCTTTTGAAAATCACACTTCTTGGAATCCCTAATTCATTTCTGTACAGCCAAAAACATCTAGAAGGTGTCTAGCATTTCTTGTGCCATATCAAGCCAACCTGTAACAATGACTTCCCAAAATGTCTTCAGTCATAGAATGTTTGTTGTTTCCTCTTGAAGTTGGCTGCACTTGAGTTGACCAAACTCTATCAAATCGACATTGAGTATATTTTCTACTTCAATGTTTATGTCATCTACCTATAGCAAAACATCCATATTTTGTTTCAGATTTGTTAGCCTGCTCAGAGAGTGAAGGTGACCAGTTTGCTACCCAGTTTGTCATGGATTTTGAAGTTGTATCTCTGTATTCTTATTAGAAGCCATCATAATCTGGATGGTGCATTCATCAGGGACTAGTATCCAATCATTTAGAATGGTGTGTGATCAGCTTCCACAATGAATCTTTGATCAAATAGATACATGTGGAATCTTGTGATATTGAATACCAGAACGGGTGTCTCACACTCTGTACAAATAATTAGATTGCACTTATGATAGACCTTTGGAGACAAATTCAATTGATTTTCCATTATATATATGCGCTCTTAACCCTTTTTGAGATGTGTCTACTTCTAAGACCAGCTCTTTTTTTGCGTCATAGTATTGTATAACACATATCTCTTCTGGCAATGTTTGTTTAAATGACTTGAGCACATGTTGATACTCTTTGTGCTGGACATATAGAACAGCTTTCTAAGTGATGATGCTCTATTGGTGACATTGGGTATGTATGGCACTAAGAACCTGAAGCATCCCTTTGTTCTAGGGAGTAGACATTGTTGTACATTTTTGTGTTTGCCAGGGTCAGAACTCAAATAGAGCCGAAAAAGTTATTCTGACCAACATTCACCTGGAATTTCTTGCTGTTTAAGTCAAGCTGCTGCTATCAATGAGTATCAGTCATCCTCTTCCTGGGTTTATCCATTACAACAATATCATCACCGTATGCACCCATAACATTTTTTGTAATTTTTTCTAAATGCTCAGGAACAGACTCTGACTGATGGATAAGCCAAAATGTAATCTTTGAAGCATGACCTTCCGAGTGGAGCCCGGAGAGTAATGAATTCCTGAGATCCATCCGTTAAATGAACCCACTAAGACCCATGTTTCATCCAACTTGGAGAAATATTTTGCTCCTGTGAATTTGGGGCCCAATTCCTCTTATGTAGGTAACTTGTGCGGACACCACTTTAGGCCAATATTTGGATGATTTAGTTCTAAATATGTCTGGATTGTGCCATCTTTATTCGGTATACGTTGATAGAACTTCACTAGTAACATTGTTAAGCACCACGTCACCCAAATCACTCTTTAGCTTCTTCTGTATGTGACACGGCACTTTCTAGGAGGGTCGATTGATGGAATTGCATATTCTATCTTCTCCTTGAGAGAGAGAGGCAGCTAGAGTGAGCTTGAGAATTCCTGCTGTCCTCTGGCATTGGCACTGATGGATGTCAATAAGTGCTCGATGAGTTTAATCCCCTCTTCCAGCACTGCAGGGATTCTATAAAGGACGGTCACAAAGAGGAGGGTTGTCAGCACCCATCTGAATATACTCCAATAAAAATCAGTTCCATAAGGAAATTGAGGATGAAAAGCAAGGTATTTGGCATAATAAAGAATCAAGAGTGGCACATTGTGGAGCATTTGGGTCTGGGTTGGTTTGTCAGATCATCCATGAACCAAACTCTTCTCAGCTTTTCTGAACAAAAACTGGAAGGCCTTACACAGGGAGGAAGAGTTCAAATTGAGAATAATGTTTTTCAGCACCTCTGTCTCCTGCCAGGTTTCAGTTATTTTAGTATCCCAGACCAGAACCCCAAGTTAGGAAGCCAGGCTAAACCTCAACAATTTTTCTGTTTTGGCATAAATAGGAGGAAAGAAAGCTTTGCTCCAGGAATAATTCTACTAACAAATTAGGGATATTTTATCAAATCAAGCTTAATTCATGACACTGTTTACATATAATTCTAACAAAATGAAACACCTTAACTCTTAGCAGTTGAACGATATTTAAAAATGAAAGGCAACACCTTTAATTTCTAACTGATCACTATTTCATTTCCAAAAAAGCAACATCCCTCTTCTACTCAAATTCCACTTTAAATGCAGTTAGCAAACTCAAGCATACTTGTTATAAATTGTTAACAGCCTTGAAGCTTTCAGAGAGGTTTTGATTTTCAGTGCAGCTTGCAGACTTCTATCTTTAAACAACTTTACCCAGAATACTGAACAGAAAGCTTTTTCTCTCTCTGTTACAGACTTAGCTCCTCCCATTAACCACATTAATACCTAATATTATACCTAAACCGGTATAAGTCTGTATACCTAAACCCACGTTCCATTCCTTTAACCAAAATCCCCAGGAAAGATCTCCATCTACAAACAAAAGTCCATCAGTTTAAAATGAGTAATTATCCTGCTTTCCCAGTATCTGAGCTGCATTCCTTCCAGACATGCCCAATAGAAAAAAAAGAACTTTAAAACATGCTACAGAAACATGAAATAGATCAAAAGCTCAGTATCATCACAATTAGGATTAGCCTTGGAGAATGCTGTCTATTTTTCTGTCAAAGCTAATGGAAAATGTGCGAGTAGTTGGGAAAATGCTGCCTTTTAAAATCTGGAATGGATATGTTTTCTCACCCCTTCAATTTACTTGCCCAAGTGTTTTGATTATCCTTTGTGTTTTATGGTGGTAAATGTCATTTTCAAGTATCTATATGCACAAAATATATATTTTTCCTGTTTTTCTTCCTTGTACACTTTATGGTCCGGTGCATCTTATAGGCTGCTGTTTGAATAAAGGATAAATGATAATAGCTAGGGCCTGGGGGAGAAGTCACCACCTTTATTTCAAATAATATGATGGGATATTTTATGCTCACCCGTAAGGACAGACGGGGTCTTGATGTAAGGTCTTATCTAAAAGACAGCATGTCCAGCTGTGCTGCCCTCCCTCACTAGTGTACTGGAGTGTCAGCGAGGAATAGCACTCGAAAACAACTTTCTGACTCAGCAGCAAGAAGCCTACAGGCACAGGTTCCAGTATATGACCTGTGCTTGTTTCTGTAGCATGTGTTAAAGTTCATTCTTTTCTACTGGGCATGTCTGGAAGGAATGCAGATCAGATACTGAGAAAGCAGGATAATTACTCGTTTTAAACTGAAGGACTTTTGTTTATAGATGGAGATCTTTCCTGGAGTTTTTGGTTAAAGGAATGGAATGTGGGTTTAGGTATACAGAGTTATGTATTAATGTGGTTAATGGGAGGAGCTAAGTCTGTAGCAGAGATCTAATCTATATATAAGATGAAAGATTAAAGAGAAAAAAGAAGAATCAATGTGAATGAGTGAGAGAATTAAGTGGTCATACTACTTTTAGATTTGTGTTCTTTATTTATGTTTCCTCCTGAGGGATAGATCTTTGTTAAATTACAGCTAAAATACCACTGATGTAAGGATCTTTCAGATGTCCCGATTCCAGCTGATGTTATTATTGGACAGTCAGGTTCTAGAGCCAAATCCCAGAACAATAGATTATCATTTTTAATTTTTGTTCTGATATGTGGGTGAACTGAGTCATAGGACTGCCAATTAACTTTTAACAAAAGAATAAAACATATATTAAACAAGAAAATAGTTATAGTACACTACTTCACCCCAGCTATACCTATGCAGATATATACAAATTTGTAAGGATAACTTAAGCTACACAATTTATCTAATACTCTAAGGATAAGTTCTCAATAAGTGCACAGCCTGTGTAAACCAATGGGCGAAATGTGATTAGACACACCACACTCTGAAACCAAGTGACAGATGCCACCCAAAACAATTTCTGTGGATTTCTTATCAAAACCCCTCAGGTGCTTGTTACACTGTGAACTAACTGGTCTCACTGGACACTGACTGGCACATCGGATGTCTATTATGATGACCACGGGGGATAGTCAAAAGATCTCCCCATGGGCCTTCATAAATACAATTCCCCTATTAGGCAAGGTGAGGCTCACCCAATAGGGAAATGCTGGCATTCAAGAAACCTTGGGACTGATTTGTATACTGTGGCCACAGTGTACAATGACATTGAATGACATTTTGAGCCCTTATAACTAAAGGGTGATGGTGAGGGAAGACTGGCTTCGGTAAAATTATTACATTGATGATGAGGAATAAAGCAATATTTTTCTTCCCTCCGGACCATCCATCTTTACTCTCGAGATAAGTAATCCTCCAATAAGAAAATTGGCTCTTTTTGGTAAACTTGAAGCCTATGATGCAGTCATAGAAAACTGGGCCAAATACGCATTGCGCACGCATTACTTTTTCGAGCCAACAATATTGAGGGGACAAGAAGCAGAAAATGGTCCTGTTGATGGCATGCAGAGTCTTGACCTTCAGTGTAATAAAAAGCCTGTCTCAATTCCCCTGACTCCAAAACCTTTAATAAACTGATGGACTTGTTCAAAAGGTTATTATGACCTGAAACCCACCTGTACGTCACTAGGGTTGTCATGGTGCCTTTTATCTGCAAAGGCCTGAGTAGCCTTTGAAACCCACCTTATTTTCCAGCAATACCACTTCAACACAGCTGGGCAAACTCCTGGGGGATCTGACCAGGGGTTCTGACCATGTTATGAAAATTGACAGAGCACTGTGAATTCAGGCCACTCTTGAAGGCCTTTGCAAAATAGACTGTAATTAACAATGTGACAGACCAAAAGCAATTATTGGCAAAACGCAGTTTGGATCTCAAGAGATCAAGAAGGCTATTGAGTTAGCTCTATCATTGGAGAATGCAGAGAAAGGAGCTCGGGAACTACAGGAAACATCAGACACCAGTGCCCTCAGATTGGGGGAGGAGCCTCATGCAATGTCCAACCCTCAACTGAGAATGATGGTATCAGTAAAATATCCCAGAATCCCTCACAGCAGTGCAGCCCAACTTGCATCACCAGGTAGTCAAGTAAGGTCAGGGACAGCCTTCAGATTGCTACAGAGCATGTTTCAAAGATTGATGCGAGGCAGGGGACTATTGCAATTGCTGCAGAGCACAACCGAGGCAAAGATTTAGGAACAGTCAAAATACATGCTATTTCAAGAAAGAGCCAAACCCAGTACTGGACGTTACCTTGCAGGTAGGCCCATAACCAGGACAGGGGCAATGCAATTAAATTGCATCTCCACAACAAATGTTGCCCACATAATGGTGGAGTTATTAGTAAATGGCTACCCATTAAAAATGGAACTGGATACAGAAGCAGCAGTCTCCTTTATTGGAGAGCAGACTTCTGATCCTGAACTTAGAAAACACAAAGGCTAGGCTGGCCACCTACACGGATGAACCATTCCAGATAAAAGGCATCATGGCAAGCCTAATGACTTATAGGCAGCAGTCAGCTTGACAGCCACTCATCATTGAACAGGGACAAGGACCTATCTAACCAACACATCAGGCTGAACTGGCTGGAGATCTTCATGGGGAATTTTACAGTGAGACCAGTTCAATATTCCCTATTGAAAAAAGTAGAGTCGGAGCTGGAGCACCTGGAAAAGCTGGGTGATTCTCGGAGTTAGGGATATGCCTGAAAGGGGAAAACTGTGTCTCCCAAGCAAGTCATGATGTGGGTATGCCGGCGTTGGACTGGCGTAAACACAGTAAAAAGTCTGACAACACCAGGTTTTAGTCCAACCTATTTATTTGATAATATACTCACAAGCTTTCGGGGTTAGCCCCTTCGTCAGGTGAATTCACGAAGGGGCTAACCCCGAAAGCTTGTGAGTATATTATCAAATAAATAGGTTGGACTAAAACCTGGTGTTGTCAGACTTTTTACTGTGTCTCCCAAGCAAGTGCAGTGACCTAATTCAGCTATTGGATGGACGGCAAGGGCCTTCATCTGGTGGAGGACAAGGTGAGGGCCATTAAGAAGGGACCAATTCTAAGAAATCCCTCCTGGACTTAACGAATTATTACAGGAAGTTTATTCTGAATTTAGCTCCTTTACTGATCCCCTTGCATACCCTTCTTTGGAAACATGGGAGGGGGAGGTTCCACAGCTGGAGGCTTTCAACAACGTGAAAGAGTAACTTTTGTCCTCTAATTTATCGGCCCCTTTTGACCCTAAAAATGACCTTAACTTGACATGCGATGCCACCCCTATATGGGGTTGGGGTGGTACAGGCACATCGCTGGAGAAATGGGACAGAGAATCCTATTGCGTATGCATCTAGGATCCTGTCAGATGTTCAGCGGAGGTATTCCCAAATTATGAATGAAGGACTGGCTGTTGTCTTTGGCATTAGAAAATTCCATCAATACACTTTTGGTAGACACTTCATCATCGTAACTGATCATAAACCAATGCTGGGACTTATTAAAGAAGACAAGACAATATCCCCCAATGCCTCCACTCAGATACAGCATTGGGCCCTTGTTACTGGCAGCGTATGAATACCTCCTAAAGCACGACCCAGGGACTTGGATAGCTAACACTGGTGCACTCAGTTGTCTGCCATTGCCCATAAGCCCGGCTTTGCTACCTGCTGTGGAAGGGATCATGAAGACCTTCAATTTTTTTGGACACCTTGCTTGTGTCTGCAAGGCAAATCAAGGTCTGGGCGCAAAAGGACCCTGACCTGTCTAACTTAAAACATATAATCTTACATGGGGATTGTTGGCCTTTGCCGGGGCGACATTAGATATTAATGTTACCTGGTTTAAATTGAACTCTAACTGCTTATGCTTTTCTGTGTAAGCCTCTCATTGCTAAGCAATAGTCTAGTTTTTTAAAAAAAAATCTGTAACTAGTTTTACTTTGTAAAACCTCAATTATAATGCAAGCAAAGTTTAAACTGAAAATGAACTATAGACATGTAGGCACCTATGTTTACCATGAACCTAAAGTGAAGTTTAATCCTTAGCACAAAAATACAGAAACACAGATTTATATCGTATTTCTAAAATAATACAAATTAATTGAAACAATCTCTATTTCATAACATAAAACTACTCCAATGTAGAGAAGCAAAAAACTAAAAGGGAGTAATTATTTTTAAAAATCTGCTTATTTCAGAGTCTTTATCTCTGTCTATTGGAGCTATTGGGTTTATCTGTCCATCCCTCAATGCCTCATTAGCCCATGTGATTTCTTCTTTAATCAACTCTGTTTATATCCTATGATGCTGCAACAGTGTTGACCTCTTCTAAAGTCGCGATTATTTGGTTCACTTGGACCATTATTTATTATTTGGTCCCTGCCTGATGCCAGCTATATTTGTATTTCATCAAAATTGATGTGAGCTGGTGAACCAGGTTGGAGGGATAATGACAGCTGTCAACAATAATGATTTACTTCAGATAAATCACTTTCCTCATTTGCCAGGTGGAAGAAACTTTGATCAGTGCCATTATTAGATGCTAATGGCTTGTAATGGATCTCTGTATATTAACTCTGGTTTTTTTCCTATTAATTCATACTAGCTGATGTCCTGTAATGTTGAGATTTTTTGACAAATAATAGTGAAGGCTTTAGATTGTTGAAATCACATTAAATTATCTGGGCCACCAACTGACAGACTGAGAAGAGGTCAAACTCTCTTTGTAGAATATGGCACTGTGGTCATTTTATTGGCATTTTGAGATGATTCTGCAAATGTTCAATTTTCTGTGACAACTGTAAATCTGTGTCATAGAATCATAGAATCCTACAGTGCTGAAGGAGTTCATTCAGCCCACTGAGTTTGCCCCGACCACAATTCCACCCAGGCCCTATTCCGGAACCTCACATATTTACCCTGCTAATCCCCCTGACACAAGGGCCAATTTTGCATGGCTAATCAACTGACCTGCACAACTTTGGACTGTGGGAGGAAATCGAAGCACCCAGAGGAAACCCAAACAGACATGGGGAGAATGTGCAATTTCCACACGGAAATGATCCGAGGCTGGAATTGAACCAGGTCCCTGGCGCTGTGAGGCTGCAGTGCTAACCACTGTGCCATTTGATTTTCACCCCTTCAAAGCCTAGAATACACAGCCAGATGGTGATAGTTTGCAAAATGTACGATGACAAAGGTAGGTTAGATACCTGATGTTTAGGAGGACTGGGAACGAACTAAGCTTTGACAGCACCTAGTACCTAAACACCAGGTACCTAACCTACCTAATGATAATGGTACATTTTGCAAACTATCATTGTTTGGCTGTGTATTTTAGGTTTTGAAGGGGTGAAAATCAAATCTATAGATCAATGTATAGAATACTTAACAAATCATTGCGAAAATGCAAAATTGCAAGAACATAGAACATTACAGCGCAGAACAGGCCCTTCGGCCCACGATGTTGCGCCGACCAGTTAAAAAACAATGACCCTCTAACCTAAACCAATCCCTTTTCATCCATAAACCTATCCACGGATCTCTTAAACGCCCCCAAACTAGGCGCATTTACAACTGCAGCAGGCAGGGCATTCCAATCCCTCACCACCCTCTGGGTAAAGAACCTACCCCTGACATCCGTCCTATAACTACCTCCCCTTAATTTAAAGCCATGCCCCCTCGCGCTAGCTTTCTCCATCCGAGGAAAAAGGCTATCACTGTCCACCCTATCTAAACCTCTAATCATCTTATATGTTTCAATAAGATCCCCTCTTAGCCGCCTTCTTTCTAGCGAAAACAATCCCAAATCCCTCAGTCTCTCCTCATAGGACCTCCCCTCCATACCAGGCAACATCCTGGTAAACCTCCTCTGCACCCTCTCCAAAGCCTCCACATCCTTCCTATAATGTGGGGACCAGAACTGCACACAATACTCCAAGTGCGGACGCACCAGAGTTGTGTACAGTTGCAACATGACGCTGCGACTCCTAAATTCAATCCCCCTACCAATAAACGCCAAGACACCGTATGCCTTCTTAACAACCTTATCTACTTGATTCCCTACTTTCAGGGATCTATGTACACATACACCTAGATCCCTCTGTTTATCCACACTATTCAGAGTCCTCCCGTTAGCCCTGTACTCTACACGTCTGTTATTCCTACCAAAGTGAATTACCTCACACTTCTCTGCATTAAACTCCATCCGCCACCTCTCGGCCCAGCTCTGCAACCTGTCTAAGTCTCTCTGCAAACTATGACACCCTTCCTCACAATCTACCACACCTCCGACTTTGGTGTCATCAGCAAATTTACTAATCCACCCAGCTATACCCTCATCCAGATCATTAATAAAAATTACAAACAGCAGTGGCCCCAAAACAGATCCCTGAGGCACACCACTCGTAACTGAACTCCATGACGAATATTTACCATCAACCACCATCCTCTGTCTCCTATCTGCTAGCCAATTCCTGATCCAATTTCCTAGATTACCCTTAATCCCATACATCTGCATTTTCTGCAGAAGCCTACCATGGTGAACCTTATCAAACGTAGACATAGATTTACAGTTGTCACAGAAAAATAAACATTTACAGAATTTATCCCAAAATGCCAATAAAAACATCACAGTGCCATCTTGTATAAAGAAAGTTTGACCTGTTCTTGGACTGTCAGTTGGTGGCTCAGATTATTCAAGTTACACTGAACTATCTAAAGCCATTGTGATTATTTGTTAAAGAAGTCTAAATCTCACCACGAGCAACACTACAGGACATGAGTTAGTATGCAATTAAGGTGGTCACCCCAAAGTTTGGAAGTCTGGGAAAGGGTCCTGAGTCTATGCAGCAATTCAGTGGAGATGCTGATGTTTGGTTGAAGGTGCAAGTGGCGATGGTGTTCCTGCAATGGTGTTAGGGAACTCCAGTATACTGACCCAGTATCAATGGAGGAATGGTTTGCACCCACAAGGCAAGCTGGTTTGTGATTTTGACAAGAATTTGGTGGTGATGGCATTCCCATGACATTATTGCTTTTCTTCTCAGATTGTGGGAGAGGAATGTGCTGTTAAAGTGTGCTCGCTGCAGTCAATCCTGGAGATCAACAAAAACAATTTATATAGCATCTTTCAACTAATGAAATTTCCCAAGTTCTTCATTGGAATATTATAAAACTGAATAAAGTCACGGAGACACATAGGAGATATTGGATCTGATGACATATAGTGAAAGAGGTAGGGGTTTTAGAAAGTGTTTTAAACAGGAAAATGAGATAGAGAAGTGGAAAGATGTAAATAGGGAGGGAATTCTGGAACCTCAAACCCAGGCAACCGAAGGCACAAACATCTACGAGGGAACAATTAAAATTGGGAATATATAAAAAGCCAGTATAGAAGGAGCGCAGATATCTTGAAAGGTGTAAGGCTGGTGGACATTGCAGAGATACAGAAGGGCAAAACTATTGAAAACAAGGGTGAGAATTTTTAAAATTCAGATGTTGCTTCACTGGAAACCAATGTAAGTCAGCAAGAACAGGGATGAAAGGGCACAAGTTACAAGTTAATCTAGCAAAGTTTTGGATGACCTCAAGTTCCACATCGAATGTGTGAGACCAGCCAGCAGTGTGTTGGAATCCCCAAGTCTAAAGATAATAAAGGCATGAATTGGCGTTTCAGCGGGAGATGAGCTGAGACGGGGCAAAGTCGAGAAATGTTACAAAGATAGAACAAGGTAGTCTTAGTGATGGCACAAAAATGATGTTATAAGGTCACCTCAAATGTGATATCCAAGGTTGCGAACAAACTGGCTTAATCTCAGACTGTTGCCAAGGAGAGGGATGGAGTCAGTAGCTTGGCAATGGAGTTTTGAATGTGTTCTGAAAACAGTGGCTTCAGTCTTCCCAACATTTAATTTAATACACTTCAGCTACAATGCACAGATGATGGAGCCCTTTGGGACATCATTCAAGTAAATTTCTCTGTCTTGGGAGTTGCATTTAAGTGAGATTAGCATTACAGAATCAATCTGTAGAATAGTTTAATATAAAACCTCTTTGCTCGGACTGCTTGCTGGCAGTTAACCTTCTGGTACATTTGAGGATTAACAATGCCTTGTGGAAAATTTCCACCAACCTTTTTCATCAATTTGCTGCCTATTCCTGGAGGTTTTGACAGAGGACCTGCAATAGCCACATTATATCATTTATGTGAAGTAAGTTGAAGCATTTCTTCTCAATACATTGAAAACGACGACTGGAGGATGGTTCAGCGAAATTAGTGAGAAGTGAAATCCACAAAAATGAATTTCAGAAACTGGAGTATGGTTAAACAGTTTTCTCATATCAACACCAACTCTGGTATAGAGAGAAGGAAGTAAAAATGTGGGAGGAGATGATGAAATGGTCTACATAAAAGGAGAGCACCTGATGTTCAGTGTGATATATTAGTATGGATAGAGCATTGCTAACTAACAGAGAATTGGAATAAATTGATCATTTTCAGTTTGGCATAACTATTGGAGTTCTGCGGGAATCAATTTCCAGACCTCAACTATTGATGATCTATATTGATGACTTCTTTAAAGGGACCAACTATATTGTAGCCAAATCTGCCAATGATACAAAGATAGATAGGAAAGAAGTTATGAGGTGGATACAAAGCATCTGAAATATGAGGAAGATGGGTAATGAAGTGGGCAAGAATTTGGCAGATGGAGTAAAATTAGGGAAAATGTGAGTTTGTCCACTTTGGCAGGAAGAATAGAAACACAGAATATTATTTAAATGGAGACAACTGTTTTCCCTTTGGGAGAATCTAAAAAAAAAGGCAGAGATTTAAAATAAACATTTATGACAGAGATGAAGAGGAGGTTCAACTCTCAAGGGTTGTTAGTCTTTGGAATTCTCTTCCACAGAGAGCAGTGGACATTGAATATATTTAAGGCTGAGTTACACAGAATTTGGATTAACAAGGGAGGGTCAAAGGTTATGGGGGACAGGCAGGAAACGAGAGTTAAGACCAAGAGGAAGATAGAGAGAGTGAGGAAATCAGAAATTGGCTACAAATCTTATTGCTTAACCATATGGTTTTATACAAAGTCATCTCAATTAGAACAAATCTCCACTAGAGATGGTGATCCACCCTGACCAGACCTGTACTGGAGATCTTCTGACCATGTCAGAAGATCGCCAGTAGTATTATGTTACTCAGAGATATGATTGCCTACGTGCAGGAAGAGGAATGGACCCCTGCCTCATCAGCTTGTAGCAGAAAAAGGCCTGAACACAGAATATAGCGCACCATATCATGGATGTGTTCTCTAAAATGGTGTGCTGGGTGCAAATCTGCAATCCAACTGCTCTACATAATTATCAGGAATGCAATTTCAATCAATGGGTGAGAATCAAATTTGGAGTCAGGCAAGGTTGCCCTCTTGCCCATGTCATGTTAGTGTGATGCATTGAACCTTTTGCCAAGTCCATCAGGAAGGAATCAGGAATAAGAGTGCTGACAATCCCAGGCAACAATCCCATGGACACGTCAAAGCCTCTCTGCACATGGACAAAGTCACCGTGTTCTGCTTGGATCTGTTGTCAGTGTTCAGATTGATGAGCGTCTGTGATCAGTTTAAAAAGGCTCAGGGGCCAAAGGAAATTGCAGCAGGAGTTAGGCCATGACCTATGGAAGCCAGGCCAATTGATTCTTTGACTCCTTTGCCATCAGGTCAAATTGCCTAAGTTTGCTGTGAATGTGATTCAGAGGGGCTGAGACATCGTGAAGTCAAAGCTGGGCATGTGAGAATAACATATCCTCTCCATTTTGAGTATGAATCTGGTCATTAAGTACATGGTGCTCTCAGTGCTGCTCTACCTAGTGCAAGTTTTACATAAATCCCACTCCTGCACCATGGCATTACCCAAGCAATCACGACTTTAGAGATCAGGAACACAATTTACAAACATCTGAATAAAGGAGGGAAAACATACATAACATTGCCCTCATCTTAATGGCCACCTTTTTGTGCAGCTGCATCAAGCTGTTTATAGACCTTTAGAACACAACCACCGAGTATCACTACATGCTGAAGTTATAGAGTCATAAAGGTTTACAGCATGGAAACAGGCACTTCGGCCCAACTTGTCCCTGCCTCCCTTTTTAAAACCCCTAAGCTAATCCCAATTGCCTGCATTTGGTGCATATCCCTTTATACCCATCGTACCCATGTAGCTATCTAAATGCTTTTTAAAAGACAAAATTATACCCACCTCTACTACTACCTCTGGCAGCTTGTTCCAGACACTCACCAACCGCTGTGTGAAAAGATTGCCCCTTTGGACACTTTTGTATCTCCCTTCTCACCTCAAACCTATGCCCTCTAGTTTTAGACTCCCCTACCTTTGGGAAAAGATATTGACTATCTAGCTGACCTATGCCCCTTATTATTTTATAGACCTCTGTAAGATCACCCCTCAGCCTTCTACGCTCCAGAGAAAAAAGTCCCCGTTTCCCAGCCTCTTGTTTTGACTCAATCCATCACGTCCCGGTAGCATCCTAGTAAATCTTTTCTGCATTCTTTCTAGTTTAATAATACCCTTTCTATTATAGGGTGACCAGAATTGCACACAGTATTCCAATGTGGCCTTACCAATATCTTGTACAACTTCATCAAGACATGAAGGTTCTGTTTATCCCTGGTGTTGTGAAGAATGGGTCTGGCCATATTAGCCTGGAATGCTCCAGTCAGTTGGACTGTGCCATTCGCAATGTCCTAACTATGTTACCATTTGAGGTTTTTAATCAAAAACAAAAAGATGTGATTTGTACATGTAAACTCAAATTAACAACAAGTTTTATTGCAGGAACTGTTGCCTGTATAGAGTATAAAATGATAGTAAATAGGAGCCTGTGAAACACCCCAGTGACATCACCACCAAATCATGTGACTGGCTGTTAAAAATTATACAATCACTTAAATATGTAACATCCCTGCGCTTTTACTGCAATGGTGATGACAACAAATTAATACAATGTTATGCATAGGATCAATAATACTTCAGATGCAATACTATGTACCATTAAAGATAGAGGGATGGTAGGAAATGAGGTCCTTAATGCAGTTACTGTCACTAGAGAGGTAGTGCTTGGTAGACTAACGGGACTGAGGTAGACAAGTCCCCGGGACCAGATGGAATGCATCCCAGGGTTCTGAAAGAAATCGCAGTAGTAATAGCGGATGCATCAGTAATTATTTATCAAAATTCGCTGGACTCTGGGGAAATGCCGGAAGATTGGAAAACGGCTAATGTTACGCCGCTGTTTAAAAAAAGTAATAGACAAAAGGCAGGGAATTATAGGCCAGTTAGCTTAACGTCCATAGTTGGAAAAATGCTGGAATCCATCATCAAAGAAGAAATATCAAGACACCTAGAAGGTTTGATCAAGCAGACGCAGCACGGATTTGTGAAGGGGAAGTCGTGTTTAACGAATTTATTGGATTTCTATGAGGATGTGACTAGTGCAGTAGACAGCGGGGAACTGGTGGATGTGGTGTTTTTAGATTTCCAGAAGGCGTTTGATAAGGTGTCTCACAAAAGGTTGCTGCAGAAGGTTAGGGTAAACGGAATTGGGGGTAAAGGATTAGCGTAGATTGAGGATTGGTTATCTAACAGGAAGCAGAGAGTTGGAATCAATGGGTGCTTTTCTGGTTGGCAGTTGGTGACTAGTGGCGTGCTGCAGGGATCGGTGCTGGGGCCTCAACTGTTTACCATTTACATAGACGATCTGGAGGAAAAGGCTGAGTGTAGGGTAACAAAATTTGCTGACACAAAGATGAGTGGAAAAGTAAATGGCATGGAGGGCACAGAAAGTCTGCAGAGAGATTTGGATAGGCTGAGTGGGCGAGGACCTGGCAGATGGAATATAACATTAGCAAATGTGAGGTTATCCACTTTGGTAGAAATAATAGTCGGAGGGATTATTATTTAAAGGGTGAAAAGCTGCAACATGCTACAGTGCAGAGGGACCTGGGGGTCCTTGTGCATGAATCACAAAAACTCAGTCTGCAGGTGCAGCAGGTGATCAAGAAGGCAAAAGGAATGTTGGCCTTTATAGCGAGGTGGATAGAATATAAAAGCAGGTAGGTCTTGCTGCAATTGTACAAGGTACTAGTGAGGCTGCACCGAGACTACTGTATACAATTTTGGTCCCCTTATTTAAGAAAGGATATATTAGCTTTGGAGCGGGTGCAGGGAAGGTTCACCAGGTTGATTCCGGAGATGAAGAGGTTAGCTTATGAGGAGAGATTGAGTAGACTGGGCCTGTACTCATTGGAGTTTAGAAGGTTGAGGGGAGATCTTATAAAGACATATAAGGTAAAGGGCTAGACAGGGTAGAAGCAGCAAGATTATTTCCACTTAAAATGGAAACAAGAACTAGAGGGCACAGCCTCAAAATACGGGGGAGTCAATTTAGATCAGAGTTGAGGAGGAATTTCTTCTCCCAGAGGGTAGTGAATCTTTGGAATTCTCTCCCCATTGAAGCAGTGGAGGCTACCTCGTTAAATGTGTTCAAGTCACAGATAGATAGATTTTTAACCAATAAGGGAATTAAGGCTTATGGGGAGCAGGCAGACAAGTGGAACTGAACCATTATCAGATCAGCCATGATCTTATTGCATGGCGAGGCAGGCTTGAGGGGCTAGATGGCCTACTGCTGCTCCTATTTCTTATGTTCTTATGTAATTCATCAATTTTGGCATAGCACTTTGATTGACAACACTTTATATTGTATGAATGTGCAAGTAAGATCAGTGACCACCTTTGCAATCAGCTAGAACCTAATGAAAGTATAAGGTATAATCTTATATCTTATAGAAACATATAAGATTATGAAGGGAATAGACAAGATAGAAGTAGGGAGGTTGTTTCCACTGGCAGGTGAAACTAGAACTAGAGGCATGGCCTCAAAATAAAGGGGAGCAGATTTAAGACTGAGTTGAGGAGGAACTCCTTCACCCAAAGGGTAGTAAATCTGTGAAATACCCTGCCCAGTGAAGCAGTGGAGGCTACCTCATTCAATCTTGTTAAGCAAGGATAAGTAATTTTTTTAACTGTAAAGGAATTAAGGATTATGGTGAGTGGGCAGGTAAGTGGAGCTGAGTTTATGAAAAGATCAGCCATGATCACATTGAATGGCGGAGCAGACTCGAAGGGCCAGATAGCCTACTGCTGCTCCTACTTCTTATGTTCTTATTATGCTCTTATGCCTTTATATTATCCCAAACATTGTCATTAAGGGTTAATAATCAGTCAATAATGTGAAATCATGACTATATAAATGATGATAAAACTTTGATATGCCATAAATTATACTCAACACTTCTTTTTCTAGCTAAGCATAGTTAGATTCAGTACTGGTCTGAGTACCCAAAACAAAGGTTATTGGCCATTCTTCTCCCAGAGGCATAACATGTGAAGCGACTTCTCCTGTTCCATAAGATGGGGCATCACAAGCAAGCAGTATTTGTAGCTTTGGATTAAAATGAACCAATACTTCAGATTTCTGTGAAACATCTTTGACATCCTGTATGCTTTCTTATATTAACACTGCAATGAAGTTAATGTGAAAATCCCCTGGTTGCCACACTCGAGCACCTGTCCGGGTACACTGAAGGAGAATTTAGTATGGCCAATGTACCTACATGCATGTCTTTTGGACTGTGGGAGGAAGACAGAGCACCTGAGGAAACCCACGCAGACATGGGTGACCCAAGCCTGGGATTCAAACCCAGCCCCTGGTAATGTGAAATAGCAGTCTTAACCACTGTGCTGCCATGCTGGCCCATGTGACAGGTACAATGGGGGTAGTCCAGTCATTCGTTACAATTGACTCTAACACAGCAATATTAACAAGCCGTACTAATTCTTCTTCAACTTGGGATGAATTGCATAAAGCACTGCTCTTGCTTTGAGACTTTTTGGTTGACTATTATACTTTACCTTGAGTTTCACTTGATCTGCCTTCATTAAGCAAAATGTTTCTTTGAATACCCTCTTTCATTTACCCAGAAGGTGCTATAGGTCTGTTTTTGTGTTGACAGCCCTCCAATTAGCTTTATCTTTTCTAACCATGATTGGCCAAATAGAGTTGGAAAATTACCATGGTCCACATGGAGAGACAACTTCACAGTTTGTCCACGCAACTCTTTGTTGACAATGATGTAGTCTTTTAATGGAACAATCTCTTCTGTATATGTCCTTCAGATCACATCAGCTGGTTTTAAAGGAAGATGCTTCAGCTTTTATTGGTATGTAGCCTCAGGAATTAAAGATACACCAGTATCAACTCCCACTCTAATACAGTGTCCACTTACTTTCAGAAACACCCAGAATCGATGTGATTCACTCTCTGTGAATGAGCCATTTAGTATGAACTCTTCACCACATTTCTGGACATTCTCTTCTTTACAGTCATAACGCTTCCATGATATCAATTATTTTTGTAGAGTACAACTTGTTCTTCTTCTTGAAAGTACCCAGATTCTTCTTCTGAATATTCTTCTCAGGAGAAACTGGTCCACCCCGTCAGGCTTTTGCAATGTGACCCATTTTACAACAATTCTTGCATTCTTGCTCCAACATTCACTTGCTAAATGGCCCATTTTGGCACATTTGTGACATGCTTGTTGCTGTTTTAGCTTTCTATGGGCAGTTCCCAACTTGTGGAGCTTCATTCCTGCAATTTGACACTAATTTCTACTGCTGTATTTAAAGTCAAAGCATGTTCAGTAAGCAATCCTCTTTGGAAAGCCTCATTTTGGAGACCACAAATGAAATGATCTCAAACACTATCTTCTAATGACTCATCAAACTCACAGTGTGGTGCCTGCCTTTATAAGGTTTTAAAAGCATCTCCCAAGAGCAATGCTTTTGTCTTCCACTTGATTCCTTTGATGGAATTTGAACTGTTCAGCAATGATCAAGGCTTTGAAGAATAATGCTCTTCAAGGGTCTTTGTTAAGTCATCGTAATTTTGGTTCCTAGGTGAACCAAGCACCAGACAAAATTGAAAGTTTTACTTTCTATTATACTGGTACAAGCAACTACAGTTCCACGGTTTTTGAACAAACAAAATAAACTTTATTATACACAGTGAGGAAAGTAAACAGTGTACACTATTATCCAATACTGTAACATTGAGTATTAACATGAGATACATGTGAATTAACAGGCAAACTGTTGTCAAACATACCACACTGCAATAAATGGCAGATGAGACCATGACAAATCCCACTCAGATATAATTTTCCGCTGTAGTTACACAATCTTGGTGGCACGCAATCGAAAGGCAACAGTGTGACACAGTGCTGATGCCCACTGTGTCAGGGACCCGGTTTGATTCCAGCCTTGGGTGACTGCGTGGAGTTTGCACTTTCACACTCTGCATGGGTTTCCTCCAGGCACTCTGGTTTCATCACAGCCCAAAGATGTGCAGGTTAGGTGGATTGGCCACAGTAAATGCATGGGGTTGCAGGGATAGGGTGGGGGGTGAGCCTAGGTAAGTAGCTCTGTCGGAGAGTTGGTGCAGACTAGATGGACTAGGTAACCTCCTTCTGTACTGTATTCTATAATTCAATTAATTCTGTTTAAACTCTGTTTTCCATATGAGGGATTGCAAGTCTTCACTCTTCACTTTTGAAGATCTAGCTTCAGAATTTGCTCCAAAAGTCACTCCCACTTGGCCTGCTGCAATAACTTCTCACCTTGCGGGGTTTCAAACTCATCTCCCAAGACTCTATTCCCCTGGATTCCCAAGTCTGCTCTTCAACACACAAACATAATTCAAGCTCTTCAGCCCAACAAGCAGATCACCACAGCTCCAAAAGGTTATCTTTAACCCAGTGGCATGCAGTGTGTCCCTCACAAGTTGGAGCCTTGTGAATTCAGCACTTTTACTTTCTTTGCTCCATTCCTGGTAATTCCTACTGGTGGGTCTCCGCCATGTGGTGACTCTGCCCCTGTTTTCTCTCTCTCTCTCTCTGTCTCTCTCACACATAGTCTTCCACTCTTTGGGATCTCTCCCTGTCCCCTTTCCCCAGATTCCCTTTCTAGGGTCCCTCTTTGGGACTTGCCCATTTCCTGCCAAGGGAATCCTCTCTGGTATGCTGCTCCACTCCTGGATCTTATGATTAGGGTTTTGTCCCATTTGTTCCCAGCCTGAAGGTCTGTAAAACACTAGACTGTCCATATGCAGCTCACTCCTTCACTTCACACACGTGAAGAAACATCTGAAGCATGTCAGGATTTGTAGTTCCCAGCCTCCACCCGATGACAAGATAAGTTTGGATCTCCTAATAATTCTTATAATGTTACGCTTTCCCATATTGTACTCCATCTTCCACTTTTTTGTACATTCATCTAACTGTCTGTAGCTTCTTGCATCTTTGTATCCTCCTCACCACTTGTATTCCCTCTTAGCCTTATATCATCGGCAAATTTAGTTATGTTACTTTCTTTCTCTTTGTATAACTCATTAATATTGATTGTGAATAGCTGAGGCTCCAGCTCTTACTCTTCCAACACTCCACTAGATACAGCCTGACATTTGTAAACATCCTATTTATCCATATTCTCTGCTTCCTATTCATTAACAATCCATCCATCCTAATACATCCCTCCCCCACCACATCCACCTCTATCCCAGCCAATTCCTTAGCCCTTACTTTGCCCATTAATTTTTTGCGTGACACTTTAACAAATATCTTTTGGAAATTCAAATACTCTATATGAACTATATGAACCCTTTGTCTAACCTACTAGTTACATCCTCAAAAACCTTTAATCATCAGTCTAAATGAATTTGTCAAACATAATTTTCCTTTTGAGGCAGCAAGTGGGGGTCAATGGGTGCCATTCGGATTGGCGGTTGGTGACTAGTGGAGTGCCCCAGGGATCGGTGCTGGGGCCTCAGCTATTTACCATTTATATAGATGATCTGGAGGAGGGAACCGAGTGTATGGTGTCGAAATTTGCTGATGACACCAAGATTGGTGGAACGGCAAATTGTGCGGAGGGTGTGGAAATTCTGCAGAGGGATCTAGATAGGCTGGGCGAATGGGCCAGGAACTGGCAAATGGAATTTAATGTTGGCAAGTGTGAAGTTGTCCACTTTGGTAGGAATAATGGTAGGAAGGACTATTACTTACATGGCGAAAAACTGCAGCATGCTACGGTGCAGAGGACCTCGGGGTCCTTGTGCATGAGTCGCAAAAACCCAGCCTGCAGGTGCAGCAGGTGGTCAGGAAGGCGAATGGGATGCTGGCCTTCATAGCGAGGGGGATTGAATATAAAAGTAGGGCGGTCTTGCTGCAGCTGTACAGGGCACTGGTGAGGCCACAGCTGGAGGACTGTGTGCAGTTTTGGTCGCCGCACTTATGCAAGGATATTTTGGCCTTGGAGGGAGTGCAGAGGAGGTTTACTAGGCTGATATCGGAGTTGAGGGGGTTGAACTATGAGGAGAGGCTGAATAAACTAGGCTTGTACTTGTTAGTGTTTAGAAGAATGAGGGGAGATCGCATTGAGACGTATAAGATGATGAATGGGATGGATAGGATAGAGGTGGAGAGGCTCTTCCCGCTCAGAAAGGACAGTAGGACTAGAGGGCACAGCCTCAAGATAAGGGGGGGGGTGCAGTTTAGAACGGAGTTGAGGAGGAACTTCTTCACTCAAAGGGTGGTGAATCTCTAGAATTCTCTGCCCGTTGAAGTGGTGGAGGCTGCCTTGCTAAATATATTTAAGACGTGGGTAGATAGGTTTTTGATAGGCAAGGGGATTAAGGGTTATGGGGAGAAGGCGGGAAAGTGGAACTGAGCCACGACAGATCAGCCATGATCTTATTGAATGGCGGGGCAGGCTCTGGGCTAGATGGCCTACTCCTGCTCCTATTTCTTATGTTCTTATGTTTTGTAGAGTCATGTTGACTTGTTCTAATCATACAATGCTTCTCTTAGTGCATGGTAAGACTGCCTAAACAACAGATTCCAGCACTTTCTCTGATGATTGATATTAGGGTAACACACCTGCAGGTCCCTACTAAATCTCTCCCTCATTTCTTGAATAGCGGTGTTACATTTGTTCACTTCCAATCTTCTGGGATCATTCCAGAATCTAGGGAATTTTGTAAAACTATAGTCAAGGCATCCGCTTTCTCTGAAACTATTTCTTTTAGAACCCTTGGGCATAGACTATCAGGTCCCTAGGGAATTGTTGAATTCTCTTGAGTTTCTTCAGTACTTTTTCTTGCTAATATGATTTTCCTTAATTTCCTCATTCCTATTAGCCCTGAAATTACCGTCTGTTTCTGAAACACAACTTTTACTGTGAAGACAGACAAAGTACTCTTTGTCGTCCAGTATTTCCCCGGAGCGGAGAAGCTATGACATCTTCTCTGGAGTCTTCAACATATCATTGATGAAGACGAACATCTCACCAGGGCCATCCCCACACCCCCACTTCTTGCCTTCAGACAACCGCACAACGTCAAACAGACCATTGTCTGCAGCAAACTACCCAGCCTTCAGGAGAACAGTGACCACAACACCACACAACCCTGCCACAACAACCTCTGCAAGACACGCCGGATCATCGACATGGATGACATCATCACACGTGAGAATACCATCCACCAGGTACACGGTACATACTCTTGCAACTCGGCCAATGTTGTCTACCTAATAGGCTGCATGAAAGGATGTCCCGAAGCATGGTACATTGGGGAGACCATGCAGACGCTACGATAACGGATGAATGAATCACCAGGCAAGACTGTTCCCTTCCTGTTGGCAAATACTTCAGTGGTCACGGGCATTCGGCCTCTGACCTTCGGGTAAGCATTCTCCAAGGCGGTCTTCACGACACACGACAGCGCAGAGTCACTGAGCAGAGACTGATAGCCAAGTTCCGCACACATGAGGACAGTCTCAACAGGGATCTTGGGTTCATGTCACACTATCTGTGACCCCCATGACTTGCCTGAGTTTGCTAATCCTCACTTACTGTACTGTCTGGAGACAATACGGTTTTGTGAAGGGTAGGTCGTGCCTCACAAACCTTATCAAGTTTTTTGAAAAGGTGACCAAAGAGGTGGATAAGGGTAAGGCAGTTGATGTGGTGTATATGGATTTTAGCAAAGCGTTTGATAAGGTTCCCCATGGTAGGCTATTGCAGAAAATGCAGATGCATGGGATTGAGGGTGATTTAGCAGTTTGGATCAGGAATTGGCTAGCTGATAGAAAACAGAGGGTGGTAGTTGATGGGAAATATTCAACCTGGAGTGCAGTTACAAGTGGTGTACCTCAAGGATCTGTTTTGGGGCCACTGCTGTTTGTCATTTTTATAAATGACCTAGATGAGGGTGTAGAAGGATGGATGACTAAACTTGCTGACGACAGCAAAGTTGGAGGAGTTGTAGACAGTGAGGATGGATGTTACAGTTTGCAGAGGGACATAGATAAGCTGCAGACCTGGGCCGAGAGGTGGCAGATGGAGTTTAATACAGAAAAGTGTGAAATGATTCACTTTGGTAAGAATAACAGGAGTACAGAATATACGGCTAATGGAAGGACTCTTAGTAGTGTTGACGAGCAGAGAGATCTCGGTGTACATGTGCATAGCTCCCTGAAAATTGGCACCCAGGTTGATAAGGTTGTTAAGAAGGCGTACGGTGTGTTAGCTTTTATTGGTAGAGAGATTGAATTTCGGAGCCGTGAGGTCATGTTACAACTGTACAAAACTCTGGTGCGGCCGCACTTGGAGTATTGCGTACAGTTCTGGTCGCCGCATTATAAGAAAGATGTGGAGGCATTGGAAAGGGTGCAGAGGAGGTATACCAGGATGTTGCCAGGTATGGTGGGAAGGTCTTATGAGGAAAGGCTGAGGGACTTGAGGTTATTTTCATTGGAGAGAAGAAGGTTACGAGGTGACCTGATTGAGGCATACAAGATGATCAAAGGATTGGATAGGGTGGACAGTGAGAGCCTTTTACCTCGGATGGTGATGGCTAACACAAGGAGACTTAGCTTTGAATTAAGGGGTGGTAATTATAGGACGGATGTCAGAGGTAGGTCCTTTACTCAGAGGGTAGTAAGGTCGTGGAATGCCCTGCCTGCAGCAGTTGTGGACTCGCCAACTTTAAGGGCGTTCAAATGGTCAGTGAATAGGCATATGGATAACATTGGAATAGTTTAGGTTCGAGGGTCATTAGATTGGTTCCACTGGTCGGCGCAACATCAAGGGCCGAAGGGCCTGTACTGCGCTGTAATGTTCTATGTTCTATGTTCTAATACTCTTTAAGCTGGGCTTAATGCTCCTTCCACTCACATTTGTTGGCCACTTTAAGACTTGAATAGCAGGTCAGGTGTAAAGACTCGCATTCTAATGAGTAATCTATAAACTGTCTGTGCTGTTATATGCTCTGTCTGAGGCCAGAACTTTCCATTCAAAGAACAAAAGAACAAAAAACAACCCAGCACGGGAAACAGGCCCTTCGGCCCAACGAGCCCACGCCGCCATTTCAACAAAGCATTTTCCTACACCTACTCTGCCCCGTGTGTATGTGAAAGGTACCTCTAATGTAGCCAGATTCAGGGGAGAATGGTGTAGGGTCAATTTGGTACACCAATCAGCCTAAGAGCACATCTTTGGGGTGTGGGAGGAAACCCACGCAACCACAGGGAGAATGCGCAAACTCCCACAGACACAGGCCCAAATCCATGCATTTGCACAGCTAGCAGTGATAGTCACTGAGCTGTTGTGGTGCCCGCCTGCTGGTCCAGGATTAAGCACACAGAACGACATGAAGTACTAGGCCACTCTCGAAACCTCCAAGAGCAGCCCACGCACGACCCACCGTGTGCATGCCCCTCATTTGACAACAAGGTGGATCGACACCTGTGGATTAAGAGAGACAAAACATTAACATGTAATACTACATTTCCAGTGTCGTCCCGAGGCTCTGACCCTTTTTAATACCGTCGACTATAACCCTCCATCCCTGTTTTGCACATGTGTCTATCTAAGTAAACCTTAAACAAGTCCAACGTGCCTGCCTCCACCACCTTACTTGGTAGCGCATTCCATACCCCCACGACCCTCTGCGTGAAAAACCTTCCTCTAGTATCCAAATTATACTTCTCCCCCCTCACCCTTAGATCGTGACCTCTCGTAATAGTTGTCCCCAGTCTAGGGAAAAGCCTACCACTGTTGACTCTATCTATTCCCTTCATTATTTTATACACCTCTATCAGATCCCCCTTTAATCTCCGTCTTTCTAAGGAGAAGAGCCCCAGTTTTTCCAACCTTTCCTCATAACTCAGTCCTTCCATGCCAGGCAACATCCTGGTAAACCTCCTCTGCACCGTCTCCAGGGTCTCCACGTCCTTCCGGTAGTAAGGTGACCAGAACTGGACGCAGTACTCCAAGTGCGGCCTAACCAACGTTCTGTACAACTGAAGCATTAGACGACAGCTCTTATACTCTATACCCCTTCCTATAAAGGCTAGCATTCTGTAAGCTTTCTTCACAACCTTCTCTACCTGTGTTGACACCTTCAGAGACTTGTGCACCTGCACTCCCAGGTCCCTCTGTATTTCTATACTCTTAATCGGTCTACCTTTTATCATGTAACTCCTCCCTGCATTATTCTTTCCAAAATGCATTACCTCGCATTTGTCAGGATTAAATTCCATCTGCCATCTATCTGCCCAATATATCAACCTATCTATATCCTGCTGTGTCACCTGAAAGTCTTCCTCAGTATCTGCCAATCCTGCCATCTTGGTGTCATCTGCAAACTTGCTGATCACACCACGTACGCCCTCTTCCAAGTCGTTCATATATACTACAAAGAGGAGAGGTCCCAGTACTGAGCCCTGCAGCACACCACTGGTGACTGACCTCCAGCCAGAAAAGGATCCTTCCACTACTACTCTCTATCTCCTATTGCCCAGCCAGTTTTCAATCCATCTAGCTACCTATCCTTGTATCCCATGTGCCTTAACCTTTTCTACCAGCCTACTGTGAGGGACTTTGTCAAACGCCTTACTAAAATCCATACAGATGACATCAACGCCTCGCCCATCGTCAACCATTTTTGTCACCTCCTCAAAAAATTCTACCAGATTCGTAAGGCAAGCCCTCCCCTGAACAAAGCCATGTTTCGTATCCCTAATCAGATCGCAATGCTCATACATCCTATCCCTAAGAATTTTTTCCAATAATTTTCCTACCACCGATGTCAAACTCACTGGTCTATAATTTCCAGGGTTATCCCTACTACCCTTTTTAAACAGCGCTACCACATTAGCTACCCTCCAGTCCTCTGGGACCTCATCTGTGTCCAAGGAAGAGACGAAGATTTGCATCAGAGGCACAGCAATTTCATCTTTCACCTCCCTAAGCAGCCTGGGATAAATACCATCAGGCCCCGGAGCTTTATTCGTTTTTATGCTACCTAAAAACCCTAGCACTTCCTCCCTCGTAATGGATATTTCCTTCCACTGATCTACAGCTCCCTCCAAGACATTACACGACACCAAACCCCTCTCCTTCGTGAATACCGATGCAAATTATTCATTCAGGATCTCCCCCATTCCCTCAGACTCGATGCATAGCCTGACGAAGGGGCAAATCCCGAAAGCTTGCAAGTTTACTATCAAATAATTCGGTTGGACTTAAACCTGGTGTTGTCAGACTTCTTATTCTGAAACAGTCCCAATGCTTAAACTGACTACTATTCTTTGTTACCATATAAATTTAAAACTTAAAATGTGAAATTCAATTTTGTTATGATCATTATTTCCAGTGGATCATTGACTATCACACTGCTGAAAAAAAGAGACATTTAATCAAAGCTTTTTGTCTTGCACTCATCTGGACAATACGGTTACTAATTTATGTCATGCCCCACACTGACTGCACTTGGCCTGAGGTGTGCAAATTTCTTTCTTTTTTTATTTGATCCATTAATGCTGGTATATTCCTTCAAATAGGTGACTGCACCACAAACTAAATAAAGCAGTAACAGTTTAGCAATGCAATTAATGATACCATTAAACACATGACAGATCTCTCTGACCATGTACTCTCAGAAAGTGAGGAGTTTTTTTTTGCACGTGATTTCAATTTGGTACGCTTTCACCCCAAATCAAACAGGAAGAGGTATTTGCTACTGAGTACGAACTCCTCCGCTCGTAATATTGTGTGCATATTGTGGGATTCCAAACAAACTGCCTGATTTTCACATGCAACATGAACAGTATTGCGAGACCTTAAGAGTAACCCAAACATACATATAGGTAAACTTGACAAAAGAATGCAAATAGTTATCCTTAACAAGCATGACAATATCACTAAAATACACAGTATTTTAAATGACAGGTTCAAATTCGTTCCCATTGGATCTGCTGCTCAATATGACTGGACATCCTTGCTCAAAAGTAAGCTACAGAAACCCTTGCTAGATGTGTGTTGAGTGATGAGTTGTCATATGATGCATTTGACAGGATTCGCTGTCATGGCTCACTGCATCCACGCATGTGTGGGCAGCCCTAGGCACACAGAAGTGATATCCCTTTATGCCCTATCTTACCTATGACTGGTTTTGCACACTATGAGTTAGCCAAATGGTTAGGCGAATTGTTACAACCAGCTTTGAGCAAGTTTTCGACATACATAGTGAAGGATTCCTTCACATTTGCAAAGAACATGCAGGACTTGCATATCTAAAGAAAAGCTGTATCCAGACATTACGAGCCTATCACCAATCTTCCACTGAAGGAAACCACAGCTATTTGCACTGCAGCAAACTATCATTGTGATCGAGACCCACCACCATTGCGTGAATCAGTATTAAATGAGCTTATGAATTCACCAGCTTGCACAGTTGATTTAAGCTTTATCTACACCATGTATGATTTGATTTGATTTGTTATTGTCACATGTATTGGCATACAGTGAAAAGTATTGTTTCTTGCACATTATATAGACAAAGCATACTGTTCATAGAGAAGGAAACGAGAGAGTGCAGAATGTAGTGTTACAGTCATAGCTAGGGTATAGAGAAAGATCAACTTAATGCAAGGTAGGCCCATTCAAAAGTCTGTTGGCAGCAGGGAAGAAGCTATTCTTGAGTCAATTGGTACATGTCCTCAGACTTTTCTATCTTTTTCCCAATGGAAGAAGGTGGAAGAGAGTACATTTGGAGTGCATGGGGGTCCTTAATTATGCTGGCTGCTTTTCCGAGGCAGCGGTAAGTGTAGACAGAATCAATGGATGGGAGGCTGGTTTGTGTGATGCATTGGGCTACATTCACAATTTTTTTTAAAGTTTCTTGCGGTCTTGGGCGGAGCAGGCACCATACCAAGCTGTGATACAACCAGAAAGAATGCTTTGTATGGTGCATCTGTAAAAGTTGGTGAGAGTCATAGCTGACATGCCAAATTTCCTTAGTCTTCTAAGAAAGTAGAGGTGTTGGTGGGTTTTCTTAATTATAGTGTTGGCATAGGGGGACCAGGACAGATTGTTGGTGACCTGAACATCTAAAAAGTTGAACTCTCAACCACTTTTACTTCATCCCCATTGATGTAGACTGGGGCATATTCTCCACTATACTCCCTGAAGTCGATGCAATCTCCTTTGTTTTGTTGGTATTGAGGGCAAGATTATTGTCGTCACACCAGTTCACCAGATTCTCTATCTCATTCCTGTACTCTATCTCGTCGTTGTCTGAGTTCCGACCCACTATAGTAGTGTCATCAGCAAACTTGAAAATCAAATTGGAATGTGCTCCAATAGATGGTGTTGCCATGTGATCTCCTTTACGTCCACAAACATATTTGTTAGGTTTCATGAGAAATGTGCCTTTGATCGTTGATGGAATGGCACCTAACCTCCTACCCCTTACATATTTTCAATATGTGGTTAATATGTTTGCGATATTTAAATCCAAAGCTGCATGTAATAATTTCCTCACATGTCTTAATGAGCTCCATCCTGCACTCAAATTAACCTTTGAAATGGAGCAGTCAAATTGACTCCCTTTCCTTGATTTACCAGTTGATTAGTCTGCCAGGGATTTATTACCATGCTCTACCACAAGCCTGCCTTCATTGGTCAGTATGCACATTGACATTCTTACACTTACATACACACTTAATCATAAACATCCTCCGCCCTCTCTCTCACATGTCAGTGGTCCCTGCCCTCTCACCTCCAACCCTTGCTCCGTTCTCCCCTTTGCCTTACACTCACTCCCATTCTGTGGCCCGTTCTCATCTCTGTTTTCACTCCATGGCCCATTTTCTGTCTCACTCCTGCTCCAACGCCTGCTCTTTCTCTTGCTGCATAATTTCTTCCCCGTTTGCCCCCATGGCCATTTCCCCTCGCGTCCCATGGCTATTTCCCCTGAAGCCTCCAGGTGTTTCCCTTGAAGACTTCCCCTCCTGTCCCTTGGCCCCTTCCCCTCCTACCTCTTGGCCACCTCCCCTCCCATCCCTTGGCCATTTCCCCCAGTGCCCCAGGGCCACCTCCCCTCCCACGCTATGACTGCCTCCTCTCCTGCCCATGGCCACCTCCCCTCCTGCCCCTTGGCCATTTCTCATGATGCTCCGTGACCATTTCCCTTCTTGCACCATGCACATTTCCCATTATGCCCCATGGCCACCTCCCCTCCTGCTTCTTTGCCATTTCCCATGATGCCCCATGGTCACCCCTGTCATGCTCCATGGCGCTATCCTGTCCTGCCCCATGACCACTGCCTACCTCACTCTGCCATCTTTTTTCTCTTCCTTACCCTGACCTAGAACTTTGAAGACTTGCTTTCCAACTATTTCCAGCTTGTCCAGTCAGAGGCTAAATTCTCACTGCATTGACTGACTATAGACTCACAGAAGAAGAAAAGCTAGCCTGTGATTAGCATTTTTTGAAATGTTTCAAAAGTTGTACATCAGCCTGGCCTACTGCAGAACACCTGGATGTATCCAGCGAACCTAAGGTTCCATGGATCACAGTTTGGGATAGCCTGAATTAAGTATACTTTTGGTAAAACATTTACTGGAACACAGTCTATAAGATTTAAAGCTGGAGGCTGGGGAATAACCCAACTCAGTGAATTTTAAGGAATATAGACTTGAAGAATAAATTGGAGAACATGAGTTACAAATAAAGATACACTGGAGTTTAGGGCAACATTTACCTTGTAGACACTGTGCAATGGTTCTGTTTCGGGGACAGCTTTATCATCACCACTGATTAGACAATGGTTCAACAGAATTAAACAGTGGATATTCAGTGTAAATCAAATAAACTGGAACTGGTCCCAGAGGGTGAGGTGGAGAAAATGGAAAATATTTTGTAGAGCAATTAAATTTGAGCTGGTCAAACTGTGTAAAGGAAGGAGTTGACAACCCTGGAGAAGAATCATAACTATTTTATAAAATGCTTTATATATTTCTGTTTATCAGTTGTAAAATTATTGGATAAAGAGAAAAAAAAAACTGAAATGCCCCAGCCATGGAAAATCTCAGCATTCCTGTTTTTGTTTCAGATTCCAGCATTCGCAGTATTTTGTTTTTTCCTGAATCATATCCAATTATTTAATAATGTTTTTATGTGTTTCCCTGTTGGTGTATGAAGGTAGCATATTGCAAGTGTAGACATGTTGAACTAAGTGGTTAGAAGCAAGGAGGTTACATGATAACACATCCAGGAGTATGCCCAACCCAAAAGGGAAAACTTGTGAAGTTGTAAATCTGCCTCAGTGGTTGTGCAGAAAACAGAGTCATACACAGAATCTGAAGTATAAAGAGAAAGTGCTGGAAAAACTCAGCAGGTTTGGCAGCACTCACCTGGAGAGAAACGAGCTAACATTTCAAATTTGTGTGACTTTTCCTGAGAGGTAGAAATGTAATAGATTTTATATTGTTGACAAAGGTGGGGAGGGTGGAGCAAAATAGAAGGTCAGGGATAGGTTGGAGGCCAGGACAGATAAAGTGACAAAGATGTCATTGACACAAGACAAAAAGAGCGGTAATGACAAAAGAGTAAAGAAGGAGTTAGTAGGGCACAAAGGTCAGATGGCAGAATGTGTTAAGAGCAGGACAAGGGTCAATACTCTCTGAACACAACACATGAGAACAAATTACAGATTGGTCCTTGGAGGGAAGGGAGAAAACATCTAAATGGAGGACAGAATTCATAGTCTAAAGTTGTTGAACTCAATGTTAAGTCCAGAAGGCTGTGAAGTGCCTAAGGGGAAGTTGAGGTGCTGTTCCTCCAGTTTGCATTGGGCTTCACTGGAACATCGTAGCAGGCTGAAGACAAATGTGAGCGTGAGAGCAAGAATATGAAAGATGGATCCAACTTGACTGATGCTGCAATATGGTACAGGAGTCAAGCACAAAATTTGGAGACAGATTTGTCAGAGGTGTATAGAAGATTTTAAAAAAAAGTTTATTTATTAGTCACAATTAAATCTCACATTAACACTGCAATGAAGTTACTGAGAAATTCCCCTAGTCGCCACAGTCCGGCGCCTGTTCGGGTCGATGCACCTAACTAGCACATCTTTCAGAATGTGGGAAGAAATTGGAGCACCTGGAGGAAACCCACACAGACATGGGGAGAATGTGCAAACTCCACACAGACAAAGTGACCCAAGCCAGGAATGGAACCTGGGTCCCTAACGCTGTGAGGCAGTATTGCTAACTACTGTGCTACCATGCCACCCCAAAATGTGAAAAGCAGGAGAATAGTTGAAACTCATAAAAAAACTAGATTCAAAGAGAGATGGGATTAGTGAGGAGATGAGTCTTATTCCCCAGTTTGTTTTATGAAGGCTTACTGCATAATACACTGTTCATTTCATAATTCAAAAATAAAAATAATAATCTGCAGAAGATAATTTTTGAATGATTGGGAAGTTTGCACACTTTTAGGGTTGATCTTCAGTTCAACTCATAGAGTCATAGAGGTTTACAGCATGGAAACAGGCCCTTCGGCCCAACTTGTCCATGCTGCCTTTTTTTAAAAACCCCTAAGCTAATCCCAATTGCCCACATTTGGCCCAAAGTCCTCTATACCCATCGTACCCATGTAACTATCTAAATGCTTTTTAGAAGATAAAATTGTTCCCGCCTCTACTACTGCCTCTGGCAGCTTGTTCCAGATACCCAGCACCCTCTGTGTGAAAAAATTGCCCTCTGGACCCTTTTGTATCTCTCCCCTCTCACCTTAAACCTATGCCCCCTAGTTTTAGACTCCCCTACCTTTGGGAAAAGATATTGACTATCTAGCTGATCTATGCCCCTCATTTTTTTACAGACCTCTGTAAGATCACCCCTCAGTTTCCTACACTCCAGAGAGAAAAGTCCCAGTCTATCCAGCCTCTCCTTATAAGTCAATCCATTAAGTCCCGGTAGTGTCCTAGTAAATCTCTCTCTCTGGGTTTCAAAATACTCATCCTTGTTTTCAATGCCTTCATAGCTTCAATTCCTCCCTGTCTCTGTAATCTCTTGCAGCCCCACAGCCCTCAGGGATATCTGTGCTGTCTCAATTCTGATCTTTTGAAAGCCTGGATTACCCTTGCTTCACCATTGCTGGATCTTACTTCCGTTGCTGCCCACATCCGAAGATGTGCACATTTGGTATATTGGCCTTGCCAAATTGTCCCTCAGAGTCCCAAGATGTGTAGGTTAGGGGGATTAGTGGAGTAAATATGTGGGGTTATGGGAATAGGGCCTGGGTAAAATGCTCTGTTGGCGAGTCAGTGCAGACTAGATGAGCTGAATGGCCTCCTGCAATGTAGTGATTTGATGATGCCCATGTCCAGATCACCAACAACCTGTCCTGGACTCTCCATACCAACAGTATAGTTAAGAAAGCCCACCAACACCTCCACTTTCTCTAAGGAAATTTGGCATGTCTGCTACAACTCTCACCAACTTTTAAAGATGCACCATAGAAAGCATTCTTTCTTGTTGTATCGCAGCTTGGTATGGCTCCTACTCTGCCCAAAAACACAAGAAATTACAAAAGGTCATGAATGTAGCCCAATCCATCAGGCAAACCAACTCAGTGCATCACTCAGACCAGCCTCCCATCCATTGACACTGTCTATCCTTCTGGTTGCCTCAGAAAAGGAGCCAGCATAATTAAGAACCCCATGCACCCTGGACATACTCTCTTCCCCTTTCTTCCATCAGAAAAAGATAGCAAAGTCTGAGGACATGTATCAATGGACTCAAGAACAGCTTCTTCCCTGCTGTCATCAGACTTTTGAAAGGACCTACCTCGCATTGAATTGATCTTTCTCTGCAGCCTAACAATGATTGTAACACCACATTCGGCACTCTCTCCTTTCCTTCCCTATGTACTTCAAGAAACAATACTTTTCACTGCATACTAATACATGTGACAATAAATCATATCAAATTTCCTCCGGAATTCTCTCTGCCTCTCCAAGCTCACTTTCCCCCCTTAAAACCTATATCTTTAACAAAGGTTTTAGTCACATTCCCTAATTTTTTTTAACCTTTTCGTCTTTCCTAAGGGCTGGGGGTGGGGGAGGGTTTAAAGACGCTATACAAATGTAGCTTCGTGGGTAATTTCGGCTCAGAAAAAAGCCCGGCTCCAAGATTGAGCAGCGTCACTGACAACGCTGGAAAAGTCCAGCTCCTTATTAGGAGTGACAGTGAATCACGTGGAGGCGACACAGGCAAACTAATTCCCTTTCGCACAGCAGATAAGGGGGGGCGGGGGGAGGAGATAAGGCAAAGTGACTGAATTGGAAGGGGCCGGGGGTGGAGATCGGTGGGGACCGGATCGCCGGCAAACGAACTGCAAGCATACAGCGCGCTTGAGAGAAGCCTCGCCGGGGGTGTTTGAGCCACGATGGAGGAATTGTATCATTCTTACTGCAGCCGGAGTCCTGTCTGGGAAGAGATGGTGGGTACTTCTGTTTGTTTGCAGTGCAGCGCTCCCACACACTTTGAATCTCTTTCTATCCTGCCTTGTGTTTTCATTGGCGAAGGCTGTAATATCCTTCCTCGGTTTGCAATTTTAGCCACAGGACGAATCTGCATCCAGTAAGTAGTCACTGCATTGGGCGGAAAGGGGAGGGAAGTGCTCAAGCATTTCACTGTTTATCTGAGGTTATTAAATAGTGTCCGTCCCGAGATTTAAATCATCCTCCCAATGATTGGGAAGTTGGGTCGGACTTGTGACAGTGGAATAACGTCACCCAGCAAACGATGCAAGATTGTTAAGGTCCGGGGCCAGGCAAAAAATAACAACAGGGAGGCTGAAAGTTAAACCCAGGCTGCAGCCGGAATGATATTGCTGAAATTGGGGCCTAAGTAATAACATTCCGACAGATCAAATGGGATGGGAACAATCTAGGAGTCTCAGACACAAGAGCGAAATCATTTCGCAATTGCTTTATTCAATGATTGTTTCACTCGTCCTTAATGTAAGAACATAAAAGATTGGACTCTCTTTAGCCCCTCCCCCTAAGGCTGCTCGCTCGCAGAGACTGGCGGCCCATCCAATAAGTTAGCATCTGTTAAAAATCTGCATGGATTTGAGAGGAAGGAAATATTTTTGCTGTGACTTTTTTTTGTTGTTGCCCTAGAGATTAAAGTTCGTTTTTAAAGTCATCAAACTGTTAAACTTCAAAAATACAGGGGCGTTAAAGGCTGCCAGTTATATCCCGGGTTAGTGTGTGAGAGTGTGAGTGTGCGTGTTTGTGAAAATATATATGTGAGAGACCGTGTTTGTGAGTGTGTGTGTGTGTGAGAGAGAGTGAGAAACTGTATTTGCGTGTGTGTTTGTCTGAGAGACTTTGTGTGAGAGAGAAAAACTGAGACATTTGTGTGTGTTTATATGTGTGTTTGAGAGTGTGTAAGTGTGTGTTTACGTGTGAGAGACATAGTGTGAGAGTATGTGAGGCAGCGTGTGCTCATGTGAGAGAGGCAGTAATCTGGATTCCAGTTTAATTTCGGAATCAGAGTGAAGCTGGACAATTCGCCGACCAACAGATGTAATCCCATTCTCATTTCGCTCAATCTGTTCTGCACAGAGGCGAGACTTTACAACCAGTTTTAGACCCGTATCTTATTTTCAAAGCCAGCTCCAATATTCACAGTTTTAATTTAAATGACCAGTCTAGTCCGAGAATCCAATCTCGGGGGCACAAGTCCTTTCTTAGATCTGGCTATGGTTATGTGCAGTAAGAAGTCTGACAACACCAAGTAATGTGGGCAGCACGACGTAATTTAATTCGGTTTCCGTTTTACATGTTCAAATGGTGCAGAAATGCTCTAGTGAGAAGCAAAGTCCACACATGGATCACTGTCTAGGCTGTCAGAACAAGTGGACGACTCCAATTGTCAGAGTGGATTTTTCTCAACAGTGTTGTTGATTTTTCAATATTTGACTTTTCAGTTCGGTATCATACACACCAGAGCAGGTGGATACGGCCCAGAAGCGCCTGTTAACTCCTCTTGCCCTCTTTGCCGGCTCAATTCTCTGAAACGTGCCCCTAAAACTCACTGAGGGACTTGGATGACAGGGGAATGTATCTTCCTCGGTGTATGTTGACCTCAATATTTCTTTACCTTCAAAGCTGCATTGCAGATGTTCTCGAGGCAAGATTCATGACAGAAAAACATATGTATTCAAGTCAAAAATACAAATTGTAGATATAGCTGGGGAATTAATTCGAGTTTACAATCTCCTGTAAGAGATGAGGCTGAACCAACACGCGATCTCTGAGATATGAAGCTCAATGGAAATTGCCTCCCGCCCCACGAACCTTAAATAAACAATGTGGAGATTTTGACAGGTAAAAAAGATATTATTTAATAAAATGAAGGTTCAGTAATAATTGTTTCTCTTTCATTCAGGGTAATTCAGTGAATCTTTCGAGTAACAGACCCGTTATTGCCAACTGCGGTTTGACAAAGAGAATCTGTCAGCTTACTGCTCGCTCTCTCAGCTGTGACGGTCAGGGATTTCCCTCTCTGCGAATCAGTATCATCTTTCAGTAATTTCTCCTTAGATGTGGTTTCGACAATTCCCTCTGTAAACATCTGGCTGAACACTTCTACTGAATGTACTCGAGCGGCATTTTAATGATTTGACAGAGTGCTGCTGTGATTGAGTGCTGCCTAGGCGCTTTAATACTCTCTGTAAGAAAGAGTCCAGTAATTCATGAGACATTCGGTGTGTTTCATTCTGAGCATTTCAGTGTGTCTGTGAAGATTTCCTGTTGAGGCAGTCAGTGGGTGTTTGTGGTGATTTCACAATGTGACAGTCAGTGTCTGTGAGGATTTCACATTGAGACAGTCAATGTTGAGAAGGATTCACACTGAGATAGTCTATATTTGTGAGGATTTCACACTGAGACAGTCAGTGTGTGTGATGATTTCACATTGAGACAGTGTGTGATTGTGATGTTTTCTGACTGAGACAGTCAGTATGTGTCTATGAGGATTTCACACCTAGACAGTCAGTGTGTGGAAGATTTCACACTGACAGTGAGTGTGTGTCTGCGATAATTCCACACTGAGGCAGTCAGTGTGAGTTTGCGATCATTTCACATCGACTCAGCCACCATATGTTTGTGGTGAAGTCACATTGAGACATTTGCGCGGGAATTTTCCAGCTATTCATGCTTGCTGGATTCTCCGGTCCCACTGCAATGAACAGAGATTTAGCTGAGCACCACATTCTCTGTCCTCACCAGCAACAGCAGGGAGTGAATGGCCAGAAAATTTCAGCCTCAGTGAGCGTTTGTGATAATTTCATGGTGACATAGGGAACAAAAAGATATTCATGATGTAGGCAGGCTTAAAAGTGAACAAATCTCCAGGTCCAGATGAATTGTGTTCCAGGCTGCTGTGGGAGGCAAGGGAGGAGATTGCAATGGTTCTGACCCAAATTTTTAATTCTTGTTTGGCCAGGGGACTGGTGCTGGAGGTCTGGAGAACTGCTTATGTGGGTCCGCTATTTGAGAAGAGTTGTCGAGATAAGGCAGGTAACTACAGATCAGTGAGTCTTGCATCAGTGGTAGGGAAATTATTGGTGAAAATTCTGAAGGAGAGCATCCATCTCCACTTAGAGAGTCAAGGCTGATCAGGGATAGTCAGCATGGTTTTGTCAGAGGGAGGTCATGCCTCACAATTTGATTGAATTTTTTGAGGAGGTGACCTGTGTGTAGATGAGGGTAGTGCAGTTGATGTAGTTTATATAGATTTCAGCAAAGTTTTTGACAAAGTCCCACATGGGAGACTAATATAGAAATATAGGAACAAGAAGCAGGAGTAGGCCATTCACCCTGCTGAAGCCTGCTCTGCCATTCATTTTCATCATGGCTAATCATCAAATTCAATATCCTGATCCCCTCTTCCCCCCATATCCCTTGATCCCTTTAGCCCCAAGAGCTATATCTAATTACTTCTTGAAATCAGACAAAGTTTTTGGCCTCAACTACATTCTGTGGTAATGAATTCACCACCCTCTGAGTGAAGAAATTTTTCCTCACCTCAGACTATGATCCCGAGTTCTGGACTCCCCCACCATTGGGAACATTCTTTCCTAATCCACCTTGTCTAACCCTGTTAGAATTTTATAAGCTTCTATGAGGTACCCTCTCACTCTTCTAAACTCCAGTGAATATAATCCTAACTGACTTTGTCTCTTCTCATATGACAATCCTGTCATGCTGGGAATCAGCCTGGTAAACCTTTGCTGTACTTCCTTTATAGCAAGGACATCTTTCCTCAGATAAGGACACCAAAACTGTACACAATACTGCAGGTGTCACCAACACCCTATACAACTGCAGCAAAACATCCCTATCCATATGCTCAAATCCTCTTGCTATGAAGGCTAACACACCATTTATCTTCTTTACTGCCTGCTGTACTTGCGTGCTTACTCTCAGTAACTGGTGCAGGAGGACACCAGATCTCACTGAATATCCACCTCTCTCAATTTACACCACACAAGTAATAATCTGTCTTCCTATTATTGCTACCAAAGTGGATAACCTCACATTTAGCCACATTATACTGCATCTGCTTTGCATATGCCCACACACTCAGCTCGTCCAAATCACTCTGAAGCATCTCTGCATCCTCCTCACAGCTCACCCTCCCACCCAACTTTGTATCATCTGCAAATTTGGAGATAATACCCCTCTTCCAAATCATTAATATATAATGTGAACAGTTGGGGTCCTGCAGAACCCCACTCATCGCTGCCATTCAGAAAATGATCCATTTATGCCAATCTTTGCTTCCCATCTGCATTACCCAAAGAAGATAAATGCACATGGAATACAGAGTACTTTGATAAAGTGGATTCAAAATTGGATCTGTTGTGGGAAACAAAGGGTGATGACAGAAGGCTACTTGATGTTCCACAGGGATTTGTGCTGGGTGCCCTATTATTCGTCATTTATATAAATGACATAGATGTGAGGGTGGTAAGATTAATAAGTTTGCAGAGACTAATACCATAGAAACATAGGAACTGGAAGCAAGAGTAGGCCATTCAGCCTGCTGAAGGCAACTCTGCCATTCATTTTGATCGTGGCTGATCATCAAATTCAATATCCTGATCGCCCTTCCCCACTATCACTTGATCCCTTTAGCCCCAAGAGCTATATCTAACTTCTTCCTGAAATCAGACAAAGTTTTGGCCTCAGCTACATTCTATGATAATGAATTCCACACTTTTCCACACTCAGGATGAAGAAATTTCTCCTCACCTCAGTTCTAAAAGATTTACCCCTTAACCTCAAACTATGACCCCCAGTTCTAGACTCCCTCGGCCAAGTGGAGGAGGACACAAATAGTTTGCCGGATCTTAAAGACAGAAGGATGGTAGGAGTTGAGGGCCTGAATGCGATTACTGTCACTTGATAGACTAATGGGACTGAAGGTGGACAAGTCCCTGGGACCGGATGGAATGCATCCCAGGATTCTGAAAGAAATGGCAGAGGTGATAGTGGATGCCTTAGTAATTATTTACCAAAATTCGCTGGATTCCGGGGAAGTGCCGGAAGATTGGAAAACAGCTAATGTTACGCCGCTGTTTAAAAAAGGTAGCAGACAAAAGGCAGGGAATTATAGGCCGGTTAGTTTAACGCCTGTAGTTGGAAAAATGCTAGAATCCGTCATCAAAGAAGAAATAGCAAGGCACCTAGAAAAGAATGGTTTGATCGAGCAGACGCAGCACGGATTCGTTAAGGGCAAGTTGTGTTTGACGAATTTATTGGATTTCTATGAGGATATGACTAGTGCGGTAGACAGTGGATGTGGTGTTTTTAGATTTCTAAAAGCGTTTGATAAGGTCCCTCATAAAAGGTTGTTACAGAAGGTTAGGGTGCATGGAGTTGGGGGTTAGGTGTTAGCGTGGATAAAGGATTGGCTGTCTAATAGGAAGCAGAGAGTTTGTATCAATGGGTGCCATTCTGGTTGGTGGTTGGTGACTACTGGAGTGCCGCAGGGATCAGTGCTGGGGCCTCAACTGTTTACCATTTATGTAGATGATCTGGAGGAGGGGGCTGAGTGTAGGGTGACGAAATTTGCTGATGACACGAAGATGAGTGAAAAAGCAAATTGTGTGGAGGGTGTGGAAAGTCTGCAGAGGGATCTGGATAGGCTAAGTGAGTGGGCGAGGACCTGGCAGATGGAGTATAATGTTAGCAAGTGTGAGGTTATCCACTTTGGCAGAAATAATAGTAGGAGGGATTATTATTTAAAAGGCAAAAAGCTGCAGCATGCTATGGTGCAGAGGGACCTGGGGGTCCTTGTGCACAAGTCACAAAAACCCAGTCTGCAGGTGCAGCAGGTGATCAAGAAGGTGAATGGAATGTTGGCCTTTATAGCGAAGGGGATAGAATATAAAAGCAGGGAGGTCTTGCTGCAACTGTACAGGGTACTGGTGAGGCTGCAGCTGGAGTACTGTGTGCAGTTTTGGTCGCTGCACTTGCGGAAGGATATATTGGCCTTGGAGGGAGTGCAGAGGAGGTTCACTAGGCTAATACTGGAGATGAGGGGGTTGAACTATGAAAAGAGACTAAATAGACTGGGTCTGTACTCGTTGGCGTTTAGAAGGCTGAGGGGGGATCTTATAGAGACGTACAAGATAATGAAGGGGATGGATAGGGTAGAGGTAGAGAGATTCTTCCCGCTTAGAAAGGATAGCAGGGCTAGAGGGCACAGCCTCAAGATAAGGGGGGAGCAGTTTAGATCAGAGTTGAGGAGGAACTTCTTCACTCAAAGGGTGGTGAATCTCTGGATTCTCTGCCCGTTGAAGTGCTGGAGGCTACTTCGCTAAATATATTTAAATCACGGGTAGATAGGTTTTTGATAGACAAGGGAATTAAGGGTTATGGGGAGAAAGCGGGAAAGTGGAACTGATCCACTTCAGATCAGCCATGATCTTATTGAATGGCGGGGCAGGCTCGAAGGGTTAGATGGCCTACTCCTGCTCCTATTTCTTATGCTCTTATGTTCTTATGAGTGCTTAACAGTGAGGCAGAGTGTCTTGCCTATAAGAAGAAATAGATGGTTGATCAAATGGGCAGATAAGTGGCAGATGGAATTTAACCCTGAAAAGTGTGAAATGATACACGTGGAAAGAATAATTTGACAAGGAAGTACTCAATGAATAGCACAACATGACAAAGTTCTGTGGAACAAAGGGACCTTGGCACGTTTATCCATCGACCTCTGAAAGCAGAAGGGCATGTTAGTGGGGTGGTAAAAAAGGGCATATGGAACACTTGTCTTTATCAATTGAGGCATAGATTACAGAAGCAGGGGAGTCATGTTGGCGTTGGAGAGAACTTTGGTGAGGCCACAGCAAGAGTACTGTGCACATTATAGGAAGGATATGATTGCACTGGAGAGGGTGCAGAGGAGATTCACTAGGATGTTATCTGGGATAGAACATTTAAGTATGAAGAGAGGTGGGATAGTCTTGGGTCATTTTCATTGGCTAGAGAAGACTGAAGGATGACCTGATCGAAGTGTACAAAATTATGAGGGGCATGGACATAGTTTTTTCCTTAGTTGGAGGATCAGTCACAAGGGGGCACTAGCTCAAGGTGAGGGGCAAGAGGTTTAGGGTGGATGTAAGGAAAAACCTTTTTACCCAGAGGACAGTGACAGTGTGGAATGCGCTGCCTCGGAGGTTGGTAGAGGCAAGTTGCCTCACAACTTTTAAAAAGTATCTGGATGAACACTTGGCACATCATTCAAAGCTATGGACCAAGTGCTGGTAATGGGATTAGGTGGGAGGTCAGGTGTTTCACATGTGTTGGTGCAGACTCAATGGGCTGAAAGACCTCTTTTGCACTGTATGATTCTATGAGATTGTCAGTGTGCATTTGTGATAATTTTAAACTGTGTCATTCAGTGTCTGGTGTATTTCATACTGTGACTGTCAGTATGTATGTGATGATTTCTCATGGAGACAGCCTGTATGTCTTTGTCATGATTTCACGGTGTGTCTGTCTGTGTTGTGGTGATTTCATATTCAGACATTTGTAGCGGGATTTTGTGGCCTCACTTGGACGAGACATCTCACCCGAGGTCAACAGAGATTTCCGTTGTTGGACCCTCACCCAAGTTGATTCTGTGGTGGGTGAGGTGGTAGAGTTTCGGCCTCAGCGTCTGTTTTTGGTGATTTCACACTGAGACAGTCAACGTGTGTTTGTGGTGATTTCACGTTGAGTCATTCAGTGCCTGTGGTAAATTCACATTGAGACAGTATTTGCGATAATTTCACACTGAGGCAGTCAGTGTGTTGTAATGACCTCAACAAGGCCCATAAGGTGGGCCTCTGGGAGTATAAGCTCCCTGATTGAGGTAATGATTGCCTGCCCAGTCAGGAAGTCTCAGCTGTATATATAATGAAGAATGTTAGTTCTCCTGGCATACCTGACTGTGATTTTGTACCTGAAGCACTCTTAAGAGTGGAGATAAGTTTGTAAATAAAAGGAATCTGGTAAAGGAGCTCTGAGGAGTTATTTCAGTGTCAACAAGGCAAAAGGATGACCCTAAGGAACTTGTTGATTAACAGCTGGCTTCACTTTGGGCAAGCCATTTTTAGGCATCATTCCTCTGTTCAGGAAACTGTGACTCTTCTGACCCTGCTGCTTAGGACTGGGCCCAATATGTGGAATGCACGCATGACTTTATAAGTGCTAATGACATTGTAGCAGATGGAAAGCAATAGGTCATTCTTCTGATCGCTTGTCAACTGTCACCATTTGCTGTTATTTGCAGCTTAATTTTCTTGGAGGCACCAAATACCAAAACCTTCCAGGAATTGGCAGAACTAGTGAGGGAATATTATGACCCTGCGCCACTTCTGATCCTGAGAAGATACCGGTTTTATTCAGCACTCCAGGAGAGAGGGGAATTCATTACAGATTTCCTAACAAGGTTGAAATGACTGGCGGAAGCATGTGAATTCAGATTGATGCTTAATGTGATGCATAGAAGCCGTTTGGTATGTGTGATAAATAATGTAACTATCTAAAAATGCCTATTGGCTGAAGCCCAACTGGACTTCAAACAGGCGCTACAGCTGGCCTTATTGTTGGAAAATGCTCTAAGTGGAGTATATGAGTTGCAAAGTATCCTGATGGAAGTGGACGCCCATGCTAGTTCGACTGAGTTTGAGGACAGGCGATTGCACAGCCTCCCTGTATTTGGATACAGTAAACCCAGGTCTGCCCCCAGTAGAGCCCCAAAGCAGAGCTGAGTTTTGCCAAAAAGTCAACAGTTCCTTCAGAATCCCGTCGAGCAAGATATTGTAACTGTTGCCGGTATGTGGAATCAGAACAGCAAAGCAAGCTTTCAAGACGTAGATTTTGAAAAAGATATTTAAGCTGTGTCTAGTGCACACCCTGGAAGATCCACTGACATCCGAAGTGGAACAATTAAACTACATAGCAATGTCCAAATTGGACCCAATTAAGAAAACTGTAAGGTTAAATGGACATCCAGTATTAATGGAGGTCTGTACATGTGCGGCCGTATTGGTGGTCAACGAATCAGTGTTCAGTAAAATTCGCACTGAACTCCAATTCTAATCAAGAAATCAGCAAGACTTATACAGGGGAATCTCTGAGAATTGTGGGGACAACATTTGTTCCTGTCTCTTAAGAAAGGCAACTGGTTTGGTTACCATTAATGATAGGGGAGGACTTGGTCCAAGCCTCATGCGATGAAACTGGTTGAGAGAAATCCACTTGGATTGGGTAAACATTTTCCAGTTAAAAAATGGCCGCTTGATTGAAGTCCCATTCAGATACCCTGAAGTTTTCCAGGAACGTCGAGGAACTATAAAAGGAGCCAAGGACTTGCATGTCAATCAGGAAGCAGTCCTGTAATTTTGCAAGGCCCACCCAGTGCCATTTACTTTAAGGGAAAAAACGAAAACAGAAATCTGAAGACTGGAACAGGAAGTATCATAACACCTGTCCAGTTTGTGAACGGGGAACACCGGTGGTGCCTATTTTGAAACCATGTGGTTCAGTCTGCCTTTGAGGGGATTTTAAACAAATAACAAACCATTTTTCACAGCTGAACAAATACCCAATTCACCAGATCGAGAATTTATATGCAAAGTTGGCAGGGGAATTCTTACACTCAAAACTAGATATGAGTCATGCTGTTTGTAGCTGGATGAGGATTCACAGAAATATTCCACAATCAATACTCTTAAGGGCATCTATCAATATATAAGGTTACCTTTGGGGTATCATTAGCTGCTCAAGCTTCCAGAGAACAGTGGAGAATATGTTACAAGGTTTACCCCAGGTGGCCATTTATCTATTTCTCGTTACAGGTAAAACAAAGATGCAATAACTACAGAACCTGGAGGAAGTTCTTAGTCATTTTTAAAGTACCTAAGAAGGGAGGAATGCATCTTCCTGGTACCTTAAGTGAACTATCTAGACTATAAAGTGGACATGTCAAGTGTCCATCTTTTCGAGGACCTGGTGTGGGCAATAAGAGGCTCCCACCTCCATCCAGGAGATACGGTCTATTGTAAGACTGGTGCTGTACTACGGAAAATATATGCCAAACCATGCCTCCAGCTTGGTTCTGCTACATCAACTGTTAAAAAAGGATCAAGTTTGGCAATGGTTAAGATCTGGCTTTTAAGAGAATAAAGCAACAGCTTTCATCGTTGAATGTCTCAGCACACACGATCCTAGAGAAAAGTTAGTGATGACCTGAGATGCATTTCTGTACGATATCGGGACCGTATTAGCACATAGGTAGCACAATGGACAGGAATGCACAAGATCATATGCTTCCCAAGACCTTGGCTACAGTCGAAAGAAAGTGTGCCCACATTAAAAAGAAGATAATTAAAAAAGATAAAAGATGATAATATTTGTAATGAAAAAATTCTATCAGTACCTTTTATGGGCAGAAATTTGTGATTGTCATCGATCACAAGCTGCTACTGGGGCTACTAAGAGTGACGAGGCAGTGCCATTGATAATATTGGCTTGTATCCAGCACTGGGTGTTATTATTGGCTGCCTACAACTATCAGTTGGAACACTGGCCAGGAGGCTGAATTGCCGACGCATGAGGTAGGCTGCCTTTAGCAGATACCCGACTGATGTATCACAAGTAGAAGAGATGGTAATGACCATGAGTTTTCTGATACTCTTCCAGTGGCTGCACATAATATACATCTTTGGATGCAAAAGTACCTAGTCCTCACAAATATTAAACAATTAGTGCTAACAATTAGAAAGACTAGTACTATCCCAACTCCACCCTTCATGAAGTAGAAGATGGTACACTGCTATTGGGGGCACGAATGGTTGTTCTGTGTCAGGCCTGCTGAATGACATAATGGGCAGCCAGAAATATCCAAAATGAAGATGTTGGCAAGAAGCTATGTTTGGTGGCTCAGAGTGGATGCAGACATGGGTCGGTGCCAGAAATGCCAGTAAAACAAAAATTGTTACCAGCAGCTTCCCTGGCTCGGTAGACCATGGATTCAGCTGCACTATGTTTCTGGGTATAGTGGATGCCCACTCCAAGTGGATGAACGTCCATAGGATGTTTTCAGTGACCACAACAATAATGGTAGAGAAACTTTGCACCTGCTTTTGACACATGGGATCCTGACAATGGACTGTCTTTTGCCAGCCAGGAGTTCACCAGGTTCATGAAGTCGAATGGGATTCAACATGTCAGGATGATACCATACCATCCATCATCGAACGGTTTTGCGGAGAGGTCCAGATTTTAACAGCTGGTTGAAAAAAAAAGCCGACAGCCTCAAAAGGCACCAAGCTCTCCTGTTGGTTATTTGATTACAGGATTCAGCAACCCCCATGCCACCACGGGAGTAGCGCCCGCAGAATTGCTCATGGGCAGACAATTCTGCAGTAGATTGAGTTTGATCTTCCCAATCCTGGAGGGAAGGTGGAGAGGCAGTAAGAAGTCCAATGCAGAGGCCACAACGACAGCAACCAGAAGAGACAAACGTCCGAGCAAGGCCATTAAATCCTGCCCACAGTGTGTGTTTGTGGTGATTTTACACCGAGATAGTCTGTGCATTTGTAATAATTTCACACGGATACTGTTCATGTGTGTTTGTGATCAATTCACCTGGAGCCATTCAATGTCTGTTTTTGATGGTTGACTATCTCAGTATTAAATGTGTAGTATGTGATGATTTCACACTATGACAGTCTGCATTTGTGGTGATTACACATTTTGAGACATTCAGAGTGGAAATGTTATGGCCGTTCATGTTGGTGGGATTTTCCCATGTGAATAGAGATTTGGCTAGGCACCAAATTCTCTGACCTCATTGCAGCTGTGATGTGAACGGCTGGTAAGATTGCACCCTGAGTGTGCATTAAGATGATTTCACAGAGTTGATTTATTATTGTCACATATATTAGTATACAGTGGAAAGTATTGTTTCTTGCGTATTATTCTGTACATAGAGAAGTATTGTTTCTTCCGTACAAGGTATTCTGTACATAGAGAAGGAAAGGCAAGAGTGCAGAATATAGTGTTACAGTCATCACTAGGGCGAAGAGAAAGATCAGCTTAATATGAGGAAGGTCCATTCAAACATCTGATGGCAGCTGTTCTTGAGTCAGCTGGTATGTGACCTCAGACTTTTATACCTTTTTCCTGCAGGAAGAAGGTGGAAGAAAGTATGTCCGGGATGCATGGGTCCTTGGTTATGCTGGTTGCTTTTCCGAGGTAGCAGGAAGTGAAGACAGTGCCAATGGATGGGAGGCTGGTTTGTGTGATGGATTGGGCTTCATTCATGACCCTTTGTAGTTTCTTGCAGACTTGGACAGAGCAGGAGCCATATCAAGCTGTGATACAACCAGAAAGGATGCTTCCTAATGTGCATCTGTAAAAGTTACTAAGCGTCATAGCAGACATGTCAAATTTCATTAGGCTCCTGAGAAAGTAGGGCTTTCTTAACTACAGCATCGGTGTGGAGGGACCGGGACAGTTTGGTGATCTAGACACCTAGAAACTTTAAGCTCTTGACTATTTCCATTTCATCCCCATTGATATAGACAGGGCTATTTCCTCCACTATGCTTCCTCAAGTCGATGACTATCTCCTTCATTTTACTGAGACTGCCAGTGTATTTTTGTGATAATTTCACACAGATACAGTTTGTGTGTTTGTGATTAATTCATCTGGAGACATTTAGTGTCTGTTTTTGGTAACGTAACACTGAGACAGTCAATGTATGTTAGTGACGATTTCACACTGTGACAGTCTGCATTTGTGGTGACTATACATTGAGACATTCAGGCTGGAATGTTATGGCCGTTCATGCTGGCAGGATTTTCTCATTTCACTGCAGTGAACAGAGATTTAGCTTGGTGCCAAATTCTCTGACCTCGCTACAGTGGGAGCGTAGCATGAACGGCCGATAAGATTGCGCCTTCAGCCTTTGTGATGATTTCAAACTGAGACAGTGTGTGCTTGTGAGGATTTCACACTAAGACATTCACTGTGTTTGCGATGATTTCACAGAGCCAGTCAGTGTGCGTTTGTGGTGATTTCACAATGAGATTGTCTTTGTGTGTTTGTGGTGATTGCACGTGGTGACAGTGGGTGGAATCTTGTGCCCACTCTCTCACCCTCTGCAAAATTGTCGGCTTGGGCTCAAGAAGCGTGAAATGTGGAAGTCATGGATCTTGTCAGTGAGATCGTGACTTCTAATTTTCACCGCCCCTCACTGGTGACGTGATCAGGTTCATGCCCACAATGTACGGGGACCTGATTTACATACTTTGTTTAATCCACCACCGCCGCCCCCACCCCACCAACATTTACAACAGGTACATCCCTGGAAGCGTAAAGGTGAGTATAGCCGCAAGGGAAAAAGGAACATGGATGGATAGGGCCCTGCAATGCTGCTTTGCACAGGTTGGCATGCCCATGAAATCATGTAGCACCAATCTATGCCAAGGGGCAGTGCCAGGGGCAGACCCCAGTGGTAGCCCCATGGGGTGGGGGAGAAGTGGAATTCATTTTGTGTCATTGTGACTGGTAGTGGACATGGGAACTGGGAGTGCCAGCAATGTCTGTTGGGAGGCTGCTGGAATGGACTGTGTCGATTGGGGTGGGGGGGGGGGGGGGGTGGTGGTGGGAGGAAGGGCCCCAATGATCGGGGGACAGGGGGAATGACAGTGATTGTTGGTGGGGGATGGGTAATGCCAACTTCAATCATGGGGGTGGATGGTGAATACCAACTTTGATTAGCGGGTGTGGTGAGCCCCGAGACCTCCATGGCTGGGGGATAGTACCAATCACTCATGTTCCAATCAGGGTGCCCTTTCAACATGGTGCCACGATCTCTGCAGCTGAGCTTTGCTTGCATGTTCAGTCCCCACCCCCCTGCATGATGGCATGAGACTTGCCCAGCTGTTTTTTTTCTGACAGTGTGGTAAGATCTGGAGAGAAAACCAAATCGTAACATTTCGTTTTTCTCAATGGAACCAAAACTCTGCCAAATTCTGGTAAGGTTGCCCCCAGTGCATGTGTGTTTGTGCTATTTTACACTGAGACAGTTAGTGTATCATGAGTTTGTGATGATCCAAAACTGTGACTTTGTTCACTGCGTGTTTGTGAGGATTTCACACTGAGCAATGGGGTCCTCGACACGAACCCCAAGATATATTATGAAGCCAGGCTAGACCCCAACATTCTTCTACTTTTGGCATAAACGTGAAGATAGAATGCTTTGCTCCAGGAGTAATTTTGCTGACAATTTAGGGATCTTTTATAATAAAACAAACTTTATTCATAACACAATTTAAATATCACTAACAAAGGAAACAGCTTAACCACAAACTGTTGAACAATATTTAAAAATGAAAGGAAGTAACTATAATTTCTAACTTATCACTGTTTCAGTTCCAGATAAGCAACATTTTCTTAGACTCAAAAGTCCACTTGCAATAAGGAGTGTACACAGTGTCAAAACTTCTTGAGATTTTGATTTTCATAGCAGCTTGCAGACCTGTCTTTAAAAAAACCCTAACCAGAACTAAAAGCTGTGTCTGTGCTACAAACCTGTCCCCCATTAACCACATTATCACATGACCCTGTCAATCAACCTAATTAAATCCATTTCTTAAATCAAAAAACCCCAGGAGACCTTTTTTTGTGAACAAATGTTCATCAGCTTTATCTTAGTAAACACTACATGGCTAAAAAGAGTAGTTATCCTGCTCTTCCAGCATCAGAGCTGCATTACTTCCAGACATACTGTCTGTAAAAAAGCTAAATTTTAAAATTCCTCTTAAACATAGTATATCATTAGTATGCTATCATCACAGTGAGACAGTATGTGTTTGTAATTTCATGATGTGGAGATGCTGGCATTGGATTGGGGTAAACACAGTAAGAAGTCTCAACACCAGGTTAAAGTCCAACAAGTTTATTTGTTAGTAAACCCACTAGCTTTTGGGGTTTGCCCCTTCGTCAGGTGGGTCCCACTCACCTGACGAAGGGGTAAACCCCAAAAGCTAGTGGATTTACTATCAAATAAACTTGTTGGACTTTAACCTGGTTTTGTGAGACTTCTTACTTTGTAATGATTTCGCAGAGATAGTGGGGCGAATTTTTCCATTCCATCTGCCACGTGAATCGTAGTGGACAAAGGGCAGACCATGAAAATGTCTATTGATCTTTGGCTGGATTTTCCAGTTTCAGGGCAAACGCAGCCAGAAAATCCCACCCAGTTTTGCCACTGTAGGAAGTACGGTGGTACAGTGGCTTGCACTGCTAACTCATAGTGCCAGGCACCCAGTTTTGTTTCCGACTTCGGGTGACTGTGTGAGTGGAGTTCTCCCCGTGTCTGTGTGGGTTTCCTCCAATTTTCTCCCAGTCCAAAGATGTGCAGGTTAGGTGGATTGGCTATGCTAAATTGCCTCTTAGTGTCAGGGGGATTAGCAGGGTAAATGCGTGGGGTTACGGGGTTGGGAGGGACTGTTGTCGCTGCAGGCTGGATGGGCCAAATGGCCTCCTTCAATGCTGTAGGGATTCTATGGTTCTAATATCTGTTAGTGATGATTGCACATGGAGACAGTATGTGTGTTTATGACGATTTCACACTGAGACTGTCACCATGTGTTTGTGATGACCCCACACTGAGACTGTGTGTGTTGCCATTCCTCTATGATTGAGGTTCACTGCGTGGTGCCATTTTTCTCTTTATGTCATTGCACTTAAATAAATTTACTTTATAAGGTGACAGTTACTTGTCTGCATATTGATATAATATGCTGCCTGTGTTTGCCATGATTGTAAATGGCAACGTGGGCACAAAACTCGTGAGACTCAGAAAACAAAAATGTCACCACTATGACCTTGTTTTCCAATTTTTTCCACCTCTCATCCTTGACATAACAAGGTTTCTGTACTGGAAGGTTGGATCCTAATTTCAATAAATTTTAATATAATGACTGGGCTTCCCCACCATAAACTTAAAAAATGTTGGGGGATGATTATGTTTATTTATTAGCGTCACAAGTAGGCTTACATTAACACTGCAATGAAGGTATGTGAAAATCCCCCAGCCGCCACACTCCGGCACCTGTTCGGATACACTGAGGGAGAAGTTAGCACGGCCATTGCACCTAACCAGCACGTCTTCTGGATAGTGGGAGGAAACCGGAGTATTCAGAGGAAACCTACACAAACACTGAGAACGTGCAGTGAGCCAAGCCGGGAATCAAACCCAGGTGCCTGGTGCTGTGAGCCAGCAGTACTAACTACTGAGCCATTGTACATTTAACGAAGTTAACAACTGTTTTTCAAAAATTGCAGACGGGCAAAGTGAAGCCACTGTGGGCACACAAGTAATTATATCCCCAGGGAAAGAGAGACATGCCAATGCAGTATCCTGGCAAAGTCCCTGGCATTGCGGTTCTTCCTGTGTGTGTGGGGGTACCCTATGTCTGCAGAAGGGGGATCTCTGTATGTTGTGGTAGCAGGGGCTTCTGGCTGTGGCTTTTTCTTGCCCCGCCCTTCAAATGGGGGTCATGCCTTCACATTTCTCCTGCACAGTGCTGGATTAATTGGAGGGAAAACCAAGCTGAGAAGCTTGTGAGTTGCTTGCTGTTTTCCTTGCCTCTGTGAGCACTCAGAGTGGAATTTTCCAATTTCTACAATATGTTAATGTATAGAATGTGGGAAGTCATGAGCATTTTCTGTTTTGTGCACCACTCAGTGGTGTGTCTTCCGTGAAGGCATCTGTAGATTTGTCCTGCTTAGTCTTAGCCTCATGCAAAGTTAGAACTATTTTGCATGCATATTCAATTTCTCATTCTTATCCTTATCACTCACTAAAATCTTTGCGTCACACTTGTTGCATCACAATAGTGTGGGCTATAATGTCCAAGTTCCCAGAATCTGATTTGGCAGGTCGAGTGGGTGGGTGGGGGAATGAATCTCTTTCTTGGACTGTCCTGGAATGAAAGTTCACTGGGCAATTGAACAAAGCGAAGAACCATCCAAAAATGTGATTTAATTCACAAACTTTGGATGATTTTGGCTGTGTTATACAAATAGTTACCCAGAAAAAGTTTGAAGAATTAAACTTCTAACTTCTGGGTAACTATTGTAAAGTGCCATTATCCCCCCATGGGACTCCTTCCATTGACCCTTTTCTGTGGCTGGTCCAAGCTTTTGTATGTCTCTCAGCACTTAGTACTGGAATGTGCCAGTCTGCAGTATTCAATTATGGACAGGTGTGCACTGGAAGACCAACAACTTTTGGGAATCAGTTCAACTCATTAACTAGATTGTGAGCAATAGGCTTGCCACCGGACCCTGAAACTGTTTGCTATGCTCCAGATAAAGCTGCCAGCCACTGCTTGATGGTTGGAATTGTCTTGATGGGACAAGTAGAGTGTGGCATGTTTTGTGGGCTTCACTGGATAAATGACACGTGCAGAATCTTGATCTTGGTTGTGGCCAAACTACTCCCAAGATCTGTGGATGTGGGATGTGTTGCTAATGGACCAGTGTGCATTGTACGTTAGGCAAACAGCAGATTACTTAGCAGCTTAGTTTAGAAACTGTTCAATTTGCAGATAGATTTCAATATGCATCAAACATGCAATTAAATAAAAACAAAATAACTATGTGGGTGTTTCACAGTTGTGTAAGGTGCGAATGCTCACCAACGCTTGTCTCTTGATGTTGTGTCTCACACTCTTCTGGTCTATCATTCAAATAACACTGTGATCTTTAATCTATTTCTCTTTTTCCATGTCAAAATCTGTGTCTCGCACATGTATTTCTCCATGTCTTCTTTTTTTTAAATGGGATGAGGACATTGCTGGCTAGGCCAGAATTTGCTTCTGATTCCTAACTGCCCTTGAGGTGGTGGTGAGCCACCTTTTTGAACTGCAGTGCATTGGGTGTGGGTACAACCATGGAGTTGTTTGAAAGGGAGTTCCAGGATTTTGACCCAGCAACAATGATATATTTGCAAGTTTGGATGGTGTATGACTTGCGGGGGAACTTGCAAGTGGTGCATTCCTAAACATCTGCTTGGCAAGGGTCACAGGTTGGTACCATGGACATGCATTTCATTCACTGGCTGTGTCTGTTTCATGGTCTTTCTCCAGGATCCTTGTCATTCTCAAAATTAAAGTTTGACTTGAAGTGACTAAAAAGAGTGGTGATTCTTTACAAACTATTTGGAATCGGCCATTTTATGAGGACTGGCAAGATATTATTTACTAAATCCTCCTTGAATAGCTCTCCATTAATGTCTAACCCTATGGATTTCTTTTTGCTTGGTTCCACCCAAGCATCAGATTATAGCCAAAGGATCTCCATCAATGGCTTTGCTTTCTACCTCTACCAACTAAGGATCCATTCCTGGGCTCCTTATCCTCAATCATATGGTGCTCCTTAGCTAGACCTGCAGGTTCTACATGCTAATAAATTAGCCTCTCCAGAATGAAAATGCTGGAAATATTCAGCAGTTAGGAAGCATCTTTGGAGAAAGAAACAAGAGTTAACATTTCAAGTTCCTGACCTTCTATCAGATCTCCACCTCCTCACTTGATCGCTCCATAATCTCTATCGTAAGATCTCCAGACTTGAATGAGCTGCAGTTTCCTCCAATAATTCATTGGGAAACTGAAGCTGATGTCTTTAGACTCTGTCAGAAATGTATACAGTTGCCATCAACAGTATGCTCTCCCCATTCACATTTCAAGCTCCATTAGATTGTCTGTTCAATTAGATTATCTGAAACTTCAACATCCTATTCGAACCTATACTGAAACTCCAACTCCATAACCTTAGAAAACAACTTACTTGTAATAACATTGCCTCGCTGCACTGCATCTGCTGTGAAAGCCTCATCCATGATTTTATCACCTAGAGAAGTAACCATTCCAAAGTTCTCTTGACCAGCTGTTCATCATCTCCCCCCCAAACTTCAACTTACGCAAAGTCCTTTTATTCAGGTTCTCCCTTGCCTGCTCATTATTCCCTCCTTTCTGATCTACACTGACTTCCAGTCTCCTGCACTTCAAAGTTAAAATTCTCATTCTCATGTTTAAATTGCCTCTATCGTACTGATCTTTTTAACAGCTGCATTGCCACATTCCGTTTCTCTCCAGCACTGCCCCCACTCCCAAATTATCTGTACCTCTGACTCCAGTCTCTTATGCACCATCCAGTGCCATTAGTTTTCACAATTTCCGTTACCTGCCTTCCATGTATTTTATCAACTTCTACATTTATTTTATTTAAGAACTTCTTTATAACCCACATCTAATATTTCCTGGCTTGGCTCAGTTTGGGATATTTTCTCATATTGAAAGAATCATATAAAAATAAATGCCTGTGCATATGTCTCTCTTGTATGTATGTGTCTGAATAGTTCTCATTCCATACACACCTCTTAAGTGTGTTTGTGAGAGTTTTTCTGTCTTTGGAAGTCCTTCTTTGTGCAATTTGTATATCTTATTAACCTGTGTTTTTATTTTAGCACATCCTATTTTGTGTTTATCACACTGCTGCTCAGCATAATATTCTCTATTGCATGTCTGCTTCTGTCTCTATTTCACTGTCTATGCCTCTTTCAGACTGTGTCTCCAATCTTCTTTGGGTCTCTTTTTTTTTTGTCTCTGCATGTGCCTTTGTGTGTGTATACGAATGAATGTGTGTGCAAGTATGTGCACAGAGGTTCATGTGTATGCAAGTGAATGAGTGTGTGTGAGGATGTGTTTCTGCGAGTAAATGAGTATGTGCATGAGTGCACAAGTGTGTGTCAGTGTGTGCACGCGTGCGTGCAAGTGAATGTGTGTGCATGAGTACGCAGGTATGTGTGCACAAGTGAATGAAGGTGTGTGAGTGAATTAGTGTGGGTAGAATTTTCCCCAAAAACTCCTGTGAAAACAGGAGTGTTCCATACTGGTCTTTTCGATGAATTCATCGAAAATATTCCCACACCCTTGTCAGTTTCTTTGACTGTTAGGAGATTAATGCCAGCTGGGGATGGAGTGTGGGGAGGGCAGACCCTAAGTTTGTGGTGAAGTGAGCTTCAGAGCGCTCAGGCGCTCTTGTGCAGGGCACCCCCAACCTCCTAGTGAACCAGGAGACCTCCTTCCATCCCCACCCCTCCAACATGGTAACCGGACACCCCCATGCCAATCATTAGCAGTATTGCTATCCCCGCTCCCCAAACATCAATAGATCGCTGACATCGGGGAAACAGGATGAATCCCCTGGCAGACCCCGACATGCCCCCATCAGGACCCTCCCCATGATCCACTCCTGCACCAGACCATCCCCCCTTGCATAACCTCCACCTCCTGAACATGGCCCCCTTACAGTGCTACCTCCCTGCATAAGCCCACCCCCATCACTGCACATACGCCCCTGTCAAAGCTGCACCCCCATTTAGGTCCCCTTGACACTGCCCGTGGCACATTTACAGTGTCCAACTGGGCACTGCCAGAGTACCAAGTGGGCACTTTGCTGACGCTGCCTGGTGGCCATGGCCCCAACCACTTGAGCCTCTGATCTCTGCTATTGTAGAGCAGTAGTAATTCTCGCTGATGTGATGTCTTGCCTGGAAGCAGCTATCCTGGACTCACTATCTAGATGTAAATATAGTTAATTCTATTTAAGTAGGCTTCATGCCTTTTCTGGGAGTGAAGCTGTTTGCACCAGCAAAACAGGGTCGGGAGGATATGATTTTTTTTTCAGCCTCGCCATGCTGATCAACTGCCCCAGAGTTCCAGTAAGTTCGCGCCTTGCATGTGTTTGAGTCTCACTTCATCTTTTTTGTGCTTCTGTAGTTTTTTTTCTTGTGCATATGTCTGTTTTATGTGCTTCTCCCTCACTCAGTGCATTCCTCTCTAAGAATGTGATCATTAGTCATGTTCTCACTTTGCACACGTATGTCTCCTATTTTTACTATCTGTTTTTCCTTTGGTGTCTGTTGTCTGTCTCTCAATATCCCATTCAGGTTCTGTATTAATCTTTCTGCCTCTCACTTTTTTGCACCACTTATGCTCTCTTTTTCCCCTCAGCAGTGTATCTGTAATTACCTCTGCACATATATATTTGCGTCTGATGCACACTGCCAATTGCAGTTTTTGTATCTTGGTCTTTGTGTTTTTCTCCTTTTCCTCTGTTGTATCTGTGAGTCTGTTTCTCTTTCTTTATCTCTTACTCACTGTTTATGCCTACCTCTGTTTCTCTCTCTCCATTTAGAAACATAGAAAATATCTGTGTACTGCAATCTACCAGTTGTCACCAGTGTAACAATTGGAGTCAACTCAATGTGGCTCCAACAACAAAGAGTTTAATAAACTAGCATAACTAAATACAAGATAAGAGTCCAACAAAATACATGCACAGGCCTACTCTTTCCTCCTCCTCGGCTCTAACTGGAGGTCCTCCTCATCCCAGGATGCACGCCCTTACCTCCAATTGGCTTGGCTTTTTATTCAGCCGCTCCATAGGCCTGCAAAGGATCGCCCCTTAAAGGGGCCACCTTACCACAGGGTTAAGCTATGAGGACAAGTTGTATAAACAAGCATAATATTCCCTTGAGTATAGAAAATTAAGAGATCTTTAAGATGATTAGAAGACTTGAAGGGTTGACAGGGAGAAACTGCCTCCTCTGGTGGAGGAGTCAAAAACGAGGCAACTGAACCTTATTGAGAGCTAGACAGTTCAGGGATGATGTTATGAAGCATTGCTTCACACAAAGTAGAGTGAAAATCTGGAACTTGGTTCCTACCAAAAGTTGCTAAGGCTGGGTGTCAATTGAAGATTGAAACATATTCAAGGCTATGGAACCAAGACGTGTAAATTGAGTTAAGATACATATTGAACTTGATCTAATTGAATTGTGTAAAAGGCTCAAGGGACTGAATGTCCTATATCTGTTTCTATGATCCTTCCTATCTTTAGATGGTCTGTGAACCAGGTGCCTATGTGAATAATATATGATGGTTGAAATTGGATCAGTATTCAGAAAGAGCTATTTCACTTGTCTGTCAATTCAACTGTAATATTTCAAGTAAATAGGTCTAGTCATGAAAGTAATACTGAATGATTTGTTTCTGACAGTATTATTGACCTACATATCCATATCACAGTTCCTGCTGTCCTCCCTAATTAATGAGTCCACATCTCATGCAACAATAGGAGCTGGGGGGGGGCAACAAAACAGTCGAGAGAGATTGATATATAGAATATAGAAAGAAAAGACTTACATTTATATCACATGTTTCAAAATCCATCCTAAAGTGTTTACAAGTCAATTAAGTGCTTTTTGAAGTAATGTGTCGCAAAACAGCAATGTGACAATGATCAGGTAATCTGTTTTTGTGATGTTAATTGAGGGATAATTCTTGGCCAGGACACCAGGGAGAACCCCATTGTTTTTCTCTGAAATACGGCCATTGGCTCTTTCACATCCACCTGTGCGGGCAGAAGGAGCCTCAGATTAATGTAATATCCAAACGAAAGCACCTCTGATAGCACAGCATTCCCTTGTCTTGAAACCACTGCCTTCTGATTTAAGGGCTGGAGTGCTACTAACAAGCTGTGACTGATACCATAAAGAAAAGCATTAAAGTTATCAGATGCATGAGGTTTAAATGTGGAGCTTGAGGAAAGGAAGAACAGGACAGCACAGGAAAAGGATTGCAGGCAGCAGTGTAAAAAATGGAAAGACAGAATAAACTTTGCCTCGGAAAGGAACACAATAAAGGTACTGGCATGTTTTCAAGAAAATAAAATCTTAGGGTACAAATTCAGCTTCCAGTTACTGTCACCCATGATAACATATGCCAGAGCCACCAGATAACATAGCAATCTGCCAAAGTTTCTCATCTTTTGCTTAAAGTACATAGAAACATAGAATACAAGAGTGAGTAGCCATTTGACCTTTCGAGCCTTCTCCACCATTTATTACGATCATGGCTGATCATCCAACTGAGTAGCCTGTTCCAGCTTTTCCCCCACATCCTTTAATCCCCTTCGCTCCAAGAGATATATTAAACTCCTTCTTGAAAATATTCAATGTTTTGGCATCAACTGCTTTCTGTGGTAGATAACTCCACAGGCTGACCACTCGCTAGGTAAAGACATTTATCTTCATCTCAGTCCTAAAAGGTTTACCCCGTATCTTTCGATGATGGCCCCTGGTTCTGGGCACCCTCACCACCAGAAATATCCTTCCTGTATCTACCCTGTCTCATTGTGTTAGAATTTTATAGGTTTCTATGAGTTCTCCCACCACCACCCCCCCCCCCCCCCCCCCCCCATTCTTATGAACTTCAGCGAATATAATCCTAACCAATTCAATTTCTCCTCATATGTCAAGTCTTGTCATCCCAGGAATCAGTCTGGTAAACATTCACTGTACTTTCTCCATAGCAACAACATCCTTCCTCAGATGAGGAGACCAAAACTGCACACAATGAAAGCTGTGGTTTCACCAAGACCCTATATAATTGCAGCAAGACATCCCTGCTCCTGTACTCAAATCTCTGCTGCTATGAGCACCAACATACCATTTGACTTCTTTATCACCTGTTGCATCCCCATGCTTACCTTCATTGAGTGAGTGGTGTACAAAGACACCCAGGTCTCGTACATTCCTCCCCTCCATTTCTTGCCATTCAGATAATAATGTCTTCCTATTTTTGTTACCCAAGTGGATAACCTCACATTTATTTACATCATACTGCAACTGTCCTGCATTTGCTCACTTGTCCAAATCACACTGAAGGATCTCTGTATCCTCCTCACAACTCCCTCTCCCACTCAACTTTGTTTCATCTGCAAATGTGGAGGTATTACATTTTGTTCTCCCATCTAAATCATTAATATGTATTGTTAACAGCTCGGGTCCTAGCACCAATCCCTTGGTATCCCAATAGTCATTGCTGGCCATTTGGAAAAAGACCTGTTTATTCCTACTTCTTGTTTTCTGTCTGCCAACCAGTCTTCTATCCATCTATTCCCTGTTTTCTCACTACCTCCCTTTTTGCTTTTTAAATAATGGGGTTACATTAGCTATCTTCCAATCTGCAAGAACTGTTCCAGACTCTATAGAATCTTGAAAAACGACCACCAATGCATCCACAAGTTCTAGGACCACTTCCTTAGTACTCTGGGATGTAGATTATAAGATACTGGGGATTTATCAGCCTTTATTCCCATCAATTTCCCTAACACCATTTCTCTACTTTAGGTTGATTTCCTTCAGTTCCTCTCTCTCATTAAACCCTGTATTCCTCAATGTTTCTGGTACATTATTTGTGTCCTCCTATGTGAAGATAGAACCAAAGTATGTATTTAGTTGGTCAGCCAATTCTTTGTTCTCCATTATAAATTCCTCTGTTTTTGACTGTAAGGAACTGTATTTGTCTTCATCAACTGTTTTCTCTTCACATACCTATAGGAATTTTTAGTCAGGTTTTATATTCCCTGCAAGCTTACACTTGTACTTTATTTTCCCATTCTTATCAATTCCTTTGTCCTCCTTTACTTAATTCTAAACTGCTCCCAGTCCTTAGGTCTGTTGTTTTTTTCTGGCCAATTTTTATGCCTCTTCCTTGGATTTAAATTTATCTCTAATTTCTCTTGTAGCCAGTGGTTTGGCCACCATTCCTGTTTTACTTTTGCACCAGATAGGCATAAATAATTGTTGCAGTTCAGCTATTTGCTCTTTGAATGTTTGTCATTGCCTATTCAACATTATCCCTTAAGTAACGTTTCTCAATCCATCATAGCTAACTTGCACCTCATGCTATTGTACTTTCCTTTATTAAGATGCAGGGCCCTAGTTTCAGAGTCAACTATGTCACTCTCCACCTTAAAGAAGAATTCTATCATATTATCGTTAATCATCCCCAAGAGGTCTTGCACAACTAGACTGCCAATTATTCTTTTCTTTTTACACGATACCCAGTCCAGGATAGTCTGTTCTCTAGTTGGTTCCTCAATGTATTCATCCAAAAACTATCCTGGATACTTGCCAGGAATTCTTCCTCTATGGTAATGTGACTAATTTAACTTGCCCAATATACATGCAGATTAAAGTTACCAATAATTACAGATGTTCCTTTATCACGTGCATCTCTGATTTCCTATTTAATGTCATTACTAACATCGCCACAACAGTTTAGGGGTCTACATACAACTTCCACTAACATTTTTGCCTCTTAGTGTTTCTCAGCTCTACTCAGACAGATTCTACATAGTCGGAGCAAATATCTTTCCTCACTATTGCATTAATTTCCTCTTCAATCAGCAACACAACCCCACCGCTTTTTCCTTTTTGTCTGCCCTTCCTAAAGTTTGAATACTCTGGATGTTCAGTTCCCATCCCTGGTCACTCTGCAACCCTGTCTCTATAATGCCAACTACGTGTTTCCATCTATGTGCCAGATTAATTCATCCACTCTATTGTGAATGAACTGTGCATTAAGGCACAAAACCTGTCTTTTTAAAATTACTGGTCCCATTCTCACCATTTTTCACTGTGGCCCTATTTGTTTCTGGCCCTTGATTTCTCTGTCTGTTCTTATTCCTTGTTTATTATCCCTGCCTTTTGTTATTGTCCTTGATTTTCCCCTCCTCTGACCCCTTGCCTAGGTTTCTGCCCTCTGTGCCATATTAGTTTAAAACCTCCTCAACCATTCTAGCAAATATTCCCATTAGAAATCAGTCTTGCCTCTGTCCAGGTATAACCCATCCAGTTTGTCCTGGTCCCACCTCCCCAGAACTGGTTCCAGTGTCCCAGGAATCTGAAATGTTCCCCCTCACAACATCTGTTTAGCCATGTATTCATCCACTGTATCATGCTATTTTACTCTAACTAGCATGTAGCACTAATAATAAATTTTAGCTTACTATCTTTGAAGTCCTATTTTTCAACTTACTTCCTAACTCCCTATATTCTGTTTATAGGACCTCATCCTTTTCTTACCAATGTCATTTGTACTATAGTGTATCTCAAGGACTGGCTGTCCACTGTCCCCCCTTCAGAATATCCTGTAACTGCTCCAAGACATCCTAATACCAGGGAGGCAATGTGCTATCCTGGAGCTTCATTTGCAGCCAATAAAATGCCTATCTATTCCCCTTACAAGTGAATACCCTGTAACAATTGCATTCCCACTTTTTATTCCTCCCCTGTGCAGCAGAGCCAATTGTGGTGCAACAACTTTGGCTGTTGCTGCTTTCCCCTCAGTGAATATTCCCCTCAATAGTATCCAAAGTGGTATATCTGTTTTGCAGGGGAGTAGCCACAGGAGATTCTTGTACTGCCTGCCTGGTCCTCTTGCTCTGCCTGGTGGACATCCATTCTCTTGTTGCCTATGGATTCTGAGCCTGCAGTCTGATCACCTCTATATACATGCTATCCATGATATTCTCTGTAGATGCCTTGCAGATGCTCCACAATGTCCCCGGCCAATGCTCTAGCTCTGAAACTCAGGTTTCCAGGAGCTCCATCTGGGGACACTTCCTGGCCCCGAGCACTGGAAAATGTTTCCAATTTCTCACATTGAACGTGAGGAGCACACCCCAGCTGAGCTCTCCTGCTATGACTTCCACTATTAAATTAAACCTTTTGGAAATGCTTAACATCAAATAATATCAATTACTCTAGGTCCTTGTTACTACAGAATATAACCCTTTTAAACCATGAACCACAAAAGACCTTATAAATTATACACGATTAAAGTTATAAATACTTACCTGACCTTACCCACTATTTATCAATCAGTTCTCTCCCTTGTAGCCTGTACTCCTGCAGCCAAGCAAGACCATTCTCTTAAGATTAAAAAATTAGAAAGCCAAAGAAGCACCTCTTATCCCTCAGCACCAAATTCCCACTGTGCTCCAAATTCCCAAGAACACACATACTCACTCTGGCTGTGCTATTTCCTACTGCTCATGTGCAAAGCTCATTGGACTTTCTTTTGCTTTCCATCTTTGTGTTTATCTCTCTCTGTTTCTCACCATGTTTATTTTTCTCTGTTTCTCATTGTTTTTATCTCTCCGTTTCTGAGTTTTTCTCTCCGTTTTTCTCGCTTTATTTCTGTTTATCTTGCTCTCTGTTTCTCTTTATCTCTGTTTAATCTTTCTCTGTGTCTGTGTTTATCTATCTCACTGCGTTTATCCATCTCTCATTTGTGTTTTTCTTTCTCCATCTCACCGTGTTTCTCTCTTTCTCCATGTTTTCTCCTCTCTTCTCTGTTTCCTTCTCTTCCTGTTTCTCTCTTGCTCTCCCAGTGTTTTCTCTCAGTCCGTGTTTCTCTTTCTTCCCTCTATCTCCCAAGTTTCTCTCTCTTTGTGTTTCTCTTTCTCCGTGTTCCTCTCCATCTCTCCCTGTCTCACCATTTCTCTGTATTTCTCTCCAACTCTCCCTGTGTTTCTCAATATCTCTCCTTGTTTCTTTCCATGTCCCTCACTTTCTATCCCTCCCTGTGTTCTCCTCTCCCCATCCCTCCCCTGTGTTCCTCACTTTCTATCTCTGTATTATCTGTTTTTCTCTATTTCCCTTGGAATTATTTCTGTGTGTTTATCTCTATCATTGTATTTTTTCTGTTTCTTTTGCTGTATTTATCTGCCTGTTTCTTTCTCTTGTTTTTCTCTCTATTTGTTTATATTTATCTGTCTCTGTTTATGTTACTCTGTACACTTTTTCCTCTTTATTTATCTCAGTTTTTCTCTCCTTTTTCGCTCTGAATTGTCTGTGTTTCATTCCCTCTCTTTATCTCTGTTTATCTCTTTCACTGAACTTTCTCTCTCACCCTTGAACAGAGTCCGGCAGGAACATGGCGGCTAAGCCCGGAGGCGCCGCTCCGCGCTGGGCTGGGGCTGACAGGAAAGCGGCTCAATCTCACGCCAGGTCTTTCCTCTACTTGCAGGAATCCGAGAAGGCAGCGTCGGCGGCCGGAGCGATGGCGGGGCTGGGGCCCGGGGCCGCACAACAGCAGGCGGTCGGAGCCGCCGGGGATGAGTCCTCGGATAGCGATGGGGAGCACGAAGGGCCGCAGAAACTCATCAGGAAAGTGTCCACCTCCGGGCAGATTAGGAGCAAGGTAAGGTTCAGGCTGTGGAGGTGGTAGTGAGGAGCCAGGCCGCAGCTCGGCTGCCCGTTGCTAGGCTCGGTTGCTAGGGAGCGGCCCCGATGGAAGCCGGCCGTCCCCATGGCAGCGGGAGTCAGGCCAGAGGCAAAGGTCCAGCTACTGGGCCACTGGCAAGTAGCCAGCCAGACAACTTCAAAGAAAATATACCTTAACCTGACAAAGCATCACATAAAGGGGAAGGTTCTCATCTTCCACATAATCATTTTGAAGAAAGTTGGTAATCTAAAGATGGTCCAAGTATACACACCAGGTCAGTCAGCAATTCCTGGCTGGTTTATCCATGGTGGACATCCCCTTTTGTTTTGTTTGGACTGCCGTTTGGGTAAAGTTGGGTGCCGTCAAAGGAAAGTCCGAGCTGTAAATTCAGTTCCTTTGGAAAAAATTCAAAAATAAGTTCAAGGTGTTGCCTGCCCTGTACCACAGGTGTGTGTGTGTTTGCTGTGCAACATATATTAGTTTCATTTTAATTGTGAATGCCAGATATGTCAGAGGCTTTTGTGCTGACCAAGTTGATGCATATTTTAATGAATCTCATTTTTGTCAATCTTCTCAAAGTGGTCTGCATGTGAAGTGGGCTTAGATACTGAGAATTAATTTGACCAAAGTACAGATATATTCAGTCCTTGTGTTCAAGTAATTTCTAGCGTTTTTTTTATTTCTATTACTGATTCTTCCGTCAACATTGATAACGGAACTCACTGTGTAAACTTGCTATAATGTAATTAAACTCTCCCAACAATGGTGGTACTGCAGTGTTTTCAATGGGAGTAGCAGGGTGCAAGTGGGGGTTGTGATAAGTATGAGAAGGTTCTCTTTATAAATATGGTCAGAGGAGTATATCCATATTAAATTTGAAGGTTTAGTATGTGACATTTAGTTGAATTAAATTTTTAGGTATATCAGTTTGGCAAAGCTTTTTCATTTGTTTATAAACATAATGTAAATAACTTCATGGATGTTATTGTACTACTTGCACATTGCATTCATGTGAAGAAAATGAAGAATAGCCCTTCCTCTCCAAATAAAAAGAGCCTTGTGTTTTCTTTGAGTAAGACATTGTACTTTTTAATGTAATTCAAACCACAATGACTGTAGTGTGGTATGTATTAATATAAACTGTTCAGTTAAATTTCACAGGGCTTCTTTATTAGGATTGGCTCAAAATTCTTATTTGTCTAAGATTTTGCTTTCTTTTGAATTGCTTTTAAAAAGTACAGTCTATTAGCTCTGGAACCAACAGTATTTTACTTTAATAGAAATCCTCTGGTGATGCAGACAAGGAGTTCTGGAATGTTCTGAGATATGGAGAATAGGATTGGGAATAGACAAAGGACAGATGATTGGAGTAATTATTTACAACTTGGAGGCTAGAGCACAAGTTAATTAGGGATGGAGTGGGTTAATTTCTTGTTATTTGGGTGTATAATAACCTGGGACCAGAGGCAGATACAAGTGTTCCTGTAGCAGAGAGTTTGTGGGACGGAGGTCGTTTTCCTGTCAACAACAGCTTGCAATTATATAGTGCCTTTGACGTGGAAAAATATCCTCAGTGGATTGGAGGCATAATAAAGGACAAAGACCAAATCAAAAGTAAATCAGATCCATATTGAAATAAAGAATGCATCCCTCAAATCAGGATGAATGACCGAATACATTTGGTTAAAAAGGCAGGCTTTAAAGTCACAAAGCTACGTCTGATACAGTTCAGAAAAAAAGTCACAGGGCAGAATTTTACTGGCATGTCTGCTAGAGGTTCATATGATCCCACCCAAGGCCAATGGAAAATGCTGTTCTTCAAACCTTGTCCGGCTCCGGAATTGATATAGGTGTGCCAGTAAAATTCCGGCTGCAGTTTCTTTTGTGTGTTTGTCCATTGTCATAATTAAGATTTCTTTTGGGTTTAAGTGATGTCAGACCTTTACCATCGATGGTCAGTTTTTAATCTGAAGGCTTTGGGTTCAGGCCCCTCCAGAATTTGAGTACCTAGTCACCAATCCCCTGTATACTTACCTACATTAGGCTTCTTTTGTGTGTTTGTCCATTGTCATAATTAAGATTTCTTTGGGTTTAAGTGATGTCAGACCTTTACCATCGATAGTCAGTTTTTAATCTGAAGGCTTTAGGTTCAGGCCCCTCCAGAATTTGAGTACCTAGTCACCAATCCCCTGTATACTTACCTACATTAGGCTTCTTCTGTGTGTTTGTCCATTGTCATAATTAAGATTTCTTTGGGTTTAAGTGATGTCAGACCTTTACCATCGATAGTCAGTTTTTAATCTGAAGGCTTTGGGTTCAGGCCCCTCCAGAATTTGAGTACCTAGTCACCGATCCCCTGTATACTTACCTACATTAGGCTTCCGATTAAACAGTGTCTTGATTTTAAAATTTCATCCTTCTTTAAAAATTGCCCCATGCTTTGCTGTTCCCCAATTCTGAAATCGCTGCCACTCCTGCAACTCTGTCAAATATCTGGACAAATTGAATTCTGGCCTCTTGCAGATCCCCGTTTTTAATTGCTCCTCTGTTGATGGCCCTGCCCTCAGTTGCCTAAGCCCAAAGGTCTGGAATTTCCCTTCCCTTTCTCTCTTGAGTGTTGCTGTCCTTCTTTAAGAGACTCCTTAAAACACACCATCTGACCAAGCTTTTGATCATGTGACATGTTATGATGATCATGAAGGCCACAGAGAATCATTAATCGTTCTACCTGTGGGCTTTGTGGTGTATGTTCGATAAGGCAGCTCAATCAGAGGCTCGCCCAATGGGAAGCAGCCAGTGGTATTTAAGCCTGTAGCTTTACCTGGACCGATGATGAAGGCTACCTGCCTGTAAGCCATGGGAGTGGCCTTTTCCTTTGGTGCACAGTCAAGGGTGTTGGTGATGAGAAGTAGTGTGGCTGAATTACTACTACATGACCAAATATCTCTTTTTGTGGCTTGGTATGATATTTTGTTTGAAAATGCTCCTGCAAAGCACCTTGGGACACTTTATCATATTAAGGATGCACTGGAGACTTGCGTTGTTGTATTCGGCCTCCAGTTACTGGATAATTAAGATGATCATGAGATTTTGAAAAACGTTTAGAATGATTTCAATGGTTTCGCCTGACTTCCATTGACCTTGGACTGCCTTTGTCCCCGACTGCCATCGTCCACTGACTGTGGTCTGTCCGCGGACCCTCGGCCGCCCCTGACTGCAGTTGTCCCCGGACCTCCGTCGGCCCCTGATTGCGGTTATCCCCGGACCCCCAACTGCTTTCAGCCCCAGATTCCTGACTACAGTCAGCTATCAAATGTGGATAAATGATACAATGAGACACAACATATCAATTTTACTGGTATTTTTAAATAAATCTTCATTTCCTTCAAAGAGTTATTAAGACGTTCTTTGCTTGCAGAACTTTTTTGTTACAAGTATTCATAGTAATATAATTTAAATAGGTGTGGGGTTCATGATTACTGATCAGGAAAAGGGGTCTTTCAGCCGAAAACATTTGACCTATTTGGTTGTGATTAGTTGTTTAATGATTATATGTCAGACTATGATGCCAACTTTGACAAAATGTTTCAAAAGCATAAAGCATGTGAGTTAGCAGCAAAAATTTGACATAGATAATATCTCCCTTAGGTTAGATAGAATACTTGAAATGCTTGGGTGTAAAGATGTTAAGTAATGAGTGAGAAATTTCAGATCGTTTTACTCTTGTGCTTTCTGGTATTTACAGTGTTGGTGACAACACATTTAGATTGGGTTGTTGAATCAAATTGGAAAATGAAATAGAAGAGCAGGATTCTATTTGAACCCAAAAACAAACGGTTCTGATGAAAGATTAAGCTGCAACACTAACTTACTTTCTCTCCACAGATGCTGCCATATGGCTGAGTTTTTCCAGCATTTTCTATTTTATCTCAGAATTCTAGTTTCTTAATTAACTTTGATTTGTGTTCTAGTTCAAAACACAACTGTGGTCCAACTGCATTAGCTGAAGCAGAGACATTTGTATCTAAGTTATAGCTGTATCCCGTTCATAAAATCATTGTACCTATTTTAAAGCATATGTAATTTTGAATTTTATGTGATTAACTGGCTGTAACCTATGAGCCACTGAATAAGGATTTCTTCAAAAGATATACATTAGTAAATGTTTTCTCAGAATAACTTTCATGATAAGCTAGGAAAGAGCACTGTGTAGTGTGTAAACCATGCTAGAATTAAACCTTACATTTGCTCTTTTAATAAGGTATTTGATCGATATGCATCTTATACTTAATACACTAAAAGCCATGAATAAAGTCTGTACTGTACTTTAAACATGTTTGTGGTGCAAAAACATTTTACACCAGCAGGATGTTTCGTCTTGTGGGGGAGACTAGGTCTAAGGGACACAGTTTAAGAATTAGAGGTCTCACTTTGAAGAGAAATGTTTTATTTTAGAGGGTTATTAGAATGTGAAATTTTCTTCCCCAGCAAGTACTGGAAGCTAGGTCATTGAATTTATTCAAGGCTTGAATTAGATACTTTTTTTATAGATGAGGGAGTCAGGGATTAATGGGAGACAGACAGGAAAGTGGAATTCAGGCCACAGTCAGAACAGTCATGATCTTATTGAATGGCAGGGCAGGCTCAAAGGGCTAAATGGCCTAAATCCTGTATTCCTTTGGTCTGCTGAACACATTTAGACCTAGAAAAATATGTTAGAATAAAGTGATGTTTGAAAATTTTGTTATCTATTAGCTTGTCTTAAGTATTCTAGTGTATTACTTAATCTGGGGATGTTGACATTAAACTCATTGTTTTTAATGAGGAAAAAAGTGAAAGTAATTTGCAATAACAATCCATTTTTGGAATTTGTTGCAGAGTATTGGTGGGGATTCTCTCAATGTGTGCTGCCTAGAGAATATATGGACATTTTAAATCAGCACCCACATTAGTTCCTGCCTACCTTGAACTACTGATTGTAACAGATCTTGGCGTTCTGATTTAGGATTTATTCCCTCAGTTACAAAGCATTTACAGCACAGAACCAGACCTGTCTGTCCAGCAGGCCTATACTGCTGTTTATTCTCTCTATGGGCGTCCATCCATCTTATTTCATTGAATCCTATCATAGAACATAGAACATTACACCACAGTATAGGCCCTTCGGCTCTCCATGTTGTGCCAACCTGTGAGACCAATCTAAAGCCCATCTAACCTACACTATTCCAATATCATCCATATGTTTATCCAATGACCATCTAAGTGCCCTTAATGTTGGCGAGTCCACTTCTGCCGCAGGCAGGGCATTCCACACTGTTACTACTGTCTGAATAAAGAACTTACCTCTGACATCTGTCCTATATCCATCACCCCTTAATTTAAAGCTATGTCCCCTCGTGCTAGCCGTCTCCATCCGAGGAAAAAGGCTCTCACTGTCCACTCTAAATAATCCTCTGATCATCTTATATCGCTATTAAGTCACCTCTTAACCTTCTTCCCGCTAACAAAAACAGCCTTTCCTCATAAGACCTTCCCACCATACCAAGCAACATCCTGGTAAATCTCCTCTGCACTCTTTCCAGTGGTTCCACATCCTTCTTATAATGCGGCGACCAGCACTGTACGCAATATTCCAAGTGCTGCCGCACCAGAGTTTTATACAGCTGCAACATGACCTCATGGCTCCGAAACTCAGTCCCTCTACCAATAAAAGCTAACACACCGTATGCCTTCTTAACAACCCTATCAACCTGGGTGCCAACTTTCAGGGATCTATGCACATGGACACCGAGATTTCTCTGCTCATTCACACTACCAAGTAACTGACCATTAGCCCAATACTCTCTATTCCTGTTACTCCTTTCAAAGTGAATCACTTCACTTTTTAAATGTCCTTCTATAACCTGCAACATCCTTCCGCACCGTCCACAACTCTACCGACTTCAGTGTCATCTGCAAATTTACTAATCCGTCCTTCTACGCCCTCATCCAGGTCATTTATAAAAATGACAAACAGCAGTGGGCCCAAACAGATCCTTGCGATACACCACTAGTAACTGAACTTCAGGATGAACATTTCCCATCAACCACCACCCTCTGTCTTTACAGCTAGCCAACTTCTGATCCAAACTGTTAAATCACCCTCAATTCCATGCCTTTGTATCTTCTGCCGTAGCTTACCGTGGGGAACTTTATCAAATGTTTTACTGAAATCCATATACACCACATCAACTGCTTTACCCTCATCCACCTCTTTGGTCACCTTCTCAAAGAACTCAGTATGGTTTGTGAGGCACGACCTATCCTTTACAAAACCGTGTTGACTATCCCTAATCAAGTTATTCCTTACTAGATGATTATGAATCCTATCTCTTATAATCCTTTCCAAAACTTTGCCCACAACAGAAATAAGGCTCAAGGGGACAACATTTGCTATCCTCCAGTCTTCTGGCACTATCCCTGTAGACAATGATGACCTAAAGGTCAAAGCGAAAGTCTCTGCAAAGCCTCCCAGAGAATCCTAGGATAAATCCCATCTGGCCCAGGGGACTTATCTATTTTCGTTCTTCCCAGAATTGCCAACACCTCCTCCTTATGAACTTCAATCCTGTCTAGTCCAATAGCCTGTATCTCAGTAATTTCCTCGACAACATTGTCTTTTTCCTGTGTGAAAACTGACAAAAAATATTCATTTAGCGCCTCTCCTATCTCTTCGGACTCCACGCACAACTTCTCACTACTGTTCTTGACTGGTCCTAATCTTACCCTAGTCATTCTTTTATTCCTGCCATACCTATGGAAAGCTTTAGGGTTTTCCTTGATCCTACCTGCCAAAGACTTCTCATGTCTCCTCCTGGATCTTCTTAGCACTCTCTTTAGGTCCTTCTTGGCTAACTTGAAACTCTCACGTGCCGTAACTGAGCCTTCACGTCTCATCTTGACATAAGTCTCTTTCTTCCTCTTCACGAGATTCAATTTCTTTAGTAAACTATGGTTCCCACGCTCAACCACTTCCTCCCTGTATGTACAGGTACATACTTATCAAGACAAGCTCCATATTTCAATTGTGCCCATCCCCTACAGTTTCCTTCCACATCCTATGCATCCTAAACCTCTCCTAATTGCATCATAATTTCATTTCCCCCAGCTATAACTCTTGCCCTGCGTTATATACCTATCCCTTTCCATCGCTAATGTAAATGTAACTGAATTGTGGTCACTATCCCCAAAGTGTTCACCTCCCTCCAAATCCAGGCAAAAGGCAGGGAATTATAGGCCAGTTAGTTTAATGTCTGTGGTAGGTAAAATGTTAGAATCCGTCATTAAGGAGGAAATTGCGAGGCATCTTGAAGGGAATTGCTTGATAAAGCAGACGCAGCACGGTTTCATTAAAGGGAAGTCGTGTCTGACAAATTTACTGGAGTTCTATGAGGATGTGTCTAGGGCGGTGGATAGAGGAGAGCCGGTGGCTGTGGTCTTTCTGGATTTTCAGAAGGCATTTGACAAAGTACCTCATAAGAGGTTATTGCAGAAGGTCAGGGGACTTGGAGTTGGGGGTAGGGTGTTAGCATGGATAGAGGATTGGTTGTCAAATAGGAGGCAGAGAGTGGGGGTCAACGGGTGCTATTCGGATTGGCGGATGGTGACTAGTGGAGTGCCCCAGGGGTCGGTGCTGGGGCCTCAGCTTTTTACCATTTATATAGATGATCTGGAGGAGGGAACCGAGTGCAGGGTGTCGAAATTTGCGGATGACACCAAGATTGGGGGAACGGCAAATTGTGCGGAGAGTCTGCAGAAGGACCTAGATATGCTGGGCGAATGGGCCAGGAAATGGCAAATGGAATTTAATGTTGGCAAGTGTGAGGTGGTCCACTTTGGTAGGAAGAATGGTAGGAAGGACTATTACTTACGGGGCGAAAAACTGCAGCAGGCGACGGTGCAGAGGGACCTCGGGGTCCTTGTGCATGAGTCGCAAAACCCAGCTTGCAGGTGCAGCAGGTGGTCAGGAAGGCGAATGGGATGCTGGCCTTCATAGCGAAGGGGATTGAATATAAAAGTAGGGAGGTCTTGCTGCAGCTGTATAGGGCATTGGTGAGGCCGCAGCTGGAGTACTGTGTGCAGTTTTGGGCGCCGCACCTGCGCAAAGATATTTTGGCCTTGGAGGGAGTGCAGAGGAGGTTTACTAGGCTGATACCGGAGTTGAGGGGGTTGAGCTATGAGGAGAGGCTGAATAAACAAGGCTTGTACTTGTTGGAGTTTAGAAGAATGAGGGGAGATCTCATTGAGACGTATAAGATGATGAATGGGATGGATAGGATAGAGGTGGAAAGACTCTTCCCGCTCAAAAAAGACAGTAGGACTAGGGGGCACAGCCTCAAGATAAAGGGGGGGCGTTTTAGAACGGAGTTGAGGAGGAACTTCTTCACTCAAAGGGTGGTGAATCTCTGGAATTCTCTACCCGTTGAAGTGGTAGAGGCTGCCTCGCTAAATATTTTCAAGAAGCGGGTTGATGGGTTTTTGATAAGAGAGGGGATTAAGGGTTATGGGGAGAGGGCGGGAAAGTGGAACTGAGCCACGACAGATCAGCCATGATCTTGTTGAATGGCGGGGCAGGCTCGAAGGGCCAGATGGCCTACTCCTGCTCCTATTTCTTATGTTCTTATGTTCTTATGTTCTAACACCTGGCCTGATTCATTTCCCAGTACCAAATCCAATGTGTCTTTGCCTCTTGTTGGCCTATCTACATACGGTGGCAGGAAACCCTTCTGACAGCAATGTTCCTATAAGTTGGACAGTTGCACGTCAGCCAGGAATGTCCTGTGCCTTGAGGGGGCCTGATATCAGCTCATCCTTCTATTCCTTGCTTTCACTTGCCTTATCTGCGTGCTAATAAGATCCACATTCCCACCTCTCTGAGTAGAGAAGTTTCTCCTGAATTCCTTACTGAGCAACACCAATAAGTCAACAGCACTTAGAACCATCCTTTTCAAACTTCCATGCTTATAGGACACTGAGATTTAGAAAGCTACTCACAAGTAGTCTTTACTTGCCTGCAGTTTGAGGACTGCATTACTTGGAGCTCAGGATCACAAGATTAATCATATTAACCTGCTGTGCTGGATTTAAATAAAGTTAAAATACAGTAGACACTTGAGTTATTTCATCTGATCTAGTGCTAAAAGAAAATGTAAAGGTCAATTAATTGATTAATATCAAGTTGTGACAATGTTCACATCATATTATGGCATCCTGTGGTTTTGGCTTCTAAATGAAGGTGGTGGATGAAGGAGAAGAGTTTGAGACAATATGGCAACAGAGTGGGTAAATGTCATTGTAACTATTTGTGTGGATAGTAAATGCCAATGTGGACAGTTCCACCTTATCAATTCTATCTATTTATTCTATTTATGTAATTTTTTTGGATTTCAATTGCAGTTATGTGTTTCATTATTTAAAATCTGATGTGTAACATAATATTTCTTGAGACCCATTGCTATAATGAACACTTACTTGGAATATTGACACAATGATGGGTTTTTTTTTGCAGTTTTAAAGTATGCAGCTGTTGGCAAGGAGCACCAAAGAGTAATCATTGCTATGGAAACTAAAACCTGTTAAAAGAGTAAAACATTTCAGTTAGACAACATACATCTGCCTAGAATTCAGGGAAATGAATCCACTGAAAAATTTTGCATTATGGGGGGAGATAATGTAAGACTAATTGGTACAGCATTAACTACGAGGCAGAAACTTGTCGAGACTGGAGGTATACCTAGCCAAATATTTGAAGGTGGTAGGACAGGGTTGATAGGGCTGCTCTGAAAAAAATCACATGGGGATCCTGGACTTTTAAGTAGTTGTTTAGAGGAATAAGTTGTCTTAAATCTTTATAAAACACTGGTTGCGCCTTAATTGGAGTATTGTGTCTAATTCTGTGTACCACACTTAGGATGGATGTCAATGCTTTGAAGAGTGTTCCGATGAGATTTACAAGAATGTTATCAGGCATAAAGGCTTCAGTTATGTGGATAAACTGAAAAAAAACCTTTTTTTCTCCTTGGTGCAAAGGAGAAATGTAGATGTTCAAAACTGATGTTCAGGGTCTAATAGATACACATAGGAAGAAATTGTTTCCGCTAGCAGGAGGGCTAGAAAGCAAATATGTAGATTTAAGCTAATTGAGAATAACACCAAGGGAGAAATAGAGGTGTATTTTAAGTTGGCAAGTTGTTGTGAACTGGTATGCACTGTTTGAAAGGACATTGAGACAGATTCAAAAGTCATTTTCGAAAGGGAATTGGATAACTACTTGAAGGCGAAAATTGTAAGGCCACAGACAAAAATACAGAAGCTGTAAAAACTAAGCAGGTCTGCCAGCATCTATTGGGAAATTGGCTCCCACTCTGTTTGATGGAACATGTGCAGTTTCTCTAGCTGCTTACTTCACTATTGTGCACCTGCTGTTTGTCGTTGATTCCTTACACCTACAGCTGCCTGCAACCTCCCGCTATCCACTACCTTCGCCTCTCCTTCCTGCTCTGGGTCCACTCAAGCAAAGAAGAGAATGGGGATTGGGAGAGTGGAAAAGAGAGGCATAGAACCGGTGACGAAATAGGGGGAAAAGGTGAAGGGAGGCAGATGGATCAATAAGCAGGAGAGAGCAAGAACAGTATACTTTCCTTAAATTGTACTTTGCTTGTACAAAACTTGAGTATTGCTGAATTTGATTAGATTTATTATTGTCACTGGTATTAATATACAGTAATAAGTATTATTTCTTGAGTGCTACACAGACAAAACGTACCATTCGTAGAGAAGGAAAGGAGAGAGTGCAGAATGTAGTGTTACAGCCATAGCTGGGGTGCAGAGAAAGATCAACTTAATGCGAGGAACAGAGAGACATGCTGTCTAGGTTTTTTCGTCTTGCCCTCATCAGGACAGATCACAAGAATACCGACAGTGAAGGGAACACAGTTTTTACTGCATGAGAAGAGAGTGCTGACTAGTTGGCAATTGGCTTGCGTCAGATTGGTAGAGACATTACCATGAAGCATGCTGCAACTGCTAAGCTATTGATCAGATTCACACCATGCAGGTTCACTCTGGTCAAGGCATTGTCATGGGTGAATGATGTGGAGACTCATCTGATGAAGGGGCAATGCTCTGAAAGCTTGTGGCTTGTGCTACCAAATAAACCTGTTAGACTTTAACCTGGTGCTGTGAGACTTCTTACTATGGGTGAACAAACCAGGGAACGGCTATCTCCCGGTTGAAAAAGTTGCAATGCGTGGACATGCAATTATATTGTGCAATGTACTGTATTTGTAGATCATATAGGAAAGAGAGTGCGTGCACTGTGTAATTTCTGATCCAAACTGAAATTCTGTGTAAAAATGAGTACAGGCAATCTAGAGAATATATTTATAATTAATTAAAACAATCAATTATATCCCAATAACAGGTCACTTATCCTCATCTTTCTGGCAGTATAATCCAACAGTTTCTTCTGGTTCAATATTAAATTGAAACGGCATGATTAGCTCAAAAAAAATCGTGATTAACTCAATCAAATTCACTCCCTCCTCAATATTGCGGTTTATTTAAGTGATACAGGTAATCAGATACTTCAAAGTTGAAGTTCATTGGCAATTGCTAACATGTATTTATGAAAAGTTTCAGATCAGATAGTTGTTAGCTAAGGTCTTTATCGTGATTTACTATAGTCCTGTTGGTGTCATAAAGGCCACTCATATCAATCACATACCCAATTTTTCACCAATATTGTCTGTTTCCTCCTCCCCATTGGTATTTCCACCTCAACCACATCCCAAACTCAGGGAATTAGGATTACATAGAATTTGCAGCACAAGACTTTTGATTTATTATTGTCACATGTATTGGGATACAGTGAAAAGTATTTTTCTTTTGCATGCTCTACAGGCAAAACATACCATTCATTAAGTACATAAGGGAGAAGGAAAGGAGAGGATGCAGAATACAGTGTTACAGTCATAGCTAGGGTGAAGAGAAAGATCAGCTTAATATACGGTCAGTCCATTCAAAAGTTTGATGGCAGCAGGGAAGAAGCTGTTCTTGAGTCGGTTGGTATGTGTGCTCAGACTTTTATATCTTTTTCCAGATGTAAGAAGGTGGAAGAGAATATGTCCGGGGTGTGTGGGGTCCTTGATTATGCTGGCTGCTTTTCTGAGGTAGCAGGACCTATAAATGGAGTCAGTCGATGGGAGGCTGGTTTGTGTGACGGACTGGGATACATTCACAACTCTTTGTACTGCCTTGCAGCATTGATCAGAGCAGGAGCCATACCAAGCTGTGATACATCTGGATAAAAAGTGTTTTATGGTGCAGCTGTAAAAATTGGTGAGACTCGTAACAGGCATGCTGAATTTCCTTAGCCTCCTGACAAAATAGAAGCATGGTGTTCTTTCTTAACCACAGTGTTGGCGTGGAGGGACCGGGATAGGTTGTTGGTGATCTGGATACCTAGAAACTTGAAGCTCTTGACCATTTTCACTTCATCACTGTAGGTGTAGACAGGGGCATGTCTTCCACTACACTTGCTGAAGTTGATGTGGGGGCAGCTGGAGTGAAGGCCTGGCTTCAGGATTATTGTGCTGGTTGATGCGGGCTGGTGAGAGAAGGGACCTGGTCGACTTTTCCAGGTCACTTCCAGGTCAGATGTCATCGGAGTCTGGAGGATTGTCAAATATGTAAAATATTTTAAGAGTTTGGTTTAAGTTTTTAAGTTTAAGTCTAGTCATTTGTGTCACAAGTAGGCTTACATTAACACTGCAATGAGTTACTGTGAAAATTTCCTAGTTGCCAGTCTGGCACCTGTTCGGGTACACTGAGGGAGAATTTAGCATAGCCAGTGCACCTAATCATCACATCTTTCTGATTTGTGAGAGGAAACCGGAGCACCCAGAAGAAACCCACGTAGACAGGGGGAGAATATGCAAACACCGCACAGACAGTGCCCCAAGCCGGGAATTGAATTGGGTTGCTGGCGTTGTGAGGCAGCAGTGCTAACTACTAGAGGGTATGCTGGGGACAGTTCACAAGACAATGCCTCGCTCTGACGCCATCTTGAATATACCAAATCATCTGGTCAAACAGATTAGTGTCTGTTTATTCTCCACACAAACTACTTCTCAACCTTACTTCACTGCACCCTATCATGAGATACTTCTATTTCATTCTCGTTCATGTACTCACTCAGTTTCTTCGATACAGAGAGCTGCTTTGCACCACGATGTGTGCTGTGTTCCAGTTCCTTGAATTATCTAATCACTGAACAGTAAATTGCTGCATACATCAACTTCTTGCCCCTCAGCCCTCCATATTGTCCTGTTCCATCAAAGAACAAAGAAAATTACAGCACAGGAACAGCTTCTTCAGCCCTTAAAACCTGCACCGATTTAACTAAAACCCCCTTACTTCCGGGGACCATATCCCTCCATTGCCATCCTATTCATGTATTTGTCAAGACACTCCTTAAAAGTCATTATTGTATCCGCTTCCACTACCTCCCATGGCAGTGAGTTCCAGGCAACCACCACCCTCTGTGTAAAAGATCTGCCTCGTACATCTCCTTTGAATCTTGTCTTTTGCATTTTAAACCTGTAGTTGACTCTTCCACCCTGGGAAAAAGCTTCTGACTATCCACTCTGTCCATGCCCCTCATAATCTTGTAGACTTCTATCAGGTGGCCACTCAACTTCTGTCGCTTCAGTGAGAACAAACCAAGTTTCTCCAACCTCTCCTTATAGCTAATACCCTCCATACCAGGCAACATCCTGGTGAAATCTTTTCTGTACCCTCTCCAAAACCTCCACATTCTTCTGGTAGTGTGGCGACCAGAATTGAACACTGTATTCCAAGTGTGGCCTAACTAAGGTTCTATAAAGCTGCAACATGACTTGCCAAGTTTTAAACTCAGTGCCCCAGCATGTGCCTTCTTGACTACCTTCTCCACCTGCATTGCCACTTTGAGTGACCTGTGTACCTGTACACCCAGATCCCTCTGCCTATCAATACTCTTAAGGGTTCTGTCATTTACTGTATATTTCCTATCTGTATTAGACCTTCTAAAATGCATTACCTCACATTTGTTTGGATTAAACTCCATCTGCCATCTCTCTGCCCAAGTCTCCAACTGATCTATATCCTGCTGCGTTCTCTGATGGTCCTCATCACTATTTGCAAATCCATGAAATTTAGTGTCATCTGCAAACTTACTAATCAGACCAGCTACATTTCCCTCCAAATCATTTATATATATTTTGAATAGCAAAGGTCCCAGCACTGATCCCTGAGGAACACCACTTGTCACAGCCCTCCATTCAGAAACATGCTTCCACTGCAACCCTCTGTCTTCTTCGACTGAGCCATTTTTGTGTCCAACTTGTCAGCTCACCTCTGATCCCATGCAACTTTACATTCTGCACCAATCTGCCATGAGGGACCTTGTCAAAGGCCTTACTGAAGTCCATGTACATAAGAACATAAGAAATAGGAGCGGGAGTAGGCCATCTAGCCCCTCGAGCCTGCCCCGCCATTCAATAAGATCGTGGCTGATCTGATAGTGGTTCAGTTCCACTTAACTGCCTGCTCCCCATAACCCTTAATTCCCTTATTGGTCAAAAATCTATCTATCTCTGACTTAAACACATTTAACGAGGTTGCCTCCACTGCTTCAATGGGCTGAAAATTCCAAAGATTCACTACGCTTTAGGAGAAGAAGTTCCTCCTCAACTCTGTTCTAAATTGACTCCCCCTTATTTTGAGGCTGCGCCCTCTAGTTCTTGTTTCCGTTCTAAGTGGAAATAATCTCTCTGCTTCTATCTTGTCTAGCCCCTTCACTATCTTATGTCTCTATAAGATCTCCCCTCAGCCTTCTAAACTCCAACGAGCATAGGTCTAGTCTACTAAATCTCTCCTCATAAGCTAACCCACCTCATCTCCGGAATCAACCTGGTGAACCTTCTCTGCACAACATCCTCTGTTGGCAACATTCACTACTCTACCCTCATCAATCATCTTTGTCACTTCTTCAAAAAACACAATCAAGTTAGTGAGACATGACTTCCCTTCATAAACACATATATAGATCTTGTAAATTGAGTTTGTGTCTATACATACCCTGTTTGCGAACCGAACGCCCACTCACCTGATGAAGGGTCAGTGTTCCGAAAGCTTGTGGCTTCTGCTACCAAATAAACCTGTTGGACTTTAATCTGGTGTTGTGAGACTTCTTACTGTATCTCTCCTGTAGCCAGTGCGAATACAAAGATTTCTCTCAAGGCTCCAGCAATTTCCTCCCTTGCCTGTCTCAGTATTCTGGGGTTATATCCCATCAGGCCCTGGGGACTTGTCTATCTTTCTGAGCAAAGGTTTTGTATTGGGGTTGATGAAGAGGAGTGAAATTGCAAACAAGGCAGTTTTTTCAGAAACTGATCTCTTAATGGCAATGTTCTCACCATTTTTCTTGGCATTTTAAAATGGCAGATGATTTGCAGCAAGGTTGTATTTTGCTGATTTTTCATGTCATAGTAAGTCCAAGTGCCCATCATCTCTGGTGAATGTTTTTATTTATTGATGTTTAGCTGCTGTGCTCTTGATGCGCCTTCTACGTTAATTTCTCATTCTAAATAGCTGAAAAATGCATGGGTTCTGGAATGGTAGGTGAACAGGAAAGTATTTAGAGCAGATAAATGAATTACATGGGAAAGCATTTACAAAGCTGTCATAACAGAAATGTCTTTTAAAAAAAACCCATAAATTTAAACATGATTAATAAAATAATGACCAAAACATTTGGTTAAGTTTTCCAACCTTAAAATAGCATAGGAACTCCATGCTGAGGAGTGCATTTTAAAGGGGAATACTAAGAAATTAGGAGAGAAGGCAAAAAAACAATTAGGAAAGCAAAACAAGACTATAAAGCTGTATTAGCTTTATCTTCTTTGGGACTTGCACTCCCCAGGATATGTCTCCTTGCATCTGCGTATCCTGCTTCTCTCTGCGCCACTGACTTGAGTTGTGAGGTGGTCTTATCACAGCGATCGGCATGAAGACCACCAAGAAAATAAAATTGTAAAATATTCAGGGCTGTGGGCCAAGTGCTGGCAAATGGGCTTAGGAGGGAGTTCCCGTATTTCGAATGTGTTGGTGTAGACTCAATGGGCTGAAAGGCTTCTTTTGCGCTGTATGATCCTATGATTCTGTTTTACACCAATAAAATATGGAAGGTCCTGGGAATAGGACCATTGAGGGGTAGTTAATCAATGCTGAGGAAAGTAATAAACTTGGAGAAGGAGTAAATAATTGTCAACTGAAGTTCAACACAGATAAGTGTGAGGTTGTATATTTTTAGGAAGAATAAGGAGGTCAGTTCATTACTTGGAAGTTACACGTCTTGGTGGACTGAAGAAGCCAAAGGAGTACAACTACATTTGTAACTAAAAGTTGCATCGCAGTTCAGCAAGGCTTTAAAAAAGGGAAACCAAACTTTATTTCCAGAGCAATAGAATTGAAAAAGTTAATTAATTCCTTTGGTGCTAGCTCTTCATTGGATACTATTTAGTTGTTAAAAAGTCATGATTTATATCAAAAAATTACTTATTTATTTACTGGGTTGAAAATACTAGTTGAAATTTAAAAGGCCTCTCAACAGCATTTCCATGACTCAAAACAGCAGCTCCTAAGATGGCTGAATATTTGCATTATTGAGCTTTACTTATTTCTTAGCCATTAAAATGGAGACAAGTTGTCTGGAAAAGCCCATCAAAGATTATCCCCTAGAGGAATGTGAATGAGCCCATCTCCTGACCCATTCACAAAATATCTGGAAATATATTGCCATTCCTTCACTGACTGTGGGCCAAAATCCTATAACTCCATCCCTAACAGCATTTTGTGTGTACCTATACCACATTGACTGAAGCGATTCGAAGGCAGTTAGGAATGGACAATGCATGCTGGCTCATCCAGCAAAGTTCACATCCCTTGAATGAAAAAAACATGGCTTAATAACCCATTCATTTCAAAGGAAATTTGGGATGGGCAACAAATGCTGATCTTGCCAGCGCTGCCCACATCCCATGAAAGAATAAAGGAAAAATGAACAATTCCCAGAAATAAAGAACAAAGAACAACACAGCACGGGAAACAGACCCTTCGGCCCAACGAGCCCATGCCGCCATCTTAACAATGTGTTTTTCCTCCTCCACCCTTGACCCATGTCTATGCTTATGGTACCCCCATTAGAAACCAGGTTAAGGGGAGAATAATTTAGGGACAATTTGTTACACCCAATCAGCCTAAGAGCACATCTTTGGGGTGTGGGAGGAAACCGGAGCACCCGGAGGAAACCCACGCAACCACAGGGAGAATGCACAAACTCCCACAGACACTGGCCCAAATCCACGTATCAGCACAGCAAACAGTGATAGTCACTGAGCTGTCGTGGTGCCCATCTGCTGGTCCAGTTTTAAGTGCACACAAATGATGCAAAGTACTCGGCTACTCTCAAAACATCCAAGAGCAGCCCACATACGACCCACTGTGTGTTTGCCCCTCGTTAGACAACAAGGTGGACCGAAGCACCTGCGGAGTAAAAGAGAAAAACATCAACGCATGTAACAGATATGTAACAAGTAAATAGATTTGAACCCATGATTTGGACTGGCGGATGGCAGAACACAAATAGATGGGTAAATCAGTGAGGGACTTTTATTGGTGAGTCAACAAAATATTAGTCACAAGTTAATTTTATTTATTAGTGTCACAAGTAGGCTTACATTAACACTGCAATGAAGTCACTGAAAAATCTAGTTGCCACACTTCAGTGCCTGTTCAGGTACATGGAGGGAGAGTTTAGCAAGGCCAGTGCACCATACCAAGGTCGTTGATGTTGATAGATATAATTACAGATGAAAAGAGATGAAAGAAGTGCTGTGGGAATCAAAGGTTTAGGGGGGCATGATTCAGAAGAGGATTAGAGACTAATGAGGAAAATGAAGACTAGCATGGAAGGAAGTTTGTTTGATGTGATTATTGGACGTTTGATGAGTAAAGGTTAATGTTGAGAGTGAGAAATGAAGCAGCTCAGATGGATAATTTGAGAGACCCAAGAGACTTAACAGATTCTGCTGCTGTTGGGGTTAAGCAGGATTCCAGACTCTCATTTAAGGCATCAACGATAATAAGTTGTTTTCTTTCTGAGGATGGTTCATCTTTGGAACTCACTTCTCCAGACAACAGTGAAGGCAGGGTCAATGGATATTTTAAGGTAATAGGTTCTTAACTAACAAAGGTCAAAGGTTATCTAGGGTGAGAAAAATGTGGTGTTGAGGACACAGTCAGATCAGCCACAATCTTATTTAAGATTGTTGCGCAGGCTTAATGGCTGAATGGTCAACTCTTGCTTCTAATTCGAAGGTTTACTTTCCAGGAAAGGTGAGAAGTTCAGGTAACAGAAAGATAGGACTTCAGTGGGGGGAAAAAACATAGTAAATGAGTGGGGTCATAAGACCATAAGACATAGAAGCAGAATTTGGCCACTTGGCCCAACAAGTTTTCTCCACCAGTCAATCATGGCTGATATTTTCCTCATCTCCATTCTCCTGCCTTTCCCCATAACCCCAATCCCCTTATTAATCGAGAACTTTTCTATCTCTGTCTTAAAGACACTCAATGACTTAGCCTCCACAGCCTCCTGCAGCAAAGAGTTCCACAGATTCACCACTCTCTGGCTGAAGAAATTCCTCCTCATCTCTGTTTTAAAGAATCATCCCTTTAGTCTGAGGTTGTGCCCTCTGGTTCTAGATTTCCTACTAGTAGAAACATTCTGTCTTTGTCCACGCTATCCAGACCTCACAGTAGCCTATAAGTTTCAATAAGATCCCCCCCTCATCCTTCTAAACTCCAGTGAGTACAGACCCAGAGTCCCCAATGGTTCTTCATATGACAAGCTCTTCATTCCAGGGATCATTCTTGTGAACCTCCTCTGGACCCTTTCCAAGGCCAGCACATCCTCCTCAGATATGGAGCCCAAAATTGCTCACAGTACTCCAAATGAGGTCTGACCAGAACGTTATACAGCCTCAGAAGTACATCCCACCTGTTGTGTTCTAGCCCTCTTGACATGAAAGCTAACATTGCATTTGCCTTTCATGTTGCGGAGAATCTTGAACAATGACTCCCAAGTCCCTTTGCACTTCTGATTTCCTAAGCACTTTCCCTTTTAGAAAATAGTGTATGCCTCCATTCCTCCTTTCAAAGAGCATAACCTCACACTTTTCCACATTGTATCCCATCTGTCACTTTGTCCACTCTCCTAACTGTCCAAGTCCTTCTGCAACCCCCCTGCTTCCTCAATACTACCTGTCCCTCTATATATCTTTGTATCATCTGCAAATTTAGCAACAGTGCCTTCAGTTCCTTCTTCGAAATCATTAATGTATATTTTGAAAAGTTGTGGTCCCAGCACCAACCCCTGAGGCACATCACTGGTCACGTCTGCCATCCTGAAAAAAACCCTTTATCCCCGTTCTCTGCCTTCTGCCAGTCGGCCAATCCTCTATCCATGCCAGGATCTTATCCTTAACACCATGGGCACTTATTTAACAGTCTCTGACAAGGCCTTCTGGAAATCTAAATCAATTATGTTTCACTGGTTCTCCTTTATCTAACTTCCTTGTTACCTCCTCAAAGAACTCTAATAGATTTATCAGACATGACTTCCCCTTGATGAAGCCGTGCTGACTCAGACCTACTTTATCATGCAGTTCCAAGTATTCCGCAATCTCATCTTTAATAATGGACTCTAAAATCTTAGCAATGACGAAGTCAGGCTAACTGGCCTATAATTTCCCATCTGTTGTCTCCCTTCCTCCTTAAACAGCAGTGTTACATTAGCTACTTTCCAATCCTCTGGGACCCTCCAGTGATGGTGATAGGGTGGGGAAGAGGGCCTGGGTAAGATACTTAGTGGGTCAGGTATCTGGAAGAGTAGAATGTAGGGATTCTATGTTTCTCTGATAGATGGTGACATAAGTTGTCAGGGTGAAGATGAAGTCACCAAGAAACCACATCACAGAGCTGAAGTAACTGGAAGGCATCTGAAACTGAATGTAGTTGTTGAGAGTGTTTTTCCCTTGCACAATGCTTTTGATTTGATTTATTATCGTCACATTTATTAGTATATAGTGAAAAGTTTTGTTTCTTGCATGTTATACAGCCAAAGCATACCTTTCATAGAGAAGCAATTCTGTTCTCTGATTGGCATTGCATCAGATGTGATAATGTGAGACTTGGTGGTTAAAAAATGAATTGAAGGATTATTTCCTTGGGAATGTGTCATCCTGTCAGGTTTTATTGTGTACCAACTTCAATCTTCCCGATGGCCTTTCTTGAACCCAATTCGTTTGAGTTTATTCACAGTCCATCATATCAGTGGAAATCCTGACAACAAATTAAATACAAATAAGTAGTCCTTTATTGGTACAGAACTTGAGTATAACTGAAAAAGGCTTTTCATCTTGCATTCATCAGAGCAATTTATAAGAATACCAAGGGAACAACAATTTATATTTTTTTGAGAAGTGTACGCGGCTTGGTTGGCAAATGAATTTCGATTCGTAGAGGCATTGCTGTGGAGAATGCACCAACTTACTGATGAATGTCTAATTGCCAAGCTTTGTTTAAATTCAAACTAGGCAGGTTGATTCTTATAGGTCCTTGCATTGCCCTTGGGAATGAACCATTTTCTTTCACTCACATGATGTCTGTTTCAACAAAACAAAATGGACGATGGCCATTTTCATGGCCTCAATTTGTGAATATGCACCCCTAGAACTATTTGTGCATTTAACCCAATTTTAATTCTTATTTCCCAATACTTAAGAGTTCTCCTTATTCCTCCAATTAAAATGCACCAGTACGCATTAAACATGATATAGCAAGGTTAATTTGATACCCACATTCGTAAGGGACAGACACACTACTGTGATGAACTTTAACTGTTCTGAATGTATTTGAATCTGAAAACAATTGAGTATAACTACACTTCATCATTCCCTTGTCATGGCTAAATGCAGGAAAACCTATGGAATTATTTATAGACCAGAAATTAATCCAGACTGTTTTCTGTTACCCAGCCTCATCAGGCCCTGAAAATACTAATCATTCCTTATGTAATTAGCTATGATGAAAATAATTCCTGGCCAATATTTTTCCTTATTGCTGTTTGTGGGAGCTTGCTGTGCACATATTGGCTGCTGTATTTCCTACATTGCAACAGTGAATGCAGCTGCAAATTCACTTCGCTCACTGTGAAGTGTTTTGGAAAGTCCTAAGGTTGTGAAAGATGTAAATCTTTGTTTCCTTATTTTAATTGATTGTGTACCTCTGGGATATGGACACCTAAAGACTTGAAGCTCTCGACCATTTCTACTTCGTCCCCATTGATGTAGTCAGGGGCACGTTCTCCTTTACGCTTCCTGAAGTCAATGACAATCTCCTTTGTTTTGTTGACGTTGAGGGAGAGATTATTGTTGCCGCACCAGTTCACCAGATTTTCTGTCTTATCCCTGTATTCTGTCTCATCATTGTTTGAGATCTGACCCACTGTGGTGGTGTCATCAGCAAACTTGAAAATAGTGTTGCTGGATTCAAATACAGAGTGGATGGGAAGCTCTTCAGCCTGAAGAGACTTCAAGCTATTACCAAAGTGAAGGAGACTGTTCCGAGAGACTTCCTGTTTGCCAATGTCTGCGCCCTGTATACTGGCTCAGAGCCAGAGATGCAAGACAGTATGGACAAATTTTCCAGGGCTTGTAACAACTTTGGACTCACCATCAACACTAAAAAGACCAAAGTCGTGCACCAGTCTGCTCCTCGTGCACCTATACAGAACCCATAATTACAATCAAAGGGCAGAAACTACAGGCAGTGGACCAATTCATTTATCTTGGCAGCACCCTCTCCCAAGCAGTGACTATTGATACAGAAGTTAACTGCAGAATAACAAAGGCAAGTTCTGCTTTCGGTAGACTGCATTCCACTGTATGGGAACGTCAAGGAATCAGCCCAGCAACAAAACTGAAGGTCTACAGTGCTGTGGTACTCACTACCCTCCTGTATGCCTGTGAAACATGGACTGTGTATCAAAGGCATGCAAGACAGCTCAATCATTTCCATATGACTTGTCTTTACAAAATACCACACATCAGATGACAAGACAAAGTACCAGACATGAAGTTCTCTCTAGAGCAAGTCTACCATCAGTCCACACACTACTGATGAGAGCGCAGACCCGGTGGGCGGGTCATGTCATCCGTATGTTAGACGAGCGCATACCCAAGCAGCTCCTTTTTGGGGAACTCTCTGCTGGAAGGCGCTTGCATGGAGGGCAGAAGAAACGTTTCAAAGACACACTCAAAGCTTCGCTTGACCTAGACACAACCACCTGGGAAACGCTGGCACAAAACCGCCCTACATGGTGCTGCTTCATCCACAAAGGCTGTCAAGCTTACAAAGCAAGGTGTATTGCTGAAGCACAACTTAAGCACGAGCTGCGCAAGTCCAGAGCCACCAGCGCAACAACTACAGTGTCTATACAAGTCTGTCCAATATGTGCCAGGACATTCCGTGCCTGAATTGGCCCAGTCAGTCATATTCGGACACAACCCATCCAACTTCAAAACGCTGCTGGACGAACAACATTAGCATGGGGATGGAAGATTGGTGAGCTAACAAAAAACAGAGAGCCAGAGCCAGTTGGCCATTTTCAGGTTGGCAAACTAGCTAGTGGAGTGTCACAGAGATCAATGTTGAGGCCTGAACTGTTTACAAACTATATTAATGACCTCATAGATCTCTACAGTGCAGAAGGAGGCCATTCGGCCCATTGAGTGTGTACCAACCACAATCTCATCCAGGCCCTATTCCTGTAACTCCACACATTTACCCTGCTGATCCCCCTGACACTAGGATCAACTTAGCACGGCCAATCAACCTAACCCTCTCATCCTTGAACTGTGGGAGCACCTGGAGGAAACCCACACAAACACAGGGAGAAAGTGCAAACTCCACATAGACAGTGACCCAAGGTCAGAATTGAACCGGAGTCCCTGGCGCTGTGAGGCAGCAGTGCTGACCACAGTGCTCCCCTTGTATAAATAGTCATCTGTATTGTAGACAAATTTGCTGATGTTACAGAATTGTTACAGCTCAGAAACAGGCCATCTGACCTATTATGTCTGCACCACCTTTCTAGATGAACATCGTGATTTAGTGCCATTTCCCCATATCTCTGCGTGTTATTTTGATTCAAATAATTATCTAATACCTTCTTGAATGTCTCGATTGAACCTGTCTCCAATACACTTCCAAGTAATGCAAACCAGTCATTATGTGAAAACGGCTTTTCCTCACATCATATTTGATGTAAAAATATTTAGGAGAACAAAATTGTGAGGAGAATACGAAGTGTCTGCAAAGATACATAGGTTATGTGATTGGACAGAAAATTGACGGCTGGAGTATAATATGGAAAAGATATGAGATATGTTTACTTTGGTAGGAAGAATACAAAAGCAGAATATTTTTTAAAATTAAGAAAAACTGCTAAGTACTGCGGTAGAGTGGGATGTGGGTGTCCTTGTCCATGAATCATAAAAAAATTAGCAGGTGCAGCAAGTAGTTGATTTGATTTATTATTGTCACATGTATTAACATACAATGAAAAGTGTTATTTCTTGCGCACTATGCAGAAAAGCATACCGTTCATAGAGAAGGAAACAAGAGTGCAGAATGTAGTGTTACAGTCATAGTTAGGGTGTAAAGAAAGATCAGCTTAATGCAAGCTAGGTCCATTTGAAAGTCTGACAGCAGCAGGGAAGAAGCTGTTTTTGAGTCAGTTGATAGATGACCTCAAACTTTTGTATCCTTTTCCCGACAGAAGAAGGCGGAACAGAGAATATCCGGGGTGTGTGGGGTCCTTAATTATGCTGGCAGCTTTACCAAGGCAACGGGAAGTGTGGACAGAATCAATGATGGGAGACTGGTTTGCGTGATGGATTAGGCTACATTCACGACCTTTTGTAGTTCCTTGCGGTCTTGGGCAGAGCAGGAGCCATGCAAAGCTGTGATACAACCAGAAAGAATGCTTTGTATGGTGCATCTGTAAAAGTTGGTGAGAGTTGCAGCTGACGTGCCAAATTTCCTTAGCCTCCTGATAAAGTAGAGGCATTGGTGGGCTTTCATAACCATTGGCATGGGGGACCGGGACAGGTTGTTGGTGATCTGGACACCTAAAAACTTGAAGCTCTCGTCCCTTTCTACTTCATCCCTGTTGATGTAGTCAGGGGCATGTTCTCCTTTACGCTTCCTGAAGTCAATGGCCATCTCCTGTATTTTGTCCTCATTTTGGGAGAGATTATTGTTGCTGTAACAGTTCACCAGATTCTCTATCTCATTCCTGTACTCTGTCTCGTCATTGTTTGAGATCCAACTCACAACAGTGGTGTTGTCAGCAAACTTGAAAATTGAATGGAGGGGAATTTGATCACATAGTCATAGATGTATAAGAAGTATAGTAGGGGGCTGAGTACACAGTCTTGTGAGACACCAGTGTGGAGGATGATCGTGGAGGAGGTGTTTTTGCCTATCCTTACTGATTGTGGTCTGCGAGTTAGGAAATTCAGGATCCAGTCACAGGGAAGTGCCGAATCCCAGACCATGGAATTTGGAGATGCGTTTCGTGGGAATAATGGTGTTGAAGGCTGAGCTGTAGTCAATAAATAGGAGTCTGAGCTGGCTATCCTTGTTATCTAGGGTTGAGTGCAGGGCCAGGGAGATGACATCTGCTGTGGACCTGTTGCGGTGACAGGCAAACTGTAGTGGACCCAGGTAGTCTGGGAGGCTGGAACTGATTTGTGCCATGAGCAGCCTTTCGAAGCACTTCATAATGATGGATATCAGAGCCACAGGCCAATAGTCATTAAGGCACGCTACTTGGTTTTTCTTAGGTACCAGGATGATGGTCGTTAGGTAATTAGGAAGGAAATGGAATGTCTCTCTTTATAGAGAGGGGAATGGAGTATAAAAGTAGGGAAGACTTGCTACAGCTATTCAAGGCAATGGTGAAACTGCACCTGGAGTTCTGTCTATAGTTTTCGTCTCCTTATTCAGAAGAGAAACATGCAGTGGAATGAATTCACAGAATGTTCACTAGCCTGATTCCTGAGGTGAAGGGATTGTCTTATGATGAGGATTATGCCTATACTCATTGGAGTTTAGAAGAATGAGAGCTGATCTTAATGGAACATATAAGGGTTTGAGGGGGCTGAAATGCTGAGCAGAAGTTTCCACTCGTAGACAGAGCTAGAAAGAGGGGGACCCAGTTTAAAAAATAAGGAACTTTCCTTTAAAAGGAAGATGAGGACTTTTTCTGTCAAAGTTGTTTGTCTTTGCTCCCAGATTGGAGTGGAAATTGGGTCACTGAATGCATTTAAGGCTGAGTTAGACAGAGTTAAGTGTTCTGGAGGCATGCAGGAAACCGGATTTAAGATCACAATTCGATCAGCTATGAACTTACTGAAATGTGGGAGAGGATCGATGAGCCACATAGCCTTCTCCTATCTCTCTTTCATAGGTCATAGAGATTTCATAATGTCATGTGTCTTAATTCCCTACCACCCCAGTGCTTGTTGATCTGTGTTGGTTTCCGGTAGAACAACATCTTGATTTTAAAACTCTCATCTTTGTTTTCAAATCCCTGGCCCAAAGCAGTGGCATTCCCTCTCTGCCTTTCAAATTCATTTTTCTCTTTAATACACTGCTTAATCCTAGCTCTTGATCAAGCTTTGATCAACTGTTTTATTGCTCCTTGATGCATCTTGGCATGTTAACGGTGCTTTATGAATCTAAGTTCATAAAGGACATGAAGACTTCAGTAAAGCATTTGGCAAGGTCCCTCCTGACAGGCTTGTGTGAAAGATTAACTCACACGAGATCAAGGGTGAACTAGCTAGATGGATTCAGAACTGGCTTGGCCATAGAAGAGAGAGGGTGGCGGTAGAAGGGTGTTTTTCTGAATGGAGGTGTTTAACTGGTTGTGTTCCGCAGGAATGAATGCTGGGACCTCTGTTGTTTGTAATATATATAGATGATTTGAAGAAATATCTGGCCTGATTAGCAAGTTTGCGGATGATACCAAGATCGCTGAAGTTGCAGATAGTGATGAAGATAGTCAGGGAATACAGCAGGATATAGATAGGCTGGAAAATTGAGCGAAGAAATGGCAGATGGAATTTAATTCAGACAAATGCAAAGTGATGTATTTTAGTAGATCCAATTCAGATGAGATAGTAAAATAAATGGCAGAACCATCAGGAGCATAGCCACACAGAGATCTGGGAATACAGATCCTCAGATCCTTAAAAGTGGCAGCACATGTGGAAAAAGGGATGAAGAAAGCATATGGCATGCTTACCTTCATCAGACAAGGCATCGAGTATAAAAATTGGCAAATTATGATACAGTTGTATAAAATGTTTGTTAGGCCACATTTGGAATACTGCGTCCAATTCTTGTCATTGCACTACGAGAAAGATACGGAGGCTATGGAGGAAATATAGAAAAGATTTACCAGGCTGTTGTCTGGTATGGAGGGTATTAGCTATGAGGAGATATTGAATAAACTGGGATTTTTCTCCCTGGAGAGGAGGCAGCTGAAGGGCGACCTGGTTGATGATTATAAAATTATGAGTGGTATAGATAGGGTGAACAATTAGAAGCTTTTTCCTGGGTAGAAATGACAAGTACAAGGCGTTACAAGTCCAAGCTAAAGGGGGAAAGATTCAGTGTGGTGGGGGCCTGGAATGCACTGCCAGATGAGATGGTTGAGGCAGACATGTTAACGACATTAAGACTTATCTGGATAGTCACATGAACAGGCGGGGAATAGAGAGATACTGGCAGTTGGCCTGAATAGGACAATGTGATCAGTGCAGGCTTGGTGGGCCGAAGGGCCTGTTCCTTGTCTGTATTGTTCCTGTGCTGAACTGTTCTTTATTCTGAGTTATTACATGTGTACAGCTGTGGTAAACTTTCTTTCTTTCCAATTCTTGTGTGATGAAGGCAAATATACATGTAACCTTTTTGCACCGTGCACTAATTTTTAATGATTTATGTCTTGTGAACACCATATTCCTTCATTTTAATTACATCTTAAGTGCTTCCCCTTTTAGAAAATATACTTATCTGCTGTTTTGTGTTCAAGTGCACTAATTCACTTTTTATGTTGATCTGCATGTACCATAGTTTTCCCACTTTGTTAAATGTGTAATTTTAGCAATCTCAACAATTCGCTGTTTCTCTTTGCATTTTCTGCAAATGCGGATATATCACCCGTTCCCCACTCCACCAACTCTCTTGTGAATTTTTGAATCCAGAGTAGACTATGGACAGAATTCTCCAGCCCTTCCTGTCGGTGGGATCTTCTGATCTATTCGAAGTCGATCCTTACTGCGAGGAATATAAATCATCATCAACTTCACCAGGACTGGAAGGGCCTACTGTTGCTGACCCACCTCTGCTGCAGGAAAGTCCACCACAGGGGTGGGGTTGATGGTGAGGGTTGCTCAAGAAATTTCCCCTATATTTCATTGAAAGCATGCTGTGGAAATTAAAATGCAGTTCATACTACTTGGATGAAAGTCACTTTTGTTTGTTAGTTATAATTAACTGTGAGGACTTGGATTTGAGCAGTTTCAGTTCAGTTCCTGGTGAACATAGACCCATTGCACAAACTTATCCCTACTTTCACACTTATCAACAATTGCATTTGAAGAACCAGTAGCATATCTGGCCTAGGAAGTAGAAAATGTAACACTGATTCAGAAGGATTGTTCTTCTGTGGGTTAGGATTTTTATACAGCAACTGTAGTATCTAAAGGATGTCCAGTAGTATCTCAAACCATTGACTACCTTTGTATAAAATAACTGCAGATACCTGTCACTGAGGCAAATTTAGTTGCCTATTTACACACAAATAACCTGACAAACAACAAAAAAGATATATCACCATTTAAACAGTTCATGGTTATGTTGCAATGGTAATCATAGAATCACTAAAGCGCAAAAGGAGACATTTTGACCCATCAAGTGTGCACCGACTCTCCAAAAGAGCATCCCACCTGTCCATCTCCCGCCCCATCCACGTAACCCCATGCACTTACCCTGCTAATTCCCCCTAACTTGCACATTTTGGGTACTAAGGGGCAATTTAGCATCGCCAGTCCACCTAATCTGCACATTTTTGGATTGTGGGAGGAAACCGGAGCACTTAGAGGAAGCCCACACGGATGTGGGGAAAATATGAAAACTCCACACAATCGCCCAAGGCTGGAATCAAACCCAGATCTCTGATGCTGTGAGGTGGCAGTGCTAACCACTGTGCCACCCTGCATTCCTACATTGCAATTGAGGGAGGAATGTTGACTAGGATCCTGTGATTCATGCCTGCTATTCATTGAATCTTGTGGGATCTTTGCAGTCCACTTAAGGACATAGGTGGGGCTCTGGTTTAGTGACTTATTCTCAAAACAGGTTTAGCGGGAGCTTTATTCTGCATCTAATGGTATGATTTGACCTGCAGATAAACATACGTACGTACGAATTAGAATTTGGTCCCTCGAACCTGTTCAAACATTTAATAAGATCACAGCTGATCTGACTGTGGCCTACCCCCATATAACCTTTGACTCCCTTGTCAGCCAAGAATCTAAATTCACAATGTTTAGAAACATGACTGATACTGTTTTCATCTGTGTTGAATTTGGTGATTTCAATGAGCCTCATTTTATGGGCCTTAGTTCTCTTGGTAAGAGAGGGTGACAATTAGCCCGGACTCTACTTGTACTAAAGTTGGATGAGGACAGGATCAAGCCTGACAGTGATTTTTACCATTGTTAAATGCCAAGATCCCTCAGCTCTGAGCGCACAGATTTAAAAATAAAAATCATGGGCTTGCCAGCTTGCAGTTGCTAGCTGATCCTTGTATTAGGAAGATCTGTTGACCCTTTCCTAATATAGAGGTTTGTTGAATGTCATCTCTTCATTTCTATCTTCATCTATTTCTATGAAGTGCCACCACGAGGTTGTATAATGAGTGTTTATGCGCGGGTTCTGTGTTTTCCATCATATGCTTACGAATGGTTGTGTGCTTATTCATAAAATGCTATTGTTCTATTTATGGCCCTTTATTTGCGAAGCTTCAGCATTTCTGCACATGCTTCAGTTAGCTGGAACCAGCTTCAACTAAAGCTGTTCCCTCTAAATCCTAGAAGACACCCACATCCTTCAGCAAAACACTGTAGGAACTGAAATATTAAATTAAGTATAGATCTTTATAATAAAACGCCTCATGATTGTTATGTGTGGGTCGATCTTCCTTTGGTTAAGTCTGTTTTCCTCCCCCTTTTCTATTTAGCTACTGTGGTCATTTTGTATTTTGTTATAACACATCCTCTGAATGAATTAGGAAGAATACAGCTGCAGCATGCTATGGTGCACAGGGACCTGGGGGTCCTTGTGCAGAAGTCGCAAAAACCCAGTCTGCAGGTGCAGCAGGTGATCAAGAAGGTGAATGGAATGTTGGCCTTTATAGCGAGGGGGATAGAATATAAAAGTAGGGAGGTCTTGCTGCAACTGTACAGGGTACTGGTGAGGCCGCAGCTGGAGTACTGTGTGCAGTTTTGGTCGCCGCACTTGCGGAAGGATATATTGGCCTTGGAGGGAGTGCAGAGGAGGTTCACTAGGCTGATACCGGAGATGAGGGGGTTGAACTATGAAGAGAGACTAAATAGACTGGGTCTGAACTTGTTGGAGTTTAGAAGGATGAGGGGGGATCTTATAGAGACGTATAAGATAAATGAAGGGGATGAATAGGGTAGAGGTAGAGAGATTCTTCCCGCTTAGAAAGGATAGCAGGACTAGAGGGCACAGCCTCAAGATAAGGGGGGGGGGCAGTTTAGATCAGAGTTGAGAAGGAACTTCTTCACTCAAAGGGTGGTGAATCTCTGGAATTCTCTGCCCGTTGAAGTGGCTACCTCGCTAAGTGTATTTAAGTCATGGGTAGATAGGTTTCTGATAGACAGGGGAATTAAGGGTTATTGGGAGAAAGTGGGAAAGTGGAACTGATCCACTTCAGATCAGCCATGATCTTATTGAATGGCGGGGCAGGCTCGAAGGGCTAGATGGCCTACTCCTGCTCCTATTTCTTATGTTCTTAGCTGTCTTGGCAATTGTTCACAAACTCCTAAATGTTCCTTGAAGTAAAACTTAATTTAAAAAATGCACCAGATATTACAACCATGTAAGAAAGGTTCTCCAACAGCATTTTCCACCTCGTACACAAGCATGAAAACATCATCTGCTGAGGTTAGCAACATCTTGAACTCTATCCTCACCTTCTCATCCAAATACTTCACAGTCTCTATCTAGAGCATACTTCACAGTCTCTATCTAGAGCACGTTAGTAGCCTCTTGCTGTTCAGTGGCTGCTTGCTGGGGAAGGGAAAAGAACTTGGACAGAATTTATAGGGAAGAATAAGAAGTGAGGAGATTTAAAGGGGAAATAAGCTCCACTGCAGAGAATGAAACAGTAGGAAAGTGATGAGAAAGAGAAAAGCAAAGGAAACAGACAAGAGAAATACAGAGGAGCAGGAGAGAGAGAGAGAGAAATGGGATTAAGAATGATGAGAGAAACTGATGTTATGAGGAGTGAGATAGTGGAAGCAATAAAAATGAAGAAGAGACATTAGGAAACATTGTTTACAGGTGAACCAGGGCCTTTACACTTTGACAGAAGGGAGTGAAAGACTCTAAGACCTGTTTTGGATAAGTCCTGCCTAAATTAAGTGGAAACAATGCAACCTTGGCCAAGCAGGTTTCAGAGCCACTGTTAGAAGCATTGAGCTGTACAGGATCCCATTTTTCAATCAGCAAACTCCAAACTCTTTATTTTAGGCAGAGGTGCAGAAGTAATTGACTGAAAATCAGCAAAACATAGAAGATGGGAGCAGGAGGAGGCCACTTGGCTCTTTGAGTCCACTCTGCCATTCATTACAATCATGGTCTAGTCTTATTTTTTTCTCCCATAACCTTTGGTCCCACTTGCCCCAAGTGCTATATCCAGCCGCCTCTTAAATACTTTCAATGTTTTGGCATCAACCACTTCCTGCGGTAAGGAATTCTACAGGTTCATCACCCTTTGGGTGAAGAAATGTCTCCTCACGTCCATCCTAATTGGTCTACCCTGAATCCTCAGACTGTGACCCCTGATTCTGGACTGCCCCAAGTGTCTATGTGATTGCCACCTCTCTCTCTCTCTCTCTCCCACCACCACCACCACCACCACCCACCCATTCATCTGAACTCCAGTAAAAACAATCCTAACCTAGTCAATCTCTCCTCACACATTAATCTGCCATCTCCAGAATCAGCCTGGTAAACATGAAGAAATTGATTGATGGACCATTTGTGAATGTAATTGCACTTGCCTGTTGGAGTCAGTAAGAGTATCTGAGAGAGAGTGAGAGACAGCAATATAAAAAGACAAGCAAAGGCTGTGGAGATAATGAGAGTAAGAAGTCTCACAACACCAGGTTAAAATCCAACAAGTTTATTTGGTAGTAAACACCACTAGCTTCCTTCGGCAGGTGAGTGGTGAGTTCTGATCACCTAACAGGGAATATAAAGGCGCACACGGTTTACAGAATACTAATTAGAATGCGAGTCTTTACAGACACTTTAACCTGTTGTTGTGAGACTTCTTACTGTGTTTACCCCAGTCCAACGCTGGCATCTCCACGTAGAGATAAGGAGAGACAGAGATCAAGTTTAAAGGATGTCAGTGGTTATGGTGCACACAAACTTCTTTCCAATTCTCTGACCCCATCAACATATTCTAATATTCCCTTTTCCTTCATATGCTAATCCAGCTTTTCCTTAAATGTACGTATTACATGTATCTCAATTACTCCATGTGGTAACAAGTTCCACATTCTAAGCACTGAGTAAGGTAATTTTCTTGAACTTGTGAGAGCAGCAAGGAGATGACAGAGTAGCAGATAAACTGTACCTGCACATCCAGAGAGGGAAAACATTAAGGAAACTGGAATGAAAAAGAGAGAGAGAGCGAGAGGAGAAAATAGAATAACAATCGCAGGGAAAGCTATGAACACTGGGAATAAATATATTAAAGTATTGAAGTAAAACAAAACTGGGGATGGGGGTGGTGGGAGAAAATACCAGAGGTTGTAGCGAATGAGAGGTTGTAGCAGGGAGAGTGAGGGAGAATCCAGAACAACAGCAGAAAGAGACATAAACACAGAAGACAAGCTGAGAAATGGGAATAAAACAGTACAAAAAAGAGTGAAAGAGGAAAGCAAAATATGGAAGTCACAGTAAGAGTACAGAAATGAGAGCGAAAACATTGCAAAACTGGATTTAACACAGTAATAAGAAAGAAAATGTAGAAACCCAGCAATTTGGCTGGAGCAGTATTAGCTGATACAATACAAAATAGCATGGATTTGTCCTGTGTACCACTTTTTTTGTCAAAATAAATAATCTTTTGTCTACTCTGGGCAATTGAGCTCACAACAACCTGGAAATTTGGCAGTACCAATTTTACTTATATTCTGCCCTGATAGATAAACAATGAACAAGAATATAAAGCACAGATATTGGGGAAGAAGGAAAAGGAGAAAGACCCTAGAGTGTGACCGTCTGAGTGAAGCAGGTTGGTTGGGTTAGCAGCACCATCTTTTAATAAATGTTTTGTCTGAATCACCTGACAAATACAGACCTGCAAACATTAATTAAAAGCTTGCACATGACAAAATAACTCATGATAGACGTAGACATAGAAAATAGGAGCAAGAGTAGGCCATTTGGCTCTTCGAGCCTGTTTCGCTATTCATTATGATCATGGCTGATCATCTAATCCAGTAACCTGTTCCCACTTTCCTCCCCTATCCTTAGATCCCCTTCGCCCCAAGAGTTATATCTAACTCCTTCTTGAAAACATGCAATGTTTTAGCCTCAACTGATTTTTGAGGTAGTAAATTCCACAGGCCATCCTTCTTGCATTTACTCTGGTAAATGTCTTCTGTGGGAGGAAACTGGAGCACCTGGAGGAAACCCATGCAGACACAGTGAGAATGTGCAAACTGCATACAGATTTTCATTGGTTGCTGTGAGATTTCCCCCCTCATCCTTCTAAACTACAGCGAATATAATCCTGGCTGACACATTCTCTTCTCTTACATCAGTGCCACCATACCAGGAATCAGTCTGGTAAACCTTTGCTGCACTGTTCCTGAGTTCATACAACTCTTGAAAGATGACCACCAATGCATCCACTATCTCGGGGCTAACTTCCCTGAGTACTCTGAGATGTAGACTATCAGGCTCTGGGGATTTATCACCCTTTAGTTGCATAAATTTTTCCAACACCATTTCCCTACTACTACAGATTTTATAGAATCCTTACAGTGCAGAAGGAGGCCATTGAGCCCACAGAGATTGAAACAGAATCCATGACAGAGTATCTTACTCAGGCCCCCTGTCCCACCCTATCCCTGTAATCCTACACACATTTATCATGGCCGACTCCTTGATACACTAAGTGGCAATTTTGCATGGCCAGTCTGTCTAATGTGCACATCCCTGGACTGTGGGAGGAAACCGGAGCTCCCGGAGGAAACCCACGCAGACACAGGAAGAACATGCAAACTGCACACAGACAGTCACCCAAGCTGAAATTGAACCTGGTTCCCTAGTGCTGTGAGGCAGCAGTGCTAACTACTGTGTCGCCCTCAATTCCATTTGTTCCTCCCTCTCGCTAAACCCTGTCTTCCCCAACATTTCTGGTATGTTACTTGTGTCCTCCTTTGTGAAGGCAGAAACATGTTAGCGGGTCATTTAATACAATGGTGATATTACAACCTTTAACATCAATCTTATAATGTGTATTAGTTTCTATGAGCACTGTTATTTTGGCCTTGGTTATTGTTGGAGTCAGTGGAGGGAATCATTTTAACTTCTGTGAGGTACTTGCAAGATCGCTAATGGCAAGATATCAAACGTGGGGTTCATCTTGCAAGCAGTAATTTGAAAGTGCTACAGATGTTAGTGTTGTGAGTCATGCTGGACTGGAATAAATTCTGTATTGGTGCTGTATTCTGTCTGTGTGTTTTATAACATATCAAAAATGTATTTCCTTTAGTCTTATATTAGAATGGTGTAAATGCTGAAGCATGTTCATGGCTCCAGTATCTACATAAAATGTCTTTCTCTTCTCTCCAGAAGATTGTATCTATTTTAGAAGTTATGGTCAGGTACAACCCAAACAATCATGTGTTGTAATAATTTGCAGTGCAGCCAGTTTAAATTTCAAACTTCCTGTTATTTAACACTATGAAAATATTAAGAATATAAATACCATTTTATAGTTTTGACATTTACTTTCTGCTTTAGTTGCCAATCGTGGGAACTCCTTCCTTGCTCCAGTTAATCCCCAAGCTGTCCGCTTTAATTTATTTACAGCTTTAATGTGCCTGAGATAGATATTTGGACTAGCATTGAAATAAATTATTAAAAAGATCCCATTTTGGATCAAAAGTGGACTTTGGGGCGAGGGAGTTTGAGCACGCAGGAAGTATGTCTTTGTCCTCACATGAACAAAATGAGAGATTGTTGACTAACCTATTTATTCAACTGAGTAGCCTCTCGCAAGTGGTGTACCTTGTCACATGGTTTTGACTAAAGTTCAAGGAATGTGTCTGTGTTTAATATTTTTGAAGGTGTCTTAGGGCTTTAAAAGTAAGATTTTGTAATGTTATGTTAAAAGGCACGATTTTCTGTCATTATTTACTTGTTAAAGATTCTATTGAGGTAATTATTTGCAGCTTTTCAAATCCCTCACCAGAATCTAATTACTTTCTCTCAACCATCTGTCTTGTTGTGGCTTACTTCTGAAAACTCTATTATCTGTTGGCCCTGGTCACAACTGGCTTCAAAGGAGTTAAAAAGACCCACACTTCGAATGGATTGACATCATAGTGCACATCAACAATAACTTGCACTGATATAGTACCTTACCATGGTAAAGCATCCATTTGCTTCACAGGAACAGAATTTAATTGTATGTGATCACATCAGGAAAGCGTATTTTTATTGCAGAGAATTAAAGGATATCATTCATACATAACATGGCATCTGAAGTCTTTGGATTTATGAAGCAGAAGCACCAAGATTGGTTTGACAAGAATGACCAAGGTATTGCCAGTCTCCTAGATATGAAAATGCACGTTATGAGTTGGAGTAGGCCAGTCAGCTCCTCGAGCCTGCCCTTGCTTTTGATAGTCACGGATGGTCTGATTATGGCCTCTGCTTTCCTGTCTAAACTTTTATATACCCTTTGACTCCCTTTTCAGTCAAGAGGTTATCTAACTCAGCCTTTACAAATATTCAGTGAATCTGCCTCCACTGCTCTCTCGAGAATGTAATTCCACAGACTACCAACCCTCTGAGAGAAAAAATACTTCTCATCGCCATACTAAATGAGACATTATTTTTAAACTGTGCCTCCGAATACTAGCCTCAATTGTCACAGTTGTGCACAATTTTATAATCTTGACAGAAGAAAAGTAGCAAGAAAACCCACATGCTGTGGGCCAAACTAAGATGAAGAACTGATAATGGAGAACGAGGCTGCACAGCTTCAAGAAGTTGCCAATAAGCATGAACTGTAGGCTCTCTGCAAAGCTTACCAGTCCATGGCCCCAAAACCAACTGTATACTCAAACTATTCTCTCAGCAGACAGCAATCAGCGCTGAAGGAACAGGCACGAAACTCTTCTCTCATTGGGCAGAGCATTTAATAATCTTTTGAGCCAAAAATCCAGTGTATGACAATAACATGAATTACTTGTCCAACATCGGGCTCTGGATGAGATTATCCTAGATCTATCTCAAATCATAGTCACCAAGTAATTATGGGTAAGTCTCTAGGAACCAATGACATGCACCCAAAATATTCAAGTACAGAGGAGATCACATGGTGAGGAAACTTACCAACCTTTCCACTTAATCACAGTTTAAAGGATACTTCCATAATTCACCTGTACAAATGAGGGGAAGTCCACTTGTGGCAATTATGGTGATATTCCACTTATCTCCACAGCTGGAAATATTGCAAGAGTTATTATTAACAGGATTTTCACATATCTTACAGTTTCTGCATACCCAGAATCAATGTGGCTTTCATGCAGGACAAGGAATGGTTGATTTGATCTTTGCAGCACAACAAAGTTAAGAAAAGTCCCATGGACCACTGTGTGGTATTTATTAGCCTAAGACCTTTGACTCAGTAACTGTGAAGGTCTGTGGGAGGTGTTGTGCAAATATGGCTGCCCTGAAAAGGCGATCAGTGTCATCTGCCCATTTTATGATAGCACAATCGCCAGTGTGATGCAGAATAGTGCAATATCAGATGCCTTTTCTAGCAACAGTAACACCAAGCAAGCTTGACTAATGACTCCAGTTCTGTTTGCCATCGACTTTTTGGCCGTATTTTTGTATTGTTGTGAGCAAACCTCTAGGTTTTTGGCTAATTCAGTTAGGGATCAATAATGTTTGAAGGAGACAAAGTTTGAGATTCAAGATACTTACTAAAGAGAATAAAGCACAAGATTTCATGGGTTTTGAACAAACATAAATAACCTTTACTATATCAAGTCAGAAAGATGAAACTATTTCTAACATCCATCTTATACGCTAATATTCAGGGTTAATATGCAGTACGTGCAAGCTGTTACCCGTTTCCTATTTGGGGCCTCTTTCTGTGTCCTTCTGTTTTGAGCTGAACAGAAAACCTGTCCCTGTCGGCTACCTGGAATTTATTTTTGGGACCTCTCCCTGTCCCCTGCCTGGAACACTTATATTTTCAATGGTCTCCCACTCCGGGTCCGATGACCCTCCGCTCCTGGTCCGATGACTTGGGTTTATCAAGACATTTTCTTTATGCACATGTGCTCTGGTCCCAAAGAACGTAAGAATGCAAATCATTGCATGTTTTGCCTGCTCTGGTCTCTGCATGTGCAGAAAGTTTGAGGTGTGTTGGGAATTGAAGTTCCCAACCTCTGCTCAAATAAATGTAAATTTCATAACAGTATACACTCAAAGATTTCAACATTGGAGTATCAACTCAGGTTAGGACGCATGGTAACCTTTTGAATCTGCTCAAGACTCCCACAAAGTTCACAGGTCAGTTATTAAGTGAACTCCTGTTTGCCAGTGACTGAAGTCTCAACACAAACTCAGGAGAACATTCAACTGCTTACTGGCCACTTTGCCCATACCTCAGGATGCTTCAGCCTTACAGTAAGCCTGAAAAAGATAGTGCTCTTACACCAAATTAGCCATCACCATAAACGTAATAGTCACAAACAACAATATACCCTTCAACTCAGAATCACAGAATCCCTACCATGCAGAAGAGGCCATTTGGCCCATCAAAACTGCACCGAATTTCTTACCCAGGTCCTCTCCCCCTGTAGCCCTTCACATTTACCTTAGCTAATTCATCTGACTTACACATCTCGAGTCACTAAGAGACAATTTAGCATGGCCAATCCACCTGACCTGCACATCTTTAGACATTGGGAGGAAACCCACACAGTTGAGCAGAATATGCAAACTCCACAGTCACCAAAGGCCAGAATTGAACCCAGGTCCCTGAAGCTGTGAGATAGCAGTGATAACCACTGTTCCACTATGCCACCCAGCTCAGAAATTCCACTATCTTAAAGCATTCCACTTCAACAACACCACCTTGGCTGATAAAATCGCCTGTTGTTTGGCAAAAGTAAGTTCCACATTCAGCAGGCTGATCCACAGGCTTACAAAGTGAGCATAGAGATCATGGAGTTTGTCCCAAAATAGAGATCAAAGTCTACCACCTGGTTCTTTGGATGACTTACCAGTGCCTCATAAAGCAACTAAACACATTTAACCATTGCTTCTTAAGATCTATCTGAAACATCAAGTGATGTGACAAAACTGCTAACACCAAATTTCTTGCAAGCTATCACATACTCAACATTGTTAACATATTGGTCAGAGCACTTTCTCTGGGTTGGCCATGTGGTTTGTTTGGAGGATTCCTGGAATAGAAACGCACTATTCTACAACTAACTGGGTTTTTAAAAAATATTTTCATTCATGGGACTTGGGTGTCACTGGCTGGCCAGCATTTATTGCCCATCCCTAGTTGCCCTTGTACTGATTGGCTTGCTGGGCCATTTCAGAAGACAGTTGAGGGTTGTGATTCTGGAGCCACATGTAGGCCAGACCAGGAAAGAACAGTAGATCTTCTTCTCTAAAGGGCATTAGTGAACCAGCTGGGTTTTTCTGACAATTGACAATGTTTTCATGGTCATCAGTAGATTTTTAATTCCAGATATTCTTATTGAATTCAAATTCCACCAGCTGCCATGGCGGGATTCGAAACCAGATCCCCAGAATATTAGCTGAGTTTCAAGTGATAATACCACTAGGCCATCACCTTCCCTGAAGTATAGGCACCTCCACTTGGGACATCCCAAATTTAAATGCAGAAGACATTCTGAGAGCCAATCTTAGAGCCTGTAGGTTGGACCCCACCATATAGAGAAAATAAACACAGTTCTGGAGACATCACACTAGAGGCGTCACTGTCATCAAACAATCACAGATTGTACTTCAATCCCCAAACATGCCTTCCTAGTTGCTTGTTGTACCTGCATCCTAACTTTGTATGAACACACCCAAGTCCCTCTAAACATCAACCGTTACAGGCCTTTAAAATATTATTTTGCTTTTCTGTGATTATGACCAAGGTGAATAACCTCATACTTCCCTACATTTTACTCCAACTGCCATCTTGATGCCCAGTTGCTTAACTTGTCGATATCTCTTTGCAGCCCGTGTCCTCCTCACAGCTTGCACTTCCACTTACATTTGCTCCATCAGCAACCTGCAGTGGGCAAAGACTTGAGGGCCTTCGGTAGAACTTGGGGATCTAATTTCAAGATTGGCAAACTGGTAATTTTGAGTAATTGCAGCATCACCCTTGCGCACATTACACAGCAGCAAATATTTGTTTCCCCCCAAACCACTCACTTCAGGTGTTGCTGCAGGCTATCCTGTCCTTCCTCTTACAGTGAGCAGACCTGAACAACGCAATAATCAAACTTTCACTCTTGTGGGGAATATGTTCTTTGCAGTGATCAATTCCTCCACCACCTCAATGGATGAGCATTCAGTAAGGACACTAGTTTCTTATTGTCTAGGATGGTGTGATCTCATACGGAATGTTCATCCAAATCTTGATTTGCAGATCTGATTGTAGATATTACATATGAAGTTGGCGTTGGAGAACAAATGAAGCCACTGGCTTTGCAGTGTACTCGTTTATCCATAGGGAGCTGATTCTGTGCCGTTCCGAAGGGAAGGGCAAGGGCCTCTGTTGCCCTCAGCCGATTGAAAGGGAGTTGGGTTCAGATCCTCAAATCCAGAGTGGCGGAGACAGGCACCTCAGTGCAGTAACGCAAACGATCCCGGAGAAGCCGGCGGGAGCCCTGAAAAGATTTCTTCTTTCTTTGCGAAGCGCAGGGTATACTGGAATGGATTCATCCCGAGATAGGGGCCCGTGCCCTGGAAAGTGTCGTGGTTCCGGCAGCGTCTGGTGAGCTCTTGCTACAATTGTACAAGACTTTGGTGATACTACACCTGGAGTTTTTTTGTGCGATGATCATATTGAATGGCTGAGCATGCTCGACGGCATTATAGTCTACTCAGGTTCCTATTTCTTATGTTCGTCCACATTATTTGAATCACTCCATCTGATATCAAGAAATGACTAAAGGCACCGAATACAGAAAAGGGTATGGATCTTCAGTCTTTGACTCGTACTCCAGAACTAGCTGCTCCTCTAGCCAAGCTATTTCAGTACGGCGACAAGACTAGCATCTACTGGACAATGTGGAAAATTGCCCGTGTACATCCTGTCTACAAAAAGAATAAATCCAATCCAACCAATTACCGCCCTATCAAATCTACTCTCAATTATAAGCTAAGTGATGGAAGGTCTCATTGACAGTGCTATCACATGACATTTACTCAGAAATAACCTACTCATTTTTGCACAGTTACTCAGTCCAGATTTCATTCCAGCCTTGAGCCAAACATAGACAGGAGAGCTGAATTCTAGAGAGGAGTTGAAAGTGACTTCCCTTGACAGCAGGGCAGCATTTTGACTGAGTATGGCATCAAATAGCCCTGGCAAGGTTGATGTCAATGGAAATTGGCTGCAAGCTCTCCATTGGTTGTAGAAAGAAAGGTGGTTGTAGTTGTAGGGCACCATTCATCTCAGTTCCAAGACATCATTGCAAGAGTTCCTCAGGGTAACGTCCCAGGTTCAATCATGGTTGCTTTCTAAGCGACTTTCCCTCCATTATTGAACCAGATGTGAGGATACTTTCCCTCCATTATTGGACCAGATGTGAGGATACTCACTGATGATTACACAGTGTTCTTAACTCCTCAGATACTAAGCACATGTAGCAAGACCTGGATAATAGGCTTGGGATGATAAGTGGCAAGTAAGATTTGCGCCACACAACTGCCAGTCAATAATCATCTCCAACAGGAGAGAATCTAATCATCTTCTCTTGATTTTCAATAGCATTTCCATTGCTGAATCCCCACAATCAACATCTTGGGGATTACTGTAGAACAGAAACTTAACTGGACCAGCCATATAATTACTCTGGCTGCAAGTCCAGGTCAGAGACTAGGAATTCTGTAGAGAGTAACTCACCTCCTGGCTCCCCAGAGTCTGGCCATCATCTGCAAAGTACAATCCAGGAGTGCGATAAAATGCTGTCCTCTTGACTGGATGAGTACAGCTCCAACAACATTCAAGAAGCTCAGTACCATCTAAGACAAAGCAAGCTGCTTGATGGACACCCCATCCAACACCTTAAACATTCAATCTGTCCACCACTGATGCACAGTGACTTCTACAATTCACCAAGGCTCTGTCAACTGCATCTTTGAAACAACAATTTCTTCCACCTAGCAGGAAGGACAAGGGCAAAAAAATAAATGGGAATACCACCTTTTTCAAGTTCCCCTTCAAGCTGCACACCATCTTGACTTTGAGCTGTGTTATTGTTCTTTCATAAGAACATAAGAACATAAGAAATAGGAGCAGGAGTAGGCCATCCAGCCCTTCGAGCCTGCCCCGCCATTCAATAAGATCATGGCTGATCTGTCGTGGCTCAGTTCCACTTTCCCGCCCTCTCCCCATAACCCTTAATCCCCTCTCCTATCAAAAACCCATCAACCCGCGTCTTAAAAATATTTAGCGAGGCAGCCTCCACCACTTCAACGGGCAGAGAATTCCAGAGATTCACCACCCTTTGAGTGAAGAAGTTCCTCCTCAACTCCGTTCTAAACCGCCCCCCTTTTATCTTGAGGCTGTGCCCCCTAGTCCTATTGTCTTTTTTGAGCGGGAAGAGTCTTTCCACCTCTATCCTATCCATCCCATTCATCATCTTATACGTCTCAATGAGATCTCCTCTCATTCTTCTAAACTCTAACGAGTACAAGCCCAGTTTATTCAGCCTCTCCTCATAGCTCAACCCCCTCAACTCCGGTATCAGCCTAGTAAACCTCCTCTGCACTCCCTCCAAGGCCAAAATATCTTTCATTGTCACTGGGTCAAAGTCCTGGAACTCCACTCTTAATAGCACGGTGGGTGTACCTGTACCACAAGGACTGCAGCAGTTTAGGAAGCTGGCTCACCACCACCAGATTGAGTGCATTTAGAGATGTGCATCAAATATTGGCCTTGGCAATGATAGTCACATCACAAGAATGAACAAAAAGTAACCCTCCAGCCGCAGTGTTGGTGAAAATTGATTTCGTATCTGTGCAGTACTTTGTAAATGATTCAAGCATCTGACACAAATGGGAGCCCCTGAAGGAAGAAGTCTACTTCATCTGGCAGTCAGTCAGGGCCTTTGAAACCAATTCACATTCCAAGCTTAGTGTCAGTACAAAGTAGTTTTGGTTTGTGGATTGTGTAAGAATTCCAGGTTGCACAGCATGGGTCATGTATAATCAGTTACGGTACATACCACTGAATCCCAGGAATACTATTTTACCAGTGAGCATTTTTTTTTATTGGCCCCATTAAATTAAACTACTGTGCTAGAGATAGTTCAGCTGGTAACACTCTTGTTCCTGTGTCATAAAGTCATGGGTTCATTTCCCACTCCAGAGACAACATTTTACGCTTTTCCTCCTTGTTCAAGGGGCTCCCATTCAGCTCATGTCAGATGTTTGATTCATTTACATGTGTACTGTACAGGTACTTCCTTTTCAAGAATCAGCAATACCAGTGAGGCTTAAAGCTTGACAAGAGAAAGAGTGCAACTTCCTTTCCCTGCCAAGAATTGGCTAGACTTGTGGGGCATAAAGCACGGTGAGAGAGAGAACCTGGAATTTCCTCCCCTTCCAAGAATCGATGAGACCAATGAGGAACAAAGCTCCGTGAGATGTGCGGATTAGGTTGATTGGCTAAATTGACTCCAGTGTCAGGGGATTAGCAAGGTAGACGTGTGGAGTTACAGGAATAGGGCCTGGGTGGGATTATGGTTGGTGCACTCGATGGGCTGAATGGCCTCCTTCTGCACTGTAGAGATTCCATGATTCTGTGAGGGCAGAAGAGATAATTGGGCTTAAAGAGAGGCAAGAGAGAGAGTTGGACTTCTCTCACCTTCCCAGAATCAGTGAGACCAGCAGGGCTTGAAGCACAGTGACAGAGTGCATGATTTCACTTCTGTGAACTGGTGAGACAAGCAGAGTTTAAAGTGCAGCAAGACAGAGTGGACATTCCTTACCTTCCAAGAATTGGCAAAACCAGTGGGGCTAGCCTCTGCCACTGCCTATAAACAGGAGAAAATCAGACCCACCTTTGGTAAGAAAAATCGTGATGTGACACGTAGGAAACAAGTAAGGGATTGACTGATGAGTATTTCTTATTTACCTTAACTAGAGAATTTCAATCGGGATAATGTGATGACTTCAGCCAGGCTAATGAGGTTGGCTTGCTAGAGTCTGAAATACCTGATGAGTACTTTGTTCGGGCTGTTATCCCTTCTTTTTGGGGAGTTGCCCCTTTTAATTTGTCCTTAAGTTACTTTAAGTTAGTTTATTTGTTTACTATGCAAAAGAGCTATCTGAGTCCGAATAGATGGTTAGTTCATGCTCCCTATTTAAAGCAGGTATGTCAGATACCCAGGACTGGCAGTAGTTTTCGCAGTCTAAATATTTCACCAGTATTTATATGGGATCGTAACAAATTATAACCCTTGCCGGGCCTACTGAGGAAGACAAAGCAGCGCTAATGATAGCGTCAGCCTGGATGCAGTGTTGGGCATTGTCTCTGGTGGCATATCAGTATCAATTGGAGCACTGACCAGGGACTAGAGTGGCAAATACTGACGCCTTAAGCTGGCTTCCATTACTGAACACCCCAACGTTGGTACCCAGAATGGAGGAGACATTAAACTTTATGGATACCCTCCCAGTGGATGCACACAGTATATCCCAGTGGACAGAGAAAGACCCTATGCTGACGAAGATAAAGCACCTGGTGCTAACAGGACACCTGGAAAGACCGGTCCATTCTCAGTTCCACCCATGCTGGAGCATGAGGGAACAGATCACGGTGGAAGATAGGATATTACTGTGGGAAGCTCGAGTCATCGTCCCAAGGCAGGGCTGTTGGGCCACACTGGCTGAACTACACATGGGAACCCTGGAGTATCAAAAATGAAGATAATGGCCAGGTCTGGACAACGACATAGCGAAACTGGTAGGGCAGTGCCAGAAGTGCCACACGGGCAGAAGGCACTTCCGGCAGCCCTGCTGCACCCATGGGAATGCACATTAAGAAGTCTCACAACACCAGGTTAAAGTCCAACAGGTTTAATTGGTAGCGCATGTGGCGTTTGCTACCAAATAAACCTGTTGGACTTCAACCTGGTGTTGTGAGACTTCTTACTGTGTTTACCCCAGTCCAATGCCAGTATCTCCACCCCATGGGAATGGCTAGATATACCATGGTTTCGACTACATGTTGATCTTGCAGGTCAGTTTATGGTGATAATAGATGCCCATTCCAAGTGGTTAGACATCTACAAACTAAACTCGGCAAACATGACAGTAACCGTTGAAAAACTGCACACCTTGTTCGCAATGTGTGGATTCGCAGAGATATTAGTTTCCGATAATGGTTCAGTGTTCACCAGCCTGGAGTTCACAAAATTTATGAAATCAAATGGGATCTGGCACATCAAGATAACACCTTGCCACCCGGCATCAAATGGGCTAGCGGAGAGAGCAGTCCAGATGTTAAAGGCTGGGTTGAAAAAACAGCCAGTGGCCTCATTAGAGATTAAGCACTTTGGGTGGTTATTTGACCACTCCACACGCCACCACGGAAACTGTGCCAGCAGAATTATTGACAGCCCCGCATCAGACTGAACCTGTTGTTGCCAAACCTGGAAGGAAAGGTGGAAAGACAACAGGAAGCTCAATGCAGGGGCCATAATAACACTTGCTGAGAGAGGCATTTTGAAGTGGGGAGAGCGTTTGGGTCAGAAATTATGCAAATGGACCTGCCAGGTAACCAAAACACTTGAGTCCAGGACTGGACCGGTATCCTACTGAGTATGTGTAGGCGAGGCAGTGATCAGGAAACACCTGGACCAGGTCCAGGACCTCAAGCTCTCCACTCGTTCCGGAGTCAGGTTCATCCTGTAGAATTAGGGACGAGCAGAGTCCTCCTCGACAAGCCAGTACCGCCTCTCCTGCACCCTTGATGGGGACCTCAGCTCCGGAATGGACGTAGGAAATGAAGCTGCAGCGATTCTTCTACCACCTAAAGTGGATGAGGAACCAGACCTCCACGGAAAAGATGGGTGCCCAACTGTTGCGCACCGCTGACATCAGAGGCCAAGTTGGAGGATCCTGACCTGGCACTCGAGCAGAGGAAAAGGCCCCTGAGGGAAGTAAACGGAGGGGATTCATCAGACTTTGGAGAAGAGGAGTGAGATGACTTTAGTCAGGCTAATGAGGTTGGCTTGCTAGAGTATGAATAAGCATCGCTTCTGTAGTATTGTGATTGTCACATTCACCTAACACACGAAACACATGTTTCCCAGTTCAAGAGCGGGTGGAAATATTACCCCTATGTTAATTTGATTTAGTTTATTTGTTTGGTATTCAAAAGAAATATCTTTGAGTCCTAATTGATGGTTAAATCAGGGAGCCTCATTCTTCCTATTTAAAGCAGGTCTGTCAGACTCCCAGGCTGCATTCAGCAGGGAGCAACTGGAGAGCTGGCTGTGTAAATAAAGTAATGACGTAAATAAAGTAACTTGGTGATGGGACTTTCGACTCCATGGATTTATCACAGATAAGTGGAGTGCTTATATTCTTATTGAATCAATAAGAATATAAACACATACAGGACTAATGCAGAATCTGGGTGGGTGCTCCTGGACATCAGTGTGACTCAGGACAAACTCAGCCACAACTCAAGGAGCATCCGTTCAGGGTTGTTAGGCTGGTGGCCAAGCTATAGACACTGCAAAGCATTAAGAATATGTATCTTCTATTCACAAAAGGAGTGAGACAGAAAGCAGGAAGTTGTTGCCGTTTGGCTTTACATCTGTCATAAGGAGTAAGGTGGAATCTATTTTTAAGGCATTTAGAAGATCTTAGTGCAATCGGGCAGAGTCAATGTGGTTTTGTGAGAGAGAAATTATGTTTGATTGATGTATTGGAATTCACTGAGGAAGGAACAAGCAAGGTGGATAAAGGGGAACCTGTGAATGTGGCATACTTAGATTTCCAAATGGCATTTGACAAGTCCCACATCAAAGTCAGCTACACAAAATAAGAGGTACCGTTTAAGGGTAACATGTTAGCATGGATAACAGATTGATTAGCTAACAGGAAATGGAGAGTAGGCACAAAGGGGTCATTTATAGTTTGGCAAATTGTAACAAGTAGAGTGCAACAGGGACCATGCTGATGTCTCAACTATTTATAGTCTGTATTAGTGATTTTGATGAAAGGACCAGATGTACAATTGCTAAATTTGCTCATGACAAATAGGTAGAAAATGTGGATATCTTATGAGGAAAAGTTTAATCAGCTGAGCTTGCATCCATTGGAGTTTCGAAGAATGAGAGGCAATCTTATTGAAACATAAGATCCTGAAGAGTTCCTAAGGGTGAATGCTGAAATGTTACCCCTTGTGGGAGAGACTAGAACTGGATGACACAGTTCAAAAATAAGGGCTGTTCCATTTAAGATGGCGATGAGGGGAAAATTTTACTGAGGGTCATTCGTCAGTGACATTCTCTTTCCCAAATGATGATAGAGGCAGGGTCATTGATCATTTTTAAGGTAGAGATGTATAGATTTTTGACGAATAAGGCTGTCAAAGGGGTAGGCCGGAAAGTGGAGTTGAGGCCACAGTCAAATCAGCCTTGATCTTACTAAATGGCAGAGGAGGCTCAAGGAGCCAATGCCTCTGCTTGTTCCTTATTTTTGTTCTTGTATGTGTGAATACACATACAGCTGTTTTGCAGCTGTGTTGTGAATTCTCCATTAGCAGCCTGAAACAGTGTGTCCTGGACCAGGTTGAATCATTGAGTTTAGTTTCAAAATCAGCAGCCGGTAATTTTAAGGCAGCAAAATTCTGTGTGCATTTTGATGGAGGAGTAAGTATTTGTTCCCCAGAACTAACCACTTCAGCTTTGACAGCAAACTATCCTGCTCTCTCTTTAATGGTAATTGTCTTTGGGTAAACCAAGAGTTCACTTTCCCTTTCAAATTAACTTTAAAAATCCATGACATTATTTGTAGAAGAGCCACAGAGTTATGGTTAACAGATTTTCTGGCCATTTATTTCCTTGTTGTTTGTGGGGCATAGGTTATGGTGCAGATCTATATTGACTCTTGGTTCAACTTACCATTGTTGCTACAATTCCTATGTTACAGTTTAAAAGTATGTAATTGGCTCTAAATCTAAGTTGTGATATCCTGAAAGGCGCCATGTCAATACATGTTTACTTTGAATCAAGAGTCAATGTAGATCTGTACTATAACTTACGTGCTTATAACAGTTGTCATCAGAGAAGACTGACATTCTGCCTGGTATAAAAGAAAATATCATGTGTTTGCATCGTGAGATAACAATGTCAAACATTCCTGGTATTTTATTACTTTGAATAATAATGATTATTTATCTTAACATGATACTTATACATGATGAGACTAGAGAAAAATGCTGCAACTGCAGATACAATTGCATTTAATGTAGTTGAAATGGACTAAGTAGCAGTGATTTCTGTTTACATATTACCAATTTTTGCCAGCTGATCATCTCCATCCTGAAAATCCAAACATTGTAGCCATGACACTGCAACAATGACAAAGTTACAAGTGGGTGGTATTGGAGAGCTTTATTTTAGTCTGGAACCCCAGGATAAATGTGCCTTCTAAAGCCACAATGGAACAAGAATACAATGTGCTGGTAACTTGGGAAGGAAGGTGATGGGGTAACCATCTAAGATTGTAGTATAGACCAGTACCATCACTACGGGGCCATATAGATTGAAAGTTGACCTTCACAGAGCACAGTAGCATGCTGAGAGACAAGGTGATTTTTCAGGATTTACACACTCCATGCAAAAGAGAAATTGACCCTAGAATTATTTAACCAATCAGTTGTGTCCACTGTTACTCACCTTTTAAAAACTAATTTACAGGATGTGGATGTTTCTGGCTAGAAAAGCATTTATTGCCCATCCCTAGTTGCCCTTGAGAAAATGAGCTGAGCTACCTTCTTGAACCACAGCAATCCCAGAAATGTAGTTACACCCACAGTGCTGTTAGTGAGGGAGATTATTGGGTACTGTGATGGGTATGCATGTTCTTGAACTAACGACACAACAATAACATATGGCAATTCAATCAATTCTCTACAATTAAAATGGGGACTTTGATCCTTACTTTCACACTGCCATTATACTGTCGAGGAGGGATTCACCACCATCAATGAGTGGGGAGACCTTTAGTAAAAGTGATAGATTATAACAGGCTCTTGATCTAGGCGCCTACTGCATGTATCACTCTCCCCACTTGGAAAATCCAGAAAGAGCTTTGCCATTGAAAATTTCTTGGCCTAAAATATCACAGTGGGAAGCTACTGAGCAACAAAATGGTAGGAAATGCTGGTAACCTCAGAAAACTTGGTTCTTTCAGAATAACTCCCTCCAAGTTCAGTTCTCAAAACAGAACACTGGTGTACTGTCAATCGAGTGAAAACTGGGATGGCAAAAATTGCTGACACTATGACCTAGTGGAAGTTGAAAAACAACCGTAGATGTGAAAGCGAAGAGTTGAAGCAAATACTTGAACACTACTTAATGTAGTGATCCCGGTCAACATTTTATACTGCTGGGGAACTATTTGAGATAAATGACAACACCAAATCCTGATTGCAGTTTTGGAGTGACCAATTATAAATGAAATGATTTGAAATATGATGCGCATTCAACCAATTTATCTATGATGGCAGTCAAGTTGGAAATGGAAACTCTGGAAAAAAAAAACAGTGATCTGCATCGATCTTTAGTGCCCAAATAAGAACACATGAAATAGGAGCAGGAGTAAACCATCTAGCCCTTTTGAGTCTCCTCCACCATTCAATATGATCCCAGTTGACTGCCTATCTAAATATACATAAATCTCAAACCTTGAGTGTGAGATTTAATGCCAATGAACTGCCTGCCTGCACATAGCATTTTACAGAAATTCAAGGTGTAATGTTGCATTGAACTCTTAAAATCAAACTTTAAACTTAGCAAATTTTAAAATTCAATCAGTTCTAATGATGAGACAGTATTTATGCTGACAGTACTTCTTTCATGTTGTTGAAACAATTAATTAGATTTAATGTTCCATTAAGTTGGCAATTTTTTTGTGAAACTTGCCAGTTACTGACTACAGTTCATTTACGCATATCTCATGCACATTTTTATCTGACAGCTTCCATGATCTCTTTGAAATTGTGAAAACACAACTTGTGTTCAACTTGCTTGTTTTTCAATGTCATGTTGGCTTCAGAAACAGCGAAACAAATGAGGTGCATTCTTCTCTTTCCTTTCCTGCTTTGAATGCTATTGTCTCCAGAATATCCTTTTTCTCATTTCCATCTTTATTTCTGAAGGTCCAGTGTGTATCAGAATAGATTGAGCATAAGTACTATTCAGCGAGCAGAACCATGTCAAATGCTACTGTGGCTCTTGCTTTGCCAAAACAATCCATTACTCCAAATCATTCTGGAGAGCAAATGTAGCTTCTGGTTTCTTTTCTCCACAATCAAGTCCTTGACCTTTCCGTTGTCGTATCCAATGACAAATGCAAAGAACTCATGGACTCCTTTTGTCCTTAAGATTTGAGTCTGTCTGTTCAGCTGTTTCTGTGATAAAATTGCACAACTCCCTTCACGTCTGAGAGCTCCAGTATACAAATTGACATGTTCTTAATTTTGGTTAAAATCTGTTGTTAGTTGACAGAGTGATAGAGTCATGGAACAATACAATATGGAAACAAACCCTTTGGACCAACCGGTCCATGTCAACCATGGTGGCCTCCCAGCTAGTCCCAAGGGATATGAGCCTGCGTTTGGCTCATATCCCTTGAAGCTTTTTCACATCCATGTACTTATCCAAATGCTTTTTAAATGTTGTTTTTATACCTGCATCAACTACTTTCTCTGGTAGCTCATTCCATATATGCACCACCCTCCATTTGAAGAAGTTGCTCCTTAGGTCCCTTTTAAATCTTTCCCCCGTCACCTTAAACCTATGCCCTGTAGTTTTCAATTCCCCTTCCCCAAGAAAAAGACTACATGAATTCATACTATCTTTGCGTCTCTTGATTTTACACACCTCAATAAGGCCACCCCTTCTCCTATGTTCCAAGGAATAAAGTCCTAGCCTAACCAACCCCTCCCTGTTAAGCTAAGGCTCAGTAGTCCTGGCAAAATCCTTGTAAATCTTCATTGTATTCTTCAGTTTAACAATGTCTTTCCTGTAATTATTTTATCTCAAAACATTTGAATACTTGGTTGGATTAACTTGATTGGCAAGGAAAATGTTTATCTGCAATCTGCTGACATACCTAGAAATCTCCTTGGTGAATTAAGCCTCCACCTGGTGCAGTAGAAGAGATACAGATCAGGGGAGCACCATCTGGATTTCTGGTTCCTTGTTTCAGTTTGGGGTGCTGCCTTGTCCTTGAGGCTCAGGAAGGGAAAGAAATCAGAACGACTTTTCAAACATGGCTGACCAAGATGTAGTGAATGCTCACATGTGGCTGTTAGATTACCATAGGATTGGGCTTAGCTGGATTGCATTCTGCAGTAGAATGATCTGATATTTATTGCATTGGCCACTTGAGCAAGATGCCCATGGGGTTGCCAATGTCCATAGAACCACCACATGACAGCAGATTTACAAACTAAAGAACTTAAGAATGGGAGTCGGAGTAGAACGTATGGCCCCTTGAGTCAGCTTTGCCATTTAATACAATCATGGCTGACCTATCTCGGCCACAAACATATTTAATGTGGGAACATCCAAAGCTGCCTGGAGTAGACAATTTCAAAGGTTCACAGTACTCTGGATGAAGAAATTTCCCATAATCTAATCCAAAATGAATGAATCCTTATCCTGAGATTGTGCCATTGTGTTCTAGATCCTCTAGAAGATAGGATAGAATTGGTGATGGAAACAGTGGAAGCAAAGGATTTTTGTAAGTTAATCAATTGGAACCTGTCTGATGGAAAGAAGTTCATTAGTGTGGAAAACCAAGACCAGTGAATTTCCTCAAGTCAATAATGCAAGTAAACAAACGAGCATAGACAAAGAAGAAATGTTAGTTTTTCTTCATAATGTAATGGAGCAAAGCTGCAGCATTGTGGTGCTTCAACCATACATTTTAACACAAATTTCTCAGCACTGTTATTTGAATTTAACATGTACCCATGTAGGTTATTGACTGTTGAGTGAAATTCAAATCATTGCAGGATAACATATTCAGGTTAAAGGTAAGCCATGGTATGATTCTAATTATGATTATTAATAACCAACAATTATCTTCTTCTGCTAAGATTTATCAGTGGACCTAAGCACAAAATTAATATATTCAGCAAGTCATTGAACATTCTGTTCTATTTTCAATAAAAGCACTCAACAGAATCCAATAACTATCAGCAATTTGTTTAGTGGAAATGCAAAATGCAATGAAATGCAAAATGCAATGAAACACAAATGTAATAACTGTGGCTATCTAATCCAGCAGAAAATTAATATCACCTGAGTGAGGGGTTAGGTATTAATCTGAGAAGCACAAAGCTTAATCAGTGTTTGCTCCTTCACCCAATAAGCCTGAACTCACCTGTATGGTTCTCATTCAAGCACCAGTGTGGACAGCTGTTTGACTCTTCTGGTGACAGATATACCTACCTGCTTCACAGAAAGTGAAGTGAAGAAGATGTTCTTTGTAGATTTTAATCCATTTGTAGATTTCATGGCTGAAAAGCACTTCAATAATTCCAAATATGCTGTTGTATTAAGTAAGAAAACTATGAGGAACATTAATTAAAAATGAGCTGGTAAGACAATGGTGAGTTTAATGGAGCTTGCCATTATTGGTGTATAAATTGACCAACAATTTGTGGCAAGGAAAAGATGCCCATGCATAATAAATCAATGCAACCTGCTGGACGATTTGCACTGTTTCATTGTTAACCTTGTAAGAATGGCAACATTCCAGTAAATTACATGAAATTGCTGGATTTTCACATTAATCTTGAATTAAGCTTGTCATAGAAAATTGGGAGTGGTAATTAACAGCATAAGTGTCTTTTCAATTAGTATTATCTGCTTAATATGCCTATTAATATCTTTTTAGTCCAGAAAGGGAATCATTTAAATGGAGACATGGATACATATAGTAAATTGTTGTTAAAGGTTTGCAGAATTAAAAATTTTGATATTTTTGACTTTTCACTGTCACATTTTTATTTCTCTCTTAATCCTAGCATTCTATCCCTTTATTTATTTCCCTCTGTGTGCCTAATCTGACTCAAATTTACACTCTTTACTTCACTGTTTCTTTTTCAATCCTAAATCTTGCTATTAAGGAGATAGATTGTTGGCTGTATTATTCACAGGGTCTCAGATGCCCTATTTCCTTGCTGTGCTGTTATTAGCTTGCGCTTCCAGCTCCTTACAGTTGTGAGGGAATCTATATTTTTGGATTTTGCCTGAGTTTTTTAAATTAGCACCTATGGTTGGGAGGGTTGGGGTGGGGGCTCTGACAATTATTGACGAAACATTTGAGATACAGAGTGGATATATCAGATCTTACCTCAGGGTAGAGGCAGAACCCTGTTGGTAGGTATTAACAGATCACTGAAACCAGTTCAAGGAGCAGAGAGAAGGATTGCTCAGATGAATCTGGAGCTGGATGAGACAGAAGGTTGCTGGGGTGAGTGAAGCCAAGAGAAGGCCAGGGCAGTAGTCTGCCCAGTGAAGCTGAAGTGAACACTAGCCAATTACTTCATGAAGCTGTGAGTTGGGGCAAAGGAAAGGCCATAAGTAGGAGGGTTCTGCTCATCGAAGCTCGAGAGCCAAAATTGCGCCAGTAATTAGATGCTGGGGTGAAGCCTTATGAATCCAACGGTGCACTGTCTCGGGGAAAGAGATTGGATAGTGAGCCATGGGGCAGCTTGGAGAAGCTTCTGAGGAAAATCAGAGGCTATAGATCTTCAAAAAAGAGGAATTGAAATTCCTAAAGAGGAAGATAGATTTTTAAAGAATTTTTTTGACTCACTGATGTCTGAGTGCAATGCTGAGAAAATTTGGGGTCTTGATTGTGTCCACCATTTAATGTGCAGTTTATGATGTGTACATCATGGTTTGCCTCTTAATTTCTATTTATTTCATGTTAGTTATGGATGTTAGAATATAAGATCGATGGTGCTGACTCTGCTTTGTTGACTTTTGCAGAGTAAAAGTTCTTCTGTTTGTTTAAAAGCATGGCATTTTGTGACTTTATTCTCTTAGATTTCAAATTTTATCTATTTAAAAATTAGTTATTTGTCCCTTTCTGGATTGTAATGAATTTGGGGATCTTGTCCAGAATAGGAGCAGAATTTGAGGGCTTTGGTCTGGAATCATAACAAGTGCAAGATTTTTTAAACTGAAGAGTCAAGGAATAGTGTAACTAATGGAACATGCCATGAGATGCCCTCCTTTGGATAAATCTGGGACAGTGCTTTCTATTTAAGACAATATTTAGATTGGGGAGTTACTGCACTAACATTTTTTATTTGGTTAAAAGCAGAGAGAGATTGTGAAATTATGAAAAGTTTCTGCTCGAGTTCCTGCCCAGGCCAGAACTCACTCTGATACATGTGGTGTTTTATGTTAGGATAAGAAGATGGAATGAACAAGTGGTAGTTGATGAGAAAGCTCCCCCTTACAGGAGGATCTGGAGCGATTCAACCCTTGAATATTTTTGACATTAGAGCAACAAACTGCATAACGTAAGAACATAAGAACATAAGAAATAGGAGCAGGAGTAGGCCATCTAGCCCTCCGAGCCTGCCCCGCCACTCAATAAGATCATGGCTGATCTGTCGTGGCTCAGTTCCACTTTCCCGCCCTCTCCCCGTAACCCTTAATCCCCTCTCTTACCAAAAACCCATCAACCCGCGTCTTAAAAATATTTAGCGAGGCAGCCTCCACCACTTCAACGGGCAGAGAATTCCAGAGATTCACCACCCTTTGAGTGAAGAAGTTCCTCCTCAACTCCGTTCTAAACCGCCCCCCCTTTATCTTGAGGCTGTGCCCCCTAGTCCTACTATCATTTTTGAGCGGGAAGAGTCTCTCCACCTCTATCCTATCCATCCCAGTCATCATCTTATGTGTCTCAATGAGATCTCCCCTCATTCTTCTAAACTCTAACGAGTACAAGCCTAGTTTATTCAGCCTCTCCTCATAGCTCAACCCCCTCAACTCCGGTATCAGCCTAGTAAACCTCCTCTGCACTCCCTCCAAGGCCAAAATATCTTTGCGCAGGTGCGGCGCCCAAAACTGCACACAGTACTCCAGCTGCGGCCTCACCAATGCCCTATACAGCTGCAGCAAGACCTCCCTACTTTTATATTCAATCCCCCTCGCTATGAAGGCCAGCATCCCATTAGCCTTCCTGACCACCTGCTGCACCTGCAAGCTGGGTTTTTGCGACTCATGCGCAAGGACCCCGAGGTCCCTCTGCACCATCGTCTGCTGCAGTTTTTCGCCACGTAAGTAATAATCCTTCCTACCATTATTCCTACCAAAGTGGACCACCTCACACTTGCCAACATTAAATTCCATTTGCCATTTCCTGGCCCATTCGCCCAGCCTATCTAGATCCTTCTGCAGACTCTCCACACCCTCCGCACAATTTGCCGTTCCCCCAATCTTGGTGTCCTCAGCAAATTTCGACACCCTACACTCGGTTCCCTCCTCCAGATCATCTATATAAATGGTAAAAAGCTGAGGCCCCAGCACCGACCCCTGGGGCACTCCACTAGTTACCATCCGCCAATCTGAATAGCACCCGTTGACCCCCACTCTCTGCCTCCTATTTGACAACCAATCCTCTATCCACGCTAACACCCTACCCCCAACTCCATGTCCCTCGACCTTCTGCAATAACCTCTTGTGAGGTACTTTGTCAAACGCCTTCTGAAAATCTAGAAAGACCACATCCACCGGCTCTCCTCTATCCACCGCCCTAGACACATCCTCATAGAACTCCAGTAAATTTGTCAGACACGACTTCCCTTTAATGAAACCGTGCTGCGTCTGCTCTATCAAGCAATGAATGTAAAGTTAATCACAAGGAATACAGCTTGTGTTGCCAGGAGGCAAAAAAAAGAGATGAGTAACCTAAAAAGGAATATGGAGAAAAAGCTAGCAGAAAGAGAAAATAGGAAGAGCTTTTATAATGAAAGGAGAATTTAAGAGAAGTCAAGAACACTCTAGATGAAAAGGAGAGTTTAATTGTACAAAAATAAGACATGGGAGAGTAATTAAGAAGATCACGTGCCTTTTATAAATGAAAATGGAAATGAAATAATTATACAAGGTGGAAACATTGGATAGAATTCCAATTGAGGACAAACTCTTAAAATTTGTAATTCAAGATAAAATTAGTGAGTATTTAGAAATACATAGATCGACCAAAGAGTTAAACAGCACAAATTTATTGAATATGGCATGTTTGAAACATTTATTTTGAATGCAAATTATAGGGATGTTTCAAACAGTATTTGATAAGGTGTTCAAAGAAACTTGTATGAGGACATGTGCCATTTGGAATGAGAATAGTTCAATGATAAGGAACAAAGAATTGGGCATACCGGTGTTGTCTGAACTGGTGAAAAGTTTGGAGTATTGTACCAAGGGGTCTACTTGGTCATCCTGTTATTGATACGTATATATTTTTCTATGGAGGATTTGGACTCAGCTGTGGGAAATACAATGTTGATATTTGCTGATTTGCTCTTAGGCTGACAGTTTGAAGGGCTATAAAGATTTTTGGAAGCAGTGGATAGGAATCTTTGAAAGTGGCAGGAAACGTTGAAAGGATTGTTTAAAAATAACTTGGGGTCCTTTGCTGTAAAAATAGAGGCTTGGAGTACAAAAGCAAGGAAGTTCTGGTAATTATTTATCAGTGGTTAGGTCCCAACTGGAGTATTGTATCCAATTCTGGGCACTTTACTTTAGGAAGGATGTTATAACCTTGGAGAGGATGAAAAGGAAATTTACTAGAATGGTACCAGGGATAAGGGACCTTGGTTATGTAGACAGACTAGAAATGTTACATGAGATAAAAGCAAATTACTGCAGATGCTAAAATCTGAAACAGAAACAGAAAATGCTGGAAAATCTCAGCAGATGTGACAGCATCTGTGGAAAGACAATAGAGGGTCATCCAGCCCCAAAACTTTAACTCATCTCTCTCCACACATGTCAGACCTACTGAGATTTTCCAGTATTTTCTAGAAAGGTTACAGTTGTTCTTGGAGCAGAGAAGGTTAAATGGGGAATTTAATACAGGTGTTCAAAATTTTGGGGAATTTTGATAAGAGCAGACAGAGTAAATAGAGAATGTTTCCAGTGACAGGAAGGTCAGTAACCAGAGAACACAGACTTAAGTGCCAAAAAAAGTGTGGGGAGAGGAGGAAAAGCTCCTTTACACACTGAGTTATGATCTGTAACACACTACATGAACATTCATGTAAAATGCAATTTATTTCACTGACAATATCACAATGCCCACTCTTTCACACAAGGATGTCAGGCTGCTAATTAGTAGGTTTTATGCAATGTTTATACCACCATGGAAACGGGAAACTAATAACACCAGTGATGGGCACAAAAGCCATACCTGATGGTTTGGCTGTTGATAATAAAATGTGGAAATCTCTTTCAAGGAGCTGGTGTGATGGGCTGAATGACCTGCATCTGTGCTTTTTGTTCTGTAATGACAGATTACTGCAGTGGACTGACAGGTGGGAAATGCAATTTGATATTAGTGTGAGGTGGTATTTTAGAACAACAAAATCAAGGAATGGGAGAAAAAAATGTTTCTGAACTTCAGGATTCCAATACTTTGAAAATATAGATAGATAAAAATATTTTGCAAACAGTGATATTTAACACAAAAGTAAGGAAATATTTAAAACAATAATTTAGATTTATTTGGCACTCTTAATGTAGCAAAACTTCACAATAGCATTGTCAATCAAAATCTGATACTAAGCCACAGAAGCCCCCGATATCAAGGCAGACATCCCAAAGCTTGCTCAGTGAGCTGGGACTTTATGAACATCTCAAAAGGCGAGAGAATGGTGGAAAAGCAGAGTATTTCAGGGAGGGTATTCCAAAGCTTTGGACCATGGCAGCTGAAAGAATGGCGATAGAATTACAATAGGGATTATACAAGATCACATAATTGGAGGGGCACAAAGATCTGAAAGGCTGAGAGGGCTATAGTGAGGCCATGATAGGATATGAAAACAGGGTAAGAATTGTAAAACTGAGACATTGCAGGGTTGGGCACAAGTGTAGGTTATTGAGTACGGAGGTTATGGGTGATTGGGATTTTGAGTGTGTCAAGACATGAAAGCTGTCAAGGAGAGCATTGGAATAGTAACAAAGGTGTTAAAGAAAAAATTAAAGAACAACCTACATCGTGGCAAATTCACACCATATTACTTTATTTTGTGCTTGCAATGGCAATTGGGAGTGACCAGAAGGATCTGCTCCCAATGTTCTGTTACAGCCATCTTTTATACAGATCTAATCAAACAAGTATATTCAATTCTGTTCAGTTCTAATTGCATTCCTCAATGCAATAGATTTCCTACCTTATTTACCCAATAGGCCTTTACCAGAAGATAATTACACCCATAATTAAATCACTTATGTGGTTTTAGCTTTCTTCCTAGAGCATTCCATTCTTTGTATGCCTTCATTTTATTTGAGTCATGTTATCCTCTCTAACCTATGTCAAGTCTTGCTAACCCATATTTTGAGTTAACCCTTTATTTATATTCTACTTTCTTAAAGATATGAAAGAAGGTTTCAACAGCCGATGACCTGAAGCAAGTTTGGAATCAAACAGTGTTATGATGATGGAAGCCTGGATGATGGTGTGGATAAGCAGCCATAAGATCATTTGTTGAATAAGTTTTGAGTACTCTTGTGAATGATGCTAGCATGGGAATGAGGGAAACAAGAAATACTATTTCCACTGTGATAAAGAAGGCAGAGATGAAAGTTAGTAAGAGGATGTTGTGATTGTAAATTGTTTTGATAGAGTATTTTTTGACAGAATACTTTTCATATATGCTGATTACATCAGGAGGGAAATTAGGAGACATTTCTCTAAACATATGGCTGCAAGAGCATTGAATACTTTGCACAGGAAATGACTGAGGTAGAGGCCACAGACTATTGCTTCAAAGCTTTACCCAAACTTCCCTGAAAAGAAGCAGAAGGACAATGGGGGATCAAGGGACAGCAAGGATTAGTGTTGGAAAGCTGAAGTGAAGGGTTCAGATGGATGAGCTTTGATGTCATAAATTTCTTTGATAATCTTAATATGAGAACAGGCAGTTTTTTCACAGAGGGTGGTGAGTGTCTGGAACAAGCTGCCAGAGGTAGTAGTAGAGGCAGGCACAATTTTATCTTTTTTAAAAACATTTAGATAGTTACATGGGTATGATGGCCAAATGCGGGCAATTGGGATTAGTTTAGGGGTTTAAAAGAAAGGGCAGCATGGACAAATTGGGTCAAAGGGCCTGTTTCTATGCTGTAAACGGCAGTGACTCTGAGGGAATGAAAATAGCCGCTGATCTCATTGAAACATGTAAGATTCTAAAAGAAATCATTTATATATCTTTTCACTCTGAAGAAGAGTCACGTAGACTTGAAACATAGCTCTTTTTTCTCTTCTCTACAAGTGCTGTCAATTCCAGCATTTTCTGTTTCTATTAAAGATTGTGAAGGACTTGACAAGGTAGACACAGTGGCTGTTTCTACAGGCTGCAGAATCTAGAACATAAGGGCACAAGGTTGGACTAGGAGCTTACAGGGACTGGGAACGTCCGAGATGTGGAGATTTTTCAAGGAGCAGCTACTGCGGGTCTGTGATAGGTATATCCCTGTCAGGCAAGGAGGATTTGGTAGGCCCAGAGAACCGTGGTGCACTAAAAAAGTTGATTCGTTGGTTAGGAAGAAAAAGGAGGCTTATGTTTGGATGAGGCTTGAGGGCTCAGGTAGTGCATTAGAAAGTTTTAGATTGGCGAGGAGGGAATTGAAGAGGGAGTTAAGAAGGGCTAAAAGAGGACATGAGATGACTTTGGCTGATAGGATTAAGGAGAACCCTAAGGCGTTTTACAGGTATGTCAAGAACAGAAGGTTGGTTAGGGCAAGATTAGGGCCAGTTACAGACAGTAGAGGGAAGTTGTGTGTGGAACCGGAGGAGATTGGAGAGGCGTTGAACCAATATTTCTCTTCGGTGTTCACACAAGGGGACATGAATGTAGCTGAGGAGGACACTGGGGTGCAGGGGTGTAAAATAGATAGTATTGCAGTTGATACGGGGGATGTGCTGGATATTTTAGAGGGTTTGAAAATAGATAAGTCCCCTGGTCCGGATGGGATTTACCCTAGGATTCTCTGGGAGGCAAGAGAGGTGATTGCGGAGCCTCTGGCTCTGATCTTCAGGTCGTCGTTGGTCTCTGGTATAGTACCGGAAGATTGGAGGACAGCAAATGTTGTCCCATTGTTTAAGAAGGGGAGAAGAGACTTCCCTGGGAATTATAGACCGGTGAGTCTTACTTCTGTGGTGGGTAAGGTTTTGGAAAGGATTACTAGAGACAGGATTTATAGTTATTTGGAGAGTAATGAATTGATTAGAGACAGTCAGCATGGTTTTGTAGCGGGTAGGTCGTGCCTTACTAACCTTATCGAGTTCTTTGAGAAAGTGACCAAAGAGGTGGATAGGGGTAAGGCAGTTGACGTGGTGTATATGGATTTTAGTAAGGCGTTTGATAAGGTTCACCATGGTAGGCTTCTGCAGAAAATGCAGATGTATGGGATTGGGGGTGATCTAGGTAATTGGATCAGGAATTGGCTAGCAGATAGGAGACAGAGGGTGGTGGTTGATGGTAAATATTCGTCATGGAGTTCGGTTACGAGTGGTGTGCCTCAGGGATCTGTTTTGGGGCCACTGTTGTTTGTAATTTTTATTAATGATCTGGATGAGGGTATAGTTGGGTGGATTAGTAAGTTTGCTGATGACACCAAAGTTGGAGGTGTGGTAGATTGTGAGGAAGGGTGTCATAGTTTGCAGGGTGACTTAGAAAGGTTGCAGAGCTGGGCCGCGAGGTGGCAGATGGAGTTTAATGTGGAGAAGTGTGAGGTAATTCATTTCGGTAGGAATAACAGATGTGTTGAGTATAGGGCTAACGGGAGGACTTTGAATAGTGTGGAGGAGCAGAGGGATCTAGGTGTATGTGTACATAGATCCCTGAAAGTTGGGAATCAAGTAGATAAGGTTGTTAAGAAGGCATACGGTGTCTTGGCGTTTATTGGTAGGGGGATTGAATTTAGGAGTCGCAGCGTCATGGTGCAACTGTACACAACTCTGGTGCGGCCGCACTTGGAGTATTGTGTGCAGTTCTGGTCCCCACATTACAGGAAGGATGTAGAGGCTTTGGAGAGGGTGCAGAGGAGGTTTACCAGGATGTTGCCTGGTGTGGAGGGGAGATCCTATGAGGAGAGACTGAGAGATTTGGGGTTGTTTTCGCTGGAAAGAAGGCGGCTAAGAGGGGACCTTATTGAAACATATAAGATGATTAGAGGTTTAGATAGGGTAGATAGTGATAGCCTTTTTCCTAGGATGGAGAAAGCTAGCACGAGGGGGCACGACTTTAAATTAAGGGGGGGTAGTTATAGGACTGATGTCAGGGGTAGGTTCTTTACCCAGAGGGTGGTGAGGGACTGGAATGCCCTGCCAGCTGCAGTTGTAAATGCGCCTAGTTTGGGGGCGTTTAAGAGATCTGTGGATAGGTTTATGGACGAAATGGGATTGGTTTAGATTAGTGGGTTAGTGTTGTTTTTTTTTAAAAGCTGGTCGGCGCAACATCGTGGGCCAAAGGGCCTGTTCTGCGCTGTAATGTTCTATGTTCTGTGTTCTATGTTGTTCTAATCTCAGGATAAGGATCCAATCATTTAGCACTGTGATGAGAAGAAATTTCTGCACTCAGTGAATTCTCCAATCTAGTGTGGGTTATTAATGGTGCATCACTGAGGGCTACATTAGCCAATTTTTGATATTTCAGGGAATTAAGGGATAAGGAGAGAAGGCAAGAGAATGGAATTGTGGCAGAGGATTAGCCATGAATTGTATTAAATGGCAGAGTAGGCTCGAGGAACTGTATGGTTTTCTGCTGCTTCTATTATGTCCTTTAAAATCTTTTTTTTTAACTAATCATGTGGTCAGCTGTCCTAATATCTCCATGTGTGGTTCAATGCCACATTTTATTTGATAATGCTCCTGTGGAGAATCTTGGGAGGTTTTACTGTTTTAATGGGGCTGTATCAATGTGAGCTGTTGTTGTACCTTTGTCCATTCTTGAGTTTCCATTCAGCTTTGTGCGCATTTTGTCTTGTTACAACATGCACTGATTTTACACACCACACTCTTGTAACTTGTTACTCTCATAAATGGGTTTTGATTCCCGATGATTAAGGCACACCTTTACTGCCTGTTATTGAGTTAAATGACAACATGACCTAGTGTTTGCAGCATTGAATGCTTGTTGATCTTTCAAGTGCCATCACATTGCTGAGGTGGAAGCTCTGTCCATGTGAAAGGTCATGTGAAAATAACATCTCCCATCGGCAGTGATCTCCCAATAATGCATTGAGTCAACCCAGAATATGTGCCAAGTCATTGGAGTGGGAACTGTATGTGCAACATTATGGGTGATATTTACTGAAAATGACAGGGATCTCACCTGGTGGTTGGAGATCCAGTGAGTACCCACTTTCCCTGTCTATGGGAAGGCCTATCACATTAAATGCCATTTGGGGAAGGGTGATAGCAGAAGTCGTACCTGACGTAAACTGCTGGCCAGTCAGCCATTCTTCGTTGCTCTGCAGCACCACTATTGGCACTGCATCCACAAGGCTTGGGATCACCAAAGGATCTGGGCCACAGCTAATGGTTGTGAAGAGGAATGTCAGCAGCAAAGGCAGTTGATGGGCCCCCTTTCAATGTCAGATCCCTCAATCAGGCACTAAGTGCCTGGCAACACACAGGTTCCCACCTCAACCCTCTCCCAACCTTCTCATATAGTGAGTCTACTGCCTGTGATGAGTGAATAGTAGCAGAGACAGAACAAGGGCCTTAAGCAAGCTTTTATTTCCCATTTAAGGACCTCAGTTGGTGGCAGAGTGGGAAGTACATCTATAGGCCTTCCACCTACAGTCTTAACTGAGGCAGTAGTAGAAAGATGGTGGGTTTCCCAATAGTACCCCCTGCAATGTGATTAAATGCTCCACACCACAGTGGGGGGACATTAAACATCACCCCAGGACTGAAAGGTGCTATTGTTCACACCTTTGAAGGGAGATGTTGCAACATAGTTGAGAATGAAGCTGGAAACTGAGGATCTGGGTGCATTGAGTACTTTATTTTACTGCAAAAAAAATCTGTGTGCCCAGTGTGCATTTTGTCTCACTCAAATCTAAATAGAAATTTATTTAAAGTGTTGCATTTCAAAAATTAAATTTGAAGGGAGAACAGTAGTGAGAAGAATACCTTTGTGGTTCATAACTCAGAATGTCAGTGTCCTCTAATTGTTGTTGATGAGTCTCCTAAGAGAAAGGGGTGTGTGTGACATCAGCCTGCTTCCCGATGAATTTATTGAAATTAAACTCTTCCAATAATAGCAGTAGTATGTTTTTGAGTGATGCTGGGTGCACTTGGTCTGAAAAATGAAATATTTTAAATCTGTAAAGCTTACTGACCAAGCAACAGTTTAAGCTCTGATTGAACCTAGGCTTGTTTTTACCATGTTTACCTTATATTAATAGAAATAGTACTGTACCATGGCAGCATTTTAATACATTGTGTAGTATCTCATTTAGCACTTCTTACAAAGGAACTTTTGACCCTAATTAGCAAGAACAAACCACAGGAGGTTCATATATATATATTACGCTAACAGAGATTGACGGAAAAGTCTTTGTATCCCCTCAGTAAATTACAAGGCAAAATTGGAAATCAAGATGACATCCTAAATTGGGATAATGAACTTCATAACTCATTACATTTATTTCAAAGGGAAGAGCTTGACATTTTATAGCACCATTTATGATCGCAAGATATTCTAAAAAGCCCTAGAGCCAATGAAGTATTTTTGAAGTGTAGCCACTTTTGGGTGAGCTGGAGGCTTGGTTTGTGCACAACATGGATCTAAAAATTCTATTCTAGTGACATTTGTGTATGTTTTTTAAAAATCACCATTATTCTTCCTCTGAATTTTCTCACTTCCTGTGTTATTTGAAAAGGGCCAATAAAAAAAATACTGTTTTGAGTCAGCAACTCTCATCAACCAAGTCTTATTTCTCAACACTGGTTTCTTCAGATAATTATTGATAAATCAGCATCTATGACATTGGCATCCATAGTAAACTGAACACATCCTTATTTAAAATACATTTGGCTGATGATGAGCAACACTAGGGTATATCAAACAGCATGTAAAATATATATGTTAGTTCCCCCCACCCTCTATTCCTAAAGCTGCTCAATGTGATCTCTTTCCATGACAACATGATGGATAAAGTCAGCTGGGACAGGATAACATTGGAACCCTTTGAGATCCATAGTGCAGTCAGACAGGGTTGTGTTATGACACAGGCACTCTTTGGGGTCCCTTGTTGTCAGGCAACGCAGTGACTGATTGAGGGATGCAGCATCAAGAAGAAGGGGGCCCATTGTGGACTGATACTCTTTGGCATATTCTTCACTTTGCTGCCATCTTTGCCTTCAGCTCATCCATAGATGGATCTACTAATAACTGAACTGATGAAAAGCTGTACAACCTTGCCTGCCTGAGATTTAAGGCTGAAGTGTGACGAATCCCCGTCAGAGAGTTGCTCTGCACTGATGATGCTGCACTAACGTTCTATGCCAAAGAACACCTTCAGCAGCAAAAGGACAGACTCTCTCATGTCTATAAAGGGTTTGGTTTGGCCTCCAGCAACAGGAAGACAAATGTCTTGGCCAAGGATGTTGACAATGTGACATTGGGGATTGTTGATAGCTTCAGATATCCGAGCTCCACAATCACCAGCAATCTGTCTTTTGATGCTGAAACGAACATGCACATTACAAAAGCTGTAGCTCTTATGTGCAAGTTGAGTAAGAGAGCAGTAGGAACCCGACTGAGAACACAAAACTGTGAATCTACCAAACCTACAACCTCAGTGCACTCCTTTGCAAAGGTGAGACGTGAACAACCTACATTACACAGTGAGAAGTCTCACAACACCAGGTTAAAGTCCAACAGGTTTATTTGGTAGCAAACACCACTAGCTTTCGGAGTGCTGCTCCTTTGTCAGGTGAGTGAGAGTTCTGATCACAAACAATATAAAGGCATACACAGTTTACAGAATACTGATTAGAATGCGAGCCTTTACAGCTAATCAAGTCTTAAAGATACAGACAATGTGAGTAAAGAGAGCGTTAAGCACAGGTTAAAGAGATGTGTATTGTCTCCAGACAGGACAGTAAGTGAGATTTTGCAAGTCCAGGCAAGTTGTGGGGGTTACAGATAGTGTGACATGAACCTAAAATCCTGGTTGAGGCTGTCTTCATCTGTGTGGAACTTGGCTATTAGTCTCTGGTGAGCAACTCTGCACTGTCATGTGTCATGAAGGCCGCCTTGGAGAACGCTTACCTGAAGATCAGAGGCCAAATGCCCGTGACCGCTGAAGTGTTCCCTAACAGGGAAAGAACAGTCTTGCCTGGTGATTGTTGAGCGGTGTTCATTCATCTGTTGTTGTAGCGTCTGCATAGTCTCCCCAATGTACCATGCCTTGGGACGTCCTTTCCTGCAGCGTATCAGGTAGACAACATTGGCCGAGTTGCGAGAGTATGTACTGTGTACCTGGTGGATGATGTTCTCACATGAGATGATGACATCCGTGTCAGTGATCCGGCATGTCTTGCAGAGGTTGCTGAGGCAGGGTTGTGTGGTGTCGTGGTCATTGTTTTCCTGAAGGCTGGGTAGTTTGCTGCGGACAGTGGTCTGTTTGAGGTTGTGCAGTTGTTTGAAGGCAAGAAGTGAGGGTGTGGGGATGGTCATTGCAAAATGTTCATCTTCATCATGTTGAAGGCTCCGGAGAAGATGTCATAGCTTCTCCACTCCAGGGAAGTACTGGACGACGAAGGGTACTCTGTCCACTGTGTCCCGTGTTTGTCTTCTGAGGAGGTCGGTACGGTTTTTCGCTGTGGAGTGTCAGAATTGTCGATTGATGAGTCGAGTGCCATACCTTGTTCTTAAGAGGGCATCTTTCAGTGTCTGGAGGTGTCTGTTGCGATCCTCCTCATCTGAGCTGATCCTGTGTATTCGGAGGGCTTGTCCATAGGGGATGGCTTCTTTAACGTGTTTAGGGTGGAAGCTGGAGAAGTGGAGCATTGTGAGGTTATCCGTGGGCTTGCGGTACAGTGAGGTGCTGAGGTGACCATCCTTAATGGAGATGCATGTGTCCAAGAATGCAATTGATTCCAGAGCGTAGTCCATGGTGAGTCTGGTGGGATGGAACTTGTTGAAGTCATCATACAGTTGTTTCAGTGATTGTTCATCATGAGTCCAAAGGAAGAAAATGTCATTGATGTATCTAGTATATAGCGTCGGTTGAAGGTCCTGTGCGCTGAAGAAGTCTTGTTCAACCTGTGCATGAAGATGTTGGCATATTGAGGTGCAAATTTGGTCCTGATGACTGTTCCGTGTGCCTGGATGAAGAACTGGTTGTTGAAGGTGAAGACATTGTGGTCCAGAATGAGTTGTAAAATTGCATCTGGAAACTGGCAGTTGGCATTGAGTACTGAGGCAGTTGCAGCAATGCCATCGTCGTGGGGGATGCTGGTGTAAAGTGCTGAGACACCCATCGTGACAAGGAGTGTTCCTGGTTCAACTGCTCCATGTGTGCTGAGTTTCTGTAGGAAGTCTGTAGTGTCACGACAAAAGCTGGGGGTTCTCTGTACAATGGGTTTCAGGATGCCCTCAACGTAGCCAGAGAGGTTCTCGCACAAGGTCCCATTGCCCGATATGTCCCCTGGGTATCTTTGCCTTGTGTATCTTCGGGAGGCAGTAGAGACCTCCAATGTGGGGAGTACGTGGGATAAGAGCATGGAGGGTGCTCTGAAGGTCTGGATCAAATGTGTTGAGTTGACGGGTGTGGTTTTTGGTTGGATCTGCAGGTAACCATCCGTTGTTCAGTTGTCGGTACCTTCTTTGCGGTAATCCATTCTGTTCAGTATGATGATGGCCCCTCCTTTGCCTGCTGGTTACCCTCCGTGCTGTCATTCCATGTTGGAGATCTCTATACTGCCTCCTGAAGGTACACAAGGCAAACACATCAGGCCATCCCATCGTATCGGGCAGTGGGATCCTGTGCGAGAACCTCTCTGGCTACGTCAAGGGCATCCTGAAACCCATTGTACAAAGACTCCCCAGCTTTTGTCACAACACTATAGACTTCCTACAGAAAATCAGCACACATGGAGCAGTTGAACCAGGAGCACTCCTTGTCACAATGGATGCCTTGGCACTCTATACCAGCATCCCCCACGACGCTAGCATTGCTGCAACTGCCTCGGTACTCAACGTCGATAACTGCCAGTTTCCAGACGCAATTTTACAACTCATCTGCTTCATCCTGGACCACAATGTCTTCAAGTTCAACGACCAGTTCTTCATCCAGGCACACAGAACAGCCATCAGGACCAAATTCGCACCTCAATACGCCAACATCTTCATACACAGGTTCGAACAAGACTTATTCACCCTACAGGACCTTCAACCAATGCTATATACTAGATACATAAATGACATTTTTTTCCTTTGGACTCATGATGAACAATCACTGAAACATCTATACGATGACATCAACAAGTTTCATCTCACCATCAGACTCACCGTGGATTACTCTCCGGAATTGGTTGCATTCTTGGACACACACATCTCCTCCATTAAGGATGATCACCTCGGCACCTCACTGTACCGCAAGCCCACAGATAATCTAAAGATGGTCCACTTCTCCAGCTTCCACCCTAAACACGTTAAAGAAGCCATCCCCTACAGACAAGCCCTCCGTATATACAGGATCAGCTCAGATGAAGAGGATCGCAACAGACACCTCCAGATGCTGAAAGATGCCCTCACAAGAACAGGATATAGCGCTCAACTCATCGATCGACAGTTCCGACGCGCCACATCGAGGAACTGACTTCCTCAGAAGACAAACATGGGACACGGTGGACAGAGTACCCTTCGCCGTCCGGTACTTCCTTGGAGCGAAGAAGCTACAACATCTTCTCCAGAGCCTTCAATATGTCATTGATGAAGATGTACACCTCACAAAGGCTATCCCACACCTCCACTTCTTGCCTTCAAACAACCGCACAATCTCAAAGATACCATTGTCCGCAACAAACTACCCAGCCTTCAGGAGAACAGTGACCATGACACCACACAACCCTGCCACAGCAGCCTCTGCAAGACATGCCGGATCATTGACACAGAAGCCATGGTCTCATGTGACAGCACCATCCACACTGTATATACTCTTGCAACTCAGCCAATGTTGTCTACCTGATACGCTGCAGGAAAGGACGTCCCGAGGCATGGTACATTGGGGAGACCATGCAGATGCTACGACAACGGATGAATGAACACTGATCAACAATCACCAGGCATGACTGTTCTTTCCCTGTTAGGGAACACTTCAGCACTCACGAGCATTCGGCTTCTGATCTTCGGGTAAGCATTCTGCAAGGCGGCCTTCACGACACACGACAGCGCAGAGTTGCTGAGCAGAGCCTGATAGCTAAGTTCCGCACGCGTGAGAACGGCCTCAACCGGGATCTTAAGTTCATGTCACACTATTTGTGAACCCCACAACTTGCCTGGACTTGCAAAATCTCACTAACTGTCCTGTATGGAGACAATACATATCTCTTAATCTTGTGCATAATGCTCTCTCCACTCACATTGTCTGTACCTATAACACTTAATTACCTATAAAGACTCACATTCCAATCATTATTCTGTAAATTGAGTTTGTGTCTTTACATGCCGTGTTTGTGAACAGAACTCCCATTCACGTGACGAAAGAGCAGCGCTCCAAAAGCTAGTGGCGTTTGTTACCAGATAAACCTGTTGGACTTTAACCTGATGTTGTGAGACTTCTTACTGTGTTTACCCCAGTCCAATGCCAGCACCTTCATATCAACCTATGTTAGACAGGAGAAAAAGCTGACTAGTTTCCATTTTCACTGTCTCAATGCATCCGTGGCAGCTTTTGACAAGTTAAGGTCCTCAACTCAGAGATCCTAAGCATGCTAATTCCATCACAATGCATTCATTACTGAGCTAGTGAGCTGGCTAGGCATGTTCATAGGGTGGTAGATGCCCACATAACCAAAGACCTTCTTTGCTGTGAACTGGCCAATGAGTCATGAACTGCTGCATGTACATTAATCTGCTATGAGGATGCATGTAATCGAGAGATCAGATGGTGGACATCAACAACAAGGAGACAGTCGACGATAGCAGTGACCTTTGGAGACTAACTGGAGGCGAGGGAAAACAGAAAGCTTGGCAGCCAAGAAGAGGACCTAGATAGAGGAGAAGCCATTGAACTCCACACCTTCTCAGCCCAGTATCGTCTTTTGCAGCAGACGAATGGGAACCACCACCTGCAAGTTCCTCTCCAAGTCATACACTGTCCTGACTTGGAAATATATCGCTGTTCCTTCACTGTCACTAGATCAAAATCCTGGAACTCCCTCCCTAACAGCATTATCACATGGACTGCTGCAGTTCAAGAATGCAGCGTATCATGACCTTTTCAAGAGCAAATAGGCTGAGCCAGCAATGCTCGCACTCCATGAAGAAATAATAATAAAAACAAGTTTGACAGCATTACAGGGACATGGCTGCAAGATGAAAATGGCTGGGACTGTATGACATTTTGGAAAGGCAGAAAACTAGAAAAAGGTGAGAGGATAGCTTTGTTAATTAAGAATAGTACTAGTACTTTAGAGAGATATGACCTTATTTTTAAAGGTTAAGTTGTAGAACTTGTTTGGTAGAGATACACAGTAGTCACTTATGGGTGTGGTTTATAGGCCTCCTGTAGTAGGATGAATTAATGGGGGGGGCTTGTGTGAAAGATAGTCGTGAGTAATTGTAATCTATATATAGATTGGACAGATCAGATTGTCAAAGAGAGCCTGAAAGATGATCCATAGAGTGTTTCTGGGACAATTAGAGCACCCCCCTCCCCCCACCCATCCACCTTTTCAGGGGTAGCTCAGTAGGTATGCAGTCATAGACATTTAAGGAGATATTTCATACTTACCAAAGATACATTCCAGTGAGAAAGAAAGATTCTCTGAGAAGTACATGTCATCCATGACTACCTAAGAAGGATAATGATAGTATCAAATTGAAAGAGGAAGTGTACAATTACGCAAGGATTAATAGAGGGTTAAAAGGTTGGACAGAATATAAAAATATGACAAAAAAAACAAGGAGGGAGAAATTATATTATAAGACAACACCGGCAAAAATATAAAAATGTACTAAAGTATTTAAAAAAGAAAAGGTGAGCATTGATCGTCTAGAAAATTAGTCTAGAAAATAAGAAAATTGTGGGTGAGTTGAACTGATACTGTTTTGTCTGCTCACTTTGTAGAGTACAAATCACATCTGAGAAATAATTGTGAATCAAGAGTTGAAAGGGAGAGAGGAACTTGAAACAAATACAATTACCAAGGGAGAGGGTACAGTGAAAATTATTAGAACTGACAAATCCCCAAGTCTTGATCAGCTTCATCTTGCGTCTTAAGAAAAGCAGTTGCTGAGACAGCTGATGCATTGTTTATAATTTTCCAAGATGTCCTTGATTGTGAAGAAGTCTCATCAGTTGGGAAAGAGTGAATAACTCCTCTATTTGAGAGAGGAAGACAGAAAGCAGGAAATTATAGACCAGTTTGCTTAATTGTCAGGGAAAATACTGGAACCTCTTGTTAAGGAGGTTATAGGAGGGTATGTGGAAAATATCAGTGCAATCAGGCAGAGTCAACATGGCTTTGTGAAAGAGAAATTCTGTTTGATTAATTTATTAAAGTTCTTTTAAGAAAGTAACAAGCAACCTAGATAAAGGGGAACCTGTGGATGTGGTGATCTACTTATATTTCAAGAAGAGATTTGACAGGGTGCCAAATCAAAGATTATTATGCAAAAGAAAAGCTAGTTGTGTAGGGGATAACATATTAGTACGGGTAGAGGATTGGAACTACAGTAGGCGTGAATAGGTAATTTTCAGGATGGCAGAATGTAACAAGTGGAGTGCCACAGGGATCTGTGCTTCGGCCTCAACTTTTTACTATCTATATTAGTGATTTGGACGAAGGGACTGAATGTATAGTTGCTAAATTTGCTGATGATACAAAGATAGCTGTGAAAGTAAATTGTGAAGAGGACACAAGGAGTCTTCAAAGATGAGTGGGCAAAAATTTGCCAAATGTTGTGTAATGAAGGAAACTTGCCTACTTTGGCAGGAAGAATTGAAGAGAAGAATATTATCTAAATGAAGAAAGATTATAGAAATCTGAGACATAGAGGGATCTGGGTTTTCTGGTACATAAAACATAAAAAGTTAGTATGCAGGTACAGCAACTGATTAGGAAGTTAAATGAAACATTGTCTTTATTGTAAGGGAGATGGAATACAAAAATTATAGTTGCTTTGCTACAGTTGGATAGTTGGTGAGACCACATCTAGAATACTGTGTTCAGTTTGGTCTCTTTCTTTAAGAAGGGACATTTGCATTTGAAGCAGTTCATAGAAGGTTCACTTGATTGATTCCAGGAATGGAAAGCTTATCTTATGAGGAAAGGTTGGGTGGGTTGACCCTGTATCGTGTGGAGTTTAGAAGAATGAGAGGTGATCTTAGTGAAATATATAAGACCCTAAGAGGACTTATCATAATGGCTGAGTGTTGGGTCTGGCAAGAAAACAACACACCAGTTTTCTCTTCAGATAATACCATACGCTGTCACAAAAAACAGCTGGGAGTGTTTCACGCCATCATGTAGAGGGGCAAGGTGTCAGCACACCGGCAAAGCTTGGCTGCACTGAAATTGGGATGCCATGTTCAAAGTATGGCCTGATCAGACCAGAGTAGACGCCCACCCCCTCATGGAGGGATCGGGGGGGCCCTCCCTACCTCATGCTGAGCCCCTACCTCCCAAAACATCGGATCCTTCCCCCTGACCTCCCCCACTCACAGTTAATGCCAACACCCACTCACCCCAATCTGTCATAGTTGGCATCCCCAGCTCCCACAAACCCCCCCAGCATTACAAATAAATGAATCACCCTCTCACCCCCAATGAGGTTCCCACTGGAGTCTACCCCTTGGCACTGCCCCTGGCAAAGTTTGGCACCATGCCAACATGACAGTGCCAATCTGTGCCAGTGGGCATTGCCAGGCCACTGCCTGGCCATCTCTCTCTCACCCAGGGACTGTACTCACGTCCCCAAGAAGATCCCCTCGACAAGTTCACAAATGGGTGAACTTGTTGTAAACCACCTGATGTGATGTCACATTGGCACAGATTGAAAATACATCTTGGGCTCAATATATGGCGAAAGGGACCTTGATAGTCTGTAAATGTTTTTAAATTAGGTTCATGCTTGTTGTGGGAGTGAACCTGAATACATCGCCAGTGAGATTCACGACTTCTGGGTTTCGCTGGTTTTTGAGCCCCACTACCATTCCAAGCCCCCCTCACACCCTCAAGGTATGTTGACAAACTGTTTCCCCTAGTGGCAGAGACTAGAACTGGGGGACTCAGTTTGAAACAACAGAAACGAGGAAGGATTTTTTTCTCTGAGGATCGAGAGTTTGTGGAACAATGTCCTGTCAACAGCAGTGGAGGCATGGCCATTAAATATTTTTAAAACAGAGGGAAATATATTCTTGACTACCAACAGAGTCAAAGGATGTAGGGAGTCAGCAGGAATGTGGTATTGAGGGTGGCATAGGGGCGGTACGGTGACACAATGGTTAGCACTACTGCTTCAGAGCACAGGGGACCTGGGTTCGATTCCTGGCTCGGGTCACTTTCTGTGCCAAGTTTGCATGTTCTCCTGATGTCTGCGTGGGTTTCCTCCCACATTCCAAAGATGTGTGTGGATTAGGTCGATTGGCCATGCTACATTGTTCTTTAGTGTCCCGGGATGTGTAGGTTAGAAAGATTAGGGGGCTAAGTATGTGGGGTGGCGGGGATTGGGCTGGGATGGAATTTTTGTTGATGCGGACTCGATGGGCCAAACGGTCTCCTTCTGCACTGTAGGCCTAATTCATATGTTCCTATGTTTGTATTTGAATTATTTAAATATATATCAGCTGAAGATAGAATGCAGTTTGCAGATGGCATTTCAAGTTTTTCATGTCAGTAGAACAGGCTCAGTTACACCTATTGTAATCAAAGCACTATTTAATGCTTCATTAGGGAATACTGTCAACACCCTGTATTTGGTCTGTGCAGAGGATCAGATTAGCAGAGATGACCTATTGCTGGGAAGGAATTTCATGCTGAGTTAATGCAGCCTACTGTTAATGTGTGGGCGACCAAGCGCTTATGATTTTCTCCAGGGATGACCAAATCATCACACTGTGTGTTGATCAGCAGTGACATTTCTCATATCAGTTGTTCCCATGGTAACCCCCAGGAATATCTTGCCTTATTTCTCCGACAAGTGATTACAGGTTTACCATTCTAATTGAACTTGCTCTCCTGAAAATGACACTTTCTTAAAGAACAGATCCATTAAACTGCATCTTGGATTTAGTTGGTATATTTTTAACAATATCGCAGGATATAATGAGAAAGGCCAATTGGAGGCTCAACCACAAATAAAATCCTACACCTACCTCCTGCATTATAATATTTGGTTATTTCTTGACTAAATGGTATAAATATAATTCATGTGTTCATCATGTCCTAAATGTATTGTAAATGTACTTTTACCTATCAACGGCTCAGTTTATTGTAGTCAGTTTATTTTGCATAGCTTAGAAATTTGCCTTAAATTGAAAATGTTGTTTTGGAATTCTTGCTTCTTCTTCTAAAGCCCAACAGCAAATTCAATCATTTTGCTCCTTTCATGGGTTATAGGCGTTACTGGCAAAGTCAGCATTTATTGCCTATTCCTTATTGTCCTTTAGGAGGTGATGGTGAGCCGCTGCCTTGAATTGCTACAGTCCATGTAGTGTTGGTATCCCCACATTGCTGCGTGCAAAGCAGTTGCAGGATTTTGACAGTGAAGGATCAGTGTATGGGTCTGAAATTTCCAGTCATTCACACCAGTGGGATTCTCTGGTCCTGCCGGCAGCGCACCCTCAAGTGTTTGGACTATATTCATAGTTACAGCACAAGTAGAGCCCCTTCACTCCATCCTGTATGCTGCTTTTGTTACTTATTTGATTAGATTTGTTGGGCTTGGTACTTGTTTTCATCTCTTATGATTCCGAGACTGTGTACTTTTTTGTGTATTCTGACTTAACCTTAGTATATAAAATTCATCAAACCTTCACGGTGCTTCACAATCAATAAATCACTCTTGCCTTGCAGTCATTTGTTACGTAGACAAATGTGGCAGCTGGCTCGGTACAGATCAAGGTCCCACAAACCTGAGATGAACAACTGGTAATCCTTTTGTGGCATTGGTGGAAGAACTATTATTGGCTTAGAGCCTTAGAGAACTTCCTGCTCCTCTTTGAATGGTGTCATTGGGATCTTTTATGTCCAGATAGGTGAGATCTCAGATTAACATCTCATCTGGGTGTCAGCACCCTGAACAATGGCAGAGTGACTTAGATTTATATAGTGCTTGCAGCATCTTCTGAATATTGGAAAGAAGTGACAGCCAAGATTATGTGCCTGAAACCTGGAGGCAAGCTTGGATCCACAACGCAAAAAGCTCTGAATCAAATGAGAGTATTCTCAACTGAACCAAACACGCCCTTGAGGAATTTCATTCAATGGATGGCCTTATGCTTCTGAATTTCTTCCTTAAATCTTTCCATCTCTTTACCTCCCCTCTTTTAAAATGGTCTTTAAAGTCTATCTGTCTTGATGTCTACTTCTGTGGCTGGGTGTCAGATTATCTTTGTGCGGGGTCCTAGGATATTTTACTCCGCTACCAGTGTTATATAAATACAAGTTGCTGCCATGTACTCATGTTACTTAGTATATAATTGATCAATAGGAACATAATGCTAAGAATGGCCCTTTCCAAATCTTCAAGGCACACAGTATTCATCAGGACAAAATAGCAAAAAAAAATGCAAATAGTATTCAGATACCAGGGTTTGGAATCTGTATGTGATCATTGGCCTCAAGTTGAAAACCCATTTAGTAAGAAATTATTTTGATTACATATGTCAGATTTTTGTCTGTGCGGTTTGATCTGAAGTTGACCTGTAATGACAAAACAGTAGGCTTGGTTTTCTTTCCAATGCTGATTCATATTGAAGTATAGTTCTATGTCCTCTGCTGTCCTACTATTTTTTGTATATGAGCTTCATGGTTGTGAGCAAGATATTCAACTAATTGAGATCAACAAATTCAAAACAAGACAGTCAGAATCAAAGTCTTTTTTTATTTTTGTTTTTATTTTGATTCAATCAAATCAAGTCCTATTCAGAGTCTCAACAAGTTGAGACATTCCCGATCCAAGATGACAAGGCAGGACTCTTACCACTCATCTTGGGCTTGATCTACATGATCCAAGCTGATTGAAGTAGGCATAGCTCCTCCTCCAAGCCTTGATCTCATTTGCATCTTAGCTAAAAGGCCGAGATGCTGCTTTTAAAAATTGTCCCAAATAAAGCTAAAATGTAACCTAATGACTTCAACCAAGTACAGCATATCGATACTACAGTTGATCTTAGCCAAAACGCTGAGCATTCTTAATCTACATCATTTACCAAAAGAGAGAGCAGGGCTAGACTTTAAATTAAGGATTGTGAAGTAGCAACACCAGGAATAATGATGCTGTGTCAATCATTTGTTACTCAGAATCTATTGTCAGAATCTTAGAGACTGAGAATTTTTAAAAAGAAGTTTGAACTTCTGGTTATAGCTGAGAGGGTGACACAAAATGTTGTCTGACTTTTACTGTAGCAAGAACTAATACTCTATTGACTCAACACTTCATTGCAACTTATACTTGGAACTACTAAGCAGAATATTCCATCATTGCTTTTATCACAATTGAGAACACACTTTTCTGATTTGCTTGCGGCAGCGCAGTGGTTAGTACTGCTGCCTCACAGTGCCAGGGACCTGGGTTCGATTTCCAGTTTGCATCGCTGTCTGTGTGGAGTTTGCACAGTCGCTGTCTTTCTGTGTGGGTTTCCTTCAGGTGCTCCGGTTTCCTCCCATAGTCCAAAAGAAGTGCTGGTTAGGTGGATTGGCCATGCTAAATTCTGTCTCGGTGTACCCAAACAGGCGCCGCAGTGTGGAGACTAGGGCATTTTCACAGTAACTTCATTGCAGTTTTAACGTAAGAATACTTGTGACAAATAAATAAACTTTACTTTTAAGTAGTCATTCAATTCTCCCTGAAACAGTCCAAGCTGATTTTTAGCTCCCGAGTGTTGACTTCTGTTCTATTCCTTTCTCAGGCTGGGAACCTTTAATCTCAGAACTGACCCCCTTCATTTTTCCTTAAATGAAAGACACAAAATGTAACAATTTTATAGACCTCAATTATAACACTATCTCCAAAGCCTGCTGCTTTACAATGGCTAACATAAGCTGAAATGTGATTGTTTTGGATCTGAAATGTTAAAGGACCTGCCTTGCCTGATTTCAAATGATCCAGTGAACTCCTTTTGATTGAATATAATTTTTAGCCATGCTTTTTTAAAAAAACTTCTTCTCTCTTTTTCAGTGTGAATGTAAGAACAACTTTGATTTTTTGAAGGGGACAGATTTTGAGAAATGACCAAGTACTGCTGGGAAGTCTTGTATGATACAAATATACACAATCGATGAGCAGAACACAATCAAATGGTCTTTTAATGCAAATTCATAAAGTCGTAAAAAGCATTGTGTCTCTAGCATGTGCATTCAAGGGACAGCATCCATCTATGGTCATTTAATTAAGAACTTTGTAATTTGAATCTGTTTCAAAATAAAACTTGATGTATCATTTGACTTTTACTGTTTTAGTCTTTTAAAACTCCATCAGTAGTTTTCAACCATTAAATAAGTACATGAAGCCATTTTGTATATGAAAGTATGGAGTTAAGCACCTTTTTCTCACTCGGTTCCCTGGAGGTTTTGTAGCTGAACACCCAAACTTCAGATTCAAAATCTTTGTTTTCTCTGGTGATTAGTGATTACCTTCATGGTAGTTTCACCTGTCCCTGAACCATATGCTTACATTGCCTTCTTACCTTCCCTATATGTATGTGTGTTTCAATGTCTCACAAACTTTGTGAAAGATTGGAGGCTTTCAGTTTCTCTGATATATCTTCATGATTAACAACCCATTAGAAGTGCTCACAGTGTTTTTGACAAGTTAGGAAAAGTATACAAATTCACTGCCTCCTGCTGCACCATTGAATTTTGATGTAGCCCTTAGTAATTTGTGTGTCCACTGCTCCCATTAATTATTGACCTACTGGAGTACTAGTGCTTTATGAATTTATTAAATCAGTGATGCTTTTTATTCATTTGCTGATACCTGCTGCTTTCAGTTTATTGACTTGTTAGTGTACCTGCTGATCTATCACTTCATTAACTTGATATCTATTCAATTTTGCTTGTGCTCACTGCTGCATTAATATGTTCATTTGTAGGTGCTTGCTGCTGTATGAATTTATTGACTCTGGTATCTGTTGCTCCAATTGATTAATTTGCTGTTTCCTGCTTAGTTCTGCTATAACATTTATCAATGTTGTTTCATTATTATTGGTAGTGGTTATGCATGTTGATTTGTCTTCTTTTCTGTGGGATACATTTTCATGTTGTCATAAAACATTTTAATTTAGCTCTTCAATTTATTCATTTAGTTACCTCCATGTGATGCCTTCTTACCTTTGCTTTTTTTAACCTCTATTCAAAATGATTCTACATCTTGACTTTTAGAACTAAGGTCATCTCACAGTATTGTGCTAATTGCATGCTTAATTGACAGAGCTATCCCATTTCCTTTTCCTAGCTTTCTGCCCTTCTTTTGAATATACAGGTCCAGCCTTGGTTCTGCACTGTAATGGCTATCAATTCATACATATTTATTTCCATTTGAACTGTCAATTCATCTGTTTACTTGTAAGTGCTATGTGCATTCAAGTACAGAGCGTCTGGTTCTACCTTTTTACTACTTTTTCCAACTCTGCCTTATCTGCTGGCACACTCTTAAGCTTGTATGCTGTGTCCCTTCCTGCCACACATTATTATTATACATATTGCTACTTTGTTCTCTTAACTTGGCCTTGCTTTTTAAATGCAATAAGGGCTTCTGCCTCCACCACCATTTCAGACAATATGTTCCCAATCCTTGCCATCTTCACAATAGAGGGCTTTCTCCTCAACTGTCTCCTAATCCTTCTGTCACTTTTTATTGATCTTTCTGCTAAAGGAAATATGTCCTTATCATCTACCCTATCTAGACCCCTTATAATATGCACTTCAATTAAACCTCCACTCAGTCTCTGCTGTGAAGAGAACAACCCCAGGTGATCCAATGTTTGGTCACAGTGAAAATTTCCCAGTCCAGTTTAACAATGTTTTGTGACTGTTGCACGTGAAAGAGTTTTCAGTGAAACATTGGCAGCTTTGGGTGGAACCCACCATTAGCTTTGCAGAAATTTTAATGCAATCACTGTTACAAAATCCTATTTTAGTCACTACTGGTCTCTTTAATAGCTTATTCAGTAAGAAATTAGATGATTGAAATGGTCTAATGTCTACTAAACACATGAAATCAGGGCTTAATATTGTCTTCTTGAACGGGTGGTCACAGTTTGAATTCTCATTGCTGTCTTGAATCAGCTGTTTGTAGTTAGAACAGATTTTCCTTAGTTCAAACATTCTTACCTAAACTGATCATGTTGGCAAGATCTTGGAAACAAATGATTTCGGTTATTATCTTTTAAAATGCTTTGCAGTTGGCATGCACACAGCCTGAATTTTATATCCTACGTCTCCCAAGTTACAGCTGTGGAACAAAATAAGAAGTTTGTAGTGAAATTACAAATAATTTTTTTTTACATTTGTTAGTGATTTTTCTAACAATAAAACAGTTCAAGTCCCTTTGTACGTATTGAAAACAGAAACAAATAAATGTACTTGCAATGTAGTAAAATAATTTAAAAAAAGGAAAGAAATGATCAAAATTACAATTTGGATTTTGGAAAAGCATGTTTAAATTAGCAAAAATTGGATACAGGTAAGTTTAAGATGAAAGATCAAAGAGGACACATAGTTAACATACAGTGTCAAATTGGCTGGGGAAATGACTGAAAGATGTCAGAATGATTGTAGAGTCAACATGGCTCATTTCCAATCATTGTAAAGCAGTGATCTACAAAGAGATTGATGGGCCAATATTGTCAAACCAATGGAATCCAAAGCTGAAGCTGTGTAGTGTAACACTCTGCCAGAACTACTTTTAGATCTGTTCATATATGGAAACATAAGTCCTACAGTGAAGGAAGAGGCCATGAGGCTAATCTACAAATTCAAAAGACTGAGCTGGAAGGAAATTTTAGGAAAGCTCAGAAAATACATTCTTTTAATTGCACGTAAAATAGAGGGAACTTTATCGAGGTTGCTAAACTGAGGCTTTTGGGTGGACATGAAAGATGTCATGCACTTTACAAGGAAGGGAAGACAGGTGGGGGTTATATTTTTCTGAAGTCCTGGTGAACATCTATTTCTCAATTGTCATCACACCATGGGCTAACTGTCTAATCCTCTTAGTTGCGGTTTGTAGGACTTTACTGTGTCCAAATTATGAGCGACATTTACTTAAATAACAGCATCCATACTTCAATCATAATTGGTTATGAAATGCTAAGTCCTGGGGTGGTGTGCATGATTAATATACAAATATATATGCAGACTTTTTCTTAACTCCTATGTAGATGTTAAATGTTGCTCATTTAAGCCAGGGACTTTACCTTTTAGCTTCTGCGGTCCCCTCCACTGTTGTAAGAAATCTATGGTGCCCCTATTTTTGATACAGTAATTAAACATATATTCATTCTCATTATATTTGATTTGCTGAATGTGAAAATTTTTGCTGGTGTGAGCGATAATTCTGTTAAGCTATCTTTGACAAACACATGAGCAGGGTATCACCATAGAGTCATAGTGATATACAGCACAGAAACAGGCCCTTTGGCTCAACTCATCCATGCCAACCAAGTTTCTTAAACTGAACTGATCCCATTTGCCTGCATTCAGCCCATATCCCTCTAAACCGTTCCCATCCATGTAAATGTTGTAATACCCACCTCTACCACCCCCTCTGGTATCTCATTCAATATACGCATAACCCTCAGTGTGGAAAAAATTGCCCCTCAGGTTCCTTTTAAATCTTTCCCCTGTCACCTTAAACTTACGCCCTCTAGTTTTGGACTCCCCTACGGTGGGGAAAGATCTTGGCTATTCACCTAATCTGTGCCACTCGTGATTTTATAAACATCTATAAGGTCACCCCTCATTACGGTCCAGGGAAAAATACCCCAGCCTATCCAGCCTCTTCTTGTAATTCAAACGTTCCAGTCCAAGTAACATTCTTGTAAGTCTTTTTTGCTCCCTTTCCAGTTTAATAGAAACCTTCATAAAGCAGGATGACTAGAATTATGCACACTACTCCAAATATGGCCTTACCAATGTTGTGTACAGTTTGGTTTTTGATTTGATGTATTTTTGTCACATATATACAATGAAAAGTATTGCTTCTTATACACTATATAGACAGAAACATACTGTTTATAGAGTACGTAGGGGAGAAGGAAAGGTGAGGGTACATAATATAGTGTTGTAGTTGCAGATGGGGAGAAGAGAAAGATCAGCTTAACATCTAGGTCCATTCAAAAGTTTGATGGCAGCAGCGAAGAAGCTGTTCTTGTGTCGGTTAGTGCATGTTCTCAGACTTTTGTACCTTGAACTATGTACCTGCAGCCCTTGATCTCTGTTCGACAACACTCTCCAGGGCATTATGATTAACTGTGCAAGTCTTGCCTTGATTTGTCTTAGCAAAATGCAATACCTCGCATTTATCTGAATTAAACACCATCTGCCATTCCTTGGCCCACTGATCAAGATCTTATTGTAGACTTAGATAACTTTCTTCACTATCCACTACATCACCAATTTTGGTGTCGTCTGCAAATTTATTAATCATGCCTCCAAGATGCTCATCCAAATTGTTTATATAAAAGACCACAACAATGGATCCAGCACCGAACCCTGCGGCACACCGCTGGTCAAAGGCCTCCAGTCTGAAAAACAACCATCTACCACCACCCTCTGTCTTCTACTGGCAAACCAATTTTGTATCCAATTGGCTAGTTATCCCTGGATCCTATGTGATCTACCTTTACTGATCAATCTACCATGCGGTATCTTTTCGAAGGCCTTACTAAAGTCCATGTAGACAATATCTACCTCACTGCCTTCATCTATTTTCTTGGCCACCAAGTACATCTTACTTACCAAAGTGAGCCTTCTGATTTAGAGCGACTTCACTCCTGAACACTATTATTTCAGCCACCAACTGCTGGAAAGAATCTTTCACTGGATTTTTAGCAGTTTTGATCAAGATCTTAAAATTCTTTTGGCACCCAAATATGTGTGAGTTTTCAGAATGTTTATGTGGAGAGAAGGGAGGCAGGGCAGGGTAGGGCACTGCTGAGATCTAACCAAGGACTCCTTTTCAATGCACTACAAAGCACTCCTGACAATGAATGTAATAGAAGTTGAACTATGCTTATTAATTAAGTCAACAGCACTGTAAGTTGTCCCTTCAAAAGCAGACATTTATTAAGAAATGTGCAGAACTCTCCATCTTTTAGTTTTTATTCCAATTTAATGTTTGCCCTTTTATTCTGATTCACCACAACTTTTTATTAAATTCAAGCACCTCATGTTCTACACAGATATGCAAAAGGCATCAATGCACGCAGTCACCTGCTTAAGTGCTTTCAAGAAGTAATCTGGTTAATAACAATAGTGTGTAATCATAAATTTGTCACTTGTCTAATGGTGTTTTTGTTTTAGCCAAGTGTCCTTAATAATGTGATTTTAATGAACCAGATCTCAGTGTCTGGATTATAGACAGGAGCCAATGCCTTTTCTCATTTGCAAATGTGACAGGAATGACAAGCAACACGAAGGGAATCATCTGCCAAAGCTTTTATCAACAACTTGCTTCTATTCTTGGGAGTACCTGTTGGTAAAATACAATCTCATAGCACATGTTTTCCAATAATTATTGCACTCTGTTTCATTACTGAAATGTAATTACAGCCCTTTTTAAATAATTACAGTAGATGAAAAGTAAGCAATTAAATAAATTCATAATTTGACTCATTAGCTTGTAATATGTTTCACTGTTTTGTAGATAACTGGAAGTCTTGGTTGGAAACGTAGATGTAACTGCATTAGGCACACAGATAAAATGGGTAAAATAGATTTTGAAAGCATTAATGACTTACCTCATAGTTTCAATTCCACACAGGCCTCGGGGTACTATTGCTGTGATAAACCAAATGAGTGGAATTTCATCCACACTACTTTGATTCTTGAAGAATTGTACTTTTAACTTGCTGTACTAACAACTAATGATCTATTTGTTAGTTACTAGGTCAATGTCTGCAGATGTGCAACATGTATGGAGCCCTGGAAATTTGACAATGAATTTAGGAGTCGCAGCGTCATGTTGCAACTGTACACAACTCTGGTGCGGCCGCACTTGGAGTACTGTGTGCAGTTCTGGTCCCCACATTACAGGAAGGATGTGGAGGCTTTGGAGAGGGTGCAGAGGAGGTTTACCAGGATGTTGCCTGGTATGGAGGGGAGGTCCTATGAGGAGAGGCTGAGGGATTTGGGGTTGTTTTCGCTGGAAAGAAGGCGGCTAAGAGGGGATCTTATTGAAACATATAAGATGATTAGAGGTTTAGATAGGGTGGATAGTAATAGCCTTTTTCCTCTGATGGAGAAATCTAGCACGAGGGGGCATGGCTTTAAATTAAGGGGTGGTAGTTATAGGACGGATGTCAGGGATAGGTTCTTTACCCAGAGGGTGGTGAGGGATTGGAATGCCCTGCCTGCTGCAGTTGTAAATGCGCCTAGTTTGGGGGCGTTTAAGAGATCCGTGGATAGGTTTATGGACGAGAAGGGATTGGTTTAGGTTAGTGGGTCATTGTTTTGTAACTGGTCGGCGCAACATCGTGGGCCAAAGGGCCTGTTCTGCGCTGTAATGTTCTATGTTCTATGTTCTATGTCCTATGTGTACTGTGGGCACTGAAACTAGTATTCAATGTGTGGTTGCACCTCTGATTTATAAATTGACCAGATTACTTCACTATGTTAAAATGGCCCAGTATCTGATTAGCTTATTTCGGGCCACAGAACATTCATTGTTGTTATAGCTTTAATCCATTGTCAATAAGATCTCTTTCATTTTCTGTGCACTTTTTTTTACATTTAAATGATCTTCCCCCTTCTTGGATTTTATGGCGCCATGTGAAGAACTTTGCATTTCCTTTTTGATTTTTGTCTGTCACCTGTCTGCCCAATTCCCAAGTCTATTTAAATTCTCCCACAGCTTTGTAGAATGCCATATTCATTAAATTTTATTCATTTGCAAATATAGCCACTGTGCTTGTGACTTTTAACTGCGTATAATTTTAAAGATATTTAATAAAAGTGGCCCCAAAGCACCAATTTGACTGTGTTGGCAACATTCTCCCAAGTTGATAATTCCTCTACCATACCCAAAAATTATAAATCTGTTGTAAAGTTTTTCCACTTATTCCTTCTTCCTGTATTTTCAGTATCAGCTTTTCGGAAGAAACTGTGCCAAAGGCCTTACTGTATTTTAAATACACCATATTGATTGCATAATCAAGATCCTTTGTCACTTCCTCAAACAAATCAAGCAAATTAGATTGACAAGACCCCCCCCTTTCAGGAATACAATGTGTTCTAAAATAAGCATTTCCATAACTTTACCCACAATGTACTTCAAAGTCATTGTCTATAATTTCCTGGTACACTATGTCTACCTTTTTAAAAGTGGGGTAAAATTAGCCTTTCTCCAGGTTGATATGTACCTTTACGATATTTAATGTTAACTGGAAAATTTGTAACAGAAGTGCCGCGGTTTCTTCCCTCATTTCTTGAAGAATCTTCAGATACATTCAATAACTGTTAAGGTTACCGTAATGAATTGTGTCACAACTTTTCTCTACAACACCCTCCAGTTCCCTTTCCAGATAAATAAATTATCTGTCTCCTGGGCAAAATCTGTGCAAAAAAAGTTGATTTAGCACTTATTCAGTTTGTGTAACACTGGTTTTCGTAGCGTCAAATGATCCCATTTTCAGTGGTTCCACTCCATCCCTAATTTTTAAAATTTTTCTTAATATAATTTTAAAAAGCCCAATATTATCCTTCATTTCTCTGCCTATCTTCAATTAAAAATTTCTTTGCCCTTTGGTCTTAATTCTGTGCCATTTTCTTTCTTGGCCTTCAATGCTTCTTTTCTTTGAGTGACTTGGTAATCCCAGTCCATGAAGCAGGGGTGCCTTTGCAAACTTATGGATTGGGAACAGGAGTAGGCAACTCTGTCCTATGAGCCTGCTCCATCATTCAATAAGATCATTGCTTATCTGCTTGTAACCTCAACTCCACATTCCCACCTAGCCTCAATAACCTTTCACCCTTTTGCTCATCAGGAATCTACTTATCTCTGCCTTAAAAATATTCAAAGACTTTGCTTTCACCGCGTTTTGAGGAAGAAAGTTCCAGAGACACCTAACCGTCTAAGTGTTTGACACCTTTTCTTTGCAAGGTTCCTTGTTAAGTTCAAAATCGCCGCCATGAAAGAACTCCACAGTCCCTCCATACCCCAAGTCATATGCAAACCTTCTAGATTGATTCTGTTCAGGCTTATCAAATTAGAGCAGGTGGCTGAATCTTTTGTGGTGAGTGGTTCATGTTACAATTTTCCAAAGCCCCTCCACTATCTACAGGGCACAAGTCAGGACTGCAATGGAATACTGTTTACTTGCCTTGAGTGCAACTGCAACCAACAAGAAATTCAACATCATCCAGAAAACAACAGTCCATTTGAGCCACTGTGTGGTCTGTATAACATTTTAGAAGTAAAACTTCCATCTGCATCTTAAATAGGGTATTTGATTAATATGCATCTTGTACTTAGTATACTAAAAGCCTTGAGTAAAGTCTTTATAGTACTTTAAACATGTTTGCGGTGCAAAAAGGTTTTACACCAGGAGGATGTTTCCTGTTGTGGGGGAGAATAGAAGTAGGAGACACAGTTTCAGAATAAGAGGTCCCACCTTTAAGGTGGGAATGAGGAGAAATATTTTTTCTCAGAGGATCATTAGTATGTGAAATTCTCTTTACAGTAAGCCTGGAGGCTGGGTCATTGCAAGTTTAGACCACAATGAGATCAACCATGATCCTATGGAATGGATTAGCAGGTCCAAAGGGCTGACTGGCTTACTCCTGCTCCTAAGTCCTCTGTTCTCATATTTTGGAAATCCTTTACGATTAGACCTTTCTCATTCTTATATTGAATACATTGGGAAATTTTATTGTATTTAAGGAACCACACAAATATGTTGGTACAGGTCATGAGCTCAGCACATACAGGTCCAGATTGTCATTGGAGATAGTCATTTTTCTTGTTGTGATGGCAGGGTAGAGCTAAACTCTCTGACCTTAATCAGGCACCAGGAATTAAAACTGTAGCTGTTCATCTGTTGCTGCCCTTAGGCCATTCCTGACCTTATTCTGCTTGACTGCATTGGCATCATGCTTTGACTGGACTTTGATTGACTGGTTTGTGGCAATTGTCCATAAATGAAGTTTCTTCCCAGTTATATTTTCCACCATCTGTCCCTGAACTTGCATGATGGCATGCTGTCCTTACCACCAAGTCACAGCTTACCGCCTTCCCCAACTCCTCTGACACTTCATTTTCTTGTCTCAAAGTTTGGCTTTTTACATCACTCTTGTCGCCTTTAAAATTTGTGTTACCTAGTACCTCCCCAAACTCTCCTGTGTTTCTCTTCACGTTATTATCCTTTAGTTTTCAGGTTGAGCGGCCTCTTACGCTTGGTGATTTCAGTTTTTATCTCACCCTACTTTGCATTGATTTCACTCCACTCCTATCCTCCATGTGCCTTACTATCTGTATTTTCAGCCACTCCTCAATAATACCACCCATGTAGCCTCTACTTTCTTGGTTATAATCACAGACAAAGTCATCTGCAACTACTTCCTTTTATCCATCATCACTTATTTCCATTCCACTTTCCAAATCCACTTTTTCATCTTCCCCTCAAAGTTAATTAGAGGAATTAACTTCTCCTCCAAGTTAATTGCAGTTAACTTTTAAGTTCCCAAGTGCTTGGCCTTTGCTCTTCTATTTACACTATACCTGGAGCAAATCTACTTCTAAAATGCTCTTTCCTCTCTACCTTTAATGCCCTTGTTTTCATCAAAATCTGTACCTGGCTCGCATCCTAGTTTTTTTCTACTTTAACTCCTTCAAGTTCAAGGGAGTAGACCTGGGTGATATGGTGACACAGTGGTTAGTACTGCTGCCTCATGCCAGAGATCCAGGTTTGTTTCCCAGCTTGGATCACTGTCTGTGGAGTTTGCATATTCTCCCCATGTCTGCTTGCGTTTCCTCTGGGTGCTCTGGTTCCTCCCACAGTCCAAAAGATGTGCTGGTTAGGTGAATTGGCCATGCTAAATTCTCTCTCAGTGTACCTGAACAGGTGCCAGAATGTAGGGACTAGGGGATTTTCACAGTAACTTCATTGCAATGTGAATGTAAGCCTACTTGTGACGAATAAATAACATTTAGTTTAACTTTAGAGTACATAAGGTTTACAGCGGGTCTAGTCTACAATCCAAGGATCATCCTTGACAGCAAATATATTCATTGACTTGTCGACTCCAATGCTAATTGCCTACTTTAACTCCTTTCCCTTGCCTCCTGGACTTTGTCACCAACAAGGGGTTGTTGCAAGAGGTTAAATCTTACTGGATCCAGAGTGAGATAGCCAATTGGAGACACAATTGGCTTGATGACTGAAGTCTGACAACACCAGGTTTAAGTCCCACCAATTTATTTGATAGTACTTGGAAAACTTGTGAGCTTACTATCAAATAAATCGGTTGGACTTAAAACCTGGTGTTGTCAGACTTCTTGCTGTGTTTACCCCAGTCCAACGCCGTCATCTCCGCATCTTGATGACTGAAGACAGAGGGTGGTTGCAGATGTTGTTTTTCAAATTGGAGACCTGTGACCAGAGGTGTGCCTCAGGGATCTGTGCTGGGCCCACTGTTATTTGTTACTTGTCATTTATATTCATGATTTGGATGAGAATTTAGGAGGCATGGTTAGTAAGTTTGAAGATGACACCAAGATTGGTGGCATAGTGCACAGTGAAGAAGGTTATCTAGGATTGCAGTGGGATCTTGGTCAGTTGGGCAGTCAGCTGACAAATGGCAGATGGAGTTTAATTTAGATAAATTCTCTCTTCCACCATCTTCCTTCAGGAAAAAGATACAAAAGTCTGAGGTCATGTACCAACTGACTCGAGAACAGCATCTTCCCTGGTGTTGTCAGACTTTTGAATGGACTTACGTTGCATTAATTTGATCTTTCTCTACACCCTAGCTATGAATATAACACTACAATCTGCACTGTCTCATTTCCTTCTTTATGAACAGTATGTTTTATCTGTATAGCGCGCAAGAAACAATATTTTTCATTGTATGCTAATACATGTGACAATAATAAATTAAAGCAAATCAAATCAATTCAAAAAAATGCGAAGTGATGCATTTTGGTAGATTGAACCAGGGCAGGACTTAACTCAGTTAATAGTAGGGCACTGGGGAGAGTTACAGAATGAAGGGATCTAGAAGTACGCATTCATAGCTCCTTGAAAGTGGAGTCACAGGTGGACAGAGTGTGAAGAAAGCATTCAGCATGCTTGTTTTCATTGGTCAGAACATTGAATGTAGGAGTTGGGATGTCTTATTGAAGTTGTATAAGACATTGGTAAGGCCACACTTGGAATACTATGTATAGTTCTGGTAACAATACAATGGAAAGGGTATTATTAAACTAGAAAGTGTGCAGAAAAGATTTACTAGGATGCTACCAGGACTGAGTTTGAGTTATAAGGAAAAGGTGAAATAGACTGGGACTTTTTAACTTGCAGCATAGGAGGCCTAGGGGTGATCTTATAGAGGCCTATAAAGTAATGAAGGGCGTAGATTAGCTAGATAGTCAACATCTTTTCCCAAAGGTAGGGGAGTCTAAAACTAGAGGACATCGGATTAATGTGACAAGGGAGTGATACAATAGGGTCCAGAGGGGCAATTTTTTCACGCAGAGGGTGGCGAGTGTCTGGAATGAGCTGCCAGAGGTAGTAGTAGAGGCAGGTACAATTTTATCTTTTAAAAAGCATTCGGACAGTTACATGGGTAAAGTGAGTATAGAGGGATATGGGCCAAATGCAGGTAATTGGGACTAGCTTATGGTGAAAAAAGGGTGGCGTGGACAAATTGGGCTGAAGGGCCTGTTTCCAGACTGTAAACCTCTGTGACACTAATAAGTGCAAGGTGCTCATGGAACTCTTTGTGACTAAGATTGAGATTGTCTGCTGAGCTGCTTCCAGCTTTCCTTTGTCCACCATGGCCAATGGAAATGAGTGCCTCGCCTCAGGGACCTGCACTTCTCCTCAGCAAAATCATTGTTATCGTGCACCCTAGATCCCACGATTCATGAACGTGACCACTCCATCTCCCTTTCCTCTCCAAAGCCTTTGAACATTATGTTGCTCATAAATAGGTCCCCAACTTTCATACAAGTGAGGGAAAGATTAAATTCTACCAAATTCACACCCTGCAACAGCATCTGTTACAAGGGTTTCTCTTCCCAGATTCTGAGAGACAGAGAGAGAGAGGGCATATGAATGCAGTATCCGTTCACTAATGGAAGAAAAGGTGGTGGCGGTTCACGTACAGGTCTGTAAATTGTCTTTCAGATTGATAAAAGGCAATGAAACTTAAGACTCACAATGAGCAAAGAATCTTTCTCAACAGGCGAAAGTGATCATTGTGAATTAGAGGTTTTCCTGGAGGCATGGAGGAATTAAAAATGTCATTTGAAGTACAGCATGACACACAGTAGTTCTTGCTGTACAGTATAATGTCTTGCCACTTTTATTGTGTTGCATTTGCACCATGAGTTTTTAAAGTTAGTTTGGTAATACTTAACAATATTACTGTAAATGACAATGCCTTGCTGAGCACAGTTCTCACTAGTGCTGAAGTGGGATGCAAGCAGAAAGATTAGCATGAGAGACAAAATGCAAGGCTCTTGTCTAACCTCATTAGACTTACATGGTCCAGAAATGCAGAGCAGGTGTTCAACTACCAGCCATTTCCAAATGAAGTTAGACTGATAACATCATTGTAGTGAGATAAAAGCAGGAGCATTATTGGATTAACTTTAAAATACCCAAAATAGATTACATTCTGTACAAAAACATAAATATTTGGTGCTGTGCACGTCCCGAGTTTGTCTCGCTCCTAGCCCTCTCTTAAACTAGAGATGTTCAAGTAGTTTTAGATGCACAACAAATGATCCTGTTCTGACTGGATCTTGCTCTCCGTGCTGGGATATTCTTCAAGATATTCAAATATAGCAAGGCACTGAAATTTCTTTAAGCAGCGTATACTATCTTAACCAATCCTGACAGTTGCATAAGATTGAAAGGAACTGCCAGTGGTGTCAGTTTTAATAAAGTAAAAAAAAATGGAGAAGAATTTGAATGTGTTTTGGACTGGAGAGTTCAGATATGGAGTGCTCATCTGAGGAATCGAGTCTCGAAGAGAAAGTGCCAGAAAACGAAAGGGACAAGAGTGAGCAAGTTGAAGGTGTTCTACTGGTACGTGTATATACACAAATCACGTGTATATACACGTGCACAGAGGTAAAAGTTTTGCTGTCTCCTCAGCCAACATAATGAAAATCACTGAAAAATGGACTTTGAATGCAGAAATCGAACCTGCAACTCTAGAAGTACATGGAACCTTCTGACAATATGACTTCCAAAGAGTAAGGCTACTCTGTCGGTGCTTATATTTCCTATTTGTTGTCTTGCCTGAAAGAATTGTTGTGAGTTTGAAAGTTTGCAAAGGCTGTTTTTATTGCTGGTGGCTTGTTTGCGAATAAGTGCTAAATTATGTCATCTAGTTGGTAGCAACAACTACTTCTTCAAATAAAGTTTGGTTAATCACAGCAGTTGGCTTTGGAACGACCAGCAAAATGTTACAGTATCCAGAATGACAGGAACGATAACCTTATACAAATTTTTTTACCACAGTTAAAAGTTTTGTCCTGTAAATAGTGTCACGACCAGCTCCAAGTGAGGTTCCCCAAGGTTGTTTATCTGGGAGAGAACCCAAAAATTGTTACCAACCTTGCTGAGGAGTGATGACTGGTTCTGTATCTTTATTCAACCTACGCTCTGCTAGTAACAACAATGGTTTAATTTTAAAAGGTTACCTTTCTCTTGGATACATTTTCCAGACCCAATAGTCATGTTTAAAACAGAGACAATTTAACCAGGCTTTTTTGAATTAAGTTAGAGCAAGTTCATTAACTATTAAAAAGGTGAGGAGAAATGGTAAAATACATGAAACTACATTCCAACAGTTTAGAATTAAGAACTGAGTCCAGTAGTCATTAAGTCGAGGGCTGAAGGGCCTGTACTGCACTGTAATGTTCTAAATATAAATTAGAAGTTATATGGAACAGCCCTTGAGGTGCGAGGAGTAAATGATGAGCATTACGGATTAATCCCAGTATGGCTGACTTCTGCAGGTGAATAATTGATTCTTTGATTCAGGTGTTTTGTAGCTTGTGAGAGAGATTTTAGTTATTATTCTAGCTGCAATCCTTTCATTAGTTGATTGATGTCCACAGTCAGAGAGAGAGTTTTTTAAAATATTTTCCTGCAGAAATAGCAAGCAGGCTTTTAAACCCCTCCTATGTACATTTCAAAAGGACCAGAATACACTAGTCATGTCTACGCAATTATACCCAAAGTCTTCGAGATGGAATGGCAATTATGTTCCTTTATCTTTACTAGAGATTGTAATCAGCCTTTGGATGCTTTTAGAAGTACCTTCTTGGAAGCACAGGGAGTGGTTTCACTGTCACCTAGAGAAACATCCTGCAGCCATTCTTGTCGGTGGCTAATTGCACATTCTTGACCATCTTCGGGGTTGGTGTCCATTTTAAAATATAAATCTCAGCTCTTCTTAAAGTTCAGTACTTCTGTGTATAATTTTGTGGATTTTATCCATCATCATGACAAGAGTTACATACACCAGCCACTGGAATGCTATGTCAGCCTAAATCGACTTCTTGCTCCCACTGCCTGTAGCCCCACTTTTTCTTCACCAAACTGCAAAGAATCATCTTTCTTTCCCTATTCTCAAGCTTCCAAACTTCTCCATTCCTCTGAAGTGGCTTGTTTTGCAATCCAGTCCTCTGTTTGCCCATAGTTATCCCACAAGAGCTTAGAAACCATAGAAATCCTACACTACAGAGAGAGGCCATTTGGCCCATCAAGTCTGCACCGACCACAATCCCAACCAGGCCCTACCCCCGTATCCTTACATATTTTACCCACTAATCCCTGTAACATTTTCCAGACCCAATAGTCATGTTATCCTTACATATTTTACCCACTAATCCCTGTAACCTGCACATCTCAGGACAGTAAGGAGCAATTTAAGCATTGCCAATCAACCTAACCCGCACATCTTTGGACTGTGGGATGAAACCAGAGCACCCAGAGGAAACCCACGCAGACACGGCGAGAATGTGCAAACTCCACACACAGTGACGCAAACCGGGAATCGAACCCAGGTCCCTGGAGCTGTGAAGCGGCAGTGCTAACCACTGTGCTACTTGCCGCCCCCATTGTTACTGTGCCGTCCCACTGTGCTACCATGCCGCCCCATTTTGCTACTGTGCCGCCCTTCCTTGATCCTTTCTTTGGAATCCCCCTTCACCTTCCCCCCTAACCCCACTCCTAATCTTTTCACCATCTCTATCTCCTTCTTTAAAATTCTTCACAGAATTATCTCATCAATTAAGCTTCTAGTCAGTCCATCTAATCTGTTCCTTTCTGGATTGTTGTCCAAATTCCATATTTTGATTTGTCAAGTGGTTTGGGAAGTTTCTCTGTATTAAAGGAAGAAATTATTTTTACCTAGTGCCTTCCATAACTTCAAGTCATTGATAAGCACTTTACAACCAGTAATATACTTTTTGAAGTGTAGTCACTGATGTAAGAAGGAACATAGCAACCGATTTGTGCACAAAATGATCCCACAAGTGATGATGTGAAAATGACCAGATATTATGTTCTTGTGATGTTGGTTAATGGATGAGACTTGGCCAGGATACCAGGAAGAAATCCCCTGATGTTTGTAAACATTGTACCACAGGATTGTTTAGATGTGTATGAGAAGATAGATGGAGGCTTGGTTTGGACAAGTGGCACACTCAATGGAGCAGCACTTCTTTGGTACTGCACTGTGTGGTATTCTAGAATATGAGCTAAAATCTCTGAAGCGGCTTGATCCCACAACTTTCTGACTTGGAAACAAGCATGTTATGATTCAATCATGACTTCAAGGGACAGTAAAAATGGAAGTTGCCATTATTCATGTGTAAACACTGCACATGAATTGAACTGCTCTTTCTGTGAGACTGTTTGTGTGAGTGCATGCTTGGATTAATAGTGGAAAATTGATTTAAAGCATTTCGAAAATACATCAGTGTAAAGTTCATTAGCTGCTATAAATAGATAGAGACCACATAGATACATCTTTGTCCAAGGCGATTTGATAGAAAATTGACTATAGTGTTTTTTTGTAGCCAATTTCCTCACCAGCAGTCTCTCACTCTTGCTAAGTTAGAATTCCACAGGGACTGGCAACCTTCTGGTGCTTTGATGGAGTAGTCAGTTTCCATGGCCTGGATGTTGCGAAGGTTTTTGACAGCAGACCATTGTCACTCTTACCATAATGTAACAGAAATCCTGAAGTTGCGGTTTGTAATTCACAGCTCTGTTGCAGGGTGTTCTATGGGCCCTGTTCCTTGGAACTTCGTTGACATGGTGAGAAATTCACCTTTTCTGCATTTCCTTCTTCTCTCTTCAAAATCCAATAATATGTTGCACCTTGTTCATTCAGGTATAATTAGGTTTCTAGGGGCAATCAGAGTGAAAGCTATTGTTGAACAATAGATCTAACTCTGAAAAAATAATTTTATACTAATGGAGCGTTATTAAGATTATTTTCAACTTTCTTTTCAAATAGTTTTGATTATAAAATAATTTTTCATGATCTTTCAACTTTTATTTTCACCCCATGTCCATATCCCAATTTTTATTTTGAAAATGTGATTTAATGTTAGTGCATTTCATTTTCTTGTCAGTTGTGTGTGAAAATTCTTTAATATGATTGGCTGCTCAGACGCTTTGATGACTGCAGCTCTGTGTCGTGACTCCCAGTGGAGAGTGTTAGCAAAGCTTTCTTCGAGGTCACTGACAAGTGCCCATGCTTCAGTGCTGACTGCAAAATTCAGGCCAGTGTGTCAAAACAGAATGGTCAGATACTGATTGGTTTCTGTACTACTATTGGCCTCACAGTCAAGCCAGATCCCACTTTCACCCAAAATTCATCATTGGGCTGCAATTGGAATCATAAGTCCTAACATATTATTTTTTCCCCTTGTCCTTGTTAACCAAGGGCACTGAGATAGATTGTACTGCAGGTATCATGATGCTGGCCAGGATCTACCTAATTCAAAGTTGATACATTTGGTCTGGAATTCTGCCACCTCACCTATGGCTGGGATTCACTGGTCTTGTTGCAGTGAATACAGATTTGGCTGAGCGCCAAGTTCTTCAATCCTGCTGGTAGCAGTGGCGAGGGATACGACATTGGTAAATTCTGGCCTGGGTCTTTATTGGTTACTGCTACTTCTGTCTGCTGACTACTCGAGGGGCTTCAACCTGGGGAATGAGTAGCAGTGTAGGAGTGGTGAGATGTATGAATCACCTTGTGAAGTGATTTTTAATCGCTCCACCTTTGGCAGCTTTGACTCAGCCCAAAATTCCAGGATTTCCTCCCTGAACCTCTCCTCCTTTGATATACTACTTAAAACCTACTCCTTTGACTAAACTTTTGTTTCCTGTCCTAATAACTTTTTATGTGGCTCCGTGTAAGCTTCATTTGATAGTGCTCCTGTGAATCATCACGGGATATTTCATGATAATAAAGGTGCTATCATTTAATACACTCATCGTTGCATTCTGCTGCACTTTGGGGGAAAAAGTGCCTGTCTCCCCAAAGTGGTGATAACACTATAAGATATATAATAATACATCATCGGCATAAGCGGCTCATTAATTTCATTCCAACTTAATTCTCTGTTGAGAAGGTTTTAATCAAAATGCCGATAGAATAGCTAAGTCTGCAGATTTGAGTATGCAGCAAAATGCCCAGAGGAAACAGAGACTGGAAAAAGTGCTGTTAGTTATTGTCTAAAACTGTAGGAGGAATACACACATTTGGTTCAGATTTGATTTTATTGTAAGTAACTAATCGGTTATGAAATGATTGCTATAAGTTTTACTATCTTTACTCTTCACTAAGTGTTTGGTGACTTCCATTTCCTGCAAACCTTCTGTGAAACAGTAGCAAAGACAAATCCATTCACTGTGCAGCTAGAGGACAGGAAATCTGGGAGTGAGGTTTAAATATAGATTCATCCTGAAGGGAGGCAGCTGCTAAAATGGATGGGGATAGGGGTGGGCGGGTTGGGAAAGGAGGAGGAAGGGAATTCTGTTTTTCCTAGTGTGAACTTGTATGGCTGAAGGGGATTTCTGATTGTTGGGAAATAGAATATTTTCTCTCCACACACAAGTGAAATATTCCCAGAATTGGCTTGTAGAATTGTACACAAACATTTTTTTAGAAAAGGAATTCTTGTAAGATGGACATTACTGGCATTTATTGCCCTTGCCTCATTGCCCTTGCTGAGCCACCTTCTTGAACTGCTGCAGTCCGTGTGGTGAAGGTGCTGCTACAACCACTTTAAAAGACGTTTCCCCAAAGTCACTGGGAATTAACACGAATGCTTATGTGTGTGTGTGCGTCCTTGGACTGAAGAATTCAATTTAAAATATCCCATCAGCAAAGTCTTTTTACTTAAAAAGGAAAAAAAAAGAGTAGTTTATTTCAAACTATTACTCTCGAATTACTTAAGTAAAAATTAAGTTACTAACAAAAGATAAAACTACTATACACACAGATTAGTTACAGATGAAAATGAAAAGGACACTTATAAATGTGAATCAGGTTTAGTCTGTATTGTTCGATGCGGATCCTGTAGTTTTTGAAGTCCAAATTTGCTTTAACAGGTAAACTTGGTAGGTATAATCAGGTTTACAAGGAGGAGCGAAGGTTTCTTTCTTCCCTGTTTCCATATTCACGATTGCCCAGTCACTTGCAACAAATCACCAGCTGCTTCTGGATGTCTCTCCCTGGGCTGAAGCTCTTGTCTTCTTCTCTGAAGACATTTCAGGTTGGTCCTCTGTAGGTCTGCCTTTCTCCTGCTTTTTTCATTGTTTTTTGAAGGTAGGGCAAGATGGCCACGATCATCATGTCACCTGACCAACAATGTCGAGCCATTTTGCATATAGGGCAAAAAGCAATTCCATTGCAATTATCAGAAGTCTCTTTACCACCTGGAGTGATCAAGCAGTTCAATGGTGTTCCCATCTTATAGTGGCTTAACAGTTGCGTCTGGAGTAAAAGTTGATGAATTTATATTTAGTCTTTTGGAACACTCATTGAATTTTAAATATATAAGCCTGAGGAATGCAGTCTTGTTTCCTAGGGAGTTAAGAGAAAAATTTACAATTTACAATTCTACCTGGTAGCCGGGAGGCGTTTTGATAACAATCTTGAAATGTGACCTTTCAGATCAGTTTTTCTAAAATAAATAGTAAAATCATAACCACTCATCTAATCGAAGGAATGACAGTTTATGTCCAAGTTGAAATGTGACTTGGAGTCAGGTTTAGAAATTTCCATGTATCTTGTTCTTCAAGGTCGTACATATCACAAGACAATCACTGCCTTAATTTGCACTAAACTCCAGCACAGAAGAGTTCAATTGGACTCTTTTTGTGAGTTCATTATGTCCGGGGCCGAAATACCCACAACAGTTGTACTAAGAATTGCATTGCATGAGTAGAATCTGTCATATTTTGAGCTTCCATTTAACAGAAAAAAACCCCTGATATTCCCAAATAATTTTGTGCTATTTAATAAGGTTTCAACCATAGCTCAATGGTAGCACTCTTTCCTCTGAATCAAAATGCACGGCCTAACCTAAATCAAAACTGCAAAACTTATTAGTAACAGCAATCTTCAGTGCAAGAACATTAATAAAAAGATGAGTCAAATTTGGTATGTGACCCTAAGAGCTCAGTAGAACGCACTTGTGCACTTAAAGAAGATTTTAAAAAATCTTAAGCACTTTTTGTGATAGGGCAGAGAGTGAAATGTATAACTGAATACACTGTTGTTGTTCTGAGGCTAGAAATCTTTACAGTAGTATTTTTTCAGTGTGTTCTTAAAAATATATTTATAGTTTTAATTCCCTTAATTCAGCCTTATTCGGCTCAGAGAATTTTTCATCTCAGCCGCAACTTTCTGCAGTGCTGCCCTATATTTAACACATGAGAGGGTGTCAGTTGAGATAGACATACAAACACAAGGGAGCAGGAAAGGATTTATAGACTTTTGTGCACTAATGACATTGGATCTGAAATTGGGACACCGAAACTCACAGTAGATTGTCAATCTGCTCTAGCCATTTTTTTGAGGTCACTCAAAATAGTAGCTCCTGTTCCATCTCAGTGGCAAGTGGAAGCTTGTGTAATTGAGATGGTAGACGTCCTACCAGGGCAGTTAATATTGATGTTTATCTCTAACAGATATAGCACCTGGTGTTTTTGGGGTGATAAAAAGATAGAGCATAAGCTGGAAAGAAAGCAGGCTGAAATAGTAGAGTTTAAGGTCAATACAGCAAGGTCACATGACTGGAACAGTTTTTAAACTGCTATTCAACTAAATATTTACCACAATACTGTTGTACCTATTAATATCTGATCAACAGCGCCCTTGGACCTCCTATTATTTTTGCCCCTCATCACGGTTGATTCCCCCTTTTGGTCACACATCTTCACTTTCTCAAATAAAAGGGCCTCGAATTTTACTCCCAAGTCAGGTACATAGAGAATTCCGTGAACCCAACTTTTAAAAATAGCTGCCCAAGCATCCAATTTTTGGTCTGGGGGTGTATTCTAGTATAGAATTGGGTTAGGCAAATTTGGAAGCTGTGAAAGGTCAGAGAAGGACCTAAAGTTTTTAAAACTTATTTATTAGTCACAAGTAAGGCTTACATTAACGCTGCAGTTAAGTTACTGTGAAATTCCCCTCGGCACTGGTGCTGATTAGGCAACTCAGGTGCAGATTAAGAGTGGGCCTTAGAAAGATAATCTGAGAGGTAGGTCATAGAATCATAGAATTCCTACAGTGCAAAAGGAGGCTATTCAGCGCATCAAGCCGGCACCGACCACAATTCCACCCAGCCCCTAACCCCTTAACTCCATGTATTTATCCTGCTAATCCCTCCCGACACTAAGGGGCAATTTAACATGGCAAATGCACCTTACATCTCTGGCCTGTGGGAGGAAACCGGAACACCCAGAGGAAACCCATGTAAACATGGGAAGAACATGCAAACTCCACATAGACAGTCACATGAGGCTGGAATTAAACACGGGTCCCTGGCACTGTGAAGCAGCAGTGCTAACCATTGTGCCATCATGCTGCCTGTTTCCAAATTCCCAGCATCCCCAAACCTTCATCACCCTTATCCTGATTTACAGGCCCCTGTGTTGCCTTGCTGTCTGGGGAATCTCCTCCAGCGTGGTCACCTGGCTTACTGCCCTCCTGTACCTTTCAGTACCGGTGATGGGCAATATCAGTGATCGGTCACTTTGCCAATTTGTAATTGAATGTATTCCTGAAAGTTTCATCACATACCTTGTCCCTGTATTCCAGCCATTATGTTGTGGGTATGCCAGCGTTGGACTGGCGTAAACACAGTAAAAAGTCTGACAACACCAGGTTTTAGTCCAACCTATTTATTTGATAATATACTCACAAGCTTATGCTCTGTCTGAGGCCAGAACTCTCCATTCACCTGACGAAGGGGCTAACCCTGAAAGCTTGTGAGTATATTATCAAATAAATAGGTTGGACTAAAACCTGGTGTTGTCAGACTTTTTACTGTGTTCCAGCTATTAGTCAGCCAACACATCCAACTTTGTGATTCCCTGCCTTCCTACATTGATAATTGTCCTTTAAGGACACTTATGTCAGACTCCTATTTATTGACTACAGCTCAGCCTTCAATACCATTATCCCAAGAAAACACATCTCCAAACTCTATGGTCTAGGGCACAGTTCACCACTCAGCGACTAGATCCTAGACTTCCTAACCAACAGATCGCAGTCAGTAAGAATAGGCAACGGCACCTCCTTCACAATTATCCTCAACACCAGTGCCTTCAGCCCCTTGCATGGTGCTTATACACTTTTGACTGTATGGCCAAATTCCACTTCAACTCAATTTTCAAGTTTGCTGAGGACACCACCATAGTGGGTCGCATCTTAAACAATGACGAGACGGGATACAGGAAAGAGATAGAGAATCTGGTGAAATGGTGCAACAGCAATAATCTCTCAGTTGTTAGCTGATCTTGGAATGGTTGGCCCAACATGGGATTTTCTTATGGGAAGAATTGTCGTTTGTTATTGCCTATTTAAATGTACATCTGAAAGTATGGAGTGGATTCTCAAGGCACATTCAAGGTGATGGTTTCATGTTGCCACCATTATCTGGTTCAGATATTATACACTCGTGTTGTTAGCTGTCAAGACTCATCAGGTGGAGGAATGAAAAACTCTGCCATGCTCATTATCCCATCCACATTTCCTGTTGGCACCAATCTATAAGGATACATCCACACTGTTGACCCTTGACACCCAGCTGCACACTGTCTCGGCATAACAGTGTGACTAAGAAGAAGTAAACCCATAGTCCTGTTAGTGATCAGGGATCACAGCATGCTACCTTGGAATCACAGCCCTGAGTTTTGCAGCTCATTGAGGAGGGAGAAGGTACATGAGCTCTTCAACATTCTTATTCCCTTCCACCTTCTCAGCCATTCACACAGAGCCTGTGTGGCCAAATTCCCCTCTAACTCAATTTTCAAGTTTGTTGATGACAGCACATAGTGGGTCGGATCTCAAACAATGATGAGACGGAATAGATCATAAGACCATTTGACATAGGAGCAGAATTAGGCCACTCGGCCTATCGGGTCTTCTCCTTCAATCATGGCTGATGTTTTTTCTTATCCCCGTTCTTCTGCCTTTTCCCCATAACCTATGACCCCCTTATTCATCAAGAACCTATCTATCTCTGTCTTATAGAAACTCAATGACCTGGCCTCCACAGCCTTCTGCGGCAAAGAGTTCCACAGATTCACGGTCTCTGGCTGAAGAAATGCTTCATCTCTGTTTTAGAGGATCGTCCCTTTAGCCTGAGATTGTGCCCTCTGGTTCTTGTTTTTCCTACTAGTGGATGTCCGCTCTGTCCAGGTCTTGCAGTATCCAGTAAGTTTCAATAAGATTCCCTCTCATCCTTCTAAACTCCAACAAGTACAGAGTCCTCAACTGTTCTCATACAACAAGCTCTTCATTCTTGTGAACAGGAAAGAGATAAAGAAACTGTGGGGAGAATTATGAAGGCGATGACAATAATCTCGTCCTCAATTTCAATAAAACGAAGCAGATATTCATTGATTTCAGGAAGTGTAATGGAGAACGTGCCCCTGTATACCTCAATGGGGAAGAAGTAGAAATGGTTGACAGCTTCAAGTTTTTAGGCGTTCAGATCACCAACAACCTGTCCTGGTCCCCCCATGTCGACACTATAGTTAAAAAAGCTCACCAATGCCTCAACTTTCTCAGAACACTAAGGAAATTTGGCATGCCCACTACAACTCCCACTAATGTTTATAGATGCATCATAGAAAGCATTCTTTATGGTTGTATCACAGCTTGGTATGGTTCCCGTTCTATCCAAGACTGCAAAAAAATTACAAAGGGTTGGTAACAAAGCCCAGTCCATCACTCAAACCAGCCTTCCACCGGTTGACATTGTCTACCCTTCCCGCTGCCTCAGAAAAGCAGCCAGTATAATTAAGGAACAAAAGAAAAAATACTGGAAAAATCTCAGCAGGTGTGGCAGCATCTGTAAGGAGAGAAAAGACTGACGTTTCAAGTCCAGATGATCCTTTGTCAAAGCTTTGACAAAGAGAAAAGAGCTGATGTTTCGAGTCCAGATGACTCTTTGTCAAAGCTTTGACAAAAGGTCATCTGGACTCAAAACGTCAGCTCTTTTCTGGCCTTACAGATGCTGCCAAACTGAGATTTTCCAGCATTTTCTCTTTTGGTTTCAGATTTGCTTTCATCCAGCATATTTAAGGACCTCTCACATCCTGGACATTCTCTCTTCCATCTTCTTTCGTCAGGAAGAAGATACAAAAGACTGAGGACAAATACCAACTGATTCAAGCCCTGCTGCCGTCAGACTTTAGAACAGATCTACTTTGCATTAAGTTGATCTTTCTCTACACCTTAACTATGACTGTAACGCTACATTCTGCACTCTCTCCTCTATGAGCAGTATGCTCTGTCTGTAGGGTGTGTAAGAAACAAAACTTTCCACTGTATACCCAATACACGTGACAATACTAAATTAAATCAAATCAAATTTGCTGCACACGTCATGTGACCATGGCTACCCACCAAGAAATGCAAAGGCTGCAATCGGTACCTGCATGATGAGGCAGGCCACAAAACTCCACATTATCGAGTTTGACAGAAATGTGAGCAGCCTCTTATGAGACAATATGGTGGGGAGGTGGAGGAATTATGAAGGCAGTTCTTACCAGGAATAATGTGGTCCATCTCGACATGCTGTCAACAGAAGCAATGTTGTTAGCTGACTTGTGATGCATTGGAGAGCTTTTTCCTTCTCTGATTTATCAGGTAAGATTCCAGTATTCAAAGGCTCAAGCACTAAGCTGCTCCTTTCATCTTTCATTGCCCATCCAAGCTTGACTTTAAGGGAACCTCAGTGATCAGACTCCACAAACAGATGCTGGGCAGCAAGTGAATGTCAAGCACGAGTGCTGAATGCAAAACATTCATCTGCATTGTAGTGTTTTATAGTTTGAGAGGCCATGTATCATGCAGGTAATATTGGTCATTCTTTTATCCACTACCGTGGCTGCATTTGCGTTCCAGGGTCTCAGGATATATTATGTGTGGTAAGCAGAGCTCTATGGAAGCCAGGAATGTTGCATGTGACACTCAGAACAGAAACTTTGATTATGGACAATCTAGCCAGTGACAGTTACTGCCATTCATATAAGGGGGCCAGTTGGTGAATGACTTATTGCCGTGTGTGTTGCAACAAGATGAGGCCTATGGTTGTGATAGGGCTCATCTTGTTGAAGATTTCAGCCATATGAATATGACTGAGTCCAACTCATTGATGTTAATTGTCTCTCTTATAAGGAATAGCTCGACCCTCGAGCTATTGTGAAGTTGATGTACAAAGTTATTTAAGTTAATGTACAAAGTCATTTAAGTGTAAGTAAAAGATAAAGTTGCTATAATCCTAGGTGACCACAGGCTGCTCTCTCCCTTTAGGGGGAAAGTTGACTGGTAGTGATTTAACCGGAGGGTCACCACACCTCAGGTAAGGAGCAAGGTTGAGAAGCATGAATAGCCTCAGCTGTTGACATTGCTCTGCATTACAAACCAGCCGTCCAGCTAACTGAGCTAACAACTCCCCTGCCACTTAGGTGGAAGGATGTCACCAGGAACTGGCTACTGGAATTGTGATATTAGAGGACCTAAAGCTATTTTGAAAAATTCCCTATTAAAACTATTCCTGTTCAATCCACTCAAACAATCAGAAGTCATTTGATATCACGTGTTCTAATCTGGAATGAGTTTGATCACAGATCAGCAATGTTTTACCATCTTTGACATCAAATGGCAAAACCTACTCGAACAATGAACTTGACAAACGGCGTTGAAAGCTACGAGGAAATTAATTAGTTCAATAATATCTGAATATATTCAGTATTTTCCTTTACACCATAAAATCTTTCCAGTATACAGTACATGTTTGAAAACACCCTCCCAGATATGCATCAGTTCTTCATTCATTTTAACCTCAGGATCTGTACTTCCCACCACCTGCACCCACCTCCCTGCAAGTCTTAGGGTCTAAACTTTCTAACCCCAGCCCCCCACCCTAGTCTAAGGGTCTAAACCATCACGTTGCTCAGTCTCGAGATTCAAACTAGCCCCAACTCAGTCTTAGGTCAAAAGTAGTTTTCTTTAGTCTCAGGATCTAAACTGTCCCTCTCTCCTTCTAGTCTCCAAACTCTCTCCTTTCACCTCTGGTCTCCAAATTCTTTCCTATCTCTTCCTTTCTCCAGTCTCCAAATTCTCTGCCCCGCTCTCCATCTCCAAACTCTCTACCTCCTGTCTCCCTCCAGTCTCCAAACTCTCTCTGGCCCCATCTTCACCAAACTCAAGGCCCTGTCAAACCAGAGGACCTGGACCATTCCCAACATCGCCGCTCCTCAACACACACTCATGATTCTCCCGAGTACTCACCTTGTTGCTGATGCCATTGCTGCTGCAAGCTTTGAGTGGGGGGAGGAGGGGGAGAGAGCAAGGAGAGAGAGAGAAAAAAATTACAGAGGTGGGGGGAGAGAAAGAAATGGAGAGGTGGGAGGGGAAGAGATAGAGGGATGAGAGAGAGAGTGGGGGAAGAGGGATAGAGAGGGAGAGATAGAGTTTGTTTGGGTAAGGAAAAAGAGAAGTGGGTATGAGGTGAACGAGGGAGAGACAGGTAGGGGAGAAAAGGGAATGGGGAGGGGGGTGGGAGAAGAAGGAAGAGGAGAGAGCGAGGGGATGGGAGAAATGGGAGGGGGAGAAGAAGGAGAAGGTGCACCAGGGTGAACAAAGAGAGAATAGAAGAAGAGATGATGGAGGACAGACAGTGGGGAGGATGGGGAAGAGAGAGGATTAGGGGTAGAGTGTCATGGGTCAAGGATGTCTCTGAGTGGTTGCAGGACATTCTTAAGCAGCCAGAGGTCGCTGTATATATTGGTACCAACGACATAGGTAGGAAAAGAGGTGAGGTCCTGAAGTGTTATATAGAGAGTTAGGCAGAAGGCTAAAGCGTGAGTCATTTCTGGACTACTACTGGTCCCATGTGCTAATGAGAGTAGGAGTAGGAGGATTAGGCAGTTGAATACGTGGCTTGACAGCTGGTGCAGGGGGCAGGGATTTAGATTTTTGGATCATTGGGATCTCTTCAGGGGAAGGGATGACCTGTTCAAGAGGGATAGGTTACACCTGAACTGGAGGGGGACTAATATGCTGGTGGGGAGATTTGCTAGAGCCACTCATGGAGTGTTTAATCTAGTTTGGCGGGGGGGTGGGACCCAAAGCAGTAGGGAGACAGAAGAGAGAGTTGAAGACAGCACAGAAGTTAAAGAGAGCACATTAAGAAGTAAAGGCAGTGTGAGTAATCCTAGTATCAGAAGATCAGGGAAAAGCAGAGCACAGAGCAAGGAAAGTCAAGATTAAATTGCATTTATTTTGATGCAAGAAGCTTGACAGGCAAGGCGTATGAACTCAGGGCATGGATGATATATGGGACTGGGATATCGTAGCAATTCCTGAAACATAAGAACATGAGAAATAGGAGCAGGAGTAGACCATCTAGCCCCTCAAGCCTGCCCCGCCATTCAGTAAGATCATGGCTGATCTGAAGTATCTCAGTTCCACTTTCCCGCTTTCTCCCCATAACCCTTAATCCCCTTGCCTACCAAAAACCTATCTACCCGTGTCTTAAATATATTTAGCAAGGTAGCCTCCACCACTTCAATGGGCAGAGAATTCCAGAGGTTCACCACTCTTTGAGTGAAGAAGTTCCTCCTCAACTCTGTTCTAAACTGCCCCCCGCCCCCCCATCTTGAGGCTGTGCCCTCTAGTCCTGCTGTCCTTTCTGAGTGGGAAGAATCTCTCTACCTCTACCCTCTCCATCCCCTTAGAACAAAGAGCAAAAAACAGCCCGGGAAACAGGCCCTTTGGCCCAACGAGCCTGCACCGCCATCTTAACACCACCAACCCCCCCCCTCCACCCATGACCCTTATCTAATGTTTTATGGCCATCCACATTGAGGGAAACTAATTTAGGGACAATTTATTACTGCCAATCAGCCTAATAGCACATCTTTGGGGTGTGGGAGGAAACCGGAGCACCCAGAGAAAACCCACGCAAGCACGGGGAGAATGCGCAAACTCCCACAGACACCGGCCCAAATCCATGTGTCTGCACAGCAAACAGTGATAGTCACTGAGCTGTTGTCTTGCCCAGTATCTGGTCCAGTTTAAGCACGCACTAACGACATGAAGCACTAGGCCAATCTCGAACAACCAAGAGCAGCCCAAGTACAACCCATCGCGCGTATGCCCCTTGTTGGACACAGGGCGGACCGACTTAAAACCTGTGAATGAAAAAGAGGAAAAAAAAATTATTATCGTACCATATCCATTTACCTTACCAGGGACTTCCAATGCTAATGACCCTTATTTAAAACAATCTCCTATATCCACCCATCTCCAACCCACTTAAGTGCCTGCCTAAGTTACTCTTAAACAACTCTAGCGTGTTTGTCTCTACCACCTTACTTGGCAGAGCATTCCATACCCCCACTACCCTCTGTGTGAAAAACCTCCCTCTAATATCTGTGTTGTACCTCTCCCCCCTCACCTTAAGCCCATGGCCCCTTGTCCTGTGTGTCTCTATCATAGGAAATAGCTTACCTCTGTTTACTCTATCTATACCCTTCATAATCTTATATACCTCTATTAGATTCCCCCCTCAGTCGCCGTCTTTCAAGGGAAAAGAGCCCCAAGTTATTCAATCTTTCCTCATACCCCAGTCCTTCCATACCAGGCAACATCCTGGTAAACCTCCTCTGCACTCTCTCCAGAGTCTCCACATCCTTCCGGTAGTAAGGCGACCAGAACTGGACGCAGTACTCTAAATGCGGCCTAACCAACGTTCTATACAACTGCAACATTAGACTCCAGCTCTTATATTCTATACCCCTTCCTATAAAGGCTAACATACCACAGGCTTTCTTCACCACACTCTCCACTTGCACTGCCACCTTCAAAGACTTGTGCACTTGCACCCCCAGGTCTCGCTGCAATTCTATACTCCTTATGGGCTTACCCTTTATCATATAACTCCCCCCTACATTATTCTGGCCAAAATGTATCACCTCACATTTATCCGGATTAAACTCCATTTGCCATGTATCTGCCCAATATACCAGCCTTTCAATATCCCGTTGTATTGCCAGACGCTGCTCCTCATTGCCCGCCAATCCAGCCATCTTGGTGTCATCAGCAAATTTGCTGATCACACCACCTACTCCCTCTTCCAAATCATTTATATACACTACAAAGAGAAGAGGTCCCAGTACTGAGCCCTGCGGCACACCAGTAGTGACAGACCTCCAGCTAGAAAAGGATGCCTCCACTACTACTCTCTGACTCCTCTTTGCAAGCCAGTTCTCTACCCATCTAGATATCTGGCCACATATCCCATTAGGTTTAATCTTCTCTACCAACCTACCATGAGGGACTTTGTCAAACGCCTTACTGACATTATCTTATACGTCTCTATAAGATCCCCCCTCATCCTTCTAAACTCCAACGAGTACAAGCCCAGTCTATTCAGCCTCTTTTCATAGTTCAACCCCCTCAACTCCGGTATCAGCCTAGTGAACCTCTTCTGCACTCCCTCCAAGGCCAAAATATCCTTGCGCAAGTACGGCGACCAAAACTGCACACAGTACTCCAGCTGCAGCCTCACCAGTGCCTTGTACAGTTGCAGCAAGACCTCCTTGCTTTTATATTCAATCTCCCTCGCTATGAAGGCTAGCATCCCATTTGCCTTTCTGATCACCTGCTGCACCTGTAGGCTGGGTTTTTGCGACTCATGCACAAGGACCCCCAGGTCCCTCTGCACCATAGCATGCTGCAGCTTTTCGCCCTTTAAATAGTAATCCCTCCTACTATTATTCCTGCCAAAGTGGATAACCTCACACTTGCTAACATTGTACTCCATCTGCCAGGTCCTCACCCACTCGCTTAGCCTATCTAGATCCCTCTGCAGACTTTCCACACCCTCCGCACAATTTGCTTTTCCACTTGTCTTTATGTCATCAGCAAATTTCGACACCCTACACTCAGCCCCCTCCTCCAGATCATCTATATAAATGGTAAATAGCTGAGGCCCCAGCACCGATCCCTGGGGCACTCCACTAGTCACCAACCGCCAATCCGAATAGCGCCCATTGATACCTACTCTCTGCCTCCTATTAGACAGCCAATCCTCTATCCATGCTAACACCTTACCCCCAACTCCATGCCCCCTAACCTTCTGTAGCAACCTTTTGTGCGGCACCTTATCAAACGCCTCCTGAAAATCGAGAAACACCACATCCACCGGTTCCCCTCCGTCCACCGCACTGGTCACATCCTCATAGAATTCCAATAAATTCGTCAGACACGACTTCTCCTTAACGAATCTGTGCTGCGTCTGCTCTATCAAACAATTCTTCTCAAGGTGCCTCGCTGTTTCTTCTTTGATGACGGATTCAAGCGTTTTTCCTACAACATACGTTAAACTAACCGGCCTATAATTCCCTGCCTTTTGCCTGCTACCCTTTTTAAACAGCAGGGTAACATTGGCCATTTTCCAATCTTCCAGCATTTCCCCGGAATCCAGCGAGGTTTGGAAAATAATCACCAAGGCATCCACTATCATCTCTGCCATTTCCTTCAGGACCCTGGGATGCATTCCACCCGGTCCTGGGGACTTGTCCACCATCAGTCCTGCTAGTCGATTGAGCACTACCTGTCTAGTGACAGTGATCGTATTCAGGCCCTCAACTCCTACCATCCTTCTATCTTTAATACCCGGCAAACTATTTGCGTCATGGCTAAGGCAGGGACAGGACTAGCAGTTCTAGGGTACAGATGACATAGGAAAGATATAACAGGAGGTAGGAGAGGAGGGGCAGTTACACTTTTGATTAGGAAAAACATCACAGCAGTACTGAGAGGGAATATATCTGAGGGTTCGACCACTGAGTCTATATGGGTAGAACTGAGAAATAAGAAGGGGGAAATCACTTTGATAGGTTGTCCTATAGGCACCCCAGTAGTCAGCAGGAAATTGAGTAGCAACTTTGTAAAGAGATTACAGGTAGCTCCCAAGAAAAATAGAGTGGTAATAGTGGGGGTTTTAACTTTCCCAACATTGACTGGGACAGCCATAGTATTAGAAAAGTTTGTTGAGTGTGTTCAGAAGGAATTTCTCATTCACTATGTGGATGGCCTGACTAGAGAGGGGGCAAAACTTGATCTCCTTTTGGGAAATAAGGAAGGACAGATGACAAAAGTCTTAGTGAGGCATCACTTTGGGACTGGTGACCATAATTCCATTAGTTTTAAGAAGCTATGGAGAATGAGAGGTCTGGTCCAAAAGTTAAAATTCTAAGTTGGAGCAAGACCAAATTTGATGGTATCAGGCAGGAACTTTCAAAAGTTAATTGGTGGAGTCTGTGGAAAGGCAAAGGGACATCTGGTAAATGGGAGGCTTTCAAAAGTGTGTTAACCAGGGTTTGGGTTAAGCACATTCCTCTTAGAGTGAAGGGCAAGGCTGATAGAAATAGGGAACCCTGGTGACTTGGGATCTTGAGGCCCTTGCCAAGAAGAAGAAGGAGGCACATGACATGCATAGGCAGCTGGGATCAAGTGAATCCCTTGAAGACTATAGGGGGTGTAGGAGTAGGGTTAAGAGAGAAATCGGGGGGGCAGAAAGGGGACGCAAGATTGTTTTGGTAGATAAGGCAAAGGAGAATCCAAAGAGCTTCTACAAATACAAAAAGGCCAAAAGAGTAACTAGGGAGAAAGTAGTGCTCTTAAGGATCAAAGAGGTCATCTATATGCGGATCCACAAGAGTTGGGTGAGATCCTAAATGAATATTTCTCAACAGTATTTACTGTTAAGAAAAGCATGGATGTTAGGGAACGTGGGGACATAAATAGTGATGTCTTGGGGAGTGTACATATTATAGAAAAAGACGTGCTAGAAGTCTTAAAGCGTGTCAAGGTAGATAAATCCCCGGGACCTGATGAGGTGAATCCCAGGACATTGTAGGAGGCTAAGGAGAAAATTGTGGGTCCCCTAGCAGAGATATTTGAATCATTGATGGTCACAGGTGAATTGCCTGAAGATTGGAGGGTGGCAAATGTAGCGCCTTTGTTTGAAAAGGGCTGCAGGGGGAAGCATGGGAACTACAGACCGATGAGCTTCATATCTGTGGTGGGTAAGCTATTGGAAGATATTTTGAGAGACAGGATCTACAGGTATTTAGAGACACACGGACTGATTAGGGACAGTCAGCATGGCTTGGTGAGTGGAAATCCATGTCTCACAAATATGATTGAGTTTTGTGAAGGGGTAACCAAGAAGGTAAATGAGGGCAGTGCAGTTAATGTTACCTACATGGACCTTAGCAAGGCCTTTAACAAGGTACCACATGGTAGGTTGTTGCATAAGGTTAAATCTCACAGGATCCAGGGTGAGGTAGCAAAATGGATAAAAAAGTGGCTTGATGACAGATGTCAGAGAGTGTTTGTAGAGGGCTGTTTTTCAAACTGGAGACCTGTGACCAATGGTGTGCCTCAGGGATCGATGCTGGGTTCACTGTTATTTATCATTTATATTAATGCTTTGGGTAATAATATAGGAGGCATGGTTAGTAAGTTCGCAGATGACACTAAGATTGGTGGCAGGGTGGACAGTGAAGAAGGTTATCCCCAGTTGCAATGGGATCTTAGTCAATTGGGCCAGTGGGCTGACGAATGGCAGATGGAGTTTAATTTATATAAATGCGAGGTGATGCGTTTTGGTAGATTGAACCAGGGCAGGACTTACTCAGTTAATGGTAGGGCATTGGGGAGAATTACAGAACAAAGAGATCTAGGGGTACATGTTCATAGCTCCTTGAGAGTGGAGTCACAGGTGGATAGAGTGGTGAAAAAGGCATTCAGCATGCTTGGTTTCATCGGTCAGAACATTGAATACAGGAGTTCGGATGTCATGTTGAAGTTGTACAAGACATTGGTACGGCCACATTTGGAATTCTGTCTGCAATTCTGATCACTCTATTATAGAAAGGATATTATTAAACTAGAAAGAGTGCAGAAAAGATTTACTAGGATGCCACTAGGACTTGATGATTTGAGTTATAAGGAGAGGCTGGATAAACAGGGACTTTTTTCTCTGGAGCGTAGGAGACTGAGGGGCGATCTTGTAGAGGTCTATAAAATAATGAGGGGCATAGATCAGATAGATAGTCAATATCTTTTCCCAAAGGTAGAGGTGTCTAAAACTTGAGGGCGTAGGTTTAAGATGAGAGAGGAGAGATACGAAAGGGGCCAGAGGGGCAATTTTTTCACCCAGAGAGTGGTGAGTATCTGGAAAAAGCTGCCAGAGGTAGTAGTAGAGGCGGGTACAATTTTGTCTTTTAAAAAGTGTTCAGACAATGATATGGGTAAGATGGGTATAGAGGGATATGGGCCAAATGCAGGCAATTGGGACCAACTTAGGGGTTTAAAAATAAAGGGCAGCATGGACAAGTTGGGCCACAGGGCCTGTTTCCATGCTGTAAACCTCTATGATTCTATGACTCTAGGAATGCAGTGGCACAATGAAAAAGAGAGGTGAGGGAATGGGGGGAAAAAACTGCTGCAGTCTGAGGGGGTGGAGGTAATGAGAGGTTTGGAAGCATAAGAAAATTGGTCCCAGTTGTGGGGTGGAAGAAGGGGCTGTGACGTATGGAGGATGGTGGAGAAGAAAACTGCTCCAGGACGTCGTCGGAGAGGAAACTGCAGCAACCTGGGTGGTGAATGAGCCAAAGTATAAAAGCTTGAATATACCCCGTCCGCAGCTGTTTTAGCCATCTATCACCATACCCTGCTAATCTAATTACCTGTTACACTTTCCCTGCTAAATCACTTTACTAGTCAGAGTTACCCTGAGAGCAAAGATAACCTCTAATTTCTTTTCTGTTACCTTTCATCCTTCTACCCTGCCTTCTTCACCCTCCCCTTTAAACAAGTACAAGAAGCTCACAGACTCCTTCTGTTCATAAAATTGAGACTATCTATTGAGCTGATTCTGCTGCTTCATTCCCCTTGCTCAACAAACCACACTTCGCCAGGCTCCTAGGACAGCACCCACAACTTTCTCTGTTTTCTGTTCTAAGTTCCCTCATGATCTTCCTGAGCTCAATTTATCCTAGCAGCAGGAGAAGGTATTGCTGGAGAATAGCTGTTGCCAAGGGCACACTGTGTCCCAAATAGGAAGCCTTGACCCTGGCCCCACAGGGGAATGAGATCCACCAGCTGGCCTGCCCATGAAATGGAGCCTACACCTGACACTGATAAAATCCCAGCGATGGCATGAAGCAGTTCTTAAATAGCCACTAAATTGACTCAATTAGCCTGTGTACAGGAAGGCTGGTCCACAATTTCACTACCGCTTGTAATATGCCATGGTGATGGCAAGGTGAAGGGCATTTCATTTTACGGCCTCCCTGTCTCCCACACTGTCCCTAAAAGGCAGGTAAAAATATAACACACGGTCTATCCTGGTGAACAAAAAGTTCTTCGTGCCAGTTTCACAGCTACTCACACATGGTAATACAGCACTGGGTGTTGCTGGGTAGTACAGTTGTTGGAACTGCTACCTTTGCATGTCCTCCCCATGTCAGCATGGGTTTCCAGTGGGTGCTCTGGTTTCCTCCTACAGTCCAAAGATGTGCAGTTTAGGTACATTGGCCATACTAAATTGCCCCTCAGTGTCCCAAGATCATTGGTTAGGGGGATTAGCAAGGTAAGTACATGGGTTATGGGAATAGGGCCTGGGTGGGATGCTCTGTCAGAGAGTCAGTGTAGATTCACTGGACCAAATGGCTTTCTTCTGCACTGTTGGAATTCTACAATTGGATGAAACCGATTTATTTGATTTACATTTATTGCCTTAATAGTTGCTCAAACTTTGTGAACCTGAATGTTTGGAAAGGGCCGTGTTTAATGTCATTACCTCAGATCTTGTAGGGGACTCCAAAACAAGGGACCACAAGTATAAGATAGTCACTATTAAATCCAGTAAGTACCCAATGGGAAAAAGTCCAGTATTCATATTTCCCCCTTAATACTGCGTTTTCCTTCTAAATCAGGAGGTACTTCTACACATATATTGGTGAATATGTGGAATTTGCTATCATAGGGAGTGATTGAGATGAATAGTATAAATGCAGTTGAAGGGAAGCTAAATAATTACATGAAGGAACAGATACAGAAGGTTATGTTGAGATGAAGTAAAGTGAAAGGACACAAACACCAGCATGAATCATAAGGGCCAAATGGTCTGCTTCTGTTCTGTTAATTTGGTATAATATCTGTTTGCAAAAGTAGTTTGCATAGACAGAAATTAAGCTTGGACGTGTGTGTATGTTTATACAGTTCCTGTAGACTACAAGTGTGATATGCAGAAATGAAAACTTGGGCAGATATGTTTATACTCCTGGCTAGTCTTTCTGATTTCCCTAATGATAATTCGATCTATGAAAAACGGCTTAACAGTGCCACTTCCGTTTCCTTTCAAGATATGACACCTTATTCAATAGCTCAATGTGTTATTATTCTACTAAGTATCAAAATACAAATGCTGCTGCATGAAATCACTTTGATATTTTAAAACCCTTCCATCATTCTCAGAGATGTATGTCATTGAAATTACAGCGGATCTTATTGAAACTGTGCTATGCTGTTAGAGGTTGTAATTTAAATCTTGTCAGAAGTCCATTGTATGTGACCAGGCTCTTGATTCTTTAATACTTGCAATTGAAAGAAGTCTACTGTTCCTTAACTTCAAATGGGATAACTTTTTGGCATTTGTTCCCATTAAAAAAGCAAATTTGATATGTAAAGAGAAATTGACATTTTGCAGGACTGTGGGGAAAGAGTGAAGACTAACTAGATAACTATGTCAAATATCTGGCCCAGGAATGATGGGCTGAATGGCCTCCTGTGCTGTATGATTTGGTGAGCAGCGAGCTTGTGTAAAAAAAAAATTAAATTCTGGAATTATAAAAATTGAAATAAAATAGTGACTGCCTCCTTTATAACTTTATAAGAATTCTCTACCTCAGAAAGCAGTGGAGTCTGGGTCGTGGAATATATTCAAGGATGAGTTAGACAGATTTTTTATGATCAAGGGGGTTATGGCGAGCAGCCAGATAAAGTGGAGTTAAGAAAACAAGCCTTCCTGAGGTCTTTTGGGGATGGGTAATGAATGTTGGTCTCACCAGAGACTCCCACATCTTGCCAATGAGTAAAAATAAAACCAAGATCTTATTGAATGGTGGAGTCGGTTCAAGGGGCCGAATGGCTTGCTCCTGCTGCTATTTCCATGATGATATATCACTGGGCAGTGACATAATGTAGAACATTCCTTTGCCATTACTGCCCAGGAACACTTTCTAGGATGTTAGGAGAGAGTGATGAGTGTTTTCACACATTTCAATACCTGCATGGTGTTTGGAGGTGAGCCTTGAATGTATTTAAATGTCTACTTAACTTCAAAGGTGGCTGCCTGCCAGACACTGATTATAATCAAAAGTAACATGACTCAGCAACGTTCACACCTTCAGAATTTATGGCTGTCCATGGAAGGGTGAAACCAGACAGGTCAAATCACCTTCCTCCGGTGACGTTCATGTGACAAACCTAACCTCTGGCCTCTACAGTTTACAGTCCTTGGTCGAACTTCCTTTCCTCCATTTAAGCAGTGGCCCTTTTTCATCTTGTTATTTTAATTTCAATTTTGCAATCTGTGCGTAAGGAGTGAATATACCCCCTCATGACGTGGAGGAAGGTGAGTGGACATTAATGGGGGAACCACACCTTCCTTCGGAAGTTGTCATTAGGGCATGTAAAAACATACAATCACTCAGACTTGAAGCTCTGGATTTTTTTTTCAAAAATATACTTTATTCAAGAACATTACAAACATTCCAAAATGGCCATCACACAAAGTACGATAATATTCAAGTTCTTTACATACATTAAATAACACTGAGATGCTCTAATGCAGCCAAGGAAACAACACAGATTTTACAATGGTACTTACAAATGGAGCAAAGGTTGTCAACATTGAACAAGTTTCACTCTGAGGTGCTTCAGTACAACTGAGATTGATGTAATGTTCACTGTATGCATTCAGCCTAAGGGGATTCTGCTCCCCTTAGTTCACTGTGGTTGAAAGGTCTTAGATAGTGACCTTCCGCATTGCACCTCTGTGGTAGCTGCCCCAAGCTTTAGAACATAGAACATTGAACACTACAGCACAAACAGGCCCTTCGGCCCACAAGTTGCGCCGATCACACCAATACCTACCAATCCATAGACCTATCTATAACCCCCAATCCCATTAAATCCCATATACTCATCCAGAAGTCTTTTAAAAGACCCCAGTGAGTTCGCCTCCACCACTACTGACGGCAGCCGATTCCATTCACTCACCACCCTCTGACTGAATGCTAAGTGCCCCAACACATAATCCTGGGCTTTGGAATGTGCCAGTTTGTAACACTTTGTCAGGGACAAGATGAAGACGTATCAGGCAAACCAAAGAGCACCTTTCATCGAGTTGATGATTCTCCAGCAACATCTGATGTTTGTGTCTGAGTTCATCCCTGGAAAAAGCCCCATAGAGCACAGTCCTGCGTGACGGAGATGCTAGGGATGAACATCAACAAAAACTGCCTCATCTCTCTCTCCAGACCTTCTTTGCAAAGGTACATTCCACAAGGAGGTGGACAGTGGTCTTCTCCCCACCACAGTCACCTTAAGGGCAACATGCAGATGGGATGAGATGCTGGGTGTATAGGAAGGGTCGGTCAGGGAGGGCTTTTCTCACCATTAACCAAGCTAGGTCTTGGAGCTTGTTTGAGAAAGTTCCGGTGAAACTCTGGATTTCAAATTGAAAATGTTTTCATTACATGCAGCTTTCCTTCTGATTCAGCTATAGCTTTGAAAGGGGTGCATTATTGCTCTGATGTACTTTTTAGGTGATTGTAATATCCATTAGCACAGTACACACAAAAGATTTTCAATAAAGACGGTTGCTCTTAGATTATGTTCTCAAACTGCTATGTGAAGGTTGTAATGACAAAAGGGCAAATAGTATTAAATGGGTATTTAAATGTCAGTTTGCAGCCTGCTTTAATTTAACAAAATCAGTGGTGACTCATTATTCATATAGAGCGTAGTACTATACACCCCTGCGTTTTTCCCTTTTCAAGTTTGTACTCAGTCTCTTTTTAAATATTATTTTAATTAGTCTGCTTCCACCCACTCAGACTGTACATTCCAAATCCTATTAGGGTGGCACAGTGGTTAACATTGCTGCCTCAGAGCACGAGGGACCCAGGTTCAATTCCGGTCTTGGGTGACTGTCGCTGTGGAGTCTGCACATTCTCCCCGTGCCTGCTCAGGTTTCCTCCAGGTGCTCAGTTTCTTCCCAGACTCCAAAGATGTGTGGGTTAGGTTAATTGGCCATGCTAAGTTGACCCTTAGGTTCTGATTTTACCAGCAAACCCACCCCGAAATTGGGGTAGGCGAGGCTCACAAAATAGCATTCTTTGTTGACTGCAGGCACCATGTTACAAGCCTCAGGCGGGCATGCCAGTAAAACTCCCACCTTAGCATCAGGGGGTTGAGAAAGGTAAAAAGGCGGGGATACGGAGACAGGGCCTGGGTGGGATTGTTGTTGGTACAGGCTCGATGGGCCAAATGGCTTCCTTTTGTATTAAGGGGTTATATGATTCTGTTATTAACTTGTGGCATAAAAGGATTTATCTTCATTTTCCCTTTGTTTCTTTTGTCAATTATTTGCATCTGTTACTTCAGGTTAATAATCCTTCTCCCTTTGGAAACCATTTCTGTTTATTTACTGTGCAAATTCTCATAATTTTGAGCACCTCCTGAACCTTCCCTGCTCTAAGAAGAACAAACCTTGCTTCTCCACGAGTTGAAATCCTTCATCAAAAGTGGCACAGTTATTAGCACTGCTGCCTCACAGCGCGAGAGACCTTGGCTCAATTCTGGCCTCAGGCACCTGTCTGTGTGGATTTTGCACATTCACCTGTGTCTGCATGGGTTCCCTCTGGCTACTCTGGTTTTCTCCCATAGTCCAAAGATGTGTGAGTTAGTTGGATTGGCCATGCTAAATTGCACCCTAGTGCAAGGGAGATTAGCATGGTAATAATGTTGGATTATGGGAATCAAGCTGAGTGGGATTGTTGTCATGCAGGCTCAATGGGCCAAATGGCCTCTTCCTGCACTGTAGGTATTCTACGATTCTCAGGGAGCATTATGGTAAATCCCCTTTGCATCTTCGCCAAGGCTCCATATTCTTATAAATACCAAATCAAAGAATCAGGTAGGAGGCCATTAGCCCATTCATTCTATATGAGCTCTTTGAAAGAGACCTGAACATATTATTAGCAATATGTGAATCATTCAGTGATGGTTTGGACTCCATCATTGGTGTTATCAGTTTCTTGTCAATGTTATTGCAAGATACCTAATGTTACAGAAAGAAAGCCTGGGCAAACCTACCTGATTATTTGACTTGGAGACATTTTTGGCGCTGGGAACTTCTTACTCGGATCAGTGGGAGATTTGACCTTTAACCTTGAGGCATAATGGTGTTGGATATTTTACTTTAGAATCTGTTGGCTTTCAAAGTTTAATCTCGTAATACTTGGAGCCTGCTGTAAGTTTGAAAGAATGACTTTAGGGCCTACTGTTGCTGGCAGTATGACAGCGAGACTGGCTAGAACTTTGAAAAAAAAATTTGCACTTCTTGTGACTACTGGGGAACTCGAAGCACTTTAGAACCATGAAGTACTTCTTGAAGTGTAATCACTGTGTGATGTAGGAAGCACCACAGCTAATTTGTCAATTGCTGTAAAAACCCAACTGGTTCACTAAGGTCCTTTAGGGAAGGAAATCTGCTATCCTTACCTGGTCTGGCCTACATGTGATTCCAGAGCCACAGCAATGTGGTTGACTTTTAAATTCCATCTGGAATGGCCTAGCAAGCCATTCAATTCAAGGACAATTACGGATGGGCAATGTTGGCCCAGCCAGCAGCACCCATATCCCATGAATGAATTTTAAAAAAAATTGTGAGTACTACGCTGGAGTATCAGCTTTGATATTTGTACTTATGCCCTGGAGTGGACTTGAATCCAGAATTTTGGCATTCGGAGGTCAGAGTGCTACCAACTGAGCCATAACTCGTTGAGTTGAATATATACGTAGAAAGGAGAAATTGTCAGGAATGAGGACTAATTGGATAGCTCTTCAAAAGAGCCAGCACAAACATGATGGGCCAAATAGCCGCCTTCTGTGCTGCAAGATTCTGAGAGTGTTTGAGCTACTGCATGGCCAATATCGTCAGAAGCTTTACATAGCTGCAGCAGGAAGGATACCCTCCAGACAGCCCCCTCCACCCAACAGAAGAACATTTCAACAGCAAAAGCTTCCTTTCTGCAGGGCATACTGAGTTCAAAGACCCAGCTGAGACTCCTGAGCTCACTTTAGTATTTGGCTTCATTTGTTAATTTCCAAGTAAAGATCAGCAATGAGGAGAATTTGATTGCCTAAGGTAGTCAATGACAAGGGCCTGTAGCTTGATGACTAGGATTAAGCTGTCCTGAGTTAATTTAGTTGTATGAAATCTCTTCTTCCAGTTGCATTTACACAACTAAATTGTGCTAAATACCAGCCAGACATTAAACTCAACCTTGGAACAAGGTAACAAAGACACCTATATCAGACTCCTATTCATAGACTACAGCTCAGCCTTTAACACCATTATTCTTAAGAGACTCGGTTCCAAAATTTTGTGGCCTGGAGCTCGGCTCCTCCCTCTGCAACTGGATCCTAGATTCCTAACCCACAGACTGCAGTCAGTATGGATAGGCAACAACACCTCTCCATGATCATCCTCAACACCTGTGCTCCACAAGGCTGTGTCCTCAGCCCCTTACGATACTCCTTATACACCTTTGATTGTATGACCAAATTCCTCTCCAACTCAATTTTCAACTTTGCTGATGACACCACTATTGTGGGTTGGATCTCAAACACTGATGAGACACAGTAAAGGAAAGAGATAGAGAATTTGGTGAACTGGTAGTGAATCTGGTAAACCCAGAGATGTGCGGGTTAGGTTGATTGGCCATGCTAAAATTGCCCTTTAGTGTCCTGAGATGCATAGGTTAGAGGGATCAGAGGTTAAATGTGTAGGGATATGGGGGTAGGGCCTGGGTGGGATTGTGGTTGGTGCAGACTCGATGGGCTGGATGGCCTCTTTCTGCGGTGTAGGGTTTCTATGATTCTATGAACTGGTACGATGACAATAACCTCTCCCTCAAGTAAAAAGAAGGCGATAGCCATTGAGTGCAGGAAGTGTAGTGGAGGGCATGCACCTGCCTAATCAATAGGGACAAAGTAGAAATGGTTGGCAGCTTCCAAGTTTTTAAGTGTTCAGATCACCAATAACCTATCCTGGCCCCTCCATGTGGTTGCTATAGTGAAGAAAGCTCATCAACTCTACTTTCTCAGAAGACTTAGGAAATTTAGCATGTCTGCTACAACTCCCACTAACTTATACCACAGAAAGCATTCTTTCCGGTTGTATCACACCTTGGCTCCTGCACTTTCCAAGACCACACAGAACTACAAAAAGTCGTGAATGAATCCCCAGTCCATCACTCAAAGCAGCCTACTGTCCATTGACACTGTCTATACTACCCGCTGCCTCAGAAAAGCAGCCAGCATAATGAAGGATCCCGTGCACTCTGGGCATACTCACTTCACCTTCTTCCGGGAAAAAGAGACAAAATCAGATCACAGAACTACCAACTCAAGAACAGCTTCTTCCCTGCTGCTGTTAGACTTTTGAATGGATGTACCTTGCATTAAGTTGATCTTTCTCTAAACCCTAGCTATAACTAGGGTGTAACACTACATTCTGTACTCTCCTTCCCTTGCTGTTTGTAAGTGTGCAAGAAACAATGCTTTTCACTGTATACTAATACATGTGACAATAACAGATCAAATTAAAATCAAAGGGTTTTTACTAATGGATTAAGAAACACAGTCACAGCTGCTCTAAGGCAGTACTATTGTTCAGAAGCATTCAGGCAAGGATGTATTCCGAAGAGGCAGCCCATCAAAAGATTGGTTTGTGCTGAGTGATTGAAAGCTTCCTGATTTTTAAAAGATGGACTCATTGGATAAGCTGACTGGTGGGATATTGTGAAAAAAAGTTTATGCATCATAAAACACAAAATCTTAGTGTGTTAGTTGCCCAATATGAGGGCAGAAGCACAATATCTGGTTACTGTTTGATTTTTAATAGTGGTACTGAAATTCAAATAAAATTTGAATCAGCAGTTTAGTTTCTTATGAGTAGGGGGTGAATGAAAACATGTGTTTTCAGAAAGAAACAATTTTGGCTTAATCCTTCTTGGGTTGTTTTTCTTGACCTACCATCAATCACATAACACTTGGAGCTGTTATAATATAGACTTGGATTAATACCATACTTGATCAGAGACTTTTAAAGTGATTATGCTTGAAAGCATTGCTTTATTTGCCTCATATCCATACATTAAATTGAGCTATACTATTCGCTTTCTGACAGGGTAAATTGCTCATAATAAATTTACTAAGTTTGGGTATACACACTGGCTTCCTTCAGGATGCTCTACTGTAAAGAACATACATCAGGCTTTTAAGCATCGTAAAAGGAAACAACAGATTAATAAGTAGGATGCATAACCTTCATCAGAGCTGAAAACTACTCAGCAAAGTGTTGATTGTAATTTTTATCTTAATTCTAGCCCTTTGGCAGTTTGAATTGTAAGAAAGTTAACTTTGCATGCTAACAGGATTTTCAGGTTCACATTACACTTAGATTGCACAATGCATTGATGCCCTATCCTGAATATCTTGATGATTATAGTTTGAGTTTTATAAAGATAGGTTTGCCATTGAGCTAAATGGAAACGTGTACTTTCTAATTTCCCCATGTCTTTACAAATTAATCTAATTAGTTAATCTAATAAATCATGTCTTGTGGGACAACAGTTGTGCCTCCATCATTTACAAAAATAGGACTATTCCTCAACTTACTAATAGAAGAGTGAAAACATTACTCCCCTGCCACAAGCTTCTATCTCAAACTATTAGGTCGTAACACTCATCTGTATTTTGTTCAGTCTGAGTGTCCAATCTCATCAGATCCTTGACTTTGTTTGTCAATGGATGTGTCAGCTCAAAATGACAAAGTTCCACTTTTGACATGTAACCTCACTGGACATCAGCATTGGGCCAAAAGTTGAAACTCTGATTCTCAAACCTGTGCTCACTTGTAGCAAGGTTCTGAGTTGGCAATGGAACCTTATAATTACAACTCTTGTGTACCATCCATGAGCTTCAACAGTCTGCTTGAATGTGGCAGACATTTTTATACACAATAACACAAATAAACAATGATGTTTAGCTGAGGGATAAATATTGATCATGACATCTGGCAAAAACCCTTAGCTCATTGTTGAAATAGAGCCATGGGAGCTTCAGTGCTCAACTGAGAGCTCAAATGATGGCATCCTTGAAATACTACATTTCAGTGTGAGCTTAGATTTTAGCTGAAGGTTTTGAGTGGGACTGAAACCTACAACCTTCTGATTCAGGGTGAGAGTGCTACCCTTTGAGTCACAGCTGATTCTGTACAGTTCAAAGGCCATGCTCTCAGTTCACGGCTTGACTGGTTGCTTCGCTCTGCACAGCATAGGAATCCTTCCTAGGAATTTCCTGATCAAAATGCTTGAACTATTCATTGGTACACTTGCTGAGCAATTAGGAGAGTCTCTAGAAAACATTTACTTCCTCAGCTTTAACATTCTGAACATTGAAAATTGCATATTGTGTTTATAAATAGAAGATCCTGTTTGCTCTGCTGATTATACACTTTGTGAAGGCCTTCAAATATTCACCATTGTTCTAACAAGCTATGATCAAGTTCTGATGTATTGGGTCCTTGAATTAGACCAAACAGGTAACAAAATACATAGTCCTGTCCTCGTTCCTGGCTAAGATTTAAGCTTATGTTTCTTGGTCACATTCATGTCAGACTAGGAAAGTAGTCAAAACTGAATACAAAAAGCTGACAACTCTGAGATGTCCTTTATGTATGACATGCATGACAAGTGTGACATGTGAATACAAATTACAAGTAATTCTTGATTTTTGTAGCAAATACCATAGTGAACATAATGTAGTAAAATCAAACATACGTGTAACAGTGAAATTACAGAACAAGTAATGTAAAGTATCATTGTAATACATACAAATAATACGAGAATAATAGGTATGATTATAAAGAACAAAACTTTACCTCTATCATAGCTCATCTACTCCTGAAAACTTCACCCATGCCTTTTTACTTCAGAACTTGACAATTCCAATGTACAATTGGTTCTGCTCCACTAACTTTATGCTCAAAGCATGAGATCATGAGCAGACATGGAAATACTGCACTAATTAGAGTTGGGCTGGTGAAGTTTTTACAATCTAAAAATGAAACTTGTAGAAGTGCTTGGATTTTTTGTGAAAGTATTTCTCTTAGTGATGAATTAATATTGAATTCTGTAGACCAGAGTGTGCAATACTGGGTTCATTCAGATATGTTGTTATTCTTTGGCTTTTTCTTTATTCATCCATGGGGTGCATCACTGCCAAGGACAGGATTTATTACTCATTCCTAATTGCCTTTAAGAAGGAGTTGTCGGTGAACTTCTTGAACTGTTGAAATTTTGCATTGAATTTGCAGACAGATGTGCAATTGTTTTGCTTAGGGTAGCAGTATATGGGCTTCATCAATATAAATGTATGTGCAATGTTGCAGAAATTGAATGCATTAGTTGGCAGCAGTTAAGATACAATCACCAGCATTTACTGTTGCTACCATTTTAAGTGTCCAGTGGACCACAGGTTAAATCTCAGTAACGTTGTCAAGGTTCACCTATTTTGATCTTTGAGTGAGGAAGGTGCTGTGTAAATCAGGTACATTATTAGAAAAAGAAACATCAAAAATCTGTCTTCGTCAAGGAAATGCTGCCATGCATATTGCAGTGACAATTGGCAGAATAATCACAAAAGGAATTCACATTAGTATTACAAATTGTTCAAGCTTTGACATTCTGACTTTTGACGCCATCTGAATTCATCAGAGACTCTTTCTTATTGCCGCCATCCTGGATCAGGTATATCTAATTTTAATTCATTTTAATTATAGCATTGCTGCTAACTGTTATTGGGTCAAAACATTCAATGTAGGCAGATGTTAATACGGGGGCACTGGTGCTCACTATGTTAATTATTTGAATTTGGGAATCAGAGGTATAGTATAAAATTTGCCCATGGCACTAAATTGGAAGCCTCAGTAAGATTGAGGACTGTGACAAATAGAAGACATACAGGATAAGCACGTTCATTTCAAGATAGATGAGTGTTCGGTTGCACATTTTGGTAGGAGGAATCAGAAGATTGTTCATTCTTTAGAAAGTAAGTCTAAATGAGTTAGAAGAGCAAAGGAATTTAAGGGTATGGATTCACATGTCATATCAAATAGCAATGCAGATTAATCAAGGCATTAAAAAAATGCAAAGAAAGCATGTGGGTTAATTTCTAGAAGAATAGAATCATCATAAAATTATCATAGAATCTCTATAGTACAGAATGAAGCCATTTGGTCCATCAGGTCTGAACTCACTCTGACAGAGTAGCTAACACAGGGCTATCCACCGCCCTAACCCCACAACCCAATGCATTTACCCTACTGATTCCTCATAACCTACTTGAGATTCTAAGGGGTAATTTAGCATGGTCAATCCACCTAACCTGCACATTTTTGGACTGTGTGAAGAAACCAGAGCCCATGGAAGAAACCCATGCAGATCTGGGGAGAAGGTGCAAACTCACACAGACAGTCACCCAAGGCTGCAATCAAACCCGGGTCCCTGGTACTGTGAGGTAGCAGTGCTAACAACTGTACCATCATGTCGAGTTTGAAATCAGGTGTAGAGCTTTGGTAGTGTGCATATTTCAGCTCTCTATATTAAATCAAGGATATGGGATCACTGGAAAACATGCAAACAAGATTACAACGATGATACCAGAACTAAGAGAGTACAACTGTACAGAAAAACTTAACAAGCTCGAACCCTTTACTCGAGGAAAGAGAAAACAGCCTTTAAAATTTTGAAGGAGTTCAAAAAGTTTGATGTAGCACCTGTGGCTGAGTCCAAAACTAAAGACTATAAATATAACCTAGTCACAAATAAATACTGTAAGGAATTTAGAGTCAACTTGAAACCCATGGGATTATTGCATTAGGCATTGTGTAGATATAATATTGGACAAAAGACAGAAAGATGAGGGCGAGCAGTTGTTTATCAGACTCGAGGGAAGAATGGAGGTGTTCCTCAGGAGCCGATATTAGGACCTGTATTCCTTTGATACTATATACATATGTATATGAACTGAACTTCAGCATAGCATAATTTCAAAACTTGCTGTTTAAATAAGGCTTAGGAATGTAGTCAACGGTGAGAAGGATTGAACAGACTTCAGGAAAACATAGACTGAATCATAGAATCCCAGTGCAGAAGGAGGCCATTTGCCCCATCGAGTCTACACTGACCACAATCCCACCCAGGCCGTATCCCCATAACCCCATGGATTTACCCTAGTGCCCCTGACACTAAGGGCAATTTAGCATGGCCAATCCACCTAACCTGCATGTCTTTGGACTGTGGGAGGAAACCGGAGCACCGGAAGGAAACCCACACATACGGGTAGAATATGCAAGCTCCACACAGACAGTCACCCAAACTGAGATTTGAACCCGGGTCCCACATGTTGTGAGGCAGCCGTGCTAATCACTGTACCGCCCCATGACTGGTAAATACAAGACAGATTAAATTTATTGCAGAGAAGTGTGAAGTTATGAACTTTGGAAGGAAAAATGAGAGGAAATATAAAATGAATGACACAATTTTAAAATGAATGCAGGAATAGAGAGCTCTGAGGATTCACATGCACAAGTCTTCAAAAGTAGCACATCAAATCAATAGGTTGTAGAAAAAGCATACAGAATCCTTCGTTTATGAATAAAGACATAGAGATGCAAAAAATTAATGAATTTATGGCAAACAAGTCATTAGGCCTCAGCTGGGGAACTGGGCACCACATGAGTGGTATCAAGGTTCAGGAAGTACAGTTATGTGGACTATTTGGATAATCTGGAATTATTCTTGTTAGAGCAGAGAAGGTCAAGGGGAAATTTAATCGAGGTGCTCAAAATTCTAAAGAGTTTTGATGGACTATATGGCAAGGAACTGTTTCCAGTGGGAACAGAGTTGGGAAACAAAGTATACAGAGTTAAAATCATTAGCCAAAAATCTTGAGGGGGAGGGCATGGAGAATTTGATTTTTTTTTTGCACAGCTTGTTGTTCTGATCAGAAATCTGTCGCTTGAAAGGATGATGGAAACAGATTCAGTGGTAATTATCAAGAGGAATTTGGATGTATAATTTGTATGAGAAATTTCTAGGGCTGTGGGCAAAGGAGGAGGAAATGAGGTTGTTTGTTTCGAAATGCTGGCACAGGCATAATGAGCCAACTACCTTCCTCCTATTCTGCACAATTCATTAATTCTGTGAAACTTCTTTGTCTCTGTTACCACCGGAAGCAATAGTGATGAATAGTAGAGATGCAATTAAGAGAAGCTAGATAAGTACATGAAGGAGAAAGGAATAAAACTTAATATTGATAAAGTGAAATGAAGTAGAGTGGGAGGAGGTTTATGTGGAACACAATCATTATGTGGAGATGCCGGCATTGGACTGGGGTAAACACAGTAAGAAGCCTCACAACACCAGGTTAAAGTCCGACAGATTTATTTGGTAGCAAAAGCCACTAGCTTTAGGACCTCTGATCCTTTGTTAGGTGAGTTGCAACACAAACATTGACATAGAAAAGTTGGGCTAAATAGCCTGTTGCTGAGCTGTAATATCCATGTAATAGCATCTCCAATCTCTGGGAAGAAATAAAGCTATGTTACATTCTTCTCAAAGAGGCCAGCACTGAGTAAAATCACATGCTCTATATGAATGATAGGTAGTTAAGATCTCCTTTGTGGTTATGAATGTTCCAATGGGTTTTCTTTCTGGAATTGAGGACAGCTACCTGATTAAAGCGCAGGATAAGAACATTCTTATGGAATTAGCATGCTTCGAAATGAACTCCTGCAGCAGCTAAGAAAGCTTGTGCCGTTTGAACGGTTTCATGATTTGTCTGTGCAATACTTTGTACAATAACTTGCTGGCAGTTTCTTTGTTGCGTTTTTGGGGTGAAGTAAGATTAAAAAATGAAGGACAAACATGCTAAAATTTAACAAAGGTGTGTGTCGTAGCAGAGTTCACAGGAAGCATATGTATGTTTGATATGGCTATATGAAACTTTTAGTTGGTGCTGATTCTTGACAACTGGCTCTCTTACACTTCTTCTACTCCCTGTTATATTTTAATGACCTGTGTACAGAGACCTTTGAATCTCTTCGGACTTCCGCATTCCAAGCTTTGCCATTTAACTAATACCTGGATCTATACTTTTTTGATTCGAAACATATGACTTTATACTTATTTGTGAAATGCAATGTCACAGTTTCACCCATTCATTTAATCTCAGTATTTTGTTAGAATTTTGTGCTCCTGTGTAAACTGTTTCCTATATCATTAATCTTTGTGTCATTAGAAAGCTTGAATATATGACTCTACTGTGTTAACTAAGTCATCAATATAGTGAATCCTTGAGGCCTCTGCTTGTAGGACACTAATCACTTCCTTGCAAAATGTTGAAACAAGAGTAGCCATTTAGTTCTTGAGCCTATTCTACTGCTGTGCAATGAAATTATTGTAAATTGGTAATCTAATTCATTCAGTTGCTTTTTGCCTGATATCCCTTAATACCTTTGGCTAACAAAATTTATCAGTCTCAATTTTAAAATTAAGATTTGATCCAGCAACAGTAACTGCTTATGGAAGAGAATTCCAAATTTCTTCTATGCTTTGCTAATTTCACTCTTAAAGTTTAATTTTAAAGGCTTTAATTTTTAGATCATACCCTCTAGACGCTTCAACGAGAGGAAATAGTTTCTCTCCATCTACCCTGCTTGTTCTCCTTGATGGCTTGAAATCTTCAATCAAATCACCTTTAACCGTTCTTAAGTTTTGGGGAATACAACTTTCCCTACTCATATATAAATAATCGTTGGACTAGGTATCATTCTGGTAAATGATATCCTTTGGCAAATCTATGTTGCGTTCCCTTCAAGACCAATTTATTCTTAAGGAGTGCCCCAGGTGTGGTCTAACCAGAGCTTTGTAGAGCTGAACCTTGACTTCTATTCCCTTGTGACCATATGAAAGTTATCATCTCCACAGCACACCCTTGTCCGAGGACTTACAAGTGATGGAACAATATTTCAGTTGCTTGTGTCTCAGATCAAAGCCAATTAAGACCATTGTCACTGCTTTCCACCTCAGCAAGTGTGACAATACTGTTCTGTTGTTGTATTTTATGTTTAAAGGGACTGTTTTAAAATTCAGATTTTTCTACAAGGAGTGGTATATCTGGTAGGAATACAGCTCAGATGCTGGGAAAGCAGGATAATTTCTCATTTTAGCCACGTAGGGTTTACCTCGAAGAGAGTTGATGGACTCTTATTTCCAAAAAAATGGTAGAAATGTTGTTCATTTGGAACTGAGATAGTGATAAGTTAGAAATTGGAGTTGTTTGCTTTTGTTTTTTAACTATTGTTGAACTATTAAAAGTTAAGCTACTTCATTTTGTTAGTTATATTCAAACTGTGATGAATAAAACTTTTGATAAATGATCCCTACCTTGTCGGGAGAATTAGTCTTGGAGCGAAGCATCCTATCCTCACATTTATACCAAAATAGAAAAATTGTTGGGAGTCTAGTTTGGCTTCATACCATACAAAGAAAATTACAGCACAGGAACAGGCCCTTCAGCCCTCCAAGCCTGCACTGACCATGCTACCCAACTGAACTAAAACCCCCTACCCTTCTGGGAACTATGTCCCTCTATTCCATCCTATTCATGTATTTGACCAGACACCCCTTAAAAGTCACTATCGTATTCGCTTCCATCCGGTAGAAAGTTCCAGGCACCCACCAGCATCTAAAAAACTTGCCTCGTACATCTCCTTTAAACCTTGCCCGTCACACCATAAACTTATGTCCCTAGTAATTGACTCTTCCACCCTGGGGAAAAAAGCTCCTGACTATCCACTCTATCCATGCCCCTGATAATCTTGTAGACTTCTATCAGGTCACCCCTCAACCTTCGTCATTCCAGTGAGAATAAACCAAGTTTCTCCAACCTCTCCTCATAGTTAATGCCCTCCATACCAGATCTTTTCTGTACCCTCTCCAAAAGCCTCCACATCCTTCCAGTAATGTGGTGACCAGAATTGAACACTGTATTCCAAGTGCAGCTTAACTAATGTTCTATAAAGCTGCAACATGATTTGCCAATTTTTAAATGCCTCGGCTGATGAAGGCAAGCATGCCATATGTCTCCTTGACTATCTTCTCTATTGCATTGCCACTTTCGGTACCTGTGTACCTGTACACTCAAATCTCTCTGCCTATTAATACTCCTAAGCGTTCAACCATTTACTGTATATTTCCTAACTGTATTGGACCTTCCAAAATGCATTATCTCACATTTTGTTCAGATTAAACTCCAGCTGCCATCTCTGCGCCCAAGTCTCCAACTGACCTATATCCTGCTGTATCCTCTGACAGTCCTCATTGCTATCCACAAATCTTTGTGTCATCCAGAAAATTACTAATCAAGCCAGTTATGTTTTCCTCCAAATCATTTATATGTATTACAAACAGCAACGGCCCCAGCACTGAACCCTGAGGAACGCCACTAGTTACATCCCTTCATTCGTTCACCCTTCCGCTGCTACCCTCTGTCCTCTATGACTGAGTCAGTTCTGTATCCATCTTGCCAGCTCACCTCTGATCCCATGCGACTTCACCTTCTGTACCAGTGTGCCATGAGGGATCTTTTCAAAGGCCTTACTGAAGTTCATGTAGACAACATCCACTGCCCCACTCTCATCAATCATCTTCATCACTTCCTCAGAAAACTTGAGCAAGTTAGGGGTTACCTTGGGGTTTCGGTCCAGAACCCTTACACAAGCAATGCACAGCGAACTCCAGGTCACATTTTGCAGCAAACTGGTCAAGAGAAAAAGCATACTCCAAGTACTTTGGAATTACCCTGACCCAGAGCCTTACAGTCCACAGATACTTGAAAAGGATCAGGCAAAGGACCAAGATTGGAATGAGCATCATTCAGAAACTAATAGGCATCAGCTGGTGATCCAATGCATACGCTCTTCATACTGCTCATCTTGGTATTCTCTTCTCTTCTGCAGAAAATTGCTCTGATGTGTAGCCAGACAACAACCACACAAAATGCTAGGACTCTGCCCTCAACAATCAAACTGGCAATCAGTGGAACACTGAAATCAACAATAGTACAGTGGTTTGCAGTCCAGTCTAATAATCACCTCCCAGCTTGCATCAGAAGGGAAAACCACTGACTGCATTGTAGCTAACTGAGCACTGTCAATCCACACACACCTTCAGAACCTATCAAAGATGCAACGCATCATGCAAACTTTTCTGCAGCTTTCTAAATGTTTTGAGCATTGCAGTTTTTGGCAAAAAGGACAGATGGTACAACCTCTGGGCTGTATATTGTCAACAATGACCTGGTGAGTAAAGTCTCCAGATTTCAAGCTCTCAGTGGTCCATTTTCAGCAGTTTGCACTCTGCATACGAAGACATCACGCTTGCTCCACATATGGAATTTCAAGGACAGCCCAACTTGTGACTATTATCATCCAGATCAAGTTGTCCACTATGTTGTGAATGAATGTGACATATGAAAATTTGCTGCAGAGTTCAAGACACTTTATCTAATAACAGACGGTGCTGTGACTTGGCTGTCCCAACCTGGATTTAAACTTAATAAATTGCAAGATGTTATATACATGATGAAGAAGGCCCTCCCTGTATCCTAGCCCTATGATTAAAAAAGCTTTTTCGGATATATTCTATATTGTCCATGACCTTTTAGTGATCAATGTATCTCGGCCACCCCCCACCATCAAGTCTCTTTGAACATCTACTGTTTCTACCTTTTCACCATTTTGTAGGTACTCTTCTCTATCCTTTATTGGTTCAAACTGATTGACTTAACATTTGCCCACATTTGAATCCATTTCCACAGTTTTACCCATTCTCTTGAAGTCACCACAGGTGGCATATGTACCCTTGGTGTAATGGGTTTGGTGGAAAGTAGTGGTGGTATGTTGCCTACCCGATGCCAGGCTTGAAAGGATGTTGGAAGTGAGAAAGAGAGGATCCAGTTGTTGTAGTCCACCTTGGACAAACAACATAGGCAGGAAGACCTGATTGAGGAATATCAGGAACTAGGGACCAAATTAAAGAACCCTCAAGGGTTATAATCTCTGGATTATTACCCGAGCCACGTGTGAGTTGGCAAAGGGATAAAAAGATTAGGGAGGTAAAGGAGTGGTGTGGGAAAGAGGGGTTCCATTTCATGGGACTGTGGCATCAGTATTGGAACAGGAGAAAACTGTACCAGCAGGACTGACTCCACCTAAACCTGAACTGGGACTAGGACCCTAGTTGAAAGGAAATCACATAGAAACACAGAAACGCTACAGTACAGAAAGAGGCCATTTGGCCCATTAAGTCTGCACCGACCACAATCCCACCCAGGCCCCACCCCCATATCCTTACATATTTACTCACTAATCCCTCTAACCATGCACCTCAGGATACTAAGGGCAATTTTAGCACGGCCAATCAACCTAACCCGCACATCTTTGGATACAAGGACTTTAAACTAGTTCATGGGGGGGGAAAGCTCAGTAGAAGCAAGCAAAGTTTCCAGAACTAATCATTGAGTAGAGAATATGGAAATTAGCAGGAATAAAAGTTCAGGCACAGCATATAAAGAGACAAATTTGGGAAGGGGGGGCAGTCAACACAGCACTGAGGGTGCTGTACCTAAATGTACGCAATATATGGAACAAGGCAAATGAGCTAGAAGCATACACTGTAATTGGAGGTACAATATTGTGGGCATCACAGAGATGTGGCTGCAAGGGGATCAGAGATAAGATCTGAATATCCAAGGATATGTGTTCTATTAAAAGTCCAGGCAGATGGGTAGAGGAAGCGGGGTTGCCTTGTTGGTAAGAAACAAAATTAAATCATTAGCAAGAAGTGATATAGGATTGTACAGCATAGAATATGTGTGGGTAGAGTTGATGAATCACAAAGGGAAAAAAAACCCTGATGGAAGTTACATGCAGGCCCCTAGCAGTAATAAATCAGGAGATAGAAAAGGCCTGTAAGAAAAGCAATATTACAGTAATCCTGGGGCATTACAATATGTAGGTGGACTGGGAAAATCAAGTTGGTAGCAAATCCCAAGGTAAAGAATTTGTGGAATATCTATGGGATGGTTTTTTGGAACAGCTTGTGCTCGAGCCCACCAGGGAACTGGCTCTTCTATATCTGGTAATGTGTAATTAGGCAGATTTGATCAGGGAACTTAGAGGACAGTGACCACTATATGATAGGATTCACCTTGCAGTTTGAGAAGAGGTTGGAATCGGATATAACGGTGCTATAATTGAGTAAAGAAAACTACAAGACCATGAAGGAGGAGCTGGCCAGATTTGATTGGAAAGGGAGCCTAGCAGGAAAAACTGGAACAACAGTGGCAAGAGACTTTGAGGATAATTTAGAAGGCACAACATTAGTTCATTCCAAAGAAGAGGCAGCATATTAAGGGGAGGGCGAGGCCACCAGGGCTGACAAGGGAAGCCAGGGATAGCATAAAAGCAATGGAAGGAGTGAGGTGAGGAATAGTGGGAAGCTAGAGGACTGGGAAACCTTTGAAAGCAAGCAGAGGATAACTAAAAAAAAAAGTAAGGGTGGAAAAGATGAAATATGAGGGTAAGCTAGCTCATAATATAAAAGAAGATTGCAAGAGTTTTTTTAGATATATAAAAGGTAAGAGAGGCAAGAATGGACATTGGACTGCTGGAAAATGAGGCTGGAGAAGTAGTAATGGGGACAAAGAAATAGCAGAGGAACTGCATGGGTACTTTGTATCAGTCTTTACAGTGGAAAACACCAGTAACATGCCAGAACTTCAAGAGAGTCAAAGGGCAGAGGTAAATGTAGTGGCCATCACTAAGGAAAAGGTGCTAGGGAAGCTGAAAGCCTGAAAGTGGATTAATCACCTGGACCAGATGGACTACACCCCAGCGTTCTGAAAGAGATAGCTGAAGAGTTGTGGAGGCTTTGGTGGTTATCTTTCAGGAGTCACTGAAGTCAGGAAAGGTCCCAGAGGACTGGAAAAAGGCTATTCCAACATCCCTGTTTAAGAAGGGAGATGGGAAATTATAGACTAGTTAGCCTGACCTCGTTGTGGGTAAGATCTTGTAGTCCATTATTGAGGATGAAATCGCAGTACTTGGAAATGCATGGTAAGATAAGGCTGAGTCAGCATGGCTTTGTCAAAGGGAGGGCATGCCTGACAAATCTGTTGGTAACGAAGACGGTAGACAAAGGACAGCCAGTGGACGCGATTAATTTCGATTTCCAGAAAGCCTTTTGACAAGGTGCCTTACAGGAGGATGCTAAATAAGCTAAGAGCCAATGATGTTAGAGGCAAGGTGCTGGCATGGATAGAATATTGGCTGACAGACTGAGAGTGGGGTAAGGGGGTCCTTTTCAGGCTGGCAATCAGTGACAAGCCGATTCCACTCACTCACCACCCTCTGAGTGAAAAACTTACCCCTGACATCTCCTCTGTACCTATTCCCCAGCACCTTAAACCTGTGTCTTCTCGTAGCGACCATTTCAGCCCTGGGAAATAGCCTCCGAGAATCCACCCTATCTATACCTCTCAACATCTTATAAACCTCTATCAGGTCACCATTCATCCTTCGTCTCTCCAGGGAGAAAAGACCTAGCTCCCTCAACCTACCCTCATAAGGCATGCCACCCAATCCAGGCAACATCCATGTAATTCTCCTCTGCACCCTCTCAATAGCTTCCACATCCTTCTTGTTCTATTATCACATTTCCCTATTTTTAAATAATTCTTTGTTGCAAGATGACATTGACATGTTCTATCTTGTCCTTTCAATTTTGATGTTTTAAATTTTCCATGCAACTGAACCCCCAACCAACCAACCAAACGCCCCCCCGCCTCGTTAAAGTCCTAGCTACAGGCCTAGTTATGTAATTAGCCAGAACTCTGGTCCCAGCATGATTCAGATAAAGACCATCCCTTCAGAACAGCTCCCTCCTTCCCCAGTACTGGGGTGCCAATGTCCCATAAATTTGAACCCAGTTCTTTCACATCAACCTTTGAGTCATGCATTTTACCTCTTTAATCTTGTTGACCCTGTGCCAATTAGCTTGTGGCTCAGGTAGTAATCCGGAGATTATTACCTTTTTGGTTCTATTTTTTAATTTGGCATCTAGTTGCTCAAATTCCCTCAGCAGAGCCTCTATCCTTGTTCTGCCTATGTCATTGGTACCTATGTGGATCACAACAATTGGAACTTTCCTCTAGCCTAGTGAGATAGAACCCTGGCACCAGGTAGGAAGCAAAACCTATGGGACTCTCGATTCTGAACACAGAAAACAGTGTCTATGCCACTAACTATACAATCCCCAATTAAAACTACATTTTCCTTCTCTGCCCCATTTGAATGGCTCACTCTACCACTGTGTTCTGGTCAGTTTGCTCATCATCTCTACAGCCCCCACTCTTGTTCACACAGGGAACAAGAATCTTGAACCTACTGGACAAGGACTGAGACTCCTGCAACCTTACCTGCTGGATACTCCTACCTGTGTCCCTCACAGTCATGCCCTCCTGTCCCTGACCACTGGCCAAATTAAAGGTAATTAATCTAAGGGGTGTGACTGCCTCCTGAAACACATTGTCCAGGTACCTCTCCCCTTCTCTGATGTGTTGTAATGTCTGCAGCTCAGACTCCACCTCATCAACTTTGACCCAGAGTTCCTTGAGCAACCAACACTTACTAAGGTGTTTATGAAGAACCACAATGGGGTCCATCAGTTCCCACAACATGCAGGTACAACACATCACCTGGCCCTCCATCCCTATTTTATTTAATTAGTTTTTAATTAGGCTTTTTAAATTTTCAACTGGTTTTTAGCTTCTCGATCCATAAAATATTTCTCCTTATTACTTTAATCTGAAAGCATCTTAGAATAGGTTCAAATTAATAGTTACTTACAACCAATGAAATTACTGTTTTCTTGTGACATCACTCCTGATTGCTTTTCAAACTCAGCCCATTTTCCCAGTTGATGTGCCCCTTTCTGGTCCAGCTGCCTGTTCTCCCAGAAGATAAGAGCCAGTTGATATCAGTCTTTGAGATCAAAATAATCTAAGTGCTCCTTATATCACTGAAGCATTTTGACAGATTAAACACAAGAGTCAGGAACTGATTGCAGTGGCATTTCTGTAATTTGATCCCTCAGTTTCATTTTCCCTTCTGAAAAGTACACTGGATAAATGATGACAAGTTAACTGAGTGATCAGGAGGTGATAATCAGGAACTGTGCTTTCAACTTGATTTCCAGCAGCAGAGAGCACTTTCCCATGATGTATTTAATTGTCATATTTGAGGCTAGAATTTAGAATTATCAATCACAACACGTTAAGCAGATGCTGAGTCTTTGCATTATAATCAGTTTAGATTCTGGCGTGCTTCTTAAAAATTGTTTTTTTAACATTTGAGCCAGGCTTGGGAGAAATGCCTTGTGCGGAATTCAAAAGTCAGTACTTATGATTTCTCCAAATGACCTAGGGAATATATGTTGAGATTTATGACTGAGATTTATCACTACTTGCAGTATTTCACAAACCAATAACTGGCACTAATAGATTTCTCAAGTTTTTAATTCTTTCCTTTTTGAGGCCAGGTGCCTCTGTCCTGGGTGATCAGATACTCTATTATCCAGTATTATGTACCAGACCAGAACAAAGAACTGCGTGGTAAAGGCGGATATGCTGCAAAGCAACTTGTAATCTGTCCAAGTAACATTCCTTAACTCCACTCTTGGATTATGTGTTTGGGAATTGTTTCATTTCTATTGTCGTGTCCTCCTTCCAAATCATGCACCATACTGATTTGGACATGTTTCATCATTCCTTTTCGAGGCTGGGTCTCTATCCCAGAAACATCAGTGCCACACCAATACAGAAATACCATCAGTACAAGCAGTTTAAGGGGTAAGTCACCACTTTTGCAAGTTAGAGATGGTTAAGTAAAGCAGACTTAACAGTACCCGGGCTAAATTTGAGCTCGAATTTTATTCTATTCATTTGCAGAATGTGGGCCCCTCCGAAATTGTCTTTGCAAGGTGGTAATGAGCTAGATTCTTGAATATCTGCAGTCTGTGGGATGAAAGTATATCCATAGGAAGAGAGTTCCAGGATTTTGACTGAGCAACAATGAAGGAATGAGATACAGGGCATAATTCACCTAAATTGGTTCTAAGTGCCTATGTCAGGTGGGATTCACCCGCCTGATTGATGCACATTTATGCAGTGCGGGAAACACAATGGCTAGCCAGGCTTTTCTGAGATTGGGGTGTTGTTTTTAAAGGGTGCCCCAATCTCAGCGTTCAGACACAGGCGCCTTCTCACCCCCAACAATGGAAAAGGTGACCCCACTCCCTAACAGACAAAGATGCCGATATAAGGTCTCCTCTGGCTCCGCCCCCTGAAGTTCCTCTAGGACTTCCCAGTATTCCCAACACTCACCCTCCCCGCTCCCCCGCCTTCCCTAGTTCCCATCCCTTGTCAGTCCAATCGCTCCATTCTGCATTTCTCTCTCTAAGAAGCTATGGGTGTCAGAAGACCCTTTGAAATCCTCTGACTTACAGGAGAAGCCACTATCACTAAGGGGCTTACTTTCCCCACACCTGCTCACTCAGACCCATTCTTTTATCACTGCAATTTTTTCACGTCTCTGAGCCTTCCTAGAAAGCTTAAAATCTTTGCGGCCTTTGAAATCCATTGCCAGCCTTTGATGTCTTTGTAAATCCATTGCATACATTTGAAAACCTTGCTCTCATTCAACTTCACCTTCCAAACCTTTAACTAGCCTTCGATTGACAGCTTAATACCTTTTACACGCACAGCATGCTAAAACTTTATTTATTTTTCCTTCACAATTGAATTCATCTGAAGTACTAGCCTCTCCCTTGTTGCTAATCACAATGTTTATAAACATTTTAGTTCTACCTGACAGCTGTAGGCAACCTCAAAGCAGCTCAGTGGTTTTATTTCCCCTTTCCTATAAACGTTGTGGGATGTTGGGATTCCCATCAGCAGCAACTTCCAGGTGACGATATTCCTACGTGTCAGCTGCCATTGTCTTTCTAGAGAGAAAAAAGTTGAGAGTTTGGAAAGCATTGTCACAGGAAACTTGGCAGTTTGTTGGCAATGCATCCTAAATATGATGACGACAATTTGCAAGTGGTGGAGGAAGTGAATGTTTTAGGTGATTAATGGCAAATAAATTAACAAAACTGCTTTGTCTTGAATGATATTGAGCTTCTTGAGTGTTGTTGGAGCTGCACTCACCCGCGCAAATGGAGAGTATTCCATGACACTCCTGACATGTGCCTTGTAGATGGTGGACAGGCTTGTTGGCAACCCATCCACAAACATTCACTTTCTCCACCACTGATGCACAGTGGCAGCATTGTGTACCATCTACAAGATGCACTGCAGGAACTCAACAGGGCTTTTGAGATAGGGCCTTCCAAACCCATGACCGCTACCATTTGGAAAGTCAAGGTCAGCATATATGTGGGAACATCATCACCTGGAAGTTCCCATCACCATCCTGACTTGGAAATATATTGCCTTTCCTTCATTGTTGATGGAACAAAATCCTTGAACTCCCTCCCTCTGGTGTGTCAATACCACGTGGACTGTAGCAGTTCAAGAAGGCAGTTCACCACCATCTTCTCGAGGGCAATTAGGAATAAGCAATAAATGTTGGTCTAGCCACGACACCTAAATCCCATGAATATATAAAAAAAGGTATGAAACCAGCCTGTGGAGTGTTTCCTTCCTAATTCCCATTCTCTTAAATTTTACTGCAGCACATTCTGTCAAATGTTGCCTTGATGTCAAGGTCAGGCACTTTCCCCTCACCTCTGGAGTACAGCTCTTTCATCCACGTTTGGATCATGGCTGTAATGAGGTCTGGTGCTGAGTGGTCCTGAAGGAACCCAAATGGAGCATTGGTGAGTAGGACTGCTTTATAGCACTGTCACAAAACTTTTGATCAGTTTACGTTTGATTGAGAGAAGACTAATGGGGCATTAATTGGCCAGACTGAATTTGTCCTGGTCTTTTGTGAACAGGACATAACTGGGCAATTTGAGATGCTGGATCTGTTCTGAATTAGAAGAATAATGGTGCTGCACGGAGCAATGGTATGTGTCTACAGTGTGAAACGGGGCTTAGTCACCAGAAAAGTTGTGTGATAGTAACTCCTACCAATACCATCATGGCTACCAATACCATCATGGGTAGATGTTTCTGCAGTATGTAGATTGGTGAGATGAGATGAAATTAGTTTTTTCCTCTCATCAGTTCTTTCACCGTCACATGCAGACCCAGTTTGGTAGCTATGTCCTTCAGCAGAGCTCTGTCAGTAGTGTGGTGTTACAAAGCAATTCTTGATGGACATTTTATCTCCCCATTTAAAGTACCTTCTGTGCCTTTGTCACCTTCATTTTTTCTTTCCAAGTGGTGTTCAACAGCTGGCATGTGGAAGGCGTGCCTGTACATAGGAGGATTTCTTTGCTTGTATTTGACCTGATGCTGTGAGGCTTCATGGAGTCCAGAGTCAGTGTGAGAACTCAAAGAGCTGCTTCCTTACAACTGTATACCAGTGTGCCACCTGCTGTCTCTGGTAGTGGGACAGGACCCACCCAGGGACGGTAGTGGTCTGGGACTTTGGCTGTATATGAAAATGCGAGTATGACTATGTCAGTCTGTTGTTTGACTGGTCTTCCAATTTTGATAACAAGTTCCAAGATTTTATTAAAGGGTTGACTGGATTGGGTGTGCCTTTGTCATGTACAGTACCCAGGACAATTCTAGGTGGCCTCCCATTGGTTTTAGTTAACATTGTTCTATGTAGTGATTTGTTACAACTGAATGGATTGCAAAGTCATTTTAGAGGGCAGCTAATTCTAGCCAGACACATCACTGTGGATCTGCAGTTACCTTTATGGGCTAGGCTGGATAAGGATGGCAGATTTCCTTCCTAAAGGGTATTGGTGAACCAGATGGGTTTTCACTGCAATCCAGTAGTTTCATGGTCATCATTACTGAGACTTCTGATTTCTGATTTGAGATTTCTTTATTTCATTGAATTGAAATCCTCCAGCTATGATGGGGAGATTTAACTTAATGCTCCAACTCATTAGACCAAGCATTTGGACTTGACAATTTTTAAAAATTCATTTGTGGGACATGGGCATCATTGGCTGGCCAGCATTTATTGCCCATCCCTAGTTACTTCTGAGAAGGTGAGTTGCCTTCTTGAATCGCTGCAGTCCATGTTTTGTGAGTTGAGGCACAATGCCATTAGGGAGGGAATTCCAAGATTTTGACCCGGTGACTGCAAAGGAACGACAATATATTTCCAAGTCAGGACAGTGAGTGGTTTGAAGAGGAACTTCAAATGGTGTTCCCATGTATCTGCTCCCTTTAACTTATTTAGCATACTTAACCACTGTGCTACAGGACCCCTTAAATGTGGGAGTGCTGTGTGTTGCTCTTGATGCACCCTAAATTGTTAGTTCCTCCTTTATCCATGGGTCATAGGACTGTGGAATTGTTGTTGCAATCAGATCACCCATGATCTTACTGAATGGTGGAGCAGGCTTGAGGGGTCAAGTGGCTGACTCCTGCTTATGGTAGAATCATAGAATCCCTACAGTGCAGAATCCCTGCAATGCAGAAGGAGTTTCCCCCAACTCTCTGACAGAGAATAAAACCCAAGCTCGTCCCCTGCCCTATCCCTGTAACACCACATATTTACTCCGCCAATCCCCGTAAATTATACATCTTGGGACACTCAGACAGTTTTAGCATGGCTAATCCACCTAACCTGCTCATCATTGGACAGTAGGAGGAAACTGAACCACCCAGAAGAAACCCATGTAGACATGGGAAGAACATGCAAGCTGCACACAGTCTGTCACCCAAGGCCAGAATTGAACTCGGGTCCCTAGCGCTATGCCGGCACTATGTTTGTGAGAAAATTGTGTTTTGGAACTTCTATTTAGTCTGTCTGACTGAAGCTGAGAATCATTCAGTCAAATGTTTGATTTCCAATTAGCAATGTATCAGGAAGGCATTGCACCATGAGAGTAGGCATATTGGCTAGAGAATGGGACGTTGTATGATGAAAGCCTCAAGAAATGTATAACCAGATTTCACAGCCTTGAGTACTACCCTGGTAGAGAATTTTTTTCAGTGCATTGTTGAGAAAATCTGTTGTGATTTAGATTGTGTGGGGAATGTTAAACTCTGCATCCAAACTGCCGATCTGCTGGTGTGAAACTTTGTCCAGAGGGTTTGAATAGGCTAAATCATAAAGTAAACAATAGAAGAATTCATATCTGTGCATTACATTTCTGGATGTACCAGGATTGTTCGCAGAGTCAGAGAATCACTTCAATGCAGAAGGAGGCCATTCGGCCCATCGAGCAAACACCAACCACAATCCCACCCAGGTACTATCCCAATAACCCCATGTATTTACCCTGCTGCTCTCCTGACAGTGTGGGGCAATTGAACATGGCCAGTGAACCTAACCCGCACATCTTTGGACTGTGAGAGGAAACCCATGCAGACACGGGGAGAACATTCAAACTCCACACAGACAGTGACCCAAGGCCAGAATTGAACCTAGGTCCCTGGCGCTGAGGCAGCAGTGCTAACCACTGTACTACCATGCTGCCCCATTCTGTTATTTTACCAACGTGGATAAGCTTTACTCTGAGCTATTCCTTTGACTCAGGTTAGAATGCTATTTTGTAAGTGAGGAATTGTTGACCTCTGAAACACTGAACCATGGGTTGATGTCAAACAGGGGATAATTCTCCAGCTCTGATGCTTCACCATTTATTTTCCACAAGCTGCTGTTTTCCTTTTTATATGTTCTGTTTATGCAGTAACTAAAATTTCAAGAACATTAAACTGTCAGTAGGACAAAACCACCTTCTGGTTAATTGAATTGGTTGCATTTTGCAAAGTCACGTGTGTGTATTTCAACAAGCAGGCTCCATCTTATTTGGATTACATTTTTGTAGCCAATTCATACATCACTTATCTGGCAAATAGCTAGTGACTAAAAATACATTTTTGTGTTTGTATTTTTAAGAAAAAGCTGCCAGGAGTTTTCCATATCAAATGTGCCGGCGTGGGTATGAGTGTGTATTGATACCATGTCGTGCCTGGACTTGACAACCAGATCATTTAGCAATTCCTATAAAATAATTTGAATACTTAATGCAACAAGTCCAAAACTATTATGTGCAACTTGTTGGAATTGCAGATGTTCCATGTTGGTACATTATATATGGTAGTTTCTAACCCAAGGGGTTGATTGTGAATGTTTAGAGTTTATTTATTAGAATGTAGTATAGCCAGTCGGCCGCTCTAGTTGGGACTAATTTGATGGCAGTGGCTTTTTGTTGATTAATGTGCAGGTCTATAAAGCACGTTATTTAATATGTCATGGCTTGCTGAACAAAATACTGTTTTATTTTCTGACAGTTCTGTTCAATGACTGATTTGGGAAAAAACAACAATGTCATTGGAAATTGCTTTTAACCATACTTGGCTGACTTCTGTGATTTGATTAGATAGAATTATGGAATTTTACAGGATAGAAGACAGCTATTTAACCTGCCATTCTGTACTGGTGGTGTTTCTTCATGGCTAGTCTCCTCTTTCCATGTGCATGGGGCTTTCTTCTACATCATCCTCCCTTTATTCCTTGCTCTGTTCGTGTGTCTCTCCATTTATTTAGCCGTGCGCATATCTGTTTGGGTTTGTATCTGTTTCTTTCTCTCTTGTGCACATGTCCCTTTTCCATTTTTATTTTCCATTTACAGTTGAGTTCAGCCCACAGGGATGAAGGACCACTGGTAGTGTATGGGAAGGTATTCCAGCAAGGAGCTGTAATGGAGCTAAATCAGTAGCAGCAAAATTGCAGGTTAGGTGTGTAGATGACTCTCAAGGAACATTGTGTCACATTCATGCTACTATCAGTGCTTGAAATATAGGAATTGAATTATGAGGAGCTTCTAAATCCATGACATGTTGTTTGAAAGAGCAGTTACCATTGAGATAATCTGTTTAGTTTCTCTGACTTATTTTAGGCAATGCACTGATTTGGGGCTGTTTTACTTCTTAAACAGGTAAATTATTCTTCCTCCAAGCAGTGAAAATAATCTGCCCATTTCTGTGTAACAGTTGAGACCAAAAGGGAAAGCAATGGATACATTTATCTTCAGTGTTCAGGATTCAAGTGTTGAAAGAATACCAGTGAACTTAAGCTAATGATTAAATCACATGCAGTTAATTGTTACTTCACTGTCAGGTTTCACCATTCAAAAACTTAATATAAATTGTATTTGGCAATAATAAGAAATTATGTTTAGCAGTAAATAATCAAGGATTAGTATTTTGACTATGTTGGGTCACAGTGAACACATATGGTATACCTTTCTTATAATGGGTCATTTGAGAACCAACTTAAAAAATGAATGTAACCACAAGTCCAGCTATTTGTATAGGTCAGAATAGTTGATAACTGGGATTACTTTTAAAAACAACAGAAGATTTGAAATTGTCCATTAAAGTGGATATTGTGTAATTAAAAATAAATGTTTAAGTTCTGGGCCCATGGAAATGTAAGCAGATTGAGTCTGGAAGGATTCTATTTGAAGCTGACACACCAGTGTAGCATTATGAGGGAGTATGTACAAAGTGATGTCTTTCAGGCAAGCTGTTAAACCCGGAATCTGTTCTGGTTTAGGTGACACAATTTGAAGAAGACCACAGTGCTCTTCCAGCATTGCAACCAACATAATACTCTTGTGCAACGTGACCAAAACGGGATCCCTGTGAATCAATATTGTCATTTATTTTCCTTTCATTCAGGGCTCATATTTCCAAATCTATGTTCTGACTGATCTTGCAGTGTCTCTTCCAGTTGTCTGTTCATGTCTGTACTATTCATCTTGGCTATTTTATGACTGTTCTCCTTTCTTTCACCTCAGTCCTGCATTAACTTGACTTTATATCTTTTACTATTTTTCAACAATATACTCCTAAGTTACAATATTTAAAGCAATTATTAACTTCTATCAGCTATGTCTCCAGAACCTAGGAACAGAAGGGAGATCATTTTGCCACTCCAATCTGTTCTATTCTATGACATCATGGCTGATTTGTATCACAGATCGATTTACCTGACTTTGCTACATATAAAATTATACCCTTACCTCACAAAACTCTATTCATCTCAGACTTGAAAATTAAATTTGACCGCCAGCCATTTGGGGTGAAAGTTCCAGATTTTCCTTGCCTTTGTGTGAAAAGGTGCTTCCTCATTTCGTACTTAACTCACATTTTAAGATCATATCTCTTTGTTCTGGATTGTCCTACCAGATGAAATAATTTCATTTTTATCTACCCCTTTATTATTTTAAAAACCTTAATTAAATCACCTCACCCTTCTAAACTGAAGCAAATGCAAAGCAAGTTTATGTGACTCACCCTAATAATTTAATCCCTTTAGCTGTTGTATCATTCTGCTGAATCACGTTCCAAGGCTAATTTATCTGATGCAGTGCCCAGATTTGAACTTAGTACATAGGGTCTGACCATAACTTTGTACGATGAACAAATTTCATCCCCTTCATACTCCAATTGTTTAGATCTAGACCAGTACTCTTTTAGATTCTTTGCGGCGTCTGCCCACTTGCTTTTAGTGGAGACCTAAACTTCTTTGAGTACCCCCATCCCCAGAGCTTTCAGCCTCTCACCTTTGTCAGGGAATAAGTCCTCACACACTATGTCTTTATAAAATATGCATAGATATCCTTGTGGCTAATTTCTAAAGTTTTAAAAAAGCTGGAAAAAAGACCCTTGTAAAATGACTGAAGCTGTGTCTGTCTATGACACTCAGACAATAGCGTTAATATGATCGTATCATACTGTCCCTTGTTTCTCAGAGGAGATTCTAATGATTACCTGTGGATTGTAGAGACTAAATTTAAACAGGCCCATCTACATTTCATAAACTAGATCTGGCCAACAGGAGCTAATTTATCTCCTCAGACAAAGGACCCTGCAATCTCCCTTTAAGACTGAATGGTTAGAACATATAACAATCTTGGGGACCCAGACAATGAAGTGGACACTCTTTGTCAAAGCTAGAGTGGAGAGGTGAGAGTCATGTGGCCTGAACGCTTAGCTGGTGCCAATAATATTGCCCTGAGAACCTCAGTCTACCATATTTTCCATCTACCTAGCAACAATAGAGAAAAGAGGCTTTGGCCAGGAAAATACCTGGCCCTATCTACACTACAATAGAACTTCTGTACTACTGCCTAAAAAACTGATTTATTTCAGTGTGCTTATCTCATCGTGAAAGTCAACTCCACTGGGAAGTTGCTAAAGAATGATATTTTGTTGAAGCATGTGTGTGTTCTGGAAGCTACATACGTTAATACACAGGGCCCTGCTCTTTACAGACAGAAACGACATGTCCACACATTGTGCCTATTTCAGCTAAGCAAAATAAGTGACGACCATTCACTGGTTCATTCCACTCCACTCTATTTTACTCCGTTTGACCAACTAGAATCAAGCTACCTGTTTTAAATTTCAAATAATTCTTGGCAGTTCGCTGTCAGTCACTATCAACTGGTGTATTCTCCATGGCAATGGCTCTACCAATCAGAGTCCGCTTGCCAACCAGTCAGCATCCTCTTTTCACATAGTATAACATTGTTGTTTCCCCTGACTTGATTTTCTTGCGTTTGTTGTGGTAAAAGGTAATCTGAGAGTTCCAGTGAGCAAAGCCTTTATTCAAAAATATGCTGGACATATCATCCTTGATGCATTCCCAAGGATCAGTATCCGAAGAATTGGTATCTGAAAAAAAAGAATGTGCAAAATTATGGGTATAGGGCAGGGAAGTGGGATTAGATAGAATGCTCTTTCAATGATCCAATGCAGACCTGATCGGCCAGATGGCCTCCTTCTGCAATTTAAAGATTCTGTGAAATGATAACTCTGTTTCTGTCTCCATATATACTGCCCGACCTGCTGAATGTTTTCAGCAATTTCTGTTTTTATGTCAAATTTCCAGCATCCATGGTATTTTGCCTTTATTGAAGGTTCAGGCAGTTTGAGAAGGTTTTTGTTGGTTCCACCAGTGGTTCCTCTGATCGACGCAACATTGAGGGCCGAAGGGCCTGTACTGCGCTGTAATGTTCTATGTTCTAAGGTGATTAATAAAGCATGTACTTTCATAAATATGGGGAATGCGTACAAAAGCAAGGAAGTTATGATAACGCTATATAACACACTGGTTCAGCCTGAACTGGAGTACTGGATCTAGTACTGGGCAATGCACTTTAGGAAGGATATGAATGCATAAGGAGTGATGGAGTTCAAAAAAGATTAGTGAGAATGATTCCCGGGATGAGGAATTTCAGTTATGTACATAAGTTGGAAAAACTGGGACTTACGAAGAGGAGAATTGACAAAGATGTTCAAATCACGAGGAGTCTGGATAGAGTAGATGGAGAGAGACTATTCCCTTGGTCTTCTTCAAATGATGCCACGAGAATTTTTACATCCACATTAAAGCCTCAGCTTACAATCTCTTTCCAAAGATAGAGTGCTGCATTGTCAGAGATGCTATCACTGGAGTGTCAGCTTAGATTTTTTTGCCTAAGACCTGGAGTGGGACTTGAATCCGCAAACTTCCAACCCAGGTAAGAGTCTACTCATTGAGCCACAGCTGATAGGAGTGACACATTTAGGAGTGAACTCAAGAAAGTTTTGTTTTAACACAAAGGGCATAGTAAATCTTGAACTCTCTGCCAAAATAGGGACGTCAGATGAAATGAAACTTTCAAGAATCGAGTTTGATAGATGTTTGCCAACTGTGACGCAGCCTGAGTCAGAAGGTTCTAGATTCAAGCACATTCAGGGACTTGGACATTGAATCTAGGCTGGTGCTTCAGGGCAGTACCTAGGGAGAGCTTCAATGTCAGAGGTACTACCTTTGGACAAGACATTAAACTTCAGGTGGATGTAAATGATCCGATGATACTCTTTGAAGGCAAGTTGGAGGGTTGTGATGAGCTCGCTAATATCTAATCCTCAGCCAATATTACTAAAATTGGGTAATCTGGTTATGTGAGATCTACCTCTACAAATTTCTTGCCAGATTTATCTACACCAGACAATAGCTACATTTTTAGTAAGTTGTTTTGGGAAGTGCGGAATTTATGAAAGATACTACAGAACATTACAGGATAGCACTTTTTCCAAGGATAAATCACAAAACAGTTCTAAGTATTTTTGCGTAAAATAGTTGAAGATGTAGTAATTATTGCTTTCACCAGCGGATGATTTGATACAAATTGAAGAGGGGATTATGTGAGGTTTCATGCTTGTTGTGGAGCTTTTTAAGGATTTGGGCAGAAGTAAAGCTGTAACACTTTTTCTGCAATTATCCGACCCTGTGCTTTTGCTACTGAGGATCTGTGCTTGCCACAAGGCTGACATTTAAAAGAACATGACAGTGATTTTGAAAAATGTTTCATGTTTGTCGTATTTTTGCTTCCCTGGAATCCAAGATGACTGTCAGTGATTTGCGTAGTTTCTTACATCTTGGGCGTTAAGTGGAACATTTTATTAACAGGCCGACTGTTTTATGTTTGCTTCCATCTCTTCCCAGTTTCATAAAATTTATTGGTCTTGCTGTCCTCTCTTGTGGTTTGAGCATGGCATTTCATCATTTTGTCACGATAGACCCAACTTGATCTCCTGGGGTTTTAGACTGTCGGGCATTTTCTAAAAATATCCACGGATAATTGTATCCTTTAGGTAGATGCCATTTTGGGAAGTTAAAAGGAGGACACTCTAATTTTATTCACTTGTCTCTCTCTTGAATTGAAATGTAACCCCTGCACTGCCAGCAGGCCAGTGAAATTGCTATGCTGGAAGCTATCTCAGAACTTAGTATTTGGATGGTGGGAGAGTGCACATTTGAGACAGAAAGAAAAATGGAAAGCAAGCTGAAGACACAATTAGAAAGAATTTTGAGGAGTGTTTGATAAGTTGGCAGTGAGTTGACAAGGTAGAGGAATCTGAGCAGGGTAAGTACTCATAATAAGTGGCTGTGGTGGAAGAATCAATCAGATTCGTTTTGAGTTTCGAGTAGGTTTATTGTAAGACTCAGTGCTATTAGTTTACAAGAAACTCTCCACCCAACGTGCTCCAGCTATCTCTATTATCCTATCTGTAGGACAATCAGTGTCACATGTTTGACTCGCAAATGACCAATTCCCTTAACAGGGTCATACTGTGATTAACAGGGAATTCCAGAGGCTGCAGCATAATGGTTGCTCAGCAGTCAGCTGGAAAGAAATGGTGCTTTATCGCACAATGTAAAATTAAAGCAAAACCACAAGTCTGTGGTGAACACATACAAGGTCCCAAGTGGGACAATACAACAATGGACCCACTCAGGGTACTGCTTTATAAAGGGCTCGGGATACGAGCTCTGCCAATCACCCGGGGGCTTGTATTCTACAAGTCCTTCTGGGAGGTCAATCCTGCGGGTTATCACAGTTGTCAACCAACCTATTCAGCCAAACAGTCTTCTCCATCTCCAAAACTTTTATAACTTAAAACCAGGCTGTCAAATAAAATATGAAAAAAACACATTTTTAATGGCATTGTGATCTTTATTTCTCCCAGATTGTTCACAGCATTGTCATGGAGGTTAATCTTTAATTCTGGAGGCTCCAGGGAAATCCTGGAGGGGTGGTGATCCTAAAAGGTGCCGGAAGGTTAACAATCACTAAAGCAAAAGACCATTTCTTTGGCAACTTTCATGACTTTAAGATGTTTTGGTGAAAACAGCCAATGAGATATTATTTGAAGTGTAGTACTGTTTTAGTGCAGGAAATGAGAGCCAATTTGTGCACAGCAAGAACTGACAAACTGATGTGATGAATAACCAGATAATCTAGTTTAGTGATGTTCGTTGAAATATGAATATTGATCAGGGCATCATGGAGAACTTCCACTTTCTCTTTGAGATAAGCCATAGGCTTATTAGTGGGCAGATGAGGCCTTATTTCAACATCACATCTGAAAGGCACCTCAACAGTTCAGCACTCCCTCAGTACTGCACTGAAATATTTCACCACCCATAAGCTTCTGGCTCAGAGGTAGGAGTGCTATTCACTGAGCCACAATCAGCACCTAAAATAATATTCATGTAGTGGAAGGTACTGAGAAATGTGAAGTAGCCTGGTTTTTGAAGGCAATGAATACCAATACGCTGCAAGGTAGGAAATAATCTGTCAGGTTGAGCGGGGATCTAACATAGGAGGATTTGACTAAGTCAGTCAGTGAGCACTGGAATAAATGAATTAGTGGGACTTGGTGCACTAAGTCATTGGTGTTAATGGAATTTTGTACAATACGCAACCTCAGAGAACATTAGTTATGGTTGTAGAATCTGAAGTATTACCAGAGCATTAGATAGGAACCTATTATTCAATGTATATCTATGCCAAACAATAACACAAGGAGCTGGAAGTCACTTGTGAGCGTGTAAACTAGCATTGTTCAAATGAGTGATGACAGGGCTTCTCTATAGGTTAGAAGACTGGTCAGCTCAATCCTAGTCTTACAGCATCTGAGCCTCCTTTACTTGCTGTTTCATTTTGGCAAGAACATTTATTTGTGTGTTGGCAATCACTGACTGTGAGCTCAAAGCTCTCTAGTATACAATGAAACAGGTTTTCAGGTTTGTGATACCAATGTTGCAGCTTTATCAACAAATTCTCTGAAAATAAATTCTGAAACTTGTCCAGGGAATTTAGGAATGTAATCCACAAAAGTAAACAAAGTTGAAGGAGCTGGGATCTGTTGGCAGGAGGTTCTAAGGCTACAGCTTGTACATGACATCAATTCTGGATCATAGTAAGAAATGTTGAGAACTTGCATTTAAATAGCATCTCTAACGTAGTCTAAAATCCCAAGGGACTTGACGGGAACAAAATAAGATACACTGAACCATATAAAGAGATGTTCAGTCAGGTGAACAAAACATTTTTTCTACTGCTTATGGTGAATAACTTCTGATTTATACAAATATCTGTGTAAAGAAAGGTGGTATTATTTTAATATTTTTGGGTTTGTTGTGTTTTTCTGTGAAGAGGCTTATGTGTGTGACTAATTTAATTAAACTGAAGACAATTGGACTGCAAGGTTTAGGACATCAAAGGGGTTTAGGTGTGAAAGACATGTACTAGAGATAAAAATGGCCAAATTGAAATTTCTATCAGTAAGTAAACCATGGATAGAAATTTGCATTACATGATAAAGAAAGTTTCTTGTGTTAGTTATTTAATTTCAAAGGGAAGTAAAAAGAGTTTACAACTTGGAAAAGATTATAAAATAAATGTGGCAATGTTATTAAAGTTTATTTGACCTGCCTGAAAGTAGGGGCAATAAGGAAAACATGAAAAATTTTTGTATTCTCGGAACATAAGTTTCAAAGATGAGGAAGAACAGTGGAGTCAAGATGAAAGAGAAAAATTTCTACTTAAGGAGAGATGTGAGAGCTGTGTTGGGTGTGGTCAGATAAAACCTCTTGGAGTGCAGCCCTGTGCTGGGAAAAGAATTGTGAAGAGGGAAACTTTCCAGCCAACCAGAAAAAGTGTCTGATTTTCTGAAAACAGGGTTTTGTTTCAAAGTTTCTAGAATTTCCGCAGCAGAGTGGGAGACAGGAGCCATGTGACATATCTTCTCTACAGCAACAGTGGGTTTGCCTTTTTATAATATTGCTGGATTTTATAAATTAAGTATCTAAAAGGGATTGTTGGCTAAAGTGGTGTCTATTTGTGTGTCTAACCAAGTAGGGAATCTTTTTGGGAAAATGTCCCATAAGATTAACTTTAACGGTGTAAATGTATTCTTGTATGTTTAATTTTTGTTTTCGCTTGTTAAATGTTTTAATTTAATATTTAAAAGCCCCACATGTGTTACTGGAACTTAAGTTTCTAACTTAAGTACATGTATCTTCTTGTGATCAAAATGCAAAAACAAAAGAGTTGTGATAAGTTTGCCACATTTCCCTTTGGGATTTGTTTGCACAGCAATTACCACTTGCTGGATCATAACATCTATGCCAACCAAATAAAATCTGAATTTGAAATTCATATATTCATTTGGAAGTGCAGATTTGCTGCTGTATCAATGGGAAATTTTATCTTAGCCTGTCTTCCAGGCATGCTACTGCTGGGGAAAAGAAAGGTGCACATTGAAAAGTTAAAACTCCACAGCATGCGACTGTGCATGGAGGGAGAGCCTGGACTTATGGGTTTCCCAAAAACAGCTTCTCCCCACTGCATTCCTGAAATGCTGCCTCTGTTAAAATTGGTGTCAATAATTCAGTGCTGGAGAACAGAACTGAGAGCTCATTAGATAACAGATCAGTAACTGCAGGTTTGCCTTGTTGAAGGAAACTAAAAAGTGCCCATACTAAAGTCATTATCCAGAGTTTATTCCTTGGCCTTTTTACGAAAATGTGTGGTAAAACAAGGTGAAACTTTGAACCCTAATCGTAAACTGGCAGCTTAACTCAGTTGGACATTCATCTTTGAATAACATAAAACACCTACTTTACAGCATAGAAACTGACCATTTGACCCAATTGATCTATGCCAATATTTATGTTTCACTGATGTTTACCAAACACTTAGTAGCTCTGGTGATGCATGAGGCAGGCAAAACTCTTCATTCTCTCCTGTCCACGGCCACGATTTCACATCACTCCAGCTGATCTGTTGACCAGCTGGGGATCTGTACTGACCAGCTATGCCAGTTTATTCTGGGTCACTCTCTTCTTCTATATCTAGTACGAGTCCACTGTGTGAGATGATGGAAGTTGGATGGCAAGACCAAGCCAGCTGAACCTTCTTTTACCTTCTTGTACTCCGAAAGCTTGTGCTACCAAATAAACCTTTAACCCAGTATTGTGAGACTTCTTACTGTGCCTACACCAGTACAATGCCAACATCTCCACATCATAGCTACCACCGACACCACAAACTGCCAGCTCAAAGTGCTGAGGATCTCCAAGAAGGTCACTCATATTGACACAGATATCAAGTTTATCTTGTAACTGCGTTTGCGCCTCCATATACACTGTTTGTGAACCTAACTCCCATTCACCTGATGAATGAGCAATGCTCCGAAAGCTCTTGTTACCAGATAAACCTGTTGGACTTTAACCTGGTATTGTGAGACTTCTTATTGTGCCTTCTTTTACAGATGATGAATGAAATTGGAAGCTGTTCTGAGCTTTTTCTTACTTGACTGTTGGGCATAGGTCCCGTCCATCATATACCTAGAATTGTTCGAAGATTTCTAGTGTCAAAGGCATCCAATTTCCTTTCTTGGCAAGTTTTCAGGCTCCACATTTCACAACCATATAGGAGAACAAAGACTACATTTGGACTGTAGAACCTAACTCAGCTTTTGTGAACTATTCCGAATCTTTTTCAAATGATAACTGTTTATGCTGTTCTTACATTGAACTTTTTATCTGTGCCTCTCTGGATATTACTGGAACTGGCTAGATAACTGAAGTCCTCTACATATCAACTGTGTTTTGACTAAATATCTGTTAGTTTTTGTGAATTCTCATCATATATTTTGTTTTCTTGGCCTTTATGAAAAGATATGGTGAAGGGAGACGCCAAAAGCCATTACACAAGCTCCACTTAATTAATCTTAATTCACTGCACCTTTTTCTCTATTCCTCTATTTTACACTTAGAAAACTTTCCGTGCCGGGGAGGTGTTGGTACAGTGGCACAAGGCTATCATCACTGGATTAATAATCCAGGGTAATGCTCTGGGGACCAAAGTTCAAATCTCACCATGGCAGATGGTGGAACTTAAAAATTCAGTTATAGAAAACTTTTGCAATTAAAAAATGATTGTTGTAAAAACCCATCTGATTCGCTGATGTTCCTTTAGGCACTGAAACCTGCTGTGACTCCAGGCTCACAGCAACTTGGTTGATTCTGAAATGACTGAGCAAACCACTGAGTAGTACTCAGCTGCTTCAAAGAAACGGACAGACCAACCTACATCAATTGAGGCACCAGAAGCGACAATGCCAAATCTAGTCCTGTCGACCCTGCAGTGTCTGCTTCCTAGCATCTGGAGGCTTTTCCTGAAATTGGGAGAACTGTCTCACAGTCCAGTCAAGCAACAGTCTGACATAATCATGCTTATGAAATTATACCTGATTGATAATGTCCCAGGCAACACCATCACCATTTCTGTGGGTAGGACAGGACATACTGAGCAGAGGTGGTGGCACAGTCGTTTACAGTTGGAAAGCAGTTGCCCTTGGAATCCTGAACATTGACTTTGGACCCCATTTATTGATCATCTCTAGGTATTTTTTCTACAGACATATTTCCCCAGCATAGACTTGAGTACATAATGTCAGATGATACTCGAGCGCAGTACGGAGGCTGTGTTGTTGTTCAGATGAGATGTAAAACTGAAGCTGGCATGTTCAGGTGTTGTAAACAATTCCATGTTCAAATTCAAAGAATGGCGGAGTGTGTTCTAATCGATAATCCTTTTTGACATATCCGCTAAAAATAGATGATCTGGCTATTCATTTACAGGTATTTGTTGTCTTTATGATATAAAGAACTCTATATAAATGCAATTTCTTTCATTCTTTATTTGTTGAATTGTTTTGAGAAATGCAGAACCACTTGGCAGACTGCCAGATTGTATAATTTATATGCGATAAAGAAAATTAGCCTTATCAACACTTAAGCAGAACTGGCCTGAACAATGCATTTCCTCATAAGTAAATTGTGGATTGGCCTTTTTTTCTCTATGTTTAATTCAGATCCCAGGAGTCCAGTACCTTTGAGATAGCCCCTGGTATTTATATTGACTCAGAGTAAGATAACACCAGTTCCTCTGTGTGTGTGTGCTGCCGTCTGCAGTGACAGAAATAAGAAGCATAAAATACTGGAACAAATTTGGAGACACTGGACTGTGGAACCCAAGTTAACAGATGACCATAGATGTCTATTTATATGACAACCTTGGAAACCTTAAAGAATCCTCCCAAAAATGGGTGTTGACTTATACACTGATTAGAAAAGCTAACCACTGGCTTGGGTCGTATGCCTGCCATTTTGAAATGTCATCAGCATCTGAGGCAAAGAATGGACTTGTTTTAAACTCTTACATATACTCATGACATAGCCCATATCGTTTGCTTGATCCGTTATGCCTCTTTATAAGGCATGAAGAAGTAAAATACCAATTATAGGATGATAAATTAAAGCTGACCTCCAATGCGAGTACAGCATGTCATAGCAGGGAAGGTGACTGGGTATATATAAAACCATAACTTTTGGGGCTGGAAAAATAGGGTCATCTTATATGCCAGGTTGACTTACGCTGTGATCTTCAGTCATTTTAAAATAAATGAAAGAGGCAGTACTGGTGCAGTGTTGATTCAGTCTTTGTGCATGAAGCATAGTTTGATGTCAAACCTCACTAATCCGCAGAGTGTTGGTTAAAATAATGGAAGAATTTTCAGATAATCATACTACACCTCACTGTAACAGATCACTGGGCTCATTGTGCCTTTGTTGGCATTCTGATAGCCAATAGTCCCATTCCCTGTCGTTTAACTATAGCCCTGCAAAAGTAAGTAATTGACTTTTGAAATTAGTGAATATACTTCTACTGCTCTATCAGTATACGTTCCAGGTCACAACGACAGAAGTTTTTTCCCAGGGTGGAAGAGTCAATTATTAGGGGGCACAGGTTAAAGGTGCCGGGGCAAGGTTTAAAGGAAATGTATGATGCAGATTTTTTACACAGAGAGTAGTGGGTGTCTGGAACTTGTTGCTGGGGGAAGGTAGTGAAAATGGATACGGTAGTGACTTTTAAGGGGTGTCTTGACAAGTACATGAATAAGATGGGAATAGAGGGATATGGTCCCCAGAAGGATGGGGGGTTTTAGTTAAGTTGGGCAGCATGGTTGGTGCAGGCTTGGAGGTCTGAAGGACCTGTTCCTCTGCTGTAATTTTCTTTGTTCTTTGACCAACTCAGCTTCATTTACCACCCCTTCCACAATCCACACACCGCCCCCCCCCCCCACACCTAGACCCTTTATGACATTGAACATCTCTGTTATATCTGTCCTAAACTTTTTCAGTTGTAAAGAGATCCCAGCTTCTCCAGTTTCTCCACATACCTCTGATACCTTTCCAATGAATCTTCTGTTGTATATTCATGTTTGTTTCCTAATTGGAACAAGGTCACTTTAAGAATCCCATCATGTGATGTATTGATGACATCATCAGCCATTTGCTCAGTTTATCCTAACAGCCTGTACAGTAAACACCTATCCAATAAAGCTCTTGTTTGTTTGTACGTTTGTGGTCTGTAAGCCTATCTTTTAAAAATACTCCAAAGAAAACTGGCGATGAGGTGGTCGGGAACCACACTGGCAGCATCCTGAGAAATAAAAAAATAGAAAAATCATTGCCCCAATCTGCAAAAAGGATTAAGAAGATAAAAACTTATATCAAAACTGGCAACAGAAGGGTTCTAATTACCGATAGCAGCCAGCAAAGGAACTAAAAAGCAAGCAAAGATTTCAGAGAAAACAACATTGAAAAGAAGTACAGGAAACATTGAGTTGCGAAGTTGAGTTTGTGAAATTGGAATTTGATGTTAGTTAAAAATATAAAAGTTATAAAAAAAAGACAACGGTGTCCCTTTGAAAGCTGGTATTTTGTTTCAGCACTTGGAGGTTTAAAATGCAAATTACATACCGTGTCCAATCAATTTAAAGCAGGCTCTGCTACCAGGAACCTATAAAATTTGAATTTGATGGTGTTGACAACATCAGACTAATCTGATTGTAGGAAAATTTGATAGATCATTATAGGTATGAAAGAGAGTGGGGGTGGGGGTGGCGGGGAACAAGAGAGCAACAGAAGTACTGTTACCTCTCAAGCTTCAAGGGGAGCAGCTCTCAACTCTGCCAGCTTCAGAAATCTCTTAAGAGAACGCACCATCTAACTAGTGAATTGTACCAAATCAGAAAGAACTTACAGACAGAGGAAACAGCAGAGGAATTCCAAAAGTTTCCGAAAGCCACAAAACCTGGTTATGTTTTTTTTTGAGAGTGACTGAATTTTATTGTTATATTTTTTGTTAATGAATAGATATTGTATTTGAACAGCATTTCATTAGAATCTTGTTCAGTATGGTACTTATTTAATCAAAGTTCCCTGTTAGTTAAATAAATAAACTGTTAAGTGTTCATTTTAAAATGAGTGTAAGATATTTCTCTTAGATAACCACTAAATGTTATTGAAGACAGTTCACCTTCCCACACACTTTTAACAGATTGTGAGGCGAGGTATTCCTCTTTAGGGAATTTGGCGTTACATGTCAAAAAGAGGACAACTGCATTGTAACAGTTGTGAATTAAAAAAATAATTTAGAGCTGGGGGGGTGGGTGGTGTTGCAGAATTTGGATGGAAACAGTCTGAGCTCTGGGTTATCTTGTTTGAAAGAAAAAAAGGGGAGTAGTGCTAAAAATCTTATGGCACACTGTGCTAATGCAAAAATGGCAAGAGGTTTTGGCACTGTGGGACCACATGATGAGAACACTGAGCAGTCAAGCTCATCCACTGAAAGAATTGAATAATTTATCCAAACAAACAAAATTGCAGTGAATATAGTCCCAACTTTCTTGAGTATCATGCGGGAGGGGTTGCGAAGCGTGGTGCAGCCAGAAGACTAGGTTTGAAAATCTATGATGACATTGTGGAGATATTGTAGGACCACTTCTCATCTCAACTCTTGGTTATAGCTGAGAAGTTCAGGTTCCATTAGAGTAAGCAACAAGAAGGTGAATCAGTCACACAGTTTGAGTTACTTTAAAAAAATTAGCTGAATACTGTGAATTTGAAGATGTCTTGAATGACACCATTAGAAACAGACTGATGTGTGGGTTAAGAAGCAAAGCTATTCAGAAAAGGCAGTTCACAGCATCTTAACCTAAAGAAGGCTTTAGAAATTGCGACCTCAATGGAATTAGCAGCTAAGGAAACCCAGTAATTAAGCTTGAGCACTAAAGTCCATAAGATATTGGCTGAAAGCTGAACATAGACACAGGTTTGAAATTGCCGCCAATATGCAAAAATTGAGCACACAGTAACTGACTGCTGGTGCAAAGATGCAAAATTATAGTAAAAAGGGGCACATAGAATATGCATTATGGAGAAAGAAACAATAAGTTCCAAACAGTTATAAAAGGCATGAACCAATGTACCAACTGGAAAACTGAATAGAGTGGAAAGAATCCATTGGATACCAAACGGCCTAGAGTCACAGTCAGATGATGAACTGTTGTTGAAGGTATTGGTCTTTGCGGTCTGTGAGTGTAGGTGCAACAACCGTTACTGGATCACTCCTTTTCTGGACAAACGTCCAGTGAAAATGGAGCTGGATTATGTATCAAGATACCATCTTAAAACCCTCAAATTTAAACTACAAAACCTACTGGGGAAGTGGTTCCTTTGAGGGGCTGTATGGATGTAAATATGCAGCTAAACAACAGACTGCAGACTTGTCCCTGCACATTGTTAAAGGCAACCATCCAGTCCTAGTGGGGAGAACCTGACTGGAGAGAATCAAGCTAGACTGGTTCGAGGTGAATCTCATGTTGGATTCCAATGCAGGTCTACCCAAGATTTTAAAGCAATATACCATTGTCTTTAATGGAGAGCTAGGAAGCATGAAAGAAACCTCAGTCAAGCTTAAGATTTAGGACTAAAGCTAAACAAGATGCTTAAGGGTTAAGTCATTTCCATACATAATCAGGTCTACAGTCAAGGCAGAATTAGAGAGGCTAGTTAAGATGAGGGCTCTGGAACCCTTTAATGTAAGTGATTGGACTGATATTACCCACAATGAAGAAAGGTGGTTCTGTATGCATATATGGCGATTTTAAAGTCACTAACAATTTAGGACTATGTGCTGAGCAGTATTGCCTGCCTTTAATCGATCATTTATTTGCAGGGTTGGCTGGATGGTCAGCATTTCAATAAAGCTAACTTTAGTTAAGTTTACCTGCAGATAAATGTGGATCTAAATTCACAATATTTGACAATTGTGGCACACAAAGGGCTGTTCGGATGTGAACGGCTTTCATTTGGCATTATGTCTACACCTGTGTTCCCACATACCATGGATCAAATCTTAAGTAGGCTAGAGGAGTCCAGAAGGAGTCCAGTGCTTAGACAATATCTGGAAAGAGTGAAGAAGAGCACCTTAAAAATTTAGATGCTACACTTGAGAAACTAGAATATTATGGACAACGAATATGGAAGGATAGACATGAAAACTTGAGATCTTTATTGAATTCTTGGGGCATATATAGATGAAAAGGGATTGCACAAATTGCCTTCAAAGGTAAAATCCATAACTGAGGCATCTGCACCTCAAAACATAAGTCAACTTTGATCATTTTGGGCTTATTAAACTATTATGGAAGATTTGTCCCTACCCTAGCAACTATTCTCAAGCCTTTACGCAGCATATTGTGTCAAAACAGGAAATAGAAATAATTGGATCAGTGCGAGAAGGCCATCATACAAGCTAAGGAGGCGTTATTGAAGTCAGAAGTACTGACACACTTTGATCCGATGTTACCGTTGAAACTGGCATGTGACGCATCAGCGTACAAAATGGGAGTGGTGGTTTCTCACGATGCCCAATGGCGAAGAGAAGACAATAGTATTTGCATCAAGATCCTTCAACGAAGCAGGAATGAACCATTGTTTTTGGGATCAAATGTTCTTACCATTGACTGTTGTGTTTATTAATTGTTCATATTGCAAATTTTGGTTGTTAATATTGTATTGTGTTCCATTGCATGAACGTCTAATATAAAGGGGGAGGAAAGTGTTGTGTATTTATGTTTGTTCCTAATTGGAACAGGGTACCGTTAAGAGTCCGATCATGTGACATATTGATAATGTCAGTGGCCACTTGCTCAGTCTGTCCGATCCTGTAAACATCTTTCCAATAAAATTCTTGTTAGGCTTCATGGTCTGCCTGCCTATCTTTTAGAAATATTGCATCTTCCCTACACCCTCTCCAAGACCTTGACATCCTTTGTAAAATGTAATGCCCAGGATTGGGCAAGATACTTCAGCTGAGCCCTTATTAGTGATTAATGTGGAATTATTTATAGTTCAGAACGATTCGAAAACTTGCATTCGTATAGCATTCTTCACAACCTTAGGGCATCGCAAAGTGCTTAATGGCCAATAGTTTACTTTTCAATTGCAGTCATTAGTGTTATGTACACAAATGTGGCACTAATTTCCACACAGTGAAATCCAAAATAAGCAAATTAGATCTGACCAGTTAATCAATTTGGATGATGTTGAGTCAATGATGAATGTTGGCTAAAACTTCAGGAGAGTTCTCTGCACAGTGGGATTTTTATGCTCAACATTTCATCCAAAAAACTGTAACTCAGCCAATGCAGCCGTGGATGCGATGGTGTTGTGGTGATGTCACTGGAATAGTAGTCCAGAGCCCAGGGCTAAGATTACAGTGAATTCATATCCCAACATGGCAGTTTGCATTTAAGTTCAGTTTTTTAAAAATCTGGTATAAGTGACCATGAAGCTGTTGGACTGTTATGTAAACCATCTGGTACATTAATCTCCTACAGAATGGAAATGCATCAGCCTTAGTCCACCTCACCTATATTTGACTCCAATTCCATACCAGCATGGTTACCTCTGACATGGACTAGTTAGCCAGTTATTATGTCAAAACCCTGATAAGGAATGCCACAGAGGTTCAAGAAGAAGGCCCACCATCATCATTTAAGGGCAATGAAGAATGGGTGACTAATGCTAGCCTTGCTTTGCTGATGATGCCCCTATCCCAAGAGAGAAGTGTAATCATGATAGCAGTATCAGATAGTTGAAGCCCAGTCATCGTGACCCATACATAACCTTTTTATAAAACAAAATTTTAAAACTTTTTTTAATATTTGTTCACGGGATGTGGGATTTATTGCCCATCCCTAATTTCCCTTAGAGGGTAACTGTCAGATGTCTTTTTTGAGCTACTGTGGCCCCTGGGGTTTAGCTACACCCATTGTGCTGCTAGGGCGGGAGTTCCAGGATTTTGACCCAGCAACAGTGATCTATTTCCATATCTATTTCCATAATTCTATTGGTTTTAAAATAGCTATGGAGAAGGATAGGTCTGGCCCAAAAGTTAAAGTTCTAAACTGGGCTAAGGCTAATTTTAATGGTATCAGACAGGAACTTTCAAAAGTTAATTGGGGGAGTCTATGGGAAAGCAAAGGGACATCTGGTAAGTGGCACGCTTTCAAAAAAAAATGTCTTTAGAACATAGAAACAACCCCTTCTGCTTTTCCACCATTCACTTGAATTTTGACTGATCTGGATCTTAATTTTATCTATCTTGCTCTAACCATCAGTTCTTTTACCAAATCAAAACCTACCATTTGCTGTTTGGAAATTTTCAATTGACTTTGTCTCAAAAGAATTTTGAGGGCTGATTTCCATTATCCTTTGTGTGAAGAAGGGTTTCTTGACACTGCCCTCAAATAGCCAATCTCTATTTGAAGATTATGCCTTCTTGTTCTGTGACTTCCCCTCCCTCCACTCCCACTGGATAAAATAGTTTATTTCTATCCCCCACTCTTTCAATTTCTTTAATTATTATATACACCTCATTTAGATAACCCCTTCAACTATATCGAAAGGAATACATGTCTAGTCTACACAATTTTTCTTCATCATTTAACGCATTTAACCCTGCTATCGTTTCTGGAGAATCTAAGCTACAACCCCCTCTGAGGCCAATATTCATTTCTGGAGTTGTGTTGCTCAGAATTGAATCAAGTATTCCATATGTGGTCTAACCAAAACTCTATACATCTGGTCCAACCAGAGCTACACCAGCCAGTAGGACACATAACAGAGGCAATATATACTGGACCGAAGTCTGAACAATCCGGTCCTTGATGACCAGAAGCTTCATTTAGGGATATTTGGGCAACTTTTGTCAAATGTAGCAAAGTTAGTGCTAATTCCTTAAAGTGGAACAGCATTTCTGATATGCAAATCAAAGTCATCGGGCAGAATTAGTGCTTGAGTTCTAAACCAGATGTTAGATTGGAATGTGTATTTATTGCGCCTCACCAGGCAGCTGTTACAACATGCATGTGCTAGACAACATCGGCACAAAGACATAATGAATACTGACACTTTTTACAATAAGACTGTACAACTTTACTTTTGCCCTAGTAACCATTGTGCATTTCACTGAAAACTTTGATCTTACCACTTTTGCAGTTCAAAGTACAAGTTTGGACAGGTGACCAGAAGCTCAAAGGAAGAGAGAAACAGACAGGTGGAGAGGTTTGGGGAGGGAATTCCTCAGCTTAGACAGATGAGGGCATGACCACCAGTAGTGGAGTGATGAAAATCAGTGACGTGCTAGACTTGAGCCAGAAGTGGAGGTGTGCAAATGCCTTGGAGGGCTGTCGAGTTGGAAGAGATTGCAGGAATAGCAAGGGATTTGAAAACGAGGATGAGGCTTTTAAAATTAAGGTGTTGCCGAGCCGTGACCAGTGTAGGTCAATGAGTACTGGGATGGTGATTGAAGGGATGTTGATGCACATTAGGTTATGGGCAGTCAAGTTTTGATTACCTCGCATTACAAGTGGGTCTGAGTTTGGAGGCCTCCCCGAAGATAATTGGAAAAGTCAAGTGTAGAGTTAACCGAGACATGAACAGTTTCCAGCATAAGTTCATTCGTAGCATTCTCTCTGTACCACAAACATCTGAAAAGAACATTCTCCCTAACCCGCGGAGTCCTGAGGCTAATTATACTAACCCTTAGTTAGCAAGCTGTGTTGACTATCCTGATCGACATTCAGCACAGGCTGATAGTCAGATGTAGAAATTTGTGATCTGGGTGACTTAGTGCTGCACCAGGTAGTGCCTTTAGTCCTGAGCTGTCAGAGAAACTTAACTCAGATGTGCTCGACTTGAGTGCATTTGAGAAGTTTGTTTTCTGTAATAAAAAGACATTTGGAGAATGAGAAGACAAAGATCTTGTGTGTTGATTCTGTGTAATATGTATTGGTAGTAAGGTGCATACTTTCTACCGTTCCTGTTACTACAAGCTGTTTTTATACCACAGTGTCTATTGCCACTGAATTTCCAAAGCAAGGTATTGGGAGATGAAGGTAAAACCACAGGGAATGTTTGAGACCATTGCCTCAAAGGTGTGTCCTCAGCTGCTGTATATTCAACTTGCAACTGACAGAACATGAGCCACTGCTGGTGGAACCAAGTGGCACTGGCACAACATGGAAACAGCTATTGTATTAAGAAGATGAAGCAGTGGGGTGAATGGCTATGGTCTAACACTACCAGAGAAGTGACCAGGTGGTCGACTGTCCACAAAATGATTACCAAACCAGCACTATGAGTCATTCAGGGAAATGTCCATGTTCATATTGGAACACTGAGTTGCACTAATACTTCAAGTATGCTGATCACTGAAGAAAGCTTCCATAGATTAAAAAAGAAAAAATTTATAGAATGCCTTTTGTATCCTCGGTGTGTCCCAAGGCACTTAATAGCAATTGGAGCACACATTTTGAGGCCGACAGCCTAAATTTACACAGCAAGCTCTCACAAACCGCAAAGTAACAATGACAAAGTAATCTTTCTTTTATAATGTTGCTTAAGGGATTGTTACAGAGAGGAGAGGGTCAGTTCAAACAGCAGTATTTCCCTCTTGCCACCTTGCATGGGGAGGCATAGTGACACAGTGGTTAGCACTGCTGCCTCAGAACACCAAGGACCTGGGTTTGATTCCCAGCTTGGGTCACTGTCTATGCAGAGTCTGTACACTCTCTCCGTGTCTGTGTGGTTTCATCCCATAGTCCAAAAGACGTAATGGTTAGAACATAAGAACTAGAAGCAGGAGTAGGCCATCTGGCCCCTTCAGCCTGCTCCGCCGTTCAATAAGATCATGGCTGATCTTTTCGTGGACTCAGATCCACTTACCCGCCCACTCATCATAACCCTTAATTCCTTTCCTGTTCAAAAATTTATCCTTGCCTTGAAAACATTCATAGGGAATTCCACAGATTCACAGCCCTTTGTGTGAAGAAGTTCCTCCTCAATTCAGTCCTAAATCTGCTTCTCCTTATTTTGAGGCTATGCCCTCTAGTTCTAGTTTCACCCGCCAGTGGAAACAACTTCCTTGCTTTGAGCTTTTCTATTCCCTTCATAATCTTATGTTTCTATAATATCTCCCCTCATTCTTCTGAATTCCGTTGAGTATAGCCCCAATCTACTCAGTCTCTTGTCATAAGCCAACCCTCTCAACTCTGGAATCAACCTAGTGAATCTCCTCTGCACCCCCTCAAGTGCCAATATATCCTTTCTCAAATAAGGAGACCAAAACTGTAACAGTACTCCAGATGTGGCCTGAACAGCACCTTATAAGCTGCAACATAATCTCACTGTTTTTAAACTCCATCCTTCTAGCAATAAAGGACGAAATTCCATTTGCCTTCTTAATTACCTGCTGCACCTGCAAATCGACTCCTTGAGATTCCTGCACAAGGACACCCAGGTTCTTCCCACAGCAACATACTGCAATTTTTTACTATTTAAACAATAGTCCATTTTGCTGTTATTCCTACCAAAATGGATGACCTCACATTTACCAACATTGTACTCCATCTCCCCTATCTATATCCCTTTGCAGACTTTCAGCATCCTCTGCACACTTTGCTCTGCTACTCATTTTAGTGTCATCTGCGAATTTTGACACACTACACTTGGTCCCTAACTCCAAATCATCTATATAAATTGTAAACAATTGCGGTTCCAACACCGATCCCTGAGGCAAACCACTAGTCACTAATCGCTAACCAGAAAAACACCCATTTGCCCCCACTCTTTGCTTTTTGTTTGTTAACCAATCCTCTATCCATGCTAATACATTACCCATAACACTATGCACCTTAATCAGCAGTCTTTGGTGGGGCACCTTGTCAAATGCCTTCTGAAATCCAGATACACCTCAGGCTCCCCATTGTTCACTGTGCATGTAATGTTCTCAAACAATTCCACCAAATTTGTCAAACATGATCTTCCCTTCATGAACCCATGCTGTGTCTTACCAGTGGGACAATTTATATCTAGATTTCTTGCTATTTCATCCTTGATGATACATTCAAGCATTTTCCCTACTACGGAAATTAAGCTAACTGGCCTATAGTTACCTGCCTTTTGTCTACCTCCTTTTTTAACTGTGGCGTCACATTTGCTGTTTTCCAATATGCAGGAACCACCCCAGAGTCCAGCAAATTTTGGTAAATTACCACTAGTGCATTTGCTATTTCTCCTGCCTGGGATGCATTCCATCAGGACCAGGAGACTTGTCTACCTTTAGCTCCATTAACTTGCCAACACTACCTCTTTCATGATAATGATAGTTTTTAAGTCCTCAGCTGCCATAACCTTCCTGTCATCAATTTTTAGCAAGTTATTTGTATCTTGCACTGTGAAGACTGACACAAAATACCTCAGCCATTTTCTCATTTTCAGTTATTGCATTCCCCTTCTCATCTTCTAAAAGACCAATGTTTACTTTAGCCTCTTTTTTTTATACATTTGTAGAAACTTTTGCTATGTATTTCTATATTCTGAGCTAGTTTACTCTCATCATCCATCTTGCTTTTCTTTATAGCTTTTATCATGACTCTCTGCTGACCTTTAAAGATTTCCCAATTCTCTAGGTTTCCACTAATCTTTGCCTCTTTGTGCACATTTTCTTTCAATTTGATACCCTCCTTTATTTCCTGAGATATCCATGGCTGATTATCTCTTTTTCTAAAGTCCTTTCTTATCACTGGTATATACTTTTGCTGAGCACTGTGAAAGATCACTTTGAAATTCCTCCACTGTTCCTCAGTTGTCCCACCATAAAGTTTTTGCTCCCAGTCTACCTTAGCCAACTCCTCCCTCATCTCTTTGTAGTCTCCTTTGTTTAAGCACAAGACACTGGTATTGGATTTTACCTTCTCATGCTCCATCTATATTTTAAATTCAACCATACTGTGAGTGCTTCTTCCGAGAGGATCCCTTAACTGCAAGATCATTAATTATTCCCATAACTCATTACACAGGACCAGGTCGAGGATAGCTTGCTCCCTTGTAGGTTCCATTACAGACTGTTCAAGGAAGCTATTGCAGATACATTCTATGAACTCCTCCTCAACGCTGCCTTGACTGACCTGGATTGACCAATTGATATGTAGATTAAAATCCCCCATGATAATTGCTGTACCATTTTTATATGCGTCAATTATTTATTTGTTTATTTCTCGCCCCACCACGATGTCATTATTTGGTGGCCTATACGCTACGCCTGTCAGTGACCTTTTCTCATTACTGTTTTCAATTTCCACCCAAATGGATTCAACCTTTTTTTCCACAGAACTTACATCTTCTCTCACTACCAACCTGATGTCATCCTTAAATATCAGAGCTGTGCATTGGCCACGCTAAATCCTCCCTCAGTGTACCCGAACAGATGCTGGAGTGTGACAGTAACTTCATTGCAGTGTTAATATAAGCCTACTTGTGACACTAATAAAGTAAATAAACAAGCAGTGACATTTTCTAAACCCCTTAGTTTTTGTATGATCCAATTTCACTAATAATCTCACAGCAATCTTGAGTTAGGATTACCTCGAAGGTTAGTTTATTTTTTACATGTTCAGAAGGAGTATTTGCAACTTCCCACTCTGCATAGATAGGGTGGACTGTATGAACCTTTTTCCTCAGATGGAGATAGCTAGTACGAGGAGACATAGCTTTAAATTGAGGGGTGATAGATATAGGACAGATGTCAGAGGTAGGTTCTTTACTCAGAGAGTAGTAAGAGCATGGATTGCCCTGCCTGCAACAGTAGTGGATCCACCAACATTAAGGGCATTTAAATGGTCATTGGAGAAACATATGGATGATGTTAGAATCATGTAGGTTTGATGGGCTTTAGATTGTTGCGCTGACCTGTGAAGCCATCGTGGGCGAAAAGGCCTGTACTGCACTGTAAGGGTCTATAGTCTATGTTCTTTTCACACAGTAAAGAGATTGAGGATCACAGAAAAATTGGACATTAGTCCATGTGAGCTCCATATTCCCAAAGTTAAAGGCAATGATGAACTCATTCACACTGGCACTCGATAGACAGCTGTCTGGAGACCAGTGCAGTAAGATTTGCTTTTTCAGGAGAGACAGTGGCACAGTGGCAATGTCAATGGACGCGCAATCCAGAGACCCAGGCTAATACTCTGGGAACATGGGCTCAAATCCTACCATGACAGCTGGTAGAATTTCAATTCAATTAATAAATTTGGAACTGAAAGCTAATGACGACCATGAAATTGTTGTCAATTGTTGTACAAACCCATTCGGTCCACAAATGTCATTTAGAGAAGGAAACCTGGTCTGGAAATAGATGACTCCAGACCCAATTGGGAATGGGTGATTAGGGATGGGCAACAACATCACTGGCCTTCCCAGTGATGCTCACATCTCATGAAGAATAAAGAAAAAGGAAAGATGGTGTTGGTGCCATAATATGAAGTAGCCACACACAGATAGTATCAATTCTGTAGGCCATGATATAAAATCTTCTGGTAGAATCAGGTTAGATGGCTGATGCTCCAACCTCGTAAGAAGCCTCACAACACCAGGTTAAAGTCCAACAGGCTTATTTGGTAGTACAAGCCACTAGCTTTCGGAGCACTGCTCCTTCATCAGGTGAGCAAGGAATAGCGCTCATAAAGATAGTGGCTTGTGCTACCAAATAAATCTATTGGACTTTAACCTGGTGTTGTGAGACTTCTTACTGTGTTTACCCAGTCCAACATCGGCACCTCCACATCATGGCTGCAACCTGGACAGAGCTTACTTTTCTGTGGCCTGCCAGTTGGATGCTAAACAGCAGACTGTCTGCAAAGCTCAAAAAACTAATCTTAAACTGCTCAAAAGGGCCAGAGTCTTGGGTCATGTAGCCTTTCTTCTCCACAGTGACTGCAACAAAGGATGTTTATTCAGCTTCTGGAATTTGGCTTTGTTCTTAGGACTGATAACATCTCAGCCATTATGGGTAGAAAGATGTTTGGGAATCCACTAACTTAAAGATCCACAGACTCCGCTAGCAAGCTTTGTCCATCAAATGCAGATGGAATTCCTGTAGCTTCTTCGATGGGAGTGGTTGTTGTGGTCAGGTCCTAGTTATCCAGGAGTTAAAACTGACTTTAATCCTTCTAACATTTCCTGGGTAGCAATTATGCTAAGTTAGTTGGAACCACCTATAGTCTCCGATTTTAAATCAGAGTTCTGGAGGATTCCAAATGCAAGGTATTTTCCCAATGAAAGATTAAGTTTCCCCAACAATTTCCGCAGAGTCCTTACTTTGGGACTTGCGAGGGGTCCCCCAACATATCTTCTGGGGTATCTCCAGGATATGACAATCTGGAGACTGAAAGATCTGGGCCCTTGTATTCTGCTCCTTGATCTGTTAATCTGCCAGAAAGGTTTATTTGAGGTTTAATGCTAGTAAATATCTAAACCTACATTTAATGGTTGCTGAATAGTGGCAGTTTGCACTTGTGTATTAAATTTAAAGTACAGCACAAAAACAGACCATTCAGCCCAACAGGTCTATGCCAGCATTTATTTATGCTCTATGTAAGCTTTTTTCTCACTCGTCTTTATCTTCTGCTATCAACACATCCATCTATCCCTCTCTTGCTCATTGCGGCATTTGTTCTATTTGTTTCAACCACATTGTGCATCATTCTAATTACACCCTTGGTTAAAAAGCTTCTCCTGAGGTTCTGATTGGATTTATTAGTGATTATCTTATACTTATGGACCCTACTTTTGCTTTTACACATTTTCACTACGTCTATCCAATCAAAATCACTTCAAAATTTTAAAGCCCTCAATTAGTTTACTTCTTAGCCTTTTCAAGAAAAAAAGAGTCCCAACCTGTTCAGCTTTTATAGGAAAGAGAGAGGAATTAGGAGAGCCAGAAGGGGCCATGAGAAGGCCTTGGCAGGTAAGATTAAGGAGAATCCCAAGGCCTTCTACAAACATGTGAAAAGTAAAAGGATGAGAAGAGAAGGGATAGGACCTATAAAAGGTGAAGGCGGAAACGTCTGTGTGGAACTGGAAGAAATGGCAGAGGTGCTTAATGAGTAGTTTGCCTCGGTATTCATGGTGGAAAGTGATCTGGGAGGTTGTACTACAGGTTTGCGGCAGCCTGAAAAGATTGAGTATGTGGATGTTAAGGAAGAGGATGTGTTAGAACTTTTAAACTCTATCAAGATAGACAAGTCACCGGGACCGGATGGGATGTACCCCAGGTTACTATGGGAGGTGAGGGAAGTGATTGCAGAGCCCCTGGCGATGATCTTTGCATCGTCAATGGAGATGGGAGAAGTTCCGGAGGATTGGAGGATTGCGGATGTGGTTCCTATTTTCAAGAAAGGGAACAGGGATAGCCCAGGAAATTACCAACTGGTGAGTCTGACCTCAGTGGTTGGTAAGCTGATGGAGAGGCTTCTGAGGGACAAGATTTATGAGCATTTGGAGAAGTTTAGAATGATCAGAAATAGTCAACATGGTTTTGTCAAGGGCGGGTCGTGCCTTACGAGCCTAGTTGAGTTCTTTGAGAATGTGACTGAACGCATTGACGAAGGAAGAGTGGTGGACGTGGTTTACATGGACTTCAGCAAGGCGTTTGATAAGGTCCCTCATGCAAGGCTTCTTGAGAAGGTGAGAGGGCATGGGATCCAAGGGGCTTTGGCCTTGTGGATCCAGAACTGGCTTGCCTGCAGAGGGCAGAGAGTGGTTGTGGATGGGTCTTTTTCTGCATGGAGGTCAGTCACCAGTGGAGTGCCCCAGGGATCTGTTCTAGGACCCTTGCTGTTTGTCATTTTCATAAATGACCTGGATGAGGAAGTGGAGGGATGGGTTAGTAAGTTTGCCGATGATACGAAGGTTGGTGGTGTTGTGCATGGTCTGGAGGGATGTCAGAAGTTGCAGCGGGACATAGAAAGGATGCAAGACTGGGCGGAGAAGTGGCAGATGGACTTCAATGCAGATAAATGTGTATTGGTCCATTTTGGCAGGATCAATGGGATGAAGGAATACAATATCAAGGGTAGGAGTCTCAGCTGTGTTGAAGAGCAGAAGGATCTTGGGGTCTGGGTCCATAGGACTCTTAAATCGGCCTCGCAGGTGGAAGATGTGGTCAAGAAGGCATATGGTGTACTGGCCTTCATTAATCGAGGGATTGAGTTTAGGAATCGGGACGTAATGCTGCAACTTTATAAGACCTTTGTCAGACCCCACTTGGAGTTCTGTGCGCCGTTCTGGTTGCCTCACTATAGGAAGGAGGTGGAAGCTATTGAAAGGGTGCAGAGGAGATTTACAAGGATGTTGCCTGGATTGGGAGGCATGCCTTATGAAGATAGGTTGAGGGAGCTGGGACTCTTCTCCCTGGAGAGACAAAGGTTGAGAGGCGACCTGATAGAGGTTTATAAGATGTTGAGAGGAATAGATAGGGTGGATTCTCAGAGGCTATTTCCCCAGGCTGAAATGGTCACTACGAGAGGACACAGATTTAAGGTGCAGGGAAGCAAGTACAGAGGACATGTTAGGGGTAAGTTTTTCACTCAGAGGGTGGTGAGTGAGTAGAATCGGCTGCCGTTGGTGGTGGTGGAGGCGAACTCGCTGGCGTCTTTTAAAAGACTTCTGGATAAGTATATGGGATCTAATGGGATTGGGGGTTATAGGTAGGTCTATGGCTTAGTAGGTATAGATGTGATCGGCGCAACTTGTGGGCCGAAGGGCCTGTTTGTGCTGTAGTGTTCTATGTTCTATGAATGGATGTTGACCATGGAAGAGACCTTGGAGAAGAATGTCAAAACTCAGTTAATAAACCTTCGCATAGATCATTCTTTTTCAGATAACCACTGGAGATAGAGGTAGAAAGGTTGAGAGAAGAAGTTGAAAAGGAAGGTCAAGTGCAGTTGATTGTTCCACCACTAATAATAGAGCGAAGGATGGAGTGATGCAAAAAACGTCAAAGTGGGGCATTCAGAGGTTATGATGGAATGTTGGCGGAGATCACAGAAATAAAATGAACTGGTTAATAGTCGTGTTGCATGGATTACAACCATATTTATGCTGTTTTTAAAAAGAATTGGATTCCAGAATCTTCTGGCATGCTTACTGTTCAAACCAATTATGTGGCTGCTGACAGACTTGTAAGCTTCAGAAGGTGTTGGCTTACATCAGCCAGATTGAATGGGTGTGTTGGTGCCTTGAGCGTGCAATCTCTGAGTGCACAATAAGTAGACTCGGGTCTAGATTTGTGCCACAATGAAGAGACTCACCGTCATAGTGAAAAAGGTTGAAATGGACGAAAATGGGAAGTCCTCTTCCAAACATTTTTGTGGCAGCGAGAATAAGTGATCAATGGAGGCAGCTAGTTATTTCATTTATCAACTGCCTCCATTTAAGTGGGATTTTGGTAATCTAGGAGTACGAAATCCACTGTGTGCAGATTGGAACCAGTAAAACCAAGTCTGAACTCGATGTATTAATTTGGAAAGCTAGGGTAAAACTTTGGAGAGGTAAGATACCCTTTGGATTTGGTCCCGGGACACCTTTGAGGGAGGGTAGATGTCCTTTTAGGTAGGTCAGGTGCCCTTTGCAGTTGTTAAAAATAGACATAAATATACACTAGAAACTCATTATTGTCAAGCTCATTGGACGATCAACAGACCAGTCAAAATCAATCACCAAAATTGTCAGAGATAGCTGTCACGGTGTCAAGGCATTTAGAAGATCAGCCCTTCAAATCTTTGAAAAAAATGGCTGAAGTATTTTTTTGAAAAACGATTGCTTGTTATTTCACTGTCTTTGGTCATATGCATGACTGATTTCACAATCATGCATTATCACAGTAGGGTGCCTTCCATTTTACAGTCTGATTAACAGCTACAAGTGATTATAGACTTTTTGATATGGAACTATAAATTCTGATGCTTTCTGTTATTTAGGATTGTGCATTTGAATTAAATGTTTGTTGTTATAATGTTTTATTTAGTTGAAGAAATAAAGGTAATAAATGAGTTTTTATGAATGAGAGTGTTTTTTTCAATAGAATGAGGTTTGGGGTAGACACCAAGAGTTTAATTTTATACAACTTTATTTTGTCTCCTGGATCCTGAGCTCTGCCCATGGTAGATATTAAGTGAGTTGGCATGGAGGGTGTAAAAGGGGCATTGTTAGCATAGGGGCTATAAAGGATCATGAGTGTCGGTAAAGGGACATAAGTTGCCATTGGGACTATAAAGAGCCATAGGGAGTGTGTCGAGGCTTGTGGGTTGGCATAGGCATCATCAAGGGCTATGGGGGTGGGTACAGGGCATGGAGGGTATGAGTGGTCTTGTAAAGTGTGTGGGGGTGTGAGAAAAAATGGAATATTGTTGTTTGTTACGAAGGGAATGGAATGTAAAAGGTGTTTTGCTACAGTTGTTCAGGGAGTTAGTGAGGCCACATCTAGAGTACTTTTTATTTAAGAAAAGATACAAATGCGTTTGAAGCAGTTTGGAGAAGGTTCATGCAATTGATACCTGGGATGGGCAGGGTGGGAGTTATCTTATGAGGAAAGGTTGGATAGGACGGGCCGCAATCCATTGAAGTTTGGGAGAATGAGAGGTGATCTCTTTTAATTCACAGGTTTTAAGTCGGTCCGCCTTGTTGTCCAACGAGAGGCATACATGTGATGGGTCGTACTTGGGCTGCTCTTGAATGTTCGAGAGTAGCCTAGTGCTTCATGTCGTTAGTGTGTACTTAAACTGGACCAGATGCTGGGCAACACGACAGCTCAGTGACTATCACTGTTTGCTGTGCAGACACATGGATTTGGGCCAGTGTCTGTGGGAGTTTGCGCATTCTCCCCGTGCTTGCGTGGGTTTTCCCCGAGTGCTCCGGTTTCCTCCCACATCCCAAGGATGTGCTGTTAGGCTGTTTGGAGGTAATAAATTGTCCCTAAATTAGTTTCCCTCAATGTGGAATGCCATAATCATAGATAAGGGTCATGGGTGGAGGGGGGACTGGTAATGTTAAAATGGCGGCGTGGGCTCGTTGGGCCAAAGGGCCTGTTTCCTGGGCTGTTTTTGTTCTTTGTTCTTTGTATCTCACTGAAACATATAAGATCCTGACGGAACTTGACGTAGTGGATGCTGAAAGAATGTTTCCCCTATGGGAGAGACTAGAACAATGGCAAACAATTTAAAAATAAGAGGTCTCCCATTCAAGACAGAAATGAGAAGAATTCTTTTCTCTCAAGGTCATGAATCTTTGGAAAGCTCTTGCCCAGAGAACGATGGAGGCAGGGTCATTTAATATTTTTAAGATAGAGGTAGGTAGATCCTTGACTAACAAGTGGAGATGTGGATTTGAAGCCACAATCAGATCTGCCATGATATTTATGAATGGCGGAGCAGGCTCAAGGGGCCAAATGGACATGCTCCTAATTTATATGTTCATATATTCCAGTGAGTAAAGAGTTTACATGTCCCAAGCTACTTTCAAAATAACAACAGAGGGAAGATAGGTGTGTACAGCGTGTGGGTAAAGTGGTAGAGTGGCTAAGATAAGTGGGTAAAAGGATGGGTGGCCGTGAGTAGGGAGGAAGGCCTGGTGTGCACGGTGGGTAGGGTGCTAGGTAGATGAAGTGGACATGGTGGATGATGTGGTAGATGGGTCAAATTGGGAGGGGAGTCCAGTTGGGTCGGGGGCTAGTTAGAACAGGTCAGGAGGGAGGTTTGGAGTCAAGTGAAGTCTAAATTGGTCAGGTCCAAAGGGTTGGGGTTGTACAGTTGCGTAATAGGGCTAGTCAGATTGGGTTGAGTGGAAGTCAGGTTGGTGCTAGTCACTTTGAGAGGAGTCAGTGGTGTGGGGTGGTCAGTGTGTGATTGGGAGGTCCATTGGTTAGACTGGGTTAACATTTCCTGGGTAACAATCCAGGTAAGTAGAGGCAGCATGGTGGCATAGTGGTTAGCACTGCTGCCTCACAGTGCCAGAGACTCGGATTCAGTTCTGGCCTTGGGTGACTGCCTGTGTGGAGTTTGCATGTTCTCTGTCTGTCTGTGTGGGTTTCTTCCAGGTGCTCTGGTTTCTTCCCACACGCCAAAGATGTGCGGGCTAGGTTGATTGGCTATGCTAAATTGCCCCTTAGTGTTGGGGGATTAAGCAGAGGTTACGGAGATAGTAATGGGTGAGGATTGTTGTTGCTGTAGGCTTGATGGACTGAATGGTCTCCTTTTGCATTGTAGGGATTCTAGGATTCTGTGTAAATTGGTACCGTCCAATGCTTCAAACCCTTAACTTAGGAGACCTTTCTTAGAAAGTTTCTGGGAGCTGGGGAATTACCTTTTGGAAGTCACATTTACTGGGCAATTCCCATAAAGTCTTTTAGTGGGACTTCCAAGGGATTCTATCGCACATTTTCCGGGATACGTGTTGAGTTTCTGACTATCCGGAGACCGGAATTTGTGGGCCAGGGATTAATTTGTTCCATTAGTCATAATTTCATGCTATGTGCTTTACTGCTATTGTCCTCAGGGCATCTAGGGACAGTGATTCTCAAACTTCTTTTGGTTGAACAACCTCTTTTGAAATAGATTAGTAATTATGGGCCTCTATCCAATTTCCAACACAATATGAAACAAATGGTCTGAAAATGCTGCACGTAACAAGGGTTTTAATACTTTTAGAAATAAGGTGTTTACTGACAGAAACTTTTCACTGCAGTCTGTCCATTCTTCAATGTATCCTTGGTGAACCCACTCTGTCCTGTATGTGTAACAGCTGCACTCCACTCCTGCTTCCTAGATTGCAACAAGCCCACTTCCAGTTGCACCTTCATTGCTTAGCAAGCACTTATTTTGGTAATCCTCCCAGAAAGTCTCTACAGATTTCACTTTAAGAACTGCTAAACATAGGGGCAACAATAAATAACCAACTTCCAACAACAGCCAGAAATAAAAAGAAATACTGTTGACACATACTTAAATCTGACTGATGTAGTGACAAAGTGCATATATTTTCAGTTATCACAAAAAGACAAAGGGAGAAGTTAGAAGAATGTTTTCTTCATGTGGCAGGTTGTTTGGACATGCAATGTCCATGGGCAGCTGGTAGTTGCAGAATCCATAATAGTTTTTCAAATGACAGTGAATAAATATTGGAGAAAGAAAACTTGAAAACGTCAGGTGAAAAGCCAGGGGAATGGGACCAAGTGAGTTCTTTGGGAAACTCCAGAGGCAATGGAGGCGGGAAGTGAAGCCATTACAGGAGATTCTCTGAGTGCAGTTGGAAAGATAGGAATAGCACCAGGTGAGTGGGTCCCAGCCAACTGAACAATGGAAGAAAGATGTTGAAGGATGTAGTGTGGCCAACCATGTCTAAGACTGCAGATTGGTTGAGAAAGAGCAGTGATCACTGCTACATATGATATTAGTTGTTACTTTGACTAAGATCGTTTCAATGTTGTGGCAAGCATAGAAAGCTGATTGGGGTGATTCAAACATGGAGTTATGAAAATGGGCCACATATTTGAGAAACTGGGGATTGAGCTATGAGGAGAGGCTGAATAAACTAGGCTTGTACTCGTTAGAGTTTAGAAGAATGAGGGGAGATCTCATTGAGACGTATAAGATGATGAATGGGATGGATAGGATAGAGGTGGAGAGACTCTTCCCGCTCAAAAAAGACAGTAGGACTAGGGGGCACAGCCTCAAGATAAAGGGGAGGCGGTTTAGAACGGAGTTGAGGAGGAACTTCTTCACTCAAAGGGTGGTGAATCTCTGGAATTCTCTGCCCGTTGAAGTGGTGGAGGCTGCCTCGCTAAATATTTTTAAGAAGCGGGTTGATGGGTTCTTGATAAGAGAGGGGATTAAGGGTTATGGGGAGAGGGCGGGAAAGTGGAACTGAGCCACAACAGATCAGCCATGATCTTATTGAATGGCGGGGCAGGCTCGAAGGGCTAGATGGCCTACTCCTGCTCCTATTTCTTATGTTCTTATGTTCTTATGTTCTTAAATTCAACTTTGTTGCCTCCTTTATTAACCTCTAATAGGTCTCTAATTACCGGGTGGCACAGTAGCACAGTGGTTAGCACTGCTGCTTCACAGCTCCAGGGACCTGAGTTCAATTCCCAGCTTGGGTCACTCTCTGTGTGGAGCTTGCACATTCTCCTCGTGTCTGCCTGGGTTTCTCTGGGTGCTCCGGTTTTCTCCCACAGTCCAAAGATGTGCATGTTATGTTGATTGGCCATGTTGAAATTGCCCCCTAGTGTCCTGAGATGCATAGGTTAGGAGGGATTAGCGGGTAATTGTGTAAGGATATGGGGATGGGCCTAAATGGGATTGTGGTCAGTGCAGACTTGATGGGCCAAATGGCCTCTTTCTGCACTGTAGGGTTTCTGTGATTCTATGAATTTAGTTTGTCCTTTATCAGTTGTGATGAGGAGATGCTGGCATTGGACTGGGCTAAGCACAGAAAGAAGTCAAACAGAACACAATTCTCACTCACCTGATGAAGGAGCTTGAGACTCCGAAAGCAAGTGCTGCCAAATAAACCTGTTGGACTATAACCTGGTGTGGTGAGACTTCTTACTGTCTTTAACAGTTGACCAGTATTTCTCACAGGACTGGTTTCTGTTTGAGATCCAGGAGTACTGGTAGTTTCAGGTCAACTAGTCTGCATCATGCAGAAAATATGCAAAATAGTTATAACCACTGAAAAATGTCGAGCCTGTGCCTTTGGATGCTCCATTAGGGGAACAAGGGTGCTGTGTCACAACATGACAAGAGATCTATTCCATATGCATTTTATCACAAAATCTTGCATATGGTGTGCTCCTTTGAAAGGTGTAGGTGGATGTCCATTTATGAAACTATCTTACTAGAAGAAGTTGTGTGCATGTAGAACCTTTGGGGTCAAGAAATAGGTCAAATCACTTTAAAAGGAATGAAAGAATTATAGGCAGTGGACCGAGGAACGAGCAATTTGATGGGTGATTGAAATATCAGTCAAAAAGGCAGATTTTGAGGTGTTCTTTGAATGAAAATAAAAACTTCAACCGCTTTCATGACCTTAGGACATCTCAATGTTTCACAGCCAAGTATTATGGATCAGAGAGACACAGGAAAATTGTACCTATTTCCTTTTACCAATTGTCTGTAGGCAGAAGATGTTTTGAATTATTTCTACTAAAATATGCAGTGGCATGTTTTCCCTATTACTCGGTTTTTATGATCCAATGTATTAATAATCCGCAGCAAACTTGAATTCAGATTAACTCAGAGGATTAAGTTTATTTCATATTAAGACGCGGGTTGATGGGTTTTTGATAAGCGAGGGGATTAAGGGTTATGGGGAGAGGGCGGGAATGTGGAACTGAGCCACGACAGATCAGCCATGATCTTATTGAATGGCGGGGCAGGCTCGAAGGGCTAGATGGCCTACTCCTGCTCCTATTTCTTATGTTCTTATGTTCAAAACACAGGGAGGAATATTAGCAACTTCTGACTCCACACCTCTGCGGCCACAAAAACCCACATACATACCCACACGCATACACCCACAAACAGTAAAGGGGGGTATAGGAAAAATTGAATTTTACAAGAACCATAGGAATTAATATTAGTTCACATGATTTCCAGAGTCCAAAGTCAGAATTCAATTGAGAATTCTTACACTCTGACATTCATGTTCAACTGACATTGCACATGGGTACGTAGAAACTGGGTTGGTTCTGTAGGTGATGGTACAAAATCTTCCAGGAGAAACAGGTTTCAAATTGCAGGCTGTTGTTCTGCCTGGAGGGGTCAGCTTCTTTGTTGGTGATTCCCTGACTAGGTGTTACAGCAGACTGACCATTTCTCAGTTGCCAAAGGTATACAGAGATTTCAAAATGGTCAGGACTCACGTGGCCTTCCCTCTCCATAATGACTCCAAGAGGTATGTTTATTCAGTATCTGGAATTGGCTTTGATTTCAGGACAGATAATGTTCTAGTCATTTGCTGCTAAAGGGGCTGATGGTGGGAAACTATTGTCTCAGCAGACCCACTGACTCTGCTACAAATTCAGCTGGTCAGATGCAAAAAAAAGATTTCTTTGCTTCTCTTTTGAAATGGGCCTGGACAGTCCCAGGTATGATATGAGTCTGTAACTTTGCAGTCATCATGAGTTTCGAGTTATGGTCCTCCTGGATTACGAGAAGTCTGAACAATGAAGTGAGAGATTCCTCAGCTGAGAAAACAATCCTTTTGCTCTTGTAACTCCTGGGGATAGCTCCCAGACAAAGGCTGACCCTGTGGTCATGTGACCTGTAGCAGACACCTTTTTGGTTGCGCAGGAAATCAATTTCTAAAAAAATAGCAATCAGGATAAAATTTTGAACAAATATGCCAAAAACCTCTGATCTCATCCACAGCTGGATTTCTCTGGTACCGCTGGAGTAAATGGAGCTTCGGCTGAGTACCACATTCTCCATTCTCATTGGCAGTAGGGTGGCCATGGATGAGATTGGAAAATCCCGCCTATGGTGTTGCGAGTTCTTATGTTGTATGAACAACATATGAGATACATTTGACATACAAGTCACTGTTGTAGGAAACACATCAGCCAATTTGCACACAACAAGGTTCCTCAAACAGCATTGTGAACAATGATTAGATAATCTATTTTTTAGCCAGGAGACTAGGAAGAACTGCCTGCTCTTCTTCACATAATACCAGTGGGATCATTTACATCTGTTGTGGGTAAATAGGCCTTCAGTTTAATGTCTTATACTAAATATGGCTCCTCTGCCTGTACAGCACTCCCTTGGTTCTGAACTGCAACATCAGTCTAGATTTTGTGCTGAAGTCTCTGGAGTCAGACTTGCCCCATAACCTTTCGACTCAGAGGCAAGAGTACTACTACTGAGGCATAGCTGACATCTTGATGGCAGTATGACAATCTGAAACTTCAAAACCAGTACAGAGCCTTTGAGGGTGAAGTACATCCTTAGACAGGAGTGCTTTTGCTGGTCAGCTGCTCCATTGAGACTGGCTGACTTGATGGTTGGCAACAGTGTGGTAGTAGGTGAACACTCGCTACTCATTGTGATTACCTCTGTGGCTGAGGGGAAATGGCTAAGATTGTGGCCTTTGAGGAATTTATTGCTAGTAGTTAAACATGGTGACATGGAATTGGCACACCAGAAAAACTGCACTATGATAAAAGACATAGTTGGCAGTCCCCAATCCTACTGATTTGTGGTGATCCAAAAAAAAAAGGTTTATGTTATTGCAAACATTTCAGTTGAATGAATAATTTGGTTTCAAAATAAGCCTGCACTACATTTCTAGTTCTTTCACCAGTTTGGTGACCAGACTGTGGTAGAGTCTGCGATCGTAGTGATATTAATCCCTGCTGGGAACACTGCTAATAATTTCTGATCAAAGCTGCAGATTTTCAAGGCATTTGCTCTGGTATACAAGGAATACAAGGTGTCAGTAAAGATAATTTCTCGTGTCAGATCCTTCACTGCAAGTATGTGTCCATCATTGAAGAATTGTATTGGTTTTGTTCTTTAAAATTGGGAGCATGTAATCGCTCAGAAAGCAAGTCTATCTATGCAAAAGTTCAAGCTTCAATTTATTATTTAAAAGCTTGTCTCTTTTTCATCATTGTTATCAACTGAGGGGGCAAAAGATCAGCCATGATCGTGTTGAATCGCGGACCAGATATGAAGAGCCAAATGGCCTACTCTAGTTCCCATTTCTTATGTTCCGTATTCTATTTTAGATGCATGGTAGAACTAAAATGAAGTACAAATAGCCTGCTTTGGCTCTTGCATCATATGGAGTCTCTCTCAATGTTGTCACTTTCTCCTTCCACTTTTCCATGTCCTATTTACCTAACTATACTCATAACATTTAAAAAAAAATGCTTTTAAGGAAGTAATACTGATAAGATCCAACTTTGACTTTACATCCGATACTTTATGCCTGAGCATACATAGCCTTGGTGAAGCATGAGTTTGACACCTGTGCTCATTCTTTACCAACAGACTCAACACAGACATACAGTTGGTTTTTATATTTTCCCCACTACTGCTCTGTTTTTCACTCACCTGATGAAGGAGCAGCGTTCCAAAAAGCTCATGTTACTTAAATAAACCTGCTGGACTTTAACCTATTGTTCTGAGACTTCTTACTTTGCTTTTCTCTCTTGAGCTTTGATAGATCTCCATATGTAATGAAATCATCCTCACCCGTCACAACAATCTCTGCTATTAGCAACCAATTTGCACACAGCCTATCTCGCACAAATTGCTAAGTGATAATGAACAGATAATCGTCTATTTGTGCAGTTGGTTGGGGAATAAGCAATTTGCCAGAACATCTTAAAAAATTCTCTTCTTCAGAATATTGCCAAGGCTTTGTCTGCCCTGTTCTCTTTCTCTTTGGTACCCTTGCACCCCACCCCACACCACACCCCCCTCCCCGACCCAAATACCCTTGTATCCTCCAAATAACCACATATCCTCCTCTGTTATAAGATGTTAATCCGCTTTTCCTGTAAATTTCGCAGTGGTTTCTGCCTCTGCTACTTTGCAAGGCAAATACATTTTTGTTCCAACAAGCCTCCTGCGAATAAAAGCTTTTCCTTCTATCGTTCCCTGGCTGAATGAATACAACAATAATTTCATTTATATAAACACCTTTAACATAATAAATTACCCCAAGGAGTTTCAGGACATTTATAAAACAACAGTGACCAAGTGTAGAGGTATTAGGGCAGTTAACAAAAAGCTTGGCCTAGGAGGAAGATTTAAACAGCATCTTAAAAGGAAATAGAGACTGAGAAGTATCAGAATGAAATTGAGGCATTTAGGGCCATTGGAAGGGAGAAGGAAATCAGGGCATGAAAGATTTTCGGGGAGAGCGAAGAGTCTCAGAAGGTTTGAAGGCTTGAGAAGATCATCAAAATAGGAAGGGGCAAAGTTGTGGAGGAACTTGAGCAAAAGGATGAGAATTTTAAAATTGTGTTGCTAGACCGAGTTAATGCCAGGCAGCAAACACAAGGACTTAGTATGAGTTAGACACAGCAGAAACAAAACAAAGTTACTATGACTTTACCGATTGGAAATTTGGACCATTCGTTTTCATTCATCTTCTGTGTTCACTGTATGACAAGTGGTAGAACCTTAAGTAATCTGCTTGCTGCGCTGCACATTTCTTCATCTCCTTCGTCTTTGTACTTCTCTTTCTGCCTTTCAACTGTCTCGTTAAAATCCATCTCTGCAGCCAGGCTTTCCAACCCATTTTTTAAACACTAGTTTGTAGGCTTGGCATTAATTCCAAATCCTTAATATGTGAAATTTGTTCTTAGAAGTGTTGTAGACGTTTATACACATTAAGTATTACTTTAGAGTAGTTTAAGTGCAATGCAGTAAAAAGAGATTCAAATTAAGCCATTACTCACTAAACTTTACTATATGGCAACTTTTCAAAGAATACTAATTTTCAGTCCCTCCTGGTGTGTGTGAATCCAGGGTCAGATGTTGGTGCATCAGCACCAACTGACCTATCGTATACACAAATACAAGTCAAACATGAAACGCTCAACTGTCAGATAATTAGTCTCTTTGCATTCAATTTGGGAATGTTACCAGTATCTGTTTATGATAGCTGTTACATCCTGCATCAAAGTAAAGCAAAGTTGCATGAATGTTTCCTCTGCACAATGGCTGCACTTAGCTTGAAAGAGACTCAGTGGAGTCTAAGGTAATTTAGTCATCCATTTGAAATTGAGTTGATGATTATGTCTAGAACAAAAGGCCCTAAATTCATTTGTAACTTACAGTCTCCTGGTGCAGCCATTCTATCAGTCTGCGGAGGGATGAGTAATGTGGACTGCCTTTTTCTAAATGATAGTTACTTCTTGGTTTGTCTTTTCTTTGAGCAGCAGAAATTTAGTGTAAGCAGAGACCAGAATTTAAGTGTTTAAAGACATTTGCCATTATAAATGTGCAAAGTGCTCAGTTTTTGTGGGACAAAGGAGGTAATGTGAATTGCTGCTAACCAACGTTAACGACAAATCTGAGCCCCCAGTGAAATTGCTAAATTCAGTAGTTAAATTTGCTGTAGAAAGCTTAGTCTGCTACCTTTTTAATTTTGAGATTCTGTTGCTGTAGTGCCATCTTTTTCAATCCTTGATTCTCACTGGTTAAGGAGATAGTCTGTTGAGTCCTGTCATTATTGAGATACGAAGAAGCCTCACCAGCGTTGCTACATCATTCATTGAGATCCTGGATGCTCTTGCATTTATATGGCACCTTTTACCACCTCAGTGTCCCAAAGTGTTTCGCAAACAATTAAACCCTTAATGTACCATATTATGTACTATATGTTTTTTTAATGTTGCAATATTTATGGTTCATTGATGAGATCTTGAGGTTTGTGTATCCAAACAATAACACCTTTATCTGCATCTTTAACTATGTACAGTTCCAAGTATGGTCTTGCGTGGAACTCCTCTATATGGGCTTGCTGCTTTTCCATTCATGTGACCATTCAGCAATCTTGTTTTGACATGTAGCCTCAGCTTCTTCCTCTGCCTGAATTGCTAATTCTGCTGCCAATTTCAATGTTTTTATCTCTTCAGTTAATTCCTCATTGAGCATACGCTCTTATTCTCCTGATTTAATTCTTCACTAGAACTTGCTTTTTTTTGGGGTTACTTTTTCATGGAGTTCTGCTTATTCAAAATTGTTTCATTAATTTTTCCTTCCTAACTTCAGTTTGTAAATTTTGTTTTCAACATTATTTTTCCAAAGTTGCTGTCAGTCATTTCATCTTGTTTTGATGTCTTCCATTGTCTTTTTTTGGGCTCTTTCATTGCCATCGTTTTAGGCTCTTTCAGTGCTCTTCTACTGAAGTCTTTTGTTGCCCTCCTTCTGGGGTCTTTTGTTGTCCTCGTTTTGAAGTTTTTTGTGCCCTCCTTCTGGGGTCTTTTGAGCTCTCTTCTATGGTTGTTTGATGCCCGCCCTCTGGGGTCTTTTTGTGACCTCTTCTGGGGTCTTTCTATTGCCTCTTCTTTGAGGTCTTCATTGACTCTTCTGAGGTCTTGCATTTCCTCTTCCTTGAGGTTTTCATTGCTTATGGATCTTTTTTGAGAGTTGCCCTCTATCTAGGGTATTATCCAATTTTCCTGTTCATTGCCATTTGGTTCTTCTTGTAGTTGCCACTTTAAGTACATTGCTCTTTTAAATGTATTACTGCTTTAAATGCATTACTGCTTTAAGACTGTCTTTTTTTTATTGCTGTTAGTAGCAGCTGGTTATCTGTGTTTTTCCTGTGCTTTTGAAGTTTTAGTACAAACCTTACTGTTCTTTTATTCCAAACCTCCAAAACCTCTCCTTTTTGCTACTGGAAAACTCTCAGCGATCTCTGATAGTTTTTTTACCTCTGGCCGTTTGGGTCCCCCCTGCTTTTGATGTGCCCGTTTCTTTTGTTGATTTCACAGGAAGACCCCATGTTCTCAAGATCCAAGGGGCCATTTTTTAAACTTGTCTTTTAAAGTTGAGGATTTTTTAAAACTTAAATCTCACTGCCTGCAGTTCCTCTGTGCAGGGACCACTGCCCAGACCCCCTTCAAGCTCTGCTCAGATTGAGAGTGCGGCACTCTCAGCCTCTTCATTTTACCATGCTTCTGGGACAGGTCCTGCAGCTCCTTGTGGCACCTTTCCCTTTTCACCCAAAGCAGTGCTTTGTATTCTCTTCTCTTTCTCCCTTCAAAATAAATCCTCTGCAGCAACTGCCTTTTCTTTCTTAAGTTCCATTTTTCCTTAAACACAAAATCACAACTCTTGCTTCTGAGGGTTTTTTCTTTTCATTTTTGTTTCTTGACTGGATGCAAGCCAATCCAGGCCACAGGTAGTGTTCTCATAATCCATCCCACCCTCGTCACCAATGTAATGATATACGCTCAAAAACTTCATCACAAACACAAAAGATATTTATTACCAGGGAAAAACTGTGCAGAGGTCGGCAGTTCTCAATTGTGGTGGAACTGCTCTGGAGCAGCCCGCAAGTTGCCCCAATCCCCATATGTCTTCATGTCTGTTAAAAGTAGTAACTTCTGCCCAAGTGAGGACTCCAGCTCCTGTGGTGATTATCCACTCTCAATTCTAATTAGTCCATCAGGTCAGGGGACCCTCATCACAATCACCACATTTTGCTATCCCAAAATTTTGACACCATCTTTGCTGTCATGTGTGCCCAAAGTTCTCAATTACAATGTGGCACCCATACTACAATTTGGAAATGAGTTAATATCAAACTTGAGAACATGCTCAAAGCTATTCCACCACCACCACCCACCCACCCACCCCCCGGCATGCTCAAAGCTATCCCATCCTAACATGCTGAAAGCTATCCCGGTTTGGCTAAAGTTATCCCAATATGCTCAAAGCGACCCCGGCATGCTGAAAGCTATTCCAACGAGCTCTCTCCTGGCCTGCTCAAAGCTATCCCCACATGCTCAAAACTATCTTGGCTTCTTTTAATTTTCTTGCTAGTTTTCTCTCATGCTGCAATTTCTGTCTCTTTTTTCTTCAGTGCTTTGCCTGATTTCTAACATTTTGCGAAGCTCTGAGTTACCACTAATCTTTGTAGCATTGTACATCTTTTCTTTCCACTTGATACCATCCTTACCTTCCTTCGCTCACCATTCTTCTGTCTTCATAGCCTTGTAATTGTTTTTCTTAAAATTTAAGACACTGGTTTCAAACCCAAATTTCTCAACCTTAAACTAAACGTACAATTCTATCATGTTATGATCAATCTTACTTAAAGGATCATTTATTATGAGCTCATTAATTAATCCTACTTCATTACATTACCAGATCTACAATAGCCTGTTTCATAGTTACTTCCAGAAAGTATTGTTTTAAGAAAATGTATAGAATACACTTTATGAACTCGTTCTTCAGGTTTTTGTCTGTCCAATCTCTTTGAAGCTCAAAATTGCCTATGATTATTATAGTATTTTTCTTGCAAGCTTCCATTATTTCTTGCTGTATAATCTGCCTGACATGACACCTTCTGTCAGCAGCCTATAAACCACTTACACTAGTTACTTCTTTCCTTTGCTATTATCTTCACAAACTGATTTTATATTTTCATCCTCTCAACCAAGATCATTTCTCGATCCTGCACTGATCTCAGTGTATTAACAGAGCTAACTCACTCCTTTTCATTTCTGGCCATTGAAGAGTTAAATATATTCAAGGCATAGTTGTGGTCACTTTGCAACCATGCCTCTGTGATGGCTACTATATCATACTCATTTTTTTTTATTTGTGTTTCGAGATGGGTGGTACACTGGTTAGCACTACTGCCTTATAGTGCCAGGGACCATGGTTTAATTCCTTAGGTGACTGTGTGAAGTTTGCATGTTCTCTCCATGTCTTCTTGGGTTTCCTCGGGTGATCTTGTTTCCTCCCACAGTCTAAAGATTTATAGATTAGATGGATTAGCCATGCTAAATAGCCCATTTGTGTCCAAAGATGTGTAGCTTAGGTGGATTAGCCTTGGTGGATGCACAGAATTATGGGGCTGGGGCGGAGGCAAGGGCATGGGTGGGATGCAGAATCGATGGGCCTCTCTGCACTATAGGGACCCCATAATTCTACAGCTCTATGTCATCCATCTTTTTACAAGTGCTGCTTACGTAGAGGTAGAGTCTTAATTCTGTTTTTCACACCATTTTTCCCTGTTCTGAGCTTATTTGCTGGTGCACTCTTATGTTTGTCTGCCCTGTCTTTTTCTGTCATCCTCTGGTTACCATCAACGCCCCTATTCTGCACTGTTGCCTTGTCCTTCCTCTTTAACTTTCCAAATTTCCCCTCACATGAATCCTACCTTCCAGCAATTAGTTTAAATCTTTCACACCAGGGCACAAGTCCAAACGGCATTCAGATGAAGATCTTCATATTGTCATTGCTCCCTCTTTCCCCACTACTGATGCCAGTGCCCTGTTAATCAAAACCCATTTCTGTCATACCATGAGCTATGCATTCAACTCTTTAATCTCATTTACCAAAGGCCAATTTGCTCATGGCTTAGGTTACATATAAATTGTTACCTTTATGGTCCTGCTTCCTAGTTTAGTCTCTAACTACTCTCAGTCCCGCATCAGAACATCTGTCTTAGTCCTAGCTATGTCAATGGAATTCACATGGACCATGACAAAAGGATCATTCCTCTCCCACTCCAGCCCAAGGAGATGTCCGTAACTCTATGCATCAAATTTTCAAATTAGCATTTATTTCATATTGTACTCAGGCCTCAACACACTTTGCATCTGTAAAACATGTTTAATTTTATCGAGTATTGACGACTCAGACTCAAGTTACAACTGGTAAATCAGCTTTCTGAAACAGGAATGTCCATTCACTTTGTTGATTGATAAGTACCTGCCACTTCCAGGCAGTGCCTGTTAACAAGGCTCCTCACTCAACTAGCTTGCAGATGTAAAGTTCTGTCAGAGACTGACTGCTAATCTACAAAGAACAATACAGCTCAGAACAGGCCCTTCGGCCCTCCAAGCCTGTGCTGCTCATTGGTCCAACTAGACCATTCTTTTGTATCCCTCCATTCTCAGTTTGCTCATGTGACTATCCAGATAGTCCTAAACGATCCCAGCGTGTCCACCTCCACCACCCTGCTTGGCAGTGCATTCCAGGCCCCCACCACCCTCTGGATAAAATAGTCCCTTTGATGCCTAAATTATAGCTTGAGAAAAAATTAGCAGAGAGATTCCCACCTGCACCAAATTCCCAAGTTCGCACTCGTACCTCATTCAGCCTCTTCACACTCTGTGCTCCCACACTATACAAAACAAGTGATATGATTTTCACTACAGAATTCAGCCATTAAGGGGTGTTGTCAGGAAGCATTTCTTCACAAAAAGAGTATGGGAAATCTGGAATTCTCTCTCCCATGAAGCTGCCGTGAGAATCAGCTGACAGTTTTAAAACTGAGGTTGATAGGTTTTTGTGAGCATGTTTATAAATAGATTTAAAAACTAAGATGAATCAATGGAGTTAGAATATACATTAATCATGATCTAATTGAACGGTTGAACAGGTTTGTGGGGTTGATTTCCTATTCCTGTTGCTATCTTTCACCACAGTTGCGCAGTAGTTAAGGAAATGGAAACATTTAACTTTAAGGAGAAATCTTTTCTCTACTGGATGTTTGATGAACAGCATCTTTTGAATCCATCATCCTCGACAGCAGGACAGTCTGAACTCCTTTCCTTATGAGGCAGTTTTCAGGCTTCACTTTGAAGGTCTTAAGACCTCAACGGTAAGAATTTCTAACTGTCAAATAAACAGAGATTAAGTTAAAGCTCTTTTGGTAGCATTATTGATGTTGGCATTAACACAAGAGGATGGGAAAGAACGGCACTTTTACTGAAGGTTTAATCAGAAAGATTATTACTGGAAAATTTTATAACCCATTAGATGCCAAAAGAGAAAATGCTGGAAAATCTCAACAGCTCTGGCAGCATCTGTAAGGAGAGAAAAGAGTTGACGTTTCGAGTTCAGATGACCCTTTGTCAAAGCTTGAAACGTTAGCTCTTTTCTCTCCTTACAGATGCTGCCAGACCGGTTGAGATTTTCCAACATTTTATCTTTTGGTTTCAGATTTCAGCATCTGCAGTAATTTGCTTTTATCACCCATCAGATATTGAGTAAACCTGACGTTTATTTGTAGAAGCTTCACATGGAGGTATGCAGACAGGAAAATTAAGAATACTTTCCCCATTAGAAGTGCTGCATAAACAGTATTACTCGTTGTCTTGACTTAAACTACCTCTGCAACTCAATGCCATGGTGACATCTCAATCCTCATTATTTTTGTTGGCTGCCAAATTACGATTTATGTGCAAAAGCAGCTAAAATGGCACATGCTTCTAGGGTTTCATCATTGTCAGTTTCTCAAAAAAAAGGATGATTTCTACCAGGCTTCATGGTTTGTGTGTGCTGTGGTGACTCAGAAGGCCAATCCTAAAACCAGGTCTTCGAGCAGAATGGACAAGAAGAAGGGGGAATTCTCAAGCTATGGTTCTGCTTTCCCACCTCCCACTTTTGTCACTTCTCTGCAGCAGAGTTTACACAGTCGGTTGCTAACTTTGTTGTGGCTGAGGTGTTGCCACATGACACGGTTAGTGGCAGGTTCGTCCCACACACTGATGTCAATATGTCAATCATGCCTTCAGACTCTCCTTAAAACCTTTTTTTCTGTCCTCCTTGAGATCAGGTGACATCCTTAAGCTGTGAAAAAAGGGTCTTTTTCGGAAGCTGCTTATTTGGCACGGGGATGCAGTGTGCAGACCAATTTCACATGATTATGGTTGTGATGCTGGAGCAGTTGTTATTAGTGAGGTTGTTTGAGCTTTTCACCTGCCTTTCCACATTGTGTATCCTGTAGATACATCACTGGTGCAAATTCTCTAGTGTCCAGAGGAGCCATTAGTAGGCATCTCAAGCCTCACTGCCAAACAGAATGGTGGGGCCAACAACATTATAAACTAAAGCCTATTATGGAGATCCATATTGTTGAAGACCTAGTTGCACAGTTTTTGGAAGGCTGTGCTGGGCAGTTAATTCCTCTTCGTGGATGAGCTTTTAAGAAAGGTATTTGCAGAGCTCTAGAATCTTCCCATCAATAACAACAGTTGAAGTTGTAAGTGCTGCTTTGGGGGACGGCTGGTGAAGAATTTTGAGCAAGAGTCCAACCTGTTTGTATGCACTGCTGAAGAAGCTGTGGGTGGTCCGAATGTCACTTGTAGTGTAGGCCACAACTGCGCACTCATTGGTATATTGTAAATTGTGGATATGCTGGAGGGTCACCTTAAAAGGCTATGGCTGGGAATCTCCCAAAATATCTCCAATTGCTGAATTTGTATAAAAATTCTGCATTCTTCTGCAGTCTCCACCCCCATCCCCATCCCCTGATGGTTAGCACCTATCAGCCCTTCCCTCCACCTGTCACTGCTCCCAAATGCAGAGTGGCAGTGGGATTCCCCATCGATTCCGCACCCCCCCCCACTGCCTGATGCCCAGTGGGCAGTGCCAAGGTGCCAGGCAGTGCCTACCAGAAGCCACCCAGTGGGCACCCCTTACCCCCAACCTCCTGGGGGGTCTCCAGGACTCCCCTTCATTCCAGTGGGGTTAGGCCACCAGCTCCCTGTTAGTGGGGAGCTGTTGTAAACCCCACTGGAGTGACACACTCCTGACAGGGGAGTGGGAGAGGCTAGCAGGACTTCAGTCCCGGGCCTGCTAATGGGATGTAAAATTGAATTTACATATTTTAAATCAGTTTCATGCCAGTTTCTGGCACGGAGATGATGACGCTGGAATTTTGGCTGCCAGAGACACGTAGAGACCATGGTGCCCAGTGGGAGCCCTCTAAACAGCCTCCCCTTATGTCTCCCAGAGGGCTGGGAAGATCTCCCCTTATGTTGACTCTTAGCCTGCTGAAGTTTCTTGCCGAGTTGAAATTCAATCATGACTCCCTTGTGGAAGTTGGCCATGAATATATTCTGTGATCAGGCTGAGATAGATGGTGAAGTGAATTTGCAAAAATCACAAACTTGCTTTTTGCTGTCTGCATATGATAGTGCTCGGCTTCCAATCCATTGCGAATCACGGTTACTGTCATCTCACCATTCAGAAATGGCAGGATAGTAACAAATTTTGCTGGACATTCAAGTCATTGGAGAACTTGACAAAGGGTCTTATGATTGATTGAATCAAATATATTTGACAGATTAAGAAATGCAATGTAGAACTGTTGGTGTTGTTCCAAACACTTCTTTTGGATTTGCAGAGTTCTGAAGAGCTTGTCTGGTCTGCCCCTGAGAGTCTGGAAACCACATTAGGTTTCTGGAAATGTGTCTTTGCTGATGAGTAGTTTAAGAGGTTTTATGTGAGAATCTTCCCTACAGTGGGCAGAAGGGATATACCACTGTGATTCCCACAAATTGATTTATCATCCTTCTTGAAAAATGAAATAATTATGTCAATACGGAAGATGGGAGGTAGTACTTCAGTTTTTTGTAAAAATTTCTGAGAGTTTGAGTGTATCGATCTCCTCAGGGATGTTGTTTGGACCACATGCCTTATCCTTTATCTGTTGGACAATCTATTTGTATCTCAGCAAGTGTTGGCAGCACAGCCAAATTTCAGTCTGTCTGCATGTGCCTCATTCATTTGCTTGTCCTGCTATTCAGGACTTGAAAAGTGTATTCTAATAGAGGTTTGCACCTTTAGACTAGACTAATGCAGATCAGCCTAGCAGCATCATTTTGTGCAGGTTTTAGCTGGGATGATCTTGGTGGAAAGACAAGCTGTGAACAGAGCTGTCCACTTCCTGGGATATGTGGAACAGTACCAGTAGGAAGGCACTACTCAGAGAACCTTGAGCCCTTGTTCAGAGACTTGGTTTCACATCTGTCTTACTGTTTGCTTTCAGCTCTTCCCCTACCCCCACCTCCCCTCCACCACTGCTTCTCACAGCTTCTAAAGCCAGCAAATATTTTAAATTCATTTTAAAACTTTTCGGAAAATCATATTTTGACTCCCTATGCAGACAGTTTAAGTGGTCACATCTCTTTAAATTTGTGGCTGGCAACACTTATTCATAATTTCAGATTTTTTTGTGAAGATGTATCAAGCATTGAAACATGGTCCGTTTAAGTTATTTGGAGGATTTTTTAAAAAATCTAGCTTGAGGCAGAGAATTTATTAATAGTGTTTGCAGTGAAACTTAAAGATCAATAAAACACTGAATAATATTTTAATCAGTCAAAACTGCAGAGTATTCTTTATAGTAGTCTAGATTTCATAGGTTATCTTGATAATTGTCATTGTTAATTATTTCAAGTTTGGCTGTTTCCTGTTCAGATTCAGAAGTTGTCTATTTGTTTGATTGATTTTGTGTATAGTTTGTACAGTTTTATAATTAATAACAAGGATTTTGCACACAGTTGGATAAAATACAGTAAACTACATTCATTATTCTTGCTCCCTTTGAGCTGTACTTAATGGATATGCAGGTCAACAATGAGGCTATCACACTAGGATGGAGCAGTGTTCTTTCAATCACTGCTCTCCACTGGAAACATCAGATTGGTGAATTGACCTTACAATGTGTAACAAGATATCCATGGGCACATTACAGCCAGGAATCTCATTTGATAGATCACTGGCCTGAAACATCAGTTTTTTCTCTGCAGATGCAGCCTGATCTGTTGGCAGCAAGTGGGGGAGAGGAGGGCATACAATTTCCCAGGTGGCCTTTTCACTGTCTTCTGTGGGCATGGGCTGGAGCAGCCTGTCTACCTGTCACCAAATTGCTTTTCTCTCCCTCAAACTTTGCCTCCTTGGATGCTCTCTCCTCCTCCAGCCTCTCCACCAAGTCCTCCATTTCAGGCCAGCACTTCCCTGATGCAGAGCTTCCTCCTGAAGTTTTGCCTCCAGCTAATTAATCCTCTGCAAAGCAGTGGAACACAGGATATAGAAGCAGGAGTAGGCCATTCAACCCTTTGAGGCTGTTCCACCACTCCATTAGATCATAGCCGATATGATTCTGGTTGATTCCACTTTCCATCTAACCCATGGTTCACTTGTCTGTCAAAAATTTAACAACTCAGCCTTGAATAAGTTCAATAATTTAGCCTCTGAGGAAAAGAATTCCACAGACTAATGATCCCTTGAGAGAAACAATTTCTCCTCAAGTCTGTTCTAAAAGACTTCTTACTGTTAAACTGTGCCCGTAGTTCTTGTCTCCCCCCAGGAGGGGACATCCATCTACTTCTTGCCCTATCAATTATAGTCTCAGTAAGATCTTCTCTCATTCTTCCAAACGCCAGTGGAAACAGGCTTAACCTGTTCAGCCTATGATAAGCCCCCATTCCATGAATAAGTTGGTAAACCTTCTCTGAACTGCTTCTAATGCAGCCACTTTTTTTTTTCAAAACAACAAGACCAAAACTGTGCACTTGTTGTACCTGCATTTTTGTGATTCATGTACACTTGATTTCTCTGTACCTCAGTTCTATAGTTGCTGTCCATTTAAATAATATGCTGCTTTTCTACTCTTTTCAAAGTGGACAAGTTCATATTTTCACACATCTCATTCCATCTGCCACTGAACCTGTCTATAAATCACTTTCCAGGCTCCCTACTTCATCTTGGCAACGTACTTTCCTTTTTTGGAATCATCAGCAAATTTAGCCACCATATAATCAGATCCTTCATCCAAATCATTGAGGTAAATTAAAAATAGTGAGGCACCAAAGAGCAAAGAAAAATACAGCACAGGAACAGATCCTCCGGCCCTCCAAGTCTGCACTGATAATGATGTCTGCCTAAACTAAAACCGAAGGCACTTACGGAGTCGGTATCCTTCCATTTCCATCCCATTCATGTATTTGTCTAGTTGCCCCTTAAATGCCACTATCATACCTGCTCCCACCACTTCCCCAGACGTTCATTGCCCTTTTGCAAAAAAACATTTCCTCACACATCTCTTCTAAACTTTTCCCCACATATCTTAAACCTGTGTCCCCTAGTATTTGACTTTTCTACCTTGGGAAAGAGCATTTGACTATCCACTCTGTCCATGCCTCTCAGTCTTCTAAACCTCTATCAGGTCACCCCCAACCTCCATCGTCCCAGTGATGACAAACCGAGTTTATCCAACCTCTCCTCATAGCTAATATCCTCCAGACCAGGCAACGTTCTGGTAAACCTCTTCTGTACCATCCCCTAATTATCCACATCCTTCTGGTAAGGTGGCAACCAGAATTGTACACAATATTCTAAATGAGGCCTAATTAAAAAGGTCTGTACAGCTACAGCATGGGCTGTCAATTTTTATACTCAATGCCCCAACCAATGAAGGCCATCATGTCGTACACCCTCTTGACTACCTTATCCATTTGCGTTGCCACTTTGTGATTGGTGCCCAGATCTCTGTCAGTACTCCTAAGGGTTCTACCATTTACTGTATAACTCCTACATGCATTGGACCTTCCAAAATACATTCTCCAACATTGTTTTTTTTTCCCCCCAATTTTGGCTGGAGCTTGGGATAAATCACCTTGCAGTACATAAGAGCAAGATGTTCAATGGTGAATGAAAGCCAGGTATAAAAGTGAAACACTTGAGCTTTTGCCATTGCAATTCCTGATATCACCTTGAGTGATTGATCACAGCCATGAGTTTTCACTGACAGCCATCTGGTATCCTTAGTGTAATTATATCACAATCACACTGTGTTCAAAGGAACTCCTGTTAAATCGCCATTGAGCCTTTTCTTTTCCCCCACTCAGTTGTTCGCACAGCTTCGTGCCAAATTGACACTTGTGAATGCCGCACTTCAAGACAATCATTGTGTGTTGAGACACTGTTGCTCTGATGTTTATTATTTTATGCCAACATACATTTTTGGAAACTGAGTGAAGTATAGCTCTCTGCAAGAAAACCTGGTTATGGTTAGTTCAATTGTTAAATTCACTTTTAAACACTTGCTATATAAAATTGTGGCATTTGTCCCCATATTTTATGTCAGAAAAGATTTCCAAAAGGACCTTAGCATGTACCAAGAGCAGCTCAGTCAAAGAAGACGGTTTTAATGTGGGGAAATGCAGCAGACAGCTCTCAGAGGAAAGTTCCACAAACAAGAATCTAACCCATGTAATAACTCCACGAAGGCAAAAGTCCCGTCACCAGGTTACTTTATTTACACCATACATCTCTACACTGTTGCTCCCTGCTGAATGCAAGCTAGGAGCCTGACAGACCTGCTTTAAATAGGGAGCATGATGCTCCCTGATTTAATCAATTAGGACTCAGGATATGTCTTTTTACACAGGGCTTATCAGGTAGTTCATACTCTAGCAAGCCAACCTTGTTAGCCTGGCTAAAGTCATCACAATCCTCCTCCTCAAAATCTGAGGAATCCCCTTGGTTTGCCTCCCTCAGGGGTCTTTTCCTCTGCTTGAATGCCAAGTCAGGATCCTCCAACTTGGCCTCTGATGCTGGCTGTGTTTAATGGTTGGGCTCCTGTCTCCTTCACAGGAAACACCAGAGGTCTGTTTCCTCGTCCACTTCAGGTATTAGGGTAATCGCTGCAGCTTTGTTTCTTTGTCTATTTCGGATCCTAAAGGTCCCGATCAAGGGTGCTGGAGAGGCAGTACTGGCTTGTCAAGAGGGACTCTGTTTGTCTCTAGGGTTGCAAGGTGGACTCGGCTCTGGAACGGTTGGAGCTTGAGGCCTGGACCTGGTCCAGGTGTTTCCTTACCACTGCCTCACCTACACATATTCAGTAGGATACCGGTCTGGTCCTGGACTCAACTGTTCTGGTTACTTAAGTGGGTCTATTTGCATAATTTTTGACCCAAACACTCACTCTCTCCCACTTCAAAGTGCCTCTCTCAGCAAGTGTTATGACCCCTGCATAGGGCTTTCTGGTGTCTTTCCACCTTTCCTCCCAGGTTTGGCAACAACAGGCTCGGTCTGGTGCAGGGCCATCTGCCCATTAGTAACTCTGCTGGCGTAGTTCCCATGGTGCTTGTGGAGTGGTCCTATAATCAAATAACCACCTTGAGATTTGTCTTTAATGAGGCCGCTGGCTGTTTTTTCAACCCGGCCTCTAACGTCTGGACTGCTGTCTCTACTAGCTCATTTGATGCTGGGTAGTGAGGTGCCATCTTGGTGTGCTGGATCCAGTTTGATTTCATAAATTGTGAACTCCAGGCTGGTGAACACGGAACCATTATCGGAAACTAATACCTCTGGGATCCTGTGCGTTGCAAACGAGGTGCGCAGTTTCTCAACGGTTGCTGTCGTGTTTGCCAAGTTTATAGATGTCAAACCACTTGGAATAGGCATCTATTATCACCAGAAACATGTACCCCATAAGCTGGCCTGCAAAATCAACATGTATTTCACAACCGTGGTCTGTCTGGCCATTCCCAAGGGTGCAGCAGGGCTGCAGGTGGTGCCTTCTGCCCCTGTTGGCACTATCCTACCAATTTCTCTTTGTCCAGACCTGGCCACCCGATGTAGCTCCTGGCCAGCAACTTCATTTTTGATACTCCAGGATGCCCATGGTGTAGTTCAGCCAGTATGTCCCTACGGCCCTGCCTTGGGATGATGACCTGTACGCCCCACAACACTATCCCAACTTCTGTGATCTGCTCCTGCAAGAGTGAAACTGTGGATGGACCTGTCTTTTCAGCTGCCTTGTTAGCACCAGGTGCTTTACCTTCACCGTACAGGGTCTGTGTCCACTGGTGTATGTTGTGCGCCTCCATCGGGAGGGTATCCATAAAGTTTGATGTCATCATGGTCTCCTCCATTCTGAGTACCAATAGTGGGATGTCCGGTAATGGTAGCCACCTTCAGGCATCGGCATTTGACACTAGTTCTTAGTTGGTGCTTCAATCAACACTGATGTGCCGCCAGCAATAATGGCTAATGCTGGATCTGCTTTGTCATCCTTCGGTAGGCTCAACAAGGGTTTATGATCTGTTACGATCGTAAATTTTCACCCATGTAAATACTGGTGAAATTTTTTGACTGTGAAGATTACTGCCAGTCCTTTTCAATCTGGGCATATCTTCGCTTTGTCATTGCCAGGGTCCTGGGAGCATACACTATTGGTCACTCTTGTTCGTTCTGCCACCTGTGTGCCAGGACTGCATCCACTCCATATTAGGGACACGTCACAGGTGAGTACCAATTCCTTCTTGGGGTCATAAATGTACCAATACATTTTCAGATGAGAGCTGCTGTTTAATTTTCATGATGGACCTGTGCTGGTGGGCCAATCATTCCCAAATTTGTCCCTTTAAGCAACTGTTGGAGGGGATTCAGAATGGAGGCCCTATTCTGTGTGAACTTCCCGTAGTATGTTACCAGTCCTAAAAATGACCCTAGTTCCTAGATGCTGGGGCATCTTTTAGTGCTTGCAGCTGATCCTCAGACGATGTTAGCCCAAAGTTATTGGTGGTGCTAAAAAGATGCATTCCTTCCCTTTTCAAATGCACTCCTGCTGCTGTAAATCTCCTGAGAACTTCCTCCAGATGTTCTGCCCTTGTTTTATCCATAATGAGGACATCATTTAGGTAAATAGCAACCTGTGGTGACCCCTGTAGGATGCTCTTCATGGTCCTTTGGAATATGGCACAAGCTGGCAAAACCCCAAACCTTTTCTACTGGAAGAGACCTTTCAGCAGATTTATTGTGGCAAATTTCTGCCTTGTCCAGCCGTGGTTGAAGGTATATGTGGCTCATATCCAGTTTTGTGAATAGGAATCCTTCTGCCAACTTTGTATACAGGTCATCAATCCTGGGAACTGGATATTTGTCTAGGTGAGTGTAACCATTTGTCGTCTGTTTGAAATCACCACAAAAGGCTCACTGAGCCATCTGGCTTTAAGATGAGAACCACGGGTGCTGCCCATTCTGCGAACTGGACTGGTTTTATTATTCCTTCATACAGTAATCTTTTAAATTCCACATTGACCTTTTCCCTTAACACAAATGATATAGGTTGGGCTTTGCAAAACTTTGGGACAGCTTCTGGGTCAATGAGCAATTTTGTCTTGACTCCTTTGATTGTCCCTAGGCCTACCCAAAAAAACCTCTGGATATTTGCTCAGGGCCTTACTCGGTCTTTCGGGTCAAACCAAGTAAACAAACTTAAATTACATTCGGACAAAGAAAAAGGGGGCAGCTCCCCAAAAGGAGGGGGAACGGCCCAAACAGAAACAAAAAGTACAAAGGAAACTTAAGACACATCAAATCAAAATGTGATTGTCGGGGTCTATAAGGCACCTCAGCCGCTGTGGTGCCCAACGGGCACAGAAGGCCTCGACTGTGCCCGCAGACACCACATGCTCCCCCTCCAGGGACACCCGGCCGCGAACATAACCACAGTAGAGGGGCATTTTCCAGCTGGAAGATTTGTCCAATCTAGCAGATCTCTTTTAGTCAATTTCACCCTATTAGGTTTTATCCCGAACCTTCCACTACCATTAGTGGAAGCCTCACTAAATGTTTCCATAAGTAACAGGCACATGGGTTGTATCCATCACTTTGTGATTCCCCTGTATAGGTACTCAGCCTTGCTGAAGTTTTGGTCAGGGCTAAGTGTTGGAGTTCAGTGCAAATCTTATTAAACGCTGGGTCTCCTGTGACTGATACAGCTGCACCTGTGTCAACCTCCATTAAAATTGGACATCCAGTCTCACTGACAATTTGATGGGTTCTGATTTTGTCAACACAATGCCCAGTAACTGTTCCTCATCAGAGGTAGGGGAGTTTGCAGGTTGTGTATTCTCCTGTCCCTTGGCCTACATGTTCCTTTCAGCTGTGTTGGTTTAGGAGACTCGCTTTTCCTCTATGCATCCTGACACTGGCAACCATGGCAATGTTGTGTCAGGCAGGGCTCTACAGGAACTGCTGTCATTCTGGGCTTAACCTGACCTTGTCTAGGTGCAGTTCTATTGGCGGACTTGGGCTTCCTCATATCAGAATCCTTCTGGATGACTTCTACGTAGTGACCTGCCCCATAGTGATAGTCTAACCTAACCCAGTCTCCCTGATGTTGGCCTCTACCCCCATTAGGATACCTTGGAGCACATGCACTTTATCTAACAACAAGGCCAGCTGTAATGCTATTTATAGTCCAGCTGGGCCTCTGCCAGCAGACATTTCTGGATAGTTATATTGTTAATTCCACACACCAGCTGGTCTTGGAGCATCTCATTTAGTGTCCCTTTGAATTCACAAGTCTCAGACCAGCCATCTTAGACTTGTTAGGAAACTGGTGATTTTACTCCACATTGAGAAAAGGGGGAGTCAAATGGTACCTCCGCAGGATCAATGGTGGCTTAGGGTCATAATATCCTTGAACAAAGTTTGACAACTCTTGGAAGGACTTTGTGTCAGATACCGCTGGGAAAGTTAAACTGCACATAAATGCAAAAGCTGCTGGTCCACACACAGTCAGCAGGATAACTCTTTGCTCCTCATCTGAGGTTATGTTATTTGTCCTGAAGAAATACTTCATCCTTTCCACATTTTGGGCCTGGTCCTCCACTGCAGGGTCAAAAGAATCCAATCTCCCAAACAGCAGCATGTTTTCTCAACAATGGCTTACCCTCAATACGTGCAGTGGTCCAGCAAGTTCCTTCAGGTCACTCCTTTTTCTTCATAGCCACTGCAATAACTTCACTGAGGTGAAAGTCCCCTCACCAAGTTACTTTATTTGCACCATACATCTGTACACAGCCAACTCTCCAGTTGCTCCCTGCTGAATGCAGGCTGTGAGTCTGACACATCTGCTTTAAATAGGGAGCATGAGGATCCCTGATTTAACCATCATTTAGGACTCATCAGGTTTTTTTTGGTTTACTAACCAAATAAACAAAATCAAGTTAACTCAGGGACAACTCAAAAAGGCCAGCTCCCTAAAAGGAGGGGGAACCACCTGAAATAAAAGACAAAGCAGAAAAGAAACTTAAAACATCAAATTAAAATGTGGTTAGAGGAGTCTATAATACATCCCAGTCCCTGGGTGCCCAGTGGGCATGGAAGGCATCTACTGCGTCCCTGGACACTGCATGCTCCCTTCCCAGGGACACCTGGCTGCAAATATAGCCGTGATAGAGAGGCAGACAGTTAGAGTGGACGACCCTGCCGATCGCCCACTGCCTGGACCTATTGATGGCGTGTCTTGCTAGGCCCAGGAGGACTCATCAGGTAGTTCATACTCTAGCAAGCCAACCTCATTAACCTGGCTGAAGTCATCATAATCTATGACCAGTGAATCTACTTTTAATTTGTTCTGGGATACATTTTGGCCAGGATGCTAGGAAAACAGCATTCCTTTGAAGAAGAACAGGGGTATTAAGCCCTGGCCAATATTTAACTCTTCACCAACATTGTGGAAAAACAAAAGATGTGGTCATGATCACATTGCTGCTTGTAGAATCTTGCTCTGTTCAAATGTGCAGCAATGTTTCCCACATAGTAGTAGTGGACCCCACTTCAAAAATACTCCATTGGTTGTAAATTACTTTGGTTCATCCCGAGATTATGAATGGTGCCCTATTAATGGGACTTTTTTTTCATTCTGGAGCTGTGCTATGAGTGTTGTTGATATATATTGAGCTTTGCTGCTTGAGCAGTTAATCTGTTGACAAGAGAAAGAAGAGGAGACAATGTTTCTGTGAGGGAAGCAAGACCCATGAAACAGCCAAGAGAGAGATTAGAGAAAGCGTGTAAGGGGCTGAAGATAATGGGGTAGGCTTGAAATGGAGCAGATTAGGTGGCAGCAGATGGGAAGGAGCTTGAGTAAGAAGTAAGGAAGGCTGTGAGAGGTAATTGATCCCAGAGATCAGGGACTGAAGCAATGAGGAAAGCTGAAAGAGGAAATAGAGAGGCTGAAACTACAGTAGGGGGCAACAGCAGCAGAGATTGAAGGTCAAAGTAAAAAAGAGGTTAAATTGAAGACTTGTGGAGAAATTACAATGCATGGAAAAATGGGGAGGAAATGGGCCCAGCTCAATAGCGCTCCCAGTGGTAGGAGGATTGAATAATAGGCAATTTTATGTACAATGAAATACACTGGAGGCAGCCCTCACTGTAACTTGTAAATCTGGAGAGGCGCTGTAATAGGTGAGACAGATAGGAATTCTTAGGAATTGTAATATATCAGAGAAGAATGTGTATTACAGGCTTGAATTTTTAATCTCTGCAGAGACATTTCATCCTTAGCTTTCAGTAATAATCTTTTTCTTGAAAAGGGCTTGATTCACAATTCACAACTAGGTAATTAGGGATTATATGCTTCAGATAATAAATTTAAAACCAGAAACATGATCTGAGGTCACTACTAATTAGCTTGATTGCACGTTTTTCTCAGGAAATTTCTCATCCTAAGTTTCTAAGCAAGTTACTTCAGCTTAAAAGTTACTTCAGCTTTGTTTTCAGTTTGCTTGTTTGGATTAATTATTTCTATCTTGATTTCCATTTGATCTCCTTCTCTTTCCCCTCCCAACCATTTAGATCCTGAACTGTTTAAATATTCAATTCCTTGTCTCCTTTTCCTCATCCTGTTGCATATGGCCAATAGTTGCTGTCATCATATTTTTTAAAAAATTGGACCAGACTTTGTTAGTTCCCTGTTCTGTGTCTTCTCTTGTGCAGTTACTGATAGCACAGACATATAAGGATGACTCTCTGTTGGCCCACTGCTAAAAATAGTAGGTCACTGACCTGAAACCAATACAGCTGTTGACTGTTCAATGGTAGCATTCAGTGCCTGGACTGGATGAGTTTCAGCAGTTTATACAAAAGCATATAATTTAAACTGAAAACAATTTCAACACACACAGTAGGTAACTGAATAATGTTATAATTCAGGTCAGAAATTCCAAAGTGTTTTATGAAGTTTGCCTGGATCGTAAGTTTTGTAATTTAAATTTGGCTAGGGTAGTTAATGACGTGGTAGCTAGGATGAGGAAAGAGGTTCTGCATGGGGAATGTGAGCAGCTAGGAGCTAAATCAAAAAGCAGAACCTCAAAGGTAATCTCTGAATTATTATCTGAGCCAGGAGCAAATTCGTGTATGGTAAATGGGATTAGAGAGATGAATACATAGGTTTTGATTCACGAGGCACTGGAACCAATACTGGGGAAACTGGGAACTATATTGATGGGATGGTCTTCACCTTAATCATTTGGGGACCAATATTCTGGCAAGGTGTATAACTAAGAGAGAGCTTTATACTAAATAATGGCAGGGATAGAACCACATGAGAGATGATGTGATAAATTAAAGGGAAACACTAAAGTAAGACAACAGACTAGCAATTTGGGTAATGACTAGACTGTGTCAGAAAGAGTTAGAACATACAAACTTAAGAGTGCACCTACAGATAAGGTCAGTGATGGGTAAAATTACAGAACTAAAGGCTCTGTATCTGAATGTGATCAGCATTTATAACAAAATTGATGAATTGTTAGCACAGATAGAAATTAATATGTATAATCTGACAGTCATTATAGAGATTTGGTCTCAAGGTGACCAAGGCAAGTACTTGAATGTGGAAGGATATTTAAAATTTTGAAAAGACAGGAAGCTAGGAAAAGGTGGTGGGATAGCTCTGTTTATTAAGGATGTCATTTGTAAAGGTAAAGTTACCGTGATCCCAGGTGACCATAGGCTATTCTCCCCTTTGAGGGGAAGAGCTGACTGGTGGTGATTTAACCTGGGAATCACCGCACCTCAAGCAAAGAACAAGTTGAGTAGATGGGCCTTCATGAATAACCTCAGCTGGCAAGTACTAGGGGACATGGTTTTAAGATGCGTGGGGAAAAGTTTAGAGGAGATGTGCAAGGCAAGTTTTTTTACACAGAGGGTGATGAATGTCTGGACTGTGCTGCCCGGGGAGTTGATGGGAACAGGTCTGACAGTGGCATTTGAGGAGCAACTAGATGAGTACATGAATAGGTTGGGAATGGAAGGATATAGACTCCATAAGTGCATTTGGTTTTAGTTTAGGCAGGCATCATGATCGATGTAGGCTTGGAGGGCCGAAGGGCCTGCTTGTGTGCTGTACTCTTCTTCTTTGATGTCTCACTATTTATAATTTACCTCAATTATTTTAATGAAGGATCTGGTTGTATGGTGGCTAAATTTGCTGATGACTCCAAGATAGGTAGGAAAGTAAGTTGCCAAGATGAGGTGGAGAGCCTGGAAAGCGATATAGACAGGCTCAGTGGCAGATGGAGTATGATATGTGAAAATACTAACTTGTTTTTAGTTTTTTTTAAACTTTATTTTTAGTGTCACAAGTAGACTTATATTAACACTGCAATGAAGTTACTGTGAAAATCCCCTAGTCATCACACTTGACGCTTGTTTGGGTACACTGAGGGAGAATATAGTATGGCCAGTGCACCTAACCAGCAAATCATTTGGACTGTGGGTTCTGCCTCAGGGAGCTGCTGGTCTGAGATGGAGGACTTGGTGGAGAGGCTGGAGGAGGAGAGAGCATCCAAGGAGGCAAAGTTTGAGGGAGGGAAAAGCAATATAGTGACAGGTGGGCAGGCTGCTCAAGGCCATGGCCACCCTCTAAAATTGGGGACAGATCAGAAATGGAAGGGAAGGCAGTGAAAAAGCCGTCTGGGGAATTTTATGCCCCACCACCCCCACTATCTGCCAGCAGGACCCCAGTAAATTTTAACTACCTTATCAGATAAACCTAACCTTTTTTTGCGCTGTTGAAAAAGAGTTCCTGTTCAGTCTTCGTTATAGTTCCAATTCCTAAAGGCTGGCATATTCCTTGCCAATCAGTTTTTGCATTTTTTTTCGACTGTCTCCGTACACTTTTTGTAATTTGGGGACTGAACTAGGCAGTATGGTCAAACCAAGGTTCTATTCAAGGAATGATTTCAGACGTGTTCTTTGAAACATGTGTAGTGTTGGATTGTACAAATTGACCAAGGCATTCTCTATCTAAAGTTGCTGGTACTTAGACTAATGAAATGGCCAGAATGATAGCCATTGTTTGAGAGCTTAGTGATGGTGCTTTACAAGGGCAAGGGGCAGAAGTTCAAAGGATTATGTGACCAGAGAATCATTGGAAGAGATTGTTTTTGAGGAGGATCTTGATGTTACAGTTATTACACAAGGTGAAGAACTTCAGTGAGAAAGTGTCAGAACTCGGAGCAAACTGGCTGCAAGGACAGTGGGAAGGAGCTCTGAGAGAGAAGGGATCAAATGTAGAGTGAGGAAAGGCTATGGAAAAATTTATAAACAGTGAGAAATTTGAAATAGATACACAAGGGAACAGAGACCCAATGGTGATTGACCAAGATTAGTCTGTGAATGGAACTTTAGGTGGAATAGGATAGAGATCACTTGAGTAAAATGGAGTACCGATACAAGTATACATAACAAACAATGTACTGAAACTGACACTTGGTTCAATCTGCATCACCGGGAGATATGAGAGAATCGCTTAGTACAGGGTCATTCTTGCAATAGATTTGACAATATTTTTAATAATTGCCTCCTTGGCCTAGTGGTAGCACATTCACATTCACTTTTGGGAGACAGAAATACTATATTTTAGGTAAGTAATTGAACTTAGTCTCTCTGTTTAGTTGATTATAAGCAACCTAGTTTCACTATTTAGAGAAGAATAAAGATTGCTGCCAGTGTCTAAGGATAGTGCTCCTCTATCACCAAAAACCAGCATATTTTCCTCGGTCAGTTCGATGGCTGAGGGATCTTGCTGTGTACAGGATCATCTAAAGATAGGAAGGATCATAGAAACAGATGTAGGACATTCAGCCCCTTGAGCTTTTTACATAATTCAATTAGATCTAGTTCAATATGTATTTTAACTCCATTTACACATCTTGGTTCCATAGCCTTTAATATGCTTCAATTTACAATTGACACCCAGCCTTAACAAGTTTTGGTAAGGAAAGCGTTCCAGATTTTCACTTTCCTGAAACTGAGCTTCGTAACATCACCCCTGACAGCCTAGCTCTCGTTAAGGTTCAGTTGCCTTGTTTTTAAATGCTCCACCAGAGGAGGTAGTTTATCCCTATCAACCCTTTCAAGTCTTTTCATTGCCTTAAGCATCTCAATTTGACTACCTCTTAATTTTCTATACTCAAGGGAATATTAGGCTTGTTTATACAAGCTATCCTCTTAATTTAACCCTGTGGTAATGTGGCCCTTCTAAGGCGTGATCCTTTGCGGGCTATGTGATTAGGCCAGATCCAATGGAGCAGCTGCATGGAAAGCTGGGCCAATCGGGATCAAGGGCATGCATCTTGCGATGAGGAATATCTCCAGTTAGAGTCAGGAAGGAGAAGAGCATCGACCTGTGCATGTATTCTATTGGACCCTTTTCTTGCATTTAATTATATTAATTTATTAAACGCTTTGTTGTTGGAGCCACATTGTTGGAGCCTCCAGTTTTTAGACTGGCGATGAGAAAAAACTGAGTAAGTCATCAGGAGATTACATTGCACAGATAGAAGGGGAGGAATGTGGTCATTGGAGCTTAGAAGAAACAGATACAGAGGCCCTTTTAAGATCTTTTAATTGGGAAGATAAGAGTCATTTGACTCAGAAGTTGAGAGCTGGGGGCAGTATATCGAAAGGGTGTGTTATTTCTTCATGGCTAATGAGATCACCACAGAGGGAAAACAAAAGGTGATGCTACTCACAGTCTGTGGCCCACAAACTGAGGAGCCTAATGTCACCTGATACTGGGACTGGTCCAAGACCATTTTAACTCCTGATGTCCAGTCATCATGTTGAGGTATAAGTTTCATTTGTCTTTGAGAGAACCAAGGGAGACTGTCTCTGAGTTTGTGATCAGACTACGACATTTAGCAGAGCACTATGAATTTGGCCCACACTGGGGAGATGTTAAGAGACCTGTGGGATTAACAGTCTCACAATACAAAAAAAGCTGCTGACTGAGTCTAAAATCTCTTTGGAAAAAATAGTAGAGATTGCTTTGGTTGCTGAATGCGTTGCGCAAGGCATAAGTGATTTACGAGGCATGCTCAAGGAGGTGAACCATTTGTGGCAGGAAAAGGCTACTGTGAGGAACAGCTCAAGTGAGGGTGCCACAGAGCCCAGGAGGGTATTTCAGCAACAGGGGCCTGATTATACTGCATGGTTTTGGTTCGGGCGAGTACTCCCAGGAAATATGCCAGTGCAAAAGTTACACATGTTTTTGCAGCAAGAAGAAAGGTCATTTGCAGGCTTGGTGCAGAGTAAAGCAGACAGGACAAAACGCTCAAAAGAAAATTACAGTTTAAGACAGCACTGTTAAACTAACTGGTTGAGGAACCCAAACTTACACTTTAAACCAGGTTCAACTCAACAAGGTTATCATCGAATCCCTACATTACAGAAGAAGACCATATGGCCCATTGACTCTACACTGAAACAATCCCACCCAGGCCCTATCACTGTAACCCCACATATTTACCCTGCTAATCCCCCTGACACTAATGTGTGATGTACCATGGCCAATCAACCTAACCCGCACATCTTTGGATTGTGGGAGGAAACCCACGCAGACCCAGGGAGAATGTGCAAACTCCAGACAGGTAATCACCCAAGACAGGAATTGAACCCGAATCCCTGGTGCTGTGAGGCAGCAGCACTAACCACTGTGTTACTGTGCCACCCAAAAGGTGCCACCTATTAAGATATTCCTGTTGGTCAGTGGCATGTCTCTGAAGATGGAGGTTGACACTGGAGCCAAGACCACAGTTATGTGTGAACAAGCATTCAAATGCTTCCAGAAAGATCTGCAACTTTTGAGGTTGAGTCGTTCAGAAGCTATTTTATCAACCTATATGGGAGAGATGTTGAAAATGTAGGGTCAGTTGCAGTAGTGATATCCTGCAGAAACCAGACAGCACAGTTACCAGCTCCGGTGATTGAGGGTCACAGATCTCGCCTCATGTGTCGAGACTGTCTGAAACAGATAAAATTAGACTAATGGCAATATTTTAATGTTTGGAGTGAAGATTTTCAAGAGCTTCTGTGCAGTTACTTACAAGTTTTCCAGAAGGAACTGGGCTGAATTAAAGGGGCTAAAGCGAAAACTTCCATGGATCCCACCAGACCTACACCAAAATTCCTTTGAACCTTCATCACACAGTGGGAGTTAAGTTAAAAAGATTGGAAGACTTGTATGTCATAAAACCAATACAGTTTTCTGAATGGGCTGTGCTCATAATCCCTCTTTTGATTATACTACAAGGATCTGTGGAAACTATATGTTAACTGCGAACCGAGAAACCCATACAGATCAATTCCCCATTCTGAGGATTGAGGATCTTGATGCAAAATCAGTTGGGGGTCTTAAGCACACCAAGTTAGATCTCAGCCATGCATACCAGCAGTTAGAGCTGGATGAAGACTCCCAAACGTTGGTTACCATTAACAACCAAAGGGTTATATCAATGCACTTGTCTGCCATTTGGGATCTCATTAGCTTGTGCCATTTTCCAGTGTACTATGGAAAGCTTGTTACAGGGATCCTGCAAAGTGATGGTGTACTTGGATGATGTCCTAATAACTGAGCATCTCCTGAGGAATACAGGGCAAATGTAGAAGAGGTCCTAAAAAGATTTGATGAAGTGGGCATCCACTTACAATGAGAGTTATGCACCTTCCACGTGTTGGGGTTATGGACCTTGGCTTCAAAGTAGATGCCAAGGGTTTACATCCCCTTGAGGATAAGGTGAAAACCATCAAATAAATACCACAGGCTAAGAATGTGATGGAGTTAAATTAGAGGTAGTAAACTATTATGGAAGATTCCTGCAGAATGTATTCATGACTCTATCTCCATTACACCAGCTACTGAAGAAGCATCAACAATGGAAATGGTGAGAGGCTCACAAGAAGCATTCATTAAAGTAAAGCAAGCTTTGTAGTCATTAACCTACTCATACAATGTGATCCAACCAAACTGTTGTAATTACCTGTGATGTATCACCATATGGAGTGGGAGAAGTCGTCTCCCATAGGATGTCAGACAGAACAGAGTGGCCAATTGTATTTGCATCAAGAACCTTTTCCAATGCTGAGAAAAAATATTCTCAAATTAACAAGGAGCATCTTGTGGTAATCTATGCCACGAAGAAGCTGTTGCCCCTGGGGTGGCACTATAACACAAACACCTCCATAATAGTCTGGCAGCCTGGTGGCTAGCACTGCTGCCTCACAGCACCAAGGACGCAGATTCAATTCCAGCTATATATTGCTTTCCATATATATATTTCATCTATATTGGAAAGCACTTCACCATTGTACCTGATCATAGACATCTGTTTGGATTGTTTTGAGAGGATAAGCCTGTGCCACCAATTGCCTCTGAGGGTTCAAAGCTGAGCTTAGTTATTGGCTGCATACAGCTACTCCTTCCAACATAGTCCATGGACACAAACAATGAATGTGGATGCACTCAGCTGTCTTCTTCTGCTGCAGACTGTACCATTACCACCTGTGCTACAAGAAATAATGTCAGCATGAACCTGTTGAAGATTTTGCCAGTCTCAGTTGCCCATATAAAGTCCTGGACTGAGAGAGATTCATTGTTCTCCAAAGTTAGGAGGATTGTGCTACAAGGTTGGCACTGTGATAAGTCAGAGCAGATTAGACCTACCTACAGTAAAGGGATACTTCAAAAGAAAATCTCAAGGCAAAGCAAATTTATAAATGATGAACAGGAAGTTATGTTTTTATCTGTTCTTAATTGTAACACATAGACATGAGAATCAAACAAATTACAGGACTAAAAGAAGCCAATTAGATCATTGGACCAGGGTTGGGAATAGTTCTTTGCAGGTTTGCCATTCCCTCAGAATTTCCCTGGAATCACCAGGAGTTAAGGATTAATCTCCAGGACACCGCTGCAAGCAGCCCAGGAGAAAAATAATAGGGCCACTCAAGACACATTTCAAAAAAGTATTCTTTGTCTGCTTTTCTTACTAATTATAAAAATATCAAGCATGGGAACCAGGCAGTTTGACAAATAGCCAAGAACTATCCAACTAGGCAGTGAAAATCTGCTTGCTTTCCAGTTGGTGTGAGAGGTTAGGGCATGCCAAGTTGGACATTTTGCTGGAGTATAGGGACAGGATTTTTGGAGATCTGAGACCCTGTGGTGCACATTGAAATATATATATATATCCCTTTCACTGAAGGCTTCTATGCAATTACATTTCTATGTCCTGTCCCCATGTCCTTCACCAACACAAGCAAACTGTCAGTTCTCAGAGATATTGCGGACTCCCAGCTTGTATAAAACAGTGATTTAGGCTTATGATCCTTAGAACTAACTCACTTACACATAGATGTTCAAGTGAAATGCCAGGGCAAGTTTCTTCATGTGCAGTAAAGATCCTACAGGTAATTGTCAACACCACCAGATTTCCTAGTACGTTTGGCATCATACAATTATATGCGTGTGTGCTTGTGTGTGACTCTACATGTATGTCACACAAAGGAATGAAATTATGAAATTTGTTATATAATAAGAAGAAAGGGGAAAGAAACATTTGCATTTGTGTAGCACCTATTTAGACAAATGGGCCTTCAAAATGCTCAACGCCAGTTAAATAATTCTTGAAGTGTAATTACTGTTTTGAAGTGTAACACTGTTTTAATGTAGTAATTACAACGGCTAGTTTGTCAGATCTTGCTTTGTGTTAATGACCAGGTAATCTGTTGTTACGATGTTGATTGAGGGATAAATGTTGACCAGGCAGAACTCCCTTGTTCTTCTTCATAATAGCACCCTGAAGTCTTATACATTCCACCAAGAGGACAACTGCAGTCTTGATCTATTGCCTTGTCTGAAAAATGGCTCCTGCAACAAAGCAGCACTCCCTCAGTACTGCAGTGGAATGTTAGCCTTTAATTTCTGCTACTCAAGCCATGGCGTGGGTCTTGAACCGAGAACTTTGTGACTCAGAGGCGAGAGTGTGACCACAGCTGAAGCAAAAGAAGAAAACGCTCCACAAAATACTTCTGCTGGAATTGTGGCTGACTTGTGCCTCAACACCATTTAGCTGCCTTTGATCAAGGAAAAGTGGAGGATGAGCAGTCTGCTAGGAGGACACTGGTGTTCCCGAGAAAGAATGTGATAATGTGGTTTGGATAGCAGGAGGCTAAGAGAGGTGTAGTTGTGAGCCATGGTGCAGAGGTGTAAATCACCTTGAAAAATATCAGCTGGCTTGGGTAGAATCATTGAATTGAATTGTTGGCTACAATCTTTGGGAGATGTGAAAGAACAGACTGCAACAAATTTAACTCATTTCCTTTTCAATAACCAAGTAATAGAAAGAGAAAATGCTGAAAACACTGGGCAGGTCAGGCAGCATCTGTGATAAAAGGAAATTAGATTTAATATTTTGGATTGAGCACCCTTTCTTTGGAAGATTGTTATAGCTGAACTTTCTATGACACAGATATTTGGGAGCTTAAAATTTAGCAGATTGCGATTGGAAACAGTCTTACATACTCAAACTTGAAAGCAACTGACTGAAAATAGTCATTTCTTGGGATGCACATTTCTCTCTGTGTTCATAGTTTGTGAGGGGAGCTGGAAAACTGTGATTGCCAGAGACTGATTAAGGGCAGTCTTTTCTAGTCACTGTGTACCCAGGCAGTATTACCAAACATCAAAATTCTAGTGTAGAAGGAGGCCATTCAGCCTATTGGGTCTGCACTGACAACAATTCCACCCAGTCCCTATTCCTGTCACTCCACATATTTACCTTGCTAATGCCTCAAACTTATGCATCCTGGGACACGAAGGGGCAATTTAGCATGACCAATCAGCCTAACCTGCGCATCTTTGGAGTGTGGGAGGAAACTAGGGCACCCAGAGGAAACCCACGCAGACACAGGGAGAACATTCAAACTCTGCACAGGCAATGACCCAAGCCAGGAATCGAACCCAGGTTCCTGGAGCTGTGAGGAATGCTAACCACTGTGCCACTGTGCTGCCCCAAGGGACTTAATGTCAGAATCAGTATAATTTGCACTTGACGTTCCCAGCAAAGTATTGCTTTGGAAAAGGAAATGAGAGTAATCTGCCTCACGTGTGCTATCAGTGCCTGTTTTTCATAATTGCAGGAACTGTTGCGTCAGTTTTATTTCATTCATCCTTTGTCATTTTGCAACACTTATCAGCCCTACAATCCTGTGAGAACTTTGCACTCATCCAGTTTTCCCACCTTGAGCATCCGTGATTTCCTTTGATCCACTATTGGTGGCCTTGCTTTCAGTTGTCTGGCTGCTGTTAGAGAAATTCCCAAGCCTGGTTGTGACAACGACAGAGACTAGGGTGCTTTTGGTGGAGACTGTTTATTGCAGAGCTTATTTTTTCACTCTAACACAGCCTCTGTCATTATAGCTGAGCCTTCATATCACTGAGGCTTTATATACACATCTAAGCACAATTGGCAAATCAGTACCCAACACTTGTTAACCTGATTACCGAAAACTACTTGGTGTTTAACATCCATCAAATTCCAAAACAAATCCATCAACAGAACCTAGTTGATACGAACAGCTCCGATGGAATTCCTTCCCTAATTCCCTTACTGATTCTACTTCTCTTTTGCTTAGAAACTTACCTCTTTGCCTAAGGCTCTGTCCATGTTCTATTTATTTTTGCGACCTGTTGAATGACCAGTTATTTTTTGGGGGAGCAACTGATTGAGGACAGATAGTGTTGATGGCAGCATAGAATCTCCCTGCTGTTAAAACAGTAACATGGCACCTTCTATATCCATTTGAGCAAGGCAAATGTTCTAATGTTGCATCCGAAAGGTGTCCAGTGATACAGCAGCTTCATCCCTCAGTGTAAACCTAAATTGTGTTCATGTCCTTAAACGGGGCTTGAAGCCTTACCCTGCTTGCTCAGAAGGTGAACTGCCAGCTAAGCTGATGCTGATGGAAAATAAGTCATGCCTATGATTCTGAAAAAAACTAGACTCTTAAACAAAAACTGGATTCTTTAAAATAGACAATGATTGGAGGGCCCCGCTTTAATTTTTGCTTGTATGAAAATGTTTAGCAATCAATATACAACACATAGACATCAGGGATAATGGTACCTCTTTGAACAGTATAAGAACTGGAGTGATAATTCAGACAATACAGTTAATTATCATCCAATAGCCACATTAAGAAGCAAACAAAAAGATTAAAAAGAACAAATTACCACTAACTGTGGGGACAGAGTCCTTGTGTGTATTTAAGGCTGAGATAGATTTTTGATCAGTAAGGGAATCAATGGTTACGGTGAAAGAGCAGGAAAGTGGACATGAGAAATGTTGGATCAGCCATAATCCTTTTGAATGGTGGAGAAAGCTTGAGGGGCCAAATGGCTACTGCTGTTTCTATTTCTTATGGTGTTATGGTAGTCCATAATAGAAAATCTTCTTTATGATGTTGATTTGGGGATAAAAACTGGCTAAGGCACTTGGTGAATTCTTCTGCTCTCTCTCGAAACACTGTGAAATTTTTTCCATTCATCCAAGAGGGGAGGTGGGAACTTGGATTATCTCATCCAAAAAAAAATGACAGTTCCAACAGTGCAGTATCTCCTTAGTACTTCACTAGAGTGTCAGCCTGGATTATGTGCTGAAGTCTCTGGGGTGGGACTTTAACCCATGACAGAAGGGAGAATGCAAATATCATTTGTTGTGAACTCGCAGAATTGTGTCGATATTTGCATACTGCTTATACAACTGCAGTACTTCCAGACATCGCTTTATATCAGAGAAATATTAGCCATAATTTTACTCCCTACCTTCCTCCCACCACAGAAATAGGCTTGTTTTGTAGGGTGGGGGTGGTCGGGTGTTTAAAATTAAGTGAGGTGGTGGGGAATGCCTTGCCTGTTTGCTGCCTTCCCGTTGTCACTGGAGTTTTACCAGTGGTGGAATAAGTGGTTGGTAGCCCATCATCCCCTTTGTTACAGGTGACTGATTGGCATCCTGTCAGATGGCAAGGTTATTCAGTAAACCTGGTGGCCTCCTTGCAGGCTTGGGGATGGGCATGTTCCCCCTAATCAGCACCCTGTGGCCCATCGAGTACCCTCCAGCTGCAGATATGACCCCAGTGGAAGAACCAACCCCCCCAACTCACTTCTGATTGACAGTGGCTATCCCTGACCCCACTTACCTGTAATTCATCTCAATGTCTGCTGCTCTGGGGCTTGCTGCAGTCTCACCGGCCATCTGGTTGGTCGCCAGCTTTGGAGAGGCGGGACATACTGCCTTAGAGGGGCAGAAAGCACAACTTTCCGCAATTAACTGCCTGAGTATTGTAAAATCTGATGTGGCTCCCACAGCTTAGTGGAGGCAGGGTTACCCTAGAACTTTCTGGCTGGTGAGAGAGGCTGCAGAAACTGGCCAATATTTATTTTGAGAATTTCTATTTGCTCAGTTGCTTTCACTGCTTTGTTTCAATTTATTTGCAGACAAGTATAAAAGAAGGTTTTCTACTGAAGCAAACCAGCTCATTTCAACGTTGGAAAAGAAGATACTTCAAGTTACGGGGGAGGACTCTTTATTATGCCAAGGATTCAAAGGTAAGGAAGAAAACGCTCAAAAATATTCAAGCCATTGCCATCTTGCTGATTGTTTTGATCATAAATTTAGAAAATCAATTGACCAGCTGCTCAGCAATCCTTGTGTTTATTCAGCACCTTTCATCCCAGTTCACATCTTAGCCAACTAAATACCTCCAAAGTGTAGTCACTGTTCAATTGTAAAACTGCAGCAGTTAATTTATACACAACGATATCCACAGAAGGGCAATGTGATAATGATCATATAACCTCTATCAGCAATATTGCTTTCAGGCAGAATGTAGGTGATCATTGTGATTTTTCATGTTCACCAGAGGGGATAGGCGCAAAGAACCTGTGCAAGTTGCTTTTTTTAAACCTTGACTTAATGGCCTCGGTGCAACAGTTGACCAGATAATATTTGGTGCATTTATGTTCCAGTTATGCTTTCGGGTTCCCCAAGTGCTAGTCTTGTGTGACCAAATGAGAACCTCTTAAAGTAGTTTCACATTAGCCTGTAAGACTGCGCAGTCAACATCTTTGGTACTTCATACTGACTTGCAGCTTTCCATTCTGCTTGTTTGTGAGCCTTTGTTTAGTGTTTGACACCTGCTGTTCACAAAACCTATTGCATATTGAGAAAATTACTGAATGACATGAAAACTTATTCAGTAAATAAAGACATCAAATTATCTACTTCCATGAATGAGCTGACCATCTAGGTTTCAATGTCATGATGCTTTGTTTGGGTTAAATATTTGCTTTATTTTTCATTATCCTCCTCATTTTTGTAAAACTAAATAAGTATTTTCTTCTGAAATTTTTAGTGGAAACTTTTATAGAACAGATGGAGGTTTACAGCTACATAATAGGGCATATAATGACCTGACTGTTACATAACAAAATGCTAACAGAACAGAGTATTTATTAAACGCACAGATAATAGCTGCTCCAAATACCCCATAATTCAGATGCGAGCCAGCGAATAGGTACAAAGCTACAGCTTTGTGGGCTTTATAAAATAACCAATGATTGAAATGATAGTGCATTGGAGTTATACCTAAGTGCAGGCTCATTTTGTACTATTGATAGGATAAGAATGTTAAATATGAAGTGCATAAGGACAGGAAGCTAACTTGAGTCATCAACCACTGAAATGATGGGGAGTGGGACAGGATACAGGCACAGTTAAAAACAGAAAATGCTGGAAAAATCATCAGGTCTGACAGCATCTGTGGAGAGAAAAAAACAAGATTTAGTGTTTTGACTGTTTGACTTCAGAGCTAAAAAGAGGGAGAAACGTGATAGATTTTTACGCTGTTTAAGAGGAGCTGCAGCAGGTGGAGCAAACTAGAAGGTCAGGGATAGGTGGGAGCTAGGAGAGATCAGAAGAAGGTGTTTAGCACTCACGACAAACCAAGTGTTAATGGCAGTGTTAAGGACTGAAAAAGAAGATGCCGATAGTTAAAAGTTTTTAAAGTTTACTTATTAGTGGCACATGTTGGCTTACATTCACCTACATCTTGACCACTTCGTTTAATTCACAAAAAATATTTTTATCCAAGGGCAAACTCTCCCCGCAACCCGTCTTTCCCACCTGTCACCTGATCTGCATCCGCAATAATTTGCTTTTAATTTTCTGAAGTTTATGCAGGATGGCTGATGGCAGTCCAGTCAAGAGAGCATCAGAATAGGCACTTAATGTGACAAAGGCATGGATAAGGGTTTCAGCAGTAAATGGGTGAGGACTGGTGAAATTGTGGAGATGGTGGCATTGGAGTCATTGCAGTGTTAATGTAAGCCTACTTGCGACTGACAAATAAAATTTAAAATTTAGTGATACGGTCACTGGACTAGTAATCTTGAGACCCAGAGTAATGCTCAGGGGAAGGGGGACCTGGGTGTGAATCCCACCATGATATATGGTGTATTAAAAGCCTAATCGTGATCACGTAAACGTTGTTGATTGCCGTAAAAACTCATCTGGATCAGTAATATCCTTCAGGGAAGGAAACCTGTTGTCCTCAACTGGTATGAACGTAAGAAATAGGAGCAGGACTAGGCCATCTAGCCCTTCGAGCCTGCCCTGCCATTCAATAAGATCATGGCTGATCTGAAGTGGATCAGTTCCACTTTCCCGCTTTCTCCCCATAACCCTTAATTCCCTTGTCTATCAAAAACCTATCTACCCGTGTGTTCAATATATTTAGCGAGGCAGCCTCCACCACTTCAATGGGCAGAGAATTCCAGAGATTCACCACCCTTTGAGTGAAGAAGTTCCTCCTCAACTCTGATCTAAACTGCCCCCCCCATCTTGAGGCTGTGCCCTCTAGTCCTGCTATCCTTTCTGAGCGGGAAGAATCTCTCTACCTCATCCATCCCCTTCATTATCTTATACATCTCTATAAGATCCTCCCTTATCCTTCTAAACTCCAATGAGTACAGACCCAGTCTATTTAGTCTCTCTTCATAGTCCAACCCCCTCATCTCCGGTATCAGCCTCGTGAACCTCCTCTGCACTCCCTCCAAGGCCAATATATCCTTCTGCAAGTGCGGTATGGGTACTTGTGACTCCAGATCCACAGCAATCAATGAAAACTGACCCCATATCTATGTTTATTGTCCTTCAGATGAATTTTGTCAGCTTGGTGGGTTGAGGGAAGACCATGATTGCCAACCTACCCTCACTGTAAACATCGCTTTCAGAAGAATGCACTTCTGATGGTGCACTGAAATGGTATCCTAGATCTTTGCATGAATCCAAACTAGCACTTAATGATGAAGGGAGGAGTGATCAAGGCTGTTAAAATTGAAAGATGCAGCTGATATTAGCTGACCCTTTGACCCAAACTACATGTTCAGAAGATAGAAACTAAAATTACCTTGAAATTAGGAGAAACATTCCCTAGAGTTGCAGATTTGTAGGATATCCTCCCAAGTAAAGAAATGAGGACATATTTTATTGGATTTAATTGAATTTTACCAGGATATGTGTACACTGGACATGGTGAACTAATATAAAGGTTATTAGGCTGACAACTGTTACCCTACTCAATATCAGACAGGACCAGTCTCGCGAGTAATTCCCAACTGCACACATGTGCGCCTCTTAATTGCTGTAATTGCAAACTAGATTTTTATTTTTGGTCCAATTTTCAATTATCAGAATTACCATTCAGAAAACAGGACTGTTTTTTCTTCCTGTTCCCATCCCAATGGTGCACATGGCATACCTTCATCTGATTCTATGTTGAGTTTTTCCTGGAAGAGGCTGCTAGCTTATCACCAGAAACTTATAGCTTGAAGAGGCCCACTCCACATCAAGCATGGCTAACCAGGAATCTCTCCCACTCTTACCATTTGCCATTGGCATGTATTGGAAAGGTCTTGCAGATAGATACTCAGGCTAATTGACCTTATGAAGAATGCACTTTCTTTTGGCAATCAAGTCCTGGGGTGGGACTTGAGCTCGAAGCTTCTGGGTCAGAGGCAGCGTGCTACCCTGTACACCACAAAACTTCCAAACAGGACTGTACTGATTCAAAACTTAAACGGATGGTCACCTTGTGGGATATGATGGTCTTTATTGTGATCAGAAGCAGGAAGAGTGAGGGATCTTTTTTGTAAAAGACAAATTGATCAGGATGAAAACTGAAGCATAAATGTAAGTGGAAAGCAGAGAGGATTTGTTTCAAGAAAAGAGGAAGCTGAAAAAACTCAGCAGGTGTGGCAATGCCTATCAGAAAAGAAACAGAGTTAACCACAGTTATTTCAGCTTCGTCTGCTCTTGTTTCAGATTCCAGCATGCACAGTATTTTGCTTATTTTAGGATTTGTATCCATATCTGTTGCAGCTAAATTGCTGAATAATTAGGAAGTAACATGTAATTAATACATCGTTAAGACTGCAAATAGGCTATCTGGTCATTGGGATTCTTTTGGGGAGAAATTGACTTCTGTGTTTTCCACGTTACATTTTTTTAATAACTGTGAGCCTTTGACAAGATGTTTTGTGTGTTTACAGCAGAAGTATAGTCTGTGTAACAGTATTTACCCTACTATCTTCAAATCACCTCACCAGTTGCGAATGTAAAAACTCTCAACAAGAACAATACTTTCAGAAAGTTAAACTAAGCTGCATAACTCCTGTTTTAGGAGCATATAAGGCTGCGTGGTGCCTGATATGTGCATGCACAAATGATAGGATGTAAACAAGAAGCGATTTTGATAGAGAGGCTTGCACCTTCATAACAGACAGCCATCGCCAACATGCAGTGCATCGGTGTCAGCTAGTGCTGATTTCAGGGCAGCATTACCACTCTCAAACTGCCTACTCCTGACAAAACACTTGAGTTAACCTCTCACAGCTGAACATGAAGTTAAATTGACCATCCTCCCAACCCCAAGAGTTTTTTTAAGGGATCATAAATTTACAGGTTACTTGTTGGATTACCTCTTCTGGCTGCTTTTTCTATTGCATGTGTTCTCAGAGCTTTCGTATACATGGTGGGAACTTTAGTAATTCATCTGGCTGGTACATTAGAATGTTTACAGAAGGAGGCCATTTGGCCTATCATGCTTGTGCAAGGTCTCTGCACAAGCAAGATGCTAGTCCCAACCCCTGTTCTGCCCCCATAGCCCTGTAATTCTTTTTTGCCTTAGCTACTAATCATAGAATTCCTTCAGTGTAGAAGGAGGCCGTTCGGCTGCACTGACAACAATTCCCTTCAGGCCCTATGCCTGTAACCCCTCTATTTACCCTGACACTGAGGGAAAATTTAGCGTGGTCAATCCAACCTAATCTACACATCTTTGGACTGTGGGAGGAAACTGGAGCACCTGGAGAAAACCCACCAGACATGGGGAGAACGTGCAAACTCCGCACAGGCAGTCACCCAAGACTGGAATTGAACCTGGGTCCCTGGTGCTGTGAGGCAGCAGTACTAACCATTGTGTCACTGTGCCGTTCTGGAGTATCCATTTCTCTGAAAACCATGATTGCATCTACCACCACCACACACTTAGGCACTGCATTCCAGATTGTAACAACTCAATACATAAATATGTTTTCCTCAAGTCACTGTTCATTCTTTCATTTTCACCAGGTTCATTCAGCTCCTGATCACATTACAGCCTTAGTCCAAACATGGACCAATGAGCTGAACTCCAGTGGTGAGGAGACAGTAACTGCCCTTAACATCATGGCCACATTTGAGAGCTAGGAGTCCTAGCCAAACTGGGGTCACTGGGAATCGAGAGAAAACTCTCTACTGGTTGGAGTCATACCTGGTACAAAGGAGGATGGTTGTGGTTGTTGGAGGTCAATCATTTCAGGCTAGGACATCACTGCAAGAATTGCTCAGGGTAATGTCCTAGGCCCCAACAACTTCATCTACTTCATCAGTTACCTTCCCTCCATTAGAAAGATAAAAGTGGGAATGTTTACTGATCATTATAGAATGTTCAGCACCATTCACAGCTCTTCAGATGCTAAAACAGTCTGTGCCCCTATGCAGCAAGACTGTGACAATATTCTGGTTTGGGTTGATAAATGACAAGCAATATTCACGCGTCACAAGTGCCAGGCAATGACCATCTCCAACAAGAGAGAATCCAATCATCTTCCCTTGATATTCAATGGTACATCTTTTCTGAATTCCCCACTATCAACATCCTGGAGGTTAACATTGACCAGAAATTGAACTGGGCTAGCCATATGAATACTGTGGCTACAAGTGCAGGTCAGATGCTGGGAACTCTACAGCGACTAACTCACCTCCTGACTCCCCAAAGCCTGTCCACCATCTACAAGGCACAAGTCAGGAGTATAATGGAATACACTCCTGTTGCCTGGATGAGTGCCGCTCCGTGAACATTCAAGAAACTTGACACCCTCCAAGACAAAGCAGCCCGCTAGATTGGCACCCTATCCACCACTTTCAACATCCAATCCCTAAACTACCAATGCACAGTTATAGCAGTGTGTACCTACACCTCATGGACTGCAACAGTTTAAGAAAAGGCAAAGCCTTATTTCCGAATGAGATATCCACACCATCAATAGGCAAATTAGGAACAACACCAACAATTATAAGACTCATTCCTAAGGCACATTTCTAAGTAAATCATACACAAAGAAACAGGTAAACAGTTTCCATCGATATCTCATATTTAAAAGGATTATCCGACTGAAAAGAAAGAGTTAACAGCAGTTGGAGGTGAATTAAAGTCTTCTGAATTAAAAATGCAGAAAAAACATGAGCAAGGCGTGGCAAGGCAGATAGCAAAACTAATGTCAGAGCAAAGGAAAGGAATGCTTTGAAGGAGCACAGAAAAGTTGAGTCCATTACTGACTCTGTTGAGCTGGGAGAATGAGTATGTATTTGTGAATATAAATTAAAACTTCAAAACAAAGAGCTAAGAATTCTTCCTAGAATAGAATTAAACACTGCTTGAATCCAGTGAGAGAAAGAAAAACAAAAAAATTAAGAAAATGTGTGAACTAAATAAAAAGGATAATCAAATTTTCTGAGCTCTCAAGTCAACTAAAGAAGATTTTACTCAGCAGAAAAACAGACTGCTCGTAGAAAAGAAGAATTTGTTAAACTTGTATGTTGCAGAAAAGAAACCCAAAAAGTTAAATCATGGAGAAGAACTTAAAGTGAAAAATGATTCTGAATTGAAGCAATGTTAGGTAAATTCACTTGTTACGGAGAGAGATATTTGGTCGGTCAAAACTTTTTTCAAAGACTTGGAGATAAAAAATATACAGAGACATGGAGATCAGGAGTAAGAACCTGAACGGAAACTGTTTTAAAAGTGAAAACCCTGGTGACAATTTAGTGCCCTCGCTTTCAAGAAGGGCAAAGGAAATAGCCCCTTCCAGAAGTGAAGGGATTTATCCTTGGATTCCAGATCATAGTCACCAGTGTGCAGAAGCCAGATGGTTTACCAGCAATCAGTAATGTTGCTTTTGACAAAGTTAACCAAACCAAACAAATTATAAAACTTTTGGGCCCATCACAAATACTATTCCAGGGCCCAAGTTAAACATAATCCAATACCAATTTAAAAAAAACATGAAGCATCCAAAACCAAGATATGGACCTTGGTATCCAAGGTATGGATACAACAATCTGAGGTCTCTACCTGCTTCAAGAAGACGACCATCATCCTAGTATCTAAGAAAAACCAAGCAGCATACCTTAATGACTATCAGCAGGTGGCTCTGACATCCATCATCATGAAGTGCTTCGAAAGGTAAGTCATGGCACAAATCAGTTCCAGCCTCCCGGACTACCTGGATCCACTAGTTTGCCCACCATCGCAACAGATCCACAGCAGACGTCATTTCCCTGGCCCTGCACTCAACCCTGGAACACCTAGATAACAAGGACACCTATGTGAGACTCCTATTTATTGACTACAGCTCAGCCTTCAACACTATTGTTCCCACAAAACTCATCTCCAAACTCTGTGGCCTGGCCTTGGTACCTCCCTCTGCAACTGGATCCTGAACTTCCTACTCACAGACCACAATCAGTAAGGATAGGCAACAGCACCTCCTCCACAATCATCGTCAACACTAGTGCCCCACAAGGCTAAGGCTGTGTTCTCAGCCCCCTACTATACTCCTTATACACCTATGACTGTGGCCAAATTCTCCATTTCGATTTTCAAGTTTGCTGACGACACCACCATAGTGAGTCAGATCTCAAACAACGACGAGACAGAATACGGGAATGAGATAGAAAATCTGGTGAACTGGTGTGGCAACAATAATCTCTCTCTCAATCTCAAAAGAGATTGTCATCAACTTCAGAAGGTGTAAAGGAGAACATGCCCCTGACTGCATCAATGGGGATGAAGTAGAAAGGGCCGAGAGCTTCAAGTTTTTTGATGTCTAGATCACCATCAACCTGTCCTGTCTCCCCATGTCGACACTATAGTTAAGAAAGCCCACCAACCTTTACTTTCTCAGAAGACTCTAAGGAAATTTGGCATGTCGTCTATGACTCTCACCAACTTTTACAGATGCACCATAGAAAGCATTCTTGTTGGTTGTATCACGGTTTGGTATGTCTCCTGTTCTGCCCAAGGAACTCCAAAAAGTTGTGAATGTAGCCCAATCCATCATGCAAACCAGCCTCCCATCCATTGACTCTGTCTACACTTCCAGCTGCTTCGGCAAAGCAGCCAACATAATTAAGGACCCCACGCACCCCGGACATTCTCGCTTCCACCTTCTTCCTTTGGGAAAAAGATACTGAAGTCTGAGGTCATGTACCAACCGACTCAAGAACAGCTTCTTCCCTGCTGCTGTCAGACTTTTGAATGGACTTACCTAGTATTAAATTGATCTTTCTCTACACCCTAGCTATGATTGTAACACTACATTCTGCACTCTTTCATTTCCTTCTCTATGAACGATATGTGCTGTCTGCATAGCATGCAAGAAACAATACTTTTCACTGTATGTTAATATATCTGACAACAAATCAAATCAAATCAAAATCAAGCTGTATATACTACGTAAAATTTTAAAAAGATGTCTTTTGCAGAATTGGAAAAAATACTCAATTGACGAGTACTAAAAGACACTAGTTCGTAAGACGATTGAGACTCTTAAGTAAACACATGCAAGCTGGACTTAAAATCTTAATTGTCATGTGGGGTTGATGCAAAGGTGGTAGAGGTTAAACATGATAGTGTTAAACTGAATGTTTAGTGAGGTAATGTGATCAGTACTTGAGGATGTTGTTGGTCTATATAGAATACAATCCACTGGTGTTCCTGGAAAAATTCAAAATCAGAAAGCAAAACAGAAAATGCTGCAAAATCTCAGCAGGTCTGACAGCACCTGTGGAGGGAGGACAGAGCTAACATACATCTTTGTACGTTAGAGGTCAGAGGTGGAGAGATGAAAATGAAAAAGGGAAATGTGATGGTGTGGAAGGCCGGAGTTATTAGTTGGAAGATATGTGGGTCAGGTTGATTGGCCATGCTAAATTAACCCGAGTGTAAGGGGGAATTTGCAGGGTGAATATGGGGGTTATGGGAATGAGACCTGGGTGGGATTTTGGTCAGAATGGACTCAATGGGCCGAGAGGCCTCCTTCTACACTGTAGGGATTCTATGATTCTGTAACAAAAGGGAATCAGGCAAATGCCAATCTTTCAGAAGTGAAGTTAGAAACCAGTTTGACACAGAAGGGTGGTAGAGGTTTAGGACTTCTGCAAACAGCAGTTAGTGCTAGGTCAATTCTAAATATTAAATCTGGTTTTATTGATTTTTACAATTCAAAAATATTCTGGAAATAGGGCAATGGTAGGTATGTGGAACTTACTCATGGATTGGACAGAGTCAGCATGCATTCACAAAAGGCAAATCATGCTGACAAGTCTACTAGAATTCTTCAAGGATGTATTAAGTGATGCTGATGAGGGGGAACCAGTGGATGTGGTTTATTTGGTCTTCCAGAAGGCTTTCAACAAGAAATTAGCTTGTAAAATTGAAGTGCATGGGATTAGGGGTATTGTACTGAGATGGATAGAAAAAAAAATAGACATAAACAGTTCTTTTTCCAAGTGGCTGGCAGTAATTATTTATTACTGTCACAAGTAGATTTACACCAACACTGCAATTAAGTTACGGTGAATATCTTCTAGTTGCCACACTCCAGTGCCTGTTTGGGTACACTGAGGGAGAATTTAGTGTGGCCAATCCTCCTAACCAGCACGTCTTTTGGACTGTGGGAAGAAATCAGAGCTTCCAGAGAAAAATCACATAGACACAGGGAGAACCTGCAAACTCAGCACAGACAGTGACCCAAGCCGGGAATTGAACACTTGTCCCTGGCACTAGGAGGCAGCAGTGTGAACCACTGTGCCAGCATGGGGCACTGCAGGCATTGGTGCTAGGATCCCAACTATTCACAATGTATATTAATGATTTAGATGAGGCAACTAAATGTGATATCTCCAAATTTGCAGATGACACAAAGCTGGATGGAAGGGTGAGCTGTGAAGAGGATGCAAAGATGCTTCAGTGTAATTTGGACAAGTTGAGTGAGCGGGTAAATGCTTGGCAAATGTAGTATGATGTGGATGAAGGTGAGGTTATTCACTTTGGTAGCAAAATCAGGAAGGCAGATTATTATCTGAATGGCCATAGATTAGGAGAGGGGAATGTGTAATGAAACCTGGATATCGTTGTACACTAGTCACTGAAAGTAAGCATGCAGTTGTAGCAGGAAGTGTAGAAGGCAAATGGTATATTAGCCTTCGTAGCACGAGGATTCAAGTGCAGGAGCAAGGATGTTTTAAAACCTGGTGTTGTCAGACTTTTACTGTTGTTGCAATTGTACAGGACTTTGGAGAGACCACGCCGAGAATATTGTGTGCAGTTTTGGTATCGTGACCCAAAGAGGAAAGAAGTTCTTGCTATAGAGGGAATGTGGCAAAGATTTACCAGACTGATGCCTCTGGATGGCGGAACTGATGTATGCGGAGAGATTGAGTCAGTTAGGATTATATTTGCTAGAGTTTAGAAAAATGAGAAGGGATCTCATGAAAACCTATAAAATTCTAACAGGATTAGACAGAATGGCTGCAGGAAGGATGTTCCCAATGGTGGGGGAGAACCAGGGATCACAATCTAAGGATACGGAGTAAACCATTTAAGACTGAGATAGAAGAAATTTCTTCACCCAGAGAGTGGTGAGCTTATGGAATTCACTGCCACAGAAAACAGTTGAGACCAAACCGTTATATGTTTTCAAGAAGGAGTTTGATCCCTTAAGTCCCAAGAACTATAATCTAAGGGTTTGGGGGGAAAGTGGGAACAGGTTGTTGAGTTGGATGATCATCCATGATCATAAAGGATGGTGGAGCAGACTCAAAAGGGCGAATGGCCTACTCCTACTCCTACTCCTATCGACCATGATCTTATTGTATGGCACAGAACAGATTCAAGGGGCCATATGGTCTTTTCCTGCTCCTCTGTTTACAATGCACTGGTCATCCAGTAGAGCATACAGTGTGCAGTTTTGCTCATGATGCAACAAAATAAAAGAAATGAGACCTGTTCCAAGTGTTTAAGGTGTGGGAGGGACAAAATGTAATCCTTAAGGTTGGGGGGAGGGGTGGGGGGAACGATTGACCGTAATACTCTTTAAAATATATGTTAAACATGAGGCAAACCTGGATTGTTTTCTTAATGCGTTCTAAGTATTGTAATGGAATTTAAATTGAAGTCAGTAAAAAAACAAGTTTTGAAGACCAGTTGGAGAGAAAATTTGTTACTCAATGAGTGATAGCCATTCAGAATGATCTGCCTGACTAGACAAGAGGGCCAAAAGACTAGGGTAATTCAAATTACAATTATTGCTTGGAGATTTGAGGGTCAGGGAGGGATCATCTTCAGTGAGCATTAATTTTTGCCCCTCTCATCTCTGGTTATTAAGCTTAAAATTATAATTTGCTCAGAAAATGTATTAGACTATGAATTAAAGTATTTACTAATGACAGTTTTGTTTAAGTGTTCCTCGTGCGTGTAGGTGTCACAGAATCGGTGGAGGTCGACATAGAACATAGGAAATGGAAAGGCTGGGTTTGGGAAATGAAATCGTGGGGAGGTGGATTATGAATCGGGGGCTTGTAGCAATAGGTAGAGAATATAGGCAGTTTGAGGGAGTTGGAATGGAAAACACTGATTAAACAATGGCTGTCTCATCAATTCTCACTGAATTTTGAATGGTCTCCTTGGTAAGAATAAACTCGAATAGCATCTCTTCCTTCCTCTGAAAGACACAGTGGAAAAACAGAAGGTTTTGTAATTAGAAGATGGAAACCGATAGAAACATTTTTCATAAAAGTCATGCCTTTAATTTCTGATCTTTTTGAAGTAACCCAGTTGCTATAAATACTCAAATGGAATGTGAAAATCCTCTGAGATTAGTATTTTTAAAGAAATCCCTTGACATCTGTCAGATGAAATAAGAACTTAAATTGAAAGTAAATTTATAGGCCGCATGACAGTTGAATCACAGTGGCCTAAAACTATGCTGTGGGAGACTTGTACACAAATACTTAATGTACTGTAGTCTCTAGGTTTTAGCAGAGACACTTATTCATTTATTTAAGTAAGCTAATAGCAAGTTAACATTTAGCATATCAATCTGAAATAGTCTCAATATATAATTATGAAGGCAACTATTCCACAGTTGAATTTATTCCATCTGCTTTATATATTGATGTGAGGATAAATTGTTCTGAATTCACCCTCCATTGTTGTTGCAAAACTGAGACCCATTTGCCTGTTGGAGGTAAAATATCCCAGGAAACTATTTGAATTAGAGTATGGATCCTCCCAGTAACTTGGTCAGTAATCCTTCCTTTAGTACAGTGGTCTCCAAACCTTTTAAGCACAAGGTCCCTTTTAGAATCTAAATGCAGCACAAAATCTACTCTTAAAAATTATGCTTTACTAAAACTCCCAAAAATGTATGCTGTGCATAACATTGATCTATTCTTAGTGTGACACCTGTGCTTGCACACAGTCTGTGAGTGCTGTGATGTTTAGGTTGTGATTTGTGATAACCAGTCTCATGCAGTCCATTAAATGGGCATCTGTGAATGTGATACTTGGACTTAGTTGATGATTTCCATCTGGAAAAAAGCCTCTCACAGAGATATGTGGAACCAAAGTATGCCTTCACCTTGAATGCACAGGATGTCAGAAATGGGTACTTCTCTCTGATTACTACTCTCAAAATTCTTTACCCTGTGACCCAGCTTTCAACTTTATGCCATTTTGCATTATTATTCCACTGTCAAGTTCACTGCTTCGTTCAAACACCGGAAGATATTTTGCGGTCAGCTTTCCAATGTTTGCTTGAAGAAAAGGATTTGAGATGAATATAATGACTTATTCTATCTTGTCAACCTCTTGAAATCATCCTTTTCCAATTTATACAGGCGGTCATAGAATTTGTTCAGATGGAACCTCTTCTGTTTGAGCTGTTGTTGGATTTTCTCCAGATCTGGGAAGTGTTCAGTAATTTCGCTGTTTAACTGGGAGGACAATAGGACCAGTTTCAACTTGAACATGTTCATTGCACAGATCATGCGTGACAAGTCTCTGTCTCTCCCCTGATGTTTGTGATTCAGCTTGTTCGATTTTGCTCTTATGTCATTAAGAAACGCCAAGTCTAATAACCGCGTATAATCTGACAGCCTGCTGTACATCTCATTTCTTGATTTAAGAAATGTGCAGGGAGCAGATAGGTGGCACAGTGGTTAGCACTGCTGCCTCACAGCACCAGAGACCTGGGTACAATTCCGACTTGGGTCACTGTCTGTGCAGAGTCTGTACGTTCTCCCTGTGTCTGTGTGTGTTTCCTCCAGGTGCTTCAGTTTCCTCCCACAGTCAAACGATGTGCTGGTTAGGTGCATTGGCCATGCTAAATTCCCCCTCAGTGTACTTGAACAGGTGCCGGAATGTGGCGACTAGCGGATTTTCACAGCACCTTCATTGCAGTGTTAATGTAAACGTACTTGTGACATTAATAAATAAACTTTACCTCAAAAAATGTCTGGAGGACTTTTCCTCGACTTAACCACCTCACTTCTGCATGAAGTATTAGCCCACCACAGGTGTCATCAAGCTCATCGAGTTACAGTTTGAACAAGCAGAGTTCTAGCATAAATTGAGTTGATGATCTTGGCAATAACTGTCATTAAATGGGAAAAGTGCTCTTGCTCACTAGTGCTTGTCGGTGGATAACACAGTGGTTTTTGACAAAGGAGAGGAATTCAGGGACATTTCTGCAATTGCAATGATACCCAGCATTGATGGCACATCAAAGCCATTTTCTTGATTGGAATGTTTTTCTCATCCCTTTTAAATTAATTGTAGACATCCTTGCCCCTTATCCTCTCTTTGAGTGACAAACCTAATCCTTTGTTGTTGCATTTTTGTTTTCATTCACATGGCTTTCAATCAGCTGGGCTGCATGTCAGTTTACTGACTCATCAAACTGCAGTGAGAAACACTCACAACCTGACAAGTCTTGGTCTCTTGACTGAGACATGTCCTCGGACAACAATTCAACCCTCCTGGCTAGTGTTAAAGTGCCAAGAGGCATGCTGTTGATGGCTGTCAGAATTTCATCATTTTTTTAAAGTCTTTGAACAACGAGTCGCTATAGCTTCCTTGATAACTTTGCTATCAGTGAGTGGCTTCTTATGTTTTGCCAGCAGATGGCTAATGCAAAAAGACACCCCTTTGCTAGCCTTGCCTTTAGCTACAGGTTTTGAAAAAAGTGACTGTTGAGCTTTAAAAATTCCCTTTAACTCCCCAACTTTCTTTGTCTGGAAATTTTCTTGAAATTTTATGTGTATTATCTCGTGATGCAAATTACTTCTTTTACTCAGGGCTACACTCTGATGAGAAATGAGATAAATCATCGTAAAATTTTTACATTCGTAAAAATAAACTTACTTCTCTGTTCTTAGTGGAAATAGTAAGTTTTTGCCCTCTTGGACATCCTTGGCTCCTTGCTCACCATTTTGTTTCAAACCCAGCTTATTCCAGATTTTGGTGCTGGCGAGAATCTTGATATCCGAATCTCACAGATTTTTTTGACGCAATTTGGCAGATAATATGCTGATTGGTTTTTGTGCCAACAGCTGACTTTTTGACACTCAGGGATCGACCTGTTGATTGCAATAAACTATTTGGAGACCACAGCTCTTGTAACACCATTTGTAACAGTTTTAGCAGCTTTTCTATTTACTGCCTGTAAGTGATCACTACACAGAGATTGGGATGCCACATTCACTGCATAACAGTGACTGCACTTCATGCTTTTCCTGTACTTGGGTTATACTGAGGAGATGAAGGGGTTATAGTAATGCAACTTCTTTATTCATATAGATATATATATGTATAAATAATTTTTCTATTTCCACAATTTCTACATGTACAATATTTACATCTGTATTTATTTCAAAATAAATAATGTTGAACAAACCCACCAATTTTATATACCATGTAATTATTATTACTGAAGGGATGTATGTTTGTAAAAGAAATTAATTAAACCTGCTCATTAATTACATGACTTGAGGGGAAATCAGGAGTTAGCTTGAAACTTACTATCATGAAGAGCAGTTGAGGCAAACAGAACAGATACACTTAAAGTAACGCGAGATAAGTGGTACATGAGGGTGAAAGTGATGCAAGCTTATGCTTGTTAAAATGAGATGAAGTAGAGAGTGAGGAGCTCCTGGGGAGCACAAACCCAGTTCCTTTGCTATAAATATTGCATATTTCTCTTTAATGTAAATTGTTGCCCTTCCTGGCATTGGTCTAGAACACTAGCAATTAAATGTGGGATAGTTAACCCATATGCTTACCAGCCAAAGTATTTTTTTTAGAATGACAATGCTGACAGACTTGTCACATAGTTGTTATTGGGAAATAAGGTTGCTTAAAGAAAAGTGACCTGAACAGCCCCAGTGTGTAATAGATTGGATCAGAACAGTTCTCAACAACATATTAGCTGCAGATAAACAGTGAACAAATTTCTGAGTAAGAAGTCAGTTCTGATTGACTGAATGGTTTGATCACTGCAACATTTTCTCCAGAAACCAACATGTGTGTTTTAGCTGCTGCTTTGGACCTAAGTCTGTCACTGCTACTTCCACTTTCTCTTTCCCACTTTTCTCATTAACACTCTTTCTGACTCCTCTATCCTTTGGCCATGTCTTCCTTCATTTCTGTCCTCTCGGTTACTCTGCTGTCCCAAATTCCAAATCCAACCCTTCAGCACTCTTGGGCCACTTTCCCAGACTAAATGGATTTCATCCTGGATAAGTCTATATCTTCCTCCACGCACCTCATGGCATCTTCTGAAGAACCCTTGAGACATTCAACATTGTTTTAAGACAAGCAGTAACCCCAACTATTCTCTTGCCTTCTTTTCCTACCCAGTGCTCAAGTCGGGGGCTTCCCATCTAACTTATCCTTCCCGGTGCAGGTCCTGTACTGGGATTGGGCCAACCCTCACCACCCCTCACACATCCCTCTCCAAACCTGATTGTCTCTTTTCCTCTTATTTATATTTATCAAAATCCCTTTTGCAAGTTACTCTTGAATCCCCTTAAGGCAGTGGATTCCATATCATAACAAAATGTTATTGCAGAATTGTTACAACACAGGAAGCCACTCGGCCCATCATACACTGCCACTCCAAAGGAGTAATTTATCTAGTGCCATTCTCCTACCTTTTCCCTGCAGCCCTGCAATTATTCCTTTTCAGATAATAATTCAATGTCCTTTTGAAAGCCTGTATTGAAACTGCCTTGCCACGCTCTCAGGCAGTGCCTAGGAACAAGAAACAGGAATAGGACATCTGGCCCTTCGAATCTGCTCCGTCATTCATTTTGATCATGACTGATCATCAAATTCAATATCCTGATCACCCCTTCCCCCATATCCCTTGATCCCTTTAGCGCCATGAGCTATATCTAATTTCTTCCAAATGCTAATCACTGGCTTCATGAAAATGTTTTTCCTTATGTTCTCCATTGCCTTTCTTTGCCAATTACCTTAAATCTGTGCCCTCTCATTCTCGATTCTCACACAAGGGGAAACAGTTTCCCCCTATCCATTCTGTCCAGGTCTCTCATGATTTTGATTACTACCATCAAATCTCCTCTTGACCATCTCGTCAAGGAGGGCGGTCCCACTTTCTCCAATCTTTCTACATAATTGCAGTTCCTCAGTCCTGTAACCATTTTTGTGACTCTTTTCTGTGCTCTCTCTAATGCCTTCACATCCTTCTTAAAGTGTGGTGTCCAATACTGGACACAATACTCCAATATGATGATGAGAGGTTTATCAAATAGCCAACATCTTACCAGTTATCAAATGATGTCTCTGCTCTGCAGCTTGCCTTGTGGAAGGCAATTGTGTCTTATGGTTTACATTGGAAGATTTATGTGAATAGAAACAGTGTTTTCTCCCTGTTGGCAGTCAGGCAGTCATTACTGGAGGTCACACTAAGAATCCCATGGTAATGTACAATAATTTAATTTATCTGTCTTTATAAACAATTGTGATAAATATGGGACAGAAGACGATTGGAAATGAATTTTTTTTGATCTGCTGCCACTGAACACGTCATCCTTTTAAAACTAAGACAAGATTTTAGCGTGAAAGTTGAGAGTTTTCAGCAGCTTGCTAATGTACTAAGAAGAAAATAATCGACATGTTTGGCTTTTTATCCTCAAAGTCAGCTTCATTTTTTGGACAGAACTCTGATGTATCATACTTTTACGTCATTTTGGTTTCAATGCGTTGTTCTCTCAAGGATTTGGTCAGAACTTCAACTTAATTGTTGGCTGTTCTAAACTTTAATAAAACATCAATTTATTCCAAACCCCTTTTGGGTGTTGTCAGATGTCAAAAGCCATCTGAGGAAATATATAAGCAGACATCATGTTCAATGCCGAGCACTCAGATTCTTTCAGCTTTAATTAATTAAAGCAACAAAATGGTTATGATTCCCATCGTCATTTGGTGCTTATATCAGGAAGCTGGGTTTGAATCTGTGGCCAGATTGATTAGATGAAGTGCTTTTACTTCCATTTGCTGCGCACATTCTAACCGGAGCAAGCAGTTATCTGAACTCCAACTGAGTGGGTGTCTGAGTTAGAAAATTGGCTGCAATTTTAGCATTGAATTGGCAATCTTCTTCAGAAAGGTCATTGGGACAATTGGTTTAGGAAATGGAATTCAAATCAGGATGGAAATTCTCAGCAGGTCCTGACAGCATCGAGAAACAGAGTTAAGGTTTTGAGTCAAATATGACTTCTTCAGTAATGAAGAGACACATTGAACTTCAAACATCCCCAATTGGGGACAACAATTTGGACCAGTATTTTTATTTCCCTGTTTGTACCGATGCTCCATTTTAAGACATACAAGACCAGTTCAAATCAGTATTCTTCTATCTCCATGTATACTTTTCTGTCCTTCTCTGTTTCTCTCTCCACAGATGCTGCCAGACCTGCTGAGTATTTCAGCACATTCTGATTTTATTTCAGATTTCCAGCATTTTGCCATATTTTGCTTTTAGATTGGGAAATTGAATTGTTTCTCTTTTGAAGTCTAGATTAAGACACATTTCAGCTCAGGTGAAATAAAGATGGAGTTCTGAACTGTGTCATTTTTAACTTTGAAGTGTTTGAGGCTGAGTACAAAAGGTGAGGAAAGTATTTGTTTGTTCTGCCATACTTCACACCTTTAATCAGCAGGAAGTATTAAGGCTAACTGTCTGACCTACCCGTACAACCCCTCAAATAAACCCTGGCTCATCCATTGATTTTATTGCATGTATATGATTTATACATTGTGAAACTTTTGGAGATGGAAGCTTGCAACCAATTAGATCCATTGTTTTTATTCATTCATAGAATATGGGCATCGCAGGCTAGACCAGCATTTATTGCCCATCCTAATTGCCCTTGAGAAAGTTTCATTAGTTGCCTCTTAAACCCCTGCAGATAAGAACATAAGAACTTAAGAAATAGGAGCAGGAGTAGGCCATCTAGCCCTTCGAGCCTGCCCCGCCATTCAATAAGATCATGGCTGATCTGTTGTGGCTCAGTTCCACTTTCCCGCCCTCTCCCCATAACCCTTAATCCCCTCTCTTATCAAGAACCCATCAACCCGCTTCTTAAAAATATTTAGCGAGGCAGCCTCCACCACTTCAACGGGCAGAGAATTCCAGAGATTCACCACCCTTTGAGTGAAGAAGTTCCTCCTCAACTCCGTTCTAAACCGCCTCCCCTTTATCTTGAGGCTGTGCCCCCTAGTCCTACTGTCTTTTTTGAGATGCTGTTAGTACACCTACAGTACTGCTGGGAAGGGATTGTCAGGATTGCCAAAGATGTGAAGGTTCGGTTGATTGGCCATGCTAAATTTCTCCTTAGTGTCAGGGGGATTAGCAGAGTAAATGCGTGGGGTTACAGGGATAGGGCCTGGGTGAGATTGTTGTTGGTGCAGGCTCAATTGGCTGAATGGCATCTTTCTATACCGCAGAGATTCTATGATTTATCCAGCAACAGTGAAGGAATGGTAGTATTGTTCCAAGTCAAGATAGTGCTTGAAGGGAACTTGCAGGCAGTGTTGTTCCTTTATATCTGCTTCCCTTGTTCTTCTAAGTTGTAGAGGTCTCAGGTTTTGAAGGTGTTGTTGTCATTAAAGGCTGAGGTGAGTTGCTCTCGTGCACCTTGCAGATAGTACACATTGTTGCTACTGTGCATGTTTAAGGTGGGGGATGGGATGGTAATCAAGCATCTGTTCATTTTCTTTCAAATTATTTTCTTTGAACACTTCCATTTATTTGTTATAAAATTATTGGAAATGGGGAAGAAAGTTTGTTTGAGTAAGCATAGGTGAAAGGGCATGTGATTAGACCTCTAGGAATATGTCCAACTCGAGTTGGCAATCCTACTTATGATCCCTAAGGCTTGCCCTTGTCATTCTGATTTTAGTTTAGCAGGCGTGAATGTCCACACTGGGTAACTAGAAATTTGACAGATGGCTGTGGATTGTGCAACAACTTGGTTTGTATCTTTTAAAACATAGCAGTAAAGACTTGTGTCAGATATCTGATCACCTACAAAAAGGTGAACAGAGGCTGAGTTATCACTTTGATTTTCACAGTTCTGTTTTCGCTTTACATTTTACAGTCCCTTATTTTTGATGAAGTTGACCTATCGGATGCAAGTGTCGCTGAATCAAGCACAAAAAACGTCAATAACAGCTTCACGGTATGTCTTTGTTGTCATCATTCCTTTATCAAAGTATTGGGTGATTGGTCTGACTACTAAGGTTATTATCAAACAGTAATGGAGATCTCTATCAGTTTCTGTTGCCTTCAGTGTTTATATTGTGTACAAACCCTATGACCATATTCTTTCTCGTACGACTGAATACTGAAATTCCTAGATGGAATTACTAGGAATGCAGTTTTGTTATAATTACTGGTGCCATTCACTAGCAGCCATCTTTGAAAGTCTTCTCAACTTTGTTAGCTTGACTCAGCTGGTAAGCAGAGTCAGACATTGTTAAGCCAGGCAGCATTGAGCACTTGGTCTCAAACAGTACATCAGTGTGGTTTTGAGGCAAATATTCTCGGAGGAGTCACACTTTGGATGAGTCAATAAAGGGAGACTTTGCCTGCCGATTTAGATAGACTTAAAAGGTCCCTTGCAACAATTTGATGAAGTTGGGGCTTTTCCAATACCATGACCAACATTACTGCCTCAACTAAAATATACCACTGAAAAAAACAAATTAATAAGTCATTCACTTTGTTTACCATTATTGGGATCAACAAGGCCCTAAATAAGGTCATGAATGATCATTTTCTGTGATGTTATTTACCTGTTTGAAAATCAAGCTCACCCACAGCTAGCCGTCTAAATGCATAAAATCCTAAATATTAGATGTTAATTCAAATCTTGCTGGGGCAGGGCAGCTCACATACCATTAGTTAGACTTTCTCCCTTTACTTTTTTTTTGTTTTTATTCCAATTCAATCAATCCCAATTCAGAGTCTCAATAAGTTGAGACATTCCCAACTCAAGCTGACAAGACAGGGCTCTCACCTCCTGTCTTGGGCTTCATCTACATGATCCAAGCTGATTGGAGTAGGCATAGCTCCTCTCCAAGCTTTGATTTCATTTGCGTCTTAGCCAAAAGGCCTCGATGCCACTTTTAAAAATTGCTTCAAATGAAGCTAAAATGTAACCTAATGACTTCAACCAAGCACAGCATGTCGTTATTACACTTGATCTTAGCCAAAAGGCTGAGGAGCTTAAGCTTGAAAAATCTTAACTTGCTGCAAGTGTAAGCTAATAACGATGCAGTGGGAGCAATGTGGTATCTGGAACCTCAATGAATAAAAGGAACAACAAAGGAGATTAAAGATTGATAAAGAAACAAAGGAATGATTGACAATTAAAGTCAAATCAGGTAGGGTAAAGAAACACAAAGAGAGAAAGAAAGATTGGATTAAAGGAGGTACAAAAATATTAAAGATTGGGTACATTTGTGCAAATATCTTTGAAGACAGCACGACTGGTTTCTTATTTATAAAGCCCAAGGATATGGGATCTTGGGCTTTAAAGACAGTGGCACAGAATGAAAAGGCAGTTCAGCCCTGGTTAGAGCATTGTGTCCAATTAAGAGTACCACGTTTAAAGAACGATGTGAAGGCTTTGGAAAGGGTACAAAAGGAGATTACTAAGAATGATTCCACAGTTGAGGCAAATAATTACCCACGTAGACTTAGATGACATAGGGCTGTTCTCTTCAGAGCAGAAAAGACCAGGGAAGATTTGTTAGAGAAACTATTTACAATACTGAAGAGCTGATAACCAGATGCCATAGATTTAAGGTGTTTGGTAAAAATGGCAGAGGCAACATGAGGAAAAACTTATTTTGGAATGTCATGATGCCCATGGGAAAATTGCAACCCAAATAACCCTTAAATGAAGAAATTACCAACAAGACAATGGTAAAATAAGTTAGTATTGATGCAATTAAACATGAATTAACAGACCAATGATACTTCAGATAAAAAGGTAAATTTCACTAAGATACATCTCACACAGTCAGAAGCAGATATGCAATGCTACATAACTATGTGTTGTTATTTATTCACCCAAGATAGGTTAGGAACCCTATCTGACAACAACTTCCACCTTTGAGTTTCATGGATGTGAGTATCATCAGCTAGACAAACTTCTATGAACTCTCTCTCTCTCTCTCTCCCCCTCGAGTTAGTACAGTATTGATCACTTAACTTTCCAGTGTTCCTTTTCAATCAACCAGCCAATAACAGGCCGATTGATGGTTTGGTCACTTTTGGGAAAACACCCAGCTCTCTGGTAACACCAATCTATTGACACAACTTTCCAGGTTTTAGACCTTTTTAGCCAGCTCATACAATACCCCCAAGAACTCCTTTCTCCTTTTCTGCCAAACAGGAAAACTGATCATTTCTTTAGAATAATTTACTTCTTCTCCTCACAAGAATTTCCCGTGTTCCTCTTTCTGTCATTGTTTTTTCTTTGTGTCTGCATCTATACATTGATCACCTTCACTGTCTGCTTGCAGCCCTCCTTTGTGTCTGCCCACACGGCTTCTATCTGAACTTCCTTCCAGTAAGTACTACTGTCGGGTAAAAGGTTGCTAGGTCACATGGACTAGCATTTTTTATTATCCAAAATGTTGCAATTGATCCCTTTACAATTGATGCAGACTCTTAAAAGTTCTTTCAAACATTCCTAAACACAATTAGAGATTTAACAAGCATTTTAAAGAAATTATAAATCTGTTCTACCTTACAGTATCATGAGCTTTATTAGTAGGGGCATGGAGTACCAGCAAGGAGGTTATGCTGAACTCATACAAGACACTTGTCGAACCTCAGCTGGGTATTGTGTACGGTTCTGGATGTCACACTATAGGAAAACTGTGAATGTGTTGGGGTCAGTGCAGAAGAGGTTTACAAGAATGGTTTCAGGGATGAGAAACTTCAATTATGAGGATAGATTGGAGAAGTTGGGACTGTTCTCCTTGGAGAGAAAGAAGCTAAGAAGAAATTGATGGCAATGTCCAAAATCATGAACGGGCTGGATAGAGTAGATAGAGAGTTACTGTTCCTGCTCGTAAAAAGATTGAGAATAAGAGGCCACAGATTTAAAGTGATTTGCAAAAGAAACAAACGTGGTGTGAGAAAAACCTTTTCATACAATAAGTGGTTCAGGTTTGGAATGCATTGCCTGGAAATGTGGTGGAGGCAGTTTCAAACAAGGCATTCAAGAGAGCGTTGGATGATTATTGAATAGAAACAATGCGCAGGAGTACAAAGAAAAGGCAGGAGAATGGAACCAAATCATGATGTTCATTTGGAGAGCTGGTGCAGACGCAATGAGCTGAATTGTCTCCTTCTGTATCATAACAATTCCGTGATTCCAGTTCAAGGACATCACATCACTGAGTGGCTAGAATTGGGAATGCAGTGCCTCAGAAGGTGGTGGAAACACATTCAGTGGTAATCTTAAAAATTAATTTGGATAAACACTGGAAGAGAAACAAAATTGCTGGGTTATCGGGAAAGAGCAGACAAGTGGTATGAACTAGATTACTAACTAAGATCACTTAGATTCTCTAAGATAGAGATGGCCCACACTGATGGGCTGAATTCTGTGTTCCATTACTATATAATTTTATAAGAGAGAGGGAAGTGAGGCAGAAAGAAAAAAATAAGAAAAAACATTTAACAAAACATTTTGGAGCACTGCTTTGGAAGGGGAAGCGTTCCGAAAGCGAGTGGCTTTTGCGACCAAATAAACCTGTTAGACTTTAACCTGGTGTTGTGAGACTTCTTACAATAAATGCTGGCCAGCCAGCGACACCCATGTTCCACAAATGAACTTAAAAAAAATTTCCATCACCCTCACCCCGACACACCAACACACACTCACACCCACTCACACAGTGAGTAAGGGTGAATGAATGAGCAACCTGACTGACATCCACACACACACACACACACACATACTCACTCACAGTCTAATGGTCATTTTTATTAATTACTCACTTTTAAACTTATTATTTTCTTGCTTTGATATTTTATTTTGCTGAGAAAGATGTTTCTTTTCTTCACACCTCAGCTTTATTTTAAAAAATTATGTTTAATGCTGTGCTAATTATATTTCTGATATTTGCTCATCTTCCCCTTGAGTGAGAAAAAAATTGAACTCCCCTCCTGCTCCACCTCCCGTCCCCTCCACCTCCCGTCCCCTCCCGGTCCATCTCCCCTCCCCTCCTGCTCCCGGCCTAACTGTGAGCGGAGAGCAAGCTGTTTTTGCATGAAGCAAATGGCAAGGAGCATTAATCAAGCAGTAACTTCTTGAGATTCACAACTCATAATGTATCACTACCCCTCTGAATAAAGTGGCTACTTCGGGCATTCATAATGGTTTGCATCTAATACACCATTGTTTTTCTCCTGAGATTTTTCACATGTGGCTTGTTATGTATCAGGAAAAAAGGATCAGCCATTCAATTCTGACACCATCATCATCTCTGTTTTGTTCACAAATATGTTTGTATGGTAACCCTCTCTGAATTTGGAGGACATTGGTACGTTTACTTTATCTTGGTTTTTTTTAAGAATTTATTTTTACCTTGTCTACTTCAAATTGGGCAGTTTGTCCGAAACTATTAGAAACTGCTTGCACGGCTCAACAAATTGCAAATTCAGGAACTTTTGTATCCTGTCTACATTGACAGTTTAGTGGAACAGATGAATCAGTTGAGAAAGAGTAATTAATATGCAGCTTTTATGAATTCATCATGTGTCATTATATCTTTTTTCTATATATAGTGTTTAATAAAACTGCATGGCAGCTTGGAGTCTAAGTCACTGTCCAATAAAGTGTTTGTCAGTTTGTGAAGATGAGGAAAAGCATGTGAAAGCATGTGAACTGAATAGAGTAAGGAGAGTATCCTCCTCCTTTTATTCTTTCCCAGGATGTGTGTCACTGACACAACTAACATTTATTGCGCAACTCTAATTGCCCTTGAGAAGGTGGTGGTGAACCGCCTTCTTGAACAGCTGCAGTCCATGTAGTGTTGCTACACCAGGGAGTAAGTTCCAGGATTTTGACCCAGTGATAGTGAAGGAAAGATGATTTAGTTCCAAGTCAGGATGGTGATTGGCTAGGAGGGGAACTTGATGGTGATGGCTTTTTCATGCATCTGCTGCCCTTGTTCTTTTGGGTGGCAGAAGTCATGGGTTTAGAAGGTGCTGTCAAATGAATCTTGTTGAGTTGCTGCAGTGCATCTTGTAGACGGTATACGCTGCTGCCACTGTGCATTGGAGATGGAGGGAGTGAATGTTGAAGGTGGTGGAAGTGGCGCCAATCAAGTGGACTTCTTTGTCCTGGATGGTGTTCAGTTTCCTGTGTTGTTGAAGCCGCACTCAGCCAGGCAAGAACATAGAACATTACAGCACAGTACCGGCCCTTTGGCCCTCGATGTTGCGCCGACCAGTGGAACCAATCTAATGACCCTCTAACCTAAACTATTCCAATGTTATCCATATGCCTATCCACTGACCATTTGAACGTCCTTAAAGTTGGCGAGTCCACAACCGCTGCAGGCAGGGCATTCCACGCCCTTATTACCCTCTGAGTAAAGAACCTACCTCTGACATCCGTCCTATAACTATCACCCCTTAATTTAAAGCTATGTACCCTCGTGTTAGCCATCACCATCCGAGGAAAAAGGCTCTCACTGTCCACCCTATCCAATCCGTTGATCATCTTGTATGCCTCAATTAGGTCACCTCGTAACCTTCTTCTCTCTAATGAAAATAACCTCAAGTCCCTCAGCCTTTCCTCATAAGACCTTCCCACCATACCAGGCAACATCCTGGTAAACCTCCTCTGCACCCTTTCCAATGCCTCCACATCTTTCTTATAATGCGGCGACCAGAACTGTACACAATACTCCAAGTGCGGCCGCACCAGAGTTTTGTACAATTGTAACATGACCCCACGGCTCCGAAATTCAATCCCTCTACCAATAAAAGCTAACACACCATACGCCTTCTTAACAACCTTATCAACCTGGGTGCCAACTTTCAGGGAGCTATGCACGTGTACCCCGAGATCTCTCTGCTCGTCAACGTTACTAAGAGTCCTTCCATTAGCCCTATATTCTGAACTCCTGTTACTCTTACCAAAGTGAACCACCTCACACTTTTCCGTATTAAACTCCATTTGCCACCTCTCGGCCCAGGTCTGCAGCTTATCTATGTCCCTCTGCAAACTGTAACATCCATCCTCACTGTCTACAACTCCTCCAACTTTGGTGTCGTCAGCAAATTTACTCATCCGTCCTTCTACACCCTCATCTAGGTCATTTATAAAAATGACAAACAGCGGTGGCCCCAAAACAGATCCTTGAGGTACACCACTTGTAACTGAACTCCAGGTTGAATATTTCCCATCAACCACCACCCTCTGTCTTCTATCAGCTAGCCAATTCCTGATTCAAACTGCTAAATCACCCTCAGTCCCATGCATCTGCATTTTCTGCAGTAGCCTACCATGGGGAACCTTATCAAACGCTTTGCTAAAATCCATATACACCACGTCAACTGCCTTACCCTTATCCACCTCTTTGGTCACCTTTTCAAAAAACTCAATGAGGTTTGTGAGGCACGACCTACCCTTCACAAAACCGTGTTGACTATCCCTAATCAATTTATTTCCCTCTAGATGATTATAAATCCTATCCCTTATAATTCTTTTCAAAACTTTGTCCACAACAGTAAGGCTCACCGGTCTATAATTCCCAGGATGGTCTCTACTCCCCTTCTTGAACAAGGGGACAACATTTGCTATCCTCCAGTCTTCTGGCACTATACCTGTAGCCAATGACGACATGAAGATCAAAGCCAAAGGCTCTGCAATCTCCTCCCTAGCCTCCCAGAGAATCCTAGGGTAAATCCCATCCAGCCCAGGGGACTTATCTATTTTCATACTCTCAAGAATTGCTAACACCTCCTCCTTACGTACCTCAATCCCGTCTAGTCCACTACCTGGTATCGCAGTATTCTCCTTGAGTACACTGACTTTTTCCTGCATGAACACTGACGAAAAATACTCATTCAGTGTCTCTCCTATCTCTTCAGGCTCCACGCACAACTTCCCACTGCTGTGTCTAATCTTGGCCCTAATCTTGGCACTGCTGGCCCTAATCTTGCCCTAACCAATCTTTTATTCTTGACATACCTGTAGAAAGCTTTAGGATTTTCCTTGATCCTATCCGCCAAAGTCTTCTCATGTCCTCTTCTAGCTCTTCTTAACTCTCTCTTTAGCTTCTTCCTGGCTAATTTATAACTCTCCAGTGCCCTAACTGAGCCTTCATGTCTCATCTTTACATAAGCCTCCTTCTTCCTTTTCACCAGAGATTCAACTTCCTTAGTACAGCACGGTTCCCTTGCTCGACCACTTCCTCCCTGCCTAACAGGTACATATTTATCAAGGACTCGCAGTAGCTACTCCTTGAATAAGCTCCACATTTCAGATGTTCCCAGCCCCTGCAATTTCCTACTCCAACCTATGTATCCTAAATCTCTCCTTATAGCCTCATAATTACCTTTCCCCCAGCTATAACTTCTGCCCTTCGGTATATGCCTATCCCTTTCCATCACTAAGGTAAATGTAACCAAATTGTGGTCACTATCACCAAAGTGCTCACCTACCTCCAAGTCTAACACCTGGTCTGGTTCATTACCCAGTACCAAATCCAATGCAGCCTCACCTCTTGTTGGCCTATCTACATAGGCAAGTGGAGAATTTTCCTCATTCTCCTGACTTGGGCTTTGTAGATGGTGGACAGACTTTGTGGAGTTAGGAGGTAAGTTACTTTCCACAGAATTCCAGTTTCTGACCTGCTCTTGTGGTCGCTGTTCATATATAGCTGGTCCAGTTCAGTTTCTAGTGAATGGTAATCCCCAGGATGTTGATGGTAGGGGATTTGGTGATGGTAATGCCATTGAATGTTAAGGGGCGATGGTTAGGTGTTCTCATGTTAGAGATGGTCATTGCCTGGCACTTCTGTGGTGCGAGTGTTACTTGGTCATTTATCATCCCAGGCCTGAATATTGTCAATCTTTTCCTGTATACGGACACAGTCAGCTTCAGTATCTGAGGAATCGCAAATATGCAATTACACTGTGCAATTATCAGTGAAGATCCCCACTTCTGGCATTATGATGTAGCGACGTCACTGATGAAGCATCTGAAGATGATGGGGCCACCTTAATGAACTCCTGAAACCAAAATAATTGATCTCTAACACCACAGTATGACTCTAACCAGTAAAGAGTTTCCCTCTGATTTCCATTGACTCCAGTTTTGTCAGGGTTCTTTGATGACACACTTGATCAGATGCTGCTGTCAAGGACAATAACTCTCACGTATAAGTATGTTGGTTTGTTTCCTTAAAATACAACGTGTATTCCTCTTCTTATAAAATTTGGCAAGGGTGCCTTTTTTGAAAGAATGAACTGCTGATAAAATCGCAATATTATACATTTTAGTGGAAGCAATCTTGTTTGTGGAAATGAAGAAGCAGTAGCCAATTATCATGCACTTACAATAATGACTTTTTAATGCTGGACACACAGATAACAAGCCATTTAACTGATGTAATTGTTGATATGTTTGTTAATTGTCCCTATGGAACAAACAATTACAGTTGAAAAATGGGTGAACGGCAAGAAAAATATTCCTGATTCACGCAACACTGCGACAGTGGGAATTTTAACTTTGCAACTCAAGAATGGTTTAATAGAGATTATAATTCTTGAAAGCAATAGCAACACCATCAACTTATTTTTCATAGTAAAAAATATAAGTGATGCATAAAATCATAGAATTCCTACAGTGCAGAAGAGACCATTTAGTCCATCAGGTCTGCACCAACTCTCTGACTAAAGTATTCTACCCAGGCCCTCTTCCCAGCCCTATTCCTATAACCCGACAGATTTAGCATAGCCAATTCCCCATACCCTGCACATCTTTGGCGTGTGGGAGGAAACTGGAGCACCTGGAGGAAACCCACTCCGACATGGGAAGAATGTGCAAATTCCACACAGTCACCTAAAGCTGGAATTGAATCCGGGTTCCTGGAGCAATGAGGCAGCAGTGTTAACCATTGTGCAGCCATGCTGCTCTCCATCTCAGTTAAAGTAATTTTACAGGATTTTTGTAATATAACAGATTGAGAGAGTAACAATATGTATGTGAATCATACAGCAAAATCTCGCTGTCATATACAGCGGTGGAATGTTATGGTCCTACTGACAGCGCACCCCCGCCATGTTTTTCCTGGCAATGAGGGGTGTATTCAATGAGTAACCCCGCTGGCAACGGTGGGACTATAAGATCCTGCCAACCAGCGCTGCTGTCCATGGCCACAAAACAGGTGCAGAGAGAGAGGAAAATCCCATACCATCCTGCCTGCCACGGGATTTTTAGCAAAGGTCCATTGACCTTGGGTGGGATTTTCTGGCCTTGGGGTGAGTGTGGCTGGAAAATCCCGCCCACTTTGAAATCCTCAGTAGGCTTTAAGAAGTTTAGCAAAACGTCAGAATGACTAAGGCAAGACTGTCTAGCTTTAAGAAATCCTTGACCTTAATTGCCTTTAATCAAGAACGCCTCCAAATCTAAAAGGATAACAGGCAGACAAATTGTTCAGTTGAGAAGAGGAGTTTAAAGAGAAAGGAGCTACGAGTGAGAAGAGGTATGTGGAAAAATAATTTATGTGCTGTTTGAATCATCACTGCTGTGAGTAAATAAACCTGTTTATTTTAAAGATTGAGCCCTGGTCTGTCTGTTTAATTGGTTTCTGGCCCTTCTTCAGATTGTTATAGTAGATTGAAAGAGAAAAATACTTCAAAGACCTTTAAATCTGATACATCTGTTTTAGAAACATTGGTAGGTATTGTTCCCCATTTTAAATGGCTGTTCTCTGTTGTTGCTTTACTTTTGTCTGCAGGAAGCAGGCATGGAGGTGAGATTTCAGTAACTTTAAATTGTCTGGGATTTTACCTTTATAGAGAATATAGCTCAGATAGAATACAGGATGGCTCTAGCTTGTGTATGCACAATTTCTGTGTTGATGCGACATCTACTAAATCTTCATCCAAAACTTATGCTAAGTCCTAAATGCCCATCATCCTGTAATTGTAAAATTGTGATTCGGCTCCAAATAATGCCTCAATTTAAAAAGCCCTCAACCTTGTTTTCGAGTCCTTCCATGGCTTTACCTCTCCTTTCACTGTAATCTGCGGCCCTACAACTTACAGCTTCTTTGTACTCCTTCAATTTTGGCCTCCCGGATACCCTACTACCCGGCGTGGTGTTGTGTTCTGTTTGATATTGTTTCTGTACAGTCCCTTGGGATGTTTTACCATGTTAAGGTGCTGTAAAACTACAAGTTGTAGCTAGCATTTAAAGGACTGAGGGGCTCATGAACTTAACCAAATTGGCAAATGACTAATACGTGCACAGTCTGTACTTGTTTCAATCCACACTTTCTCAAGATTGAAATAAAGCTTAAGTTTCCAACTTGCATATCAAAATATTATGTGGATGGAAGAACTTTGTTCCAATGCTTAAATCACATGTTGTTGACATTGACAATCTACTTTATAGAAACAGATTTATATTGCTCAGCCATCAGCTGGCTTTTGATGAACAAAAACATACAGCTCAAAATTTAAAAGCATACCTAATTGACTTTTGTGAGAATTAATTTTATAGCTGGCAATTTCACACACTTTGAAATAAATTCTGGAAGTTGATTTGCCCCCAAAGCTTTTCGCTTGAGGTTCAAAACTGACTCCATATTCTTGAGTGCATAACTTAAGCTAACACCTCAGCTGAGGGAGTGCTACATTGTCAGTGAATCTGGCTGGAATTTTCCAGACCCACTGTGGAGGGTGTGGAAAGTCCATTGACATTAGGAAGATCCTGGCAATGGGTGGGACTTGACAATCCCAGCCACTGTATTTCAGTTGAGACATTGAACTTGAGTCCCCATTTGACTCCCTGGGTCGACAAATAACATTTTAGATCTGCACCCTATGTGCTGTAAGTTGCAGGACTGTGGGCTGTGTGCAGGAATATGGGATTAGAAAGGGCACCTGGGTGCCCAAGGGTTGGCATGGACAAGATAAGAGTTAAATGCCTCTTTCTGTGCTGTATCATTTCTATGGTTTGGCACCGTTTTGAAGAAGAACGGAGCTGTTTTTTCCTGAGCGTACCTCCAATCAGTATCATTTAAAAGACTTTTGCTGGGATTCTCTGGCCTCCCCGTCATGTTTTTCTTGAAGGCAGGAGGCTGCATGCAATTGGCAAGATCTTCCGGTCCCGCCGCTATCAGTGGAATTTCCCATTGATTCCACCCCTCACCAATGGAAAATATGTGGCGTTGGGGGCGGGGGGGGACACACACACCATCAGAGGGACCACAGATCCCACGGGAGTGAAGAGCCTGAAGATTTAACCCATTCTCTGGCTATTGTTATGTTGCTGCATGTGGGATCCTGATGTGTACAAATTGGCTGCTACATTTCTTGCATTACCACAAATAACTACATTTCAAACACTTAGTTCAAATGCACATTGGGATATTCTGAAAGCAGAGAACTATTTCTAATTCAACAGTCCTTTTAGGCAGTGAGTTCCAGACTCTCTCCACCTTCTGACTGAAGAAATTTCTCCTCTTGGCCCTCTGCCTCTTACTTTAAATCAGTGCCCCTTGTTTATGTGCCCTTCTACTAATGGAAAACATGTCTTCTATCCACCTTTATCAATGGTCCTCATAATCTTATGCATTTCTATCAGGGCCCCTCTCAACCTTCATTGAGATTGAATCTCCAGTCCATTCCTCATAGTTCAGACCCTCCAGCCCGGGAACATCTTGGTAAATCTCCTGCGCACCCCTCCAATGCAATCACATCCTTCCTATAATGTGGTGACCAAAACTACATGCAATACTTCAGTTGTGGCTGATCCAGTGTTTTATTCAGTTCCAGCATGACTTCCCTGTTCTTTTATTTTGTGCCTCAGCTAATAAAGGGCATCCTATATGCATTCTTCACCATTTTATCTATCTTCTCTGCCATCCTCAGGAATCTATGTGTATGCCTGCAAGGTCCCTCTGACCTTCAGTACTTTCCAGGGTCTTACCATTCGTAGTGTAATACTCAGCCTTATTAGCCTTCCCCCCCCAAGTGCAATACTCCTCTCTTTTCCAGGTTGAATTCCATTTGCTCTGGCCACCTGACCAGCCATTGATATCCTCCTGTAGTCTATGGCCATCTTCCTCACTATTTAGCACTCTACCAATTTTTGTCATCTGCAAACCTCTTGATCATACCCTGCTACAAGTCCAAATCATTAAAGCACACCACAAATAGCAAGGGCCTCAGCATTGAGCTGTGCAAAATCCCCCTAGAAGCAGACTTCTAGCCACAGAAACATCCCTCTGCCATCATCCTCTGGATTAAATTTGGCTGAGACGTGGGAAGCAATGTGCCTTGGACCCCAAGGGCCATTTTTTTCTTGACCAGTCTGCCATGAGGAATCTTATCAAAAGCCTTGTAAAAGTCCACATCAAATGCATTACCCTCATCAACACTGGTTATCTCCTGCCCATCCTCAGAACCCTCGACTTCTTCTCTGCACATTCCTGACAAAGTCTGTCCATGTCTTCAGAGGCTTCCTCGTTTTAGTCAGTCACAAAGCAAGGATCTCCCATGAATTGACAATGTTTGACTTCTGGAATGCTTTCTGATCATCCCTAACTTTTTTCTGCTGTCCTCCTGGAAGTCTCCTGCCATAACTAAAAACTGAGTAGAACAGTTGCTTCGGGAGTCCAGTGTAGGAAAATATCAAAATAATAATCACAACCTACACATGCACTGTCTTTTAATGTAGAAAATCACTCAAACTGACTGCAGCAAAGTATATGGAAAATTGATTCTGAGGGAAAGGCAAAAATATTGGGAAAGGTGAGCAGGGAAAAAGAGGTGGAAGAAGTTCTAGAATGGTCCAGATGCCACTGACGTGGTGATGGAAAGGAGAATGGACTGGAGGATGAGAGAGTTTGGGGCTGGGGAGGGAGGTGCAGTGGTGGAGCTAGCCATGTTTGATAATGGATAAGGTGGGGAGTAACAAGAGGATTTAAGCACAAAGCTGGAAATGTCAAATTTCACTTCTTAGGGAACCAGGAGCCAGTAGTGGCCAGATGCATAAGCAAACAAGACATGGGGAAGAATGGAGTTCAAGACATCCCAATTTTGGGATGAGCTCAAATCCCTGGAAGATGGAGGTTCTGAGGCTAGCATTATGGAGTTATTGATTGGTGAGGTGATGTTGACATGAATGATGATTCTGTGATAGGTGAGTTGAGTCAGGAATAGAAGCATGCAATGATGTAGGCAGTCTTTGTGATGTGGAGGATATGGGATCAGGAGCTCAGAATATGTGCTAAGTTTCTATAACCTAATACTATTGAGGGAAATGGTGAGGATATGGGAGTTTGTAGAGAGTGTCTGAAGGCAGTGGAATAGGCAGAAATGACAGCCTCCATGTTAGCATATTATTAGAATAAAATGTAGCATAATGTAATGTTATCTGGGAACACCTGTTACCTTGCGTCTTTTTTTTTGTTAGCCCCTGTATGATTTTATTTTGCTGATTGCCAAGCTCCACACTTTATACAGCAGTCAATAGGGACTGTGACCTTACCATGCTGCACTCTGTCTCACAAAGCTTTTGAAAGTAAATGTAATTGCATTATTTGGCTCAAATTGTTATATTTTATGTAATGAATATATCCTATGAAAAATGAAATAAAGACAAAGTAATGGTAAATGTTAACATTTTTATTAATGTTTAAAGCAGCGTTTGTAATTCAAAATGAACTGTAGAGCTTTGGACTATTTAGTTTATGTAGATATTCATTTTATGTATCGATAGCCTTTTAGTTTTCAGAAAACTATCCATGTTCTGAATTTGGTACTGTGTCCATCTGATAGTTATGTTGCAACTGTTGGCCTGAAACATCGGAGAAGAAAGCAGCTGCTTCATCCATATCCACTGGCTCCCATTTCTGAAGGGCAGGGAACAATGTTTTTCTGTTTGAAAATAACAGTGAAAGATCAATTGAACAGTAATGTAACATACAAGCCTTAGCTCAGTTTGAGCATTCTTGGCTCTGAAGATCATGTTTTCAAATGCCTAACAATTCTGCTCCAAGCAGGTGATTAGCCCTGCCTCTGAAGCAGCCGGGGTCTCTGCCATGAAGTCTTCCAAGGTGGGAATTCTCAGGATCGTGAGCCAACCTGATGAAGGAACAGTGAAGGTTGTCTGGTTCATGATAATGTGAGACTTGGAATATAACACAGAGCTGGTAACATTCCCACACCATTGGTTTATCTTATCCTTCTCATTGGTGGAGGTCACAAGAGAAGAAATACTGTTGACAGCCTGGCAATGTATCCTCTAGACTGTACACACTGCAGTCACAACATGGAAAGAATGGATATTGAGTTGGGATGTACGGTTGCCAAATAGACATCTTTGCCTTTAATAGCATCATGATTCTACTATGCTGTTATCTCTACACACTTTTGGCAAATGTGTCATCACATTTGTGGCTTTTGACCTTGTAAATGGCAGCAAGGCTTTGAGAGTACTTGATCTCCTGGCCTGGTGATTTAATTGAAAGTTCCATTTCACCTGGATTTAATTTTATTTTTCCATTTATTTTTGTGTTCTGCACTATCCCTGTATTTTCCTTCCAGTGTTCCAATCACAAGCAGAGCACACATTTTATTTGTGGTCATTGTGCATTAGATATTGATTCGTTCTGCATCTGTAGCTTGTGTACTGCAGATTAAATTCGTGTTTGCATTGCTGCAATGCCATGGATACCCTAAATCCATAGGACCTGTTCATAAGTTTTAAATTGCGTCGACAATTGCTCACCTACTGTAACAGATGTGAAACAAAACTAGCAATTATTATGCTGAGGACTGGCTTCTGCTCTTGTGTTTTCTTTTCTGCAGTCTGATGTCAATTAGTTTCAATAAGCAATAATTGTGCCTCAGTTAAACCTCATTGATACTGCAAGAACAGGAATCTTTTAAAATATGAAGGTGTTTGAACTCGTTGACTAAAAGAGTAGTAGAAGCAGAGATAATGAATAATTTTGAAAGAAAATTGGATGGACATTTGAGAGAAATAAACTTATAGGAGCGCCGGGATAATGCAGGCGAATAAGACTTATTAGATCCTCGACAGGGAGCCAACTGGCCAGCATGGACTAGATGAATTAAATGGCTGTCTCCTGTGCTGTAATTACTGTCTATGATTTACTGTAAGATACATGTTGAGAAGATAGGTGGTATCTTGAGTCCTCCGTTGTGGCGAATTTGGAGGTGGCAAGGCATTTGATCGGACAGACAGGAGCATTATGGGTGAGGACCATATCACCTTTCTGCCTCCACCCTGATTAAGTTCTTGGCAGGATAGCTCGTGGACAGCCTTCCTGCCCTGCCACCAATTGAAATCTTTAAGTGGACAATTAATGCTCACATAAAGGCTGGTATTAACCCAGTGGCGAGGGACAGCTGTGCGGGGAGTACAACAAGCAAACCACCTGTGTATAGGTTTCTTGAGGGAAGCTTTATTCAAAGATATTTGGTACCTGATTGAGGAACCGGATAATGAGGTAGGAGTCTGCTGAGGGCCAGCCTACCTTTGCTGCTATCTCACCCAATTCCAATTCCATTTTCTGTCCAGTTGTAGCCAGCAAATACTTCCATTGGCTTTCTCACAGACTTGTCATCCTATTATTCTCAGCCTGAGACTGATCTCATGTCTTTGGCATCAAAATCTCCCTACTTAGATCTTCATAGTATTATCAATCTTTGTCCAGACTGAATCCACTGACCTATAATGGCTTCCAGTTCCTTGTTACTTCAAATTTAAAACTCATCTTGCGCTCAAATCCTTATAGTATGATCTTTCCTTTTTTTTGTAACCTCCTTCAGCACGAAAACTTCCAGATTTCTGCATTCCTCCAATTCTGGGCTCTTGGATCACACCCACGCTGCCTTCAACTGCTTTGGTCCTAAACTCTAAAATTCTCTCCCTGAACCTCTTTGCTTGTTTATCTCTCCTCCTTTAAGACATCACATAACCATGCTTTGGGTTACCTGCACATTTCAAGGTGCTATACAGGTACAAATTTTTAAATTTTAAATTTTTTTACATTTTCATCTTTTATTTGCACAGGTTGTGGAAATGTGTCTTTATTTGAATTGCTTCATGTCAATATAGTTTCATTTCTTGGAATTCCTTGATCAAATAATCATTTTGCTCTGAATGTAAACTGACTTGTTTTTAGATGTTGATCACAGCTGTATTTGTTGGCATCATTCTGTTCAGTTGATGTTCCTGAACACACACATGCATTAATACAGAAATGAATGATGTGCAGAAGTAGACCATTCAGCCCCTTGGGCAAACTCCATTGTTTCATTGGATTGTGTTTGATCTGATTGTGGCCTCAACTTCACTTTCCTGTGACTTTTAACTTAATTAAGAATCTGTCTAACTGAGCCATAAAAAAATCAACGATCCAGCTTCCACCACTCTCTGGGAAGAGAATTCCACTGACTAACCACCCCCTTGAGAGACAAATATTATCTCATCTCTGTCTTAAATGGGAGATCGTGTCCCATTAGTTCTAGTCTTTCCCACAAGGGGAAACACCTTCTCAGCAACCACCCGTCAACTCCCTTCAGGATTTTGTGTTTCACTGAGATCACTTCTTTGTCTTCTAAACTCCAATGGATATAGGCCCAACCTGTATAACTTTGCCTCAGAAGATAACCCCTACATCCCAGGAATCAGGCAAGTAAATCTTCTCTGAATTGTTTCTGACACTTTTTTTTGGGGAAGGAGACCAATACAATACATAGTATTCAGCCATTGTCTTACCATATTCCCTTTGTAATAAACAACAGCATCCCATTTAACTTCCTAATCACTTACTGTACCTGCATGCTAACTTTTCCTGATTCGTGTTTCTCTGTACCTCCGTGTTCTGCAACCTCTCCCCATTTAAACAATATACATTTCTTGTCAAAAGTGGACCAGTTTATATTTTCCGCTCAACCTACTTAAACCTCTATGCAGACTCTTTTACATCCTCCTCACTACTCATTTTTGTGTCATTAGCAAATTTAGTAATCATACATTCAGTCCTTTCATCCAAATTATTGCTATAAATTGAAATTCATTATGGCGACAGTACTGATCCTTGTGGCACTCCACTTGTTACAGCTTGTAAATCCAAAATAAGACTCTTATCCCTACTCCCTGCTTTATATTGGCTAACCAATCTTCTATCTATGCTAATATGTTGCCCCCTACACCATGAGATCTTATTTTGCTTCATAAATGTTGATGTGGCACCTTATCAAATGCCATCTGGAAATGCTAGTACACCACACTTGCAAGTTTCCCTTCATCCATGTTACTTCCTCAAAGAACTCTAATAAATTAATCAAATGCAATTTTCCTGCTACAAAACCACATTGACTCTGCCTGATTGCATCAAAATTTTCTAAGTGTCCTGGTATAACCTCCTGAATAATAAATTCCAACATTTCCTTATAACAGATGTTTGGCTAATTGGCCTGAAAATTATCTGCTTTCTGTCTCCCTCCTTTTTGAATCGAGGAGTTAATTTAGCTATTTTCCTATTTGATGGGACCTTTCCAAATTTCACACATCTCCAAAGATATGTCTGGTCTCTGATTACCTGGAGTTCGGAAGACCTGGCCCACTATCTTTCCATCTGTGGAACTAGATTTCCACAGATGGTGCACTTGTCTCTTTTGAATCTTTCTTTCTTACTGGAATACATCTTTGCTGATAGTTTTGAAATATCTTCTTAAATATCTGTCACTGTATCTCGACTGACCTACCCTTTAACCTAATTTCCCAGTTCACTTGAACCCACTCCGTCTTCATACCCTTGTAATTGCCAGTTTAAAATACTGTCTTAGACACATTGTGTTCCTTCTCAAACTGATTACAATTATGATTGCTGTTATCTAGAGGCACTTTTACTATGGAGTCATTAATTAATCCTGCTTTATTGGACACTATCATGTCTAAAATAGCCTGATCTGTAGTTGGCTTGAGAATATACTGCTGTTAAGAAATTGTCTTGAACACGTTCTAGGAACTCCCCTGAATCTGGCTAAGTCAGGGGTTCTATTCGTAGACACGCAGGGTAGAATAGGTGTAGGGTGATGCGGCGGCGCGGGCTTGTTGGGCCGAAGGGCCTGTTTCCTGTGCTGGGTTGTTCTTTGTTCTTTGTAACTCTTCTTCCAGGATACCTTTGTAGACCACGTCTAATCTATATATAGAATAAATTTACATGTGATTATTGCAGTGTCTTTCTCAAACCCTCATTACTTCTTCCTTTATATCCCTTCCAACAGATTTGATACTGTTGGGTGATCTATAAATTACTCCCACAATTGAATTCTTACGATTGCAGTTTCTTATCTTTACTCAAACTGATTCTATTGGTGCGATCTTACCAGCTATTCATGCCACACCCTGTTGCAGCAAGACCAGAGTACTTGGTGTCCAGCCAAATCTCCGTGCACTGCAGCGGAATGAGAAAATCACTCCAGCTTACATCCTGATATTAGAGCCAAGGTCATCCATTACTATTGTACAAATGTCATGCTTAAGTAACAAAGCAACTCTTTTCTTTTCCTAGCTTCCTGTCCTTCTGAAATGTCAAATACTCTTGAATCTTCAGGCCCCAGCAATGGTCATCTTGCAACCATGTCTCCATAATGGCTATTAGATTATAAAAAAGAACAAAGAACAACACTGCATGGGAAACAGGCCCTTCAGCCCAACGAGCTTGCACCGCCATTTCAACATTGTGAGTCCCCTCTTCCACTCATGACCCTTGTCTACGCTTATGGCACTCCACGTTGGAAACCAGATTGAGGGGAGACTAATTTAGGGACAATTTGTTACACCAATCAGCCTAAGAGCACATCTTTGGGGTGTGGGAGGAAACCGGAGCACCCGGAGAAAACCCACGCAAGCACAGGGAGAATGCGCAAACTCCCACAGACACTGGCCCAAATCCATCATACTTGCTTATTTTGCTTCGAGCTGACAATTCATCCCTTTAGTTATGAATGCTATTGGCATTCAGATACAGAACCTTTAGTTCTGTCTTTTTATTATTTTTGTCAGCTCTGGCATTATCTGCTGTTTCATAAGTTTGTATGCTCTGTCCCCTCCTGGCACATTCTGTTTACTGTTACCCTTATTGTTATTTTACTCTCTTTCCTTAGCCTTTTCTTTTAATTTACCTCATCTTCCATAATTTAATGACATGTATTCGCTAATCTAGTTAAAATTCTTCTTGACTGCCCTAATTATACAACTCACCAGAACATGGGTCCTGGTATGATTCAGGTGAAAAGCATCCCAATGACACAACTCCCACTTTCCTCCATATTAGTGCTGTGCCCTTTGAATTTAAATCCATTTGTCTGACACAAATCTTTGAGCCATGCAGTCAACTCCCTAATCTTAATTACCCTATGATCTTAGCTCGAGTAGTAATCTACAGAACCTCTTGAGGTTCTGATTTTCAATTTAGCCCCTAATGTAGAACCCCTTTCCTATTTCTATCTATGTTGTTTGTTGGTACAAACATCAAACATGAAAACTGGACCTTCTCCTGCCCACTGCAAGTTCCTCTCCTGCCCCAGCAGACGTGCCGAATCTGGTAGACAACACACCCTTCTGTACTCCCATTTACAAAATGCCCAACTTATTGACTCTGAATCGAAGCTCCTCAAACCACAGATACTCAGCTGCTGATGTTTACCGTGCATTACACTGATGTCCACCAGATTTGAAGTACTGCAGTTGCAACACGTTACCTGCCAACCATCTTTATTTTGTTTTAATTTACTAATTAATTCATAGTTACTTTAAATTTTAAAATAATTTCAATAAACAAACACAGGAAAAAAGTAAGAGTCATGAGTGTTTGTATGTGGCAAGTTACCATTTTGGACATTCAGTAAAAAAGTCAAAACACTGCAGGACTGAAGATTTGGCTTTATGATTTGTTTCATGCATCACTTGTATTCTGCAAAGACATTGGCTGATCATCAGCTGTTGCTTGGACAAAAGGAGGTCAGTAGCTTGTTTTATGGCATTCCCCATTTTCTAATTTATCAGAAAATAATTTCAGAAGTAGGAAGGAGGTCTTTCAGTCTATCATGTTAGTGCCGTCTCTCTGAAAGGTTAATTACTCCCACTTGCCTGCTGTTTCTCTGTCACCCAAGTTGTCCATTTTAGGTATTGATCAAATTACCTTTGGAAAGCTTGTACTGAATCTGCTCCCACCGCCCTTTTCAGCCAGTGCATTCCAGATCATTCAAACTCGCTGCATGATTTTCTTCCCCCCGCCCATCTCTTCTCTAGCTCTTTGGCAAGATTTATGGTAATTTCCAATCTCCTGCTGGTGGAAATTTTATCCATTCCCCTGAAAATTTATTTCCCTCCAGTGCTCTTCCAGTTTCCTTTTAAAATAATTAATCATGTCCGCTTCTATAATCCCAAATTGGTGAGTTCCAGGTTATTACCACTCGCTGCAAAGATAAAGTTTTTCCACGCCTTCTCCCTGTCTCTCTTGCCCAAAACCTTAAACACAGGCCCCCTTGTTCTGTTCGATCAGCTTTTCTTTGTCTATCCTATCCAGACCTATTTTCTTCTTGTAAAGGTAAAGTCACCACAGTCCCAGATGACCCTAGGCATCATTCCCCTTTGAGGGACAGAGCTGACTGGTGTGATTTAACCTGAGGATGACCACACCTCAGGCAAGGGGCAAGATTGAAAAGAATAACCTCATGCTGATACCAGAATTAAATCTGTGCGGTTGGCATCACTCTGCATCATTAACCAGCCAAACAGCCAACTGAGCTAAACTGACCCCCTTCTTGTACATTTCAATCACATCTCTGCTCAATCTCCTTTTGCTCCAAGGAGAACAGACCTAGCTTCTCCAACCTAACACAACAAAAAAAGTAAATTTTGGAAAATCTCAGCAGATCTGAAAGAGAGAGAATAGAGCCAACGTTTCAAGTCTGGATGATGCTTCATCAGACCCTTTGTCTTCAACCTAACCTTGTGGATAAAATTTTGCATCCCTGGAACCATTTTGGTAAACCTTGTAAAGGATCCTGTCAATGTTCCTGAAGTGTGGTGAATGGGTGGCACAGTGGTTCGCACTGCTGCCTCACAGCATCAGGGACCTGGGTTCAATTCCAACCTTGAATGACTGTGCAAACTCCACACAAACATTCTCCCAGTGTCTGTGTGGGTTTCCTCTGGGTGCTCTAGTTTCCTCCCACAGTCCAGAGTTGTGAAGGTTGGGTGGATTGGCCATGCCAAATTGCTCCTTGGTGTCAGGGGATTGGCAGGGTAAATACATGTATTTACGGGATAGGGCTTGGGAGGGATTGGTGCAGGCTCGATGGGGTGAATGGCCTCCTTCTGCACTGTAGGGATTCTATAACTCCATTTGGGGCCTAACCAGAGCTTTCTAAAAAGTAAACATAACCTTTCTGTTTTTGTTCTCAATACCTTGGTGTATCAAGCTCAAAATCCCATTTGCTTTGCTAAGTATTCTCTCAATATGTCCTACCACCTTTAAAGGTCAATCCATACAAATCCACTGGCCCCTCACGCTACAATAACAATGTTTCTGACATTTTCAATGTATTGTCATTTCAGATGAAAAAACTATTGTCTTTTTGGTGTGGCACTGACCTATATAGACTCAGAAAGCCTTAGCAGGAGTCACTGGTGTTATAATCCATGTAGAGACCATCAACTTTTAAATAGAAATTTAAATTCCCAGTCATTAATTGAGAAGAGCACACACAAGATATCTTGTTTGTTAGGGAAAGCGTTTACTGACAGAATTAAAAACATCGAGTACTATTAACTTAACACCATACTCATAAGAACTTATACTTTCAACCAAAATCCTGAACAGGACATTTCTCATTTTGCTTTCAATTTCTACTATGTGTTATGATGGCCCTGGGGGATCAGCAATCGATCTTCCTGTGGACCTCATTTGTATGAGCTCCCTTATTAGGCAAGTGGAGGCTCGTCCAGTAGGGAAGGAACACCGTGGGGTTTAAAACCAGCTGGCTCCACTGAGGCCAGCAGCTGATAGACTTGGGGCTTAACTGCACTCTGAGTTATTGAATGGCACTTGACTGTTGCTGTAAATAAATGGGTGATTGGTGATGGAAAACTGGCCTCGGTAAGATTATTACACCATGAATCTCTTTTTAAATTGCAGATTCGTGAAGATTCATTCAATTTTCCTGGAACCAAACCAAAGCTCCCAGGGATTCGTGTCAATTCTCCTTATTTCTAAGTTATCTTCTGAAGTGATGGGTTTGGGGATTTTCCCAGTAGAGTCCAGCTAAGTAAATCCTCCAGCCCTACTTCAGCACCTTATGATTTTGATTACCCCACCTTGAGTATGGGCCACATTCACATGCTTGCATAGTGATCTCAATTAGAACACCTCTGGTTCCGGAATTCCTTCTGGTTCCTTGTTCAGGCTGCTGGAAGAGTCTGTGCCTTTTCCAAGCCAGCCTGGACACAGACTGACAAATGCAGCAGAGATGTATAGAAACAAAGAAATGTCTTAATCCCCACAGTGCGTTTCCAGTGACAATGTGACATCCAGGCCTGTTCCCAGGTAGAAATATAAATTTGTTAGTTTTTACTTGAAAATAGTAAATGGATACTTTTAAACCCTTCTTTTGTTAAATTGCATGAATAATGTAATTGCCAGAACCATGATTTATAGTTCTAGGAGTGAATGCCAACATCCCTGTAACACAATAAGATTTCCCCTTTTGATCTGTAACTCTCAGCCTATCTGAAAAGTTGTCCAGACCAAGATTTCCTTCATCAATACCACATTAAAGTTACGGTCTCCTGAAATAGAGTAATATCTTATCAACAAAATGTTACAGTCCTAAAATATATTAATCCTAAAGTTATGTATTTGTAACACTGGACAATCATCAAGGAAAGAAAACATGTTTGATCATTTTTCCTCTTTATTACCCTGAGGACACAATCTATTGTCGCACCTCCTGTTGAAATCTGCTACAAACTAGAAATTGAATCTGGCTCTTCCTGTTTGTAAGGCATGATGGATGCAGTTATCCACTGAGATAGTAGGTGTACAAGCAGAAGACCCTAATGAACTGATGGGTGACACGATGGCACAGTGGTTAGCACTGCTGCCTCACAGGGCCAGGGACCTGCATTCAATCCTGGCCTTGGGTCACTGTCACTGTGGAGCTTGCACATTCTCCCCCTGTATGCATGGGTTTCTTCTGTGCACTCTGGTTTCCTCCCACACTCCAAAGATGTATGGGTTAAGTTGATTGGCCATGCTAGATTGCCCCTTAGTGTTGGGGGTTAGCAGGGTAAATAAGTGGGGTTACGGATATAGGGCCTGGATGGGATTGCGGTCGGTGCAGACTTCATGGGCCAAATGACCTCCTTCTTCTACACTGTATGGATTCTGTAATTCTATAGAACTGTTAAATATTAGCACATCAGCAAATAACTCTTTCATGTTGTTTCTTCCCAGATTGTGTACTTGGGAGGGAAACAGTGACAATCTCAATGGACTAATAATTCAGAGTCCCAGACAAATGGTCTGGGAACATGGGTTCATATGCCATTATGAACTTGCGCATATGCCATTACGGCAGCTAATGGTCTTTAAACTGAATTAACAAATTTGGAATTGAAACTAGTCTCCCTAATAGTGACCATGACAATCATCATAGATCGTTGTAAAAGCACATTTAGTTCACTAACAAAAACAGAAAAATGCTGGAAATTTTCCACAGGTCTGACATCTGCTGAGACTTTCCAGCATTTTTCTGTTTTGTTTTAGATTCCAGTAGTATTTTGCCTTTATCGAGTTCAGAAATGGTCTTTCCTTACCTGTTCTGGTCCAAATTTGACTCTAGATCCACAACACGGTTGACTCTTAACTGTCCTCTGTATAGCCAAACAAGCTACTCAAATGTTGTATAGGAACCTGTATATCGTTATAATGATTAGGTGCTCACAGATCAAAGGTTAACTTTGGACTTGGTACAATGTGTAGAGACACATGGTAATAGACTCAGAGAATGAAGTGTAAACGGCCTGCATGGGGAAAAGCATGTCTATTTGGCAGTCAAGAATCATCCAATTGGCTATAGGAAAGTGATACTTTGAGGATAAGTATGCTGTTGATTAATGGGAAGAGTGGGTGGGAAAGTTGGAGACAGGACATTATGTAGGAATCTTTACACACAAAATATGTAATTTAGAGTTTTCTAACATAGAGAACAGTTGAAATGTGTTGTGAAAGAAATTCAACTGAATTTTAATACAGTATGTAGCACCTCCTGTGGTTCAGATTATCTTTGAAATATGCATTTCATGTCCGGCATTCTCTGGTGCGTGCACTCTGAGGTTCCAGCCCCTTGGTATCCAATAGTGGAAAAGCGTTAGACAGTGGTCTTTGTTCATTAATCTTTTGCAGTGGCTACTCCAAATATTAGTGTCTCCCCCAGCACATTGTCCTTGGCCTTGGAATGTGCCAATTTGAAACACCCAGTCAAGGACAATCTTTACACTGGAGGATCAAAAAGTTTTGGCCAGATTAAAGAAAGTCTTTTCCTGATTTGATGCTCCTCCAGCATCCTCCAGTTGATGTTTATTTTGGTATGCGTACCTGGGAAGACCCTATTTGATTTGATTTATTATTGAAATGTATTGACATACAGTGAAAAGTATTGTTTCTTGTGCACTATGCAGACAAAGCATACCGTTCATTGAGAAGGAAACGAGAGAGTGCAGAATGTAGAGGTACAGTCATAGCTAGGGTGTAGAGAAAGATCAACTTAATGCAAGGTAAGACCATTCAAAAGCCTGGCAGCAGCAGGGCAAAAGCTATTCTTGAGTTGGTTGGTATGTGACCTCAGACTTTTGTATCTTTTGGAAAGTGGAGGAGAGAATGTCCGGGATGTGTGGGTCTTTAATTTTGCTGGCTACTTTGCCGAGGCAGCAGGAAGTGTAGACAAAGTCAGTGAATGGGAGGCTGCTTTGCATGATGGATTGGGCTACATTCATGACCTTTTGTAGTTCCTTGTGGTCTCGGGCAGAGCAGGAGCCGTACCAAGTGATACAACCAGAAAGAATGCTTTCTATCGTTCATCTGTAAAAGTTGCTGAGAGTCGTAGCTGACATGCCAAGTTTCCTTGGTCTTCTGAGAAAGTAGAGGCGTTGGTGGGCTTCAACTATAGTGTCAGCATGGGGGGACCAGGACATGTGGTTGGTGATCCGGACACCTGAAAACTTGAGGCTCTTGATCGTTTCTGCATCATCCCCATTGATGTAGTCAGGGGCATGTTCTCCTTTACGCTTCCTGAAGTTGATGACCGTTTCCTTCATTTTGTTGACATTGAGGGAGAGATTATTGTTGCCACACCAGTTCACCAAACTCTCTAACTCATTCCTGTACTCTGTCTTGCCAGTGTTTGAGATCCAAACCACTACAGTGGTGTCATCAGCAAACTTGAAAATCGAGTTGGAGGGGAATTTGGCCAGTCATAGGTGTATAAGGAGTACAGTAGGGGGCTGAGAACATAGCCTTGTGGGGCATCGGTGTTGAGGATGATCGTGGAGGAGGTGTTGTTGCCTATCCTTACTGATTGTGGTCTGTGAGTTAGGAGGTTCAGGATCCAGTCAGAGGGAGGTGCTGAAGCCAAGGCCACAGAGCTTGGAGATGGGAATAATGGTGTTGAAGGTTGAGCTGTAGTCTATAAATAGGAGTCTGACGTAGGTATCCTTGTTATCTAGGTGTTCCAGTGTTGAGTGTGGGGCAAGGGAGATGGCGTTGCTGTGGACCTGTTGCGGCGATAGGCAAACTGTAGTGGATCTAAGTAGATGACGAGGCATTTGGCTATTTTCGAGAGACACTCTGGAGAGCGTCTTATCCGAGTTTTATTGTCGCTTGTCGACAGTGACGTGCACTTCTGAAAGGAATCAGAGCGTCGTCCACCGGATGTTACCACAGCCCTTAGGCGATTGGCAGAAACGGGAAATTGATCTCGGTATGATACGGCCACAACCACCATAATTGCACACAAGCAGATTGAGTCACACCACCGGGAGCGTTTGTCATCAAGGTTAGTTTGTGCTCGCTTATTCGGAGCTTTTTACCCATAAGTCATCATTTGAGTTACAAAAGAATCATTTATTAAGTAACACAAACGTCAGTACAACGAGCAACACACAATGAATCAGACAACGCAACCGTAACATGAAACACGCTCGCACAACCCGGGAGCTGTAAACCGACCGCAGTCTAACCACACCCAACCCCTCAGGGCATGGAAGACTAGTGTATTTTTAGGCAGTTTTTCGAGGTTCCCGCGAACCTTCTCCGTTTTGTCATCATCTGGGCAAGTGATCATCACGAACAAGCCGGGGCACCAACGACCATTCACTGCCCCACACCAGGTACAGGTCAATTCGTCTTTCCTCGTAGCCGATCGCCTGGGCTGGAGGTCTCGGTAAGGCTTCTGCTACCTTGATAGGCGCGATCGCATCCTTCGGGTCGAATGCACATCACCAACTATCCCCGGGACAGGCCGGAACCTGCTTAAGTCAAAGTTTCTTGAGGGTTGCTGGGTTTACAGGTACAGAAGTGTGTTTGGCAATTCTCTGCTAGTTGAATTCCCTGCAGAACAATCTTCTGCCAGGCTAAGGTTCTACATACCCTGCGGGACCATCGGCTAGGTTTCAACTCACTGCGGTTTAGAACGCCAAGATAACCACAGTTACGCACATTCAGCCACGTACTACTCCAGCAATACCACCCGTATCAAGCTGGTAGTTGGGTGATAGTGGTCATAGGGTGGCATGAATTGCTCCCGCTATTTGTTTCTTGACCAGTCAACAAATACCATCTCCTGTGCCCTCAGAGACGATACCAGGTGGTTCCTGCGGAACGGCTTGACTTGCTGTGCTATAGAAACCAGAAGATTCGCACAGCTACAAGAGATTGGCAATTCAAGATGGGGCCTTTGCGCATGAATGGAGTGAAAAGCCAAACTCAACCCACCTGTATGCAACTGCAGTCTGACTGGGCCCAGACATACAATTACATCCGCGTTCACTCCTCGGCCAGTCGCTTTAGCCATCGCCGCTCACTCGGAGTAGCAGCGATGTTGCCCGGCGGGACTATCGGGGAGGCGCGACTCACTGTGTTATAGAAGCGAGAATATTCACACAGCTACTGTAACCATGACTCTCCCTCCCGAGAGTTAAAGAGTCATAGTTACTTCCCCCGTTTACCCGCGCTTCATTGAATTTCTTCACTTTGACATTCAGAGCACTGGGCAGAAATCACATCGCGTCAACACCGGGAGGCTGGAATTCATTTGTGCCATGACTAGCCTTTCGAAGCATTTCGTAACAATAGATGTCAGACCCACCGGCCGGTAGTCATTAAGGCACGGCTTTTCTTAGGTACTGGGGTGATGGTCATCTTCCTGAAGCAGGTAGGGACCACAGATTGTTGTAAAGAGAGGTTGAAGGTGTCTGTGAATACTCCCACCAGCTGATCCACACACGATCTGAGTGCTCATCTGGTTACCTCATCCAGGCCAGTCGCTTTCCATGGGATGACTTTAGAATGAAGATTTGCATCTGATTAGCAGGTCCAGGACTGAACTCTCCCCTGCTAGGGTGGTTGCCTTTGGCACTGGGCACTGCCAGGGTAGTGGGCTCAGAGGGGCCATGGCCTAATGGGGCAGTGCCTCTGGTGGGGGAGATGAGCGGGGCTGGGAGGTCCCCATTGCTACTCTTAGCAGGCAGGGAAGCCAGCGACTGGAGATGGCCATTGAGGTAATGGTGGGGAATCGTGACAGCTGGGCTGGGATAGATCAAGGTTGGCTTGGGGGGGTGTTGGGGTGGAGGGTGGGGTCGAAGTTGGCCCAAAGTGGCAGGGTGGGGGATCACATGGCCAACAATGCCGGGTCATGGGGCTGGCTAGTAATTGGGAGACTGGCAGTGTAGGACTACTGCACATGTACTCATCTCGATGCTGACAGAACAGTGCATGCACAGTAGCCTGCTCAGCACTATGCTGCCGGCCTCTCTGGCAGGAATAGGCCATGCTAGTGCATTCTGCAGTGCACAGTGTATGGGAGATTTATTTTGAAATTCCTGCTGGGAAGAAAAATGGGATTTACTCCAGTTTCTATGCCAGTTCAACACTTGGAATTTTTTTGGGAAAATCCCACCCAAAATATTGACCTGTTGAGAGTGTAATGTTGCTGAACCAGTATTAGGCCTAACCTAATAAAGCAAATGCATGAGTTAGTTCCCACAACATCAGCTGAGCAATTTAAATTCAATTAATGAAGTAAAACTGGAATTAAAAAGTTAGTATCAATTATGGTGATCATAAGACTGCCAGATTGTGTGACTATGTCCTTTTTGGAAGGCAATCTGCTGTACTTGCGCTGTCAGGCCTACATGTGTGTCGCAACAATGTGTTTTTTTTTCTCTTAACTGTCTTCTGAAATGCCTGAGCAAACCAGTTAATTCTATCAAATTGCCATGGAAAGAGGGTAATCATAAAACCAAACACATCGCCAGATGCCAACTTAGTCATTGGGCAGAATATAGGTACACCCAGCCCAGTCAACACTGCAAATTCCTCAGGAACATTTGGAGATTGTACCAAAAGTAGGAGGACATCCCTACACATTAATAAAGTGTAGCCATCCTTGGAAAATCAAAATCCTGGAATTTCATACCTGGATATGCCCTGTCTTACGGCATCCAGTCAAACATGGGCAAAGAAACCCATGGTTACCAGCAACTGCCCTCACTCCTTCAGCTGATAAATCATTACTTCTCCATGTTGAATACCAGGCATAGAGATTTCCAGCACTGAAACGGGGTCTTTGGCCCAACTCATTCATGCTGACCAGGTTTCCTAAACTGAACTAGTCCCATATACCTGTGTTTGGCCCATACCCCTCTAAACTTTTCCAATCCGTGTACCTGTCCAATGTCTCTTTAAATGTTGGAATTGTACCCGTCCCTATTGCCTCCTCTGGCAGCTCATTCCATGTAAGAACCACCCACTGTGTGGAAAAAGTTGCCCCTTTTCAATCTTTCACCTCTCACTTTTTAAACCTATACTCTCAAGATTTGGACTCCCCTACACTGGGTAAAAGTTCTTTGCATAATGTTTGGCACCATCACAACTCATCCAATACTGTAGCAGTCCAAGTCCAGGTACAAGACTTGGACAATATCCAGGCCAGGGCTGAAGAGTGACATTTGTGCCACACAAATGCCAGGCAATGACCATCTTCAACAAGAGCAAATCTAGCCATCACTCCTTGACATACATGGCATTGCCATTGTCGAATCCTCTATATCAACGTCCTGGAAGTTACCATTTACCAGAAACTGAACTGGACTAGCCATGTTAATACTGTGGCTACAATAGCAAGTTTGAGGTTTGGAGTTCTGCAGCAAGTAACTCCCCACTTGACCCCTCAGAGTTTGTCCATTATCTACAAGACACATGTCAGGAGTGTGATTGAATACCCTTTCCTTGTCTGGATGAGTGCAGCTCCAACAACACTTTAAGAGCTTGATGTCATCCAGGACAAAGCAGTCTATTTGATTGCACCCCAACACAAATATTCACTCCCTCTGAACTACAATGCCTACAAGATGCACTACAGGAACTCACCAAGGCTCCTTAGACTGCGCCTTCCAAACCATAATTTTTACCGTTGGAAAGGACAAGGGCAGCCAATGTATAGGAAAACCACGACATAGAAGTTGTCCTCCAAGCCACAGATTTGGAAATCAGTCTCCGTTCGTTCACTGTCACTGGGCCAAAATCCTGGAACTCCCTCCCTGACAGCATTGTGTGTGTAACGTACACCACATGGACAGCAGTGGTTCAAGAAGGCAGCTCACCTTCTTGAGGTCAATTAAGGATGAGCAATAAATGCATCCCATGAACAAATTAACAAAAATTGTAATCCATCTAGCCTTATTTTGAGCAATAATGTTAATTTTCCTAAAAAAAAGGAATGATTGGATATTGGAAAAATTTTCAGAAGGAACATTATAGAAATCATACTTGTCCTCATTTCGAAAGGTATGGAGATCAATATGTTTATATAGGGTGCATTTTGCAAATTGCTGAAAGGTACAACCAGAGCAGGAAAAGGAAACTTTTGGAAAGACACTTGCTTTTCACAATCAACTTTCTATTCAAATATTTAAGGGAAGTTTGCTCATACATGGGGGGGAAATGGAATAAAAGAATATATTGATGACATATAATGAATTTGCATGGGGTTGCAGGGGAGGCTTGTGTAGGGTGTAAACACCAGCACAGATCTGTTGAAGTTCCTGTTTTATGCTGTAAATTCTATATAATCTGTAGAACAAAATCTATTATCAAAAATCCCTGCAATTTCTGTCAAAGGTTTGAAGGTTTTTTTATTGTAAGGAATGATTAGAACATTGTATTAAACCATATTGAACAGTCACTTGTTAAAGTGAATAGCATTTCAAATCTCCCAAAGCATGCTATGTGCTTACTGATAATCTCCGTTGCTCCCTGGACTACAATTTGTGAAATGCTTTTCGTTCCTTTTATTAAGTTTGGGCTTTCAGGATAAATGTGTTATTTTTGAAAGCATTTTTTCTTTCAACATTAACTGCAGGAATGACAAATGCCTTTCCGCTAGAATTCTCCAATTGTCTGTTAGTTGAAATTGGCCAGTTTATTATTAGCACTACTCCATTACATCTGATCATTTAAATCGTGTTCTGCTGCCATATTTGATTTTAGATCCATTAACTGTCTGAAACACAAATTCATCCCTGAAGTTGGCAACACAAGATGCATTTCTCAAAACCATTTGTTGAGAAGAAAGAATCGATGCATCAAAAAGGACATGGCTATAAACCAGTCCCTGTTACTTAAAGTTCCCCTTTTGTGGTTGTGATTGAACACGTTGCTGGGTAAATCCCTGATGTAATGGCAGTTGGCACTGGCTTGTTGGGTTGTTGGGAAGGGTTGAAACCTGCTTGGCAAATAGAACATAGAACATTACAGCGCAGAAGAGGCCCTTCGGCCCACGATGTTGCGCCGACCAGTTAAAAAACAATGATCCTCTAACCTAAACCAATCCCTTTTCATCCATAAACCTATCCACGGATCTCTTAAACGCCCCCAAACTAGGCGCATTTACAACTGCAGCAGGCAGGGCATTCCAATCCCTCACCACCCTCTGGGTAAAGAACCTACCCCTGACATCCGTCCTATAACTACCCCCCCTTAATTTAAAGCCATGCCCCCTCGTGCTAGCTTTCTCCATCCGATGGAACCTGAACGGGAGAAACAAGGTTAGTGGTAAGAAGAAATTTAGAAAGTGGAATTAGAAGGTGGTGGAAACAAAGGTCAGCGTCAAATGGTTTCAAAATGTTTAAAAAATCAAAATTGAAGGCAGTCTATCTGAACTGCATTTGCAACAGAGTAGATGAATTGATGACGCAAATAAAAATAAATATGATTTGGAGACTTGGCTGCAGGATGACCAATACCGGGAACCAAATACTTAAGGGTATTTGGCAGTTAGAAAGGATAGACAGCAAAAAATATGAGGTGAGATAACACTTAACAAAGGATGAGACCAGCACTTTAGCGGGAGAAGATTTCAGATCAATAGACTAAGATGTAGAATCCATTTGTGAGGAGGTAAGAAAAAGTAAGGGGCAGCAAATATTGGTGGGAGTTATATATAGGCCACCAAACAGTAATAATTTAGGGCACAGTGTAAATCAGGAAAATAAAGATGTATGCATCAAGGCTAGTAGTAACCATGGGGGACTTCAATCTACATGTAGACTAAGTAAACCTAATTAACGGTACTGCTGTAGAAGACAGATTCCTAAAATGTACACAACGTAATTTTCTGAAACAGTATGTTGAGGAACCCACTAGGGAAGGAGCTATTTTAGATCAAGTATTAAGCAATGAGAAAGGGCTAATTAATAATTTCTCTGTAAAGGAGCCTGTGGGAAGAATGACCAAAATGTGATGGAACTTAACATTGGGTTTGAAAGTGATATAGTTCAATCCAGAACCAGTGTCTCCATTCTAAACGAAAGAAACTGCAAAGGTGTGAATGGCAAGTTGGCTGTGGTAGATTGGGAAACTACACATCGGAGAGACCAAATGTAGACTGGTTGATTGCTTTGCTGAACAAAGAACAAAGAAAATTACAGCACAGGAACAGGCCCTTTGGCCCTCCAAGCCTGCACCAAACATGCTGCTCAACTGAACTAAAATCCCTTACCCTTCTGGAGCCCATATCTCTCTATTCCCTTAAAAGTCACTATTGTATCTGCTACCACTTCCTCCCCCAGCAGTGAGTTCTGTGTAAAAAAAAACTTGCCGTATACATCTTTTAAACCTTGCCCCTCACACCTTAAACTAATGCCCTCGAGTAATTGACTCTTTCACTCTGGGGAGAAAGCTTCTAACTATCCACTCTGCCCATGCCCCTTATAATCTTGTAGACTTCTATCAGGTCACCCCTTGACCTCCGTTGTTCCAGTGAGAACAAACCAAGTTTCTCCAATCTCTCCTCGCAGCTAATGCCCTCCATACCAGGCAACATCCTGATAAATCTTTTCTGTATCTTCTCGAAAGCCTCCACACCCTTCTGGTAGTGTGTGCTGACCAGAATTAAATACTATATTCCGAGTGCAGCCTAACTAAGGCACCTTCGGTCTGTACGCAATCAGGACCCTGACTTTCCTGGTGCTTGCCATTTTAACACATGATCCTGCTCCTACGCCTGCATATCCATCCTTGGCCTGCTGCAATGTTCTAGTGAAGCTCAACGCAAACTTGAAAAACTCCATCTTATCTTCCGATTTGGCACGTTACAGCCTTCCGGTCTCAATATCAAATTCAACAGCTTCAGATGGTTAGCTCTACCCCACAACAATCCCTTTGTTTTCATTTTATTTAATTTTAGATGTTCTCCACCTTTTATTTCTTTATTGTCTTTCTTCTTCCCCCTACTCTTTCCCCCCATTTTATCCCCCCTTTCTTATGTTTTCTCCTCCTTTGCTCCCCTTTTTCCCCAGTTTTATCTCTCTCCCACTCATCTCCCTCCCACCCTCATCTTCATCTGTCACACCTTACCCTCTGATTTCTGCTTCTCTGCTGCTTGGCCATTCACACCTTCTTTCTCTCTATGGATTGCCATTAGCACCTATTAACCTTTCCTCTTGCTTTTGTGGTTCTAACTTCCCTCATTCTCTCTTTCTATAGTATAAATATCTCCCACTTTCTATGCCTTTTAGCTTTGACAAAGGGACTTCTGGACTTGAAACGCAGATCTTTTCTCTCCTTACAGACACTATCAGACCTGCTGAGAGTTTCCAGCCTTTTCTCTTTTGTTGCATTATGTTTGAAGAAATTACATTTAAAGAATTTATACACAGCTTGCAACAAATATATATTCTTTTGAGGCACAAAAACCCAACACTGCTATATTATAAAGGATGTGATAACCGAACCCTTGACATTCTGAGCAGATTGGCATGGATTTATGAAAAGGAAACCATGTTTAAGAGCCTGTTGGAGTTTGTTGAGTATTAGCAGAATAGATGAGGGGGAGTATTTGGATTTTCAGTAGGCTTTTGACAAGGTCCCATATAAGAGGTTAGTGAACAAATTGAAGATTGGTGGTAATATACTGGCATGGGTTGAAAATGGGTTAAAGGACAGAAAACAGTGTGGACTGAATGGATTATTCTCAGATTGGTAGGCAGTGAATCTATCTAACCCAGCTTTGAATAAATTCAAACCCCAGCCTCTGCTGCTTTCTGGGGAAGAGAATTCCACTGAATAATGACTCAGAGAAAATTCTCCTCATTTCTGTCTTAAAAGTGAGACTTTGTATTGTTATAACTGTGTCCTCTAGTCATTATCTCACCGCACAAGAGGAAACACCCTCCCAGTGTAAAAACCTTTCTCGCACCACAGACATATTTAAAGTACAATAGACTGTACTCAAGGCTTTTGATGTATTGAGTAATAGGGTATTGGATTAAAATGCATCTATTTAGAATGCATATGGAAGGTTTACTTCTCACCTGTTCAGTGGCCCTTTCTTGGTTTTTCAGGAAGGTTATTCTGAAGGGAAAACAACTACACATTTATTAACATATATTTTTTAAAGAGACCCTCAGTTACTCTCAAATTGTAAACCAATTGTAATATTTCCAAGTTTGCTGATGATCTAGGACTAGATGGGAATGTGAGTTGTGAGGAAGATGTTAAGAGGCTTCAAGGAGATTTAGACTATTAAATGGGTAAGAACATGCCAGATGAAATAGTGAAGATATCCACTATGGTAGGAAAAATGAAAATGCAAGAATATTTCTTAAATGGGGTGATATTGGGAAGTGTTGAAGTCCAAAAGGACCAGGGTATCCTTTTCAAGATTCACTGAAAGCAGGCTGAAGGTGCAGCTAACAATTAGGATGGCAAGTGTGAATTTGCCCTTTGTTTGCAAGAGGATTTGAGGATTAAAGATGCCTTGCTGCAGTTATATAGAGTCTTAGTGAGACTACATCTGGAGTATGTACAGTTTACCCTTTACTTGAAGTAGAATATTCTTGTCATTGAGGGAGTCCAACGAAGGTTTATCAGACTGATTCCTAGGATGGGGAGGTTGTCCTATAATTAGCAACTGAGGAGAAAGAACCTATATTTAGATTTTAGAAGAATGAGGGGTGATCTTATTGAAACATGTAAAATTTTAACAGGACTTGACAAGGTAGATGCAGGAAAGATGATTCCCTTGGTTGGGGAAGGCACATAGTGTCAGAATAAAGGGTAGGCCATTTAGGGCTGAGATGAAGAAGAATTTCTTCACTCAACAGGTGGTGAATCTTCTGAATTATTTACCCAAGGACTGGAAGTTCAGTTATTGAGTACATTCAGGGCGGACGGACAGATTTTGCCATATTAAATAGATCAAGGGATACGGGATAGTGTAGAAAATGATATTTGAAGTAGAAGATCAGCCATGATCTGATTGATGGTGCAGCAGGCATGATAGGCCAGATGGCCTGTTCCTGCACCTATTTCCCATGTTCCTATGAATATTATACCGAGTGTTAAAAAGAATTTCACCCTCTTTATGACATTCCCAAGGAGATTCACCAAATTGATATTGAGATGTTTTTGCTTTGTGGAAAGATTAGAGAAACTAGACCGATTTTTGGCTTGAACAGCAGAGATTAAAATGAGATCCAACGACATTACTCAAAAGTATGAGATTGGACTGCTGAAACAGTGCAGAATGAAAGTTGTTTCTGGAAGGCTGGCTGTTGTACATGTAATACATGTATATAATGTATGTTGGGATTTGGGGTGCATACTGCCCCTTTTTCAGACCATGGGTCAGGTAACCCTGGGGGGATTAGCTCCTCCCAATGTGGGACCTGGTAAAGAAAGGAACTGAAACCTGGCAATCCTGCAAAGAACGATCATTGCTTTGTTTGAACAGTCTGTTCAGGGAGAAGGTAGTATTTGCCTGGGAGCAGGCTGAAAACATCACAGGATACGACCACAGAGGGGACTTGGGCTGTAGGCGGCTACCGGTGATAGTGGGAGGTGGCTTTCAGCCTAAACTTATTTGGCAGGAAAATGTCCCACTGCCAGCATAATAAAATGGCACCTGTAGGCTCCTTTGACAAAGACTCAGAGAGCTGGTTACCTTATAAAGAGTGCTTCAGTGCTTATCTGACCGCCAATAATGTGGGCGATGACCTGGTTGTACCAGTTTTCTGAAGTTACCTTTGCTGCTTTAAGAAAAACTAGCTGAGAAGACTAACAAGAATTGTGCAATGCGTTAAAAGATCAGTTTGCTACTAAGCCATTGATAATTGCAGAGCACTTTAGATTTTTTAAGTGAGACTAAATTGTGGCAACTCTGAAGAGATTGGCAGAGCCTTCCAAGTTCAGAAATGTACTCTAGGATGCCTAATAGGACCAACTTGTTTGTGGCCTCCAGTGTGAAGCCATCCAACAGAAGGTATTGGCTGAGAAGAATTTATAGTTGAAGTCCACATTGGGAGATTGTAACGTCCATGAAGTTAGCCGCGAGAGAAGCAGCACAGTTGGGTGATGGCGCCTGGGAGCACAAGGGAGCAGAAGCCGTGCAGAGTTAGGCGCTGCCAGTTGAATGCTACTGCTGCAGGGAGTCGAATTGCTGGACCTGAGAGGCCCAATGTCATAAGTGCAAGTGAGTTGGTCACATTGCCCAGAAGTGCCAAGTGCAACTAAGCCCAGAGAGAGGAGCTTTTAGAAAGGCAAAACAAAAGGTCCATGTTGCCAGCCATGGAGAAGATGGGGAGTCAGGTTGATCTGCAGGGGAAGCAGCCAGTCCAGAGAAATAAGAGTTCAGGCTGAGCATTCTGTCAGTGGAGGATGAGGCTGATCATTTCTGGGTTCTTCCTGACCTGGAAGGGAAAAACACATGTTATGGTAATCCTGCACATCAGTCCCTCAACATGAGTACATAACCCTTGAGGGGTTCTGCATGTTCACAATGTGACTGTGGCAAACTTTAATGGCAGGGCTTTTAACTTTTCCCTGTATACTGATTTGGGTATCAAGGACACCATCGTCCCATTTTCAATTTACATTTTCATGGTTTTTCTCTGCATCACCACCAGGCAGGCCTCCTCGCATTCCTTGGTCCAATTCCACAGCTGCCCGCTCACTCACCGTAACCCTTGATTCCTTTACTGTTCAAAAATTTATCTACCTTTGCCTTAAAAACCTTCAATGAGGTAGCCTCAACTGCTTTACTGGGCAGGGAATTCCACATATTCACAACCCTTTGTGTGAAGAAGTTCCTCCTCAACTCAGTCCTAAATCTGCTCCTCCTTACTTTAAGACCATGCCCCCTAGTTCTAGTTTCACCTGCCAGTGGAAACAACTTCCCTGCTTCTATCTTATCTATTCCTTTCATAATCTTATATGTTTCTATAAGATCTCCCCTCACTCTTCTGAATTCCAATGAGTACAGTCCCAGTCTACTCAGTCTCTCCTCATAAGCCAAGCCTCTCAACTCTGGAATCAACCTAGTGAATCTCCTCTGCATCCGCTCCAGTGGCGGTATATCCTTTCACAAATAAGGAAACCAAAACTGTACACAGTACTCCAGGTGTAGTCTCACCAGCACCTTATAAAGCTGCAACATAACCTCGTGTTTTTAAACTCCATCTAGCAATGAAGGAGAACATTCCATTTGCCTTCTTAATTACCTGCAAAACAACTTTTTGTGATTCATGCGCAAGAACACCCAAGTCCCTCTGCACAGCAGCATGTTGCAACTTTTCTTACCATTTAAGTAATTGCCCGTTTTGTTGTTGTTCCTACCAAAATGGATGACCTCACATTTACCAACATTGTGTTCCATTTGCCCATGTCTACTCACTTGACTCGGCGGTAGTGAATGCCCACTGCAAGTGGAAATTGTGGCTATGAGGTCCATGTCCATGGTGTCAATGATAGACAAACTCAAGTAAATACTTGCCCAGTTTGGCAATCCAGAACAAGTGGGTAGTGACAGTAGATCCCAGTTTGTAACACAAGAATGCTGAGTCCATAGAGCACCACAGAATCAGACATGTGGTCAGCATAGTATCACCTGGCAATGAATGATCTGGCAGAACAATTTATTCAGACCTTGAGACAGTCTCTGAAATTGTCACAAGGGGAGGGATTGTTAGGGCAGTGAATAAATACATTTCTGAGAATGTACCATGTACCATAGTGTGCCACATGTGATATCCCAGTGCTCGCTGGCCTTGTTGATGTTCAACCAGAAATTGAGAACCATATTTGGCCTGTTGCGGTCAGAGGAGACCCGAGAGGTGGTTGTGCGGAACCAAGAGGGACAGATGGCCAGAAGAGCAGGAAGTGCAAAGTTGAGGACTTTTCAAAAAGGGGGGAGTTTGTTCTGGCCAGGAATTATATTTCTGGGAGAAGTGGATACCGGCTACCATTGTTGCACAAACAGGACCCTTGTACTACCACAAACAAACCACAGATGAGCTGGTTTGGAGGAGACCTGCTAACCAGTTGGTCACAGCACCGCATCACAGATGGGAAGCCCCACAAACAGAGATCAACGGCAGAGTGAGATAGAGGTTTTGAAATTCTCACTCTAATGCTTAATGTTAATTTGGGTGCCTTGCTTGGTAATTCCTGCAAGCTAGTTCCCTTAGAGCAGACACTATTGAAGAAAATCCAGGGTGAGATTTTCTAGCCTCCCAACCGCATGTTTCCTGCTGGCGGACAGCGGCATGTTGTTTGCTAGTGGTGGGATTCTTTGGTCCCGCTACTGTCAATGGGAATTCCTGTTGATGTTGCCCCACGCCAGTGGGAAATCCATGGATGGGGGTGTGCTGCCAGTGGGACTGGAGAATCCTGTCAGCATGAGCAGCCAGAGAATTCTGGTCATAATCTTTTAACACCAGCCTGAGTGTGAGAAGCATGTTGAAAAGAAAAAGACATGCATTCATATTCTAAAGCACAGCCCTTTGCAGCCAGTGAAGCACTGTTGAAATATTTTTGTTGTCATTTTGCTGCTTCCACTATTCAGAGGACATAGTCAAATTTGCTTTAAATGGCAATGCAGTGAGTAAGAGATCAGGAGTAGAAGTGAAGTCTGTTAAAAATAATTAGAACAAGTTGTTCTTGGAGCCACTCTGCAAGTACCTAGTGTGGAGCCTCACGAGATGGAAGTGTCATAAGATAGGCCTCGGACTTATGTGGAGTCAATTAATCAAATAATGGATGTTGTTTCTTCAGAAGGAACTCTTCAAAATGCAGATAATGAAAATACAACAAAACTTACTCCAATTTATAAATCAAAAAAGGGGTTTAATAAAGAAATATCATTACTCCAAAGTTGGGGCCTCGCTCTGGGCCACTCAAGCTCATGATGTGGAGAGGCCATTGTTGGACTGGGGTAAACACAGTAAAAAGTCTCACAACACCAGGTTAAAGTCCAACAGGTTTATTTGGTAGCAAACACCACAAGCTTTCGGAGCGCAGTTCCTTCGTCAGGTGAATGGGAGTTCTGTTCACTAACAGGGCATATAAAGACACAAACTCAGTTTACAGAATAATGATTGTAATGCGAGTCTTTACAGCTAATGTGAGTGGAGAGAGTATTAAGCACAGGTTAAAGAGATGTGTATCGTCTCCGGACAGGACAATTAGTGAGACTTTGCAAGTCGTTGGGGTTACAAATAGTGTGACATGAACCCAAGATCCCAGTTGAGGCCGTCCTTATTTGTGAGGAACTTGGCCATCAGTCTCTGCTCAATGATTCTGCGCTGTTGTGTGTCGTGAAGGCCACTTTGGAGAACGCTTACCCGAAGTTCAGAGGCCAAATGCCCGTGACCACTTAAGTGTTCCCCAACAGGAAGAGAACAATCTTGCCTGGTGATTGTCGAGCAGTGTCTGTTGTCATGGCGTCTGCATGGTCTCCCCAATGTACCATGCCATGGGACATCCTTTCCTGCAGCGTATTAGACAGACAACGTTGGCTGAGTTGCAAGAGATTGTACCGTGTACCTGGTGGATGGTGTTCTCACATGAGATAATAGCATCTGTGTTGATGACCTGGCATGTCTTGCAGAGGTTGCTGTGGCAGGGTTGTGTGGCGTTGTGGTCACTGTTCTCCCGAAGGCTAGGTAGTTTGCTGCGGACAATGGTCTGTTTGAGGTTGTGCGGTTGTTTGAAGGCAAGAAGTGAGGGTGTGGGGATGGCCCTTGCAAGATGTTCATCTTCATCAATGACATGTTGAAGGCTCTGGAGGGAGATGTCATAGCTTTGCCGCTCCGGGAAAGTACTGGACGACGAAGGGTACTCTGTCCATTGTGTCCTATGTTTGTCTTCTGAGGAGATTGGTGCAGTTCTTCGCTGTGGCGCGTCGGAACCGTCGATCGATGAGTCGAGCAACATATCCTGTTCTTATGAACGCATCTTTCAGCGTCTGGAGATGTCTGTTACGATCCTCCTAACCGAGCAGATCCAGTGTATATGGAGGCTTGTCCATAAGGGATGGCTTCTTTAACGTGTTTAGGGTGGATACTGGAGAAGTGGAGCATTGTGATGTTATCCGTGGGCTTGCGGTACAGTGAAGTGCTGAGGTGACCATCCTTACTGGAAATGTGTGTGTCCAAGAATGCAACCGATTCTGAGAAGTAATCCATAGTGAGTCTGATGGTGGGATGGAACTTGTTGATGTCATCATATATTTGTTTCAATGATTGTTCACCATGAGTCCAAAGGACTCAATGTCATCAATGTATCTTTGTATAGCATCAGTTGAAGGTCCCGTACGGCAAAGAAATCTTGTTCAAACCTGTGCATGAAGATGTTGGTATATTGAGGTGCGAATTTGGTCCCCATAGCTGTTCTGTGTGTCTGGATGAAGAACTGGTTGTTGAAGGTCCAGGACGAAGCGGATGAGTTGTAAAATTGCATCCGGACACTGACAGTTGTTGGCGTTGAGTCCGAGGCAGTTGCAGCAATGCCATCGTCATGGGGGATGCTAGTGTAGTGCCGAGACATCCATTGTGAGAAGGAGTGCACAACCTGAAACAGGCTTTTGTCTGCAGCAAACCACCCAGCCTTCAGGAGAACAGTGACCACAACACCACACAACCCTGCCACAGCAACCTCTGCCAGACATGCCGGATCATCGACATGGATGCCATCATCTCATGTGAGAACACCATCCACCAGGTACACAGTATATACTCTTGCAACTCGGCCAACATTGTCTACTTGATACGCTGCAGGAAAGGATGTCCCGAGGCATGGTACATTGGGGAGACCATGCAGACGCTACAACAACGGATGAATGAACACTGATCAACAATCACCAGGCAACACTGTTCTCTTCCTGTTAGGGAACACTTCAGCGGTCACGGGCAATCAGCCTCTGATCTTACGGTAAGTGTTCTCCAAGGCGGCATTCACGACATACCACTGTGCAGAGTCACTGAGCAGAGACTGATAGCCAAGTTCGGCACACATGAGGATGGCCTCAACCGGGATCTTAGGTTCGTGTCACACTATCTGTAACCCCCACAATTTGCCTGGACTTGCAAAATCTCAGTAACTGTCCTGTCTGGAGATGGTACACATCTCTTTAACCTGTGCTTAATGCTCTCTCCACTCACATTGACTGTACCTTTAAGACTTGATTAGCTGTAAAGACTCGCATTCCAATCATTACTCTGTAAATTGAGTTTGTGTCTTTATATGCCCTGTTCGTGACAGGACTCCCACTCACCTGGCGAAGGAACAGCGCTTCGAAAGCTAGTGGTGTTTGCTAACAAATAAACCCGTTGGACTTTAACGTGGTGTTATGAGGCTTCTTACTGTGTCCACTCAAACTCCACATAATTCTGCACAGTTTCTTATTTATAATGAGTCAACTCATGAGCTGACTATATATCACTCTGTTATTCGTTCCATCAGTTACTGGGTCAACTGACCCTTACATCTTGTTCCCATTGGTCACATTACATCCAATACAAAATTATCACTGGGTATATTCTAACAGATGTTCCCGAGCTGTAGTTCTCTCCAGAAATCACAGCAACAGTGGCAATAGCAAACCTTTTGCCTGTATGCAGTTGCAAGCATGCACACATGCGTATGTGCATGCACACCCATACACATTCACACAAACATGCAGACATACATGATTGCACATGTTTGCCAGTTAGGTCCAATGTGAATATTCCATCTTCTGTGCTGGTTGAAACAAATTGCGTTCACAAACCATAGTGAGTTGAACCTGATCAGCTGCTCACAATGTTTTTCCAGCTTTGGCGCTTCTATGATCTTGGACACCATGGCACTTTCCACCTGTCTTACCTCTGCAGCCCTACAATCCCCAAAGGTCTGTGTGCTTTTCCAGCCTTCTAAGATCTCTGCATTGCTTCAATTCTGCCTCTTGCGTAACCCTGATTTTAATTGTTTAGCCATTGGTGGCCGTGCTTTCAGCTGCCTAGGCCTTGACCTCAGGAATTCCCTTGCTAACCCTCTCCCCCCTGCTCCTTCTCTCCCTCTGTCTCTCCTCCTTTAAGTTATCCCTTAAAGCCTACCTCTTTGACCAAGCTTTGGCTCACCTGTTCTATTTCCTTATATGGCTTATTATCAAATGTTGATATAGATCAGTTGGAGACTTGGGCGGAGAGATGGCAAATGGAGTTTAATCCAGACAAATGTGAGGTAATGCATTTTGGAAGGTCTAATACAGATAGGAAATATACAGTAAATGGAAGAAGAACCCTTAGGAGTATTGATAGGCAAAAGGATCTGGGTGTACAGGTACACAGGTCACTGAAAGTGGCAATGCAGGTGGAGAAGGTAGTCAAGAAGGCATACGGCATGCTCACCTTCATCGGCCGGGGTACTGAGTTTAAAAGTTGGCAAGTCACATTGATGCTTTATGGAACCTTAGTTAGCCCGCACTTGGAATATAGTGTTCAATTCTGGTCACCACACTACCAGAAGGATGTGGAGGCTTTGGAAAGGGTACAGAAAAGATTTACCAGGATGTTGCCTGGTATGGAGGGCATTTGCTATGAGAAGAGGTTGGAGAAACTTGGTTTGTTCTCACTGGAGCAACAGAGGTTGAGGGGAGACCTGATAGAAGTCTATGAGATTATGAGAGGCATGGACAGAGTGGATAGTCAGAAGCTTTTTCCCAGGGTAGAAGTGTCAATAACTAGGGGGCATAGGTTTAACGTGCGAGGGGCAAGTTTTAAAGGAGAAGTATAAGGCAGATTTTTTACACAGAGAGTAGTGGGTGCCTATAACTTGTTACCAAGGGAGGTAGTGAAAACAGATACAGTAGTGACTTTTGAGGGGCGTCTTGAAAAGTACATGAATGAAATGGGAATAGAGGGATAAGGTCCCCAGAAGTGTCGGGAGTGTTAGTTCAGTCAGGCAGCATAGTCGATGTAGGCTTGGAGGGCCAAAGGGCTTGTTCCTGTGCTGTAATTTTCTTTTGTTCTTTGTTCTTTTGTTCTTTGTTCTTTTGTTCTTTGTTCTTTTGTTCTTGTTCCTGCTCCTGTGAATTACTTCTGTTCATCCTTGTTGGACATATTCTAGGAGATTTCTTCATTTGCCTTCTTGCCTCCAATTACCCCAGGCTTTTTTCCTCATTTAAAATATTTTAATAACTGATTTTAAAAAATTGAAAGAAAACACAGCAAAAAATTTAAAGAAAACCCACCATTACTTACGCACTTCTAGTTTTCTCTCTAGGATTGATCGCAGCAGGAAATTAATTTTTAATTCTGGGCCACTCGAAGATAATCCTGGAGATCTTGCAATGATTCACAATGTTAAAAGTGATATATAAATGTTTGCTGTTTTTGGTTGTTTATCTTGAGAGTGCACTGATTTTGGGCTGTCTCTCCAGAATGCTGTCTACTCAAAGCAGGATTAATTCTGCTGCTTGGTCCTCACTGTACAATTGTAGTTGAAGAAATTTTGCAAAGTACTTTGAAAAGTAATTATTTTGAGCTCTTCCTTTTAAGCAGCCAAAGAATTGAGTTTCCTTCAGCTTTTCTTTTTCAATCATGAGATTTTGGAAAGCACTTTCAGAAAAGTGTAATCACCTGAAACCCTGAGTGTCACTGCATGGTCTGAGGGTATTGAAAGAATTGAATTGTTTATACAGCTGAGGCTATTCTATTTGGACTCGGATTGCAAAGCTATTATATTCTTTAAAGGAAAGGTTTCCAAGCGTACTTCTTTTGTACTGCATATCTTCAGAAACTTTAGCACACTCTAAAATCTACTGCCCATATCCAACCTTGCAAAAAGTCCTGTTTAGCTATCACCTCAATTCTCATGACATTGGGTCCTGGTTCGGCAATGTCCTGACTTTAAAAATTCTCCATGTATTTGAATCCCTACATGGTCTCTGTATCTTCTTAGCACCCTGCAACCTTCCTAGGTCTCTTCCAATTCTTGTCTCTTCTGTACACCCATATTCATCACTCATCATTGAGCTGTAGAGGCTCAGAGCTCTGCAATTCCTTCCCTGAGTCTCTCAGTCTGCAACTTTTGGCTTCCTGTCCTAATATCTCATTACGTGGTTTAGTATCAATATATTTCTGGCTAACGTACCTGTTAAGTGCCTTGAGACATTTTACCAAATTGAGGACGCTGTATGAATGTAATTTGCTGTATTACCTTGGATCTAATACATGGTCAGGAAATTCTGGGATTGGTGGAAGTATAAATGGGAAAATGGGGTTACAGTGTCACTGCTGATGCAGATCAAGTTGTTCTGATTTACGATTGAACCCAATGAGGCAACAACACTTAAAAACAGCCCTTTTCAAACTTGAAAATCCACAGGATGATATTCACTACATGATCCCCAGGAACTGGGGGGGTGCAAATCTCTCCATTAGGCTATTTGAACAATACCGATGAAGGAGCAGCGCTCCAAAAACTCATGCTACCAAATAAACCTTTTGGACTTTAACCTGGTGTGTGAGACTTCTTACTGAGCAGAGGCAGGCAACAATTTAAATTAAGGGCTCCATAAAGGCCATGGGAGTCACCTATGGTCCTTGGGCTATACAAGCTGCATTACTCATTAAAGGACCCCTGCCCTAAAGTAGGAATGAAATAATGAATTCTGTCACTAGATGCAACTTCCTAGGTCAGCAAAGGGATGGGAGATGTAAGATGCCCCCCAGCATCAAAGCTGTCCCCGTGACCCCAACACCAACACTGGTGTGGTTGCTTCTCTGATTATTGCAGCCTACCTGCTTGGCCCGGGCAGAGAGAAGAATTCTCTGCCTGCCCCATGAGGATGTCTCAAAATGAAGGTACCTTCTTGTTCTACTTTCAATCTTGTATGTAGTAAGAGCAGAAGTAGGCTACTTTGCCCCTCGAGTCTGTTTTGCCATTCCATCAGATCGTGACTGATGTGTTATGTTGAGTTCCACATCCTCTATCAAACCCTGATAACTTTTGATTCGCTTGTCCAACATACAACCTAACTGTTTTAAAAATATTCTGTGACCCTTCTTTCAATCCCCTCTGAGACAAGAGCTCCAAAGTCACGGGGACAGCTTTGATGCTGGGGGGCATCTTACATCTCCCACCCCCTTGCTGACCCAGGAAGTTGCATCTAGTGACAGAATTCATTATTTCATTCCTACTTTAGGGCAGGGGTCCTAGAAAAAAGTTCTCTTCATCTCCCCCCTATAGGGGTGACCCCTAATTTTAAAACTACGCCTCCTAGTTTTGGAGTCATCCACAAGAGAGAACATAATTTCTGCATCTATCTAGTCAATACCATGCAGAGTCATCTCTCACTCTTCTGAAATGCCAGCCTATCCTCATAAAACAACCTGCTTATTCTGGGTATCTATCTTGTAGACCTCTGGTGAACCACCTCCTTACTTCCTTCCTTAAATAAGGAGATCAAACTCCACAGTGGTTGCTGCTGACGCTGGAGAGCTATTAGCCCTGTGATTGGACTGGCAGCATTACTTTGGCATCCTTAGAAGTTACCTATGGTCCTTGGGCTATACAGTCTGCACTACTCATTATAGGACCCCTCCGCTAAAGTAGGAATGAAATAATGAATTCTGTCAGCTTTATATTCATGACTACCCCCAAGACCGTGTATACAGAGCTAATTCCTGATTTATCTAATAACGTGAGATGTTGAAATAAAGTACTGTTGAGTTTAATGCTTCTGTAGTAGAGACAAAACGATCAAGTTCCTCATGCCAATTGCCTGCATTAATGGATGGACAGATCATCCATCAGAATAAAGGAGCTGGATTATGTAGGGTAAAGATATTGGGCAACTGGCCATGATCAGAAATACAAAGAGCACAATGGCTGACCAGATGCAGCTGTCCAATATAAATCCTTCCTGTTGAGCCCTGAGCAACAGCAGGCATTGTTTGTGAATGCAATAAGTAACTGTCAGCTGTTTTGACAGGGCAGTTTGGATCACTACAACTTCAAGTTAAATCTTGACAATTTGGCAAGTGGGATTAGCTCAGGGGTTTTAACAAAAAAGGGCGGCATGGACAAGTTGGGCCAAAGGGCCTGTTTCCATGCTGTAAACCTCAATGACTCTTCTCATCCAGCTGAAACTGCAGGAAATAGAAGCACTCTTGTAAGTTTTGTTTTTCATAAAAGCAGCAGTTTTCTTCATGCTATGGTAGGCAATGATTGGGCCAAAGCACTGTCTGTGATTCCACATTTCTAATTTTATTGTCTCCCCTTAAGGTCAGGAAACAAGTTGAGTCACAAAAATAAAATTTCTGCCTCTTCCCTGATATGACTGACAGAATGTGGTTCAAAGTTGCAGAGGAGCTGGAGGTTAAGAGATGGCCCAAGGACATCGCAAAGCCAATGCAGTACTTTTTTGAAGTTGTAATGTAGGAAACATGGCATCCAGTTTGCACACAGCAAGCTCCCATAAACAACAACCTGCTGGCAACTGTTGGTTAAGGGACAAATTTTGATTTGATCTTCTTTTGACACCACTTTCCAAACCCATGACCCCTACCACCTAGAAAGTCACGGACCAGCAACACTTGTAAGCTCCCTCCTCAAGCCACTCACCATTCTGACTTCAAAAGATGTTACAGTTCCTTCGCTGTATCTGGGTCAAGATCCTGGAACTCCCTCTCTAACAGCACTGCAGATGTACTGATAACACATGGACTACAGTGGTCCAAGAAGGTTGCTCATCACCTTCTGAAGGACAATTGGGGATGAACAATAATGCTCTCCTAGCCAGCAATGTCCATGTCCTTGTAACAATTGTGTGATAAAAATATATTTTTAAAAAGTACTATGTGATCTTTTGTCTGCATATGAAAGGGCAGACATGGGCTTTGTTTAACATCTTATTTGAAATGTGGAATCTCCAATTGAATGCACTCTGTCTCACTAATAGAATGGGAGTGTCAGCCTATGTCTTGCCCTCAAGTCTCTTCACTGAGGGCCTTCAGGCAAAAGATTGAGCTAAGGCTGACACTTCAGAGAGAAGACGTAACTGATTTGCAGCAAGTGCATGTTTACTCATGGTGTTCATTTGCTGCTCTCAGTTCCTTTTTACTGAACAGAAATGTACCATTGAAAGTTCAAGAGATGTGGAGAATGTTTGATTAAACTCCAGAGACTGATGCCTCCCAGGTTTGTGTATAGGGTCCAGATCGCCACCTAATTTCCTGCTTGCAGCACACTTTCCCTCTGATTCATTTTGTTTCTGCCACCAGCAAAAGCTTGTTTGAAAATAGCAGACCGGTTGGGTGAGAAGATTTCCAAGACTGGGTTTTCCCAGTCCATTAGTGCTGCGTTTGAAGGTGGGGAAGATAGGGGAGAATCAGCTTATAACAGCTCCCTGATGCATTCCTGTCACTGGGAATGTTTTCCAAGGAAGACGGGCCTCCAATTGCAGACCAAATTAGGTTTGATTTTGCAGGGGTGACGATGTTTTGTTACAACAGAGCAGCTGCCTGTCGCATATGGAGGCCACCATCCCAACAATAGAGACCTGTGGCATAATGGGTGCCTTTGGAATTAGATGAGGCTACAGACAGGTATGGCTTCAACTGAGGGCCAAATGATCCACCTGATGGAATTTCCATTTGATTCAATGGGCCTCAATGGCTTTGGCCCTAAAATATTTTACCTTTAAGTCCATCCCTCTTGAGGATGTGAAGCCACTCTTTTATTCCCTGACCTATTTCAGCAGTACTCAGCTCAGCTAATGGGGCTGCTGAGGCTCTGGAGCTGCTAACCCTCTGATTGCACAGGCAGCATCAGGAGCCCACTCCCCATCCTTAATAACCTGGTGAGCCTGGAGGTGGCCAATCAGGAGGCTGCCTCCAACAAGATTGTGTTGGTGGACATATTGCAGGTATTTGGTTCTGATAAAATTGTTAAGGCACATCAGGAGGCAATGTGGCCTGTCTTGTCTCAACAGGAAGAATTTACCTACTGTCATGCCTCCACCTTTCCCTGTATCCCTGCACATTCAGATCATAATCCAATTCCCTCTCGAAAGCCTCGATTCTACCTGCCTCCACCCCACACTCAGGCAGTGAATTCCAGATGCTAACCACTTCTAACACTAACATGTTTTTCATCATTTTCTCCATTGCTTCTTTTACTGCTTACCTTAAATCTGTACTCTTATTCTCCACCCTCCACCAATAGGAACAGTTTCTCACTATTTCCTCTGTGCAGACCCCTCATGACTTCAGTATCTCTTCAGCCTTCTCTTCTCCAAGGAAAGGAGTCCCAGCTTGTCCAACCTATGTAAGTGAAGCTGCTCATTCCTCGAACCATCCCTGTGAATCCTTTCTGCACTTTCACCAATGCCTTCACATCCTTCCTAAAGTGTGGCACCCAGAACAGTATTCAACCAAGGCCAAACAAATGTTCTGTAGAAGTTTTTAACCTAACTCCCTTGCTTTATACTGTATGTCCCTATTAATGAAACCCAGGATACTGAACACTTTATTAACTGTTCTTGCAACCTGTCCTGTCACTGTTAATGACTAATGCAGATATACAACTAGTTCTCTCTGTGCTCTGACACCTGCTTTAGTCTTGGACCCTTGATTTTATATTGTCTGTCCATGCTGTTCCTTCCAAAACTTCACACTTCTTGCATTAAATTTCATCTGCCTCTTGTTCACCCATTCCACCAACTTGCCTATATCATCTGAAGTTCCAAACTACCTCCACAATGCTTCCAAGTTTCATGTCATCTGTAAAGTTTGAAACCGTGCCTTGTTCACCAAGACCTAGGTCATTGATATGTACTCAGGAAGGGCAAAGTTCCCAATGCTGTCTCCTGGAAAACTGTGCTGCAAACCTTCCTCTAGCCAGAAAGCACTTATTTGTTCTCTATCACTCAGCTAATTCTGTATCCATGTTGCGAATGTTATTCCATGAGTTCTAACTTTGCTCACAAGTCTTGTGTGCCAGTGTATCAAATGTCACATCAACATTAATTAATTAAGATTTGCCCTTAATAAATCAGTGACTTATGTTTCTCTATTTTTGCTTCTGCAAGCTTCCTCACCACTGAAGTTAGCTGACTGCCCTGTAGCTGCTGGACTTACCTTTACACACTTATTTGAACCAGGATGTAACATTTGAAATTCCAGTTTGGCAGGAAAAATTAAAAAGTATGTAATCTAAATGGTGAGAGATTGCAGACTTCTGAGATGCAAAGAGATCTGGGTGTCCTTGTACATGAATCGCAAACGTTAGCATACAGGTACAGCAAATAACTAGGAAAGCTATTAGAATGTTATCATTTATTGCAAAGGAAATTGAATTCAAAAGTAAACAGGCTATGCTTCAGTTATACAGGGCAATAGTGTGACCTTACCTGGAGTACTGTGTATAGTATTATTCTCCTTACTTAAGGAAGGATGTAAATGTGTTGGAAGCAGTCCATAGACTAATACTGGAATGGGAGGAATGACAGTTGAGGAGACGTTAGACAGACTAGGCTTATGTCTGTTGGAGTTTAGATGAGTAAGAGGTGACTTGATGTTCCCTCTTTTGGGAGAATCTAGAATTAAGGGTCACTGTTTAAAAATAAAGGGTCACCCATTTAAGGCAGATGAGAATCTTTTTTGCTTAAGGGATGAGAGTTTTTGGAATGCTCTTCCTTAAAAGGTGGTGGAAGCAGAGCCTTTGAATATTTTTCATAAAGCGGGTGGGGCAGGAAATGGCAGGGGAGGGTGCTGGTGGGTTGTGAAAGGTTATTGGGAGCAGGTAGGAATGTGGAATTGAGGTTACAACTCGATCAACCACTATCTTGTTGAATGGTGGATCAGGTTTGAGGGGCTGGACAGCCTGCTCCTTTTCCTAATTCTTATGGTCTTATGGGAAATGTGGCCAGTATTTCCATAATTTCCACTCTCACTTTCCTCAGTATCCTTGGATGCATCTCATCCAGCCCTGGTGCTTTATCTGCTTTAAGTATAGCCAGCCTATCTAATACCTCCTCATTCTGAATTTTAAACTTTTTTGGTATCTGAATGAATTACCTTCTCTTTCACCATGACCTATGCGGCGGCATGTTCCTTGGCAAAGACAGATTTAAAGTATTCTTTTAATATCTCAGCTATGCCCTTTTACCCCCATGAGTAAATCCCTTTTGTGACCCCTAATTTGTTGTACACTTTTTTGTCACCACCTCCACCATTTACTTCCTTTACCACTGGCACACGGTAGCTGCAGAGTGTGCCATCTGCAAGATGCACTGCAATTTGCCAACGTTCCTTCAACAGCATCTTCCAAACCCATGATCTCTACCATCTGGAAGGACAAAGGCAGTAACCGCAAGTTCCTGTCTAAGTCACACTCCATCTGGACTTCGAACTATAATTGCCCTTTTAGTGTTGCTCGGTCAAAATCCTGGGACTTCCTCCCAAACGGTACTGTGGGTCACCAAGGTCCTGAAGCCCATGGGAAAATTAAACCCCAAAAGAGACTAAGCTGCCCCTATTATTCCCCACATCCAGGTCTCTGTGGGTTAAGTTTGAAGGAGATTCTTTCTGAACTCTTGCAGCTACTCCATCTGAGTGGTGTCGTTGTGTTCGTGACATCCCTCTGTTAGTTGGGGCTGGTGTTTTGTTGAACTGAGTGCAATTGCTGTACAGCCTCACAACGTACTGTCAGCCTTCCTGTCTGCATCAGTGGCTAAGCTTCCCCCTCTATCCCCGAGGGAAATATATTTCCAGGTAAACCAAGCGTGCATTCAGCTTCAAAATAAAGGGCAAAGTGTTGCTCTTCACATAAATCATCTGATTAGTCAGTCGGGGAAGCTGCCAGCTTTTTGTAACTCATCAGGGAGGGGAGAGGGAGGAAAGCAGCTTCTCTCTGCAGTTCCCAGTTCAACTCGGAGCTGTAAGATTTACATGGAATGTGTAAACCAGTGTCGAAGCTAGGAAGAGAGCTGCTGCCAGAAGCCAACACAGGAGCTCAGAGAGTGGGGTGAGCAAATATATTTCTTTTCCTCTTGGCTATCTGTTTATTTATCGTGTTGCAAGGAAGTTGGAGCTTGAACCAGTTGGTTGTGGAGGATACAACTTTGTTTTTGGTTAATTGAAAATTTAGATTATGCCTTTTATAATCTCAGGACGTCCCAGAGACTTTTACAGTATTAAGTGTAGTCACTGTGGCAATGTTATGTAATGTTTAGAGTCTGATGCATGACTGGTGCAGTTTAACCTGTAAACAGCTTCAGGTGTGGATTAAACGCAAAGGCACAGGAGAAATGTTCAGCCCAAATATGTATCGCTATATACCATGGGAGTGGATCAGAATATTTTGTTTTACTTGCATTTTACAGCTGTGCTCACAAGGGAGGCGCAGTTTGCGGCTGTAATATCTTGGGACTTATTCCCTACCCTGAGTGTGGACTGAAGCTTTCTGACTGGAACTTGACATGAGAAAACAAGATCTTTCTACCACATAGGTCCTGTTTTTAATTTATTGTGATGTTGTCCTGAAAATCTGTCCCAGTGATTTTTATTGTATTCAGATAGCTTATCTCAAAGGCTTGTGGAAACAGATTGAATAATAAGAGGGGGGAAATTTACAGGGCTGGGGATAAAAGCAGGGGAATGAGATTAATTGGATAGTTGATTGCCATGACAGGTTTGGCCAAGTATCTGTCTTCTCTATGATACTGTCAAAACTTGCGAAACATGCAGAATCAATGCACAACATTTCTCATTATAGTCTATATTCTGCGGCTTTACAGTGTCAAGCTTTGCTTGCTTACTTTTTTATATTAATCATACACTGAAAGATGTGTGTGTTTTAGACGCCAGCAAGAAATGCACAAACTGCAATGGCGAAGGAAGCTGTGAGTGTACCTGCTGTAGCAGTACAACAGATTAATTATTTAGCATATCAAGCTATAGGAAATGCTTGAGTTTCCAAATTGAATGAACATGTCTGAAATTCATAACTGGAAAGCAAAAATTGTTGAGCAAGTCTGTCTCTTTGAAATCCCAAGGGCCCCCAGCATCTTGACCATCTCTGATTGACACTAATATCTGATGGCACTCATTAAATTGGTTTAGAAGTGTACACTCAATGGGTTTTCGAGTCCAAAATGTTACTGCGTCACTGCTATCTCTTCAGTCTGATCAGAGGTGGTTTAGCAGCCAGTATGATATTGCAGTTGGACTTAAATTGCTCTTTGAGCATTTGCCTGGCCTTCTAATAAGGGCTATTTTAAAGGCTGAGTATTTCCCAGTGCATTTCTGCCCAAAGAATGCTTTGTGATTTTATCATTTGCACAAATATGAGTTACAAAGATTTGAATTCATATCATTCTTTGCACAACCGCTAGCCATCTTGAAGCACATACAATCAAATACGTTTGAAGGGTGGCACTGTTGCCGTGTAGAAACTCAGCAACCAATTTTTACACATCAAGCTCCCCCCAAACAGCGATGTGATGATGACCAAGTTAACTGTTTCTGTGATGTTGCTTGAGGGTTAAATATTGGTCAGGACATTGGAGAATAACGTGCCAGCTTTTGGTGACATCTTTTATATTTGTCCCAGTAGGCAGATCAACTTAACACCCATCTGCAAGATGGCAACTTTTAATAGTGCAGCACTCCATCAGAATTGCAGTAGAGTGTTAACTTTGAGTTTTGTGCTTCAACCCTGAAGTGAGACTTGAACCCAGTATCTTCTGTCTCCCAATTGACCTACGGCTAAGAATGGAGTGGTTACGGCTACCACTACCCACTCATCCATCCTCCATGTGGCAGCCCATTCGAATGTCAATCGGGGATTGTATCAGTGTGGTGGTTTGCCCCACTCTTTTCTATTTTACTTTGTTTTTCTTCAGCTGAAACTATTCTAACATTTTTGTTTCTTTTCCTGAATTTCTCCATTGCTGACTATTAATTATTTTAGAAAAAGACTATACTGGCAATATTGCAGGTATGGGATAGAAATATAGAATGCTGGTAACTGCCCAGATCAGTCAGGCAGCATCTGTAAAAGATGGTGAATGATTGAGATGCTGGGTGAGATTCTCTGGCTTCCTCTCTTGGTGGCAGGAGGCGCTGTTTACTGGTGGCAAGATTTTCTGGTCCCACTGCTGTCATGGGAATTTCAGTCGAAGCCACTCCACACCACTGGCAAACTGCAGCAGGGGTTGCAGCACCAGAGGTTTTGCTGCCTGTTTTGTTCAGTAAAAGAAGGGATTGTTTCGTTACATCACACTTGACCTGCAATTAAAACTGCTGGCATTCTAGTTTAGAGAAACCATCCTTTTTTCCCTGCTAGTTTTCTCATTTCATGGCTATTGTCTCAGCTATGGAATTCCTCTCTACCAGTGTCTCCTCCTTTTGAAGATGCTGCTTTGGTCATATCTTAATCTCGCTGTATAGTGCTCTGTGCCAAACTTTGTCTAATAATGTTTCTGTTAAGCATTTGGGAGTTTCTACTATGTTTTGTCTAAGATGTTGTTTAAGTGTAAGTTTCTGGTGCTTTTGAATTCCATTTTAAAACTTCCAAAGTGTGGCACAAAGGCAGAACTCAGCTTCTTAGTCGTTTGCAGTTCACTGAATTCCAAGCATTGCCTGTGTCTCTTGTGGATTCAGCTTTTGCTTCATTTTGTGTTGAAATGCAGCCCCCTCCACCCACTTCCAAAAGACTAGGGCATTTGATTTGGCTTCCTGCTATCTGCCTGTCACTGTGAATTTATACATTTCAGCTAAGAAGCTGCACCCAGAGCTTTACAGGTTTTCCCAAGGGTCCAGGACTTAAGAACTTCTGCAGATTACAGCCTTTGCAGAGTCAATCGGTCAGGTGGCATCCTTCTGCACTGCAGGGACTCTGGATCAGATTGAGCATTGGGATATCAATTAGGGTTAGCAATCCTCGAGGATTGTCCTGGAATTTCCAGCAAATAAGGCTTCATCTCTAGGACACAGCCGGGAGAAGACCAAGAGGAAAAGCATTGGGATATTAAAATAAATTGTGTTTGATTGCACTTCCTTTGAACATCTCTATTAAAATATTGATAATGGTGTCTGTTTGACTAATGATTCAGAAAGAATCATCCAGTCGGATAATGGAGAGACTGCAATTGGTCACAAGATGATAGGGTGTCATGAGAAATAATAAATTAGCAGCATATCAGGCCCTGGTGAAGATCAGACTGATGTGGTGATGCCGGCGTTGGACTGGGGTAAAAACAGAAAGAAGCCTCACAACACCAGCTTAAAGTCCAAAAGGTTTATTTGTGGCAAACGCCACATGCTTTCAGAACAGGCTGTCCCTTCGTCAGGTGGGTGGGAGTTCTGATCACAAACAGGGCACAAAGACACAAACTCAATTTACATGAATAATGATTGGAATGTGAGTCTTTACAGCTAATCAAGTTTTAAAGTGAGTGGAGAGAGCATTAAGCACAGGTTAAAAGGATGTGTATTGTTTCCTGACAGGAAAGTTAGTGAGATTTTGCAAATCCAGGCAAGTTGTGGGCGTTACAGATAGTGTGACATGAACCCAAGATCCCGATTCATGGCTATCTTGGCTAACTTGGCTATCAGTCTGCTCAGTGACTCTGCGCTGTCGTGTGTCACGAAGGTTGCCTTGGAGAATGCTTACCCGAAGATCAGAGGGCGAATCCTGTGACCGCCGAAGTGTTCCCCAACAGGAAGGGAACTGTCCTGCCTGGTGATTGTCAAGCAGTGTTCATTCATCCGTTGTTGTAGCGTCTGCATGGTCTCCCCAATGTACCAAGCCTTGGGACATCCTTTTCTGCAGCATATCAGGTAGACACAGTTGGCTGAGTTGCAAGTGTATGTACCATACCTGGTAGATGGTGTTCTCACGTGAGATGATGGCATCTGTATCGATGATCCAGCACATCTTACAGAGGCTGCTGTGGCAGGGTTGTGTGCTGTCATGGTCACTGTTCTCCTGAAGGCTGAGTGGTTTGCTGCGGACAATGGTCTGTCTGAGGTTGTGCAGTTGTTTGAAGGCAAGAAGTGGGGGTGTGGGGATCGCCTTGGCGGGATGTACGTCTTCATCAATGACATGTTGAAGGCTCCGGAGCAGATGTCATAGCCTCTCCACTCCATGGAAGTACTGGATGACGAAGGGTACTCTGTCCACCGTGTCCCGTGTTTGTCTTCTGAGGAGGTTGGTGCGGTCATGAGGACAGCCTCAACCGGGATCTTGGGTTCCTGTCACACTATCTGTAACCCCCATAACTTGCCTGGGCTTGCAAAATCTCACTAACTTTCCTGTCGGGTAACAATACACATCCTTTTAACCTGTGCTTAATGCTCTCTCCACTCACATTGTCTGTACCTTTTTAAGAATTGATTAGCTGTAAAGACTCACATTCCGACCATTATTCATGTAAATTGAGTTTGTGTCTTTGAGCCCTGTTTGTGATCAGAACTCTCACCCATCTGACGAAGGGACAGCCTGTTCCGAAAGCTTGTGGCGTTTGCCACAAATAAACCTGTTGGACTTTAAGCTGGTGTTGAGACTTCTTTCTGAAGATGAGACTACCAGAAGCCATTAAAACTGAAAACCATCACGAACTTCAGGGATGATGTGAACACATATAGAGATTCATCTGACAAAGTTATCCAGGCTTGAAACATTAGCTCTATTCTCTCCACGGACGCTGTCAGACCTGCTGAGATTTTTCAGCATTTTCTGTTTTGGTTTTATTTCTCTCTTGCCAGCAGAGCGTTCTGGGATCTCCCCCACTAAGTGCATCCTATGGTAAGATGTTTTAAACTTCCTCTGAAAGTTGGAGGAGGATTGATGCTACCTTCCCAGACTTATAAGGCTGAATTAAAGTGATTGGATGGTCTTCTGAAGCAACTCCCAGCAAACCTGGCCAACCACAGAGAAACAGGTAGCCAGCAAATGCTGCGAACATCAAGTGCAAATTATACTATATCTGGCATGCAAGTCCTTTGGGATGGCACAGTGGTTAACACTGCTGCCGCACAGTACCAGCGATTTGGGTTCAATTCCAGCCTTGAGTCTCTGTATGGCATTTGCATGTTCTCCCCATGTCTGTGTGGTTTCCTCCAGGTGCTCTGGTTTTCTCCCAAGTCCAAAGATGTGTTGGTTAGGTGAAATGGCCATGCTAAATTGTGCATTGGGTGTCAGGGAATTAGCAGGGTCAATACATGGGGTTACAGGGATAGAGCCGAGGTGGGATTGTTGTCGGTTCATGTTTGATGGGCCCAATAGTCTCCTTCTGCACTGTAAGGATTCTATGATAACTCTCAAAATGACTGAAAGTAATCTTAAGGGAGACTGGAAAGAATGTTCTTAGAATCACAGAATAATTACAAAACTGAAGGAGGTCATTTGGCCCATCTACTGTCTGCAAGAACAATGCTCTTGGTCCCTTGCCCTTTTCACATATTGCTGCATATTTTTTAATTTTTAGGTTTTATCCAATTCTCCTTTTGAAAGGCCTGATTGTATCTGCCTCTACAATATCCCAAGGTTCACAAAGAGGTTTCTCTTCATGTTGCCTGTAGTTATTTTGCCATTCACCATAAATTGGTGTCCTCTGGCCCTTGATCTTTTCGCCAATGAGAACATTTTCTGTCCACCTACTCTTTGTAGATGCTCGTGATTTTGAACATCTTTATCAAATCTCTTTTCTTTAAGGAGAACAATCCCAGCTTTTCCCATCTATTTAAGTAACTGAAGTTCTTTGTCCCTAAAACCATTCTCATAAATCTTTTCTTTACCCTTTCTAAAGCCTTCCTAAATTGTGGTCCCAGAACAGTGCAATATTCTAGTATAATGACTCAGGAAGCCCCGCTGAAAAGGAACATAGTTTATTGCAGAATGCAAAGTAAAACCACTAATAACCGTGCTGTACACAAACACTGGACGACAGTTCAGCAGGTCCAGTCCTGGGCCTGCTTTATAAAAGGCTCAGGTAATGAGTTCCAGCTGGGCAAACCACTTCTTACCTGTTACCGGGGAACTCATATTCAAAAGCTGCACCAGGGGATCAATCAGTAATTCCCCATGCACTTTGTGGGGGTTATCACTTCTAGTATAGGTGAAACTCCTCTAAAGAAATATGGAAAATAAGAGCAGGAGTAGGTCATTCAGCCCTTCAAGACTGCTCCACCATTCATTATGATCATGGCTGACTCTTCAACTCAGTAACTTGTTCCTACCTTCTATATCCTTTGATCTCTTTAACCCCAAAAGCTATATCTAACTGTACATTTTCAAGAAAGAACGTTTTGGCCTCATCTGCTTTCTGTGGTAGCAAATTCCAGAAGCTCACCACTCTCTGGATGAAGAAATTTCTCCTCAACTTAGTCCTGAATGGTTTACCCCATATCATTAAATTTAACCCCTGGTTCTCGACTCTCCCACCATTGGGAACATCCTTCTTGCAGCTATCCTGTTAGAATTTTACAGGTTTCTATGAGATCTCTCTCCCTCACCCCCATTCTTCTAAATTCTTATCATTGTTTATCACTTTGGAAGCGTTTAAGTTGACTGGGCAGGCGTATGCCTGCGCTTCCTGATGTCATCATGCGCTCGTGCAGTGTCCAGGTTGGTAGCTGCAGGTGCAGATCGGCATTATGCCTACCGATAATAATTGAGGTATATAAATGGAATTTAATGTTGGCAAGTGTGAGGTGGTCCACTTTGGTAGGAAGAATGGTAGGAAGGACTATTACTTACGTGGCGAAAAACTGCAGCAGGCGACGGTGCAGAGGGACCTCGGGGTCCTTGTGCATGAATCGCAAAAACCCAGCTTGCAGGTGCAGCAGGTGGTCAGGAAGGCGAATGGGATGCTGGCCTTCATAGCGAGGGGGATTGAATATAAAAGTAGGGAGGTCTTGCTGCAGCTGTATAGGGCATTGGTGAGGCCGCAGCTGGAGTACTGTGTGCAGTTTTGGGCGCCGCACCTGCGCAAGGATATTTTGGCCCTGGAGGGAGTGCAGAGGAGGTTTACTAGGCTGATACTGGAGTTGAGGGGATTGAGCTATGAGGAGAGGCTGAATAAACTAGGCTTGTACTCGTTAGAGTTTAGAAGAATGAGGGGAGATCTCATTGAGACGTATAAGATGATGAATGGGATGGATAGGATAGAGGTGGAGAGACTCTTCCCGCTCAAAAAAGACAGTAGGACTAGGGGGCACAGCCTCAAGATAAAGGGGAGGCGGTTTAGAACGGAGTTGAGGAGGAACTTCTTCACTCAAAGGGTGGTGAATCTCTGGAATTCTCTGCCCGTTGAAGTGGTGGAGGCTGCCTCGCTAAATATTTTTAAGAAGCGGGTTGATGGGTTTTTGATAAGAGAAGGGATTAAGGGTTATGGGGAGAGGGCGGGAAAGTGGAACTGAGCCACGACAGATCAGCCATGATCTTATTGAATGGCGGGGCAGGCTCGAAGGGCTAGATGGCCTACTCCTGCTCCTATTTCTTATGTTCTTAAAAGTTTATTCATTAGTGTCGCAAGTAAATGTACTTTAACATTGCAATGAAGTTGCTGTGTCAATCCCCTAGTCTCCATGCTCTGGTGCCTGTTTGGGTACACTGAAGGAGAATTTAGCATGGCCAATCCACCTAACCTGCACATCTTTGGACTGTGGGAGGAAGCTGGAGCACCCGGAGGAAACCCATGCAAACACGGAAAATGTGCAAACTCCGCACTGACAGTGATCCAAATCGGGAACCGAACCCAGATCCTTGGCGCTATGAGGCAGCAATGCTAACCACTGGGATGCAATTCACCACAATTTAACATTGCCCGTACAATTTTCACTCGCCACACAGGCAACATGATCAATCGTATTTAATCTTGCTAGGGTGGACTCAAATGTTCCTGCTGCACATGCTGCCTGAGGGGTTTCACAGTAATTTCTTGCAATGTTAATGTGAGCTACTTGTGATACTAATAAATAAACTTTAAGGAGTTAGGTAATGCTAGAGGTGAAGTGAGTTAATGTTCTGGAGCATTAGTGTTTTCTGTACTGGGTCCACCATAGTGTGGACATAAGAACATAAGAAATAGGAGCAGGAGTAGGCCACCTAGCCCTTCGAGCCTGCCCCGCCATTCAATAAGATCATGGCTGATCTGTTGTGGCTCAGTTCCACTTTCCCGCCCTCTCCCCATAACCCTTAATCCCCTCTCTTATCAAGAACCCATCAACCCGCTTCTTAAAAATATTTAGCGAGGCAGCCTCCACCACTTCAACGGGCAGAGAATTCCAGAGATTCACCACCCTTTGAGTGAAGAAGTTCCTCCTCAACTCCGTTCTAAACCGCCTCCCCTTTATCTTGAGGCTGTGCCCCCTAGTCCTACTGTCTTTTTTGAGCGGGAAGAGTCTCTCCACCTCTATCCTATCCATCCCATTCATCATCTTATACGTCTCAATGAGATCTCCCCTCATTCTTCTAAACTCTAACGAGTACAAGCCTAGTTTATTCAGCCTCTCCTCATAGCTCAATCCCCTCAACTCCGGTATCAGCCTAGTAAACCTCCTCTGCACTCCCTCCAGGGCCAAAATATCCTTGCGCAGGTGCGGCGCCCAAAACTGCACACAGTACTCCAGCTGCGGCCTCACCAATGCCCTATACAGCTGCAGCAAGACCTCCCTACTTTTATATTCAATCCCCCTCGCTATGAAGGCCAGCATCCCATTCGCCTTCCTGACCACCTGCTGCACCTGCAAGCTGGGTTTTTGCGACTCATGCACAAGGACCCCGAGGTCCCTCTGCACCGTCGCCTGCTGCAGTTTTTCGCCACGTAAGTAGTAGTCCTTCCTACCATTCTTCCTACCAAAGTGGACCACCTCACACTTGCCAACATTAAATTCCATTTGCCATTTCCTGGCCCATTCACCCAGCCTATCTAGATCCTTCTGCAGACTCTCCACACCCTCCGCACAATTTGCCTTTCCCCCAATCTTGGTGTCATCAGCAAATTTCGACACCCTGCACTCGGTTCCCTCCTCCAGATCATCTATATAAATGGTAAATAGCTGAGGCCCCAGCACCGACCCCTGGGGCACCCCACTAGTCACCAACCGCCAATCCGAATAGCACCCATTGACCCCCACTCTCTGCCTCCTATTTGACAACCAATCCTCTATCCACGCTAACACCCTACCCCCAACTCCATGTCCCCTGACCTTCTGCAATAACCTCTTGTGAGGTACCTTGTCAAACGCCTTCTGAAAATCCAGAAAGACCACATCCACCTTTGTCTTCTGTGTTCTGGCACTGGAGGTTTGGGTTCCTCTGTCACCCTTTTGAGCAAGTGAGCCCCATTTGGCAACCTGCCGTGGGTATTTTCTACTCAGCAGGGAGCATCTTCTCCTCCTAATGAGGCAAGGACAAAGAATGAAAAAACCTGGTGGTTGCAGACATCCTCTTTGGACAGAGGTGCAGATACAGGATGATCAGGGCCATCAGAGAAGGCAAGGAGATCGCTCCCGCGGAAGATGCCACTATCCAGGTACCAGGGTGTACAGACAGAAATCAGAATACCTGGACATGACCCAGGCCCAGTGCCACTAGAGACTCTGGCTTTCAAAGGAAGTTGCAAAGGGATTGGTGGAAAGATAGCCTCCAATTGTGTGGTTGAACACCCAATGGCTGTTGTTCTGAAGGTCTCTGCTTCCGGAGTCTTCCAGTGTTTTGTGGAATTTCGCAGTCAATTGCATACAGCTGTGTCAAGCTAGCCACTGACCCTCTGTACAGGAAGGTGAGAAGATTCATTTGTTTCAGGACAGACCAAGTCAATCAAGCTAAGTGGGTAAGAAGATTCATTGCTATTTCAGGGTTCCCCTGCATTCAGTGCCATTGATTGAACCCATGTGCCACCAAGACACCAGCTTGCCAGCTGGGAGCTTTTGTGAACAGAAAGGAGGTTCACTCTATAAATGTTCAGATTGTGTGTAACTACATATGTTCAAAGTAGTGGAGGTTAGGTGGATTGACCATGGTAAATTAGTGTCCACAGATGTGTAAGTTAAGAGGGGGGGAGGGTTCATGAGATAAATACTTGGCGTTACGGGGATAGGGCCTGAGTAAGATGCTCTGTTGGAGAGTTGGTGCAGACCTGATGGGCCAAATGTCCTTCTTCTCCACTGTAGTGATCCTATGGTATAGGACCCAGATTCTGCAGGTGTTTGCAAGGTACCTGAGCAGCTCCCATGATTCATACTTTTTCGCCACTTGGAGGTAGGTTGATGATGATGTTGCCCAATTGATGCAGATGACCTTGGTCGTCATAATCTGGGCGGTGGAACCTGAGCAGGTGTAACCCAGGAGCAACATTTCTGGCAACCCTCGGTAAGCAGGGGCTGGCAGAGAGACGAAGGAGCTGGTGCTTCTTCCTAGGTTCCAAGAGAAAAGTCCACAGAGATGACAGCCACCTTGTCCATCATACTGGCTTGAGTCCTTACCTCCCTGCTCACCAATGAAGGATGGCAACCATTGCTGACATTGGTTGGCATCTCCTTCTCACAGGCACATATTGATTTGAATTATTATTGTCATATGTATTAGTATTTGGCCACACAGTCACAGGGGTATAAGGAGTATAGGAAGGGACTGAGGACACAGCCTTGTGGTGCACCGGCGTTGAGGATGATTGTGAAAAAGGTGTTGTTGCCTATCCTTACTGATTGCTGTCTGTGCTTAAGGCAGTCTAGAATCCAGTTGCAGAGGGAGGAGCTGACTTCCAGTCCAAGGTGTTTGGAGATGAGTTTTGTAGGAATAATGGTGTTTACGGCTGAGCTGTAGCCAACAAATAGGAATCTAACATAGGTGTCTTTGTTATCCAGGGTTGAGTGTCGGGCCAGGGAGTTGGCGCCTGCTGCAGAACCATTCTGGCGATAAATGAATTATAGTGGATCCAGGCAATCTGGGAGACTGGAATTGATTCATACCATGACTAGCCTTTTGAAGCACTTCATAATGATGGATGTCAGAGCCACTGGACAATAGTCATTAAGGCCCACTGCTTGGCTTTTCTTTGGTACTGGGATGATGGCCGTCTTCTTGAAACAGATAGGAAGCTCAGATTGGTGTAAAGAGAGGTTAAATATGTCTGCGAGTACTCCTGCCAGCTGGTCCGCGCAGGAACTAAATGCTTGTCCAGGTACCCCATCCTGGCCAGTTGCTTTCTGTGGGTTGACTTTCGAGAAGACTGATCTGATGTCAGCAATGGTGACCTTGGTTTGGCTGAGGTTTTCGGTGGGGGCGGGGGGCGGTTCTCTCACTGGCCTCTGGCCTCTTGCTCAGAACGGGCATAGACTGCATTGAACTCTTTGGGAAGGGGTGCATTGGTGCTGGTGATTCTACATGCTTTTATCTTGTAGCCGGTTTTTCTTGCAGACCTTGCCATAATCATAGTCCGCGTGGCTAGCCTGGACCTCCAGCTTGGTCCAGTACTGTCTTTTGGCATCTTTAATGGATTTCCATCGGGATTTTTTGTATAGGTCATGGTCACCTGACTTGGACTTCAACAAGCAGTGGATATCCCTGTCCATCATGGTTTCTGGTTGGGAAACACATGGATTTGCTTCTTTGGCACACAGTCTTCTTATTAATGAAGAACTTATTCTTCACTTATTAATGAAGTCAGTACTAATGACCTCCTGAGGTCGGTACCTGTGAGAGTGTTTGCAGTTCCAAGCACAATTCCGGTAGTGTATCATTGCACTCCTGCCTTTCTATAGGAGTCACTAATTTCTCTGAGCTATGCATTCATAGCTCAGGGTCACCACAGCACTCGTGATCCACAAGGACTCCTCCATGACAGAGAGCATGGCACACAGCTGCTCAGGGATCTCCACCAGATTTCCAACACGCATTCAGCTGACATCGGACTCAGCATGGTCCTGGTCTTCAACAGTCCACCAATTGCTGGTGCATAGGACACTCCCTTGCGTACGCCATCAGCCCCAACGGGTGTGATGTGCCCTCGCTGCTGTGCCCTAACAATTCATCTGATATGGTTACGGCCACCGACATGCCAGTACTGGGTGCAGAGATGTAGTATTCTGCACGTGCATATCTCGATGTCTCGGGTGTCAAGGGAGGGTCATTGACCTATTGGCTGGCTTTGGTGGATAGCTGTTCTGAGGGATGAAAACAAAGGTTAAGATTCATAACTCGTATCAAATATTAAATTCTCAGCACAGGCTGATCATCATGATTGGTCTCAATCACATTGAGGTTTCTCAGTGACAGATGCAAAATGAAGTCGTTCTGATGGACGAAACATGCATTCATCACTTTCAGCCCGATTCTGTCACACTTCAGCCCACTACACCTTACCATCATTGAAGACACCTGCCTATTCGTGACCTAATGATCTGCTTTCTCACTTACCTTTTGAGCTGCAGGTCTCCCATTTCATGCTGGTGCCGATTGTCAGGTTTGGCACCCCACCAACAGTGGCGGATCACTCCCATTTCTCCTGCAAGCCAGGACTGAAATCTTCACCTCCATTGCCATACCATGCTGCTCCCCAGCTCAGAACACCCATGAATGATTTGAGGACATTACCCACCCCTTTGGACACTATAAACTTTTTTGCTGGATCAAAGGCTTATCTCTCCCGATCTCAAAGATTTATCTCTCCTGATTAATCTCTCAAAGATTTATCTCTCCTGCCTTGGGATGCACCAGTACATGAATACTCTGAGACTTTCTGAGACCCACTGACTTGGTTGCAAGCACCCTCCTCAGTGCCCCTTTCAGTACAATGCCCACTCAGTACTTAGCCTTGCTGAGCACAGAAGACCATTGAACCTTTTCCAGTACTGGAATCAGGCCTCCAGACAAGCTCATGGATGCTAATCTCTGCTCCAACCTGGGATTCACAGCTGGCTCTGTCCGCCAGTTGCACTTGCTAAGTGTGAAATTGTACCTGTTTATTGTAACTTCCTTGCTTTTTGTACTCTTATTTTCGTATACCTTTTAACTGCTTTCTCAACCTGTCCTGTCACCTTCAATGATTTGTGGTCTCAGTCCCAGCATTCGCTTTAGAATTGTACTTAGTAAATAACTGTAGATGCTGAGAATCTGACCAAAATATCACAAAAACACAGATCAGAAAGAAGAGACGAGGCAACAGGAGTTGGATTCTGTACAAGATTGTTTACCGACCTCAGATGGACTTGGAACTATTCACTCCCAGGGTTTTGGACAGTTATTATCCTTCAAGCACTACCTGTCAACATGATTCTCTCATTTATTTTCATTGCTTTTTTTGGGGATCTTGTTATGCACATACTGATTGTGTTTTTCTAAATTAAAACAGTGACTACACCAAAAGTACATGAACTTGACATGAAGTGCTTTGCAATGTCCTGAGGATGTGCAGGATCCTATTATAAAAGCAAGTAATTTTTCTTGTCTTCGTGTGATAAGGACAGCTTGTCTCTGTGTTCTGTACTGTGGTTCACTACATCTGCTACAAGAGAAGCTTTTGGCACACCATTATGAAACTAATGCCTTCAAATTAACATTTTAAAATACACAGCCTTCTTTGCTCTGTCATGATATTAAGTCTGAAATATTAATACCCACCTTGTCCCTAATGTGGTAACACCTTCATTCTAAAATTCTCCTCCTCATCTTCAAATCTTTCCATGGCTTTGCCCCTCTGTAACCTCCTCTGGCCCCACTGATAAGAACATAAGAAACAGGAGCAGGAGTAGGCCATCCAGCCCTTTGAGCCTGCCCTGCCATTCAATAAGATCATGGCTGATCTAAAGTGGATCAGTTCCTCTTCCCGCCTTCTCCCCATAACCCTTAATTCCCTTGTCTATCAGAAATCTATCTACCTGTGACTTCAATATATTCAACGAGGTAGCCTCCACCACTTCAATGGGCAGAGAATTCCAGAGATTCACCACCCTCTGAGTGAAGAAGTTCCTCCTCAACTCTGTTCTAAACTGCCCCCCCTTACTTTGAGGCTGTGCCCTCTAGTTCTGGTAATGTGATCTTCATGTTCCTTACTGATCTTCATGTTCCTCGAATTTTAGCTTCCTGTACATCCCCAATTTATTTTACTCCCTCATTGGTGAACATGCCTTCACCTAGATTTTAAGTTTGAGAATTTTCTCCCTCCATGTGCTGCCTTGTAAGACGACCTTTAAAACTGACTTATTTGATCCATTTTGTCATTCATCCTGATATCGCCTTCTGTCATTGGTCTCTTTTTTTATAATAACACTTTTGATGTTTTGTTTTTCTATGTTAGGAGCTATATGAATGCAAGTTGTGGTTGTTGTAGGACTATTACATCAGGATGTCAATGGAATGGACATCCACATGCTTCTTTCCTCTGCCGGGTAGAGATTATTAATGCTAAATTTATCCTGAGATTTGAAGCTGTTTCTTGTATTGAATACCAGTTTGTGTATAATTTTCCACTTTATCTGATGCAGATTTCAAGGTGGATTTTGTGTGAGATTTATGTCAAATCTTTGTTGTTTTGTGCATCAGTGTAAAGTAGGTAGAAATGAACACTGGTCAGTGTGGGCTATATGCCATGGCAAATCATGAACTGATCCAAACTGCACTGCTGTAAAAACAGTCCTAAAATTAAACTGGGGGCCAATTTCATCGTGGAGTTTCTCTGCAATCAGAGGCTCTTTACAGCTGTATTTGGACCTCATCAAATCTGCGTTCTGGATCATTTTGTTTTTTTTCTACTGTTTGATTCTGGAGCTTTGGAATCACCCTGACAAAAAAGGACTTTTATACAACAGTTTGGATAAACATTCTGTGCTCCTATTAATTTTCAACATCACATAATGTGATTAATGATGAGAATTGGGGAGGACACCCAAAGCTTTACAGACATCAGTGATCAAGAATGCTTTGTGACTGAACAAATTAGCTATATCTCTTTGCATGTTTACTTTCTGAGACAGTGTTTGGCAGCAGAAATGACTGACTGGTGTTTTAACCCATGCCACACACATATTTAGCAGATATCCATGAGACGTAAACCATACAATGGTCAAAATGCATTCACACGCACGCACTGCTTTTTGTCTCCCCATTTTACCAACAAACCCACAAAAAGGATGAAGTTAACATGCGTTTGAACAAGTATTGAGACCACGTAGCCAGTAGTGGCCAGAACTTGCCAGCCCTTCACACTGGCATGAACTTCCGGTCCCGCCACAGGTTTCATGATGGTGAGGGGTGCATACAACAGGAAGCCCTGTTAACGAAGGTGGGACCAGAAGGTCCTGCCTGCCGCTGGCCAATTCCGCCTCCTGCCACCACAAAACATGCAGCAGGTTGCATGGTAAATCCTACTCAGTGTCTATCACGTATTCTTTTATGTACAAATCAATACTGTAATTCTCTACATCAGGATTCTCAGTTAATTTTTTGGATGGTAGCTAACATATTGGGCCAAGCTGTTCAAAGATATTGATTAGCATTATCTACAGTGGAATGGTAGAAGTTATTTATTCTTTGATATTTCATTAATTTTGATTAGTATTTTATTGATGTGGGGTTGTTGATTTATACCTGTTGTAGTTTTGGTTTGCTCACTCATGCTGGATTATTGATTGATATGTAGTTTTGCTGATACATCTGGTTACTGTTTGGTACACAGTTATTGGTTGTGTAGTTATTGATGGATCGATTCCTTGATTGAAGTAAGATAAATTGATTTCAGGTTCTTTACATTGGTAATTCGGTATTATTGTGGTCTTACCTCACCTTGGGAGAAAGTTTAATGCTGCCTTTCTCCATAGCGTACTCCAAGTACTCTGTGGTTCTGTAACGGGGCTATTCAACAAGTGTGTAAACAATCTCATTCCAGCTGCTCTGATAAATATCCCATTGAAGGGCACTAGTTATACACCCAACCAATCATATTCATTAATCTTGTACACTACCATCATATTAGTTAATCCATATGCATATTGAAATATGGAAAGAATAGAAAGGAAAACATTTCTATTCTTTCATGAGATGTGGGTGTTGCTAACTTGGCCAACATTTATTGGCCATCCCTAAATACTCATGAGAAGATGGTGATGAGCCACTTTCTTGAACCACTGCAGTGCATGCTTGAGGGGTGCTCCAAAAGGGCTGCTGGATGAGGAGTTCCAGGATTTTGAACTAGTGTCAATAAAAAAGTGACAATGTTACAATTCAACAGGATTCTGTGTGACTTGGAGGTAGTGGTGTCCCTATCTGTCTGTTCTTCCCTTTTTCTTCCAAGGGCGAGGTGGCCTTGGTGATTGCATCTTGTAGATAATACACATTTTTTGCCCTTGTGCATCAGTGGTGGAGAGAGTGAGTATGAAGATTAGTGGACTGGATTCCTTTGGGCTGCTTTGTCTTGGATGGTGTTCAGCTTCTTGAATGTTGTTCGAGCTGCACTCATCCAGGCAAGCGAAGTCTATTACGTCACATTCCTAACTCGAGTGTTATAGATAGTGGACAGGCTTTGAGGAATCAGAATGTGACAGAATTCAGGATAGGCAAGAAATTTCTCAAAACTCAAAACCGTAATCTAAAATCACATACTCTTTGCGTTGTATTACATTCATCATCCTTCTAAATATTTAAACCATTGCACCACTGGCAGGAACTGAAGATGGTTTTTCAACTCTTGTTTTGAGTATGCAAAACAATTAATCACTGAAGCACCTATCTTAAAAAGTGAAACCAAGATTGCTTGTGGAGACCTTCTGCCATACACTCCTGGACTGTGCTGCAGGTAGCAGTATTTATGGTTCAATATTTCAATCTATAATCCACCAGCAGAATTGCAGATCAAGTTTTTGTAGATCTACTACCATTTGGTTCTTTGCCAATTACCTTAAATCTGTATCCTCTGATTACCAACCTTTTAATTTATTCTTTCATGGGATGTGAATGGTCAGCATTATTGCCCAGCTCTAATTCATCACAGAATTCCCAGCCTCTGTCCTGCTCCTGTAGCCGCAGTATTTTTACGGCTGATACAATTCAGTTTCTGATTAATAGCAACCTCTAGTGCAGGGGAGGCAAACTTTTCACGTAGGGGACCACATCAGGGACTGGAAATTGTCGGGTGGATGCTGACCATAAATGCTCACGGAACGAACAATTACAATCAAGACAAATTTTGATACGTAAACATAACATAATATGTTATGCTGATTATACCTTCATAATGATGCATTTTATAAAATAACAAAATCTAATTCTTTATCATGTCCCCTTAATGTGAATTGTGCAGTTGATCACCACGCACTCCTACCCCCTTACAATGGCATCAAATTCCTGTGCAAATCTGTTTCTCTCTCCACAAATGCTGCCTGACCTGCTGAGTACTTCCAGAATTTTCTGTTTTCATTTTATACTTCCAGTATTGCCAGTATTTTGTTTTTGCCTTTCCAGTATAAATGCTGCTTTACTGTGCTCTGCATATGATATCGCAAAAACCACCAAAGAAAATCAGTAAAAAATAACAATTGTGGAGAGACCAAAATGCATTTCTAAAGCAGTCACATCTTGAGGGGAGTGCAGTGATCTGTATCCTCTCTCCATCTCTCATCCCACGAGCTAGGAGTTAATAACTTCAATGCACATTTTAAATGAGGTGCTTCCAAGTGTAACAGCAATCTGTTCCACACCTGTTAGGAAACATGTTCCTAATTTCCAATTTTCTCAAAACAAAAAACCCTAATCTAAAATTACACTTCCTTCATCCTTCCTCTAAACACCCAAATCTTAGTTGCACCACTGGTAAAGATAGAAGATGATTTTTCAGCTCTTATTTTTGTGTGCAAAACAATTAATCATTGAAATACCTATCTCAAAATGTTAAACCACGGTTGCTGGTGGAGTCCTTCAATCATACTTGGATCCACTACAGTTTGCCTACCACCGCAACAGGTCCACAGCACTCACCACTTTCCTGGCCTTGCACTCAACCCTGGAACACCTAGATAACAAGGACATCTTTGCCAGACTCCCATTTATTGACTACAGTTCAGCCTTCGTCACTATTATTCCCACAAAACTCATCTCCAAACTCCATGGCCTGGGCCTTGGCACCTCCCTCTGCGACTGGATCCTGAACTTCCTAACTCACAGACCACAATCAGGAAGGATAGGCAACAACGTCTCCTCCATGATCATCCTCAATGCCAGCGCCCCACAAAGTTGTGTTCTCAACCTCCTACTGCACTCCTTATACATTGATGACTGTGTGGCCAAATTTCCCCCCAGTTTGATTTTCAAATTTGCTGATGACACCACCATAGTGGGTCAGATCTCAAACAATGACGAGACAGAGTACAAGAATGAGATGGAAAACGAGGTGAACTGGTGCAACAACAATAATCTCTCACTCAATGTCAACAAAACAAAGGAGATTGTCATCGCCTTCAGGAAGAACGTAGGTAGTGGAGAACGTGCCCCTGTCTACATCAATGGGGGCGAAGTAGAAAAGCTCAAGAGCTTTAAGTTTTTAGGTGCCCAAATCAGCAACTACCTGTCCTGATACCCCCATGCTGAGACTACAGTTAAGAAAACTCACCAATGCCTTTACTTTCTCGGAAGACTAGGAAATTTGGCATGTCAGCTGCAACTCTCACCAACTTTTACAAATGCACCATACAAAACATTCTTTCTGGTTGTATCACAGCTTGGTATGGCTCCTGTTGTGCCCAAGACCGCAAGGAACTCCAAAAGGTCATGAATGTAGCCCCATCCATCACACAAACCAGCCTCCCATCCATTGATTCTGTCTACACTTCCTGCTGCCTCAGCAAAGCAGCCAGCATAATTAAGGACCCTACACACCTCAGACATTCTCTCTTCCACTTTCTTCCTTTGGGAAAAAGCTACAAAAATCTGAGATCACGTACCAACCGACTCAAGAACAGCTTCTTCCCTGTTGCTGTCAGACCTTTGAATGGATTTGCCTTGCATTAAGTTGATCTTTCTCTACACCCTAGCTCTGACTGTAACACTACATTCTGCACTCTCTCGTTTCCTTCTCTATGAATGGTATGTTTTGTCTGGACAGTGCGCATGAGAAAATACTTTTCTCTGTATGTTAATACATGTGACAATAATAAATCAAATCAAATACACTTACTCAGAGGGCAGTTAAGAGACAGCTAGTTTACTATGGATTTGGAATCTCATGCCAGACCAAATAAGGATGGCATATGCCCTTCCCTAAAAGACAATAGTGAACCAGGTGAGGTTTTATTTTAATCAATGACTGTTTCATGGTCACCATTACCCAGGACATTAGCCCAGTCCTCTGGATTACTAGTCCAGTGACATTATCACTACACCATAGTCTCCCCCCAGATTTCTGCCACCAAAAGCAGTGGGCCTTATCTACATAAGCAGAATACCTTGTGATTTTGGACACCTATTCAAGCCACCCTTAACTTTCTCTACAACCCCAACTTTTCATATTCCCCCCCCTCCATTTTACTAAAACTCCACACTGCAGATGCCTTTTATAAATTAAATGATAGGAATTTGTAGTGCGAAAAGTTGATAGCATGTAGACTTGGATGCAAACTTTTAAAACAGATTATAGATGACCATTCCAGGGGGCAAAGGCAGTGAAGTGTGTTACTTTGTGAATGCAGGTTCAAATCCTCAATTTTCAGGAACCAGAGTATAGACTTGAGTAAGAGTCAGCAGGGTTACAGAGAAAGGATGCGGTGGGTAAGATGCTCTTTCGGAGAGGCAGTGCAGACCTGAGGGGCTGAATGGCCTCTTTCTGCACTGTAGGGATTCAGTGGATCTTCAGTGAGGGAATGAGAAAAATGGGGAAACACAACTATGTAAGAGTTATTGATTTTTCATGGATCATACTAAAATCTAAATGTAAAATAAATTGAAGTTTTGAAATTACAAATTGGATGTTCAAAAAACTGAAATGCAAATCTAAACTGCAGTAATGCAGTGGATAGTTTTACATGTGCATTTCCCTTGTGCTGCTCTCATCACTTCTTCATGTGGGGCCTACACTCCCTGATAAAAGCCTGCCGCAGGTCTCTAATCATTGGCTAATTCCAATTTTCCTGGAAGTACTTTCTTTGAAGCTGTCTGGAACCTGCATTTTATTTTTACTATTCCTGACTCAGCCAGGAGCGGGTGCGTACATGGTCCACATTGTACTTGTGGGAGCTACAGCCACAGACTGGATTGGAAGTTCCTAAGAGCCAGCTTTGATCCCAATGATGGGAGACTTCTTGATGGTAATGCTGTTGCATGTCAGAAGGTGAGATGTTCACCTTTCACAACCTAAGGTTGTCCCAAAGTGTTTTTTGGCCATTGAAGTGTTGTCATTGGTGTAATGTAAGAAATGCAGAAGCCACTTCACCCACAGTATGATCACACAAATGTTGAGCATCACTAGTTAATTTGGTGCTTAAAGCTCTGGAGTGAGATTTAAACCCACACAATTCTCTGACTCTGAGGCAGGGGCGATAATAACTGAGCAAAGACTTCAGTGTCTTGGTGTTTAGGCAAAGGATTATATAAAAAAATGATTGCATGACATCAAGACAATTGTGGCAAGTCACTCCTCTTTTGCACTCAGGAATCTTGTTGCATTGAAAAGAAAACAAATGGAGATATTTTGTAAGGTGTACAGTATCTGTGGTTGAAGGTTAAAACCAAATTTAGAATAATTCCACATATTTAGTTTCTTTTCCAGCCATCTGATTTTTCTGTGTGCCTTTGATTGACAGTAAAGGTTTTTGCTTCTTCCTTATTTTCTACGGTTGTATTATGTCACTTCTGTTTTCTGAATTCTGTCTGCTTTGTTTCCTTTTTCGTCCAGTATACTTCTCTGTTATGCTTCTTTTCATGTTACTTGCCATGAAGATGTAGACTCCCAGTACAACAATATCAATGTATTTAGATGCTTCTCAGCATGGAGAAGTGCATCATAGAATCTACATTGGGTAGTACAGAAGGTCGCCATCCGGCCATTCATGTCTGTGCTGACTTTTTGACATTTTTATTGAAGTTTTTTTTTCATTTTATACAAATACAACAACAATTGGCACTACAACAAAATCATTTTCAAACAAGTACATGTAGGAATAAAAAGAAAAGATAAAATTACCAACATAGTTGGTTTGGATTATTAATTCCACACAAGTAATAAAAGGATATATCAAAGAATGGGGGTATATCAGAATAACAGGACACAGCCACAGTTGACTCAGTGCTCTCAGGATAATGGTGACACAGCCACAGAACTTATGAAAAACCTTGCAGGAATAAACTAGACACTGAGGAGCCCAGAACTTTAACATATGGGTCCCCTACTTTACAGAATGTATGTGAACAAGTCAAGAATTCCATTGATCTACATTCCAGAATGATTTTATGTCAATTCCAAATTGAAGCGGGCTTATTACCAATTCATAACCAAAGAATATTCCTCCAAGCTGCAAATGTTAGGAGATCGTACAACCTGATCCCATTCGCATTGCTGATCTTTTTGTCTGGGAGACTCCGTAACAAGTGCAAGGGTTCAAAATCTAAGGCCATATAAAAGATCCTCTCAAGCTCTTTAAGAACATTAAACAAATAGACTTTAATAATGACACTGGACATAAACAATGCAGGTAATCCTCCATGTCCACCTTGTACTTCTGACACAGTGAGGATATGGGGAGGTCAAACCTGTGCCACAAACTTGGAATAATATGCAGAGATGCACTATCTTAAGATGAGTTTCCTTTGTTCTATTACAAACTGAAATTTTATTAGCACATTCCCAAATATCACCCCATGTCTCTTCATCAATATTTACCATGGGGTCGCAGCATGTCCAGTGTGTTAACACAAGATCTAGAGCATAATATCATTAAATTTACTAACTAGAGGCCTGGGCTCCACAGATAGAAGGATTTTTTTTCCACCGGGGAAATCTTAGCATCAAAGAGAAGAATTGCCTTATTAAGGATAAAGTCCCCAAGTTGCCAGTAGCTAACAAAGGAATGTTTCAGAATATCAAACGGTTGAAAAACTTCTCCAAAGATAAAAGGGTAAAGCCATCAAATACATCTCTTACTCTATAGAGACTTCTAACTCTCCAGATATTGAAATCATAGTTCATAAGTCTTGGCGGGAAACCCAGATTACCCTGATTTGGGGAAGAGGGGATGTTAAATGAGATCTCCCCTCTGACTCACAGTCAATTCCCAAGCCTTTAGAGTGTTAATAACAATAGGATTATCACACTTATCTAACACCACTTTCCATGCTGCAAACCTCTATGACTGTATGACCACTTCAGGATCCCTAAGAAATAAGAATGACTGTAAAGAGTACAAGGACTGATCAGCTTCGACATCACGCCATATGGAAAAAGAGTCTCACGTAACTCATTTACATATAAATCCAAGATGGGAAGTTAACTAATGTATCATAATATTTGGAAACCCTGGTCCTCTTTTAGAACCAGGCAATTGCAACTTTGCCAATTTTAAACGTTCTTGTTCTTGCTCCAAACAAAAGAACTAAATGGCCTATAAATTTCTTTAAGGACCTTAGCAGAAAACAGGATAACTATTTACAAAGGATAAAGTAGTCTAACAAACACATTTATCTTAAGGCAATTCTATCCAACCAGGAAATTGGTAAAGATGGCTAACAGTGTAGATACCAATTAATAGAAGCCAATAGTGAAGGAAAATTTATGTTATGCAGATGCCGAAAACAAGGGGCAATACAAATATCCAAATAGTTAAACCCCAACAGGGACCATCTGAAGGGAGAACAAGGAGGGGGTCTACCCTTTAACCTGCCCAGAGGCATAGCCACCAATTTTGCAAAGTTAATCTTGTAACCCTAAATCTAAATCTTGTAACCCTAAATCTAGCTCCCACATCAGTAATTGCAGGAACAGAGACATTAATCTTGGAAACAAATAGCAACACGTCATCCATATAAGTGAAATTTTATGCTGCCTAACTAGACAACCCATAAACCTGAGGGCCACAACTAATGGCCTCTGCCAAAGATTCAACAGCTAGATCAAACAAAAAGGAGACAAGGAAGATCCCTGCTTAGTCCCTCTTAAAAGACCCAAGGAGATCACTAACGCATCTAAAACACGCTTTTGGAAGAGTTGGATAATATTCAGCAATCTCTAATTATATGAGTTCTGATCCATAATAAATCCAGTCTGATCACCCTGAATAAGCATAGGAAGGATTTTTTCCAGGCTTGTTGCCAGAGCCTTATACAACAATTTCAAATCAACATTCAATCAAAATAAATCAATCAGTTGAAGGCCGCTGACAGGCATTTCATTTGGAAATCTTTGCCATAGGTGAACCTCAAATCATAATCAGTGCTACTGCTCAGTGCAGTGTCTGGAACTTGTTGATACGGTTATCTTTCATTGATCGAATCTGAGAAATGGGGTCCCTATGGACACAGTGTTTCCTTTGGGAGATACTTCCTCCAGTGAAGAGGAGGAGGTCAGCTGACCAGAGGTAGGAGCCACATGATTTGGAGGAAGTTCAAGCTGCCGAATCACCTTTGAACCTCTTTCCTTTACAGTTCTGGACACTATCTGCATGAGCAAACCAAACATGAGAACAGTTGTCTGGAGGCCATTTTGAATGATTACTTCTGAATCAAGCATAATATGAGAGGTTGATGGTGGACCGTTTGTGAAAAAGGGTGCAGTGCTCTAGCTGACAGCCTCAGGATAAGGCTACTTTGTTCGTTACATAGCTCAGCAGACAGCAAAACAACATCCAGGGTCTTCACATGTCCTGAATTCAGAATGGTGCAGCAGTTTATCAGGAGTTGAACCAGATGTGGAATTGAGAGTAAACCAATATTTACAGCACCTACAACACCTGAAAATACATTAAAAAAGGCAAAAGAAAACGAACCAACATTTAAGCCCTCAGGGCTAATTTGTGGCATTCTGTAGGAAATAGCTCTCCTACTCTGAACTAAGACATTCAAGATATTCAATCCCAAAGAGGCTCGATAGAGGAACTTCTTGGCTTATTACTGACCAGTATCTTTTTTAATCACATGATCTGGTAGCTTTCTTGCTCATAAATCAAATAATTTTAAGAACTTTTGCTACTACTATGAATTCCAGTAGAGTTGCAGTTCCACTGTATTTTTCACAGAATTTCACAGGACATCTGCAGGCTTCCAACCCCAATGTGCCTGTGCTCCACATGAGTCTCCTGCCACTTTGCCTCATCTCACCTGGTCTGCATACCCTTTCATTTACTGAGTCCCTCAATCCTATTTTCCTGCTTTCTCAATCTCCAAGCACAGAAAGACATAGCCCTACGCCCAGGTGCACTGTGGAGAGATAAGAAGCAATACAAGAAAAAAAGGACAAAACAGAAATAAAATCATGGAGACAGGAATAAACAAATCAGAATGTTCAATACCAGAATGGTTTGTAGTTTACAATGTTAAACTCAGCCTCTTTTGTAAAAAAAACCTGTAAATCTCCCATTTCTTCAACCTCTGCTCGAAGGGAGATTTTGAGTCAGGAGCAGAATCTCTGAAGGTTTATCTTTAAAAGATGTACAGTGATTGGGGTAGAGGTGATTGTGTAGGCTGATCAAGATGTATATGTGTAAATGTAAGTTTTTTTGGTATTTGAATTCAGTGCTATGAGTTGATCAGTGGGTGTGCCTGAGGATTGGATTATCCTGATACTGGAATGAAAAGAAATGTAGTGGGAAATAATGTATAAACCCTTGTTCTCATGAATGCCTTGAGCTAGTTCTGAAAGTATTTTTTAATCAAGTGGTTTTATTGAGTTTCGTTCAAGATGAATAATTCTAATATTTGAACTAAAACCAATGTGTTGCTGATTTGTACGTGGGTAATGTAACAGTGACTTTTTCTCAGCCTCATTGACTTCATATCCATCCTTAGCTGCGATGAACACAATATGTCAATGTATGGGAGACTTCTGGGACAATTTTTCAGCGTTTTTCAATGTTCCCAAAAGCGGCAAGAGCAGAATGTGACTTTGAAGCATCTGTCTTTACACATGCTAATTAATTTTCCCAGACAAACACCCATTGCTGTTGTGACTGAGACAGATGGTAAGATTTGTGAAGGGCCATGGGGTTACCTTCCCCTCGAGAGGTGAGCTGCCTTAACTCTATGCCTGCCTGATAGGTTAACTTCTGTTGCAGAGCTTAGTTCTATCCCCATCCCTTTCCTTTTCTCTTCCTGTTCAACATCCATTGTTTATTCCCTCTGAAAGTGAATTTTCCATCATCTGAAGATTGCTATAGATGTACAAATTATTGTTATTCAATTTAATTGGACAGTGCCCACTTTCAGTTTGAGAAGGAAAGATGCCATCAATAGAAGAGAATGCACTTCCTTATTATTGGCAGGAGACATTAAGTAGCTAAAGAGCAGGATTTCTGATCTGGACCTGTTTAAACTAGCCCAACAAGATCTCAAAGTACTTAACCAAGGGAGGCGGTGGCATAGTGATATCGTCACTGGATTAATAATTCAGAGACCCAGGGTAATGCTCTGTGGACCTGGATTCAAATCTCACCACGGCAGATGGTGAAATTTGAATTCAATAAAACAAAATCGGAATTAATAGTCAAATGATGACTGTGAAACCATTGTCAATTGTCGTAAAAATCCATCTGGTTCACTAAAGTACTTTACCTGGTCTGACCTACATGTGACTCCAGATCCAGGGAAATCAGGGGTTGGCAATAAGTGCTGGCCTAGCCAGCAATGCCCACATGAATAAAAAAATACTTCAGGCTTGATGCATCTATCTAGATTGGATTAAAAAAAAGAATGTTGGTACAACAGAAATGTGAACTGAGACAGTCGCGATCAGTGCTGCTGATGGTTCCTGCATGTTGTTGCTGCTGTATCAAATGATTAAATGGTTAATGTTGCTGTGGAATCGGAATGGGTGATGGGCAGACAACAGAAATGTCAGTTGACCTCGGGTGGGAATTTCCGGTCTCGCCTGGGTGAGGCCGTAAAATCCCTCCTTATATGTGGATACTCAATCGCAATGTGCAGTGGCATTCAGCTGCTTAAGATAATATGAGCAATAAGGCAAAGAATGGCAGTGGCATTAATGGGGTGAGAGCTGGAAGATGACTTCAGAGCAAGAATGTGCCAACATAAAATTAATAAGAGGGAGTGTAATTAAGGAGAGTGAGCGTAGATTTGCTCTCAACAAGCTGTGGGTCGGACAGGGGAGAAGTCATGTTGGCCAAAGAGTACTGAATATAGGGTTTGGATTCACCAGGATTCTTCTCATACCCAGAGAGGTACAGGAGTTATTTTCATTTCACCCAATTGACAATCCTTTCAGTTGATGGCTGCTGACATCTGATGCAACAGGTGAGGTAGCAACTGAAAAGCACATGTGCTATATATTGTTTTTAGATACTGCTTGACATGGTAACAGCTGTTCAGAGACAAGTGTTTGAAGGACAAATTCCCTTCTGGTAACTGCTGGCTGTGGAACAGAACGGAAACTGTTGTGTCACTGAACAAAACCAGGACTTTACATATGATGCACTGTGTAGGTCAATAATCCCTGCAATTTGCTGAATTCCTGGTAATAAAATGCCTGGTTTAGTCCATGTTGACCTGTCCATTTGTGTCAGGACATTGACAGGACTCATTGCTCACAGATCACTTTCCTCCTTTACAGTCCTTGGAGTTTGAGGATGATGGAGCCAGTGGATTGGCTGAGCTTTTCATTTCTGTAGAACAGGAGGGAGGATGTCAATGTGCAGCTGCATGTGGTTAGGAGCTGTGCCTTGCCAAGGAGGGAGTGGCAGTGCCCACTGAGCTGCTGGGAACAAGACCAGCACCTTGCAGAGGGCAGAACCACACATTAGGTAGTTTGAAGGAGACACTACTGGTACAGGTGTACCGGGGAGACAGACATATCTTCCAATGACAGAGATCCAGTGCCAGAGATGACTGTGCCTGCCCCAAATCCCCTGTGCCAGATCAAACAGGCATTGACGCCACATGGGCTGGGAGGTCACCCATTCCTTATAGCCCTGAAGTTTACAGCTACGCTGAACGTTTATGCCAGTGGCTCATTTCGGGGATGCTTGGGGGACCGCCACAACATTTTCCAGTCTGTCACACATGTATAAGGGAGATGACTGATGCACTATGCATGAGAGCTTGCAACTATGTAACTGTGACCAGGACCAGGCTAGCCAGGATACCAGAGCCGTGGGCTTCGCACACAGAGCTAGCCTACCCCAAGTGCATGGTATCATTGACTACATGTATGTGGCTCTGTGTTTCCCATGGTGTCATGGGGCACCCCTCGTGAACCACAAAGGATTCTGCTCCATGCGAATTGTCTGTGACAATGTGAAGTGTCCACAGTAGCAATGTTCTCAGATGCTCTCAGATCACGGCCGCCTTTGAGGGAGAGCAGTGGCTGGAAGTATGGCTCCTCAGGGGGAACCCTCCCGTACTGCCCCCATCGTGGTGTACTGCGCACTTCATGATCTGGCACACCAGTGGGGCAAGGAGATTAATGAGGAGGAGATGAATAACTGCCATTGTCAAAGAAGGTGGCAAATGGCAGCCCTCGGAGGAAGTGGAAGAAGGACCTCGGCAATAGTCAGGGCCCAAATGGGGTGCAGGATTCGGGAAGCTCTATTTGCTTCTCTCTTTGGAGAGGACCAGGCTAACGGAGGCAGATATGCACATATGCCCCTCCATGGGGCCTGAGACCCTCTCATTTATGGACTACCAGTGGGATGCTTTCTTGGTGAGTGCTCTTGTCATGGGCAGATCGCGAAAGCCCAACGAACATATGATGTGGTAGGAAACTGATGACTTGCAGTGAAGACAGAGCGATGCTCCGCAGATCTGCTGCTGATGTCTGACTCCTGCCTGACACAAACCTGCGTGTAACCCGCCACTGAACAGCGTGATCAGTGGACGATGAGAGGCTGAATGACACATCTCAGCTCCTGCTGCCTCCTCTGAGGTTAGGGGTACCAGTGTGGATCTGTACCCATTGTGCAGGTGGACAGACTCTCACCAGCTTCCAGCTGATAGCTCCCCCATGCTGAAAGAAAGCCTGCATAGATGAAACAGAATGGTGCTTGTATCCAGAATTACATCAGTATGACTGTGTTGTTACAATGGGAGGGTGAGGGGCGTGGTGGTTGGTGGTGGTGATGGTGGTGTTGGTGGTGGGAGCAGGGTCGGACAGCCCTTGAGCTGCCATCCTCTGAAGAAATGGAAGATGCATTGGCATTATGTTTCCAAGCTAAATGTTGGGGTTGGTTATGGATTTTTCAATGAAGTGAGAGCGGGGAGACACTTTAAGGGTGTAGAACATGAATTTTAATAAATTAGATGGTGCTAACATTGGTCATTAGTCTCTACTAGTGCTAAAACTCACCTGTGCTCGTGCTATGACTGTAATCTCTTAATCTTAATCTTTGTTAGCCTGCCAACATGTCTAGACATACCCCTAAGATCCACAGCTGAGGATGAGATGGCCTCCTGACTGCCATGCTCTGTTGCTTGAGGTGACTTTAGTAGACATCCCCTGGAGGGTGGGGACATTGAGGGTCCGGGCCTGCTTTCAGGCAGCATAGATGTTGCAGTGTGTAAGGCTGGAGATATGTTGGTCACAGGAAGGAATGAATCAGATGGGCTGGACTCCCCCCAGGGTTCCCTGTTTTGGAGGCCCTGGGCTTTGTACCAGACAATCTTCTTCCCTGTGGGTGCATAGGGGCCCCAGTATTCCTTTGTGGGATGGAGGAGCAGCTGGAGTGAGTTCCAGAAGTCCCACTGTCCTCTGCACTGACACTTGTGGATTCCAACCAGTGTCTTTACCATGCAGTTGAAACTCTGCACCATGGAGTAGACATCCTCCGCCATGGAATGTACATCTTTCACCAAGGCCTCCACTGTGGACACCACCTTCACAGTGTTGACCTGGTTGCCTCGGAGTGCTGGCACCATCTCCTTGGATAGAAGGTGATGGGGCCTTGCAGTCTGAGGACGAATGCTGACTTGCTGATATTTCCAAATCTGCCTTTGTAGTTCCAACAGCTGTGGAACAACCGGGGACACATCATCGACAAGTGGAATCCTGGGCTTCAGGTTACCTCCATGTGCTGCTTCCCTGGGACGTCTCTGCCTGCTGTGGATCACCATCCGTGAGGTACTCACCAGCCTGCTTACTGGTTATTCCCACTGAGGTGCGAATATCTGCACTGGTGGAGGATGCGGGTGATAGCTGTGATGCCACTTCTATGCTGCTGTCTGAACTATTTCTCTCAGAGCTGCTCAGGTCTGTGGTATCCAGAAAGCAAAAGGATGGACCGGGCTGGTCGATTGGTCTGCAAGGGTAACAAGATGAAATTAGTGAGCTGGCAAGCTGCATACAAAACTGGCTTGGTCATAGAAGTGGAGACGCCGGCGTTGGACTAGGGTAAACGCAGTGAGAAGTCTCACAACACCAGGTTAAAGTCCAACCAGTTTATTTGATAGTAAACCCACAATCTTTCGGAAACGCTGTTCCTTCGTCAGGTGTGTGTCAGGTGTGCAGAACTTTCCAGACACTTGATGAAGGAATAGTGTTTCTGAAAGCTTGTGGGTTTACTAACAAATAAACTGGTTGAACTTTAACCTGGTGTTGTGAGACTTCTTACGTGGTCATAGAAGACAGAGAGTAGCAGTGGAAGGGTGCGTTTCTGAATGGAGGACAAGTGGCATGTGACAAGTGGCATTCCTCAGGGATCAGTACTGGAACTTTTGCTGTTTGTAATATACATAAATGATTTAGAGGAAAATATAACTGGTAAGATTAATAAGTTTGCAGACGACACAAAGGTTGGTGGATTTGCAGATAGCAATGAGGACTATCAGAGGATACAACAGGATATAGATCAGTTGGAGAGTTGGGCAGAGAGATGCCAGATGGAGTTTAATCTGGACAAATGTGAGAGAGTGCATTTTGGAAGATCTAATATAGATAGGAAATATACAGTAAATAGCAGAACCCTTAGGAGTATTGATAGGCAAAGGGATCTGGTGAATAAGTATACAGGTCACTGAAAGTGACAATGCAGGTGGAGAAGGTAGTCAAGAAGGCATATGGCATGCTTGCCTTCATTGGCCAGGGTACTGAGTTTAAAAATTGGCAAGTCATGTTGCAGCTTTACAGAACCTTAGTTAGGCTGCACTTGGAATATAGTGTTCAATTCTGGTCGCCACGCTACCAGAAGGATGTGGAGGTTTTGGAGAGGGTACAGAAAAGATTTACCAGGATGTTGCCTGGTATGGAGGGCATTAGCTATGAGGAGAAGTTGGAGAAACTTGGAACGATGGAAGTTGAGGGGCAACCTGATAGAAGTCTACAAGATTGAGAGGCATGGACAGAGTGGATAGTCAGAAGCTTTTCCCCAGGGTGGAAGAGTCAATTACTAGGAGGCACAGGTTTAAGGTGCGAGGAGCAAGGTTTAAAGGAGATGTACGAGGCAGATTTTTTTACGTAGAGTGGTGGGTGCCTGGAACTCGTTGCCAGAGGAGGTAGTGAAAGCGGATACGGTAGTGACTTTTAAGGGGCGTCTTGACAAATACATGAACAGGATGGGAATAGAGGGATATGATCCCTGGAAGGGTAAGGGTTTTAGTTCTGTTGGGCAGCATTGTCAGTGCAGGCATGGAGGGTTGAAGAGCCTATTCCTGTGCTGTAATTTTCTTTGTTCTTTGTAGTGCATGACAGGGGAGTGAAATGGCATTATTTTGTGGCAAGGGCATAAGGATAAAAGAAACTGAATTCAATTGAGGATGGCACCATGGCTCAATGTGAGACATTTTTTGGATGTGTTGAGGGTTCCCTTGCCCCCACCTCGCCCTCAGCACAGGTACAGTCCTGCTTCTCCTCTGCCAGCACAAGGGTTCTTTCCTCATATGGAGTTAGGGTCTTTTCCCGACAATCGGAAGAAGGCCATTCGGCCCATCAAGTCTGCACCGATTCTCCCCTGACCAAGCATCTTATCCAGGCTCCCCACCCTATCCCCGCAACCCTGTGTACTTTCCCTACTTATCCCCTTAACCTGAATATCTTTGGAGACAAAGAGCCACTGTAGGATGGCCAGTCCACCTAACCCGCACATCTTTGGAGTTTGGGAGGAAACTGGAGCATCCGGAGGAAACCCACGCAGGAAGTGCAAACTCCACACAGACAGTGACCCAAGGCTGGAAATTGAACCCAGGTCCCTGATGCTGTGAAGCAGCAATGCTAACCACTGTACCACAGTGCTAGGCATCACATCAGGCCAGCTGTGGCTGCGCGCGCCATTTGTGCTCAGGTTTGTCCTGCAATGAGACAGATGGGAGAGTGCCAGCAGGACTTGTGCCAGGTCAGATAGTAATGATGCCTGGCATGTGTGCAGGTGAGTGGGAGCAGGGATGTGAGGAGAAGAGGATCCACTCAGGCAATGGAGGGGGGAATAGCAGGGCAAGTGATGGAACTTCGTGAGGTGACTGGGAATGGGATCAGCATGGAAGTGTGGTGGGTGCATTAAGGGGTGTGATTGACACATGAGAAAGGTGACTTACTCTGGCTGCATATTCTTCATCTTCCTACGTTCCTGTCCTGTTATGTCATGAGCTGGCACTCACTATCGCCGCCACCACCATGCAGGTTGGGTTAGTCTTGCTGGTTGGCCTTCTGCCTGTGCATGGGCACAAAATGTCACACCTCTGCTCCACCTCATCCAGCATCTTGTTCAGGGCTCCCGATACTGTCTTCCTGGGTGCCATCCTCCCGCTTAGACTTGGGACAAGTGCTGAGGAGACATTTTAAAGGAGTTCCACCGCCGTTTGCTGAGATGAAGTGATACCAGAGTAAGAAAAATCACAGGCAGGCCACCACAAGTGTGGCATGAAACTCATGGAAAAAAAATGTTTCAGGCTGGCTGAAGATATGGCAATATTTCTCACCAGCAGCATTCTGCCTGGTTTTCTGGCTGAAATTGACGTTTTGAAACAATATGGAAAATTCTGCCCATTGTTTAATTTGTGATGTCTTTGGCAGACTAGGGGCAGCACCATTTTGTGCAGTGTTTGCGTGGGCTTTAATGCCTCATTTGGAGCTTGAGGACAGTTGTTGTGAGGCAATGAGCTTCCGAAGGCAGAGGCTTGGGCTGTTATTGTGACCAGGTTCTGAGGAGCTGGAGCAGAGAGAGGCTGTACTGGTTATTCTCTTCTGCTGTGTTATTTTGAATTATTATTATTATAGCTACTGTTCTTATTCCATTTCTGCATGTTGATTTCCATGGTGACAGGCCACCACTTTTTATATATTAATGATGATGGTGTTATATACTAAAGGTTTATGCTCAGGTTCACACAGCAGCACAGAGGCCGGCGTACTGCACTTCCTACGGCCTCTCCTTCCTCCAGCTCCTCAAAGCCCAACCAGCCCCTGAGCTCCACCTTCAAGAAGCTAATCATCTGCCTTTGAGCTCCACCTGAGGCGCGCGCGCACACACACACACACACACACACACACACAGCTGCTCCAGGTGGCTGGACACCAACATTGGGATCAATTTTCCACTTGTGTTTTCCGGATGCAGAACCTTGCCCAATGGGAATCCCGATTGGGGAAGATTGTCTGTTGGATGGAAGATTGAGTTGCTGATACGTAATTTAACAACTTGCAACCCATGGTGGACAAGAATCTGCACTTGGAATGTACGTGTGTGTTCTTTCTGAATTCAATTCAGACAAAACACACACTTGTGCAATCTTTAATTAAATGATTAAATTAAATTAAATTAAACAGTCTTCCTGCCTGTCTGTTTAGCTGCAGTTCTTGAGTTCAGCCTGGCACTGTCCCATTACTATTCAGAGCTTCATCTTAACCATTATCATCTACTAGCTAACAGAAAAGACTATAATGTTAGTTAGTGATTTGAGCTTGCGGTAGATCTGAAGTGAACAAATTCAGAAGCAGTGTTCTAAACTATTGGCGTTCTAGTACTTATTGATGTGATTGTAGATACATAATGTCTAAAAATACACTTCTGAAAATAAACCTCGCTCATGTACACTCAATGCTTTAACTCAGGAATGCTTCTGGTGTGCAGCACAATGGAATATAAAATATTGGCTGTTACAGTTGGCATGGTGTCAGGAATATGCTTGCTTCCTCTTTCTCATCAACTCTCTCATTAATGATGTGCTGTTTTCTTCCCAGTGCCCTCTTCTACTCCCAAGGTATACCAGCCCAGCCGAGGATTACTCCCTGTGTCACGTGCTTGTGAGGCTAGGACAAAGAGACATTACAGTTGAAACATGGCTAAAGAGTTGGTGTACTGGGAGGGCTTCAGACATGTGATTGATTGGGATGTCTTCCAGGGAACATGGGACCTGCACAAGAAGGATGGGTTGCACATAAACTGGAGGGGTACCAATATCCTGGCAAGGAGATTTGCTAGTCTTGCTCGGAAGGGTTTAAACTAGTGGCATTGTGGAGTGGGAACCGGTGAGTAAGTACAGAGACTGGTGAAGAACTTGAAACTAAGGCAAATATAGCTAAGGGGAAGAGCAGTCAGGGAGAAGTCGCTGAGCTCAGCAGGACTGGACGCTGGAACTGTATTTATTTAAATTCAAGAGGCGTAACAGGTAAAACAGATGAACTTAGAATCTGGATTAATGTGTGGAATTATGCTGATGTTGCTGTCACAGAGTCATGGTTGAAAGAGAGACAGGATTGGCAGCTTAACATTCCAGAATATTGATGTTTTAGAACATAGAACATAGAACATTACAGCGCAGAACAGGCCCTTCGGCCCACGATGTTGCGCCGACCAGTTACAAAAACAATGACCCACTAGCCTAAACCAATCCCTTTTCGTCCATAAACCTATCCAGAGATCTCTTAAACGCCCCCAAACTAGACGCATTTACAACCGCAGCAGGCAGGGCATTCCAATCCCTCACCACCATCCCTCACTTAGACAAGACAAAGCTGGAAAGAAAAGAGGTGGGGGAGCTGTGTTACTGTCTTGGGAGCGTATTACTATGTTCAGGAAGGACACTTTGGAAGGATCTTGCAGTGAAGCATTATGGATAGAGCTCAGGATTAGGAAGGGTGCAGTCACAATGCTGGAATTGTAATATCTCCCAGCTGCCAGTGGGAAATAGAGGAACAGATATGTAGTCAGATCCTGGAAAGATGTGAAAATAACAGGGTTGTTTTGGTGGGTGATTTTAACTCTCCCCATATTAACTGAGTCTCCCTTAGTGCCGGGGTTTGGATGGAAAGCTATTTGTTGGGTGTGTCCAGGAAGGGTTTTGAAACAATATGTGGACAGTTCATTGAGGGCGGGGCCGATACTGGACCTGGTTTTGGGAAATGAGCCTGGCCAGGTGACAAAGTGTCAGTGGGGGAACATTTTGGGAATAGTGACCATAATTCTGTAAGTTTTTGGACACTTTTGGACAAGAACAAGAATGGTCCTCAGGTGAAGGTGGGGAACAGCCATCTATAGCCAAATTAGGCAAGAATTGGAGAATGTGGATTGGGAGTGGCTGTTTGAGGGTAAATCCACATCTGACATGTGGGAGTCTTTTAAAGACCAGTTGATTAGAGTGCAGAACAGGCATGTTCCTGTGAAAATGAAACTTAGAAATATAGAAAATAGAAGGAAAAATAGGCCATTCAGCCCTTCAGGCCTGCTGCACCATTCGTTTTAATCATGGCTGATCATCAAATTCAATATCCTGATCCTGTATTTCCCCACATCTCTTGATCCCTTAAGCCCTAAGAGCTATATCTAATTTCTTCTTGAAATCACACATTTTTTCTGTGGTAGTGAATTCACCACACTTTGGGTGAAGAAATATCTCCTCTCCTCAGTCTTAAAAGGTTTACACCTTAGCCTCAACTGTGACCCCTAGTTCTGGACTCCCCTGCCATTGGGAATATCCTTTCTGAATCTACTCTTTCTAATCCTGTTAGAATTTTATAAGTTTCTCTGAGATTCCCTCTCACTCTTCTAAATTCCAAAGAATATAATCCTAACTGACTTAGCCTCTCCTCGTGACAGTTCTGCCATCCCAGGGATCAGCCTGGTAAACCTTCACTGCACTCCCTCTATAGCAAGGTCATCCTTCCTCAGATAAGGACACCCAAATTGCACACAGTACTCCAGTTATGGCCTCACTAATTCCCTGTACAAACATCTCTATTCTTATACTCAAATCCTCCACTATGAAGGCCAACATACCATTTGCCTTCTTTACTTTCAGTGACTAATGCATGAGGATACCAAAGTCTCTCAATTTACACCTGTTCAGATCATAATCTGCCTTCCTATTATTGGTACTGAAGTGGATAACCTCTCATTTGTCCACATTATACTGCATCTGCCATGCATATGCACACACACTCAGCCTGTCCAAATCACTCTGAAGCATCTCTACAACCTCCTCACAGCTTACATCCTTCACTTCTTTTTGAAATGACACACTGTCCACTACAAAAACAATACCTCTGGCTTTCTTAGCTGCGAATTTGGAGATAATACATTCAGTTCCCTCTTCCAAATCATTAATACATAATGTCAATAGTTGGGTTCCTAGCACAAATCGCTGCAGTACCCCATTAGTCACTGCTTGCCAATGGAAAAAGACCCATTTATACCAATTCTTTGCTTCCTATCTGCCAACCAGCTTTCAACCATCGCAAGACACTATCCTTTACATAGTCTGTTATGTGAGACCTTATCGAAAGAGGTAATTTAGATGGCCAGTTCACTTAACCTGGGCTGTGGGAAAAACCAGAACACGTGAAGGAAACACATGCCTCATGGGAAGATCCCTCCATACCCAGGATTAACTTAGTGAACCTTCTTTGGACTGTCTCCAATGCCAGTATATCTTTCTTTCGATAAGGGGACCAAAACTGTTCACAGCATTCCAGGTGTTATCTAACAAGTGTCTTGTATCATTTTAGCATGACTTCCCTATTTTTATACTCCATTCCCTTTGAAATAAAGGGCAACATTCCATTTGTCTTCCCTATTAAGGGAGCTAGCTTTTTGTGATTTATGCACGAGGACCCCCAAATTCCTCTGTGCTGAAACTTCCTGCAGTCTTTCTTCATTAAAATAAAATTCAACTCCTTTATTCTTCCTACCAGAGTGCATAACTTTACGTTTTCTGGCATTATATTCCACCTTTTTTGTCCACTCACTTAACCTGTCTATACCCCTCTGTAGACTCTTTGTTCGGAATTTTACCGACATGCCAGCCCAAATTCCGGGAGCAGACGAGGCATTCTCCATTAGCCTCGGGTGGGATTGTACAAACCTCGGGCAGATGTGCTGGTAAAATTCTGCCCTTTTGTGTCACCCTCACCCACTTGCCTTCCCACCTATTTTTGGGTCATCTACAAACTTAGCAACAGAACATTCATTTTCCTTGTCCAGGTCATTGATATGTATATATTGGAAATAGTTGTGGTCCCAACACTGACCCTCACCAGATCTTAACTTGTTCGACCTGCTCATTCTGAGTCAAAAATGGGTACACAAAAGGAACAAGCTGCTGTTCCAACTTGTTTGTTCTGAAATGATATTTTGCATGCCCTACATTTAAAGTATACAAACCACCACGATCTATTACCAACCCTAACCAGGCCTTCAATACTATTTGTATTTTACTTCTCCTAGGGTGGCAGAGTGATTTTCAATGTTTGCACTGTAAAATGAGAAGGATAGTGCATTCCATGAGATTTGCTCACACCTGAGAATTTTCGTTCTATTAAATATTCGCCAGTTCTTCAATATATCTGCTGAACGTTGAGGGAAGAAGGGCACGTTCCGACATGTAAATTGACCATTCTTTTATTTTAGAAATTTATCTTAAGCGTGGGAACACTTCATCGTTACAGCCTGGAGCCAGGAGGAGTTCGTTACACACCCTGGCATTTCAGTAGCAGCTGTATCTCACTGCAGTAATACAGCTGGACGCCAGTTTCCTGTCGACAAAGACCCTTTATTGTGTACCAAAGAGAAAGTCAGCATCTGTGACTCACATCTAGAATCGACGCCTCAGGACATACAATGCCAGTCCAGGTTGAGCAGCAGATTTATAAGCCCCTGCCATCAACTTGTCTTTAGGCGAGCCCTCACTTGCTCAATAAGGAAGCTCATATTCCAGAAAGCCCACAGGAAGATCTATCAATAATCCCCCAGGTCTTTTGTAGCCATCATAACGCCCACCCTAATTTTCCATTTTTTTTCAGTAAACTTATGCATGATTTTCTCTTTCTTTCAGAAATTTCCTAAACATTTTTGAATCCTAAACTTCTTGTTCTGTCTTTCCAATATCAGGCCTATATATTTTGGACAGTACATTGTAATCTCTTTCTTTCAGCTATTTTGTTTATTTGAGTGCACCGAAGTTATTATAGTTATTACACGTAAAATCATAAAATGTTGGAAAATACACAGCAGTCTGACAGCATCTGTGGAGAAAGAAATAAAGTTAATACCTAAATCTTCTGACCTTTCATTAGAATGGCTGTTCTTTCCACAGATTCTGTCAGACCTGCTGATATTTCCAGCATTTTTTTTTTGTTATTTTCTTTATTAATCTATAGGATGAGGGCATTGCTAGCTAAGCCAGTATTTATTGGCTATCACTTAAGTGCCCTGAAGAAGGTGGTGGTGAGCTACCTTCTTGAATCACTGCAACTCCTGAGGTATAGATGCACTCACAGTGCTGTTAGGGAGGGATTTCCAAGATTTTGACCCAGCAATAGTGAAGGAACAGTGATAAGTCCAAAGATGTGCGGGTTAGGTGAATTGGCCATGCTAAATTGCCCCAGGTGCCAGGGGGACTAGCTGGGGTAAATGTAGGGGATTGTGGGGATGGGTCCTGGGTGGGATTGTGGTTGGTGCAAACTCGATGGGCCGAATGACTTCTCTGTGCACTACAGGATTCTATTCTATAAGTTAAAGACTATGTACCTGCAGTCAGAAAAGATGATATCTTGCAGAGTGCATCAAATGAAGCTTTGTGGCTGGAGCTTAGGAATAAAAACGAGGAGGTGACCAGGTGTGTCGATGAGGTAGTGTAGTTGATATATTTTATATAGATTTCAGCAGAGCCTTTGACAAGGTCCCACATGGAAGACTTGTAAAGGAGATAAGTGCATATGGGATACAGGGTAATTTGATAAAGTGGATTTAACATTGGCAGAAGACAGAGGGTGATGACAGAAGGCTGCTTTAGTGACTGGAACCCAATGTAAACCACAGGTATCTGTGTTGGGCCCCCTATTATTCATCATTTATATAAATTACATAGATGACTATGTGGGAGGCAGGATTACTAAGTTTGCGGGATGACATAAAGATTGGCCGGGTGGTTAACAGTGAGGCGGAGTGTCTTGGACTACAAGAAGATATGGACGGCATGGTCAAATGGGCAAATAAGTGACAGATGGAATTTAACCCTGAAAATCCTAAGGTAATGAACTTTGGAAGGAATAATTTGACCAGGAAGTACTCAATGAATGTAGGACACTAGGAAGTTCTGTGGAACAAAGGAACCTTGGTGTGTTTATCCACAGAGCTCTGAAGGCGGAAGATGTGTTGGTATGATGGTGAAAAAGGCATATGGGACACTTGCTTTTATCAATTGAGGCATAGGTTACAAAAGTAGGGAAATCATGTTAGAGTCGTATAGACCTTTGGTGAGGCCACAGCTGAAGTACTGTGCAGTTCTCATCACCACATTATAGGAAGTATGTGATTGCATTGGAGGGGTGCAAAGGAAACTCACCAGGATGTTGCCTGGGATGGAACATTTAAGTTATGAAAAGAGGTTGGATAGGTTTGAGTTGTTTTCATTGGACAACACCAGGTTTAAGTCCAACCAATTTATTTGATAGTAAGCTCACTATTACTAGTTTAGTGAGTTTACTATCAAATAAATCGGATGGACTTAAACCTGGTGTTGCCAGACTTTTTACTGTGTTTACCCCAGTCCAACGCTGGCATATCCACATCTTGTTTTCGTTGGAGCAGAGAAGACTGAGGGGTGACCTGATCAAGATGTACAAAATTATGAGAGACATGAATAGATCGGATTAGGAGCAGATATTCCCCTTAGTTGAAGGGTCAGTCATGAGAGGACATAGGTTCAAGGTGAGGGGCACATGTCTTAGGGGGAATGTGAGGAAAAAACTTTTTTACCCAGAGGTTGGTAACAATCTGGAATCTGCTGCTTGGAAGGGTGGTAAAGGCAGGTTGCCTCATATCCTTTAAAACGTAATTGGATGAGCACTAGGCATTCCATAACATTCAGAACTATGGGCCAAGTGCTGGTAAATGGGATTAGGTGAGAGTTCAGGTGTTTCTAATGTGTTGCTGTGGACTCAATGGACCAAAGGATCTCTTCTACACTGTATGATTCTACGATATATTTCCAAGTCAGGGTGATGAATGACTTGGAAGGGAAATTGCAAGTGGTGGTTTTCCAGGTACCTGCTGCCCTTGTCCTTCTAGGCAGTAGTGGTTGTGAGTTTGGAAGATACTCAGAATTCCAGTATCTGCAATATTTTAGCTTTTGACTTTCAGAAGTGTCAGCTGTCATTTTGGTTAAGTATTCCTGTCTCCAAATTGGAAGGATGTGCGTTTAAGCATCATTGCGAGGATTTTAATTCATGGTCTAGGTTGGCAGTTCAATGTGGTACTCAAAGATTGCAACCATTAATGAAAGCTCCAACAGATGGATGCAAACCAGATCTCTCTAAGCTCTCCCTTAACACAGAATTTTTCATTAGTACAGATCATTGCTGCTTGTAGAATCTTTCCATGTGCTAATTGAATGTTGTATTCGCTCATTTCAAAACAATGCCACAGGGCTACACCATTGGTTGTGAAAAGAACTTAAGAAAGATCTTACATTGATATGTGTAGTATATTGGAACTTCAGTGTTCCAATATACTACACAACCTGGTTGAGTACTTTTGAAAGTGCAGTCGTTGTCGTGATGTGAAAAACGTGGCAGCCAATTTGCACAAGCCAGGGCCCCAGAAACAGCAAGATGATAATCACCAGACTGCCTGTTTTAGTTATGTTGAGAAATAAGTGTTGATCAGGATACCAGGAAGAAGTTCCCAGTTGCCCTTTGAAATAAAACTGTAGGATTGTTCTAAGAGAGCCGACAGGGCTCCGGATTAACATCTGATCCTCTGACAATCAACACAATGGAGGGTCTTTCAGATTGGGAAATACAAATTGGTTCTTCATTCTCCCCTATGAGGTGGTAATGTTCACGATGAATCCAAATTGGAAGAATTTTCTTGGGGATAGGGTTCCATCCACATAATTTCTCATTGTGCAAATGAAGTATATTCACTTCTTATTTCAGGAAGTGGAAGTTATAATCAAAAATATGTAGGTTACATATTCTTAGAGATTAAAAATGTATGTAATATTGAACTGAGAAGCAGGAGCAAGTAGAGAATGCAGCTGCTCTCCAGGAAATACTATGTGACTAAAAAACTAGAAGAGGTCCCATCAGTTCTGTTAGATTGACACGTGGTAGGAAAAGTACAAGTGCAAAATGTAACAACAGCAATTCAATGCTATAAATGGAGGATAACATGACTTGATAAAGTTAAGGTTATGCCTCACAAACTTAACAACAGTTTGTTGGGGATGCATTTGTGAATAGCTCAAATTTGTCGCACAAATTTGCTAAAATGGCCCATGGGAGATTTGAAGCAAAACTTCATTGGATCCAAAAGAAAGTCACATTAGATATTTAATTGGCTAATCAGGGGAAATGCGGATACTTGTGGTCACAGTTCTCATTAGGAGCATTTGCTAAACAACGTTCCACTTTATAAAGACCATTAATAATTACTATCGCCAACACAGATCAGCTCATTCCAGGATTCTGTCTCTGCTATCCCTAGTAATTATTAATCAGTACAAATAAATTATATGAAATGGAATGTCTAAACTTGTGGATGATGTGAGGTGTGACCATGGTCAACTGTCCTTCCTTCTGAGTCTGTCTGTTGCCTTTGACATTGTTGATCTCATCACTCTCTCCCAATATCTCTCCACCATTATTCTTAAACTTAAAATGTTGAACTCTTTCCAAGTCAGAATGGTGTGTGACTTGGAGGGCAACTTGTAGGGGTGGTCTTTCCTTGTTTCTGCTGTCCTTATCTTTCAAGGTGATAGAGGTCGTGGGTTTGGAAGATGCTATCTCAGAAGTCTTGCGAGTGAATGTAAAAAGTGGTGGGCAGGGTGCCAATCAAAGGGGATGCTTTGTCCTGGATGGTGTTGAGCTTCTTGAGTGTTGTTGGAGCTGCATTCACTTGGACAAGTGGAGTATTCTATCATACTCCCAACTTGTGACTTGTAGATGGTGGACAGGCTTTGGGGAACCAGGAGGTACAACCCAAGATGTTGAAAGTCACTGTTTAAGTTTATGGATTGAGTTATCACTTCTTTTTTTTAATCTCTGAATGTACAAAAGTGGCATTTTCCATTCCTGGCACATGCCAAAGGTGTATTTCTGCCTTCTGACTTTTAAGCATCAGATAATTCACATCTGAATGCTTTACGGTAGGAATATAAAGGCAAACTAGCTGACAATGAGAGTTACCTGCGAGTTTAAAAGAGGCTGTAGCTGGGATGGTTAAGGAAGCTTTCAGGTTGGGTATGTTAGTAGTTGGCACCTTTGGTTCAAAAGGATCTCATTCTCTTGGTTCATTTACTCTCTGAAGGATGTTAGATTCGGGTTTGACAGAGCCCAGAAACTCTCAACACTTGAGATCAACACCCAACCCCCTTCACCTCACCAACATTGCTCCAAAAACCCATTCTCAGGTCTGCTGTACCCTAGAACATTCTAGCTCCCAGTCAAATTTCCAGGGCCCCTCAATGTGCTCACAAATCACTGGACCATATTTCCTGTTCCCCTTGACCCCAGATCCAGACTCCCAGATCCCTGCACTTGCTTTTGTGACCATCTTGTCAAGTATTTCATAAATCCTGACATCCTCACTTTGGCCTTCCAAGCCCAGGAAACACCAAACTACAGCAAAATCCTGTTCCTTTCTCAATGCTGTCAGGTCTCAGCCCACCCTCATTGCTGATAAAGCAGTGCCCATTTTAATACTACATGGTATCAACAGTGGGAGTGGATAGCACTCTTGCCTTTCCGTCAGAAGGTTGTGGGGTTGAAGTCGCATTCCAGAGACTCCATCACTGAATTCAGGCTGACATTCCATTACAGTACCGAAGTTGCGCTGCACAGCCAGAGATATCACCTTCTGTGTGAGACTTTAAATTGTCCACACTCAGGTAGACAAAAAAATCCCAGTGTTTCAGATGAATACAGAAGTACTAACCCAATAGCCTGGCTAGTACTTACCTTTCAACCAACATCACTAAAACATAATCTGACCATTATTGTGTTGCTGTTTTTGAGAGCTTGCTGAGTACAAATTGCTTACGACATTTCGTACATTACAACAGGGATTGCATTTCTAAAGCACTTGATTAGGCTGCAAAACACAGAGATTTACTGACAGTGAACAGAAGTCTTTCTTTCTGCCACCTATGTTCTTAAAAACCCTTCAATTCACCATGAGCACCACGGCAGACTTGTACATAATCCTGCATTTTCTCTCTGTATCACATTTACTACCTGTTGCACTCGAACTGTCACACTCCAAATGTCACACATTAGATATTTTTCAGTTCAATTTTAACTCTCAGCCAGTCGGTTGAATGAGTTAAAATCTCACTGTTCACTTTGGTGTATTGTCGAACTCTGAGCAATGGCATAGGTGATCTCCTAGTGATGGATGAAAAATCAAGCATGTTATACACCCCTCCTATTAGCATCACATTTGCATCCTGTAACATATTCATTAATGCCACATTACTTGCACACTGCCATAAAACAAGGGACTTGTCATCTGCCCCATCATGCGTAACAATGCAGTAGATCATTTAGTGCATTTAATAGAATGATATTTTTCTTCTAAAATGTCACTGAAGTATTTTAACCAAAACAATTCATGAGGCTGAATATGACTCCCTCTTGAAAACAAAATCAGAATAACCTAAATATTCTCTGCAGCTTAATTAAAGGTTTCACCCAATAAGAGAATTGACTTCTGGAAGTGATGGCAGTAGTTAGTTTTCTGATGTGGAGATTGCTTCCAATCTTGGTATAAAGCTGACTATTGGTGCCCCAAGCTGTATTTGATTCAAGTGTTAGTCTCATAGCCCCTTATTCTTTGTTATGCTGTGATTCATATAATCCACAATGCCTTGGTATGATCACCATTCATTTCAAAGTAAAACTTTGTTGGAAATGAATGAGAAAATCAGCAAAAAATATCAGTTAAATTGAAGCAAAATATCGTGGATACTGGAGATCTGAAATAAAAACTGAAAGTGCTGGGAAAACTCAGCTGGTCTGGCAGCTACTAGAACTGCCTGGAGTTCCAAAGAAGAGTCATATTGGAGCTGGGTTGGTGTGCTATTTAACTCAGTCGGCTAGACAGCTGGTTAGTAATGTAGAGTGATGCTAACAGCGCAGGTTCAGTTCCTGTAAAGTCTGAGGTTATTCATAAAGGCCCGCCTTCTCAACCTTGCCCCCCCCCCCCCCCCCCCCCCCCAGCTTGAGGCGCAGTGATCCTCAGGATAAATTACGAGTCAACTCTCCAGCTCAAAGGGGAGAGAAACCTATGGTCGTCTGGGACTATGGCGACTTATCTTTTTTATTGGACAGTTGTTGCGTTTTCTCAGCTGTTATGCACATTGCCTGCTTCATCTCATGTACTGCTGCAGAAGCTGGGAAGACTGCCTCGTCAAAAAGAACAAAGAATTTATTTTAGGTAACAATCCTCACTTCAAAGGACAAGACTTCTTACTTCAAAGCACAATGCAGCTATATTTTATAAATAACTTGGTAGAACTGTTTACCTTTCAAACATGTTTTATTTTTATATAATTAGTTTACTCATTTGGAAATTTGTGTTTCAGGTAATTACACCATTCAGAAGACTAATACTTTGTGCAGAGAACAGAAAGGAAATGGAGGACTGGATCTCTTCATTAAAATCTGTCCAGAGTCGAGAGCACTATGAAGTAAGCTTCCACCTACAATGAACTCTTCATACGTTCTGTGATATTCTCTCCCATAATAAGTGCAAATTGAGAGCAAACAACTTCACAGGTAGAACATTGAAGGAATTGCAGGTCAGCCTCCTTGCAGGAAATCTCCAAACATCTCCTAGTCTACTAATTGAGACTGATTTGATTGATTGAGAACTGAAAGGGTGGCATGGTGGCTCAGAGAGCTGTGGATGGTGATCTCATAGAAGGTTTTTTTAAAAATTGACTACTTATGTTCTTATCCAGCCACCCAGAATTTCTTGTACATGTTTGTGTCAACAGAAAACTCTGCAGCAGAGCATAAAATTGTAATGTTAGCTGTGTGAGATGAAGTTTTCATTGCGTTGTAGGAAGAGGTAAGAATATCGTACTGATCCATTTGGAACTCATGGGTTTCTGTTGACGAAGATGGAAGGGCTAAGTGATACTGTGTTCATTAAACAAATGAACTAAAAGAGCTGAATCAGCATTTTGTACGTTTTGTGAACTTTGCATGATAAACTTTCCCCTGACAAAGGATCATCCAGACTTGAAACGTTATCTCTGCTCTCTTCTCACAATAGCTGTCAGACTCGCTGAGATTTTCCAGCATTTCCTGTTTTTGTTTCCAATTCCAGCGTCTGCAGTAATTTGCTTTTATCTGCTTTCTCCTTTGCCAGACCGCACAGTTTAACGTGGAGCATTTCTCAGGGATGCATAACTGGTACGCCTGCTCCCACGCCCGACCTACATTCTGCAATGTCTGCCGTGAAAGTCTTTCTGGTGTTACCTCTCATGGACTATCCTGTGAAGGTAAAGACCTCATACCTAACAGGACTTCAGTGAAAAGTACAATTTGTAGCTTGTTACTGACGATTTGTAGCTGTTCATTCTGTGCCCCTGACCAATTCAGGCCAGAACCTAGGCCAATTCAATCTAAGCATTTAACTGCTCTGTCCTTTTTCAGTATCCTGGTTTGGGCTATTATTGGGCTGATGCTTTATTTGTGCATAAATCTGAATTTCAAGGTTTGTGATATATAAATTACAGAAAGGAAACCCATCATTTAGCCCATCAGGCATTGTTAGGACTGGGATGGGAGGAGTGTACCTTTGCCTTTTAAACCATTTTTTTCCCGCATCATTTGAAATAATTGCTGTGCAAAGCAAACTGCTGTCCCCCATCAAGTACCATGCTGCTCACGTAATTTCCTTGCTACCATTCTAAAGGTGAACTTCAGATCCTTTTTAAAGGGAAAAACCCAGTTCAGCTTCCGGCAATACACAGTCCTTCCGTATTTTAAAAAATATATGGTTTAACAGCTTATATCTGTGTTACTGCAAGATACAAGACTCCTCACATCCTTCACACCTTGTCAATGCATACTCCTTTCTCCCTTGTGTTTAGCTAACTTCCCCTTAAGTGCATCTGTGCAACTCATCTCAAACACTCATTCTCACCAATCTCTGGGTAAAGAATTTTCTCCTCAATTCCTTATTAAATGTATTACTCTTATTAATCTGAACTTGAGCTCCCCACGAGTGAATCAAGCTTTTCCAAGTTGACCCCTATTAACTCCTTCATCATTTTAAAGACCTTTATTAGTTTTTCCTTTCTGGAGGGAAGAGTCCCAATCTAATTCTGACTTTGCCGATAACAGCAACCTCTTGGTGCTGATATCATCCTTGGGAATCAGTTTTACATTTTCTCCATTTGTCTCCAGATCCTCTTTATAATATGGAGACCATATTATGTTGGTGTTAGTGATCTGGAGAATATGGGAATTCACGCCCACACAGGTTGAACCCATATATATAAATTTTATATATGTGAGTGTCCGTCCCTTCCTTGAAGCTGCACAATGTCAAACGATTCGGACGGTCTAAATGCCACTCCCAAAATGCACTTTAAAATCTTCTCGAATGCTAATACGTTTACTTAGCGATCCACATTGCAAAATCCAGATCATGTCTTCCACTCCACTTTTAGCAGTAAGTCCATGCCAAGATTTCAGAATTACCCTTTCAGGTTTTCACAGTTACACTAATTCTGATATACAATCAATACTTTGTATTTTATTTGTAGATGATAGACATTTAAAATTTCAGGATTACTTTTAGAAAATATTTCTCTAGTATCCTCACCAATCAATCTCTGCTCAGCCTTGCCTGGTGTCCCTGAAAATTATTCTATTCTATTTCCCAGTTTCTTCTTTGTTCCCTGGAAACTAGTTGCTCTTTAGATTTTTGGCATTGGCTATCTGAACCATTACTCTATTATAGGTTTTCTTTCTTATGGCAAAGCTAAAAGTGTAGTTTAGCTTCTCTTAGCAGAGCTGAAAGGTATGATCTGTATCAACTGCTTAAAATTGTTTTCAGTTGAAAATAAAAATAAAGCTGCTTACCACCCCAGAAAACCTCTTTAGTTGCCAAGCAACAATATTTGCCTTTCACACCAAAGCTCTCTCTATCACAATAGGATCTCACCTGGAACTGAAACTAACCCCCACATAGGCAAACACTTTTGTTCAGCATGAACTATGGGATTCTTTCCTGACACGGAAACATTACTTTCAACCTAAAACTATACCTTATCTCTAACATTTATCCATCCAAATATAAATTGCTTAAAACTACCTTTGGTTTCGTAGCAATGCATTGTGCCTGTTTTATTTAAACAAAATAAGTGACAGCCATCTGTTGACTTATTCCTGCTGGGCAATGCCTAGTTTAAGCTTAATACTTGGCAGGTAACTGTCAATCTCCCTCAACTGGTGTATTCACCATGACAATGTCTCTTACCAATCAATCAGTACTCTCCTCTCATAGAGCATAAATTGTTGTTTTCCCCTTTTATTGGTTTACTTACAGTGTGTCCTGATGAATGCCGGATAAAAAGCTTTGACATGTATTTTAATTTCAACAGTACTAAAGTTTTATGTTACCAAATGACTATTTACATATGAGTTCTGCTATACTTGAGACACTTCCAATCTATCCCACAAAAGGCTTGGTATTGCGCTACCTTCTAACATGCTATGTATATTCAGAAGTTTGCTCAGACAGGTCCATCAGAATTATTCCATCGCACTCTGATGGAATTTTTTTTTTCACTTCAATTATATTGAAGCATTTAATTTGTTTTCAAAACCAGAGTTTAAATTTTAATTGACCCAGTCATCTATACTGTGATTATGAAAGACCTGTATTATATAGTCAGCTCTCTACACACAGTGACAAGACTTAGTGTGACAGGAAGTTGACCATTTTATTCCCTAAACTGGAAGGAGGATTGGATAGAGATAATTAAATGTCAAAACGCCTAATTTCTGTATGGTCTTGGCTGACAGATATGACAACATATGCATTGAAGGTAAGATGAAAATTCATAGCATTAGCTCAGAACAATTTTTTAAAAACCTTACGGCAATTGATGTGCTAATGGGGAGTTGCTGCTGATCTGATACATTCCAACTCATTACTTTGAATACACTGGTCTCATTATATTCTTTTAAAGAATTGATGCATCCAATTTTTAAAATTCATTCTTTCATGGGCATGGGCATTGCTGGTTAGGCTGAATTTATTGCCCACCCTAATTGCCTCTTAAGAAGTTGGTGATGAACTGCATTTTTGAATTGCTGCAGCTCATGTGGTGTAAGTACACCTCATAGCGCTGTTAGGAAGGGAGTTCAGAATTTTGATCCACAGATAGTGAAGGAATAGCAATATCGTTCCAGTCAGTATTGTCTGTGGCTTGGAAGGGAACTTGGTGTTCTTGTCACATACGTTAAGAATTGTATCACCACTTTGCAATTCAGAATGTGATATTTTATGTTTAAACATTTTAACCTTGTGTATGTTTTAATTCTGGAAATCAAAATCTCTCTGTTCTTTCCATTTGATATCTCAGTCATTTATAGTCTCAAATGGCTGTCATAGCATATTGTATTTGAAACTAAATTTCTGAAATGATCAAAAAGCAGAATATTCCAACTAATGGAAATCTGAAATAAAAACAGAAAATCCTGGAAGTACTCAGCAGGTCTGGGAGCATCTGAGGACAGAGAACTAGAGTTAACATTTCATACCAATGACCTTTCCTCAGAACTGGTAAATGTAACATCTGCTCTTTTGCCTTCTCCCTCCTCACCGTCCAAGGCCACAAACGCCCCTTCCAGAACAAGTTGCAATTTAATGGTACTTCTTTCAAGTTTGTGTACTTTGTTCACTGCTCTTTGTGGTGGTCTGCTCTATATTGGAGGGACTAAACTCAGATTTGTTGACTATCTGGATCATTTCCATTCAGTCCTCAAGCATGTCCCTGAGCTTCCATTCAGTCCTCAAGCATGTCCCTGAGCTTCAAATTATCCACTTTGCTCCCACATTGACATCTCTGTCCTTGGCCTGCTGCACTATTCCAGTGAAGCTCAATGTAAACTTGAGGAATAGTGCTTTCACAACCTCCTGAATTCAACAATTTCAGACCGCTTTCTCTGTCTCCCATTTTATTTTGCATGCTTTGGCTTTTCCCTTTCTTTATTCTAACTTTCAGACAGCAGCACAACTGCTCCAGGTACATCTTTTGTTTCTATTCCGGCCCCTTCACCATTTCCATTACCCCTGTAAAACTAACTATTGTGTCTTTTAAACCTCTTGTCCCTATTGACCCCTGGCCTCAACATATTTGCATTACTCTTTGCAAGAAGAAATCCTTCCTGCCATCATTACTAACTAACCAAACTCTACTTTTCATATTATGTACATTGTTCCAACACTGGAGGAAATAGTTTATTTCTCACTATACTGTCTACTCCTGTAATCATCTTAACAACTACAACTCTATCACCTCTTCAACTTCGATATTCAAGGAATACAAGTCTAATCTCTGAAGAAGATTCATACACAGACTTGAAATGTTAACTCTGTTTCTCTCCCTCACAGATATTACCAGATCTGCTGAGTTTTTCCAACAGTTTCTAGTCTGTGCCTTTATAATTTAACCTGAGGAATTTTGGACAATCTTGGCATCTAATTGGCCTTGGCTATTTTGGCACAATAACTACCATCTGGGAGTGAGCTTCATTTCTAGACAAATCTTCTGGGATTTTTTGAGGATGTGACCAGTAGAGTGGACAAGGGATGAACCAGTGGGTGTTGTATATTTGGACTTTCAAAAGGCTTTTGACAAGATCCTACACAAGAGATTAGTGAGCAAAAGTAAAGGTCATGGTACTCGGGGTAAAGAATTGATGTGGAAAGAGAACTGGTTGGCAGACAGAAAGCAGAGTGGGAATAAATTGCTCCTTTCCAGAGTGGCAGGCAGTGACTAGTGGGATATCACAGTGTTCAGTGATGAGACCCCAGGTATTCATAATATACATGAATGATTTGGACGAAGGAATTAATAATTTGAGTGGCTTAATGTAAGTATAGCCACTTTGAAGTATGGTAAAAAGTCTGACAACACCAGGTTTTAGTCCAACCGATTTATTTGATAGTAAACTCACTAGCTTTCGAGGGGATTCCCTCTTCAGTAATCTCTAAACTATCTGTGCTTTATATGCTCTGTCCAAGGCCAGAACTCTCCATTCACCTGAAGAAGAGGGAATCCCCTCGAAAGCTAGTGAGTTTACTATCAAATAAATCGGTTGGACTAAAACCTGGTGTTGTCAGACTTTTTACTGTGTTTATCCCAGTCCAACGCCGGCATATCCACATCATCACTTTGAAGTGCAGTTAGAAGTTAAAATGTTGAAAGACTGAAGTCACAAATAGTATTTTTCTAAAGAACGAAGTCCTAGAAATACAGCAGCTCAGTCAACAGTTGTACGTAGAAAAACAGCTTAAGAATAGTGTTCCTGTGATTAACCACTATCTGGACATGAACTTTAGTGATGCTATTTCCTACTGACGAATTTCCTAACTGGTGTCCCAGTGCCCTGACGTCCACAACAATCAATCCCTACACAGGAGGGAAGTCAAGTATTAGTGCAAAGCCTGAGCTGTGTCTTGTTGGTTGTTGAGATCAATTGGCAAAGTTATTTCCCTGACTGGTGAAGAGGGAATCAGTCAACTGTAACATAGCTGTGTCCTGCACTGTAAGATGTGGCTAATGTTTTCGATATGGTGCTGAGGAAACTGAGAGTTTTGTGACCTTGATGACCACGGGCAGACATGGATCTCTCTGGTCCAACAAGTCCTATTCAGCCAAGCTGCAGATTCCTTGACAGGCTGCACAGCTTCCTCCTGCATTGCTCCACAAAGAGATCAGAGAAATTCAGTCCTGTCCTGTAGATCCTGCTTTATTTTATACTCATTCATGGGATGAAAGTTTCACTGGCTAGGCCAACATTTATTGCCCAGCCCCAATTGCCTTGGAGAAGTTGGTGGTGGTAAGCTGCCTTCTTGAACCACTTGTGGTGTAGGTACATGCACAGTGGTGCTCAGGAGAAAATTCTTATGACCAACTGAAAGATGAAGCTGCAGATGTATGGTCACTCCTGGTGCTGCTGCTCATCATCAAAGACATGGTCCATCCAGAAAGAATGGCTCCTATAAGTAAGTAGAGAAAGCTGTCAGCTGGATCGTGAGGGTAACATTGTGGAAACGCCCCTGGAAAACCAGACAGTAAAAGACACTGATTCAGTAAGCTTTGGCTGAGAATCTTTTTCATGGAGCTTTATTCAATTTCCAATACCAATCCCACTGTGTTTTGACACAGATCTGGATTGAATGCGGTTACTGTTATTTTATATCCATTCATTGAAATGCCTAGCAAACAACCCTCCATCTGCTGGTGTAGGCCGCCAGTAGTTAAGGCTTCGTACTTTCGAATCATGTTGTATCATATTTTCAATTTGTCCTTTTAAACCTATAGTTTTATAATCCATCACTAGCATCACACCAATTATTTTTAAGCCAGAGATTTGCCAGGTGCAATTTGACGCTGAAAATAGTTAGAAAATGCGAGCAACACACAGTAGGGTTAGTCAGGGTATGTAAAGAGCAAAGTTGACTTTTAAAGTCTGCATGTCTTGTCAGAACTACACTGCTGCGTTGCCAAGTGCCCCATCTAGTGGGTGCATTGACATCTTGCAAAGTATTGAGATAGTTTTGAGGTAAGTTGTTTTCTGACTTTTAAAAAAATGAATGTGAGAAGACATTGGACAAGGTGAAGAAATGGAGAGATGTGGAGGATCAAATACACAAATCTTTGAAGGTGGCAGAACAATTGATAAAATTGTTGAAAGAGTATCATTGATGTGGGTTTATAGGCTGAGGCATAGAGTGAAAAAGCTCACAAGTTATGATAAACCTTCAAACAATCACTGATTAGGCCTTGGCTCGAGTATTGTGCCTAGTTCTGAGCATCACACTTCAGGAAGGATGTCAGTGCTTTGAGAGGATTTACCAGGAATGAGTGATATCAGTTGTGTGATGACTTGAGAAGCTTTAGAGCAGAAGCAAAGAGAACATCTCACAGAAGTGTTCAAATTATGAAGGATTTTGAATGAGGATTTAGGGCGAATCTGTTTTTTCAGGCAGGAGGCTCAGTAACCAGAGGAGGTAGATTAAGAGAACAGTGGAATGTTTATACTGGAACTACATAAAACATCAGTTACACCACAGCTGAGTTTTGAGTTCAGATCGGTTTACCTCATCATTCAAAATGGTACAGACAATTATGAGGATGTTGCCAGGACTGGAAAATTGCAGCTATGAGGAAAGATTGGACTGGCTGGGGTTGTTCTCCTTGGAAGAACAGAGGCTGAGGGGAGATCTGATTGAGATGTACATCATTGTGAGGGGATTGGATAGAATGGGTAAGAAAAGCATATTTACCTGAGCAGAAAAATCAGTGATTAGAGGGTGTAGATTTGAAGTGAGTGGTGAACGGATTAGGAGGCTGATGAGGATATAGTTTTTCAATTTTCCTCATTTTCTCTAGGGCAGAGTTTACCAACCCTTCCCATGCTGGTCCTGCTGAAAGTGACACCCCCACCCCGTGTCCTGGTTCCCTAGTGGCACGGTCGGTAAGCAACAGAATTGCCATTGAGTCTGGCAGGACCAAAAGATCTTGCTAGCAACCGCTGGTGAGCCACCTTCACCACTGGATAACTCACTGCAGGGAGCCAGAAAATCTCATCCTGTGGTTCTAGTGCTAGTCTGAAACATATACCCTCTAGATCATGATTCACCATCAGTTAGGCATAATTTCTCATTATTCGCTCCTGTAATTGAGTCAGTTTGTATGTTTAAGAAACAGATGTGAACATTTTGTATTACTGCAGAAAGCTGTTATCATAACTTTTAAACTGGTATAAATTTAAATTTGTCTTAAAAGACTGGACTACTTGAAGGTTTGTATGTTCCTTATAAAGGTTGCAATATGTCTATGGAATTCCTATATCCTGACTTACACCAAGATTCATTCACATATCATTCACATATCACCACTTGATGTACATTGGCCCCCAGTCTGATAACATCACAGTTTTAAAATTCTCATCCTAGTTTTCAAATTCCTCCACAATTTTACTCCTCCCTATCTCCGTGACCTCCTCAAACCCAACAAATAGACAAAATTGCTGTACTCTCCAATTATGGCCTGTTGCACATCCTTAATTTTAATCATTTCACCATAGCAAGTCATTATTTCAGCCCTGTTAATTCCCTCCCTAAACTTCTCTACTGCTCTCTTCGTTTAAGAAGCTCTTCAAAGTCTACCAGTTTGATCAAGCTTTTGGTTAACTGGTCAAATATCTCTTGCGGTTTGGTATCGTCTCTTGTCTGAGGTTTTGATGAAGCACCATGGCATATTTTACTGCGTATAAGGCTCTATGTAAATATAAAATAACAAGCGTCAAAAATAACAAAATCTATAAATAGCACTGGCATAAATGAGCTATGCATTTCACAAATGTCACTCATATACACCATATTTTGTCAGTACCTTCAATGTCCATTGCACATGATTAAGTGTAACTCATCACCTGACTCCCCAAAGCCTGTTCACCCTCTACAACAAATAAGTCAGGAGTGAGATGGAATACTCTCCACTTCCCTGAATGAGCTCAGCTCCAACAACACCTGAAGATCCAGGACAAAGCAGACCAAATTGAATGTCACTCCATTCACCACCTTCAACATCCGCTCCCACCACCTTCAACATCCGCTCCCACCACCTTCAACATCCGCTCCCACCACCTTCAACATCCGCTCCCACCACCTTCAACATGCACTGTGGTTGTAGTGTCTACCATTTACAAGATGCACTACAGCGACTCACCAAGGCTTCTTCACCAGTGCCTTCCAAATCTGCAACTACTACCACCTAGAAGGACAAGGGCAGCAGACACATGGTAACACTACTAAGTTCCCCTCCAAGCCACAGACTACACAACTTGGGACTATATCGTCATTCTTTCACTGTTGCCAGGTCAAAATCATAAACTCCCTTCCAAACAGCACTATTGGTATATCTACACCACATAGCAGTTCAAGGAAGCAGCTCACCACCACTTTAAGGATAATTAAGGATGAGCAACAGATGCTGTCTAGCCAGCATCACCCATATTGCATGAAAGAGAAATGGGCAAAAACATGTTGTACAAAGATAAAAGCAAAACTCTTTCTACTTGTTAAATTATCAATATTTTGACTGATGGAAATAATTTGCTCCTGCCCTAAATGAACGTTTGCACCGTCCATGGGTATATGGATCTGATCCAGATAAATTGGAAAGAAGTCTGGCAGGCAAAATTGTAATGTACTTTAAAGACCAGATAGTTCAGATACAGTCGAGGTATATTCCTACAAAAAGGAAAGCTAAGGAAACAAATTCCGAGTTTCATGGATGACGAGATAGAAATTAAGATAAAGTGTGCTAATGACAGATGGGAAACACAATCGAGAATTAGGCTGAGTGGAGAAAGTTTGGAGTGGAATTGAAAAGTCAAGTAAGAGATGCAAGAAGGTGGTAGGAAAAGAGACTGGCAGTTAACATAAAAGGAAATCCAAAAAAGAAATTATAAGCATATAAAGAGTAAAAAGTTGATAAGAGGATGAGTTGACTCTATTTGGACCAAAAAGGAGATTTATACATGAAGGCAAGGAACATGGCTGAGGTATTAAATTAATACATTGCATCTGTCTTTACCAAGGAAGAAGATGCTATTCAGGTCATGGGTATAATTCAGACACTTGGAGGCTTTAAAGATGATGACGAGGAGGAATTGCATAGACTGTTACTGGAGTTGATAAGGCACCAGGACAGGGTGGGCTGTATGCAAGGATACTGAAGGAAGTGAGAGTGAAAATTGCAGAGGCACTGGTTATAACTTTCCAATTATCCTTATACTTGAGAATAGTGCCAGAGTACTGGAGAATTGCACATGGTACACCCTTATTCAGAAAGCCCAGTAACCATAAGTTTAACTTTGGTAGTGGGGAAGCTTCTAGAACAAATATTTGTGACAAAATTAATAGTCACTTGGACAAATGCCCAATTAAGAAAAGCCAGCATGGATTTGTCAAGGGAAAATCAATTTTAACTAACTTGCTGAAGTGTTCGAATGAAATAACAGAGAAGGTTGATGAGGGTAATTCTGTTGATGTGATGTACATGGATATCCAAAAAGCATTTGATATAGTGCTGTGCAATGGACATGTGAGCAAATGTAGCTCATGGAATTAAAGAGAAAATAGCAACATGGATATGAAATTAGCAGAGTGACACAAAACTGGGAGTAGTGGTTAATGGGTGTTTTTCGAACTGAGGGAGTGTCTGACTCATAGAATCCCTGCAGTGCAGAAGGAGGCCATTAGGTCCATTGAGCCTGCACCGACCACAATCCTACATGAGCCCTATCCACATAACCCCACATATTTACCCTGCTACCCCCTGACACTGAAGGGCAACTTTGCATGGCCAATCCACCTAACCTGCGTATCTTTGGATTGGGAGGAAACTGGAGCATTGGAGAAAACCCATGCAGGTGGGGAGAATTGAGGTGGACGGTGGCAGAGTGCTTATCACAGCTGCCTCACAGCGCCAGGAACCTGGGTTCAATTCCTGTCTTGGGTCACTGACTGTGTGGGGTTATCTCATTCTCCTGTTTCTCTGTGGGTTTCCTCCAGGTGCTGTGATTTCCTCCCATTGTCCAAGGATGTACAGGTTAGGTTGATTGGCCATGTTAATTGACTCTAGCGTCGGAGGTTTAGCACGATAAATATGTGGAGTTATGGGAATAAGGCCTGGGTGGGGTTGTGGTCGGTGCAGACTCAATTGGCTGAATGACCTCCTTCTGCACTGTAGGCATTATGTGCAAATTCCGCACAGGTAGTGACCTGAGGCTGGATTGAACCTGGGTCCCTGGCACTGTGAGGCAGCAGTGCTAGCTGCTGTGCCACCATGCCGCCCCAGGGCTATTAGGGAGTGAAATTCCCCAAGGATTGGCGTTAAAGACCCCCATTAATGACCTAGTCCTGGTGTACAAGACACAATTAGTTTCAAACTTTGTAGCCAGTAGAGAACTTGGAAATACTGAGAACCTTGTGAAGAGAATAGTGCAGAACTACCAAAGGATTCAGACAAATTTGAAAAACAGGTGGACTCATGGCAGATGAAATTTAATGTGAAGTGATTCATTTTAATAGGAAGAACATGGTGAGAGAACATAAAATAATGGATACAATTCTATAATGGGTGCAGGGGCAGAAGGACCTAGGTGTATAGGTGATGGATGGATTGAGGAAATGGTTAATAAAACCTACAGCATCCTAGGATTTATTAATAGGCACATAGAACACAAGAACAAAGCAGTTACATTAAACTTGCAGGAAACAGTGTAGCTCGTTCTCAGCTGGAGTAGTACACCAAATTCTGGGCACCACACTTTAGGAAGGATGTGAAAGCATTGGAAAGGATGCAGAAAAGATATGCAAGGATGGTTCCAGGGCTGAGGAACTTCATTTATGGAGATAGATTGGAAAATTTGGACTGTTTTCCTTGGAGAAAAGAAGATTGAAAGGAGATTTGATATGAGTGTTCAAAATTATGTATGTCTGGATAGAGCAGATAGGGAGGAACTTTTCCCAACGGTGGAAGGATTGAGAGCTAGAGGGCACAGATTTAAGGTAATTGGCAGAAGAAGCAATAGAGATATGACAAGCTTTTTTAAACAGTGAGTGGTTAGGATCTGGAATGCACTGCCTGGGAATATGGTGGAGTTAGATTCAATTGAGGCATTCAAGAAAAGGATGAATGTGGCAAAGCTATGGGAAGATGGGGGAATTGACACAAAATTAGTTTGCTCTTTTGGAAACCCAGCACAAAGGAGACAGGCTGTTTGGCCTCTGTACTGTAACCATTCTAGGGTCTTGTTTATAATCAATGTAAATATTTTTTGTTTTACTTGCTATTAACCTTATCACATTTTTGCATGGATTAATTGGTGAAATGTTCTGCAATGCCATTTTCAGAACTCAGGTGTGCGTCTTCATTTCTTTTGCAGTTTGTAAGTTCAAAGCCCATAAGAGGTGTGCTGTGAGGGCAATCAATAACTGCAAATGGACAACCCTGGCATCAATAGGAAAAGATATCATCGAGGATGAGGATGGGGTAGGTATGAAGAGTTTAAGAATATCTATTTCTGTGGATAATCCTGCTTTCACTGTCTTGTACGCAGAGGTACTTTTGGTTAGAGCTTGGAGGATGAATTCAGTGCCTCTTGTGGTACATTCTCAACAAAAGGAGAAGTCCTGACAAATGTTCAACTAACCCATGAAGCAGGTTATCTGGCTGTCATTACATTATTGTTCAGGGAGCTTGCTGTACATAAATTGGCTGCCACATTTCCTACATTCCAACCATGACTATGCTTCAAAAGTACTTCTTTGATTGTTGAAGTTCTTTGAAACATCCTGAGGCTCTGAAAGTGCAATGGTTTCTTTTTCTTTCTTTACAATACTGTACCATTGATTCTCCAGCCCAGGTATTTGCTGGAAGTCCAGGATTTAATCTTTGTCTCCCCACCCATTGACCCAAGAATTCCTAATGAAAGGCTGACAGTTCTGACCACAGACATATTTGTAAATGAAGGGATCCCTTGATTTTCAAAAATTGGCTATTTGTCATAAACAGGTGACATTTACTGTATGTCCTTAAAAATGCAATGTGTGATTCATACTAGGCCTTAAGAGGGTTATATATATTTCCTGTGCTCAAATATTAGAAACAGAAGCTAAATCAACCGAAGGAAGGTAGAAAAAGGAGCGGTTTAAAAAAAAGAGGAAATAAAATAAATTGAGCAGGCAACACAAAATAAATAAGGTAATCATGAGAAATTGGGAATGTTATTTGAATCTAACTCATTCACCAGAAATCTTAAGGGGGAGATTGGCTCACCCCTTAGGTAGCCAAGAAAGACTCTTTGAATCTTTTGATAGAAAGCAGAGTTCTTCCAGACCCCTCAGACAAATGTAGCCCTCAACCAACATCACTTATAAACAGATTACTTTGTTGCTTTTCGGGGGACTTTGTCTGGTCGTGTCTTGCTCAAAGTGGAAATAAGGCTACATTCAGATCAGTCAAGATCTTATTGAATGGCAGAGCCTACTCCTGCCCTAATGCTTATGTTGTCGTTGAACTTCAACATTTAGAAATGTTACGCCTTTAAAAAATATTCTGCTTTACTGTTCTTGATCCAAAGTGAATTATTTCACATGTTTCCACATATTCTATCTACCAACTTGCCCATTTATTTAACCTGTCAATGTCACTGTAATTTCTTTGGCCAGAATTTTCCAGCCCCTGCACAGTGAGTTTTTCACAGCACAGGCGACTCACCATTGGCCACCGGCGGGATCTTTCGGGGGCGGGAGGAGGGGTCAACCTCATGACACCAGAAGATCCAGCCAGCCAGAAGGGCTGGAAAGTGCTCTTCTCATTGGTCACATTTCTCTTTTGGCTTTTATCAAAAAACGTTGATACAATACTCTTAGGATGGAATTTTCCCATCCTGTCCACCATGGGAATTGTAGCGGGTGGGGTGGACCATGCAAAGGTCCATTGACCTAGGGCAGGAATTCTGGCCTTGGGGTGAGCGCAACAGGAAAATCCTGTCCTTAGACTTTTTGTCTAAGTCATTAATTTTGATGATGAATTGATGAGGCCCCTGCACTTACACTTGCAACATTCCACTATTCACTGCCTGTCAACTTGAAAATGCCTTGTTTATCCTTGCAGTCTGTCTCCTGTCCACTAACCATTCCTCTATTCAGGCTAATACACCAGTCCCAATTGCATGAGCTCTTATCTTGTGTATTACTCTTCTGTATGGCACCTTATCAATTTTTTTTTATTATCCACAGACTACAAAATTATATTCCCTATGAATTTTTTACAGGAAAAACAATGGTCCTAATGCCAGCTACTGTGGTACACATCTTCAATCAGAAAATCTCTGTTTGTTTTTTAGAAATCTAAATATGCAACATCTATTGGTTCCCGTTTATTTACCCTCCTATTACATCCTCAAAAAACTCAATAAATTTGTCAAACGTGATTTCGTTTTCATAAAATCATGTTCAGTTTGCCTGATAGTACTATGATTTTCGAAGTGCATTCTTAATGATAGATTCCAGCATTTTCCTGATGAATGATGTCAGGTTAACTGGTATGTAGTTTCCTGTTTTCTCTCTCCTTCCTTTCTCAAAGAGTGATCTTACATTTGCTAACTTGCAATGCACTTGGATTGATCCTGATTGTAGGCAATTTCTGAAAATCATAATCTGTTTTTGCAGCTATCATGACCTGGGAATTATGCACCTTCAGGTCCCTCTTCTTCATAGAATCATGGAATCCCTACAGTGCAGAAGGAGGCCATTTGGCCCATCGAACCTGCACTGACAACGATCCCAGCCAGGCCCTATCCCTGTAACTCCATATATTTACTATGCTAATCTCCTAACGCTAATGGACAATTTATCATGGCCAATCTACCTAACCTGCACATCTTTGGACTGCGGGAGGAAACTGGAGAACCTGGAGGAAACCCACGCAGACACAGGTAGAACATGCAAACTCCACACAGCCAGTGACCCAAGCCGGGAATCGAACCCGGATCCCTGGCGCTGTGAGGCAGCAGTGCTAACCACTGTGCCACCACGCTGCCCTGTTCTTGTGTCCCCTGAAGGTAATTTTATACCACCTCTCCAAAGTGAATCACTTCATAACTTTCTGCATTAAATTGCATTTGCCTATTCCACCACTCTCTATGTCGTCATGAAGTCTTTTATCATGTTCATTATTTTACTGCGTTATATTTGCAGCATAGTGGTTAGCGCTGCTGCCTCCATAGCTCCATGGATCCAGGTTCGATTTTGGCCTTTGGTGAGTGTGTGTGGCTTTTGAACATTCTCACTGTGTGTGCGTGGGTTTCCTTCCACAGTTCAAAAATGTGCAGGTTAGGCTAATTTGCCCTTTAGTGTCCCAAGATGTTGCCTTAAGAAATGTTTTGGGTTATTGGGATAGGGTGGCGGAAAAGAGCCTGGGTAAGATGTTCTGTCAGAGAGTCAGTGCAGATTTGATGGGATGAATGACCTCTTCTGCACTGTTGGGATTCTGTGATTCCAATTTTTTTTATTATCTACAAACTTCAAAATTGTATTCCCTATAAATTTGTTACAGGAAAAATGATGGTCCTAATGTTAACCACTGTGGTATACATCTTCATTCAGAAAACATCTGTTTGCCACCCCTCTGCCTCTAATCCATAAACCAATTCTGTAACCAAGTTACTACCATCCTTTTAACATTTTCATAATTTTGAGTTACATTATCAAATGCCTTCTGAAAGTCCATATATCTTCTGCACTACCTTCATCAGCACTCTCTGTCGCTTCATCAAAGATCTCAATCAGGTTAGTCACACATGACTTGTCTTTAATAAATCCTGGTTATGCCTGTTATTGATCTTTATACCTTATATTTCTCCAAGTAGGATTTAGTTTTGTCCTTAACAATGGTCTCCAGTAATTTTCCCATTACTGATGCTAGGCTGATTTGATCTGTTACCAGGTGTATTTCTGTCCTCTGCTTTGAATAGATGCGTAACATTTGCAACTCTCCCATCCTCTGGCACCACTGCTTTATCCAAGGAGGAATGAAGATTATGATTAGAGATTGTGTTACTTCCTTTAAGAACCAAAGAAGCAGTCCAGCTAGACTGGATGACTTGTTCACTTTGAGTGATACTAACCTATTTAGCACCATTTTTCTCTCTATATATTTTCTCCTATACAATTTCTCTACTCCCCATCTGCCTCTACTACAATGTTAACTTTATCTTCTTTTTTGTAAAGGCAAACCTGCCATGCTTTCAATCCAGGGAAGTGGATGCAGGATGGCATTAGGCTAGCTGCTTCTGGTGACAGCCTTGAGATGACAGTGGAGGCAGGCTGATAGTGAAACTGTCAGGCTAGAACGCTTGTCTCTAATTCAATGTTGTTACACCCTCAAGGCCTCATTCCTGCGTGCAAACCCATGCTCCCACAAGATACCTTCCATACTCTCTCATATATCCCATGCTCTCCTGCTCCTTCCATCCCATTGCATCTCCCCTGTACCCTCCATTCCACTATGCACAGAACCAGTGAGCCACTGGCAAGTTTGCAATGTCTTTGTAATGCTCATAAAATAAATTTAAAAGCAAAGGGGCTTTGACTGTGAAAAAGCTGCTCATCCTGCAGTTTCAAACTGTTTCAATCAACCACAGCCATAATATTACCCACTTCTTAATCTTGCATAATTAGATAAGCATTAACAGCTGCATCAAAGAAGGAATAACTTATTAAAAGGTAGTAATGATGTCAGTCAAACAAAGCACGCACTCCCCTCTGCAATCTGGGGAAACATGGTCATATGTTCTAACTGCTTTTGTGGATTCAATTGGCTTCATTGTACATGTTTAGCTAAGTTCTAAGAGTAACTAACCCAGTTATTCAGCGTGCAACATTGACACAACTTGCAGAGGGAAGTGCAAGCTTTTGTTGATTGCCATTTTTCACTGCTTTCTAATAAGTTATTTTCTCTTCACAATTTTTCAATGCTTGTGTGTTCATTCACATGATTAAGAGGTATGAAGTCAATAATAGATTTTTGTCATTGATCCCATGAATAGCTGTGGGTGATTTAAAGCGTTATGTGAATGTAAGAGGAAAAACGTTTCCCCTGTTGTCCACAAGGACTCTCAGAAGCTGTGAACCACATCTTCTAACAAAATTGGCCTGACTCCCATCAAAATCCTGGCAGGGTCTGAGATGTCTACCTCTGTAATGTACTGTCAGGGGCGTGAGTGTGCAGGCTTGCCTACCACACTGATGAAGAGTGGTGGAAATGAGAATGGGGGTGTGGAAATGCCAGAATTGGGTTCCACTTGCCATTTTTGAAAGTCTTCCAATTTGGCCTGACTCCATGAATATTTGGCCCTATTTCGTTGGAAAAGCAGAAGGGAAAATTCCTTAATATAATTTGTTTGCACCATGTTGATTTTGCCTTCATCCCAGTAGCTTTTCATAGTCCTACTGCTGAAATAAACAGTAAAACATCATATTGTGGTGACTCACATTATCAGCTGATAACAAATATTCATCACTTTATAGTCAAACAAAACCTCAAACATTTTTATGTGTACTTGTTGCACCTTGCTTTTGAGGTAGAAATGGGTCAGGGGTACAGTAGTGTTGGGGAGAAAACTAATGCCATTTTGATTGTGGTACTGGAGAAGGGGTGTGGGAAGCGTAAACAGGTTGGCTCTGTACTCCTTGGAGTTCAGAAGAATGCATCTAACATTCTTAGTGGGGGGGGGATTACACAGGGTAAATATTGGGAGGATGTTTTCACTCATGGGAGAGTGTAGGACCAAAAGGCATAGTTGTAGAATAAGGAGGTGCTTATTTAAGATGGATTTGAGGAAGAATTTTTTCTCTCAAAGAGTGGTGAACCTTTAGAATTCTTTACCCGAGGAGGCTGTGAAGGCTGACTTCTTGAACATTTTCAAGCTGAGATCAGTAGATTTTTAATCAGGAGGGGAACAGAGGGTTATGGAGAAAAGGCAGGAAAGTGGACTTGGTGAGTGTTAGATGAGCCAGGATCTTATTAAATGGCGGAACAGATTTGAAAGATTGAATGGCCCACTCCTGCTCCTATTTCTTACGGTCTGAATATATGACCAATCCTGGGAATTTCCAGTAGTTGAGAGACCATAAATGCAAGATCAAGAATGCATGGCAGGAAAAATTTCTTCAACAGAAGTTGAGGTTGTGGGTTCCAAGGTTGAGACAGTAACAATGTCAACATTTAAGATTAGATTAGCTAACTGAATGAAGGCAAGATGCTAAATAAATGTGATTAAAATTATCTGCCCGCATGAAGGGTGAAATCCAACATGGACAGGATAGGCTGAACAGCCCACTTTTGTGTTGTAACTTCCATGTGCACCACCTGCCTCTCCCTTTCTCCTTCCTCCTCACAGAGCATTTTGCCTTGAATAACCACCTTCCCTTTCCCCAGAAGTGGAAGAGACACAACTCTGTCTTACCTCAGCTCAGCACCATGAGATTGTCGCAATGTAGGTGACTGATTTAGATATCTGTCAAAATGTTGTAGAGACCAAATGTGTAGAAATAAAGCATATGGAACTGGAGCTGGGAGATTAGCAGTTCTTCAGATGTTCCCTTATAATGGTGTAGCACAATGCACGCACATTGAATTGCTTCTCCAGAAATTCTTCCACTGGAAGGAAATGGCAATGGGGTTCATATTGCAAGGTTGTGCTGCTGGAAGTGTTAGAGACAGAAACAGAAATACAGAGTGAATTTTACATGCTGAAATGGGATTGCATCAGTCACACTGAAGTGTAATATCTGGTGTGATGATGCTGGGTCATGAACCTGCATCATTATACCAGCACTGAATAATATGGACTCTAAAATAGACAGCCAGCTTCCCATGTAAAATATCTAATTGCTGCCCAATTTTAGTTTTTTAGAAGTCCATTGACTGCAACAATATGTCTTCAAAGTGATAAAATGTTGTGTGTATGTGAATCACACCTAGAGGGAAGCACGTTTGTTTTTCTGAATCTCCTGAAAGAGTGGAGATGGGTGCGTGCCAGATTTTTAATAGCTGCTGACATGCACTTCATTCGGAAATCTTTGCTGTGCATGAATTTCTGAACATAATTAGGGCTGAACCTTCTTACACTACCTGCAAACTTATTGATAACTGTAGTCTTTCATTGTTGCGCCATTAGTGCTGAGAAACGATGTCCCTTTGGATAGAGTACATTCTTTGGGCAATCCTTCCTCCAGTGAGGAGAAGGAGCATGCCAGCTGACTAAAGAGGCAGGAGTGCAGGGTTTGAAGGAAGAGGCTAGACTGCTGAGCAGCAAGGAACTGTAGCAGGCACACAGCTGCAGGCAGAGGCCAATTGTGTTTATAGGGTACTTATGATATATCTGCAAATGACAGGCTGTCAGTGACTATGTAGACTTTGGCTTCTGTGAGTCACTGTCACATCCAGATCTGACATGCTTGGGCCTGCGGTAGGATCCAAATGCATGGGTGGCTGTATGATGCCTGTGGCATGAAAAGTCATAGTGGCGCTAAACTTTCACCTCGGGGTCATTTCAGGCCGCCTGTAAAGACTTGAGTGGGATCAACCAGTCTGCAGCACATCACTGCATAATGGTTTTCACAGGTATCATGTTCTGCCGTGCCCAACAATTCAACAACACTCATCAACTGGAAAGAGCCTGAGACTGCATCCATGACTGGTTTGCCCAGGGTGCAAGGGGTCATTGATTGTCCCCATATCACCATCAAGCAGCGGAGTCAGGAAAAGTAACTGTTCAAATATATGTTTTTAAGTGTGCAATTTATTTAATGTAACTTTATTGAGTAATTTGTTTGAATAAGGTGGTAACGCAAATTTCCATGACTCACTCAAGTGATTAGATATTGATTTTCTAACTAGCTTCATGTTTTTGAAGAACTTTGGTCAATTCATACGCACAGCACCCAATTAGGTAATCCATTTCAGAATTGAGTATTACCTCCACCGCTTTCCTATAATATATCAAAAAACATTGCTTTAACAAGCTCTGTCTTTTAAGAAACAGAAAGAATCATTGTTTGGCTGTGGCTTGTCACTTACTACGAGAACCTCTCAGTGCTGGGTTGAATGTAACTGTAGCACTGGCTGAAATATCATGTGTAGTAGCAGATCACACAGTAACACTTTTCAATGTCAGTTCTGTGAATGTGTTGTGAGCTTGTGAACAAAAGAATAAAGATTTGTTGTGTACTTTATTATGAACCTGGTGCCCCCTTCAATCCCTTGCTCGACACAAGCGGAAGGTAAAAACGGGGCTGCAACACGGTGGAAATAGTCTTACTTGCATTGAGCCCCCTGCATAATGTACCCTACTACAATCTTTGAATAAATTTGTTAATGCACTAAGGGCTTCAGTTGCTTTAGATGTGGTCAGCCATGTGGCAGTGAACATTTATGTAAATCTGTAAATTCAGCTGTCACTTGCAGCCAGTGAAGTGATGAGAATCCACCAGTGAAGAAGAACATAAGGTCAGGCTCATGCCATTGCAGCTTAGGGATAAGTGGGGTGGAGGCCAGTTGTGGGAGAGAGTAGAAAAAATGGAACCTTCTCAATAGGGCCTAAATCATATGAAAGCAAGAAGGGGTTAAGGTTTTGTGCTAAAAGTATATTTTTTGGGGGTTCAGAACAATATATACAATAGTGAGTGATGCTTTGTTTCATGTGTTTAGATTGCAATGCCTCATCAGTGGCTCGAAGGTAATCTGCCCGTTAGTGCCAAATGTGCTGTGTGTGACAAGACATGCGGGAGTGTTCTCCGCCTGCAAGACTGGAGATGTCTCTGGTGCAAAGCCATGGTAAGTGGTATGAATTCTTGCTACTCCAAATATGGCAGGTAAGATTTAATAATGAAGGGAAACCATTCAAAAGCACATTCTTCAATTGTTCTGCTAGATATATCTTGAATTATGTAGAAGTCACAGTACATTCAACAGATCATTCAAGCTAGTAGGTTAAGCCAGCTGGTCCTTGTGCTGGACATGAACCTCTTCCCAGTCCTCTTTATCTCACCTTATCAGTATGCCCTGATCATGTGCCTAGTTCCCTGTTGAAGTATCTTTGCTATTTGTCTCAGTGAACCTATCTGGTAGTGCATTTCACATTCTCACCATTCTCTGAGTAAAGACATTTCTCTTGAGCTCCCTATTGGATTTATTAACGATGATTTTTTTGTTGATGGCCTCCTAGTATTGGGTTTCTGCACAGGTAGAAGCATCTTTTCCATTTCTACTCTGTTGAATTATTTCTTAATTTTAAAGAACACATTCAGGAAGAAAAGAACCGCTGCATGTTCAGTGCACTGTAAATTTTATTTAATGGTCATCTTTTCAGTAGATGGGGGCTTGGTGACTGGAAATAACTAACTACGCTTTGTAAAGAAGCAGTATAAGGAAGCTAACTATATCTTGGGATGTGGGATGGAATATAAATTCCAGGAGATGGGAATGAATCTGGCCCTGGTACAGCGATATCTGGAGTGCTGTGTTCAGATCTCCTCACTGTCCAACAGCAAGATGATTTAGGCATTAGTGGGAGTGTGGAAAAGGGCAATCAACTGATTAGTGAGCTTAAGGAGAGGCTAAAATGCCTAGATGGATTTCTGGGGAAAATGGGAAATTTTAGGGGAACAGGTTAGGATGAGCTGCCTTTGTGAATTACCAAAGTCCACACCCATTGTGCTATTGGGAAGGGAGCTCCAGCGCTTTGACCAACAATGGTGAAAGAATGGTGATATTTCAAAGTCAGGATGGTTTGTGACTTGGAGGGGAATTTTCAGATGTTTGCGTTCCCATGTATCTGTTGCACTTATCCTTTCAGAGCTTACGTGTTTGGAAGGTGGTGTCTGAGGAGTTTTCGTGAGTTCCTGCAGCGCATCTTGTAAATAGCACATACTGTTGGCACTGTGCATTAGTAGTGCAGGGAGTGAATGTTTGTGGATGGGGTACCAATCAAGTAGCTACTTTATCTTGGATGGTGTCAAACTTCTTAAGTGTAGTTGCAGCTTCACTCATCCAGGCAAATGGAAAGTATTCCATCACATTCCTGATTTGTGCCTTGTAGATGGTGGGCAGGTTTTGGGGAGACAGGAGGTGAGTTATTCTTTGCAGAATTCCCACAACATTTATATGGCCAGTCCAGTTCAGTTTCTGGTCAATGGTAATCCCCAGCGAGGATAATGCAATTGAACTGATGTGACTGAGCAGTAATGTGACATGTCTCTTGAGTACAAATGTGATGCAATTGAGGTGTTTAAGATGCTTTATGAAATAGATAAAAAGAAACTGTTTCCTCTAAAGGAAAAATCCAGAACAATAGGCTGGAACATTAAAATTCCGGCTAGACCCTAAAGGGTGATGTCAGGCATCTCCTGTCATCGGTTGTCTGACATCCACTGGAGTGCAGGGTCTCTCCCCACCAGTGTCTCCTAATTCTCTCTTAATCATCCAATTGGATGATGCTCAGATGTCCATCAAACACTCTTTTTAATCTCACAACCAATATTTTTATAAATAAAGAAATAAACAATAATTCAGATGTTTTAGCATGCCATGTTTTGCTCTGTGTTTCTCACAGCAATGTCTTGCAGATTAACCTGGGAGCTGGAAAATTAGCAATCTAAAAGCTAAAACCTGCACTAAATGAAACAGAAATTTACTCAGACAAGCTGATATTGATGCAGTGGTCAAGTGCTCCCCTGGGTTTTGTCTGAGGTACCATGTTGGGGGCACAGTAAAAGATGCTTCTTGGCATCTGGCTGTGCCGCACCTGACATGGGAGTGTTTGATATTTTCTGGGTCCCAGATAGTGGACAAATTCCATTCCCAAGCATTGACATCTTACACCATAGTAGAGAAACACAGCTCATTACAGTTTGTCACAGGTTTGGATGTTTCCAGCAACATTACAACTCTATGTAAATTCTAATTTGTGACATTACAGTTACATTAATATTCTTTATCATTATCAATATTTTAACCCATTTAAAATCTCCTGTTCAAGCATTTTAAAGCTCTTGATATGTTATTAATGCATTTCTGAAATATTCTTCAGGCTGTCTAATGCCAGATGAAAAAATTAGTGCATGCTTGTCAACTCTTGTAACTCATGGACGCATTCTCTCACTCTGTTAGGTACACACTGCTTGCAAGGAAATGTATCCCCGAAAATGTCCTCTGGGCCAGTGCAAGGTGTCCATCATTCCTCCCACTGCACTGAATAGCATTGATTCTGATGGTAAGTAATGATACTAACAAAGAACCATTACTAAGCTTCTGTCAATTAGCATCATAACATGGGATGAACCTTGTTAAGGGGATGCTCTCCAGCTCTCACTTCTTGATTTTGTTCCTCACTCAGTGTTGATCCGTCGCACCATTTTACCTGAGGAAGTGCTCCGAAAGCTTGTGATTCCAAATAAATCTGTTGGACTTTAACCTGGTGTTGTGAGGGATGGGGTTGGTCTGAATCGTGCTGGGACCAGAGTGTTGGCGAATCGAGTAAAGAGGACTGTAGACAGGGCTTTAAACTAATTAGGGGGGGGGAGGGTGCGAGGGTAGGTGACGCTACGAGGTCTAAAGTTAAGGATAGGGTACAGGTAAGGGAAGAGGCCAAGGATGTCCCAATTGGTGGCGTTACGGCAAATAGGGTCCAGGTGAAGGCTGGGATGAAAGCGCTTTATCTGAATGCACGAAGCATTCGGAATAAAGTGGATGAGCTGGTGGCGCAGATCGACACAAATGGATACGATCTGGTGGCCATTACAGAGACGTGGCTACAAGGTGACAGGGACTGGGAGATGAATGTACAGGGCTATCAAGTGTTTAGGAAGGATAGGCAGGAGGAAAGAGGGGGTGGCGTAGCTCTGCTGATTAAGGATAGTATCAAGGTGGTAGCAAGGGATGATATCGGAGCCAAGGAGCAGAACGTGGAATCGTTGTGGGTGGAGATTAGGAACAGCAAAGGGAGGAAGACGCTGGTGGGTGTCGTCTATAGGCCCCCGAATAATGATCTGGAGGTGGGGCGGGCTGTTAACGCGCAAATAAGTGCGGCGTGCAGGAATGGGACGGCAGTAGTTATGGGAGATTTCAATCTGCATATTGATTGGTCGACCCATGTTGGACGAGGTGGGCTCGAGGAGGAGTTCTTGGAATGCTGCCGGGATAATTTCCTTGAACAGTGTGTGTTGGAGCCGACGAGGGAGCGAGCTATCTTGGATCTGGTGCTATGTAATGAGGCGGGTAGAATTAGGGACCTTGCGGTGAAGGATCCTCTTGGAGAGAGTGATCATTGTATGGTGGAGTTTCTGTTGCAGATGGAGGAGGAGAAAGTGGGTTCCCGGACACGCGTCCTTTGTTTGAATAGAGGGGAGTATGGTAGGATGAGAGAAGAATTGGCGAATGTGGACTGGGGGAGTGCGTTGGAAGGTAGGTCTGCTGAGGAGCAGTGGAGGATCTTTAAGGAGATCTTTCTTGGTGCTCAGCAGAAATTTATTCCGATGGTTAAAAAGGACAGTAGGAAGAGAGGTAATAAGCCGTGGATAACGAAGGAGGTGAAGGAAAGTGTTAAATTAAAAGCGGAGGAATTTAGAGTAGCTAAGAGCAGTGGGCGAGAAGAGGATTGGGAAAGGTTTAAATGTCAACAAAGATTGACAAAGAAGTTGATAAAGGAGGGTAGGAGAAGCTATGAGGCTGGGCTAGCACTTAATATAAAAAAGGATAGCAAGAGTTTTTATAAATATATAAAAAGGAAGAGGCTGGCTAGGGTGAACGTTGGTCCTTTAGAGAATGAGAAAGGGGAGCTAGTGGTAGGGGATGGGGATATGGCTAAGGTCTTGAATAACTTTTTTGTTTCTGTCTTCACGGAAGAGGACGTGAATAATTTGCCGGGTGTTAGCGATGGAAAGGTGGTAGGAATGGAGGGTCTTAATGACATTACTGTTACTAGAGAGGTGGTGCTCGACAGACTGGAGGGGCTGATTGTGGACAAGTCCCCAGGACCGGATGGAATGCATCCGAGGGTTCTGAAAGAAATGGCGGAGGTTATAGTGGATGCCTTGGTGGTTATTTTCCAGACGTCGCTGGATTCCGGGGAAGTGCCGGAAGATTGGAAAACGGCTAATGTTATGCCGTTGTTTAAGAAGGGTGCCAGGCAAAAGGCGGGGAATTATAGGCCGGTTAGTTTAACGTCTGTGGTAGGTAAAATGTTAGAATCCGTCATTAAGCAGGAAATTGCGAGGCATCTTGAAGGGAATTGCTTGATAGGGCGGACGCAACACGGTTTCATTAAAGGGAAGTCGTGTCTGACAAATTTACTGGAGTTCTATGAGGATGTGTCTAGGGCAGTGGATAGAGGAGAGCCGGTGGATGTGGTCTTTCTGGATTTTCAGAAGGCGTTTGACAAGGTACCTCACAAGAGGTTATTGCAGAAGGTCAGGGGACATGGAGTTGGGGGTAGGGTGTTAGCGTGGATAGAGGATTGGTTGTCAAATAGGAGGCAGAGAGTGGGGGTCAATGGGTGCTATTCGGATTGGCGGTTGGTGACTAGTGGGGTGCCCCAGGGGTCGGTGCTGGGGCCTCAGCTATTTACCATTTATATAGATGATCTGGAGGAGGGAACCGAGTGCAGGGTGTCGAAATTTGCTGATGACACCAAGATTGGGGGAAAGGCAAATTGTGCGGAGGGTGTGGAGAGTCTGCAGAAGGATCTAGATAGGCTGGGCGAATGGGCCAGGAAATGGCAAATGGAATTTAATGTTGGCAAGTGTGAGGTGGTCCACTTTGGTAGGAAGAATGGTAGGAAGGACTATTACTTACGTGGCGAAAAACTGCAGCAGGCGACGGTGCAGAGGGACCTCGGGGTCCTTGTGCATGAGTCGCAAAAACCCAGCTTGCAGGTGCAGCAGGTGGTCAGGAAGGCGAATGGGATGCTGGCCTTCATAGCGAGGGGGATTGAATATAAAAGTAGGGAGGTCTTGCTGCAGCTGTATAGGGCATTGGTGAGGCCGCAGCTGGAGTACTGTGTGCAGTTTTGGGCGCCGCACCTGCGCAAGGATATTTTGGCCCTGGAGGGAGTGCAGAGGAGGTTTACTAGGCTGATACCGGAGTTGAGGGGGTTGAGCTATGAGGAGAGGCTGAATAAACTAGGCTTGTACTCGTTGGAGTTTAGAAGAATGAGGGGAGATCTCATTGAGACGTATAAGATGATGAATGGGATGGATAGGATAGAGGTGGAGAGACTCTTCCCGCTCAAAAAAGACAGTAGGACTAGGGGGCACAGCCTCAAGATAAAGGGGAGGCGGTTTAGAACGGAGTTGAGGAGGAACTTCTTCACTCAAAGGGTGGCGAATCTCTGGAATTCTCTGCCCGTTGAAGTGGTGGAGGCTGCCTCGCTAAATATTTTTAAGAAGCGGGTTGATGGGTTTTTGATAAGAGAGGGGATTAAGGGTTATGGGGAGAGGGCGGGAAAGTGGAACTGAGCCACAACAGATCAGCCATGATCTTATTGAATGGCGGGGCAGGCTCAAAGGGCTAGATGGCCTACTCCTGCTCCTATTTCTTATGTTCTTATGTTCTTATTTTACTGAGATTTATGTTTAAAACCTGTGAATTTGAATCACATCTCCAAGGATTTGGTTTAATAATACTGCAATTGATTTGATTTATTACTGTCACATATAATATTATCGTGAAAAGTATTATTTCTTGCATGCTATACAGACAAAGCATACTGTTCATAGAGAAGGAAAGTAGGCAGTGCAAAATGTAGTATTAGAGTCATAGCTAAGGTGTAGAGAAAGATCAACCTAAGTCGAGGGAGGTCCATTCAAAAGTCTAATGGCAGCAGGGAAGAAGCTGTTCTTGAGTCGGCTGGTATGTGTCCTCAGACTTTTGTGTCTTTTTCCTGACAGAAGGTGATGGGAGAGAGTATGTCTGTGGTGCATGGGGTCCTTAATATGTTGGCAGCTTTGCCGAGGCAGCAGGAAGTGTAGACAGTGTCAGTGGATGAGAGGCTAGTTTGCATGATGGATTGGGCTTCCTTCACGACCCATTGTAGTTTCCTGTGGTCTTGGACAGAGCAGGAGCCATACCAAGCTGAAAGAATGCTTTTTGTGGTGCATCTGTGAAAGTCGTAGTGGACATGCCACATTTCCTTCATCTTCTGAGAAAGTAGAGGCATTGGTAAGCTTTCTTAAGCATCGGCATGGAGGGACCAGGACAGGTCGTTGGTGATCTGGACACCTGAAAACTTGATGCTCTCGACCATTTTGACTTCATCCCCATTGATGTATACAGGGGATGTCCCCCACTGTGCTTCCTGAAGTCGATGACTATTTCCTTAGTTTTGTTGACATTGAGGGAGATATTATTATTGTTGCACCAGTTCACCAGATTCTCTATGTCTTTTCTGTTCTCTGTCTCGTCAGTTAAAGATGAAGAAAAGATTTAATGGGCTAGATAAAAACTAGTTTGTGCAAGTCCTAAAGAGAGGCATAATGTGAAATTAGATTTAGCCCATTCCTTGGTGAATACAGAGATATTTCAGTGATTGTATTCATAGAATAAATTCATTGACTTTACATTTTCATCTTTATTTCCCCTGCTTTCATCCTTCCTTATCTCTGTAGCTTTCTCCAGTCCTGCACCTGCTCCAAAATCCCTCATTCAAGCCTATTGTCCACCTCTGAATGTTATCTAGTCAGGCCCTAAGCTTTTTATACATATATGAAGACCAAGAGAGTAGCCAGGGAGAAGGTTGGCCCACTCAAGGACAAGGGAGAAAATCTTATGCTTGGAGCCAGAGGAAATGGGCGAGGCATTAGATGAGTATGTTGCGCCAGTATTCACCAAAGAGAAGGACTTGGTGGATGATGAGTCTGGGAAGTGGTGTGTAGATGGTTTGAGTCATGTTGAGATCAATAAGGAGGAGGTGTTGGGGGTCTTGAAAAATATTAAGGTAGACAAGTCCCCAGCACCTGATGGGATATACCCCTGAATACAGAGAGAGGCAAGGGAAGAAATTGCTGGGGCCTTGAGAGAAATCTTTGTATCTTACTGGCTACAGAGGAGGTCCCCAAAGACTGGAGAATAGACAATATTGTTCCTTTGTTTGAGAAGGGTAGCAAGGATAATCCAGGTAATTACAGACCGGAAAGCCTTATATCAGTGATAGGGAAATTATTGGAGAGGATTCTTTGAGACAGGATTTACTCCTACTTGGAAGTAAGTGGACATATTACCGAGAGGCAACATGGTTTTGTGAAGGGGAGATTGTGTTTCATTAACTTGATGGAGCTTTTCGAGGAAGTGATGAAGGTGATTGATAAGGGTAGGGCAGTAGATGTTGTCTACATGGACTTCAGTCAGGCCTTTGACAAGGTCTCTCATGGCAGATTGGTACAGAAGATGAAGTTGTAAAGGACCAAAGATCAGCTGGCAAGATGGGTACAGAATTGGCTCGGTCATAGAAGACAGAGGGTAGCAGCGGAAGAGTGCATTTCTGAATGGCAGGCTGTGACAAGTGGCATTCCTCAGAGATCAGTGCTGGGACCTTTGCTGTTTGTAAATGTAACTGGTTTGATTAGTAAGTTTGCAAACGACAGAAATGTTGATGGAATTGCCGAAAATGATGAGGACTGTCAGAATACAGCAGGATATAGATCAGTTGGAGGCTTGGGGGAGAGATAGCTGATGGAGTTTAATCCAGACAAATGTGAGGTAATGCATTTTGGAAGATCTAATAGAGATGAGAAATATACAGTAAATGACAGAACCCTTAAGAGTATTGATAGGCAGAGGCAACGCAGGTGGAGAAGGTAGTCAAGAAGGCATATGGCATGCTTACCTCCTTTGGCCAGGGTATTGAGTTTAAAAATTGGCAAATCATGTTGCAGCTTTATAGAACCTTAAGCCACACTTGGAATATAGTGTTCAATTCTGGTCACCGCACTACCAGAAGGATGTGGAGGTTTTGGAGAGTGTACAGAAAAGATTTACCAGGATGTTGCTTGGTATGGAGGGTAATAGCTATGAGGAGAAGTTGGAGAAACTTGGTTTGTTCTCACTGGAATGACAAAGGTCATGGGGCAACCTGATAGAAGTCTCCAAGGTTATGAGAGGCATGGACAGAGTGGATAGTTAGAAGTTTTTTCCCAGGGTGGAAGGATCATTACTAGGGCGCATAGGTTTAAGGTGCGTGGGGCAAGATTTAAAGGAAACGTATGAGGCAAATTTTTTACACAGAGGGTGGTGAGTGCCGAGAACTTGCTGCTGGGGGAGGTAGTGGAAGCAAATATGACAGTGACTTTTAAGGGGTGTCTGGATAAATACATGATTAGGATGGGAATTGAGGGATATGGTCCTCGGAAGGGTAGGGGATTTTAGTTCAGACAAGCAAGATGATCAGTGCAAGCTTTGAGGGCCGAAGGGCCTGTCCCTTGCTGTAATTTTCTTTGTTCTTTGTTCAGAAAGCAGGCCATGCATTTACCCTAGCTAGTCCCCCGACACTAAAGGGCAATTTATCATGGCCAGTTCACCTAACCGGCACATCTTTGGACTGTGGGAGGAAACCGGAACACCCAGGGGAAACCCATGCAGACACGGGAAGAACTCTACACAGACGGTGACCCAAGCCAGGAATTGAACCTGGATCCCTGGCGCTGTGAGGCAGTAGTGCAAACCGCTGTGCCACCATGCTGTCCCATCCCCATTAGAGCTGTTCCCCTGCCTTTTCCCCATACCCCTGCACATTGTTTCTATTCAAATAATAATTTAATGCCCTCATGAATGCCTTGATTGAACACTTCCCCACCACACTTCTGGGCAGTGCATTCCATTCCCAAATCACCAGTGGAGAAAAGTTTTTCTTGCCTCACATTAGCTTTTTTTGAAAAACACTGTAGCTTTGCACGCTCTTGTTCTCAATCCTTTCAAAATCAGGATCAGATACTCCCTATCAGAATTATTATGATGCAGAAGAGGGCCATCATATTTTGCAAATCTCCTCTGAGCTGTCTCCTCTCCAAGGAGTTCCAACCTCTCCAACCTATCCTCGAAACTGAAGTTTCTCATCCCTAGAACCATTCTTAGACAATTGCAAGACTATCAATGTCAGGAGGAACAACTTTATACTATAAAAGAGTGCAGATCGGTTGGCATGTGGATTATGATTGGTGGAGTTGTTGTCCAGGAGAGTGCACCAGTTAGTGATCACCGATGGTTAATTGCCAAATATTATTTGAAAATTTAAACAAGGTAGCTTGGCTCTGATTGGTGAATGTATTGTCCTGTGGAATGAACCAGCGAATGGCTATCACATTTTTTTGTTTAGTTGAAAGAGGTGTAATGTTTTTACATGTCATCGGAGCAACGCTTGATTAATCAGAGTCAAAATGCCTGGTTTAAATTTTCAAACAACGCTTGGCAATTCGCTGTTAGTTACCATTAACTGGTGTATTTTCCTTGGTAACACCTTGCAATCACCTCAACAAGTGATTTTGCACCTCTACCAATCATAGCCCACTTGCCAACCAATCATCACTCTCCTCTCGTGCAGTATAAAGCTGTTGTTTCCCTTGACATTGATATTCTTGTGATTGCCCTAAAGCAACACAAAAAGCTTCAACCAAAGGTCTTTTTTCAGCAATTCTCAATTTCTTTACTGCCAAACACTGACTTCATGTATGCGGAGGATAGAACATGGGAGACGGCATAGGAGTTTGAAGGAATAGTCAAATCTAAAGGTTACAAAGGCAGGAATGAAAGTTTCAGTAAATTTTGAGCTGGGTGAAGCACAGAACTGACCACCTCTTGCTCCTCCTTTTATGATGGTCATCAAAAGCTACCTTTTTGTCACCTCTTTGGTCATCTATCTCCTTATGTTGTTGTCAAATTTTAAATGATTGTTTCCCTTTGTAACATGTTTCAATGTACTTCAATGTGAACGATACAGTTTTCCTATTTGTAATGACCCCATTGTGTGCTGTTTTATTTTTAACAGTCAAGTCCCATTGCACTCAAACATTCTTTCAAAGTCAAGAGGCTGAAGTGAGCTTCCAGATGTAAACAGTTGCACAGTGTGGCTGTGTGTCAGATTCTGGTGAAATATGTCTAGATATCCTTGCAGCCTTTTCAGTTCAAATTAAGCAATGGGAAACAACACACAATGAAGCTTTGCAAATTAAGTGAATGATTTCTATTGAGGATTTTTGAGGCCAGTTTGAGGATTTGTGACTACCTTCTGGGGCATGATTCTACTCTTTACAATGGCCTGGACTAACACATCTAAAAGGCATTTCTCAGTCTTCACTCGGGGAGTTTTGAGCTACTGATCATCATTGAACAAAGGCCGAGTGCTGAGTGTTCCCTTTGTTTATAGGGGATTCCAATCTCTCTAGTACCACAAACAAAAAGAACAAAGAAATTTACAGTACAGAAACAGGCCCTTTGGCCCTCCAAGCCTGCACTGACCATGCTGCTCGACTCAACTAGAATCCTCTATCCTTCTGGGGGCCATATCTCTTTATTCCCATCCTATTCATGTATTTGTCTAAATGCCCCTTAAAAGTCACTATCGTATCTGCTTCCACTACTTCTCCCGGTGGCGACTTCCAGACACACCATGGCATCTGGAGATGTTGTGGGCCCCCTAATGGCAGGCTGTCTATGTGGGAGTCCTCATCCTTTTGTCTTTGGCATGGAGTTTGTCACATGCAGCAATCCCATACGACTATAGGTTAAGATCATTCATGAACTGCCAGGCCGCTTGTATTTTCTGCAGCTTTGGAGAGAATGTGTTTTATGTTTATATAGATTGTGTGAGGTTGCAGCCCCTTTTTGGCTATTTGAAGTGGCTACTACTCGAACTTTGACTGCACTTCAGCCACATGCATCGAACTGTTGGTCCATACAGTGTGGGGGGAGGGGGAAGAGGGTGTGTGGGCAGATCAGAAGACTTCCTCATGGGTCTATTCCTGGGCCTGGCTAAGTTGGGTAAGAAGTCTCTCAACACCAGATTAAAGTCCAACAGGTTTATCTGGTAGTCAAGCTGTCGGAGTCTCACCCCTTCATCAGGTGAATGAGAACTTGTGTTCACAAACAGGACATATACAGATACAAACTCAATTTACAAGATAATGGTTGGAATGCAAGCCTGTTTGTGAACACAAGTCCTCACTCACCTGATGAAGGAGCAAGACTCCAAAAGCTTGTGCTGCCACATAAATCTGTTGGACTTTAACTTGGTGTTGAGACTTCTTACTGTGCTTACCTCAGTCCAACGCCGGCATCTCCACATCCTGGCTAAGTTGGCCATTAACCGGTCCTATTCGCATGCTGTGGAGGGGCTTGTTAGTCCCGACTACCTGCCTCTATTCTATAGCTATGATCACATTCAGGTGTGCCAGAGAAGGAGCGTGGGGTGTTCTGTGATTTTGGGCGTTGCAGGGGGCTGCAGTGCATCATAAGCCTTGGAAACGACATTTTAAGTTTTGTCTTTATAATCTTTTATGAACCCAATAAACTAACCGAATTAAGAATTAAACAAATAAACAAGCCGTTGAAGGGATACTGTACCTTAATGAGTATAAAGAGAGTCAGTTACTGGGATGGTCTTTGGAGGCAGAGATCTGTTTTGCTGCATCCTGTGAATAAACCTACAAACAAGAAAAAGATCAGTGTTATGTTTCCTCCTTCAGCCAACATCTCCAAATATAGATTAGCTGGTCATCTATGTAGTTTATTCATTGCAAACCTTATTTTACACAAATTGGCTGCTCTATTTGCCTAAATAGTAAGTGTCTACACTTCTAAGTACTAATTTGGTTGGAAAGCAGATGTGGTAAGGCATCATAAGAATGACAGATAAATATTTCTGTAAATTGGCCAACATGGTGAAATAATAGACGCTACGCTCTTGTAGTAAAAAGCTCATCCAAATATACAGATTTGTTGCTGGTCTTCCTGTTTCATGGTACAGTGCTGATCTGTTGGATGTAGGACAGATTGAACTTGATGTGTTGCTGACTCTTTTCTGTGCAGGTTTCTGGAAAGCCAGTTGCCCACCATCTTGCGCCAGCCCACTTTTAGTCTTTGTCAATTCTAAGAGTGGAGACAATCAGGGAGTCAAGTTCCTCCGACGGTTCAAGCAGTTATTAAATCCAGCTCAAGTCTTCGATCTCATGAATGGAGGACCTCATCTTGGGTAAGCATGAGTTAAAAAATATTTTCAGATGAACTAATGTAAAACCTGTTGCACAGCTGTTTATCTGTCTGTCTGACAGTTCGGGATTTCCCCTGGGATATTTGATTTATTATAAAGGTACTTAAAAGCAGGATATATTCTTCCATATCCAGGCAGAATTTCTGCAGGACCCCAGCTTTAGTGACAGTGTCAGAAAGGATTCTGAGAAAGTGTTCAAAAGGATTAAATGAGTCTTTATATGTGTAGGTCTATACCTTACAAGGTCACTGACTTGTGAAATTGGCAACATTAGTTGAATATAGATTTTGAACAAAGGGTTTCAGTCATGTGCTGTTTGGGATTTTCTCTGAGGCTGGGCTGCTCCAGTCACTGGAACTATCCTGTACACAATGATTACTTCCATGATGTGTTTCGGAATAAGCTTACACTAAGCAAGCCCCAGGTGCTTCCTGAAGAGCCTTAATTCTCAGAATAGCATTAATTGTGAAAACCTTTACTTCACTTTGAGCAGGTTTTAATTGAATCTTTGCAATGGTGTAGGATGGTAAGTGTTGTTCCTTCATTAAGCAAAATACTGTGCTGCTGGGAATAAAAAGAAATGCAGCAAATACTCACCAAGGTCTGGCAGCGTCTGTGGAGAGACTTACTGTTTCAGGTCATATCAGATGACCGTTCATCATTGATCTGAAACGTTGGCTGAAATTCTCCCATCCTGCCCATGGAGAGTTTGGTGTGGATGGGCGTGGAGAATCTGGCTGGAGCCATAAAGTTGGAAACCCACCGCATAAAATCCTGTTGCAAGTCTCCCAATGGCGGGATAATGGTGGGTTACAGTTCCTGCTGGCAGGTGGAGTAAATGCAATTTGCATCTCATGAATGCTCATTAAAACAGATATCCAATGGCATCGCAAACAGGCCTTTCAATCTTGCGTCACACCAGTAAGAAATCACGTCAACCTCAAACCCCATTAATAATAGAGTGGTGCATGCAAGGCGGCCTCAGTTCGTCAGAGACTTCAAGGTGAGTGCATTGAAGCTTATCTACCATAGTGCTGTGCTGCTCCACCCTGCCAGGCAGACTGGTCCCCGCTCTCCATCTCATTGATGAGCTAGTCCTTATGGACAGCACCATGCTGCTGGACCCATGGATTCTCCTGTGTCACCAACTTGAATCAGTACTGTGCTTGAGGTTGGGGAGTACAGAGGTCTCTTTCTCCTTGGTGCCACACACCAGTGTCTAACTGGACAGCACTGAACTATGGGTCTCATGTAGCCCCCACAACAAAGCACTGAAGCTTGACTAGGGCTGTAGTGCAAGGTGGGGGAGATTTTGGCATGATGAAGATTAAGGGTAAGTTGGAAGGAAGGGATGTGGGGGAAAGGGTGAGAGCTCACAATAGCAGGCAGAGAGGCAAGAAGGTGGATCAAGAGGTCGGACAGTGGAAGACAAAGGGAAGACTATGGGAGAGAGGCTGGGCCCTGACAAGGTTCATGAAGTGTAGTCAAACAGGTGGTTTAAGGGAAAGTACATGTACAATTTGAAGGGGATATACACAGACTGTAGATTATGGATTGGGGACTTGTTGGTGTGGCACATTAAGGTAGGTTTGCACAAACAACAGGGCTGCAGTGCATTGTGAAGCTTACTTTTAACCATAGTCTTTGTAAATTGGAACTATGTCAAGATTCCTGTTTAAGTTCAGAGGCTGGCAGACAAAAGTTACAGAGTGCAGACATTTCTGGTGTGAAATGGAAAGGAGTCATAGGTGCTGGCAAGTTCAGAGATTATGTGAACCTCACAGTCAGAAGCATGGGGGACCACCAAGCTAGGTTCTGGGGCTCCTTGGAATGCACACTCACTCGTTGGTGCTGCTACAGTGGACAGGGTCCAGGTCAATTAAACAGAATTCAGAGCCCATTGCCCAGGAAGCAACAACAAGCCACCTTTCTAAATTTGTACTTTTAAAGGGAAAGGCAGAACTAAATAGCCTCATGGCAAAATTGGCAAAGCTACACCAAGTAAGACAGGAATGTAGCCTTGCAGAGCGAAGGCTATAGTGAAGGTGGCACAGCTACATCAATTGTGCTGTCCCACAAAGAGTAGTCACGGCTTAACAATTAATGTCACTCATCAGTGGCCAAAAAGATTTCATTCACCCTGAGCGAATGAATGCTCATAGTTATGTCATGAATGGAAATCAGAATCATTGTTTCAATTCATTGAAGTCATTCCTAAGAGTGCATGGAGCAATAGATTGCACCCATGTGGCTACACTGGCTCCTTGGCAACAGCCCTTGATGTTCATCAATTGCAAGAGATTCCATTCCGTCAATGTGCAGTTGGTGTGCCACCAACTGAAAGTACATCCTGCACATTCCCTGGGAGTTGCCATGTCTCCTGTATCCTCAGTCACTTCCAGGTGACTGGGATCTTTGTGGGGCCAGAAAGTCTGCAGAGATTGTTGGGGGATAAGGGAAACAGTGGCTCATGACCCTGAGGTGTCATCCTCAGATTCCAGTCAAAGAAAAGTACAAAGCTGCTCACGCCACCATACGCTCCCTCACAGAGCAGAAAATAGAAACTATGAAAATGTGATTCAAATGCCTGGACTGCTTGAGTGGCTCTCTGCAATATGCACTGGAGAGAGTTTGCTGCGTGATGACAGTTTGCTCTGTCCCTCACAACCTGGCTATGTAGAAAAGAGGAGAGGCCCTGCCAGAGGGCGAACTGGAGGAGGAGTCCTTCTTGGTAGCTGAAGATGAGGAGAGGCAGAACATCAAGGGAGTTGCTGAGGGACAACATGACAACCCTGATATCATGGAAGAGAGGAGAGTTGGGAGGCATGACCATGTTACCATCATAGCTGATAGGTTCCAAGAGTAATAATAGGTCAGATCATTAGGCAACATCTCATCTCGCCCTTCATGCCATTTTTTAACTTCTGAAGGAATAGGAACTATCACTGAGAGGACAGGTCCTACATTCGCGCTTGGGCCTTAAGTATTGATGACTCACTAGGGTTAGATCTTAGCTGTGTTTATCAGTGTACGGATAATTTTTTTAAAAGTTTTAAAGTTTATTAGTGTCACAAGTAGGTTTACATTATCAGTATAATGAAGTTACTGTGAAAGTTACCACACTCCAGCACCTATTCAGGCATACTGAGGAGAATTTGGCATGGCCAATACAGCTAACAAACAGTCTTTCAGACTGTGGGAGGAAATTGGAGCACCCGGAGGAAATCTGCGCAGACTAGGGGAGAACGTGCAGACTCCGCATAGTGACCCAAGCCAGGAATTGAACCTGGGTCCCTGGCACTGTGAGGCATCAGTGCTAACCACTGTGCTACCATGCTGCCTGATATGCTCACTCTGTTAACTTAAAGTCTAGCAAGGAGAACAAAGGGGTGAGTTGAGGTTGGATGCTTCCCCTGCCATGTAAGAATACAAACGCTGCCTTGTAGGAAATGCAGACCAGTGAGGGGTTCACGTCAGAAAGTGCATGCCTTGATTTGAGAAACTTATCGGTTAGAAAATTCTGAAGAGCTAACATCAGCTATTGCTACCCCTTGAGGACTAACGATAGAACTCACCCATCATACACTCTGAATAAAAAATGGCTCTATTTAAGAGGATTGCAAAGATCTAAACCAAAATGATTTCATCTGACCATTATATTCAAATACCCATAAAATGATTTACAAAAGGTGCAATTTATTCACAGTAATAGAGTACCTGTGATCCCGAGACAACATCAGAATGTTTTAAGTTTCCTAATTCTATCACTACGCCTTTGTGCAGTCCCAACATAATTCGCAGCGGGGATGGAGGCAGCCTACTGATTGCTACGCCCAGATGCCTGTGATGACCTTGAAGGATGTCCTCTGGTGGCTTGAGCCCTGAAAGACCAGCCTCTTGAGGGTTTCTTGCTCAGGGACAGAAGCACGTTGGTGACTTGTGCTGCTGAAGTTAGTGTAGGCACATAGCCTGAACAGCTGAAGTGGCCTGAATGGGAGCCCCCCGGCACTGTTTGGCTATGTAGTGAGTGCAAGGCTGAGCACAAATCAGGCAGGACGTACTGGACCAAGGTCACCATGGTATCACCAACCTTCCCATTGTGGCCTCAAGGCACTGACATGACTTTAGGCAGAATGCAGATGGACCCTTCCATCATACGCTCTAGTTTGATTAATGACTATCAAAGCTCTGTCCAGTGCGTCCCTTTGCATATCCGTCAGTGACCTGACAGCTGCTTCCAGAGGCTAAACATCTGACTGGAACTGAGCAGGTGACTGTTCTCTGGCAGCACTCTGAGTGCCAGAGATCCAGGATGTCCTGACCCCTGATTATTGCGAAGATGTCTGTGAGGTGTTCTCTGCAGCTGTGGTGAACACTGTGATGGTTATTCCTGAGCCCTCTCATCCTGACACGTGCCTCAGGGCTCGGAGCGCTGCTGGCCTGGTTAGCCGGCCAGTTTGTACCCGCATTAGACAATTTTAGTGGATGAGCTGAAGCTGTTTTAGTGGCACTCACTGTGAATCGCTGGATTCTGTGAAGTGATGGAGCTGAGGTCCATATTAGGTTGTTGTGGGGTGCCAAGTTCGGCATTGCCGCAGGAGCAATCCCAGTCCTCACCATTGAATTCTACAGCAGCCCCTTCAAACTCAGTGTGGCTGATATCTTTGTTGTCTCTCCATATGTCTGGGCTCATTCAGGCTTGTTGTCCACAAGTTTGGCCGATATGGAGACAAAAAAAAGAGATGTGATCAGAGGGAATGGAGCAGAGGTAATGCAAAGTGCATATCCCCTGTGTGTGTGAACCCTTCTCAGAAGAGATAGAGATTGGAGTTCGAGCAACAAGACAGATGGGATGATGGTGTTGTCAAAGTTTTGTTGCAAGAGTAAATGTTGCTATGTGTTTCCCTCAACTGAATGTGTGAGATCCATGAAGGGAGTAGTGGTTTGAGTACATGATGCCATGCTGCCATGGATCTGTTTAGTGACAGCAATTGCAAGCATTCATAGAGGAATCCCTACTATGCTGAAAAAGGTGAATCGGCCCATTGAGTCTGCATCAACTCCCCAAAAGAGGATCCCATTCAGGCCCTCCCCTCTGCCCTATCCCTGTAACACAGTGCATTTACCATAACTATTCCACCTAACTTTACATATCTTTACAGTATGGAAGGAAATGGATCACCCAGAGGAAACCCGCACAGATAAGGGAGAACAAGCATAAGAACAAAACATAAGAACATAAGAAATAGGAGCAGGAGCAGGCCAACCAGCCCCTCGAGCCTGCCCCGCCATTCAATAAGATCATGGCTGATCTATCTTGGCTCAGTTCCACATTCCCGCCCTCTCCCCATAATCCTTAATCCCCTCCCTTATCAAAAACCCATCAACCCGCGTCTTAAAAATATTTAGCGAGGTAGCCTCCACCACTTCAATGGGCAGAGAATTCCAGAGATTCACCACCCTTTGAGTGAGAAGTTCCTCCTCAACTCCGTTCTAAACCGCCCCCCCTTTATCTTGAGGCTGTGCCCCCTAGTCCTACTATCCTTTCTGAGCAGGAAGAGTCTCTCCACCTCTATCCTATCCATCCCATTCATCATCTTATACGTCTCAATGAGATCTCCCCTCATTCTTCTAAACTCTAACGAGTACAAGCCTAATTTATTCAGCCTCTCCTCATAGCTCAACCCCCTCAACTCCGGCATCAGCCTAGTAAACCTCCTCTGCACTCCCTCCAAGGCCAAAATATCCTTGCGTAAGTACGGCGCCCAAAACTGCACATAGTACTCCAGCTGCAGCCTCACCAATGCCCTATACAGCCGCAGCAAAACCTCCCTACTTTTATATTCAATCCCCCTCGCTATGAAGGCCAGCATCCCATTCGCCTTCCTGACCACCTGCTGCACCTGCAAGCTGGGTTTTTGCGACTCATGCACAAGGACCCCGAGGTCCCTCTGCACCGTCGCCTGCTGCAGTTTTTCTCCACGTAAGTAATAATCCTTCCTACCATTATTCCTACCAAAGTGGACCACCTCGCACTTGCCAACATTAAATTCCATCTGCCATTTCCTGGCCCATTCGCCCAGCCTATCTAGATCCTTCTGCAGACTCTCCACACCCTCCGCGCAAGTTGCCGTTCCACCAATCTTGGTGTCATCAGCAAATTTTGACACCATACACTCGGTTCCCTCCTCCAGATCATCTATATAAATGGTAAATAGCTGAGGCCCCAGCACCGACCCCTGGGGCACTCCACTGGTCACCAACCGCCAATCCGAATAGCACCCATTGACCCCCCACTCTCTGCCTCCTATTTGACAACCAATCCTCTATTCATGCTAACACCCTACCCCCAATTCCATGCCCCCTGACCTTCTGCAATAACCTCTTGTGAGGCACCTTGTCAAACGCCTTCTGAAAATCAAGAAAGACCACATCCACCGGCTCTCCTCTATCCACCGCCCTAGACACATCCTCATAGAACTCCAGTAAATTCGTCAGACACGACTTCCCCTTAACGAAACCGTGCTGTGTCCGCTCTATCAAGCAATTCCCCTGAAGATGCCTCGCTATTTCCTCCTTGATGATGGATTCTAACATCTTACCCACAGCAGACGTTAAACTAACCGGCCTATAATTCCCCGCCTTCTGCCTGGCACCCTTCTTAAACAACGGCGTAACATTAGCCATTTTCCAATCTTCCGGCACTTCCCCGGAATCCAGCGACGTCTGGAAAATAACCACCAAGGCATCCACTATCACCTCCGCCATTTCTTTCAGAACCCTCGGATGCATTCCATCCGGTCCTGGGGATTTGTCCACAATCAGGACAAGGGCAGCAGGCACATTGGAGCACCACCGTCTGCAAGTTCCCCGCCAAGTCATTCATCATCTTGACTTGGAAATATGTCATCTTTCCTTTGTAGTCGCTGGGTCAAAATCCTGGATTTCTCTGCCAAACAACACATGGCCTGCAGTGTTTCAAGAAGGCAACTCACCATCACCTTCTCAAGGGCAACTAGGGATGGGCAATAAATGCTGGCCAACCAGTGAAGACCATGTCCCACGACCGAATAAAATCAAATCAATGAAGGTGGGGAGATGCCAATTTCAAGTGTAACGAAATGTGAGAGATGCAGATGCAGACAGCCCAAGTACACAGAGGAGAAAATCACAGAGGAAACACGATCCTTCGCTGGTGGGTGGCAGCCACATTGACCTCTTGGGCAGTGGCTTTGCAGGCTGGAGAGGTGAGGTTAGTGTGCTTCTTTGACAGACTCTGAAGTAAAGAAGTTCCCACTCACTGAATAAGGGTCTCAAGAGCACTGGTGCTGCTGCCTTCTTGAATTTTCCTCTGGGTTCTAGGCATCCTACATGGGCTGGTGAAGACAGGTGGGCTGAATAGAATGGTATGAGTGTGCTGCAGTGGTGTTTAAATATGGCGTTGGGACCTTGAAACCCACCAGCTGAGGGCAGGTATTCGAATCAGGTGCCTGCCCACTTGGAGAGGCGGAGAGGAACTCATCTGTGCATAATTAATGAGGTACCAAGCTCTGAATCTGACATGGGATTCCACCATTCTGGTCAGCTGGAGCTGCTCGCCACTGCACTTCATCTCAAAATGGGAGATTTGTGCCTGTTGACTCTGTTCCTCTCTCCATTGATGTTGCCAGACCTGCTGAGTATTTCTGTCATTTTCTGTTTTGGTCTTTTATGATCAGTTGTTTTTCTTCTTCTTTCAGTTTACGATTATTTCAAAAATTTGACAATTTCCGCATTCTGGTTTGTGGAGGAGATGGAAGTGTTGGATGGGTTTTATCTGAGATTGATAAACTAAACCTACACAAGCAGGTGAGGAGCTGTCAGGCAAACTGAGTACACAAACTGTTCCAGAAAGCTTGGCCTGAATACTGTTTGATAACATTTATTGTGTATATTTTTCTTGGACTCTTCTGAATTGGTCATTTGAATCGCAGCTAGCAGATACTTTTTTAAAAGCCTTATGCTTTGAATGAAAAGAATAACAGGTTTACATCCCAATCGAGGTGGACTCCAGGTAGCAATTTGTATCACAGTGAGCATTGCATGTGTTGAGAATGCTGTTCAGGGAGAAGTGTCTGGTGGTGATCAGATCTATCTGATCTGATCTTATCTTGGATGTCCCCAGGGCACCCTGTGGCATGGCTTTGTCTGTAAGATGTGAGTTACACAAACCCCGTGTTAGCAGCAAAGTTCAAGTCTCATCTCCATCCAGTCTCATTTATTTTTCCCAGATCATGATACCCAAGGCAACAGGACTATGCCTCCTGGACTGTGCCCAATCCCACTTTGAAATCCCGCAGTAGACAAAGATGTTAAGTCTTCTGCTACTGAAAGTACCAATCCCCTCATTGAACTGGCCTTTCATCTTTGTAGTGGAACACATCATCGGAGTAGAGATACTCATCAGCTTAATTGGTCCTGTTTAAATTGAAAGGCGATGCAGAGAACACATTCTGAACCATTTGGGGCTCCAGCATCAAAAGTAGCAATATTCTGCAAAGCCTGAATATTGCTCACATGTATACTCTGAACTCTTACCCTGCCAGATGAAAGTGTAATGTTTATCATGAGTAACTGCTGATTCCCATGTTGTGTTAATGTTCTGAAGCAAAACTGTAGTGTCTTCTCCAAGGCACAGACATGGGCAAGACTTAAGAAGATCCTGAGCTGCCCAACATCGGGGTCTCCCTCTCAACACCCCCACCCCCCCAACACCAGTTGAGTCCAAAGAAATGCATTAGCATTCCAAGATTTGCCAGAAAGATGACACATTTAGACTTCAGTCTGCTTTTGGGCTGCACTCCAGATTTTTGTTAGGGTTTACTCCTTTAGCCTTCAACTCTCGTGAGATATCCACAAGGCAGTGGAGCTATTCACTCATTGCTGGGAGTTTGATTCTTGACTGTCAGGGTGTGTCCACATGCCACTGGGGGCACATTGCATGTCTGGGAGCCAAACCTGTTCCACATTCCTCTGAGGCTTTATCCTGGGCTTTGAGGGATACAGTTTTCATGTGTCAGCAGAAGGCAACACAGTTGAGGTTGCCAATGGAGAGGCTGTATACTGACAGGGAGAAACCTCCACATTTACCTCTCTTTTTCGCATTGCTGCAAGCCAGCAGTGTGGGCTGAAAATGAAAAGCAAACGAGCACACAAAAGCAGAAAGCGTGCTAACTCTCTTCACCCATACAATAGACATATCAAATCAATCTGATGGACACATCATGGTATGGTGGTAAACAGGCTTCGCTGTAAGGAACTTGCTACTTTTGATACTAGAGCCCCAACAAATGGTTCAGAATGTGTTCTCTGCATCTCCTCTCAACTCAAATGCACGCAATGAACTAAAGAGAGTCCAACCACCTCCACTTGATATTCAATGGCATTTTGTCACTAAATCTTCCATCAACACCCTTAGGGTTACCAGAAATTGAACTGCACCTACCACATAAATATTGTGGCTACAAGAGCAGGTCAGAAGCCGGGAATTCTGTGGAGAGTAACTCGCCTCCTGTCTCCCCAATATTTGTCCACCATCTGCAGGCACAAGTCAGGAGTGTGATCAAATACTCCCCACTTGCCTGGATGAGTGCAGCTCCGTCAACACTCAAGAAATTTAGTGCCATCCTGGACAAAGCAGCCCGCTTGATTGAAACCTCATCCACCATCTTAAAGTTTACTCTCTCCACCACTAATGCACCATGTTTAGTGTATACTATACATGAAATGCACTGCAGCAATTTGGCAAAGCTTCTTGCCAAAGAATACGAGGAAGCAAATAACAGCACCTTCCAAACCCACAATCTTTACCAGCTATAAGAAGAAAGGCAGCAGACTCCCAGGAGTACCACCATCTGCAAGCTCCCCTTACGTGTACCATCCTGACTTGCAACTATGTCACTGTTCCTTCACTGTCGTTGGACTACAGCACATTACCACCTTCTCAAAGGTAATCAGGAATGGACAGCAAATGCTGGCCTTGCCAGTGAGTGCTACATCCTATGAACAAATAAATTAAATAAACAAATAAATAGATCCACACATATATCTATGTGTATACAGGTATAGCCTCCTTCCAGTTCCAAAAAATATTCCATTGATCCCGAATCTCTGAGAACTCTCTTTAAGGCAGTTTTCGATTCAATTAAATACCTTAGCTCTGATCCTGGGATTTCATATTTTAGCCAATGTGGAATCATACAAAAAATTAAAATATACATTAATTGTATTTCTCCTGTTCCAGTATCAACAATGTCATAGAACATAGAACACTACAGCACAAACAGGCCCTTTGGCCCACAAGTTGCGCCGATCATATCCATGCCTACCAGGCCTATCTATAATTCTCAATCCCATTAAATCCCACGTACTCATCCAGAAGTCTCTTAAAAGACCCCAACGAGTTCGCCTCTACCACCACCGATGGCAGCCGATTCCACTCACTCACCACCCTCTGAGTGAAAAACTTACCCCTGACATCCCCTCTGTACCTGCTCCCCAGCACCTTAAACCTGTGTTCTCTCATAGCGACCATTTCAGCCCTGGGAAATAGCCTTTGAGAATCCACCCTATCTATTCCTCTCAACATTTTATAAACCTCTATCAGGTCGCCTCTCAACCTTCGTCTTTCCAGGGAGAAAAGACCTAGCTCCCTCAACCTATCCTCATAAGACATGCCACCCAATCCAGGAAACAGAAAGATTTGAGAATAGTTCTAGGGATGAACATAGAACATTACAGCGTGGAACAGGCCCTTCGGCCCACAATGTTGCGCCGACCAGTCTTATTTTTAAAAAAAAACATTGACCCACTAATCTAAACCAATCCCTTTTCGTCCATAAACCCATCCACCAATCCCTTAAACGCCCCCAAACTAGGCGCATTTACAACTGCAGCAGGCAGGGCATTCCAGTCCCTCACCACCCTCTGGGTAAAGAACCTGCCCCTGACATCCGTCCTATAACTACCCCCCCTTAATTTAAAGCCATGCCCCCTCGTGCTAGATTTCTCCATCCGAGGAAACAGGCTATCACCATCCACCCTATCTAAACCTCTAATCATCTTATATGTTTCTATAAGATCCCCTCTTAGCTGCCTTCTTTCCAGTGAAAACAACCCCAAATCCCTCAGTCTCTCCTCATAGGACCTCCCCTGCATACCAGGCAACATCCTGGTAAACCTCCTCTGCACCCTCTCCAAAGCCTCCACATCCTTCCTGTAATGTGGGGACCAGAACTGCACACAGTACTCCAAGTGCGGCCGCACCAGAGTTGTGTACAGTTGCAACATGACGCTGCGACTCCTAAATTCAATCCCCCTACCAATAAACGCCAAGACACCGTACGCCTTCTTAACAACCTTATCTACTTGATTCCCAACTTTCAGGGATCTATGTACACATACACCTAGATCCCTCTGCTCCTCCACTCTATTCAAAGTCCTCCCGTTAGCCCTATACTCAACACATCTGTTATTCCTACCGAAATGGATTACCTCACACTTCTCCGCATTAAACTCCATCCGCCACCTCGCGGCCCAGCTCTGCAACCTGTCCAAGTCACCCTGCAAACTTCGACACCCTTCCTCACAATCTACCACACCTCCGACTTTGGTGTCATCAGCAAACTTACTAATCCACCCAACTATACCCTCATCCAGATCATTAATAAAGATTACAAACAGCAGTGGCCCCAAAACAGATCCCTGAGGCACACCACTCGTAACCGAACTCCATGATGAATAATTACCATCAACCACCACCCTCTGTCTCCTATCTGCTAACCAATTCCTGATCCAAGTACCTAAATTACCACCAATCCCATACATCTGCATTTTCTGCAGAAGCATACCATGGTGAACCTTATCAAACGCCTTACTAAAATCCATATATACCACATCTACTGCCTTACCCCTATCCACCTCTTTGGTCACCTTCTCAAAGAACTCAATAAGGTTAGTAAGGCACGACCTTCCCGCTACAAAACCATGCTGACTATCTCTACATCCTTGTAAATCTCCTCTGCACCCTCTCAATAGCTTCCACATCCTTCTTGTAGTGAGGCGACCAGATCTGCGCACAGTACTCCAAGTGGAGTCTGACAAGGGTCTTATAAAGTTGCAGCATTACCTCCTGACTCAGAAACTCAATCCCTCGATTAATGAAGGCTAGTACACCATACCCCTTCTTGACCACATCCTCCACCTGCGAGGCCGATTTAAGAGTCCTATGGATCCAGACCCCAAGGTCCTTCTGCTCCTCAACACTGCTAAGAGTCCTACCCTTGATATTGTACTCCTTCATGCCATTGGACCTGCCAAAAAGATAAAATATGCAATATGGTTACTCACTCGATTTGAGAAATTTTAAAACTCATTCAAAAAAATTCACTCAAGGTTGGTTAAATGCGAGTTATCTTTCCTGAAATTATACTATGTTTTATCAAGGTAGCCTCACCAAATCTTCATCTATTAGATTTCACAAAAGTAATCTGAAATATTTCCCAAGAAATATTTAACTGATCAAAGACTGCAGATATATCTCTCGATCATTTTGTTAAATTGTGTGTTTATATTGGCCACGTCCAATCTCATTTGAATTTCGTAAATTTACAGGAATGTCACTTGAACCTGCTTTGGTCTTCATTTAGTTTAAAATGCAAGCTCTCAGAGGAGGCACTTAGCCAAATTTAAGAGCTGTTTATAACCATACCATCCTTTGTTATTTGCTTACTTGTATTCTTCAGCTCTTCTGCCACCATTGATAGAAATGTTATTTTACTTGTTTGTTATTTTCCTCTTCCTGGGATAATGTAGACATAAATGAGCACTTAATAATTCCAGCTTTTCATCTGAAAATGAACGTAAAATATCTCTATCCTTTTTCTGCACAAAGCTTTGACAAACCTTCTGTGCTATGAGCAGCCTTAACTCCAATGTTTTACTTGGCTTTGTTTTTGATTTCAAAGGCTTGACTTTATATGTGACCTAATCCTCCTATTTATTGAATTCCTTCTACTGCCTCTTCCTAACATCCATCTTTATGTCCCTACTTAATAATCTTAACCTCTTTAGACCTGTTAAATGACTTGAATAAATTAATTTTGATTGCAGCCTCAGCCATAATTCCTTAATGTCCATTATTTTTCATAATGCTAGTACTCCAGTTAATCTATTTGAAAGCAATTGAATTCTTCCTCATTGTTGGTCTTTTAAAATCCAGCATTTCATCTTGCTGTACTTTTTGCACACTGCTGCAAGCGTTGCAGTTTAGCAATCATTTTCAGAGTAACGTTGGTGAGTGCTTGAGAGGACGTTTTCTTGGCTAGATACGATATGCATGGGACAATCCAAGAAAGATAGAGAAGAAAATATATAACCAAGGTTTTGTCTGCAAAAGAAGAGCAAATTGAAAAGAGATTTTTTAAAAGAAAATGTATGCAGTTGTTCAGGGAATTAGTTGTCATAGCTGCTAATGTCCAGATCATGCTACTTTACAGTGCCAGCTTGGAGTCCTGCCACTGGGAACAGGAAATGACCTGGCACGCGTCCTCGGCTGGGGTGGCTCATGTGATGATGATACGCAACTTCCGCAGATTCTGGAAAAATTGGAACGGGCCAGTACCAAAATGTTGGACAGGTAAGTTCAGGTGTGATTGGTGATAAGGACCTCAAGAACAAAGCAAGAAAGGGTGTGGTGCTAGGATCTCAGTGCAAGATGTGGTGCTCAGGATCTGAAAAGAGATTAGTGGTGGGAATCTATCAGGGTATGTAGGGGTGGTATCTAATGAGCAGATGGCAGTATTTGATTGCGATGCTGCTAAATGGCAAGATTTAGAGATGCATGTGTTTATAAATGCAGTATCTATTGCTCACCAAATCCAGAGGGTAAATTGAAACTTGGTATTTTTAAATGGAACTATCTTCAAGTTAATCTTGGCCTTTGAGCCTGTTGTTTATGATTGTGTTTGAACCTCTCAGTCTATAATAACTGCCTCATCTTTATTATCTGTGTTTTGGGTGCACTTCATGTTCGAGTTCAGCATTTTTCTGCGTAGAGTGATAATTACAGAATCAAACATAATGAACTCCTCAGAACCAGAGTTTGTGTCACAAGTTAAATATATACTTTTGAGTAGGACATTGAAGAAGACTTGAGTGCAATGAGAGGTGCTGATTTTTACAGTGAGCACATAATGCTGAGGTTGCCAAATAATCAGATGAAAATAGGATAAACTTGACAACTGAGTGCTCTGTATTTTCTGGCAAGAGTGCATCTGAGGAACTGAGCACAAATGACGGAGTTCACAAGTAGGAAGTGGGTCTTTTATTGATTTATTTAAGATGACAGTTCAAACTTGTCAGGTGCAATCTTTGTAATATGTGGCTTCAAGTCAGATCTATCAAGCTCTTTTTGTTATTTCTAGCAATCCATTAGAAAGGCAAAAAAAGACTTCCATCTGGATAGTTTCATAACCTTGAGATGTCTCAAAGCACTTTACAATCAGCGAAGTACTTCTAAAGTATGTGTTAATGTTGTGCTGTCCAGGAAATGCTGCAACAAATTTCCACACAATAAGGTCCCATTTCCAGCAATGAAATCATGACTAGATAATCTATTACGAATTGATAACCCTTCACTACTAATTCTCAAACCGGAGGAAATTGTCTGTTCCCCATTCAAACTGTCAAATGTATTGCTACATTTAAAACCTCCACCGCTTTGCCTGCATGCTTTCAGCTTGGCGATGATGTCAGGAAGCACTTTGCCACTCAAAGGGGAGTGGAAATCTTAAACCCTCTCTCCATAGAATTGTTGAGACTGAGAAATGTTTGCAAATTTCAGAACTGGTACTGATGGAGTTTTGTGCAGTATTATGGGATGAAGGTGGATAAATATAGAAACTAGAAGCAGGAATAGGCTATTTGAGCCTGTTCTATCATTCAATATGGCTGATCCTCGATCTGCCATATTCCTGCTTGCTCCCTATACCCGTTGATGCCATTAAAATCTAAAAAACTATCTTTTTATTGAATATATTCAGTGACTTAGCCTTCACAGTCTTCTGTGATAGAGATTTCCACAAGTTCATTAGCCATTGAGTGAAGAAATTTCCTCTGGTTTGAGAATTAGTGGTGAAGGGTTATCAATTCATAATAAATTATCTAGTGGTGAAATAGGTCTGCTGAGCTAAATAGATTCTATGTTCCTCTCAAGCACTCTAGCAACAAATGAGCAGGGAATGGGAAGTGAAAGAGCTATTATTAACCTGCTGTTACTGTTTTGGAATAGTCAAGCTGGTGTGTTTAGCAGTGGCAGACGTGGTCACCATTGGCCAGTGGTAGGTCCCATCGCTATCAACAGGGTTCTTGTTGTTTGCACCCCTGCTGCTGAGGAACCCGTCGCCATAAGTGGGACCAGAAGATTCCTCTGGCAGGAACAGGAGGAAAATTCATCCTAATTTGATCATTATTACCTGCATTATTGCCTTGTACTTTTCCTTTAATTTTCTAGATCTTCTCCCATGTGAATCCCCTCTCCCCTATTTAGTTTTTGAGCTTGTCCTGATGATCCTAAAGTGAAAAGCTTCAGAAACATGTCTCTCTTTTCAGAAATATTTATTTTTGACATTAAAAACAATGTATATTTCATCCAATACATTAAACCTATAGACTATAATGAATTAACTACAACATTTCACATTGAAATTCTTGAAATGACTTTGACTATCAAACAATTCATCCCGATAGCCTGGTTGTATAATATCATCATCTGGATCTTCCTCATCTTCATTATTCTTTGGTAGGTATCTTCATCATCATTCTTGCACAAATAATCATCTTTGGTATTGTTGGATACTGTGTTGGATATTCCACATTTTAGAAATGATCTTGTGCCAAGTCCCAGTCTATTTATTTTTGGGAGACACTAAACTCTTGAACTTCTCAGTAAATGTTGTAACTTTCTGTTTAAATTGAGTTACATACATGTTATTCTTTCGTGAAGGCACCTTGGTAGATCATGTGGTCTGCATTGGTCTTGCTATTTGGCAGAGGGAAAATCTAAAGGTTCCTTATTTGTACATTTAAATTAATGAACCATAGTAATTGCCATTATGTAATAAATAATCACAATGTAGTTTAACACTGGAAACTTGGAGTTTATTTTCACACATTGTGCATCAAAAGTTCAGTTTTTTAGGCTCAACATCTTAGGGTCAACTTTTCCATGCATGTTTATTGCTCATCCCTAACTACTCTTAAACTGTAAGTAGTCTTACAACACCAGGTTAAAGTCTAACAGGTTTATTTGGTGGCACGAGCTTTTGGAGCGCTGACCCTTCATCAGGTGAGTACAAGATTTGTTTCACAAACAGGGCATATATAGACATAAACTCAATTACAAGATAATGGGTGGAATGTGAGTCTTAACAAGCAATCAAGTCCTTACAGGTGCAGACAATGTGAGTGGAGAGAGGGTTAAGCACAGGTAAAAGTTGTGAATTGTCTCTAGCCAGGACAGTTAGTGAGATTTTGCAAGCCCAGGCAAGACGTGGATGTTACAGATAGTGTGACATGAACCCAAGATCCCGGTTGAGGCCACCCTCATGTATTTGGAACTTGGCTATCAGTTTCTGCTCAGCGATTCTGTGTTGTCATGTGTTGTAAAGGAGAGTACTTATCGGAAAATCAGAGGCTGAATGCCTTGACTGCTGAAGTGTTCCCCAACAGGAAGGGAACACTCCTGCCTGGTGATTGTGGAGCGGTGTCCATTCATCCATTGTCGTGTCTGCGTGGTCTCCCCAATGTACCATGCCTCGGGACATCCTTTCCTGTAGCGTATCAGGTAGACAATGTTGGCCAAGTCGCAAAAGTATGTACCGTGGACCTGGTAGATGGTGTTCTCATGTGAGATGATGGCATGTCTTGAAGAGGTTGTTGTGGCAGGGTTGTGTGGTATCGTGGTCACTATTCTCCTGAGGCTGGGTAGTTTGTTGCGTACAATGGTCTGTTTGGGGTTGCACAGTTGTTTGAAAGCAAGTAGTGAGGGTGCGTGGATGGTCTTGGTGAGATGTTCGTCTTCAGTGGTGACATGTTGAAGCCTCTAGAGAAGATGTCATAGCTTCTTTGCTCTGGGGAAGTACTGAACGACGAAGGATGCCATGTCCATTGTTTGTCTTTGAGGAGGTCCGTGCAGTTTTTCACCGTGGCGTGAGAGAACTGTCAATCGATGGGTTGAGTGCCAACATCTTGCAAGCTGTCTTTCAGCATCTGTAGGAATCTGTTGCGATTCTCCTATGAGCAGATCCTGTGTATAAAGAAGCCATTCCCTACGTAATGTGTTTAGAGTGAAAGCTGGAGAAGTGGAGCATCGTGAGGTTATCCACGGGCTTGCGGTACAGTGAAGGGCTGAGGTGACTGTCCTTGGAGATGCATGTGTCCAAGAATGTAACCGATTCCAGAGAGTAGTCTGAGGTGAGTCTGATGGGATGGAACATATTGATGTCATCATGCCATCATGTTGTTTCAGTGGTTCGCCTTGAGTCCAAAGGAAGAAAATGTCATCAACATATCTAGTGTTTTGCATCGGTTCAAGGTTCTGTAAGGTGAAGAAGTCTTATTCGAACCTGTGCACGAAGATGTTGGCATATTGAGGTGTGAATTTGGTCCCCATGTTTGTTCCACGTGTCTGGGTGAAGAACTGGTTGCTGAAGGTGCAGACATTGTCATCCAGGATGACGTGGATGAGTTGCAGAATTGCATCTGGAGATTGGCAGTTGTCAGTGTTGGGTACTGAGGCAGTTGCAGCAATGCCATTGTTGTGGGGGATGCTGGTGTAGAGTGCCAAGAGATCCATTGTGACAAGGAGTGTTCTTGGTTCAACTCTCCATGAGTGCTGTGTTTCTGTAAGAAGTCCATAGCGTCGCGACAGAAGCTAGGGGTTTTTTATACAATGCCCTCGGAGTTGAGGAGGAACTTCTTCACTCAAAGGGTGGTGAATCTCTGGAATTCTCTGCCCGTTGAAGTGGTGGAGGCTGCCTCGCTAAATATTTTTAAGACGCGGGTTGATGGGTTTTTGATAAGAGAGGGGATTAAGGGTTATGGGGAGAGGGCGGGAAAGTGGAACTGAGCCACGACAGATCAGCCATGATCTTATTGAATGGCGGGGCAGGCTCGAAGGGCTAGATGGCCTACTCCTGCTCCTATTTCTTATGTTCTTATGTTCTTATAGCCAGAGAGGTTCTTAAACTGAGTGGCTTGCGAGACTGTTTTACAGGGCGGTTAGTGTCAACCACATTGCTGTGGGTCTGGAGTCACATACAGGCCAGATCAGTTACAGATGGCAGATTTCCTTCCCTAAAGGACATTAGTGAACCAGATGGGTTTAATGACTATCAGCAGTACATGGTCACCATTACTGAGGCTAACTTTATATTCCTGATTTCTTAATTATTTGAATTTGAACAGTGGTTAGCACTGCTGTCTCACAGCACCAAGGACCTCGGTTCAATTCCAGTCTTGGGTGACTGTCTGTGTGGAGTTTGCACATTTTCCGCATATCTGTTTGAGTTTTCTCCGGGTGTTCCAGTTTCCTCCCACAGTGTCAAGATGTGCAGGTTAGATGAATTGGCCATGCTAAATTGCCCCAACTTGTGTAGGTTAGGGGGGTTAATGAGGTAAATGGGTGGGGGGGGAGCTGGGTAAAATGCTTTGTCAGGAGAATCAGTGCAGACTCGATGAGCCGAATGGCTCCTACTGCGCTGTAAGGGTTCTATGCTTCTATGAACTTAAATTCCACCAGCTGCCATGGTGGGATTTGAATCCATGCCCCACAGAGGAATAGCTTGGGCAATTTGATTACTCATCTCGTGGTATTACCATTATACCACTGTCTCTCCTATTGGTTATTTAAATTTACAGACACCAGACTAAAATATGGTAGTCATTTTGCAAATTTGAAATAAGTTAAAATAAATTGAAATTGGAAAGATGAGTGTTTTAAACCTGCATTTCCCATGATGCAATTCTGTTACTTCTCAGAAAAATGTATTGCCTCATATCTAATTAAAATCTATAACTTTTGATAAATTAATAATGGCAAGTTTGCAAACTCATTTTAACATGAAAGTTTGAATTGCTGAGAGCTCTGTTTGATGTCTGGCGCTGATGAGCATCTCTGTAGAGTTGATTCCCAGCAGCTATTTTGTACAAAGTGTTATTCTGAATCAATTTACCCAGTTTTCAGAAGAAAATTCATGACAAAGGCAAGATGCCACTGTACTGATGTAAATCGATTCATTGTAATGATGGACACAGTCACTTGGTTGAATGATGCTGATATACTGAAACAACACTAGAAATACTCCGGCATGTCTGACAGCGTCTGTGGAGTGAGGTTGATGTTTTGAGTATCACACGAAAAGCCGCACACTGATATACATGTGTGCAATGAACCTCTATCTAGCCTCATTTAATTTAAGGAAAAGCCAGATAGTTTTGGTTCACATGAGATGCAGTGAAATTGTAAACATGTTTATAAAGACTGGGTTTTTGGCTTCTCTGAGTGCCAAGGGGAAATCTTCCCACTTTCTTTTGCAGAAGTAGTAAGAGGCAGGAAACATCGGAGTTTTCAGTGTGTGAAGCACTTTAAAACTGGAGACTGCTGAGAAGGATGACACCTTGAAGGAGTGCATTTCCTGGTGCTAATCGGCAAGAGATAGCACAGGAGAGAACAGCAACAAGAAGAAATGATAGGAGAATCCATAGTTAGGAAGAACAGACAGACATTTCTAAAAACATCACCATGAATCCTGCATAGTGTATTCCCACTCTAAGTGTCAAACACAAAACAGAAAATATGCAAAACATTCAGCAGAAGGGTGGAAATGAGATAGAAGTTATGGACACATTGGTACCAATGGCATTGAGAGAAGGCAAGTATTGAGATTTTATGGCTCACTTTTTACTACCGGAAGGACATGGAGACTCTGGAGAGAGTGCAGAGGAGGTTTACCAGGATGTTGCCTGGTATGGAAGGGCTGGGTTATGAGGAAAGATTGAGCAAATTGGGGCTGTTTCCCCTTGAAAGACGGCGACTGAGGGGGGATCTAATAGAGGTATATAAGATTATGAAGGGTATATATAGAGTAAACTGAGGTAAGCTATTTCCTATGTTAGAGACACACAGTACGAGGGTGAGGGGGGAGAGGTATAACACAGACATTAGAGGCAGGGTTTTCACACAGAGGGTAGTGGGGGTATGGAATGCTCTGCCAAGTAAGGTGGTGAAGGCAGGCACGCTGGAGTTGTTTAAGAGTAACTTTGTCAGGCACATGAGTGGGTTGGACATGGGAGGATATAGGAGATTGTTTTAAATAAGGTTCATTAGCATTGGGACGTCCCTGGTAATGTAAAAGGATGTGGTATGATAATAATGTTTTTTCTCTTTTAATTCACAGGTTTTAAGTCGGTCCGCCTTGTCCAACAAGGGGCATACACGCGATGGGTTGTGCTTGGGCTGCTCTTGAATGTTCAAGAGTGGCCTAGTGCTTCATGTCGTTAGTGTGCTCTTAAACTGGACCAGATGCTGGGCAACACGACAGCTCAGTGACTATCACTGTTTGCTGTGCAGACACATGGATTTGGGCCAGTGTCTGTGGGAGTTTGCGCATTCTCCCTGTGTTTGTGTGGGTTTTCTCCGGGTGCTCCGGTTTCCTCCCACATCCCAAAGGTGTGCTATTCGGCTGATTGGAAGTAATAAATTGTCCCTAAATTAGTTTCCCTCAATGTAGATTGCCATAAAACAATAGATAAGGGTCATGGGTGGAGGGAGGGACTGGTAATGTTAAAATGGCGGCGCGGGCTCGTTGGGCTGAAGGGCCTGTTTCCCGGGCTGTTTTTGTTCTTTGTTCATCTTCAACAACCGTCCGCACATGTTAGGGGGAACCGACAGAAGCAAATCCGCATGTTCCCCAATGGAAACCATGGATGAACAGGGATACCCACTTCTTGCTGAAGTCCAGGTCTGACGTGTTCAAGTCAGACCTATACAAGAAGATCAGATATGATCTAAGGAGATCCATCAAAGATGCCAAAAGACAGTACCAGACAAAGCTAGAGTCCCAGGCTAGCCACACAGACCCCCACTAACTATGGCAAGGTCTGCAAGACATACCAGGCTATAAGATGAAGGCATGTAAAATGGCTGGCTCCAACACACCACTCCTTGATGAGCTCAATTTGTCCATTTTGAGCAAGAGGTCAGTGAGAGCATGCCCTCCACCCTGGAAACCCTGGACGAACCTGTATCTAGGGTCACCACTGCAGATGTCAGAGCATCTTTCTCAAGGGTCAACCCACAGAAAGCAACTGGCCCAGATGGGGTACCCGGATGAGCTCTCAGATCCTGCGCGGATCAGCCTGGCGTGGATATTCGCAGACATCTTCAACCTCACTTTACAACAAACTGAGGTCCCTATCTGCTTTAAAAAGAAGACCATTATTCCGGTACCTAAGAAAAACCAAGCAACGTGCCACAATGACTATCATTTGGTGGCTCTGACATCCATCATTTCAAAGTGCTTTGAAAGGCTCGTCATGGCATGAATCAATTCCAGCCTCCCGGACTACCTACATTCATTACAGTTTGCCTACTGCTACAACAGATTCACAGCAGACACCATCTCCCTGGCCTTGCACTCAACCCTGGAACACCTAGATAACAAAGACATCATGTCAGACTCCTATTTATTGACTACAGCTCAGCCTTCAACACCACTATTCCTATGAAACTCATCTCCAAATCTGCAGCCTGGGTCTCAACTCTTCTGTCTGTGACTGGATTCTGAAGTTCCTAACACACAGACCACAATGAGTAAAATAGGCAACAATACCTCCTCCACGGCCATCTTCAACACCGGTGCCCCACAAGGTTGTGTTCTCAGCCCCCTAATATACTCCTTACACACCCATAATTGTGTGGCCAAATACCCTCCAATTTGATTTTCAAGTTGGCTGACAACACCACCATAGTGGGACAGATCTCGAACAATGACGAGACAGAGTACAAGAATAAGAGAGAGAATTTGGTGAACTGATGCAGCGACAATAATCTCTCCCTCAATGTCATTAAAACAAAGGAGATTGTCATCAACTTCAGGAAGCGTAAAGGAGAACATACCTCTGTCTACATCAATGGGATGAAGTAGAAAGGGCTGAGTTCTTCAAGTTTTTAGGTGCTCAGCTCACCAACAACTTGTCCTGGTCTCCCCCATGCCAACACTATTGTTAAAAAAGCCCACCAACGCCTTTATTTTCTCAGAAGACTAAGGAAATTTGGCATGTCAGCTACGACTCTCACCAACTTTTACAGGTGCACCATAGAAACCATTTTTTCTGATTGTATTGCAGCTTGGCATGGCTTGCTCTGCCCAAGACCGCAAGAATCTACAAAAGGTCATGAATGTCGCCTAATCCATCACACAAATCAGCATCCCATCCATTGACTCTGTCTACACTTCCCGCTGCCTTAATAAATCAGCCAGCATAATTAAGGACCCCGTGCACCCTGGACATTCTCTCTTCCACCTTCTTCCTTCAGGAAAAAGACACAAATTCTGAGGCCACGTGCCAACTGACTCAAGAACAGCTTCTTCCCTGCTGCCATCAGACTTTTGAATGGACCTACTTTACATTAAGTTGATTTTTCTCTATACCCTAGCTATGACTGTAACACTACATTCTGCACTCTCTCCTTTCCTTTTCTATGAACGGTATGCTTTATCTGTAAGCGCAAGAAATAATTCTTTTCACTGTATACCAATACATGTGACAATAAATCAGCTCAATTCAAATGTTGTGGTGTTCTCTTTTGCTATCTGAAAGTGACAGCAGCTCGCAGTGGTGCACAGCAGGAGGTTTATTTTAACAATAAGTGCACAAGGGTTGCTTTTTCAGTTCAGATCATTTAATTACAAAATCTATTGTGTTGTCAATCTTTTGTACCAACAACGGTGGTCATCCTACTTCAGGAAGGATGAGGGAGAAGTAAATTTACCAGAATGGTTCCAGGGATGAGGGATTTCAGTTGCAAATTTAGGCTGGAGAAGCTGGGATTATTCTCCTGGAAAGAAAGGAGATTTGAAAGAGGTGTATAAGATTATGTCAGGTTAAATATGGTAGGCAGCACGGTGGCATAATGGTTAGCACTGCTGCCTCACAGTGCCAGGGACCCAGATTTGATTCCAGGCTTGGGTCACTCTGTGTGTTGAGTTTGCTCACTGCGGGGGGTTCCTAGGCTTGCCAGCGATTGTGCTGGTCACAAATGGGAGGCTGACGGTTCGTGGTCTCTGACAGAGACTTCTGGTTTCTCCAAGGTGGGAATACACCTTGCCACCTGAAATCTAATGATATTCACTCTGGTGGCCTCTGCACTGCACAGAGTGTGGGAGATTCTAGTGTGAACTCCCACTGAAAAAAAAGTGTGAATTACTCCAGTTTTCCTGCGAATTCAATGGTTAGAATTTCTTTGGGAGAATTCTGCCCAATATCTTGGGGTAAACTTGGTTAATATAAGAGATGGATTCCATCTAAACTGGCTTTAACGGGAAGGCAGCTTACACTGAAATACATAGAACTTACAGCAGATTTTAGATCCTTTGCCAGTTGTTTATGCTCCAGATGAACCTCTTTACATTAAACATCATCAAAACCTCTCAGCATAACCTTCTATTGCTTTCTCCCCTAACATCCATCTGTTCTATAGTCCTCAACCACTCCATGTGGTAGTGAGTTTTATATTCCTACCACACTTAAGGTGAAGAAATTACTCCTGAAGTTATGGCTTTTATCAAACTCACATTTGACTTCCTATGTGACTGTATCAAAGGTACAGGCTTTCTTGAGCTGTCTAGCCTTTCACACAGTTGACCACACAATCCTTTTCTTGCACCTGTCCACTGTTGTCCAGCTGGGTGGGACTGCTGTCACCAGGTTCTGTCAAATTGTAACCAGGCAATCATCTGCAATGGCTTATTTTCCCATTCTCACACCATTATCTTTGGAGTCCCCAAGGATCTATCCATGGCCCCCCTCCTATTTCTCATCTGCATGCTGTCCTTGGCAACATCACCCAGAAGCATAGTGTCGGTTTTCACATGTACGCTGTGCTCCTTGCAAGTATCTGATCAGAAAATCAAAAGGTACAAAATGGCAATGTTTGGGAACATGGACTTGGAATATTTGTCAAGCAAGGATGTTCTGGCAAGTATCTATCCCTCAGCCAAAATCGCTGAAACAAATGTTCTTGTTGCTATTTGTGGGAGCTTGCTGTGAGCAAATTGCTTGCCATGTTTCTACATTACCTCACTTCCAGAATACTTCTGTGGAAATAAAGCTTGTTGGAATGTACTGAAGTTGTGAAAGGTGCTTTTTAAATGCATATCTATTTTTAATTCTTCAATAATTCCACAGTCATGATAGAATTGGAATATCTCTAGTCATGGGAGTATGTAAAAGATATAAACCTAGATATACTGGTCCAGATCCTCTGGTTTCTAGATCGTAAGAGACATGACTTACCCCAGAAGCTGTGCTATGGGATTCCTCAGAGATCCCAACACACTGACTCTGTAGGAATTGCCCAGGAAGTTTGAACTTCCAGTGGGCAATTCCCTGCCTACTGTGACCCTCTGAATAAGTCTCCAACTCTCCATTTGAGTGTAAGAGTTCAGACAGTTCCAATTTGCCTGAATAGTTACCCAGGAACTGTTGGACAGAATTATTCTTTTCTAGTCAAGTAAGCCTACTTGCAACACTAATAAATAAACTTAATTCCAGGGGTAACTACAGAATTGAATCCCCTCTCCCTGACCACACTACCCCTCCACCCTGACCTTTTTTCTGACCCAACCTGCCCAATCACCTGATTTCCCAATTCCTCAAGTCATCGACCCCGCCCCCCTCATCTGACCTGACTAGACCACACCACACGACTTAATCCCTAACTTCCCCCCATCTCACACCTGACTCAACTGCCATCCTGACCCCTTCTCTTACATCTTTTTGCCATTTACCTCACCCACCCTACCCCCTTACACACCTACACATTCATCCAAGCGGTGTCTTTATCTGATCAGAGTTTGAAATAGAGTTTCCAATGCTGGCCAGAAGATCAGGACTGTATCAAAGTTTTGCATTTCACTTGATGTCTGGTGCACTTTAGTGTCACAACAACAAAGTGATATTGTGTTTTGACACGTTTTTAAAAATATAAACCATCTTTCAATCTTCAAGGTTCCTGCAACAGATGGCAGTTGAACTGTGAGTGACCTCAGGCTGTGTTTATTAAAATCAGCTGGTCTTTATTTCCTATAAGGCAAGGGCCTGATTAGGCAGCAGTTTCTGTGCATGGGGGCATCAAATCGAGTTGTAGATTTAGAAACATAGAAAATAGGTGCAGGAGTGGATCATTCGGCCCTTTGAGCCTGCACCATCATTCAGTATGATCATGGCTGATCATGCACTTTGAGTGTCCCATTCCTGCTTTCTCCCCATATCCCTTGATCCCTTTAGCCAAAAGGGGCATGCCCATCTCCCTCTTGAACATATAACAAACTAGCCTCAACAGCTCTCTATGGTAGAGAATTCCATAGGTTCACAACTCTGAGTGAAGAAGTTCTTCCTTATCTCAGTCCTGAATGGCTTACCCCTTATTCTTAGACTGTGATCCCCAATTCTGAACTTCTCCAACATCGGGAACATTCTTCCCGCATCTAGCCTGTCCAGTCCCATCAGGATTTTATATATTTCAGTGAGATCCCCTCTCATTCCTTTAAATTCCAATGAGTACAAGCCCAGTCAATCCAGTGTCTCTTCATGTATCAGTCTGGGAATCAGTTTGGTGAACCTTTGCTGGATACCCTCAATAGCAAAAATTAATCGCTAAGTACAAAATATGAAAGTCAATAAGTAATACTGAATCTCTATAGCCTTAATAGGAATTCTGTCTGCTGTGTTGGGTACCACATTATACGAAAAATATTGAGGCTGTAGAGAGGTTACAGTGCAGATTCATTGGGAAGCTACTTGGTATGAGGAAACAGGAATGCAGAATAAAGAATTGAGAGGTTCTTGTTAGGACAATTTAAATGATGGCAATGTCCTAAAAGTGTTAACGAAAGATGGGGCAGAGTAAACTGCAGCGGACAGTTTGAAGTAGCTAAGAATCGAGCATCAGGAATCATAGAGAGAAGAGTAAGATTTACAACAGAGACTAGAGAAATATCTTCTCACGTAGAGTTGCGAAGCACATTATCTCAAAATTCAAGATGGGATTGGATAGGTGGATGAAGGGATAATGGGGAAAGGATGGGCATGTAATGAATGTGGCATGTTTCCTTATTGTAAATTCTAAGTATTTCTATATGGCATAGCACTCCATAGACCTGCCAATTGTCAAACTCAGTGGGAGAAATGGCATGGAAGATGACTGCTACAAACATATTCTTGCTTAGTAATGGTTAATATATGTTGTACAATATTTGAAGCTGCTTAAGTCAAAATGTAATTTGTTTATACTGTTCCTTGGCAAGTAAAGATTGCAGAACTGAATGTTCGACCAGCTGATGGTTTGTATATTATTGTGCCTGTTCTGTTATATTGGTCGGCAGATGGTTATTAAATAAAAACTGCTTTTGTTTTTGCACAGATGGAGCATTATGACGTATGAAATAAAAATACCACCAAAACATGCCCTGGCAGTGACTCCAGAGGAGGATGCTGAGGAATCCCAAGTGAGTGTTTAGCATTGTGAAGTGCACACAAACTCGGAGTTACAGAACATCATTTTGTTCCCAGCCAGAATGTGAAAGAGTGAATCTGCTGAGGCTGGATTTCCATCCTCAAGCCTCACTCCATGGAAAGGGAGACCAGGAAGTCAGCCACTATAACTCACTGTTACAAAAATCAGGAGCACTATGAATCATACAGACCCACAAGGGGAATGTAGCTTAGGAAAATGTGGCCTAAGTATTTTTTTTAAAACGTTTAAAATTTTTATGGATAGCATTGCAAAGTGCAGATATATTTTCTAGTGAAGAATAATAATGTTGATGCATTTGGTATGTGCATTCTATTACAGACATTTTGGACACTAGCTTGGTGCTGTATGATGTGCAAGTATTAATCTGACGGACTGTCCTGTAGTGATTACTTCTGGTTAAACATTGCTGATGAATTTGCAGAGCATTGCAGCACTGTCTGACCATAAACTTCAGCTGATCTTGTGCATTTTCTAGTAATCAATATGTTTTAAAAGCAATGCCCTCCCTATTTCACTGACCGTAATAGAATGGTCAGTGCATGGATACAGAAGGTTACTTATATTGAGGTGCTATTTCCTGGAGGGACAGGAGGGTCATTTAACCCACTTGTCAGCTTCTGCAAATAGTTGTTACAATCAACCACATTGGTTATTCTTTTGTCCCCAGATGAAGTTACCTTCATGTGTGGAGGTTAGATTGCAAGGGGACTATGTTTAATACATTCATGACTAAAACTACATACTATAAATTTTAGAAAACTCAAATCAAAATATGGAGAGAAAAACAAAGTTGGTATGTTGGACTTTTCGTCAGAAATGGAGGAAGTTTAGCCAGAGGGTTTAACAGCTTTTAAGTAAATATGAAAGATGGAAAGGGGCGCAAAGGAAAGAATAAAAGGCGAGGCCTGTGACATGGTGGAGTATAAGTGGATCAAAGTGACAAAGTGGATCATGCAATGGAAGGGATGAGTGAATGGTAATGAGATAATTAAAATCAAAAGGTGGGAGCTGTAAAGGATCACAGCATAATTGTGGGATGGAAGCTTTGAAATATGACAAAGGGTGGAGAAAAATGGGTATACCCAATAGGTGAGGACCACCCTGTAGGCCATGCATTGTTAGGTTGTGAGATCAGAGAGGTTAAATAGCCAAAGGGAATGTTATAGTAAAGAAACAAAAAATGTCTCAGACAAGGTATGATTGACTGAATAGCAACCATCCAAATTCGACGTCAAGGAATAAAGAGATGAGAAAGAAACTAGAGACGACTAGTGAATTTTTTCTCTCTTTCTAAACTGGAGCTGTTTTAATCTGATATTAAGGAAATATAAATATTATATTGTAACTAGTTAAACTCCACAACACAACTACGGCTAACCATTGACTAATATTTCAAAACTTGAAAACTAGATAGTGAATAAAACACAAAAAAATTAGCAGGGCAGATGATGTGTTGCAGCTGTAGCACATTGTGAGCCCCTCTTTGCTCCACAGCAACCACATCTGCAGTAAGTGCTGCAGCTCCAGGAAGTTTGGCTTGAAATTAATGAGCTGGAGTCCAAACTTTGGACTCTGCAATCTGTCAGGAGGAGTGGCAAAGTTACTTGGACACTTTGTTCCAGCAGGCAGTCACAGCCTAGGCTAGTTACTTCAGATTTGGTCTGTGATCAGGAACAGAAGGGTGTGACTGTAAGAGAGGCAGGTATTGAGATCCAGAAGGCAGCATGGAGAGTCCTCAGTCTTGCAGTTGTTCAGTATATTTGATGTTCCTGCAGCCTGGTGGACAAGAGTAGGGACTGCAGCGGAATGAGCAAACTGACTACAGCATCTTCGTGCAGGGAACCATTCAAGTGGGTAAAACGAAAAGGAGTGCATTTGTGGTGGGGCCAGCATAGGTGGGGGGGGGAATAGGTTCTGTTATCTACAACTAAGACTGAGAGTCCCAAAGTCTACTGCCTGCTCAGTGCCGGTGTTAAGAACATCTCCTGTGGGCAGGAGAGGAACTTGGGTAGGAGGGAAAGGATCCAACTGTCATTGTCCAAGTAGTTAGCAATGACATAGTCAGGACTAAGAAAGAGGTTGTACTGTGGGAAGCTGAGCAGATTGGAACTAACTGAAAAACAGAAACCACAAAGGTAATAATTTATGGATTATTACTCGAGCCATGGGCAAATTGGCATAGGATAAATAAGATCAAAAAGTTGAATGCATGGCCCAAAGATTGATGTGGGAAAAATGAATTCCAGTTAACAAGGCACTGAAACCAGGATTGGGGAAAGAGGGAACCAAACCATTGGGATGGCCTACGCTGAAAGACAAGAAGAATGAAAAAGGAATTGGGATAACTCTTTAATAAAAGATGAAATCAGTATAGTGGTGAGGAATGATCTTGGTTCCAAGGATCAATATGTAGAATCTGTTTGGGTGGATTAAAAAATAGCCAAGGAAAGGAGTTACTGTTAAGAGTAGGCTACAGGCCCCCGAACTACAGCTACATTGCAGGACAAAGTATTAATAAAGAAATAATGGGCAATTGTGAGAAAGAAATAATCAAAATATATTTTAATCGTCATCTACATTGCAAGGATACAATTGGTAAAGGTACCTGGTGGATGAATTCATAATATATTTGGGATAGTTTCATAAAACAATAAGGTCTGGAACCAAATAAGAACAGGCTACTTTGCACCTGGTAATTTATAGTGAGACAGGATTAATTGATAGTAAGTAATGGTTTAGCTAAGAATGATCATAACATAATGGAAGTTCACATTCAGTTTGAAGCTGAGAAATGTGTGTCTTAAACTAGAGTTTTCAACTTAAATGAAGGTAATTACAAAAGCAAGAGGCAGAATTGGAAAAGTGAGATGGAAAAATAAGATAAAGATAAGATAGGAGAGAAGTAGTGGCAGATGTTTAATATCATTCTTAATTCTCAACAAAGATACATTTAATTGAGAAAGAAACACACTACAAAAAGGATGCACCATCCCATTGCTAATCAAGGAAGTTAATGATGGTGTCAAATTGAACGAAAAGATGTACAAATGTGCCAAGATTAGTAGAAAAATTTAGAAAACAGCCAAGGATGATTGAAAAGAGTAGAGAGATCCATGTTACAACTGTACGAAACTCTAGTGCGGCCGCACTTGGAGTATTGCGTACAGTTCTGGTCGCCGCATTATAAGAAAGATGTGGAGGCATTGGAAAGGGTGCAGAGGAGGTTTACCAGGATGTTGCCTGGTATGGTGGGAAGGTCTTATGAGGAAAGGCTGAGGGACTTGAGGTTATTTTCATTAGAGAGAAGAAAGTTACGAGGTGACCTAATTGAGGCATACAGGATGATCAAAGGATTGGATAGGGTGGACAGTGAGAGCCTTTTCCCTCGGATGGTGATGGCTAACATGACGGGACATAGCTTTAAATTAAGGGGTGGTAGTTATAGGACGGATGTCAGAGGTAGGTCCTTTACTCAGAGGGTAGTAAAGATGTGGAATGCCCTGCCTGCAGCAGTTGTGGACTCGCCAACTTTAAGGGTGTTCAAATGGTCAGTGAATAGGCATATGGATAACATTGGAATAGTTTAGTCTAGAGGGCCATTAGATTGGTTCCACTGGTCGGCGCAACATCGAGGGCCGAAGGGCCTGTACTGCGCTGTAATGTTCTATGTTCTAGATATTGGAGTATGAGAGAAAACTGGCATCAAATATAAAAATAGACAGTAAAAGCTTCTCTAAGTATGTAAAAAAGAAAAGAGTAGCAAAATTGAGCAGTGGTCCCATATACGGTGAGACTGCAAAGCTAATAATGGGAAACAAGAAAATGGCAGGGACTCAAGTATTTGTTTCTTCACAGTAAAAGACACAAAAACATCCTGAGAATAGTTGAAAATCAGCTTAAAATAATTCTGATCACTAGAGGAAAAAATATTTGAAAACTGATGTGACTGAAGATTTACAAGTGCCCAAGACCTGCTGTCTGCATCCAAGAGTCTTAAAAGAATTGATTTGCAGAGATGGTGCATATATTGGTTGTAATATTGCAAAAATCCTTAGCTGGTAGAAAGGTCCCAGCAAATTGGAAAACTCAAGTATAATACCTCTGTTAAAGAAAAGAGGGAGTCAGGAAGCAGGAAATTGAAAGTCAGTTAGTCTAAAGCCTGTTACTTGAAACATACTGGAATCCATTATGAAGGAGGTAGTAGCAGCACAGTTAGAAAATCATAATGCAATCCGAGTCAAAATGGTCATGTGAAAGTGGAATTATGTTTGACAAATTTAATGAAATTCTTTGAGGATGTAACAAGTAGGATTGATAAAGGGGAACCAGTAGATGTAGCGTTTTTGGATTTCCAAACGGTATTTGATAAGATAACACATAAAATATTACAATTCTCGGAAAGAGTTCATGGTATTTGGTGTGATATATTAGCATGAATAGAGGATTGGTTTATTAACAGGAAACAGGAGAGGTCATTTTCTGTTTAGGCAAACTGTAAAAAGTGCAGTGCTGCAGGAATTCACGCTGTGGCCTCCACAATTTATAATCTACATTAATTATTGGATGAACTCAGACTATAGTGTATTCAGAATTGGTAATGATACAAAGATATATAGGAAAGCAACTTATGATAAGAAGAATACAAAGAATTGTTCATGGAATCTGGATAGGTTAAGAGAGTGAGCAAAAATTAGGCAAATGGAGCGTAATGAGGGAAAATGTGAATGTGTCCACTTTGGCAGGAAAAATAGAAATGCAGAATATTATCCATGTCCATAGATCCCTGAACGTGTCAGGACAGGTGAAAAAAAAAGCATGTGGAATATTTTCCTTTATTGAACGAGGTACTGAATACAAAAGCAGGGACGTAATGCTGGAACTGATGGAATCCTGTGTACAGTTCTGGTCACCATATTACAGGAAGGACATAATTGTTCAGTCTACTCTCGGTCATCCATAAAGTGATGGAAGTGGTCATCAATAGTGCTACCAAGCAGCACTTGCTTGGCAATAACATGCTTACTGACACCTAGTTGGGTTGTGCCGAGAGTACTCAGCTCCTGATCTCATTACAGCTTTTGTCCAAAAATGGACTGAAGAGCTGAATTCTAGAGGTGAACTGGAGGTGCCTGCCCTTGACATCAAGCCCATATTTGATTCAGTGTGGCATCAAGGAGCTCTAGCAAAATTGGAGTCAATGGGAACGAGAGGCCACAGCCTCAAAATAAGGGGGGAGGGAGCAGTTTAGAACAGAGTTGAGGAGGAACTTCTTCTCTCAGAGGGTGGTGAATCTCGAGAATTCTCTTCCCATTGAAGTGACGGAGGCTACCTTGTTGAATATGTTTAAGTTACAGGTAGATAGATTTCTGATCAATAAGGGAATTAAGGGTTATGGGGAGCATGCGGGTAAGTGGAACTGATCCACTTTAGATCAGCCATGATCTTATTGAATGGCGGGGCGGGCTCAAAGGGCTAGATGGCCTACTCTTGCTCCTATTTCTTATGAATCAAGAGGAAACCTCTCTGCTGGTTGAAATCATACCCAGCATAAAGGAAGTTCCAGGACATCACTGCAGGAATTCCTCAAGGTAGTATCCTAGCCTCAATCGTCTTCAGCTGCTTGTTAGTGGTAGTATTTGACCAGATTGGATTTGTCCTTTTTTTTGCGTACAGGACATAACTGGGCAATTTTCCACATTACCGAATAGATACCATTGTTGTAGCTGTACTGGAACAGTTTGACTTGGGGCAGGAGTAAGTTCTGGAGCACACGTCTTCAGTACTTTTGCCAGAATGCTGTCAGGGCCCTTAGCCTTTTCAGTATCTAGTGCATTCAAGCTTTTTTTGATATCGGATGGAAGGAACCAAATTGGCTGAAGACCGATATCTGTAAAGCTGGGACCTCTGGAGGAGGCAGAGATGAATCATCCACTTGGCACTTCCGGCTGAAGATTGTTGCAAATATTTCAGCTTTGCTTTATGCACTAATGGAGTGGGTTCCTCCATCATTGAGGATAGGGATATTTGTGGAGCCTCCAGTGAATAGTTTAATTATCCATCACCATTCACAAGTGGGTATGGCAGGACTGCAGAGGTTAGATCTGATCTGTTGGTTGTGGAATTGCTTAGTTCTGTCTTTTACTTGCTTGTGATGTTTGGCACACAGATTGACGCTTCATTTTCAGGTGTGCTTGGTGTTGCTCCTGGTGTTCACCCCTGCACTATTCATTGAACCAGGGTTGATCCTCTAGCTTGGTGGTAATGATAGAGTGGGGAATATGCAGGGCCGTGAGGTTACAGATTGTGGTTGAGTACAGTTCTGCTACTGCTGATGCCTTATTGAGCCTCATGGATGCCCAGTCATTTGTTGATGGGTCTGTTTGAAATCTATCCCATTTAGCATAATGGTAGTGCCACAGAAGACTTCACACTTGACGTCACACTTCACCCATCTTGCCATTCACATCTCACCTGGACACCTCTTTTGTTTCTGTACCTGTCCCATTATCACTCTGATGCTTGTACCATGAAATCTTTTGTTGTTTAATCTCTCTTGCTGTCTACCATATCACAGACTTTCTCTGTTGTTCTTCCACTGCCCCCTCCCATTGGCTAAAAATTCATTTTGTTTCTATCTCCCTTCAGTTCTGAAAAAGACTCTTGACCGAAATGTTAACTCTCTCTCCACAGATACTGCCTGACCTGCTGAGTATTTCCAGCATTTTCTGTTTTTATATAAGTTCTGAGCACAGTAGATGATTGAGTCATTGCCTACAAAGTATTGTGGATGTGAGAAGAGATAGGAGACATCAGTTGTGTTTTTATTTAATAATAATGCAATGTAATTAAAGGTAAATGCCATTGGGTGTCCTAGATCTTTAAGCGATCCACTGCGCCTTAGATGTCTAACCTTTCCTCCTCAGTTTCAGATATCAGCCTATGAGGATTCGGTTGCTGCTCACCTCACCAAGATCCTCAACTCTGACCAACACTCTGTTGTAATATCTTCTGCCAAGTGAGTCAATTGATGCATGAAATATCTGTGCATATGGTGCGTGTGTGCAAGTGAGTGGGGGTGAGAGAGAGAGAGAGTGGGTGTGGGTCTCTGTATGAGAGGGGAGTGAATGTGTGTGAGTGTGTGTGTGAGTGTGAGGGGGGTGAGTACATGTGTGTGTGGGGGGTGGGTGTATGTGTGTGAGGAACAGAAAGGTGCGTGTATCCGATATGAATATCAGCTTTCCAGCATAATTTCTCTCAATAAAAATGACAAAAGTAGAGATTTATGTATTTTAAATTATTACATTTTAATTATGACCAAACTTTATAGATAATTCTAGGGAAAGGTTCAAAAATGATCTGCATATTGGATCTGAAGGAAGTGATGCAATACTATTACTACGTGATGCTTCTTTGTTTGAAGTGGGAGTGGGACAGACAGTCACAACATTCATCTTTTGTGTTTCTGTTGTTTATCTTAACTCCCTGGGACTCTTAGGGCAGAATTTCCCTGTCCTGCCCGCCACAGGAATCGTAGCGGGTGGGACATGGATATGAAAGGTCCGTTGACCTTGGGTGGGGTTTTCTGACCTTGGGGCGAGTGTCGCCTGAAAATCCTGCCCTTTGGGTCCTTCATTCCACATGTGAACAAGTTAAGGTTCGTGTGTTCAGTTAGGTCAATGGTTGGTTGGCAAGTCTCTAATTTCAACAGTGTACAGAAGAGAAGGAAAGCACAGGAGCAGGAAAGGGCAGTTTGGTCCCTCAGATTGATTCTGTTTATCTGTTAGATGAGGGGTTTCCAAACTGGGATCCATGGATTCCAAGAGGTCCATAAAGGACGTAACTGGTCAATTTTCCACATTGCCGAATAGATACCAGTGTTGTAGCTGTACTGGAACAGTTTGACTTGGGCGGGTCTAAAGTGCTGGTGGCCACCATGTGACAAATTCGAAAGGAGCAACTGACCAATTTTAAAAGTAATTACACCTTGAAATAGGCCATTCAGGGCAAGGCCTCTTGGAGCACTGGACCCAATGATCTGAAAAGCTTTTTTCTGATTGCCGATTTTATTTTGTTAACCTTGCTGTTGCTGAAAAGCTCAAGGCCAACAGCGATTCTGAGAATGAAGGCAGCAGAAAAAACAGGTGGTGAGAAACGTGTAGAGTGGGGTGTGAGTGTGAGGGGGGTGAGTGCGTGTGTATGTGGAGGGTGGGTATATGTGTGTGAGGGAGAGAAAGGTGCGTGTGTCTGATATGAAAATCAGCTTTCCAGCATAATTTCTCCTATTAAAAATGACAAAAGTTAAAACCTATGTATTTTAAATTATTACATTTTAATGAATACCAGAGTACCCTCTCCTTAAGTGGGTACTACTTCCAGGAGTTAATGTTAAGATGCCATGGGAAGGTGGCTTGGTCAGAGCTTAATATGAGGGCACCATATATCTGTGAATGTATTTGTGACTGTGTGTCTCTTCCTAATTACTAAGGTATGCATAGGTATAGCTAGAAAAGACTTGTTTACATCTGATTTCTGTGTTCGCACCTATTTTGTGTCAAAGAAAGGGGCATTGACATTTTGAGAATGCTTGGGATTTCAGCTTGAAGTTTGGAAAACCCTGCGTTAGATCATATTGGCCTTGATTTTGGCTTCATTTGTTTATTTGCATTGGTTCCATAATTCTTGTTATCGTTCCTAATTTATTAATCTCAATTTTGAAAATTCCAGTAGATGCCTCCAAGCCTTTGTGGTGAAGAATTTGAAATCTCAGCTACCGTTTGTGTGAAAAGATATGTTTCCTGACATTACACGGGCGGCACAGTGGCACAGTAGTTAGCACTGCTGCTTCACAGTGCCAGGAACCTGGGTCCAATTCCGGCCTTGGGTGATTGACTGTGTGGAGTTTGCACATTCTCTCCGTGTCTGCATGGGTTTCCTCCGAATGCTCCAATTTCCTCCCACTCTCCAAAGATGTGCAGACTAGGTGGATTGGCCATGCTAAATTGACCTTTAGTGTCAGGGGATTGGCAGGATAAATACCTGGGGTTCCGGGGATAAGGGCCGAGGTGGGATTGTTGTTGGTGCAAGCTCGATAGGCTGAATGGCCTCCTTCTGCAGTATAGGAATTCTATGATTCACATTTGAATTTCCTAGCTCTAATTTTAAGGTTCCCTTGCCCTGACTCTCCCAGAAGAGGAAATATCTTTCTCTCTACCCTTTCAAATTCTTTGATCACCCTAAACACCTCAATTATATCATCCTTCAATCTTCTATATGCAAGTGAATACAAGCCAAGTCTATGCAATCTGTCCTCATAATTTAGTTCTTTTAACTATGATGTCATTCTGGTGAGTTCGGCAAACAAAGACATAATTGGCAGGGGTCTGAAAACAGGCTTTAAAAAAGTCAAGCCAAATACATTTGAGCACCTGCTTGCAAATGAAAACATTGTGTCACCAAAGTATATTTACACAAACAGAGATTTCATAACTTGTGCGCTGTGATCTGACATTGCAAGGTTTCAGTCAATACATCCAATAATGGGAAATAAACTGGCAAAATTCCACACTTTCTTCAGTTCTGCTGAGCTTGCTTCTCTGGCTTGAACAAAATAATTTAACTAAAGCAATATATAATTTCCTTCAACAATGAAGGCACTGGAAGGCCTCAGAGATACAAAGACGCAATGGACATGGTCCAAAAGCAAGTCACTGATCAGAGAAGTTAAGCGACCCCCGCAGACCTGTAATAGGAAGATTTATGCTGTTGTAAAACATTTTTGTCACTCCTCGAGTGAAGAAGTTAACTGTGTGCATTCAGAAAGTTACTTCAAACAATAATACATTGGCATGAAAATATGAAGCAATTCATGCTTTTGCTGAATGAATGAAGCTAATGATCCACTTAAGCACATTGGCGAGAGTTCAACATAATTAATGTGACTAGGTCTAGGGCACTGCTGTAGTGAGAAGATCAGGAACAAATTGCTGGGCCATTTCATGCTGGTGTATCTCAATTAAGCTCCATTTAATGTTCTTGGATTTGCATAATGAATTTTAAATGATGTGTTGTTCCAAGGTGCAGGTGATGAGTGTTGTATTTATTATCAATTATCAAACAAAAGACCCTGGTTCCCAAATCAGTACAACAGCTATCAAGGTGCAGTAAATGGCTGAGTGAACTGTGTGCAGTATGAAGCATCTTTTGGTACTGTAGTCCTTTGCTGTGATTCTTGATCATTGGCACAGTGCAAACCAAATTTCTGGAATAGTGTTGCTGAATGCTTCGTGATTGTGATGGGGCATTTTGGAATTAAGGACTAATTTCCAGGACACTGCTGCCAGGAAACCTGGTAGGAAAATCAATTGGGCAATATTCAGAAGTGTTATTGTAAATAATTTATTTTGGCTCATATTGTTTATTAGTTACAGAAATGTTGGACATGGGGTAAAGAACTGTCAGTTGGATAATGAAAAGTCTATTCACATTCTAATTGACCTTTGGAAGGTGGTATACTATAACGATGGGTGTGTTGGATGACTAGGGGCAGGGATATGGGAGAATAGTTGGGGGCGAGAAGTCAATTGGTGACACCTCCAGACATATTTTCAACCAGATTTGGAAACCAGAGTAATTTTCACGTTTTTGTCTACTAGAATCCTGTGTGAGACTGTGAAGGACTTTGTTGCCAAAGTTGGCAAATCATACGAAAAGACCAACGAAAATACAGAAGAGAGTGAAACACTGGCCAACAAAGTAAGAGTCTCGACATGTATTATTTTGAGGCACGGTGGTTAATTTGCATTGCTAGAGCACATTCTAAATCAGCACAAGTATAACCCTGATCGACAGACTTCAGCACTGTGTCAGAAGATTGTGCAGGAAGACTTGAAACCATAGTGCAGTAGTGAGAGAGTATTGTCTTTTATATGTGATGTTAAAATGAGGTTCCATCCACTGCGTGAACTGGCTGTTCAAAGATCATTATTTCAAAGAAGACTAACAGAGTTTGCCCTGGTCAACATTTATCCCCCAACCCACAAACAGATTATAGAACATAGAACATTACAGCGCAGAACAGGCCCTTCGGCCCACGATGTTGCGCCGACCAGTTAAAAAGCAATGACCTGGTCATTTATCACATTGCTATTTGTGGGATTGTGCTGAGCACAAATTGGCTGCTTTAATCCCTACATTATATTGGTGACTACACTTCAGAAATGTTTTGTTGTTTGTAAAGTACTTTGGAACATCTTGAGGCTATAAGGGCTCCCTTATAATTGTACTTTCGGTTTGAATGCTTAACTCAGTCATACTGTATCCCTCAGTGTGGTAGCTATTAACCCATTCACTTTACAGGTTAATGAACGGCAATTATATTTCCAAGTCAGGATGGTGTGTGGTCTGAGGGAAAACTTGCAGGTGGTGGTGTTCCCATGCATCTGTTTCCCTTGTCCTTCTAGTTGTGGAGCTTGTGGGTTTGGAAGGTGCTGTTGAAGGAATTAGGTGAATTCAAAAAGTTTGTAAGCAGATGGAGTAAGTGATTAGGAAAGCAAATGGTATGTTGGTATTTACTGCAAGAGAAATGGAATATAAAAGCAGAGAAGTTTTACTGCAGCTGTGCAAGGCCTCGACAAGACCACATCCAGAATACTCTGCATAATTTTGGTCTCCTTATTTGAAAAAAAACTACATAACTGCGTCGGAAGTCATTAATTTGACTCATTCTTGGGATGAGTTGCTTATGAAAGAGTGAGCAGGTGGAATTCAGAAAAATGAGACATGACCTTATTGAACATACGATGTCCTGAGGATATATGATACGGCAGATACTGAGGAGGATGTTTCCATTTGTAGGAGAAACTAGGCATAGGGGACACAGTTTAAGAATAAGAAGATGAGAAATTGTTTCTCTCAAAGGATTATTAATATGTGGAATTATGATCATCAGGAAGCAGTGAAGACTGGGTCATTGAATTTATCCAGCAGAGTAAGAAGTCTTATAACACCAGGTTAAAGTCCAACAGGTTTCGTGGAATCATGAGTTTTTGAAGCGCTGCTCCTTCATCAGGTGAGTCTTACTGTGCCCACCCCAGTCCAATGCCAGCATCTCCAAATCATTGTTATTCTGCAGAGTTAGGCAGTTTTAGGGGCAGACAGCAAATTGGAGTTGAGGACAGATCAGCCACAATCTTATTGAATGGCAGAACAGGCTTGAAGAACTGAATGGCCTACTTCTATTCCTATGTTAAAATCAAGAGCTACACATTGAAGACAATATTTAATCCTAACTGGTCAAAGTGGAAAAGGCAGTGATGATATTGAGTCAATCATCAGCTCAAATGCCAAGAAATGTTAATATTTTGGGCATGAGCCTTATTGAAGTGACATGAACATTATACTATTTATGAGGTGTAGGAACAATAACAACATAAACTTCATACACGGGGTTCAATGAACAGCTAGCTTAGTGTTTGAAGCAGAGAGCATGTTAATGCTTAAGAATAGTTTGGGTAGCTCAATGAGAAAGGCTGATATAAGGATAAGACCATAAGAAATAGGAACAGGAGTAGGCCATTTGGCCCTTTGAGCTTGCTGCACCATTCAATAGGATCATGCCTGATCCAACATTCCTCATGTCCACTTTCCTGCCCTTTCTCCTAACCCCTGATTCTCTTACTGATCAAAAATCTATCTATCTCAGCCTTAAAGGACTCTTCTCCCATAACTCTCTGTGTCCAAGAGTTCCTAAGACTCGCAACTCTCCAAGAGAAGAAATTCCTCCTCATCCCAGTCTTAAATGGCACCCCTTTATTCTGAGACTATGTCCTCTGATCCTACACCCTCCCATGAGGGGGAAACATCCTCTCAGCATTTACCCTGTCAAGCCCCTTAAGTATCAAATATGTTTCAATGAAATCACCTCTCATTCGTCTAAATTCCCATGAGTAGAGTCTCAATCTGTTTAGCTTTTCCTGATAAGATAATCCCCCCATACTGGATATCATCCTAGTGAACCTTCTATGAACTGTCTCCTATGAAATAATGGCTTGAATTCTCTGGCCATTCACACCCTAAGGCCACTGCCAGTCAAGACAGAGAATTTGGCACTCGGCCAAATCTCCGTTCACTGCAGCGGAAGTAGAGGATTCTGTTGACGTGAACGGCTGGAGAATCCCACCCAATATCTTTCTGTAAATAAGGGGACCAAAACTGCTCACAGTATTCAGATGATATAGATTGAGGATATGATTCACGTGGAGAATAAACGCCAACATAGACCAAAAAGCTTATTTCACAGCTGCGATTTCTATATAATTCTAAATTTATGCGCATCTATTTGTGCAATTCACAATTTAGTACTTCTGCCCTCCTTTCACTGCTTACTAAAAGCCTAAAAGAGAGCTAGAGCTAGAGGAGGTTGCAGAGGTCGAAAGGCCATGGAGGGATTTGAAAACAAAGATGAGAATTTTGGAATTGATTGCTTTGTCTGCGCATTCTTAGGACTGAATTCCCTGTAGCCATGCTGTGAAAACTGACTTCCATATCTTAACAATTTTCATGGTCCTGTGATAACGCTGGGGGATAAAGAAGCCAGGCTTGGCTATAGAGTAGAGGATCTGTTTTCCTCCACTGGCTGCACTCGTACTGTTTAACAGAAGTATTAATCACTGCAGCCAGTCAATGGGTAATTGAACCATAGAATCCCTACAGTGCAGAAAGAGGCCATTTGACCCATTGAGTCTGCACCGACTCTCCAAAAGAACATCCCACCCTGGCCCTCCTGTCCGCCCTATTGCCATAACCCTGTGCATTGATCATGGCCAATCGCCAATCCACCTAACTTGCACACCTTTTGGATTGTGGGAGGAAACCAGAGCACCCAGAGAAAATTCACACTGACACAGGGAGAATGTGCAAACTCCACATAGTCACCAAGGGCAGAATCAAATCCAGGTCTCTAGCACTGCAAGGCAGCAGTGCTAACCACTGTGATGCTGTGCCGCCCCTAACTGACCTTGATCAACGATATAAATGCTGTAGCTAAAGAACAGGTCAAAGGCTAAGAATTATGCAGTGAACAACTCACCACCTGACTCTCCAAAGGCTGTCCATCATCTACAAGGCACAAGTCAGGAGTGTGATGGAATGCACTCTACTTGCCTAGATGAGTGCAGCTCCAACAGCACTCAAGAAGCTTGTCAATATCCAGAGCAAAGCAGCCCACTTGATTTTCACCCCATCCATTATCTTCAACATTTACTTCCTCCATGACCAATGCACAGTGGCAGTAGTGTATACCATTTACAAAAAACACTGCAGCAGCTCAACAAGGTTCCTTTGACATCATCTTCCAAACTCATGACCTCTGCCACTTAGAAGAGCAAGGGCATAGGAACACCACCACTTGCAAGTTCCTCCCCAAGCCACTATATCATAATTCCTTTACTGTCACTAGATCAGAATCCTGGAACTCCCTCCCTAACAGTACCATGGATGTATCATATAGACTACAGCTGTTCAAAAAGATGGCTCACCACCCCTTCAAGGGCAGTTAGGGATGGGCGATTAGTGCTGGTCTTAGTAATAATGTCTGAGTCCTGTGAGGAGTAAACAAAAACTCAGAAGTATTAAGGGATATGAGACAAAGATGGGTACATGGAGTTAAGCCACTGATCATCCATGATCTTATTGAATGTCAGAACAAGCTTGAAGGACCAAATGGTGTAATTCCAGACAGACTGAGAGACTGAATTAGCCTGCAGTTATTTTAGCAACCTGTTGCTGCTCAACTGTGAGATATTGCAAGAGATTGAAGCTCGAAAAGATAGCTGGCTTTAACTCTCATTTTCCTGTTAATCTTCAGCCTAGACAAATTGGGATTTGCCATCTTAAATAATGGTGAAAGAAACTCAAAGACACATTTCATAGAAGGAAGAAGTTGCATTTACATACCAAAGTTCCTTCATCATTGGGTCAGTCAGACTATTTTACCCCATTGTGGGTGCACCACATTCATGAAAACAACACTAATTAAAGACCACCATCACTTAGGAATAGAAATAAACTTGGCCAACACTAGCCACATCCAGAGCACAACTTGTCTTTGAAAAGGTTGACCAAAAGCACTTCCCAGTCAGTGTTATTTTTGGTCCCAGAATTGGCAGTAAATTTGCACACAGCAATGTCTCACAAATAGTGAGACAAAGGAAAATACTGCAATAGCAAATGCTGGAAACTTCAGTGGGTCTGGCTGTATTGGTGGAGAGAAACAGAGTAAACATTTTGAGTCTGTACGACTCTTCTTCAGAGCTAAGTGAGAGAAAGAATCTGTTTTGTTGGTTCAGAAGTAGCAGGACACCAGGAAAAAAATCTTGCTTTTAATAGTCCCTTTAGACCTTCCCGTCAAATGAACAGATTAGGACTTAGTTTAGTATATTGTTGTAAAGCAAGCACCTCCACCACTGTAGCATTTTATCAGTACTTCACTGAAGGGATAGCTCAGATTGTGTTGTTGAATCCTGAAAGGGGAGTGGTAGGGGATTGAACCCATTACTTTTTCTGACTCTTGAGGCAAGAATGCAACTTACCTTGAGCCACAGGTGACTGAAGCAGGGTGTCACTTGATAGGAAGGTAAATCGGAGAATTGGGTGTGCGAGTAAGAGGGCAGCCACCCAAAGCTGAGTAGGCCATTGTTTAACGTTTATTTAAATTGGCAGATTGGACTCCATGAACACTTTCAGTTTCTGTCTTGCCCACTGTGCATTTCGAGATCTCCAAAACTCACCCTATAAGCGTTAGTGACAGAAAGCATTTGATTCAGGTTTGGTAGCAATGGGTTAAATGTATTGTCATAGCCCAGAGCAAGGCACAAGGCAGGTTAATCAGTTTGAAGTGTGATGCAGTTTGAAGGCTCAGACTTCGGTACAAACAGCTGGGACCCACAGCATGAGAATTTGATTTTTGTTTCAGCAATTAATTATTTAGTACATAAATGCAGCTAAAATACTACTTTACCATTTTTTGAAGAAAAAGCCAGATGCACGTCCCTCTGCTTTTATACCGTTGATCAGTCTCTGTAAGTCTCTAAATAAAGTGTCTTCCTGAGGAACGTCAAAACCTTCTAATGGTAAGGGAAGAGAGAAAAGAGCCAGAAGAATTCTGACCCAGTCAGTCTCATTTATGTTATCTGTCATGTTTTGTGAAACACATGTTCATGGTTATCAAGTCATCTTAGCCCTCAGCCCTCTCTGATGTATCAGTGGGATCATTGGCAAGCCCTTGCTTGTTCTGCATCCTGGTATTACTTAAAAAGTGAGGAAAACAAAATTTACATTGCAGGCCCTGAGGTCAGCCACCAAAGCTGGAAGCCATTCTTTAAATGCTTCTTTAAATTGGCAGATTGGATTCTACTGGCACCATTAAACCCCAACTGCAATGCTAATAGAGGGCCCCATTCCCCCCACTTCCCCACAACAGGGTAGAATGACATAAATTTAATGGACATGAATCCAGGGGTCGAAAAGGCTATTTTCTCACTGCTGTTTCTACCACGCAAACCGCTGTCTAAGCCAGGAAGCCTCTTGTGTTTTGGGCAGGGAGTTTGTCTACTGCCTTGTTAATGAGCCACTGTAATCCAATCAATCAAGGTCTCCCAGCTGATCCTGTTGAATGGCACAGTGGTTAGCACTGTGGCCTCTCAGCGTCAGGGACCTGGGTTTGATTCCCACCTTAGGTCGCTGTCTGCGTGGAGTTTGCACATTCCCCACCATGTCTGCATAGGTTTCCTCCAAATGCGCCAGTTTCCTTCCACAGTCCAAAGATGTATGGGTTAGGTTAATTGGCCATGCTAAATTGCCTCTTAGTGTCAGGGGGATTAGCAGAATAAATGCACGGGGTTATGGGGATAGGGCCTGGATGGGATCAGTGCAGACTCGATGGGCTGAATTGCCTCCTTCTGCATTGTAGGATTCTATAATTCACCGACTCGGGACCCCTTCAGCCCGAGTTTCCGGATGGCCCCCCGGCTGGGGTTTGGGCTCCATTGTCAGCATCCTTTACTTGATTTCCTGTCCCTGTGGAGTAGCTGAGTCCAGTGCAGCTGAAAGGGTAGGAAAAGACCAGCTACTTCTTCATACACGCATCACAACTAAACATTTCCTCCATTCTTCCTCCCATATAATAGGACGGAAGCATACGATAAGTCTAGGCAACTAAAAACTGACAAAGCCCTTGAGGAGTATAGAGAAAGTAGGAAGGAACTTAAACGTGGAATTAAGAGGGCTAAAAAGGGCCATGTCTCTAGCAAACAAGGAGAATCCCCAGGCTTTTTATGCATATATTCGGAGCGAGAGGGTAGCAAGAGAAAGAATAGACCCACTCAAGGACAATGGAGAGAAGTTCTGCATGAAGCCACTGGAAGTGGATGAGATCCTTAACGAGTAGAACAAAGAACATTACAGCACAGAAACAGGCCCTTCAGCCCTCCAACCCTGCAGTGACCATGCTGCCAACTGAACTAAAAGCCTCTACCCTTCTGGGGACCATATCCCTCTATTCCAGTCCTACTCATTATTTGTCCAGACGCCGCTTAAACCTCACCATCCTATCCGCTTCCACTATGTTCCCCGACAGTGAGGTCCAGGCACCCACCACCCTCTGTGTAAAAAAACTTGCATCGTACATTTCCTTTAAACCTTGCCCCTCGCACTTTAAACCTATGCCCCCTAGTAATCGACTGTTCTGCCCTTGGAAAAAGCTTCTGGTTATCCAGCCAGGCCGTGTCTCTCATAGTCTTACTGAATTGTGGTCACTGTTCCTGAACTGCTCCCTGACTGAAACGTTGACCTAGCCAGGCTCATTCCCCAATACCAGGCCCAGTCTGGTTCCTTCCCGAGTTGAACTATCTGCATACTGTTTCAAGAAGCCCTCCTGGATGCTCCTGACAAACTCTGCCCCATCCAGTACTTTGTGGTGGTATTCACCAAAGAGAAGGACATGACAGATATTGAGATCAGGGATAGGTGTGTGAATGGTCTAGAGAATGTCAATATATTGAAGGAGGAAGTTTTGGATATCCTAAATTGCATTAAGGTAGACCTTAGGCCAGATGAGATCTATCCCAGGTTACTGTGAGAGACAAGGGAAAAAACAGCTAGGTCCTTAACGGATATCTTCACATCCTCTTTACCACAGGCAAGGTTCCAGAGGACTGGAGAATACCAATGTTGTTCCCTTGTTTAAGAAAGGAAGCAGGGATAATCCATAAAATTATAGGCCGGTGTGTCTGATGTCAGTGGTGGGGAAGCTTTTGGTAAAGATACTGAGAGACAGGATATGTTTGGAAGAAAATGGACTAGTTAGTGACAGGCAGTATGGTTTTGTATGGGGAAGTCATGTCTCACCAAACTGATTGAGATTTTTGAAAGGTGACAAAGAAAATTGTTGAGAGAAGGGCTGTGTATGCACTCTGTGTGGATTTTAGCAAGGCGTTTGACAAGGTCCCACATGGCAAACTGGTATAAAAACTAAAATCCATGGGATTTGGGGTGGGCTGGCTTGGTGGATATAGAACTGACTTGGTCATAGAAGCCAGAAAGTAGTGGTTGGAAGGATGTTTTACAGAACGGAGATCCTTAGTTTGTGGTGTTCCGCAGGGATCAGTGTTGGGACCTCTGTTTATAATGTATATAAATGATCTGGAGGCAAATGTGGTCTCATTAGTAAGTTTGCGGATACCACAAAGATTGGTGGAATTGCTGATATCATCAGAGCAAACAACAGGATATAGAACATAGAACACTACAGCACAAACAGGCCCTTCGGCCCACAAGTTGCACCGATCATATTCATACCTACCAGGCCTATCTATAACTCTCAATCCCATTAAATCCCATGTACTCATCCAGAAGTCTCTTAAAAGACCCCAGCGAGTTCACCTCTACCACCATCAACGGCAGCCAATTCTACTCACTCACCATCCTCTGAGTGAAAAACTTACCCCTGACATCTCCTCTGTATATATATATATATATATATATATAGATAGATTGGAGACTTGGGCATAGAAATGGCAGATGGAGTTTAATCGGGATGCATTTTGGCAGTTCAAATTTAGGTGTAAATTATACTGTAAATAGCAGAACCCTTCGGAACATTAATATACAGAAAGATCTAGCGTGCAGGTCCACAGTTCCCCAAAAGTAGCAACACAGGTGACCAAGGTGACTAAGAAGTCATATGGCGTGCTTGCCTTCATCAGCCAAGGCATTGAGTACAAGAATTGGGAAATCATGTCATAGCTATATAAAACCTTTAGCTTGGCCGCATTTGGAGTCTTGTGTGCATTCTGATCACCACACTATTAGAAGGATGTGAAAGCTTTGCAGAAAGTGCAAAGAAGGTTCACCAGGATGTTGCCTGGTCTCGAGGGTGTTGATTATGAAGAGAGATTCAATAAACTAGGATTGTTTTCACTGGAAAGATGGAGGCTGAGGAAAACCTGATGGAGGGCTTCAAAATTATGAGAAAATTATTATTATTAGACGGAGTGGATAGTCAGATGCTTTTTCTCAAGGTATAAGTGTCAATTGCAAGGGGGCACAGGTTCAAGGTGAGATAGGGAAAGTTTAAGAGGGATGTGTGGGGGGAGTTTTCACTCAGAGAGTGGCGAGTGCCTGAAACGCACTGCCAGAGGAGCTGGTGGAAGCAGGCACATTAGCAACGTTTAAGAGGCATCTGGATGGGTACATGAATAGGGAGGGAATAGAGGGATACAGACCGATTAAGGGCAGAAGTTTTTTTTTAATTTAGTTAGGGCATCATGATCAGCATGGATTTGGAAGGCTGAAGGGTCTATTCCTGTGCTGTACTTTTCTTTGTACATCGTTCTTTGTTCTAATCTCCTGGAAACAGCCATAAAAACCAGGATCAATTGGAAAAATTAGTATCTTGAAGTCCCAGGATTTCAGTACTAGGCTGATGTTTCACTGCAGTACTGGTGGGGTGCTACATTGAAATACCTTGGGATGCTTCACTGCATTAAAAGTACTGTACGAATTCAAATTGTTGTTGTTGTTTGTAGCTACTGCCTTTAAAAATGAAATTAACTGTTATAAAAGTCACCTGAACTGTTATATTTCTCATTATGGTCTGATGCCATTTATTGTATTCCCTTGTCAGTGTTCGGCGCTGAATGAGAAACTCGACTCACTACTGCAGGCTCTAAATGATGAATCGCAGGCTGTGACAGGCCATCACTGCTCAACACCACCCATTGTGGAGGAGGAAGGAGAAGAAGAAGAGTTTATTGAGGAGTCCTTATCTGAGGGCAAAGAACAGGCACTGGAAATGATCCCAGCTAGGTCTTCCACCCAAAAATTCTTCAAACCAAGGGAACAACTTATGCTTCGGGCAAATAGTCTGAAAAAAGCAGTGAGGCAAATCATTGAACAAGCAGAGAAAGGTACAGCTCATTGAAACCCCAGCGTATTTTCCAGTTACTTGTTTATTGTCCATCGACCCCCAACAACGGATTTTTAAAAGCTGCATGTAATACAAATTTTCTACCTTCAAGAAAGGGTAATATTACTTTAGAAGCTGAAGGTTTGCTTAACTAATTCCTGTGATGAAGGGGTCAGCTGACAAAGAAAGATTTGGCAAGTCAGACCCACATCCACTGGAGTTCATAAGAATGAAAGGAGATCTGATTAAAACATGTAAGATCTTGAGGGGATGCTGAGATGAGGATTGCGATTTTCTAGCCTTTCCTGCCAATAGGATCTTCCAGTCTCACCGAAGGTGATTCTCCACAATGAGTTCACTAGTGGTGCAAAAAAAATGAAGGGTCTCTCATTTAAGGCACGGATGAGGAGAATTATTTTCTCTGCGGGTCTATGAAATGTTCTTCCCCAGAGAGGAGTGAAACCAGGGTCATTGAACATATCCAAGGCTGAGTTAGACAACTTTTGATTGACAAAAAAATTAAGGGTTATGGGAGAGCGGACAGGAAATTGGAGTTGAGACCACAATTGAATTACTGAATGGCGAGATGTGTTTGAATGCAAGAGTGGCCACTCTAGATCCTAAACCTTGTGTGTTCTTGTATAAACAATGGGCATAGACCAGAAGGGCTAGTTGCCAATTTTTGTGCTGTAAGTTCTTTGTAAACATTGTTTTGTCCCGATCCTTTTCCCATAACAATTTATTTCCAGCTGTCATTTCAATTATTTAGTTTAAGAATACCTCAGGCCATTCTTTGGCAGGCCCAGGTTTGGAGTAGGAGGAGGAGCTTCTAAGAAGGAAAGAAACAAAAGAGTGTAACTGTATCTGGAGTAATTGTTATCCACTTACTCATAGAGGTTTACAGCATGGAAACAGGCCTTTCAGCCCAACTTGTCCATGCCACCCTTTTTTTTTTAAACCCCTAAGCTAGTCCCAATTGCCCGGATCTGGTCCATAGCCCTCTATACCCATGTTATCCATGTAACTATTATAGAATCTGTAGAATCCCTACAGTACAGAAGGAGGCCATTTGGCCTGTCAAGTCTGTACCGACCATAATCCTACCTAGGCCTTATTCCTGTAGCCCCACGTATTTACCCTGCTAATCCCTCTGACACTAGGTCAATTTAGCGTGGCCAATCAACCTAACCCACACATCTTTGGATGGTGGGAGGAAATCAGAGCACCTGGAGGAAACCCACGCAGACACAGGGAGAAAATTCAAACTCCACACAGACATTAACCCGAGGCCAGAATTGAACCTGGGACCATGGCACTGTGAGGCAACAGTACTAAACACTGTGGCACCGTGCCGCCCTTTTTTAAAAGACAAAATTGTACCTGCCTCTTCTACTACTCTGGCAGCTTGTTCCAGACATTCACCACGCTCTGTGTGAAACAATTGCCCCTCTGGACCCTTTTGTGTATCTCCCTCTCACCTTAAACCTATGCTATCTAGTTTTAGACTCCCCTATCTTTGGGAAAAGATATTGACTACCTAGCTGACCTGTGCCCCTCATTATTTTATTGACTTCTATAATATCACCCCTCAGCATTCTATGCGCCAGAGAAAAAAGTCCCAGTTTATCCAGCCTCTCCTTATAACTCAAACCATCAAGTCCCGGTAGCATCATAGTAAATCTTTTCTGCACTCTTTCTAGTTTAATAATACCCTTTTTTTAGAAGGGTGACCAGAAATGTACACAAGATTCCAAGTGTGGCCTTACCAATGTCTTATACAACTTCAACAAGTTATCCCAACTCCTGTATTCAGTGTTCTGACCAATGAAACTAAGCATGCTGAATGCGTTCTTCACCACTCTGTCCACCTATAACTCCACTTTCAAGGAACTATGAACCTGTATCCCTAGACCTCTTTGTTCTGTATCACTTCCCAACACCCTAATGTTAACTGAGTATGTCCTGCCCTGGTTTGATCTACCAAAATGCATCACCTCGCATTTACCTAAATTAAACTCATTTGCCATTCGTCAGCCCACTGGCCCCGTTGCAATTGGAGATAACTTGCTTCACTATCCATTATGCCACCAATCTTGGTGTCATCTGCAAACTTACTAACCATGCGTCCTATATTCTCATCCAAATCATTAATATAAATGATAAATAATAGTGGACCCAGCACCGATCCCTGAGGCACTCCGCTGGTCACAGGGCTCCAATTTGAAAAACAACCCTCTATAACCACTCTGTCTTCTGTCATCAAGCCAATTTTGTATCCATTTAGCTTCCTCACTCTGGATATGTGTGTGTGTGTGTGTGTGTGTGTGTGTGTGTGTGTGTGTCTGTCTGTCTGTCTATGTGTCTGTCTGTCTGTCTATGTGGGGAGTGAATGTGGGTGTGTGTGTTTGTGTGTTGTCACCATCCAGGAGCTGTTAAACTGAACAACATGATAAATATTGAGTTAATGGACTCCTTAAAATAACTGAGGATCCCTATGTCAAAAGGAGTGCAAAAGGAGGCCATTCAGCCCATTGGATCTGTGCAAAAGCGTATCTTGCCCATTTTACAACATATATTAATGACTTGGATGAGGGAAATGAATGTACTATTATTAAGTTTGCAGGTGACACAAAAATAGGTGGGAAGTCAAGTGATGAGGATGACCAAAGAGTCTACAAAATGACATGGACAGGTTGAGTGGATGGACCAAAACTTAGCAGATGGAATATAATGTTGGAAAATGTGAAATTATGCACGCAGGTAGAAATGAGCTGAATATTAGTTACATGGAAAAAGAGTGCAGAAAGCTGCAGCATAGAGGGAGGTGGGGATCTTTGTGCACAAATCATCAAAAACTAGCATGCAACTTCAGTAGGTGATAACGAAGGGAATGGAATATGAAAATAGGAAAGTCTTCCTAGAACTATACAAGGCACTAGTTAAACTACACATGGAATACTATGAACAGTTTTGGTCCCTTTATCTAAGGAAAGTTATACCAGCATTGGAGGCTGACGAGAGAAGGTCCACTCAGTTGACTCCGGGAGTGGAGAGATTTTCTTAGTTTAATAGGTTGGGTCTGTACTCATTGGAGTTTAAAGAATAACAGATGACCTTACTGAGGCATGTTGGCCGGAATTTTACTGTCTCACAGTTTTTTACCGAGGCTCACAGAACAGCTTTCTCCATTGGCCTCAGGCAGGATCTTACAAGTCTCAGGTGGGCAAGGCAGTAAAACTCCGACAACAGGATTCTCAGGGATCTTGAGAGGGTCTATGCTACGAGGTTGTTTCCCCTTGTAGGAGAGATAAGGATCAGAGGGCTTAATTTCAGAGTAAGGGGTTGCTCATTTAAAACAGAGATGAGGAGGAATTTCACCTCTCAGAGAGTAGTGAATCTGTGGAATTCCCTACCACACAGGGCTGTGGAGACTGGATTATTAAATATGTTTAATGCTTAGATGGACAGATGTTTAATCAGTAAGGAAACTAATGTACGGTAAGGAAATTATCAGTAAGGAAATTAATTATAGGGATAACTCGATTGGGAAGCTGGGTGAAGGACATCAATACATTTTGAAATTATGAAATGATAGGCACCAGAGTGAACTGCTGGTAGAAAATCGCATGGGGCACAAAACAGGCAGAGTAATTTTCTCTGCTTCAATCTGTATTAGGTTTTGCCCTATATATACATTTTTCATGTCGAACCAAATACAGCAGTAAAGCTTGTGGGTTTAAAGAGGGTGCTAAACTGATGTTTGCCAAGTTGCCTTTCTTATCTAGATTTATCTTGTGATGGAGCTTTGAGACTCTCCATTCTTTTCCTTCCTTCCCACACAACACCAAGATCATTCTGAGAGCGCACTGTACCAAACCATTAATTTTTTTTAATGAGAATTACCACCCCCCATATTTTGACTTTATAATTACCAGTCATTGAAATATAACTGTTGTTTCTAAATGATGCATTTATTTCACATTCTTTGATAATTGCAGTCTTTTGAAAGATTTTGTGAGTTACATAGGTACAAGGGTTTTTTATTTGAAATAATACCTGCCATGGTCCCTGAATTGTTGGGCTGTTCATAACCACATTTTGTCCTATTGTAAATGATAACACGAATTGTTCCCTGTGCGTGTCAGGCCACAGACTCATGCAGGCAGAGGCACGGACTTCCGTGAGGAGACTCCTGATTTGCCAGTTTGTTATATTGAGCTGTGATAATTGCAAGTCTGATTTATTACTCACCTGTTACCATTCTGTAGATTTTACTCCATTCTCAAGCTCTCTGTTCGTTAGAACCTGGAGGTATAACCACATTATAATGACTGAAAATAGAATACAGCCTATCTATTATTCATGAATAGGATGGGAATAAAGGCATATGGTCCTCGAAAGGATCGGGGGTTTTAGTTAAGTCAGACAGCATGGTCGTTGCAGGCTTGGAGGGCCGAAGGGCCTGTTCCTGTGTTGTAATTTTCTTTGTTCTTTGTTCTTTAATAGATAGAGGCTTTTAAAATTATTAAAAGAGTTTGATAAAGTAGTCTTGGAGAAGATGCTTCCATTTGTGGAAAAAGTGCAAAACTAGGGTCCATAAACATAAGGTTGCTGATAAATGCAGTAGGATGTTCAGGAAGAACTTTACATTAGAATGAAGTACTTGATATCTTCAGGAGTGGGTGAGGCAAAGAGCATATATGTTGTCAAGCTGAAGGTGGAGAAGTACAATGGAAGAAAAGGAATAGAAAGATTTAGGATGTTAAGACGAGATGAAGCAACATGGGAAGCTCCTCATATGGAACATAAATTCCAACAAAAGCCTGTTTCTGTGCTGTCGACTCTATGAAAATAGAAAGCATCCTTGGACATGTAGTTTGTTGCTCCACTCTGATCTGATGTTCACATTAGCAACTTTCTGTCAGTACTCCCCTCCTATTTTTATGATTTTTTTCTCTAGTTGTGGATGAACAAAATGCACACACTCAAGAACAGGCTGAAGTGGAACTGAAAAAGGACATTGAGGAGCACTTGAAGGAGGAAGAAGAGGAAGAGAAGGAGGAGGATGAGAAGGAGGAGGATGAAATAAAGGAATCTGATATCCAGCCAAGTAAGACCATAAGATATAGAAACAGAATCAGACCATTTAATCCATTGAGTTTGCTCCACCATTCACTCATAGCCAGTGAGTTTCTCAATGCCATTCCCCTGCTTTTTCCCAAAATATGATTTGTTCATTATTTTCCAGACTCTTCCGAAAATGAGGAGTGAGTCCACCTGCTTTGAGTTTATTATCACAGGTGTTCCGAGCTTTCTTTTTGTCTTGCAGGCTAATTGCAGGCAAAATCTCACAGATTTAAAATTATTCATTATATCTCCACAAAGTTTATGTAATATCTTTGTAAGTACAGTGACAGTTTGCTGTCTATGATGGGTGAACACTGATCAAACCAAAACTTTTACAGCCAAAGTTACGCCAAATGAAATGAGTTGGTGTTGCCGCTTCCTATTATTCTATTAATCACTTTCACACAGACACATCTTAACAGAAGAACGCACTGGCTTCTGATAGTGTTTCCCTGTGTGGAGGTATTGACTTTAATGAAAAACTATCGCAGCCTGACATTTGACAGCTGCAACCCTAAACTGTCTGCTGAAAAATGGCCGCAAAGAGTCCAGGAGAAACAAATGGAAATGTGTACATTACAAAGGGGCTACAATGTCACTGGCTGAGAATGAATGTCATGCTCATGTGGACACTGCATGGGACTATGGGTGTAGAAAGAGCCAATTGAAATGGTAAGGTCAGAACAGAAGCAAAGGCTCACATTTTCAACACACAGTCAATCACTTGTTCCCTAAAGGTTTGGGTAGTATTCATCTTTTGTCCTTACTGCCTCATTACTGTGCATTATTAATTGTACTGTAATCATGAAAAGTACTGATGCCACCTTATTGGTTGTCATCTTTCTCAGCAACAGGAAACATAGGGAAATGATAAATGGATGTTTTTACAAATGGAAAGCGGTTTCCAGTGGTGGTCCACAGGGCTCGTGTTAGGGTCCTTGCTGTTTGTTGTATATATTAAAGATTTAGATTTAAATATGGATGACATGATTGAGAAATTTTCAAATGACCAAGAATGAGCCATGTGCTTGATAGTGAGGAGTATACCTGTTGTCTCCAGAATTTTATCAATAGTTTGGTTAAGTGGGCAGAAAAGTGGCAAATGGAATTCAATCCCCAAAAGTGTGAAGTAATGCATTTGGAGAGGGAAAGCAAAGCAATGGAATACTCAATAAATGGGAATGTACTGAGAGGGGCTGAGGAAGTGAGAATCCTTCAAGTGCATATCTGCAGGTCCTAAAGTTGGCAGGACTGACAGGTGGATAAGGTGGCAAAGAAAGCATATGGAATATTTTCCTTTATTAGATGAGGTATTGAATACAAAAGCGGGGATTTAGTGATGGAACTGTATAAAACTCTGGTTAGGCCACAGCTGGAGTTTTATGTACAGTTGTAGTTACTACATTACAGGAAGGACATTAATGCTTTGGGGAGAGAACGCAGGAGATTTACAAGAATGGTGCCAGGGCTTGAAAATTGAAGCTATGAGGAAAGATTGAATAGGCTAGAGTTATTTTCCTTATCCATTTATACTCAGCTGGCTAGGGAAGGGCTTCTCCGACTCCTTTATTTGGGGTTCATGGCCCTCGTCAGCCTTTGGATCAATTTTATAATATTGAGACCAGAACTATGTACAGTTCTAAGTGTGGTCTAACCAAACAAGGTTCTGTATAAGTTTAACATAACTTGCTCTGCTTTTCATTCTATTTCTGCAAAGTTTTCAAAAAATATTTTGTACTTCCTTCCCCTGGTGTTCATGTTAAACATGTGAATTGGCTCCCTTTGCACTGACTGCCTGTTGTTGGGAAGCACTATTTCACTCTTTTTAACAGACCCCTGAGTGTTATTGAAATATGTTGAATGTTTTTACTGATGCATTAGATTATAGCTGGATCTTATTGAGCACATTCCAATTAAGTCTTGGATTTGAGACATTCACTTACTCAGCATGCACAAAAAATGCTTTGCGCTAGAGATAATTTTCCTGGAAACACCAAAATTGGCTGAAAGCAGGATACAGAGATCATGAACACTTGCTGGTACTTATTAATTAACAATAATAAAGAACAATAATTATGAAGAGTATGATTGAATCAGTTACTGCCTTTTGATTTATTTTGTTGTTTTTATTAGTTTGTAATATTTGGCTATGCCTATGAATAATACCTAAAGATCCAGTATTCTTTTTGATTGTTTCAGCTCTTCGACCTGGTCAAAGATCCCCTCCAGAGAGACGAATGCATCGCACCACCACTTCCTATACTGGTCCGTTCACAACCTCACCGCTGACCACTAGCAAAGAAAATCTCCCAGTTCTGAACACTAGAATCATCTGCCCAGGTACCCAGCAACCTGGCACAAGACAGAGATTTCATAAACTGGAAAGAATGGTTCTGTAAATTTATTAAACTGGTGGTATCAGAATGAGGGATATCTTCCTGTATTGGGTGGTTAAGTGATTGGCTCCCATGGTGCAGAAGTTCAGATTCTGTGGTTTATGGTCTTTTTAATCGGAAGCTAAACCTCAAACGTGCATCATGAGTGGCTACATGTTGCTTTTCCCAGCTAGAAGGGAGATGATTGGGTGTTTTCCTGTCAATTATGCCAGGACACCTCATGCAGCCCAATTTTAAAGCACATTAGGCTTGTTGACTTCTGCATCCAGTTCTTTGATCTGTGCTAGGTTCTGTGTCAGGAACCTGATTTGCTGGTGTAAGTTTCTTGCTTGTATGCAATGATATAATTGTGTATTAATGCAGGTTTACGAGCTGGACTTGCTGCCTCGATTGCTGGAAGTTCAATCATCAGCAAAATGTTATTAGCGAACATCGATCCTTTCGGAGCAACCCCATTCATTGATCCTGACCCAGACTCACTGTAAGAAATGTTCTCTGTTATACCAGTCTTAACAGTTACTAATTTTTCTCCACCAACTGATTAGATTATTGCTTTCAAATCTCTTAGAAGGGTATTGATATGACTGAGTATATGGTAGCATATCATAAGAATAACAAACATATTTTTGAATTACAGAGAAGGTTATACTGAAAAGTGTGTTATGAACAATTATTTTGGAATTGGATTAGATGCAAAAATCTCTTTGGAATTCAACAACAAGCGTGAGGAGCATCCTGAGAAATGCAGGTATCCACATAGCTTTCAATTTTTTTTACACTGAGAAATCGAGGTGGAAAGTTGTGGTTTGAAATGCAGCAGACTATACCACAGAGCAGAATCAGGTTATTGTGCTCAGATGTCAGCTGGACTGCTGGAGGATGGAAAAACTAAATGACCAAAGGAGTTCCAGAGTTTTGAGGATCTACTAAAGATTTTGTTTCCGAGACTGCAGCGGTCCTTCCACCCTGAGATAGGGGAAATAAGGATTTCAAGATCAACGCTGCATTTTGTCTCCCTCTCCCCCATCATGTGTGCTTCTGACCAGGGCAGGCACTTAAAATTAGAGGAATGGCAAACCCATCACCTTCCTACCCGCCCTACATTGGGAACTGAAATCAGAAGCCCACCCTTATTTTTAAATAAATAATTAACAGGCAATTTAGCTTGTTATCAAGTTAGTTGGCCTCTATTTCCACTGCCCACACCATAAAACGATAGGCATGAGCAGCCAGGACCAAGGAGCCAGTTCTGAAATAACTTTATTGAAAAAGCAAGAAGAAAATTAAACAATAGGAAACAGCAATGTAAGGACAATATTTGAAATAAATATCAGATTAGAGGCAGTGATTTAAAAGGAGAGAATTCTCAGAGAGATTTAGGAGAGGGAAAAATTGACTGTGTTTCAGAGGTTGAAAAGATGATGTCGGTTCAAAGGCACCTATGGGGGACAATAGGAGGCAAATGTTGTGAAACCTAGAGATTAGAGGATTTGCCAATATGGATGAGAATAGTCGTAGCGGTCAAAAGCAAATGACGCAGTAGGGGAGGGAAGCTTGTTACCAAGACTATCAAAATCAAAGTCCAAGAAGGAAGTGAGCCAGTGTATCTTTAGCTTCTCAGTTAGAGATTATTGAAAAGTGATAGAAGAGGATGGAAAGAGGATTCAAATAAACACTGCAAGCCCAGTGTTGAACTTCGCACCAAATTCACCAATCTATGATTCCATTGAGCAAGGCATCAAAACATACCTTTCAACAGCAGCAAACCAAAACGAACAGTGAAGTCACCTGATTTCCATGCTAAGTGATATTCTTATAATCCAACAGATCAGGAGTGGTTTGAACAAAGGAAGAGCAGTAGATATAGTTTATCTGGACTTCAGCAAGGCATTTGATAAAGTGCCCCATGCAAGGCTTATTGAGAAAGTGAGGGGGCATGGGATCCAAGGGGACATTGCTTTGTGGATTCAGAACTGGCTTGCCCACAGAAGGCAAAGCGTGGTTGTAGATGGGTCTTTTTCCACATGGAGGTCGGTCACCAGTGGAGTGCCCCAGGGATCTGTCCTGGGACTGTTGCGCTTTGTGATTTCAATAAATGACCTGGATGAGGAAGTGGAGGGATGGGTTGGTAAGTTTGCTGATGACACAAAGGTTGGAGGTGTTGTGGATAGTGTGGAGGGATGTCAGAAGTTTCAACGAGACATTGATAGGCTGCAAGACTGGGCGGAGAAGTGGCAGATGAACTTCAACCCAGATAAATGCGTGGTGATTCATTTTGGCAGGTCAAATAGGATGACAGAATATAATATTAAGGGTAAGACACTTGGCAGTGTGGAAGATCAGAAGGACCTTGGGGTCTGGGTTCATAGGATGCCCAAAACAGCTTCGCAGGTAGAGGCTGTGGTTAAGAAGGCGTATGGTGTACTGGCATTCATCAATCGAGAAATTAAGTTTAGGAGTCGGGAGATAATACTGCAGCTGTATAAGACCCTGGTCAGACCCCAGTTGGACTATTGTGCTCAGTTCTGGTCGCCTCATTACAGAAAGAATCATAGAACCCTACAGTGCAGAAAGAGGCCCTTCGGCCCATCGAGTCTGCACCGAACACAATCCCACCCAGGCCGTACCCCCACATTCCTACATATTATACCCACTAATCCCTGTAACCTACACATCCCTGGATATTAAGGGGCAATTTCTTAGCATGTCCAATCAACCTAACCCACACATCTTTGGACTGTGGGAGGAAACCGGAGTACCTGGAGGAAACCCACGCAGACATGAGGAGAATGTGCAAACTCCACACAGACAGTGATCCGAGTCGGGAATCGAACCCAGGACCCTGGCGATGGGAAGCAGCAGTGCTAACCACTGTGCTACCGTGCCACAAAGGATGTGGAAGCCATAGAAAGGGTGCAGAGGAGATTTACAAGGATGTTGCCTGAATTGGGTGGCATGCCTTATGAGGATAGGTTGAGACAGCTTGGTCTTTGCTCCTTGGAGAGACAAAGGATGAGGGGTGACCTGATAGAGGTGTATAAGATGATGAGAGGTATTGATTGAGTGGATTCTCAGAGGCTTTTTCCCAGGGCTGAAATGGTTGCCACAAGAGGACATAGGTTTAGGGTGCTGGGAAGTTGGTACAGAGGAGATGTCAGGGGTAGGTTTTTCACTCAGAGGGTGATGGGCGTGTGGAATCGGCTGATGGCAGTGGTGGTGGAGGTGGACTCGATAGGGTCTTTTAAGAGACTTTTGGATAAGTAGATGGGACTTAGAGGGTTATAGGTAAGCCTAGTAGGTAGGGACATGTTCGGCACAACTTGTGGGCCAAAGGGCCTGTTTGTGCTGCAGTTTTTCTATGTTTCTGTGTTTCTACATCAGGTTAATCTTTATCTTATCTCCAGTTACCTACTTTGATTCTGTATCTGTTGATACTCTCATCTACCAAATATCAGTCAACCCATCTTTTACATTTTCAACTGACCTAGCCTCATGACTATTGGCTTACGAAGGATAGGTCTATTGCTATTTAAGGTGAGGGTTCTGACTCCACTGCATGCCCAGAACCTTGCTAGTTGTGCATGTGCGTCATGTAACTGGGGCTAGAATTCTATAGCCTGATCTTTGCTGCCATTCTCACATTTGGGGAGGTGTAGTCTTAGGGAGCAGAGTCTCGCAAAAATACTCTACAAATAGATCTCAATACCAGAGTGTCTCAATGAAAAGCTTTCAGCAATGTGTTCAAAATGAAGAGAGTCTTTACACAGTGAGGAAAAATTACAAAACCACCAGACCTTTTCCAAACTACGAATAATGTCTAACACACTCACCAAAAGAAGTACCAACGGCAGAACTCAAAATAGCCAAAATACTAACCTTAACCAAATTTTGTATTGATGCAGAGAAATCAGTAGTGCTTTTGTTGTGAAATTAATTGTCAGTCAATGATAAAATCCCATTTTGTTTCATATGTGGCCAGAAAAATAAAGTATAAAATAGTAAGTGAAGCACGCTTGTGTCTTTCTGAATTTCCTCTCAACTTTTTTTGTTTAGAAGCCGGACCAAGAATATGATGTGGTATGGTGTGTTGGGCACCAAAGAGTTACTTCAACGAACTTATAAGAACTTAGAACAAAAGGTGCAACTTGAGGTAATGCTTTGATTCTCCCACTGTGTTAAACCAGTCAAACCACAACAAGATAAAAGCAAAATACCGCGGATGCTAGAATCTGAAACAAAAACAGAAAATCCTGGAAAATCTCAGCAGGTCTGACAGCACCTGTGGAGCGAGAATAGAGCCAACGTTTTGAGTCTGGATGACCCTTCGGCCCATTGAATCTGGATGGACCACTTGGCCCACCAAGCCTGCACTGACAACAATCCCTCCCAGACCCTATCCCTATAACCCCATGTATTTACCCTGTGGATCTCTGTGACACTAAGGGGCAATTTTGCATGGCCAATCCACCTAGCCTGCACATCTTTGGAGTATGGAAGGAAACCGTAGCATCCAGAGGAAAAGCATAAGTCACCCGAGGCTGGAATTAAACCCGGGGTCCCTGGCGCTGTGAGGCAACAAATCTAACCACTGTGCCATCATGCCACCCTTGGTGAAATATCATGATTAAACCGTTCCTTACCAATGCCACCCTCCCACCCCACCCTTCTTCCCAAATGCTCAAGTTTCCTGGTGTCTGAGCCAACATTTCTTTCCTTTCTCCACTGGCAAAAGCCATGCCGTATAATTGCTGTTTTTGGAATCTTTCTGTGTGAAAATTGACAACGCTGTAAAGTAAGAGATAGTGCAGGATGTGATTTAACATGTTTCTGTGAAGTGTGATAAGATGCTATGTAAATACAGGTTGATTCCAACAAGATTTGTACCAGCTACAATAATTCCTTCCACAGAGGTTAATTAGACATATCTAATTATTTCATGAGCATCCATCCTCCCTTCGTCCTTCAATTTTATCTTCGCTGACCAGCTGGTTGCTGTCTTTGAGGCTTTTAAAAAAAGTGATCTCAGGACACAGTCAACATTGGTAAGGTTGAATTTATTGCCCATTTCGAGTTGCTGGGTTACAGTTCAGTGATCTTGAAATGTTCATTTTTAATGTACGAGTCAAGAGGCAGATTGATGGCAGGCACTTTGACCACTGAAAATCACTAGAATGAAACACCTTCCTGTTCTCACCCAGCATCCCCTCAGATATATTTCTAACACAGGTGGATGGATGGGATTGAGGAATAAAATCCTCAGAGTAGAATCAGTTTTTCATCCATCCTGCTATTTGGTTTCTCAGAGTAATGGATATAAATGTCACAGCTACTGACTTGGAACAGACCAGGAATTTGAACCTGCTTTCTGAAAGGATTGAGTTACTCACTGAGCGCCTCCACCTACCTTCTGTTCTAGGATATGAAATGAATGATCTGAATAAAATCCCCTGCCATATTTGGGGCAATGTTGAATAGATACAACTCTCTTCAAAATATGTAGAGCTAAAGTTTTTGATTAGGAGCCCTGATCCCATCGTCAGGTGAAATAGAAAATAGAAACGTAGAAAATAGAAGCAGGAGTAGGTCATTTGGCCCTTTGAGCCTGCTCCACCATTCAGTTTGATTGTGACTCATCATCAAATTCAATATCCTGATCCTGCCTTCCCCCAGATCCCTTGATTCCTTTAGGCCCAAGAGCTATATCTAATTTTTTCTTGAAATCACATAATGTTTTGGCCTCAGCTCCTTGCTGTGGTAGTGAATTCCACACATTCCCCACTCTCTGGGTGAAGAAATTTCTCCTCACCTCAGTCCTAGAAGATTTATCCTCAGACAATGACCCTGCGTTCTGGACTCCCCCCACCATTGGGAACATTCTTTCTAATCCCATTGGAATTTATTAGATTCTATGAGATCCCCTCTCACTTTTCCAAACTCCAATGAATATAATCCTCCTGACTTGGTCTCTCCTTATATGACTGACCTGCCATCCCAGGAATCAGCATGATAAATGTTTGCTTCATCGCTCCATAGCAAGGACATCCTTCCTCAGATAAGGACACCAAAGTGGCACACAAAATTCTGGGTGTGGCCTCACCAACACCCTATACAATTGCAGTAAAACATCCCTATCCCTATACTCAAATCCTCTCGCTATGAAAGCCAACATGCCGTTTGTCGTCTTCACTGCCTGTTGTACACGTGCCTTAATTTCAGCGACTGACGCATGAGGACACCAAGTGCTCGCTGAATATCTGTGAAATAGTCTGCACAGTATGGAGCTATTACAAGAGTTGTAAATACAGCATCGGCAGAGAAAACAAATGGATGTATTGGGCGTTACATTAGGCTGACATATGTAGAGTGTGCAATTCAAGTCACTTATTCATATGAAGGATCTTATTGTCCTCAAGAGGAACTTGAGTTTTAGACGTTTTTGGAAATGAGACACTTTGTTGTGGTTTAATTGAAGATTGCAAAGTTATAAAGAATACTGAAAAATGAGACCAAAACACCTGATTCAGTTAGGTGAAGGTTCAGTTAGTTGTGGATGTGGAGCAAGAACGAAGGTTGGGTTAAGGTTTTTCACCAATAATCTGAGATGTGTGGAATGTGTGCGAAATATCTGTAAAACAAACAATATACTTGTGATGAAAAGACGAAGGTATTCATGATTAAGAGTTGGGGTGAGGAAACAGGGAAATTGTGTTAATGATCTGAAAAGGGCTTAACTGAGGTTTTACCAATTGGTTAAAAGTTTTACAACTTAACAGGTTTAGTTTGGACTGACATCTTGTCAATGGAATTACTGGTATATCCCTGGCTCTGGCAGCATTATCACCAGTGTCGAAGGTTGTGGATTCATATGAACGTACAGATTAGGACCAGGCCATTCAGCCCTTCGCACCTGCTCAGCCTTTCAGTAAGATCATGGTTAATCTGTTTGTGGCCTGATCTCCACATTCCAGTATCTTTGTTATTCAAGAACCTATCTACCTCTGTCTTAAAAATTGACCTTGCCTCCATCACTCTCTGTTGAGGAAAAAAATTCCTAGAATGTGAAGCATGCTAGCCTCACATCTATGCCAAAATTGAAAAATTGTTGGGGTCTAGTCTGACTCCCTTATGTAATTTGGGATTCTTCTGATCCAGGCCCCTAATAATATAAAACAATGTTCTAAGTATTTATTGCAGCCTTTATTAAAAAAACACACTCCTACTGATAAAAGCCCATTCAAATGCCTTCAAGTGCAATCGTACAAGCAAGCAAAACATTTCATTCAATTACTTATGAAAACACACATTTTGTATTCATAGCCCCACATCAGACTTGGAACTGTCAAAAAGCTGTGGAATTATAAGCTCTCCAGTGTGCTCGTGATAGGATGTGAAATCAGTGATGCGGCACTAATCCTATATGTTAGCCCTCATGCTTACATCAATGAATAGCAAGTGAAATTGCAACACTGATCATTTTCAATTTCAGAGTATTTGCTACTCAAAATTTAAAGAGTTTGGGGATTTAAATGCCTTAACAGCTCAACAGTTCTTTTGGGTCCACTTTTACGCACATTCATGTCCATCTTTAACAATCTAACAGGATACCTGAAGCTTTCCAAAGGTGTACCCTATCTCTGTAAATAACTTTGGCAGTTTTAAACATTTTGCTCAAATGTCTAAAGCAAATGGGTCATGTTTTGGACATCCCACTAATGAAAGTGATATTTGTTTGAAAGCAGCTTTTATGTGTGAAGCTGCCTGCACAAACTTCGGATTTGCAAACTACCACCTACCCCCACTCTCGCCCCCTTGCCCCAATTAAAATGGTGGATGCAGCTTCAGGGATGGGACTTCCGAAACTGGGGCTCCAATGCCATTTTCATTAAGTCCTTTATGACACAGCTTCTATCATTGTGAAATTCTAGCCCCCTATTTATCTTATGTGCTCTAAGGAGAATAAGCCCAGCTTCTCTACTTTGCCCACATGACAAAGAACAAAGAAAATTACAGCACAGGAACAGGCCCTTCGGCCCTCCAAGCCTGCACGACCATGCTGCCCAACGTAACTAAAACCCCCTACGCTTCCGGGGACCATATGCCTCTATTCCCTTCTCACTCGTGTACTTGTCAAGACATTCCTTAGAGTCACTACCGTATCTGCTTCCACTACCTCTCCTCTCTAAAGTCTTGAAATTCTTTCTAAAGTCTGATTCCCAGAATTGAAAGCAGTACTCTAGCTGAGGTCTAAGACTGTTCTATAAAAATTTATCATGACTTCCTCACTTTTGTTCTCTAACTCTCTATTAATAAAGTCAAACATCCTTTATGCTTTTCTAGCACACCTTTCAATTTGTTTCGCCACCTTTACAAGCTTGTGTTTGCACAGCTCCAGATCTCTCTGTTTCAACACCCTTTCAACAATGTTCCATTTTGTTTATATTATCTCTCCTCTTTCTTCTTTCCCCAAAATGTATAGTTTCCTATTTCTCTGTAATAAATTTCAACCGATATGTGCCTGACCAATTCATCAATTTGATTCTTTCCTCTTGAGCTCCATGACTGCCCTCCATATTGTTTAATATGTTTGCATGTGTTTCGGAAAGGCATCAACAATGAATGGATGTGCGTTATTTAATCACTGAAATAAAGATTTGCTTTTCTCACCACATTCATTTTGTGTGTTCCAGTGCGATGGGCAATACATTCCCCTTCCAAGTCTCCAAGGCATTGCTGTACTAAACATTCCCAGCTATGCCGGAGGAACTAACTTTTGGGGCGGTACGAAAGAAGATGATGTAAGTTGCATGTGGAAGATTATAGACTCTTTTGTCAATCATAAAACAATTGATTGTTGATCTTGAAGCATTCCTACCCTCCATTTAAAATAGCCACATACATCATTGGTTGGAAAATTACCAAAATGCTTCAGCAACAGCAGAATTCAGGCATTCAATGCTATAATATTCTTCAGGATCTGCTGCCACCGTTGTAAGCCCTTCTATTAAATACTTGGGATGATATTGTAGTCCGTATTGAGCCTGGAATATTACACAAGTGCAAGCACAATCTAAACAATGTCATAGCCCATCAGGTTTCCAAAGTAGCGTACAGTACTTGCATGAACACTTAGAGATATATACTGAACTTCACTTGCATGCCATACTTTTGCTATTGCCAAGTTCTATGTTAATAAATATTCTTATGCAGGATAATATAAATTATTTTAAAAGGTATTGGAACAACAACTTTTAGAGAGAAGCCAAAACACCGGAAACAGATGACCATTTAAATGTCTGGCTCAAGTACTATTTCCCTCTGTATCATAATTATCTGTCAATCATATCTAGCATATTTCTGTTTTTTTCATAATCACTAAAATAATAGCTACCCAACTGCACCTCCAACAAAACAACTCCAGCCAACTAGATATGCTTTCATTTAACATTCCTTTGAGAAGTATGAAGGTTTAAAAAGTCCGCTATCCAGGTTTCTGACATTCTTTATAGTGGAAAAAGTTGGATTTACCTCATTTCTTCTCCCCCACACTTGATGTTGGCCTCCCCAAATCTTGCTGGCCTCTGTTTCCTCACCACCAATTTCATTTGCTTCTTGACTGCTGCTGTTGTCTACCTTGAACATCACAAGTCAACTTCAATGAAACTACAGCTGGGATTCTCCCAAAAAATTCTCAATGCCAAATTTGCGTTAAAAACTGGAGCAACTCCCGCTTGTTTTCTTTTCGGCAGGATTTTCAAAATGAATCCCCCACACTTTGTGCATCAGAGTGCCCTTGTGTGAATCATGATAAAAATCAGTGGGTGGGGCCTATTCCCACTGGAGAGGCCAGCAGTATAATGCTGAGTGAGCCTCTGCTCGTGCGCTGATCTGTCATAGTGAATATCAGTGTAGGCGCAGTAACCCCACCCTGCCATCTTCTTGATCGCTGGCCAGCTTGATTGCTGCTCAGTCCCATGACCCCCAAGGCTGCCCCTCCGATTCACCCCACCCCTGATCGCTGGCCTTCCGGACATCTCAGGGCCAGCCCTGACCTCCCCTCAATCCTGGCAGTCCAATCTGCACCCCCCAACTCCCACGGCAAGCTGACCACCCACCCCCGCTGGCCAGGCCCGTTCGTTGTCCACCTTCCTTTTGACACTGATCCCAAGTGCAGAGTGGCAGCGGGACACCCCCCCACCCCACTGATTCCCTGCACCTTTGGCACTGCCTGATGCCTGCTGGGCAGTGTTAAGGTTCCCCCTTGGCATTTCCACTTTGCCCCTTCAGCAGTGCCAGGGGGCCAAGGTAGCATTACCAGGCTGGCAATGTCCAGAGACACCACCCCCCCACCCCCCTCCTGCTTCCTGTCAACCTGCTGGATGCCTCCATGGCCTCCCTTCACTCCAGTCGGGTCGGGCTGCCAGCTCCCTGTTAATGGGGAGTTGTTGTAAACCCCGCTGGAATGAACCCTCCTGGCAGTGGTGAGAGGCTAGCAGACCAGGAGACTTCAGTCCCAGACCTACTAATGATACTAAAATCAGAATTTTAATACTCAAATCAGCTCTGTGCCAATTTTCAAGCAACGCAGCAAGCTGGGGGGATCACCCCCTACATTCTTCGCACCTTCTACATTTGGTTGTATGTTCTGGAGCTTCCCCGGTATTGCTTCTGAAGGCTGAGCAGAACCAGATGGTTTGAGAGAGATTAGACTTCAATAAAGGAGCCAGTCAGTCTTTGCACCATTCGTCTCAACTTTTTTCCTCCCCTAACCCAAGTCCGACAAACTATTACTTATATCAGAACCACTGTGTAAATAAGAAACTTCACATCAGGCATCAGACTACCCATGACGGATATAGTCCTATAAAATCAGCTTTAGTTATTCCTCACCCACACACTTATTGTGCTTGTAAAATTATGATACATGATTTTCAAAACTGTTGAGATTTCTTTTAAGTTTATTGCCCACGGTTTGAAATCTTAGTCAGTTAGTAGGAAAGCTTTAAGATTTTAAGTTTCTGGTGTGATTCTAAGCAGCTGAACAAAATAAATGGGAAGTGGAAAAATAGCGTTTCCATCAATTCCACCCAGTAATGTATACCCATTAATATTTGTTTGTAAGGGGTAGTTTTATGACTTTGCTCTTCCTTTCAGAGCTTAATTTAAATGAATGAGAAATGGTTTAAGCTGAAACCTGGCAAGATCGCATCCCTGAATGTGCTGCTACAATAGGAGAGCAAATTTGTAAAGTTATCTCTGACAATGCTTTTCCAAGAAAATGCCTGCTCCATCAGACTAGGAAAGGATTTAAACTGCAAGTGCCAATGTGTTTTGCCATGCAGCTATTCTGTTCTTTCCAGAATTGTGCATTTTGTGTACTTTTAGATCTTTGGTGCACCCTCATTTGATGATAAGATCTTGGAAGTGGTGGCTGTATTTGGAAGCATGCAGATGGCAGTATCAAGAGTCATCAAGCTGCAACATCACAGAATAGCCCAGGTGGGTATGTTGTTCCTAAACTGCTTTGATATTTGAAATGATTATTATATCCAGATGATAATCTCCAGATGAAATGCTTTCACTGCTGTTCTACTAGGTGGAGACTGTTCCAAAGTTTTGTGTTTTTGCACATAGCTTTGTAGACTTCTTTGTGACTTCTCAATATTTTTCTGCAATTCGCATCTCCATTCTTGTTATCCCATAGTCAACATCAGTGTTTTTCTAAGTTAATTCTGTTCAAAGTTTTATACAAGTTTTGTTTTTGTTTTATTGCCCAAAATAATAAGTTGCATTGACGAATTGGGATTGCATTTTTGTTTTGCGTTCCATTCTGTGTTAGTAACTATGTCTGCTGAAATGATTCATTATCAGCCACAGTCATTATTAGGACAGAAAAGACCTGTACATCCTGCCAACAGTGGAGTGTCTGACCAGAACCTGCTTTGCTTCTGAACATTATATAACATCATAAAGGCCACAGCATGTACATACCTATCTAGTGGGCTTCCAATGCTTGGTAAATCACTGTTGAACTTTTATAAGGCATTGGTTCACGCTAAACTCAAATAAGGAGCAGCACAGTGGTTAGCACTGCTGCCTCACAGCACCAGGGACCTGGGTTCAATTCTAGCCTTGGGTAACTGTCTGTGTGGAGTTTGCACATTCTCCCCATGTCTGCGTGGGTTTCCTCTGGGAGCTCCGGTTTCCTCCCACAGTTCAAAGATGTGCAAGTTAGGTGGATTGGCCATGCCAAATTGCCCCTTAGTGACAAGAGGGATTAGTGAGGTAAATACATAGGGTTACAGGGATAGATTGTTGTCACTGTGGGCTTGATGGGCTGAATGACCTCCTGCACTGTAGGGATTCTATGATTGCATCCAGCTCTGGACACCACACTGCTTTAATGGTGTTTGGTTAGATGAGCATATTGTATTAAATGAGCATATGATCCCTGTAGAGACTGATAACACTTTTACATCCAGGTCCCTCTGCTCCTGTACCTCCTTTGGAATTATAGTCTCTCTCTTTCATTTGTCACATGGTCATTTCTTGGAACCTTATGATGTCACAACCAGGAAGCCAATTAACCCTTTTTTAGAATATATCCCAGTCCACTTTGGTCTTTAAAAGAAATGTCTCACAAAGGATATTACTGGCTTTTTCCCAGCGAATGGGTCATCATAATGTTAATGTCAGGTTCAGACACCTTGACCGTTGATGAACATACAGTGATCAGTGTGACAGTAACTGAAGCTGATTTCATACAGAGCCAGAGGTGAATATCAACATCAAGCCTTCAACCTTCCCTATTTCTGTCTCCTCTGACCTAAACTAAAGTCATACAAGAGCCAATAAAACTGGCAATAAATGCTATCCTTATCTGCTATTCTATAAAATTAATTCATATTTTTAAAAAAGTGTCATATAGTTATTTCTGTCTGCCTTTATATTATTCTCTGATCATAGTTTTAAACTAAAGAACATGCAGCACAAGAAAGGCAGTGGTGCACTGGTATTGCCAATGGACTATTAATCCAGAGACCGAGGACCTGTGTTCAAATCTCAGGGCAGATCAATTAAAGAAGGTCTAAAGAAGACCACAAAACTATTGTCGTCCCTTTTAAGGAAGGAAATCTGCCCACATGTGACTCCAGATCCACAGCAATGTGGTTGATTCTTTGAAATGAAGTGCACATCGCGTAAATGAATTTTAAAAAAGGGTCTGGCTGATTTGCATATCTGCTGTTTAGAGCAATTGATCATGAGAGTATCAGGATTTGGAAATGGCCATTTTGCCCATTAAAAAACATGGGCTGTGCTATGATCTAAGTCTGTGGAAATTCTTATCATTCTATTATTGATTGCAGTAACAAGTCTCACAACACCAGGTTAAAGTCCAACAGGTTATTTAAAATCATGAGCTTTGGAGTGCTATTCCTTCATCAGCTACTCCGACACTTACCTGATGAAGGAGCAGTGCTCCAAAAGCTCATAATTCCAATAAATCTGTTGGACTTTAACCTGGTGTTGTGAGACTTATTGTGCTCACCCAGTCCAACGCCGACATCTCCACACATATTACTGATTGACAAATATTCCAAATACATATTTTTCTTTGCGCTCTTTTCTGAAAGCTGTCCTCAGTGTAATGGATCCTTTCTCACTTTTTTGATATAATTGGAGATCATCTCTGACATTTAACATCACTGTCAATATCTCTTTAAAGCTATTCTAACAAATGTCTCTGTGGTTCCCAGACTTCTCACCTCCTTGTCGCTCCGGGGTTTTTATCATTTGATTTTTTTTTTATTTAATTCCCAAATAAATTGACTTGTTTATTTATTTTGGAAACTGCTTATTCAATTTACCCTCACTTTTCTTTGATTTTCCCTAAACTGAGGCATCTTAAGCAATATATTCCTGTTAGGTTATTTTAGAACATTTTTCTCTGCTTTGTCTGATTTTTATTGGAGCGTTGTAAATGTGGTTAATAAATTGATCTTCAATTTAAGTTGAATTGCTTTGGTCACTTATATACAATGAAGTTGTCAATACATTACCCTTGGGCACATTTACAGCATTGTGGCAAACATTAATCAGTTATCCCCATTGTTTGTAGCAATTCCCAGACATTCCACTTCTTATAATATTGTAGCTGCTGCCAGGATTCCAGCTGGCAGTAATGCTGACTGCTGATGTGGGAGAATGTGGTGATTGTCCCTTTAAGGACAAAAGGGCCCAGATTACCACATCTCACCAGACAGATGACCCATTATTGCAAAAGGTAGAAACTTAAACCAAGTGCTAAAATGGCAGTATCCTGTTGGTTAAAACACAAAACACAACAACAGCTCTGCATCTTGTTGAATGGATATCATCCAAAGCTTTGCATCAGAATATTACATTGACTTGCAAGGAACACCTTTACTCAGATGTCCAGCTTAGGTGGATTGACCATGCTAAATTGCCCCTTAGTGTCGGGGGTTAAACAGGATAAATACAAGGGGTGCAGGGTTAAGGTCTGGGTGGGATTGTCGTCGATGTGGGTTTGATGGGCCAAATGGCCTCCTGCACTGTAGGGATTCTATGATTCTAAGAATTCACTGAGTATAAAGACAAGAAGCAACTCAATCAGCAGAGTGGCCAGTTCAATCAATACAGCCAACATGCAGGCAATAAGAAACACTGGGCTTGCAGTCCATTATTCAGTGCAGAATCCGCACTCCCCCTCCCCCCTCCCCCAAAGTATGTTTCTGCACTTCTCACACAACAAAACCATGTGCATAACAGGAGCAATAAGGATTGTGGGACCAGCGTACCTAACGTTCCTCTCCAACACTGTGTCTTCTGACGTACTTGGCTCCTTAAGCTAAAATCCTTTTTTTAATTCATTGGGTGTCACAGGCTCAAGATTTGAAGTAAAACTGCTTTATGCAGCTGGAAAGCTACATGGTAGTTTTCAGTCTGAGCCTGACACTTCGAAAAAATATGGCAAGTTTCTAAGTTTCTCATTATCCTTTGAATGAGATACAGTGTAATGGAATTTCTTTGGGTATTAGAGTCTGCCTTTAACAAGTTTCAGGAATCTAGTGCATTTTGTCTATTTCTGTCTTTTTTTAAAAAATCCCCAGTTAGGTATTGAGAAGCAGACAAGGATTTTTATTGCCATCTGTTTGTAATGATTTGGGAATTTTAATACCAACCAACTCTGGTGAACTGTGGATTTTGTGGGAAATTTTTGATTGGTAAGAGACAGCAAGATGAGATAATGGACTGTGAGCAGTGTTCTGCAAGAATCTGTGTCAGGGCCTCAACAAAAATCACCATGTTTAGTAAATGTTTAGATAATGAGATAGAAAGCCACATAGCCAGATTTGCTGCTGACATAAAGATAGACGGCACTGTAAGCAGTATAGATAGAAGCATAAAATTACAACTATATTAATAGATTAAACAAATAGGCAAAACTGGCAAATGGATTTCAATGTATGTAAATACAAGGCTATCGACCTTGGACTTAAAAAGAATAGAACAGGCTATTGCTAGAAATACAGATCATTAAAATACCATGAACAATACAGAAAATAACCAAAACCCAATGGAATGCTGGCCCTTGTATCCAGAGTTCTGGAGCACAAGCAAATAAAAATCAAGTTTCAGTTATGTGGTTAGACCACACCTGATGTTACTGTGAGCAGTTCTGGACATCACACCTTCGGAAGGATATATTGACTGTATTCCCTGGAATTTAGACAGTTAAGGGATGATGTAATCAAAGTTTTCAATCTGCTAACGGGATTAGACAGTTTATCTATTCCATCTTTCCTGGTAGGGTCTTCTAAGGAGAGGGGATACTGTCTAAAAATTAGAGCCAACCATTAAGTATTGAAATTGGGACATTTTTCTACATGCAAAGGGTGGCAGAAGTTTAGAACTCTCTTCTGATAATGATAATTGGTGGTAGGTTGGAATTACATTCATCCAGAAGACTATTCCATCACACTCCTGACTTGTGTTTCGTAGATTGTGGTGGGTCTCAGGTAGGAGGTAGTTACTGTCCACAGGATTTCTAGTCTCTGCTCTGCTCTTGTAGCCATGGTATTTGTACAATTAGTTTAAATCAGTTTCTTGTCAATGGTAAGCCCTAGGATGTCATTGTGGGAGTAGGGGGGGGAGGTGGATTCAGCAATAGCAATGTGAAGAGTGATGGTTAGATTCTCTCCTATTGGCGATGGTCATTGCCTGGTATTTGTGTGGCATGAATGTGACATGCCACTTGTATCCCTAAGCCTGGATATTGTCCAGGTTTGCTGTATTTGAATGTGGACTGCTTTAGTATTTGAATGTCACGAATGGTGCTGATCGTTGTGCAATCATCAGCAAAAATCTCCACGTCTGATCTTAAGATGGAAGGAGGGTCATTGATGAAGTAGCTGAAGGTTGGGCCTAAGACACTACCCTGAGGAACTCCTGCACTGATAGTCCTGTCCTGAAAGTGAGGTGATTGACTTCCAACTAATGGAACGTTTCCCCTAATTCCTATTGACTCCAGTTTTGCTATGGCTCCTTGATGCCACATTTGATCAAATGCTCCCTTGATGTCAACAGAGATACTCTTGCCTCACCTCTGGAGTTCAGCTCTTTTGTTCATGTTTGAAGGAAGGCTATAATGAGGTCAAATGCAGAGTGACTCTGATGGAACCCAAGATGAGCGTCAGTGATCAGGCTATTGCTGAGCGAATGCCATTTGATAGCATTGATAACCCTTTCCCCTTTACTGATGATCGAGAGTATACGTTGGGGTGGTAATTGACTGGGTTGGACTTATCCTGTTTTCTGGGTAGAGGACATACCTAAGCAATTTTTCACAATGCCTGCTAAATGCTAGTGTTGTTGTTGTACTGGAGCAACTTGGCTAGAGGCATGGCAAGTTCTGGAGCACATGTCGTCAGGACTGTTGCTGGAATATTGTCAGGGCCCATTGTCTATGCAATATCCAGTGCCTTCAGCCATTCCTTGATCCCGCGTGGAGGGAACTAAATTGGCTGAAGACTGGCATCTCTGATGCTGGGGACCTCCAGAGAAGGCTGGGATAGATCATCCACTCGGCACTTCATTTGCACTAGTGGATTGAGCTCCACCATTGACCCACAGTAACAGTAGCGTGTACCATCTACAAGATGCACTGAAGGAACTTATCCATTCTCCTTGGACAGCACCTTCCAAATTCATGACCATTATCATCTAAAAGTTCGCCTCCAAGCCACCCGCCATCCTGATTTGGAAATATGTCACTGTTCCTTCACTGTCTCTGGGTTAAAATCCTAGATCTCATTAACAGTATCGTGGATGTAACTACTCCACATGGACTACAGCAGCTCAAGAAGACAGTTCACCAATACGTTTTCAGGGGCAATTTGAGATGCATATTAAATGCTGGCATAACCAGTGACTCCCACATCCTATAAATGAATTTTAAAAAAGATAAACTAGTTTTAAGTGTATTATATTTTTGTTAACCAAACATCGAAAAGGATACAGTTACAAGAACTTTTGATTAAAATCCTTAATACTGATTACTCAATTTTCACAGTCTGATTATGTGTAAAAACCAAGATTAAAATGACCTGATATTCTGCAGTGTCGGTCTGTGAAAATCACCATTTTGGGAGATGAGGGCGTCCCAATACAGGTCGATGGAGAGGCATGGATCCAACCACCTGGAGTTATCAAAATTGTGCACAAAAACAGAGCACAAATGCTGACCAGAGATCGTGTAAGTATGTGGAGGGAATATATTTCTTCTGAAGGCATTGTATATTTTCTAATAATATTGCCAGCGTACAACATTGAAGAACTTTTTTACAAGTTTACAACTTGAGTCATTGTAATATTGCATGGAGAATAAAGTCCAATATCCAATTTTGGGGGCGAAGAGGGTTTAGAGATGATGGACAGGGCGCACAAAGATAATTTTATTCCCATTTTAAGTCATACATTCTGCCCCCACCTTCAAATAAAATTTGATTTTGCATAATTAAGAGTAAGTAGAAATACAATGTACAGAAATTTACAGAAGCAAAGGAACAGATTTGGATGTGCACTGAGTTAGTCTGCAGGATAGGCTGGAAAACTGCAAAGTACAAAATTGAGGCTTTGCAGCATCCACCAATGGCAGGAGGGTGTAATTAAGCATGACAAGTTTACACAGGTAGTTTGCAATTTAATTTGGACATTTGAGTTTATAAATGAGCAGCGTACACGAAAGTATACTGAGTATCATTAACCCATTAATCATCACAGGGGTGAGGAACTTCAGTTATCTGGACAGACTGGAGAAGTTGGAGTTGTTATCATTAGGGCTTAAATGGTTAAGGGGAGATTCAATAGAGATATCCAATGTTAGGGAGTGCTTTGCGATACATGAGGAGAAACATATTTCACTGACAGAACAGTCTCTAATTGAAGGGCGCAGATTTAAGAAAAAACAGATTGAAGAAAAAACAGAAGGGGCTTGAGAATTGTTTTTATGCCACAGGTTGTTACAACCTGGAATGCATGGCACGAAAGGTAAGCAGAAACAGATGCATTGTACCTTTTGAAAGGGAATTTGATAACTAATTGATAATTTAAAATTTGCAGGGCTATGGGGAAAGAGAGGCGGGTGAGGCAAACTGGGTAGTTCTTTCAAAGAGGTGCCTCAGAAAAGTAGGTCTAGTAGCTTCCCTTTGCGTTATACAATTCGATTCTAGACTGATGAGAGGAAATAAGAATTTGTAGACAGTTAGTATATGTGTATGAATCACTTCACACTTCTCTGCATTAAATTTCATCTGTCACTTGTGTGTCCATTCTACCAACCAGTCAATGTCCTTTTGAATTTCTACTCTATCCTCTTCACAGTTCACAAATTTAGTGCAGATATGTGTGCAGTGTTTCATTTTAATAGGAAGAATGAGAGACAATATAAAATATAGGGCACAATTCTAAAGTGGGTGTAGGAATTGAAGAACTTGGGTGTATCTGTGCACAAATCATTGGAGGTGACGATTAGATTGAAAGAGCAGTTAATAAAGCTGACAGTATTTTAGGCTTAACAATAGAGGCATAGCGTCCAAGAACAAGTAGAGTAAATCCTGGCCAAAGTAGTATACTGAGTTACAGTGGGTGATCATTACTTCTGATTAGACCAAAAGCTTTCCGTTGGTTTTAAGGAGTGTCCTGAAGGAAAATAGTGAGGCAAACAGATGTAGGGAGGGTATTGCAGAGCTTGGTGCCTGGAGAAATAAAGGTGTGCTTCCCAATAGTAGAGCAATTAAAATGGGAAATGCACAAGAGACCCGAATTAGAAGAGCACAAAGACCTTAGAGAAGATACAGGGATAGAACGTAGAACAGTACAGCAAAGGAATAGGCCTCTCAGCCCTCCAAGCCTGTGCTTAGATGGCCTAACCAAAAAAAAACCTCCTGCCCTTACATATCACTCTATTTCCTCCCTATTCATGTCCCCATCCAGATGCCTCTTAAATGTTGCTGATGTGACTGCTTCCACCACATCCTTTCACAGCAGCCAGGCAACCACTACTCTCTGGATGAAAAACTTCCCCATACATCTCCCTTAAACTTTCCCCCTCTCACCTTGAACCTGTGTTCCCTTATAATTGACACTTCCACCCTTGGAAAAAGCCTCTGAAGATCCACCCTGTCTCCATCTTTTCAGCGAAAGCAATCTTAGTTTATTTAACCTCTCCTCAATGTCAACGCCATCAATACCAGGCAACATCCTGGTGAACTTCCTTTGCACTCTCTGTGAAGCTTCCATGTCCTTCTGATAATGTGGTGACCAGAATTGCACGCAATACTCCAAATGCGTCCAAACCAAAGTTTACATAGCTGCAACATGGTTTCCTAACTCCTGTACCTAGTGCCTTGGCTGATGAAGGCAAGCATGCCAAATGCCTTCTTAATCACCTTGGCCACCTGAGTTGCCACTTTTAGGGAACCGTGGACCTGCAGACCCAAAACCCTCTGAAGCTAATATTCCTAATTTATCGTCATTTACAGTATAATTCACACCTAAAGTTGATCCTTCAAAATGCATCAGCTTGCATTTGTCTGGATTAAACTCATCTGACATTTCTGATCTGGAGGAAAATGTTGGTCTGATCAGTAAGTTTACTGATGACAAGAAGACTGGTGGAATTGCTGGAAGTGCCAAGGATTCTCCAATCCTTTGGAACCTTGCCTCTGGTCAAAGAGGATGTGAAGATAAAGCCCCGACTATTTTTCCCCTTGCTTCCCACAGCAACCTGGGATAGATCCCATCTGGCTCCGGGAACTTATTTCCACGAGGGACTAAATCCTCTCTCGAAGAATCGTCTCCAATAATTTCTCTACCACTGATGTAAGGCTGACCGGCCTGTAATTACCTGGATTATTCTTGCTACCCTTCTTAAACAAAGAAACAACATTGGTTATTCTCCAATCCTCTGGGACCTCCCCTGTAGCCAGTGAGGATACAAAGATTTCTCTCAAGGCCCTGGCAATTTCCTCCCTTGCCTTTCTCAGTATTCTGGAATATATCCCATCAGGCCCTGGGGACTTGTCTACCTTAATGTTTCTCAAGAATCCCAATACCACCACCTTTTTGATCTCAACATGACTCAAACTATCTACACATCCTTTCCCAGATTCTTCATCCATCACATCCTTCTCTTTGGTGAATACTGATGCAAAGAACTCATTTAATACCCCACCCATTTCCTTTGGCTCCATGCATAGGTTCCCTCCCTTGTCCTTGAGTGGGCCAACTCTCTTCCTGACTACCCTCTTACTCTTTATATTGCATAAAAAGTCTTGGGATTTTCCCTGTATCCTGCTGACCAGTGCTTTTCCGTGACCTCTTTTAGCCCTTCTTACTCCTTGTTTAAGTTTCTTTCTACTTTCCTTATATTCCACACTTGCTTCATATGTTCCCAGCCTCCTAGCTTTGACAAATGCTTCCTTTTTCTCATTGACTGGGCTCACAATATCTCTCATTATCCAAAGTTCCCAAAACTTGACAAATATCCTTCACCCTTACAGGAATGTGCTGGTCCTGAATCCCTATCAAGTTGACAGCCTCCCACATGCCAGATGTTGATTTGCCCTCAAACATCTACATTCTTAAGCTCCTGCCTGATATTGTTGTAATTAGCCTTCCCCCAATTTAGATCTTCATTTGAGAACTATGCTTATCTTTATCTATCAGTACCTTAAAACTTACTGAATTGTGGTCACTGTTCCCAAACTGCTCCCCTACTGAGACATCGACCACCTGTCTGGGTTCATTCCCCAGTACCAGGTCCTGTATGGCCCCTTCCCGAGTTGGACTATCTACATACTGTTTCAGGAAGCTCTCCTGGATGTTCCTTGCAAGCTTTGCCCCATCCACACCCTTAGCACTAAGTGAGTACCAGTCAACATAGGGGAAATTAAAATCTCCCACCAAAACAACCCTGTTACTTTTACACCTTGCCAAATTCTGCCTACATATCTGTTCCTCAATCTCTTGCTGGCTGTTGAGTGGCCTATAGTAAACTCCCAACATTGTGACTACACCTTTCCTATTCCTGAGCTCTACCCATATTGCCTCACCGTATGAGCCCACAGAGGTGTCCTCCCATGGTACAGCTATGATATTCTCCTTAACCAGTAGTACAACTCCGCCATCCCTTCTTTGAGCTTTGTCTGAACTTGTAGCAACCGAGGACAGAGAGGCCAGAGTAAGAACAGAATGGAGAATTAAAGGGGCTCACAGCCATGCTTGGATACTAAATGGAGCTGTTCACCAAAATGATCACCTGACATGTGACAACAGTATACTAAATTGAAAGAAGTATAAGTAAATCACTGCTTCTTCACATGAAAGAAGAGTTTGGTGCCCTGGACAGTGGGAAGGGAGGAGATAAAACGGCTGGTGTTGCATCTCCTGCACTTGCGTGGAAAGGTGCCTTAGGAAGGGAAGGGTGGTTTTCAAAGTGATAGAAGATTGGACCAGAGTGTTGTGAATGGAACAGTCCCTTCGGAAAACTGAGCGGGAAGGGGAGGGGAAGATGTTTTTGGTGGTGATATCGCACTGGAGGTGGCAAATATAGTGGAATATGATCTGTTGAATGTGGAGGTTGGGGTGGAAAATGAGAATAAGGGGAATACTGCCATGGTTATGTGAGGGGGAGAAAGAAGTGAGAGCAGAAATGGGACTGATATGGTTAACGATGATGGAAGCAAATATTTGAGGAGAAAAGAAGGTATATCAGAAACATTAATGTGGAAAGGTTGCAATGTCTGAGCTGGTGCAAGGACACCAAGAAAGTGGGAATCTTAACACCCCAGGAAGTGGGATGTTAAAAAGAGTAATCAAAGTACCTGTGGGAGTCAGTAGGCTTTTAATAGATATTGGTGGTGAAACTGGAAAGTTAAACTGACAGAGGGCATCAGAAGAATAATGAATGTTGGTGGGAAGGGACTGGACCAGGGAGAAAAATAGAGTTTATATGGGAGGACACAAGTCCATGGGGCAGGAACAGGTTAAAATGAAAGATCAGTCAGGACAGTCCTGTTCGAGCTGTTGGGAAGGAAATTAGAAGCGAGATGTGAAATGTTGGTTGACTGCAAGGTTGAAGGCTATGGTGCAGGGAGACTGAAGAGGAAGAAAATACAAATTTATGGTGACACAGTGGTTAGCAATGGTGCCTTACAGCACCAAGGACCTGGGTTCAATTCCCGGCTTGGGTCACTGTCTGTGTGGAGTCTGCACATTCTCCCCGTGTCTGTGTGGGTTTCCTCTGAGTGCTCTGGTTTTCTCCCACAGTCCAAAGATATGCATGTTAGGTGGAAATGGCCATGCTAAATTCTCCCCCAGTGTACTTGAACAGGCGCTGGAGTGTGACGACTAGGGGATTTTCACAGTAACTTCATTGCAACGTTAATGTGAGACTGCTTGTGACTAGTAAATAAATAAACTTAAATAATAAACTTAAAACTCTGACTTTAAAAAGACGTTGGCCCAGTGTGTGCTGCCTAAATATCATTGAGTTTCATGTGGTTCACTATTTTTAATATAGAAATCGTGTAGAAATTTGTCAGGAAGACTAGTTACCTCCTGAATTACAAATTATCGCAAATTGCTGATGGTTTACATCACTCCACCATTAACCTAAAGTAAAAGGAACTCGCCTTCAATCTCCACATGAATTCTATCAAATTGCTGCATTTGTATATCATTAAACCACTATAGAAAGTTGGGGCTGGTACTGAACAGTAAACACATGCTTTTGAATGAAGAGATTTATGTTCCTGCAACAGCACTCATCCTGTGCAGCACAGAAAGGGAAGAATTGAACATAAGAACATAAGAAATAGGAGCAGGAGTAGGCCATCTAGCCCTTTGAGCCTGCCCCGCCATTCAATAAGATCATGGCTGATCTGTCGTGGCTCAGTTCCACTTTCCCGCCCTCTCCCCATAACCCTTAATCCCCTCTCTTATCAAAAACCCATCAACCCGCGTCTTAAAAATATTTAGCGAGGCAGCCTCCACCACTTCAACGGGCAGAGAATTCCAGAGATTCACCACCCTTTGAGTGAAGAAGTTCCTCCTCAACTCCGTTCTAAACCGCACCCCCCCTTTATCTTGAGGCTGTGCCCCCTAGTCCTACTATCCTTTCTGAGCGGGAAGAGTCTCTCCACCTCTATCCTATCCATCCCATTCATCATCTTATACGTCTCAATGAGATCTCCCCTCATTCTTCTAAACTCTAACGAGTACAAGCCTAGTTTATTCAGCCTCTCCTCATAGCTCAACCCCCTCAACTCCGGTATCAGCCTAGTAAACCTCCTCTGCAATCCCTCCAAGGCCAAAATATCCTTGCGTAAGTACGCGCCCAAAACTGCACACAGTACTCCAGCTGCGGCCTCACCAATGCCCTATACAGCCGCAGCAAGACCTCCCTACTTTTATATTCAATCCCCCTCGCTATGAAGGCCAGCATCCCATTCGCCTTCCTGACCACCTGCTGCACCTGCAAGCTGGGTTTTTGCGACTCATGCACAAGGACCCCGAGGTCCCTCTGCACCGTCGCCTGCTGCAGTTTTTCTCCACGTAAGTAATAATCCTTCCTACCGTTATTCCTCCCAAAGTGGACCACCTCGCACTTGCCAACATTAAATTCCATTTGCCATTTCCTGGCCCATTCGCCCAGCCTATCTAATTGGCTCATAACACTCCCAGCAACCAACAGGGCGAAAGGTTTACAAAAGGCTTTGGAGAGTGTGCAGAGGAAGTTTACCAGGATGTTGCCTGGTATGGAGGGGAGGTCCTATGAGGAGAGACTGAGGGATTTGAGGTTGTTTTCGTTAGAAAGAAGGCGGCTAAGAGGGGACCTTATTGAAACATATAAGATGATTAGAGGTTTAGATAGGGTGTACATTGATAGCCTTTTTCCTTGGATGGAGAAAACTAGCACGAGGGGGCATAGCTTTAAATTAAGGGGTGGTAGTTATAGGACGGATATCAGGGGTAGGTTCTTTACCCAGAGGGTGGTGAGGGATTGGAATGCCCTGCCTGCTGCAGTTGTAAATGCGACTAGTTTGGGGGCGTTTAAGAGATCCGTGGATGGGTTTATGGATGGAAAGGGTTTGGTTTAGGTTAGAGGGTCATTGCTTTTTAACTGGTCGGCGCAACATCGTGGGCCGAAGGGCCTGTTCTGCGCTGTAATGTTCTATGTTCTATATGTTCTATGAAGAATTACAGAAGAAATTCTGGCTCATGGAGCAAGTCCTCTCCAGAAAATTGTGGCTTATACAATCAGTTCTACAGTTTTCATTACTGACCTCTTTGTACAGGCATTTGAGAGTACTCTGAAATCCTGGGAAGACAAACTCCGATACGACTCCTGCAGGCCAGCTCTTCGGCCTCACTTGTACCCACAGCAGTCAGTAGACCTGGCTACAGAGGAAGAAGCCACCCAACTTCAGCTCTGTGCCCAAGCAGCTGAAGAATTAATCACAAGGTGGGTCACACTTTCTCATATTGGTAGGTCCACATGGGATGTTGGGAGACAGTATACAACAGAGACTTTTATAGAAGTCTTCAACCCTAACAACCCCAATGACTGTCTGTGTGCATGCATGTATGTGTGTACGCACATGGGCGTGCATGTGTGTGGTGTGTATGCACCAGGACCTATGTGCGTATATGAGCATCTGTGTATGTCTGTATGTGGCAGTGTATGTGCAGTCATGTGTGGGTTGTGTGAGGGGACCATTAAAAGAAGCCCAGGGGCAAGTCTGGTGAAATGGGAGGGTGGGCTTTGGCATCCTAAATGATAAATTCTTCATTTCAAGTCCAAGGATAAATGTGCCAATGATACTTGAGGAAATGCGCATTCCCTCAAGGCAATCAAAGGTGGACAACAAATGCTGGGTTTTATCAGTGGCGCTCAAATCTCTCCATAGCAGTTGGGGAATTTGAATTTAGTCAACTAAGTTAACCTGGAAGGAAAAATTGGTATCAGCAATAATGTCCACGAAATTATCAAATTGTTGTAAAGACCCAAACACTTCACTTAGGCAAGAAAATCTGCCATTTTTAACTGATTCCAGACCTTCAGCAATGTGGTTGTCTCTCTCGTGGCGTAAAGAGTAGTGGCACTAGCAGACATCCCTGTTGTTCTTTGAATACATTCATCTAAACACATCAAACTTCAGTTTAATGTCTCATCCAAACAATTGTACAGTCAACAATGCAGCACTCCCTCAGTACTGCACTGAAGTGACAGCCTCTGGATTATGTGCTGAAGTAGCTGGAGTCGGCCTTAACAACCATGATCTTAAACACAGGGAAATATCATCTTTCTTGATTTGCAAAGTTAGTTCTTTTAACATGTTACAATAGAGGGAAAATAATGAAACAGTACAAGTCAGCAATAGTCTCCACTTCTACTTCTACTTTGTGAATCTTAATGTTGCATCTGTGAAAGGTAAGTTTTAATAATAAAAAGCTCAGTAAAGTCACAGGGATTTGATTTCTGTCTGGGAGATGAGTGCATATTTTATTATTCCATGAGCACATATTTTATTATTCCATGAACTGTAACTGTATTGAGGTCTTTTTTCTGTAATGATTTTCAGAATCTGCGAAGCAGCCAAAACCCATGGCCTTTTGGAGCAGGAACTGGCTCACGCTGTCAATGCAAGCTCACATGCACTAAACAAAACCCATCCAAAGTTCCCAGAGGTAAGGAGTATGACAGAATAACAATCATGTTATGTTGGGTTCAGTCAGTTGTCATTGTGCATCAGTGAATTCATCCACGCAAACAGTTTAGTGATTTGGTAGTATGCTTTTGAACCTGGATTAGCGATTGTCCCACCCTTTGGAAAACCTGAATGGCTTAAATCTGAACTCGTGACTCCCATAATTAGACTGATAAATATCATGGACTAGCTAACTAATTTTATTTAGAAGATTTCAAAAGTAACAATGCTCAGAGATAAAAGTAAAAATAATTTTGTACCTCTCTTCCTCTTGTTCTATTGCTTATTTCTCTTTCCTTGATTTTCTCTTGCATTTCTTATTCTACCTATCTGAGTCACATATATTTCACCAACTTTCTACACATAAAAAGTCTGATTTTTTCCTCAGTTTTCATGGGAGCAGTTGATGAAACATAGAAACTCGGAACAGGAGCAGGTCATGCAGCCCTTCAATCCTGCTCCGCCATTAAATATGATCAGGGCTGATCCTCAATCTAAATACCATATTCCTGCTTTCTCCCCATACCCCTTGATAGTATTAAAATATAAAAATGTATTTATCTCTTCCTTAAATACATTAAATGACTTGGCCTCCACAGCCTTCTATGGTAGAGAATTCCACAGGTTTACCACCCTTTGAGTGAAGAAACTTTTCCTCATCTTGGTGCAAATGATGTACCCCATACCCTGTGTCCCTTGGTTCTAGATTCCCCAGCAAGGATAAACATCCTCCCTGCATTTAATTTGTCCATCCCTGTTAGAATTTTATACATTTCAATCACTCTCGGCCTTCTAAAGTCTGGTGAATACAGGCACAGTCAAACCAATCTCTGCTCTTAGGACAGTCCCACCAATCCTGATATCAGCCTAGTTAACCTCGGCTGTACTCCCTCTATGGCAAGTATATTCTTTCTTTAGTATGGAGACCAAAGCTGCATGCAATGCTCCAGATGTAGTCCCACCAAGTCCCTTCATAATTTCTGTAAGACATCTCTACTTATTAGCTCAAATCCTCTTGCAATGAGGGCCAACATACTATCTGCCTTCCTAATTGCTTGCTACATCACCTCTCCGCTTTCACTGACTGGTGCACAAGGACAGCCAGATCTCATTGTATATCCGCATTTTCCAATGTATCACCATTTAAGTAATATCCTTCCGTTCTGTTTTTCACACCAAAGTGTATAACTTTACACTTACCTGCATTGTACTGCATCTACCATGTGTTTGCTCAGTCACTCAACTTGTCATCTTCTTGCATCTTCTTCACAATCTCACTTCTGCCCAGTTTTGTAGTGGTAACGGCACTGAACTGGTAATCCAGAGGCTCAAACTAATGCTCTGGGGACATTGGTTCAAATCTCACCTGGGTAGCTGATGGAAAATTCAGTGAATAAAACCTGGAGTAAATTCAGTGAATAAAACCTGGAGTGTAAAGCCTACTCTCAGTATTGGTAACCATGAAGCTAACATCAGTTGTTGTAAAAATCCATCCAATTCACTAATTTCCTTTAGGTAAGGGATTTTGTCGTCCTTACCTGGACTCAGGACCCGCAGCAATGTTGTTAACTTTTAACTGCCCTCTGCAATGGCCAAGCAAATCACTCAGTTCAAGGGCAATTATGGATGGGCAACAAACCCTGGCCAAGCCAGTGATGCCCACAACCCATGAAAGAATAAAGATAGTTGGACAGAAGATAAGCCTTCTGTCTTTTATGTCTATAAAAACTCTTATAACCTTCAATAACATTCTGCTTCAAAAACCTATGACAGGCTATGACGTATCTATGGTGTTTATTTTCATCAGTGATACAATGGACATTCAAAGACATGTTAAGGATCTGTTTGTTAGTGAAAGTATGGCTAGTTTCCTTTCATATCTTTGTTCCTTGGCTATAGAATGGCTGCATATTTTCTTAAAGTGAACTACACTAGACCAGTCAGAAACAATTTTCTATTCTAACTCCAAGTGTAAATATAAGCTGTTGTTCGACTTGTTTAAATGCTTCTCAATAGCTGCCTCAAAATTGTCAGATGACTTCTGAGACCCTGCAAGATTTGATAAAGGTTGTTCTGAAAGAAATGTGGTCTTTTGTTGGGAAGTACTGCAATTAGAAATGAAATGTTTGCATTTATAGAGCACTTTTCACAACCACGAACACCTCAAAGCACTTTACAGACAGTGAGGTACTTTTGAATAGATGGATTATATTTGTTGCTTTCCAGTCTAATGAATTTTGGAACATTAACACTGACACTTCTACTACCTTATTAGCCACCTCGTTTTAGACCCTAGGATGAAGTCCATCAGACTCAGAGACTTGTCAGCTCACAGGTTCCCTAGCTCCAGGTTCCCCTCTTGCCTCGATTTGCTAATTTACAGCTTTTAGCTATTACTAGAATATATCTTGTATCCTCCATAGTGAGTAAATTTCATGCTTTCCTTAACTACTTCAGTTAACCATGGATTGGGTCTTGCCCCTTTAGAAATTTTCTTTACATTAGTAATATTCTTATTCTAAGTATTCTGAATATCCCCTTACATGTCTACCATTGTTTCTCTATCGATCCATCCCCTAGCCTAGAATCCCAGTTCAATTCATCTAGTTCAGCTTTCATGCTCACATAATTGCCTTTATTTAAGTTTAAAATACTAGTCTTGGACCCACTCTTCTCACTTAGAAACAGGATGTAGAATTCAATTATATTATCTTTGCCGCTACCTAAGGGTACGTTTACTCCAAGATCCATGGTTCCAGAACATGCTGCTCTAAGAAATGATCGCAAAACCATTCTAAGAATTCCTCATCCAGACTATCACTGCCAATCTAATTTTTGCTGTCCCTTTATCACAAACCCCCCAATTTTTCTTCTTGTATACTTTATCCTATATTATGGTTACTGTTAGGGGGACCACTAGTGATTTAGTTCACATACTATTCCTCCCCTCTACTGAAACTGACTCCAGAACCTACTTTGTTAAATCAAAGCTATCTCTAACTTGTTGCACGAACACCATTAACTGTGCTGCCCAGCCATTTTTACCAATTGCTCTCTGTTTCCTGTCACTCAGCAATTTATATGTTGCTGCTGTCTCTTTTATTCCATGTTCCTTTTTGATCTGATTTGATTTATTATTGTCACATGTATTGACATACAGTGAAAAGTATTGTTTCTTGCTTGCTATACAGACAAAGCATACCGTTTATAGAGAAGGAAATGAGAAAGTGCAGAATGTAGTGTTACAGTCACAGCTAGGGTATAGAGAAAGATCAACTTAATGCAAGATATGTCCATTCAAAAGTCTGAGCAGCAGGGAAGAAGCTGTTCTTGAGTCGGTTGGTACGTGACCTCAGACTTTTGTATCTTTTTTTCCAATGAAAGAAGGTAGAAGAGAGAATGTCCGGGGTGCGTGGGGTCCTTAATTATGCTGGCTGCTTTGCCGAGGCAGCAGGAAGTGTAGACAGAGTCAATGGGTGGGAGGCTGGTTTGCATGGTAGATTGGAATTGAGGTAAGATATTCACTACAGGCAGCTGTGCAATGCTGTGTTTAATCAGCATTGTATCTCCCTTGTTGCAAGCCTTTTATACTCATTATTTTGAGTGAAAGATATGCTCAGAGGAGCACGAATCAGTGATAGGTCATTGATTGATGCTTTCTATGGTTTGTAGCACAGTTAATACATTACAATTAGCAAGCATGAAAAAACCTTGGGTGCATAGATGATAGGATTGTAGCCAATGCTGCACGTACAAGTCCGACTCTGGTAAATCTACCCTGGGGATCTACTGGATTCCTTATTATCCAGTGGCCTTTGATTTAGGGGCTCCTAATGGAACTGGAGAATTTATAAACAGGGTTGTTAGTAGCAAGTTATATCATCTCCAGTTAATTCCTGTCAACACATGTACAAATGAATAAGCTCCTCTTTAATTATATCCACTCAGCTGGCTAGTCTCATATTTTGTTTCCTCTATCTAGAGTCTTACCAGGAACACAGCAATTGAGATTGCCAGTAATGTGAAAGCCCTGCATAATGAAACGGAATCCTTGCTTGTTGGAAGAGTTCCTCTGGTAAGATGGTGTCATCTGTTAATAATGTAGGGAAATAGTTACACACACTGGGGGCGATTCTCCCAAAAAAGTGCTGAATTGGTGGGAAAAATGGTGTAATTCACGATTGTTTTTGCAGTGGGAGTTCACACTCGAATCTCCCACACTCTGTGCACTGCAGAGGCCACAGTCGTGAATGTCATTAAAAGCTTGGGGGCAGGGCTTAATCATATCAGACTCTGACAGTGCAGTGGCCCCGAACTGTCAGCCTCCTGATTGCTGGCCAGACCAGGATCCCTCACAACACGCCCACAGCCCGGTCGTTGCCCGCACAAGCATTCCCGGGACAACCCCTTCCCCCACCCCCACCCCCCCCCCCCCTCTTTCCCCCTCCTCACCTTGATCGCTGGCCTCCCTCCAACACTGACTGATCCCAATGCAAAGTGACAGCTGACCCCTTTCCATCCCCACCGATCACCCCTAGACCCTGCCCACAATATGCCCTGCCCCTCTCACTGCCCCTTGGCACTGCCCCTTTGGTACTGCCTAATGTCTAGTGGGCAGTGCCAAAGTGCCCCCTAAGCATGGGCACTCTGCCCCTTGGGCAGTGCCGGGGGCACAGGCTGGCACTACCAGGGCGCCTATGCCCAGGAGGCACCACTCCTGCTGCCCAAACCTCTGGGGGACTCCGATTGCTCCCCTCACTCCAGCAGGGTGTCCCGCTAGTTCCCTGAAAGTGGGGAGCTACTCTGAACCCCGCCAGGGTAAATTACTCCTGGCAGGTTGGGAGATGCTATTGGGCCTAGAGAATTCTTACAGATTAAGAAGCAGATAGTTAAGGCAGCTGATCACAACTATACTTGAAAGAAAGATTCTGAGATCAGAAGTGTTGGAAATTTGCAGCATCCAAACACGGATAACAAAACTGAAGACCATTTCTCATCAGGTAAAGAACAATTTGTAGATTGCTCTGGCTTGCAAGATAACACCACATTAATTGATTTAAATAGTTTTGTTGCACCACTAGTGCAACAATGGGTTGTGAAAGGGACATGTGGGATGAAGAGCCATGTGCATAGGCGCTATGCATAGTACTTCTCCAAGCTCCCATTTCACAAATGGTTTTACAGGTTGACTGGTTGTAGCAGAAAATATAGGCTATTTGCTTAACTTTTATTTGATGTTAAATGAAATTGTAATAGTCAGCCATTGCAAGCAAAAGGAAGGCCAGCAAAGAAAGGTGACCCTGCAGCAAGGGGCAGATTTTTCAGAAACAAGTGTTCTTCCATTCGAAGGGCCCTTCCCCTCAGCATATGTTGTCAACAGCCCATCAGTTCAAATGACGTGCACAAGATTTATTATCACTGGACAAGCTTCTTGCAAGCTTGTCTAGCTTGTGGTAGGAAGCACTGAGGCAATTGAGCTGGAGTAGGCATCACAACATCGTGCCCAATAATGAAGGGCACGACCATCTTAATAGCACCTTTGGTGGGTGAGGGAAAGGAAAACAAAAAAGCAAGTGCAAAGCATGTCAGGGACCAAGGAGCAACTATGTCAGGTAGAGGCCCAGGGAGAGATACAGAGACTGGGCAATTAACTGATTTGGGTGACATCACCAGTATTTGGACAAAACAATTGCCAATAGATCTGCTTTAATCTCTGGGTGCATACCGGTGCAGTGAAGCTGTCCGGTGTGTTCCCCACTCTGTCCCACTCAAGCCCAATGTGTGCCAATTGCCTGCTTGGTACATGAGGCTCCTGTAATGTATGGAGATGTAGATCTGTTTATTTAATTGGAAATTGAATTGTGCCGAGAGTGTCTGTTGTGAATCCAGTGAGTAACCTTGTTCCATTTCTGACAGCAACTAGACTCGCCTCAGGAAGAGCAGCTGTCAACAGCATTACACCTTGTGGATGTTGAGCTGGGAAAGCTTGCGGAAATCCCATGGCTTTATCATGTGCTACAGCCAACAGCTGAAGAGGTATGGAGCAGCAAGGTTATAATCTGTCATTTTTATAAAAATGAGTGTTCCTAAGTCTCTGCATTCTGCACCATTATTCAATAAAATCATGGCTGAATTTCTATATGTGGCAGTGATATGATCACTAGACTAGTAATCCAGAGACCCAGGGAAAGTTCTGGGTACCTGGGTTCGAATTTCACCATGACAGATAATGAAATTAGATTACAATAAAAATCTGGCATTAAAAGTCTAACAATGACTATAAAACCATTGTTAATTGTTGTAAAACCATTTGTTTCACTAATGTCCGTTAAGGAAAAAAATCTGCCATCTTTACCCAGTCTGACCCACATGTGACTCTACACAACAATGTGATTGACTCTTAAATGCCCTCTGAAATGGCCTAACAAGCCACTCAGTTCAAGGACACTTAGGGTGGGCAATAAATGCTGGCCCAGCCAATGACTCCCACATCCCATTAACAAATTTTTTTAGAAAATTCCCACCCTATCCCAGATTCCTTGATTCCCTTACAAAAGCAAAATAGAATGGATGCTGGAAATCACAGAGCAGAACTGATGGAGGGAAATACCAAATTACTGTTTCAGGTCAATAACCTTTATCCCTTAATTCCCTTGGTGCCCAGGAATCGATTGACCTCACTCTTGAAATTACTCATTGACTGAACATTTACAGCTACAATTCCAAGGATTCCCAACCCTCTGAATGAAGAATGTCTCTTCACTCAGTCCTAAATGGCCAACCTGTGGCAGGCAAAGCCCCTTCACCTTTGAATCAGAAAGTTATGAGTTAACATCATCTTTGAGAGACTTGAGTATAAAATCCAGGCTAACACTCTAATGTATTTACTGAAAAACATTCCCTCTCTTTTTCTGGAATGTGTCAATGATTTATTTAAGCCTGCAGCCCCTTTAGTTTTCTTTTTACATGTGGCAACTGAATAGAGCCAATTTCTGCATGACTTGCACAGGGAGATCTGGGTTGTTGCAAGCCCAGTAAGAAGGCTGACAACACCAATTTGATAAATAAATTGGTTGGACTTAAACCTGGTGTTGTCAGATTTCTTACTGTGTTTACCCCAGTCCAACGCCGGCATCTCCACATCATTGTTGCAAGCCCTGCAGTTTTCATCAGTACTGAGGGAGTATGGCACTGTCAGATAGAGAACAAAGAAAATTACAATACAGGAACAGGCCCTGGCCCTCCAAGCCTGCACCGACCATGCTGCCCAACTTAACTAAAACCACCTACACTTCCGGGGACCATATCCCTCTATTCCCATCTCATTCATGCACTTGTCAAGACGGCCCTTAAAAGTCACTACCATATCCACCTTTTGGGTGAGATATTAAGCCAAAGCCCCATTTACCTTCTCAGGTGGGTGTAAAAGATCCCATGACACTATACAAAGAAGAGCAAGGGTGTTCTCCCCTGTATCCTGCACTAATGTTTACCTCTCAAGTGATATCACCAAAAAGATCAGATTTTCTGGCCATAGTCACTTAGGTGTTTGTGGGAGATTGCTGGACACACGTTGGTGGTCACTTCAAAAGCAGTTAATTGGCTGTGAAGTAATTTGGGATGTCCTCGGGTTATGAAAGGCTCTATATAAATTCCAGTCTTCCATATCTTTCCCATCTTCATCCAACTGTAACCCTGAACACAATCTCCCAATTCAAGAATCAGGCATCCATCCTCACCCAACCCATGAATTTCAAGGCTTCGGTTTGTTAAATTTTCTGTTTGTTCAGGTGACACTGATAGGGAAAGGGAATCATTTAACATGACTGATTAGCATTATTCACTTCCAAGACAGGCAAGGGCTCAGTTTGCTGCAGCTGACTGGTACTTTCAATGTGTCTAATTCCAAACCTACAGAGCACCCTGGTGTGCGCATTACACATGCCCTTTTAGAGGTGTATATGCATTTATAATGTATTTGGCATTGCTGCAATGTACAGCTAATCCCACTGGTCCCACTTCCTTCAGATCTAACAGGTATGATGCTGAGTTAATTGCCATGGCCTTGTGTCATGAGACAGTAGGTTGGTCACTGATGGACATAGGATGCCTCTGCGTTTGTACACAAAACTGGTAAGCATGTGGTAGATGAGGTTGTTCAAAATTATTTTTCTTGATGTGGCAGGTACAAATCTGATTAAAGCATGTCACTTAAAAATTTGAGCCTTCCCTTCTTGAATCGTTATGGCTGCTACACTGCACAGGACACTTGGTTCTCCTCAAGGAAAAGGATGGAAGAGCTGTCTCATATAGGTTCCCACCAGCTGCTTCCAGGAGTCACTTCACCGATCCAACATTCTTAGCGTAGAGTCATGCTTAAGAAGAAAGATGAAGAAAGGGCTACAACACTCTGGTGCCAATCTCTACCCCTTTGACAGAATGTACAACAACTTGCATTTATATAACACCTTTAATGTAAAACGTCCCAAGACATTTCACAGAAGTTTTACCAGGCAAACTTTTACATTGAAGATATTTGGACAGGTCACTATAAGTTTGGTAAAAGAGGTAAGTTTTAAGGAGCATCTTAAAGGAGGAGAAATAAGGGAGAGATGGAAGGTTTAAATATAGAAACATAGAACATAGAACTAGCCTATACCAATATATACCAATATATTTTATATACAATTTTATATACAATCCCTTTTCGTCCATAAACCTATCCAGATTTATTTATTTTTTATTTATTTATTTATTTAGGGAAGGAATTCCAGAGCTTGGGGCCTAGGCTGTAGTTTTGATAGAATTCTTGGAGCAGGTTACCTGTCTGGCAAGCTGGTATGACACAGTAAAAAGTCTCACAACACCAGGTTAAAGTCCAACAGGTTTATTTGGTAGCAAAAGCCACTATCTTTCGGAGCACTTGCTGCTCCTTCATCAGGTGAGTGGGAGTTCTGTTCACAAACAGAGCATATAAAGACACAAACTCAATTTGCAAGATAATGGTTGGAATGCAAGTCTTGAAGGAGCAGCAAGCGCTCCAATAGTTAATGGCTTTTGCTACCAAATAAATCTGTTGCACTTTAACCTGGTGTTGTGAGACTTCTTACTGTGTTTACCGCAGTCCAACGCCGGCATCTCCACATCAAGCTGGTATGAGTGCAGTGCATTGTAAGGAGAGTATTGATCATTTTACATTGGAGAATAAGAATCCAAGAACAACTTTAATTGCTCCTGAGAAGGTTCTGGAGCACGTCATGTACAAACTGGTATCTTGGGGTCATATTCACCACACTACACAACCCCCCCCCCACCCCTGCCTCCATCTGGACACTCTGTGTGACTTGAACATTGCTGTACATATAGGTTTGGGCCATATTCACCACACTCCCCCGCCTTTGCCTCCATCTGGACGCTCTGTGTGACTTGAACATTGCTGTACATATAGGTTGTTGAGGTGCCCAGATGTTTCTCTGGGCCTGGGAGAAAGTTTGGAGAGTTATTGCAGTCCTGAATAGTGGCCAGGCTCCTGTCCAGAGAGACCACTGGCTGAAGCCTTGCAGCTGCTACCTCCAGCAGAAAAGAACTTGCTCTCTGCCTCGTTCCAACAACTGTCACTTAGGCCTGGTCTATTTTCCAATTTGACTGGGGAAGGTGCAAGACAACAAGGCCACCATCAACAAGCAAATGTCCAAATGAGGATGCATCTGCCTCAGAGTCCAGTATGCAACATAGAACAGGCTGTATCCTGCCTCATTCTCATCCATATCACTTGCAAGGCTTTTCCATGTTTGTAATTCCTGTGGGCATAACCACAACATCTACAATTTCCCTGGGATTGCCAGGAAATCTCTGGGCAATGCGCAGGAATGGGAGATTGGCTTTCCCCCTCCTTTTCCTGTGGAATTCGAGGCAAAATACAGAAGAAGATTAGTACTGTTGTATCCATGTCACAGTATAAATGTCCAGAACACAGTAGTGAATTTAGTGTGCGCCCTATGTTATAGATATGAGTGTGTAAATGTTTAGAAGCAAATGTATGCTGCCCATAATGGTGTTTTCCCATCCTCGATTTTCATGAGCATGTTGGGTTGAGAAGAGTGAAAGCTGCTCAGAATGTGGTTGTGATGTCCAGCTGCTGCATCTGCTAGGTTTACAGAGTACATGTCAGTGCTTGGTGATGTACACTGACTCCTGCACACTATCTGCTGGCTAGTGTGAGACCATTCGTAGAAAAACGGTTTTAATGAACCAAACTGGATTGATTGGTGAGGTAGTTTTACTCCTTATGGAGCATTCAAATGACAAGAAATCAACCTAATTTTCAACAGGACCATTCATTGGAATTTGCCAAACGAAACAGCCGAAGTGCTATGTTCCGAATTGTGCCAAAGTTTAAGAAAGAGAAAATCCAAAGGCATAAGGCAGCTCCACAGCCAGGTAAGGCATTGCTTTTCTTGTCCATTGAAGCTGATTGCCTCTCGCTTCTTCAACTACAGGTGGTGTTTTCGCAGTCACAGGATCTCTCTGAGGGGAATTTCTACTCTTCCCAGAATTATCTAGAGTCAGGGGAGAATGTAATTGGGAAGGAGAACATTTCCAGGTGTTAGAAAATCAAGGACTAAACTGGGAAAATAGATATTTAACCAATCAAGAGTTCCTGGCACAGAACATTAGCCACCTCCTGAACTTGGACACAAAAGGTCAGTGTTTTGCACATAACTTTCCATTCATTAAGAATTCTCAGTACATGCTACTGCCACATGAGGTTTGCACCAAGAGTAACTTTGGAATATATACTCCTGGAGTCCCCAAGCAAGAAAATGTTTGGAGCTTGAGATTTTATGAAATCTGAATGTGAAATCAAGCTGTTGAATAAACTTGCAATTACTGTTATTGCAGTTAAGTCCTTCTCAGTGAATACGATAAACCAGCACCAAGGAATGCTTGCATTGGACTTGGAGTGATCTCTCATGTCATGGCAATTTACATGAGAGTTTTGTATCTTGAATCAACACTGATTAACAGGAAAAAGAAATTCCAAAGGATTCTGGAAACATTTTGATGGAAACAGAGGAACTCATGTCATGAGGAACAGACTCCAAGCTACAGAGAATAACCACATGAGCAGAGCTGATCTTCCCCCTCAGCAGCAGACTCCGGTTTCTGAAGCTCATTTAAGTTCATGCTGACCAGGGATGCATTGATCCCTTAATTTTGTATAAAAGTGCTGCTGCCCTTTAACCAACTAAAAGTTGACAGCTCCTTAGTATTCAGCATTAATAAGCTTTTGCAATGCTTTATACAACCAGATCATTCTATATTTCAGAGCATTTGGCTTGCTGGTTACTTGGAGTGAAATGGTAAGAATTACAGTCTTCAATTATTGATCTACTCTCTTGATATCATGAATGACTTAAGACTGACTATCACGTGTTCAACAGTGCCATGGAGTAAAATGGACCTTGTTCAGGCATTGGATTACCAAATCCTCCACAGGAAAGTAGAAACTCTGTCCCAACTCTACACTTGTCCCTTCCTCCATTGCCTCACACACATAAACATGGAAAATAATCACCAGTTAATCATTGGACAATTGAAAGCATGGGCATGACCGAGACAACAGCAATTCTTCCCAGAGACCAACCTATAAAATATGTAAATACATTGCTCTGATTCTCTTCACCAATACAGGAATGTGCCTGATTACTGGTACAGTTTCAGCAGCACATGTGTTCCAATTAGAGAAGAAAGATTCTGGGCTTGTTTACATATTCTTCTCTCAGGTACTGCCTTGCTGGAACCTGTCACCTTATATCTGAATTGTCTTGTCAAATATTTGACAACCTGCCCTCACTGTGGCAAAAAGCCCTACACAATGTGCCACCCAGCTTGATTTCCAATATCCTGATCTATTGCAATACATCAGACTTATTTATCATCAACTGCTTGACCTAGACCTTGGCTAAGGATCTTTGCCAAAGAAGTATGTTTGTTCTAAGGCTGCCTTTCCTTTCAGGTTGCTAAACAGCAGCTTGGTATTTGCAGGATCCATCTCTTCTTAGATCCTTGTTTCTTTTACTGAAAATCTCTTTTCTCGCTTGGTTCTGGATCTTGGATGTAAACCTGCAATATTGCAGTTAGGCCACACCAACCAGCATATTCCACTGGTTAGCTTACTACTGATACTGTTTGAGTGCGGTCCAAACAAGTCTTCCGAAATATATGGGTGCCACAACCTTTTTAGAAATGCCTGCAGCACACACCCCATACAGCGCTGTACGATGGAATCAAACAATTTATTAAGCAGCATTGAACTGGATGGGTGGCAGTCGTAGTCTTGGCCCAGGTCCTCTTTTAGGAGAGATAATAACTAGGAGTCTCCGATTTGTCTTCATTCTTTCACAGAATTTGGGTGTCGTTGGCCAGGCCAGCATTTATTGCCCATCTTTAATTGCTCTTAAGAAGGTAGTGGCGAGTTGCCTTCTCGAACTGTTTGCAGACAATGTGGTGCAGGTGTACCCAGAGTGCTGTTAGGAAAGGAGTTCCAGGATTTCAGTGACACTGAAAGAGGGTACAAACAAAATAGGAGCAGAAGTAAGCCATTCAAATTCCACATTCCCATCTACCCCTGAGCACTTCTGATTCCCTTGCTTAACAAGAATCTATCTACTTCCACATTAAAAATATTTAATGATCCTGCCTCCAGTGCCTTCTGAGACAGAGAGTTCCAAAGTTGCACAACTCTCAGAAAGAAAAGATTTCTCCTCATCTTTAAAATTAGAGGTCGCCCTTTTAAGACACAGTGTCCCACTAGTTCTGGACTCACCCGTAGGAGAAACATCCTCTCCGCATCCACCAAGTCAAGACTGTTTAGGATCTTATATATTTCAATCAAATCACCCATCACTCTTCTAAACTCCAGTAAAAACAGGCCCAGTCTGTCCAACCTTTCCTCATTTCCAGGTATCAAACTAGTAAACCTCCTCTGAACCGCCTCCAATGCACTTACATCCTTCCTTAAATGAGGAGACCGAAACTGCACACAGTATTCGAGATTTGATCTCACCAATACCATGCATAATATCCTTACTTTAATGTTCAATTCCTCTTGTAATAAAGGACAGCATTTCATTAACCTTCTTAGTTGCTTAGCTGTATAGTAACTTTTTGTGACTCATGTACCAAAACATCTCGATCCCTCTGCACCTCAGAATTCTGCAATCGTTCTCCATTTAAGTAATAGTCTGCTTTTTATTCTTTGGGCTAAAGTGAGCAACTTCACGTTTGCCCACATTATACTCCCATCTGCCAGATTTTTGCCCACTCACTCAACCTATCTGTATCTGTCTGCAACTTCCTTCTGTCCTCTTCACAACACACATCCCTACCTATCTGTGTCATTTACAAATCTAGTTACCATGCGTTTGTTTCCCTCATCTAAGTCATTGACATAAATTGTGAAAAGTTGAGGTCCCAGCACAGAGCTCTGTGGGATTCCACTTGTCACATTCTGCCAATCAGAAAAACAACTATTTATGCATATGCTCTGTTTCCTGCATCCAGCCAATCTTCTATTGGTGCTAATATGTCACCCCCGCTGAACCATGAGCTTCTATTTGCAATTACTTTAACATTTTATGTGGTACCTTATCAAATGCATTCTGGAAATCCAAGTACAGTATGTCTACAAGTTCCTCTCTCTGCATACAGCATGTTACTCCTTTAAAGAGTTCCAATAAATTGATCAAACATGATTTTCCTTTCACCAAACCATGCTGACTTTTTCCAATTACCTTGAGATTATAGTTATATTGCGATATAGCCCCAAGTCAGGAAGGTGCGTGGTTTGGAGTTGAACTTGCAGGTCATGGTGTTCTCATGCATCTGCTATTCTTGCTGCAGGTGGTAGAGGTCGCAAGTCTTGGAAGGTGCTGTTAAAGGATTTTGATAAGTTGCTGCAGTGCATCTTATAGATTGTACAAACTGCTGCCACTGTGCATTGAGCTTGGAGAGAGGGCATGTTTAAGGTGATGAACGGAGTGTTTTTTTATTCATTTGTGGGACATGGACATCACTGGCTGGCCAGCATTGACTGCCCATCCCTGGTTGCTGTTGAGAAGGTGGCGGTGAGCTGCCTTCTTAAAACATTGCAGTCCACGTGCTGTTGGGAAAGGAATTCCAGGTTTTTGATCCAGCGATTTTGAAGGGATGGTGACATAATACCAAGTAAGAATGGTGAGTGCTTGGTGGGGAGTTTACAGGCAATGGTATTCCCATGTGCTACCATTGTCCTTCTAGATGGAAGTGGTCATGGATTTGGAAGGTGCTTTTTAAGGATTTTTGGTGAATTTCTGCAGTGTATCTTGTTGATAGTACACACTGTTGCTACTCAGCGTCAGTGGTGGAGGGAATGAATGTTTATGGATGTGGTGCCAATCAAGTGGGCTGCTTTGTCCTGGATGGCATCAAGTTTTTGAAGTATTGTTGGAGCTGCACACATCCAGGCAAGTGGGGAGTATTCCATCACACTCCTGATTTGTAGATGGTGGACAGATTTTATGAATCAGGAGGTGAGTTACTTGCCGCAGTATTCCTAGCCTCTGACCTGCTCATGTAGCCACTATGTTTATATAGTAAGTCCGGTTGAGTTTCTGGTCAATGGTAACCCCAAGGATGTTGACAGTAGGGGATTCAGTGATGGTAACAGCATTGAATGTCAAGGAATGGTGGTTAGATTGTCTCTTTTTGGTGATGGTCATTGTCTGGCATTTGTGTGGCACAAAAGTAACTTGTCGGTTGTCAGCCCAAGCCTGGATATTGTACATATTTTGTTACATTTGAACATAGACTGCTTCAGTATCTGAGGAGTCGTGAATGGTGCTGAACGTTGTGCAATCATCAGCAAACATCCCCACTTTGGACTTTATGATGGAGGGAAAGTCAATGATGAAGCAGCTGAAGATCGTTGGGCCTAGGACAGTATCCTGAAGAACTCCTGCAGAGGTGTCCTGGACCTGAGATGACTGACCGTGCACAACCCGAACCATCTTTTTATGTGCCAGGTATGACTCCAACCAGCACAGATACCCCCTGATACCTATTGATTCCAGTTTTGCAAGGGATCTTTGATGCTACACTCAGTCGCATACAACCTTGATGTCAAAGGCTATCATTCTTATCTTACCTCTGGAATTCAGTTCTTTCATCCATGTTTGATTAAAGCAGACTACTTTGTCTTGGATGATGTCAAGCTTCTTGAATGTTGTTGAAGCTGCACTCATCCAGGAAATTGGAAGATATTCCAGCACGCTCCTGACTTGTCCCTTGTAGATAAATGGTGTATTATTAAATATTGTCAGGCCCCTATCACCTTTTCAGTATCCAGTGCCTCAAGCTGTTTCTTGATATCACATGGAATGAATCTAATTGACTGAAGATTGATATCTATATGCTGGGAGCTCAGGAGGAGGCCGAGATGGACCATCCACTCAGCACTTCTGGCTGAAGATTGCTGCAAATGCTTCAGCCTTATCTTTTGCACTGATGTGCTGGGTTCCCCTATCACAAAGAATGAGGATATTTGTAGAGCCTCCTCCTCCAGTTGATTGTTTAATTGTCCACACCATTCAAGACTGGCTATGGCAGAACTGCACAGCTTAGATCTGATCCGTTGGTTGTGGGATCACTTGGCTCTGCCTATCACGTGCTGTTTCTGCGTTTTGGTACGTAAATAGTCCTATGTGGTAGCTTCACCAAGTTGACATCTTTTTAGATGTGTCCGGTGATGTTCTTGGCATGCTTTCCTGTACTCTTCACTGAACCAGGGTTGATCCTTCAGCTTGATGATAATGATAGAGTGAGGAATATTCCAGGACAGGAGGTTACAGATTGTTGTTCAGTAATTCTGGTGATCATTTCAGCTTCTTCTGTGTCAATTACTGTTCACTATATCACAATGCCCCATTATCCAGGCATTGCAGCTCAGACACCACATATTTCCAACAAAAAGGTTCGCTCAGGCCTTCCATCTGCTCCACACACACTGCCAATTTTTTCAATCTCCATGCAGATTGTTCATATTGGGTCAAATGGCAATTTGACATAATGATGTCTCCAAACACCAAGATAATGCTCAGGGAGCTTTGTTAAAAGAACCAGATGACAATTATTGGCACTAGCCTAGCAGAACCTTTTCAACCATGATTGAGTTAAGACCATACAACAAGAGAGATAAGTGACACAAACCCATTGTCAACTGCATAACGCACAGTTCACGCACCCAATAGTAGCACTCTCTTCAAAAGCAGACATTAGTTCATGTAAAAATGATTTAAGATCATTTAAATGATTTAAGCTTGTTGGCTTCAGTTCCCTAAGGATGTGGTTCACTTCATTAAGTCCTACCTTTTCAGTAGTTTTCCAGTACTCCATACCACTTTAAACTCCCTCTGTTTTTGCCAAATAGATCTCACTATCTTTTTTTGAGTAGTGAGTGAACAAGTACTGGGCTCCAGCTTCAGCTTGTTTAGAAATCTGTCCAGTGATTAGTTGTCATATCCAGTAGGTTTGCAGTTACAGAAACTCAGGTCCAAACTTTGTGATGATTTATGTGGCTGTGTGTTTGAGTATGATTTGTAACAGAAACAATGGCCATTCCTCCTTGGGAGGCTAAAATCTTGGATTTATGAAGTGCCATTTACACAGAAGAATACCCCTTACTGTGTAAAGGTTATCGAAGGGGGTGGAATCAGGGTGATTGGTTTTAAAAAAAGATCTTAAAGGACAAGAGGGAGGTGGAGAGCCAGAGGAGTTTGGCGAAGGAAATCCCAAGTGTGAAGCCTAAGTGCTTGAAAGCAGGATCTTTCATGGTGGGGTGAAGGGGGTGGGTGGGGATGCCTTAATCAAGAGGACAGAACATCTTGAGGATTCTAGAGTCACAGTTGGTTACAGAGGTAGTGGGGATTTAAAACACAAAGGTGAGAATTTTAAATTTGAGTCCTTTGCAAATGGGCCCGATGTTCAGTCAGTAAGGGTCAAGAATGGTAAAGAGTTACTCTCTCTAGGTGGATGGCAGATCTCAGCAATGTTGAGCAATCCCACTGGGAAACAAGAGGATGAGTTGAACTTGTCACAGTGACATGAAAATTGTCTAACCCTTTTGAATTCTTGTCAATGAAACATCTTTGTTGAACTTGAAGAGAAGTAGAGGACACTGTTGCAAGAGAGAATTTGCCTCCTTTGAAAAGCCTGTCTAATTGATCGCTTCCATCCATTTTGGCAATGAGGTAATAGTTTTTCACAGCCACCTCACAATGTAACAAAGACAATTAACGTGACTTATTACCTTCCAAGCAGATGTTATGGAGGAAATTCATTTATTGCTTCCATTTGAAGCTATTGTCCAATTCAAATAACATTGTATTCTATTATTTCACTACTATCATTTAAGTATATATCCCCTAAAATATCCCATAAATCGGTCTTGTTAATTGTTCCAGCATGAATTTTGGTTTTGGACAAGATTGCCAGTCCTCCAGGATTCTCTTAGAAACTTTCAAAATTGAAGATCAATCTCCAGGAACTGCAGCCAGCAACCCAGGGAGAAAACTTGTGAGATGGTAGCATTTAAAGAAATCAGAAATTTAAAAATAAATTGGAAATGGGAAGCTGTTTGACCAATGTCAAGAATCATCAATCCCATCCTCATCTTCAGCAAAGGCAGCAGAGACTGCCATACCAGAATGGGACCCCGAGAGACAAAAAAATAGGAACAGTATTATACCATATAACCTATGAAGCCTGCTCCGCCATGCTATATGATCGTAGCTGATCTTGGCTACAGCTCCACTTTTCCACCCATTTTTCATATCTTTTGATTCCCTGAGAGACCAAGACTTTGTCTACCCCAAACTTAAATATGGTCAACAATGACCATTTCAATGACCATGAGAATTTCAAAGATTCACCACTCTTTAAAGAAATTTATCCTCATTTCAGTCCTAAATAATTGGCCCCTGATCCTGAATCTGTGTCCCCGAGATTTAGATTTCCCAGCCAAGGGGAACATCCTTTCAGTATCTACTCTGTCAAGTCCAGATGATGCTTAACACAGAACTGACTGCTACAGTGCAAACCATTGCCTAAAGACAAGCAAGATTGTCAGGTACCACATAATCACAAAAATCATCCAGTCCAGTATCAGACTCTGTTTTCCCTTCAACTAGAATAATCTTAGGTGAGATGTTTCAAAGAAAACTGCCACCAGATGCTTATTTTTTTATTCCAGAGAAGCAATGCAGACTTAAGAGGAGACAGGCTGATGATCAGAATATGGATTTATTTTGTTCATGCTGAGAATTCAAAAGGAATAATTGTTTTTATAAGATACATCTATTATGGATGTGAATAGACTTAAGAATTTATTTTCCCAGAGCCTGTTAAAAAAGCACTTCATCCTGCCTTGGGGGAGAGATCATAAGCACATCTTCTCAAATTCTTCCACTACCATGCCCCACTGTTCACGGGGAAATAATTAAAAGCATGAACTTTTGAACATTTAACATAATTTTGACTTAGAACGTATGTATTGGTTTTCGCATATATGTATAATTTTTGTTTAGGTGACTTAAGTTTGTTAAAACAGTTAAAGATCGCTTAGAATCATCTGCCTCACTGAAGTTCTCATAGACCAGCACCCCGATGTTATCTGCAAACATGTTGCAAGACATATTAGGCAGAATTCTTCCCATGGCAGAGTGGAGAAGCATGCTGGTATGCCAGCTGCCCCACAGCCATTTATTATTCCTACATTGACTGGCATTCTGACTTCTGCCCCTCTTTGGAGAGCTTTCAGTTTAGCAGTTCCAGCATTAGGAGCAGTGGCACTAAGTGCTGGGGGGAGGTGGGAGGCAAATTCAGAATTTGCACTTCAGAGACTTTGGGATAAGGTTGAGTGCGCTGCCTTAGCATATGCTAGTCCCGTAAAATTGCAAACAGGTTGGTGGCAGGCACAATAGTGGGCAGGAAGGGTCCTGAGGAAAATTTACAGGCCCCAGTGCCTGCAAATTTACCCACATGGGTCCCATAAAATTGCTCATTATTCTGACAGATCCAAGTTTCTTCCTCCATAGTGCTGCCAAATATTGAGTTACCTCTCACAACTGCCAAACTTGTTACTTTCTCTGGAATATGAACTAACTTCAGAATGTTCTGCTTTAGATAGCCTGGTGATGAAGAATATAACCGAAGCCTAATCTTTGCATACTTTATTACAGAGACACCCTTTACAAACTTGCATCTCCAAAGCAAATAACTAAGCTTCAATCTGCTCCTATATGCTCCTATATGTAAAGTAAGCACATAATTAATTTGCATATACATAACTAATTAAATTGACTGCCTCTTAAATGGGCACTAACCAAGAAACAAATCTTTCAAAGAAAATGTATTTTTTCCCGGGCTGATGATATACCCACAGAAGGCTGCAAGTGTATCAGTCGACACCACATGTTCCCTAGCTGTGGAAGAGCAGCTAACAGTTAGGCCGAATGACCCTTTCAGCTGCTGCTGTCTGGACCTGTTAATGGCCACCTTGCCAAGCCTGGTAGAGTTAAATACTCAATTAACATACAAATAGCCAATTCCCTTCTCTGCTTTTCCATAAAAATTAGGCTTTATGTGTACAACCACAGTTCACTCAAGAATTTAATACAAAGTATTACATTTTAAAACCTCCCTATTCAAGGCCAGATAACAATTCCATCATACTTTCTCTTTTTATGAAACAATCAGGCAGTTGATGCCTTGAATCCACTCATTTAATTTTAACTACTTCCGTTTTTCTCCAACATCTGTTTCAAGCCAATAAGGTCAATTGGTAAACTTTTCTCACTTACACTTTTCTTGGAGAGTATGTTATCCCACAATGAGTGGTTATCTACATACTTTTTTTAGTACATCATTTGAATGGAATAGCACATGAAATATTTTGACAAAAAGAATCCAATATCCTCTGCCTCCGTGTGAACCAGTGTTTCAACAGCCAGAATATTTTTAACAAACATTTTTATGTTCCTAGCTTTTCCAAGCTACAGGACAACATTTCACTTTCTGACCCGTAAGAAAAAATGAGTTGTACTAAAATACCTATCGGGAAGATTAATATATGAAAACATCCCTATAAACAAGCATCTTTATGTTCTTCAGATCACATGAGAACTTAAGTAATGCATTTACCCAGATTTAGTTTTCTTAATGTTTTATTTGCCCTTTAATCATTTTCTACTTTATATAATATTTAAGTCTTTAACACATCTAAATTATCATCTGTTATAGTCTGACTGCACAACAGTTCAACTAACTAACCAAGCTTCACAGTTATCCTGTCTCTTCTTTAGGTATAACATTAACTTTCTGTGAAGACCTTTTGTACAATTAACCTGGATGGATGGAGTAACACTCTTTGAATAGGATTGTTGATTTAAAGTTATTCCAGGCCATTTACTTCTAAAAATTAAGCATCACAAACCTAACTCCCAATTTTAAACTCTGCTCTAATCATACGAATAATACATTTCCTAAATTGTACAGTACCACCCATACAAGATCATCAACATTCATCATGAAGTTGCCTGATGTTTTCCTTTTATGAAACATTGTAGAATCTGTTTTAGTTGAACATGATGTATTTTGAACAAGACAGATTTCACCAAAAAAATACTCCACCTTGAAAGCATCATCCAGGCCATCGATTTTCTTCTGCATCTGCTGTCCCTTTGGGCAGGTTCAGAAATATTTTCCTCTGAAAAGTATTGCCTTGCAGAAATATCACTTTTATGTTGATGCCCTGCAGAAAAGTTGATAATCTACACTCCACGAATATATGGTGAAATGGTTTACAGGATTATTTTGTTTTTTCAGCTATGGGAGAGTCCACTCTAATATCTGTGTCCCCAGTCATTCCACTAAACCTCTAGCAGCTAGCCTCGCTTTAACCTTTTAACTCTTGTCTTCAAGTCCTCTTTCAGTACAAGTCTTCTGTGACAAAGCTACTTTCCTCTTTCTGTTGCCTCAGAATAAACTCCAAACTCTATCTAATTTCTTTTGTTTTATGCCTATTAATAGTTTATCAACAGCTGCCAAGCTTCACAGGCATGAGGACTTTTCCTAGATCTGAGACTGCTCCAAGGCATTTATTTTATTGTTCAATCTGTTCAAGCTACAGCTGTATTTAAAAGTTTTATGTCTGTACGAACCACTGCTACGAGATCATCCTCTTGCATTGTTGGATGTTCCTTCTCCAGTTCCTGATCATTTTCTGATGCATGAGTGACTTCTGGATCTACGATAATGCTTGCACTGCATTTCCTGACTCTCTACTCTTTCACCCCTATTCTGCAAGCCCATAGAGTTAATTTCTTGACCATCATCCTGAACTCCTGAACATTCAGTACTTTTTCTACATGCCACACAATCATCACATTTCTCCATTCACTTGGCCCTTCTAGAATGTCACCCAAGTACCCATTCCAATAAAAGAAAATACAGGATGAAAATATTTATTTTGGTCACATAGCTTTAAACTTGTTATATTATTTCACGGGATGTGTTGCTGGCCAGGCCAACATTTATTGTCCATCCCTAGTTGCCCTTGAGAAGCTGGCGGTGAGCTGCCTTATTTAACCACTGCAGTCTATGTGGCGTAGTTATGGAGGGAATTTCAGGATTTTGACCCAGCGACAGTGAAGGAATGCCAAATTATTTCCACGTCAGATGCATGGTAACTACCTTGTGACAGTTATTTACCAATGGAAGGCTTATAACAGGAGGTGGTGGTGTCTACCATTATTTTGTACAAATTTCGCAGTTCTCACTAATCTCTTAGATTAGCCTCACATTCTGATTAAATATACCTGTGTCTTTTAGCAAGGTTTATCTAGACATTCAATTCTCCCATAATCAATCCAAATTTATTCTTAGCTCCAAGACTTTACTATTGGTTGTTTTCTTTTCCTAGTCTGGAAACCTCAGGTGATGCTGCTGGTCCTGTAGAGGCCAACAATGGATTGGGTGCAAACCCACAAATGACAACTGATGGAATTTAAATTATCTAAAGTTAGTCTCAGTCACATTGACCATGAAACTGTCATCGATTGTCATTAAAAACCCATCTGGGTCACTACTGTTCCTTAGGGAAGGAAATCTGCCGTCCTTATCTGACCTACATGTGACTTCAAGTCCATAGCAATGTGGTTGATTCTTAATGGCCCTTCGGAAGTGTCCTACCAAGCCACTCAGTTCAAGGATAATTAGGGATGCAATAAATGCTAGCCTTGCCAGCAATGCCCACATTCCATGAAAGATTAAAAAATAATTACGTGTTGCTCAGGGTTCAATTTCACGGGAGACCTCTGCTGTCCAGCCCTCCTCGGGAGAAGTGATGCAGGGATTCCGATCAGCTTTCAGGCCGGTGGGTGCTTCTCCTCCCCCCTGTCACCAACATTACATTCCATCTGGTACTCTGAGTGACATATTAAAGCCAGATTCAGTCTGCTTGTTCAAATGAATGTTAAAGGTCTCCTGACACTATTTAAGGAGCAGTAAATTTTAACTGGTTATGCAGTTTTCTTTGCTGTTTGTAGGAGCACGCTAATTGGAAATCATGAAATATTCTGTGACACTAGCTGCACCTCCCACAATAATACATCATCTGTGAAATGCTTTGAGGCATCCTTAAGATTTGATGTGCTATATAAAGACAAGTTTTTCTTTTCAAACCGCATCCCATGTTTTTTATCTTCAAAACGCTCCTGACTCTGGATCAATTAAGCCTTAGAAAAGCTATCTTTTTTTTTTGCAATTCCTAAATCCACACCTGAGGAATACAAGAAAGAGCTTGAACTTATATGGCAGCATTTGCAGGCACATAATGTCCCAGATGCTCCACATTACTTTGAAGTCCAGTTGCTGTTACTTTATAGGCAACCTTTTTTTTCATTTATTTATGGGATGTAAGTGTTGCTGGCAAGGCCATTCCATAGTGGTGAGCCTCCTTAGAGTCATAGAGGTTTACAGCATGGAAACAGGCCCTTTGGCCTAACTTGTCCATGCTGCCTTCTTGAACTGCTGCAGTCCATTTAATCTAGGTACACACACAGTGCTCCAGTAGAGGTACTGTATTTCCAGCCTTGGTAGCTAATGACTGCACTGTAAGATCCCAGTTAACTTATATTAGTTGATGGAGGAATTCTGACCAGGCCACTGGGAAAACTACCTACTTTTAAGACCCTGGGATCTTATACATCCACCTGAACAAGTTACCATGGACTGGTTTAATGGCTTGCAAAAATGACATTTCTGTTACACTATCAATGGATCAACTTAGATGTGGAGAAGGTGGGGGTGTGGGGTGGCGCCTGAGCTCACCAGATAAGTCAGCTGCTGAGCTCTAGGGGCATTATTATGCAGAGCCCAATTTCCCTGAGAGATTTCCTGCCTCCTGTCCCCCCGCCACCCCTCCCCAAAAAAATCAGAACTCCCCACTATCTGCCCCCACAAACATCAGGGCCTGCCCACGCACATTGAGATCTATCCCAACCCACTGATCGTCATGGTTTCCTTCCCACCCATCCAACTAAGTGTCACCCCTTCTGCATAGTTCCCTCCCTCCCACCCCGATCTCGAACCCCCACCCTGTTGAATGCTCTCCCCAGCAGCATTTCCTCTCTCCCATCCCAATCTCCTACCACAGAGGAGTTCCCCCTTCCCTCCCACCTCAGCAGAGCTCCCCTTCCTTGCGCCCACTGTAATTGTCCCACTCCACAGACTCTGCCCCCACTCAGGTCCCAACCTGGTGGACACTGCCTGGCCCTACCCCCAACCACCCAGGAGCTTCAACGGCCTCCAATCGCGCACTCCCCCACTCCGGGAGATCATCATGTTAGTCTCTGCTGGTGATTCGCTGATGATCGTACAGGACTCATTTCCATTTGCAACTCTTCAGATACTGCAATAGTCTGTGTCCACATGCAGCAAGACCTGGACAACATTCAGGCATGGCCTGATAAGTGGTATGTAAAATATATGCCACACAAGTATCAAGCAATGACCATTTCCAGCAAGAAAGAATCTAACATAGAAACATAGGAAATTTACAGTGGAGAAGGCAGTCATTTTGCTTCTTGTGGTTGTGCATGCTGAAAAAGAGACTTATTCCCATTTTCAGCTCCCAACTCATAATCCTATCTTCAAGTCTGTATCCAAGTATTTTTTTTAACGTGTTGAGATTTTCTGCCACTACCATACTTTTAGATAGCGATCCCTACCAAAGAATTTCTCCTTAATCTTTCTCCAATCCAATTACTTTAAATTTACACCCACTGGTTATTGATCTGTTTGCTGAGGGGAAATGAAACTTTCCTAACTCATCCTCTCATAATTTTATACTCTTCAATTAAATCTCCCCTCTGCCTCCTCTCATCCAAAGCACCACGACCTGCACATTCCCCTCCAATTTGCCCACAGAATTGGAAGTATATTGCTGTTTCTTCAGTGTCGCTGGGTCAAAATCTTTGAACTCCCTCCCTAACAGCACTGTGGACATCAGCAGTTCAGAAGGTGGCTCACTGTATTAAAGGCAATTAAGACTGGGCATTAAATGCTGGCCTTGCCAGTGGTACCCATGTCCCATAAGTTAATTTTAAAAAGTCAGAAAGCCAGAAGAAATTCCCAAAAGGCGTGTTTTTAATAAGTGAATGAGCTCATTTCTTGCACATATTATTTTCTCCAGAGCTTTCACTTATATCCGAGGCCTGGTTCGGCATTTCTGAGTTCAGGTAACAAACACCTTTGACAGGCTGAATGCACCATCTCTTTATGAGCAAATCCTAAACTCAGATGTATGACACCTTTATAAACTGAATAATTATTTAGAACTCTTACTTACTTTTATACATTAAAGCTGGGAGGGGGCATTATTGAAGACTTACAAGAAAGACTAACAAGATAATGAAGGGGCAAGATAGGGTAGAGGTAGAGAGATTCTTCCCACTTAGAAAGGATAGCAAAACTAGAGGGCACAACCTCAAAATAAGGGGGGGGGGGTGCAGTTTAGATCAGAGCTGAGGAGGAACTTCTTCACTCAAAGGGTGGTGAGTCTCTGGAATTCTCTGCCCATTGAAGTGGTGGAGGCTACCTCGTTGAATATATTTAAGTCATGGGTAGATAGATTTCTGATAGACAAGGGAATTAAGGGTTATGGGGAGAAAGCAGGAAAGTGGAACTGATCCACTTTAGATCAGCCATGATCTTTTTGAATGGCGGGGCAGGCTCGAAGGTCTAGATGGCCTACTCCTGCTCCTATTTCTTATGTTCTTATGTAATTAATGGAGAAACCCATTTCAACTCACTGAGCTGGGCCAAATTTTAAAAGGAATGGCCAGTATACTGTCGCTATTTCCTTGTCGATTTTCTTGCTAAATATGTGTAACTCCCTCTTAAAATGACTTGTGTTAGAAACATAGGAACATGTTTAGGTTGTCGAGGCCCATGAATCTGCTCTGCTATTCAGTTAAGTCATGGTATATCTCTATCATAACTATCTATTCGCCTTTGCTCCACAGTGCCTGATAACCTAGCTGATCTTACAAATACCTGACAGTCAGGAAAATGTTCAGTCGATTCCCTCCATCCCCAGAGTTTTTTGGGGGAGTGAGTTCCATATTTCTCTGAGATGTAGTTCAATTTGGGGAGAGAGGGACGTCATCCATTTTGAACCGAAAACCACTAGATCAGAGCATTTTCTAAATAATGAAAAACCATTGAATATTGAGGAGCAGAGAGACTTGGAAGTCCATTTGCAGAAATCAACGAAAACCAATAGATAGGAACAAAATGATGAAAAAGGTAATGGAATATTGACCTTTGACTCAAAGTGGTGGAAAGGATGTTCCAGCTATATGGATCCTTGGTTAGACTGAGGTACTGATTTCAGTTCTGAGTACTATACCTCAGGAATTAGCCTTGGAAGTGGGTGCAGCACACATTCACCAGAATGATATTGGAGCTAACGTATTTCAGTTGTGAGGATGGTATACAAAGACTAGACTCATATTTCCTTTAATGTGGAAGAGTAAGATGTAACCTGAAGAGATTTAAATGGTCAAAGTATTTGACAAATGCAGAAAATGCTAAAAATTGAGAGCCAATGTTTCCAGAATTTTCTGTTTACATTTCAGATTTCCAGCACCCACAATGTGTTGGAATTTTGTAAAAGGAGCTGATAGATAGATTGATTGACAAATGTATAGAAACTATTTCCTGTGATGGAAGAATCATGATGAAGGAGCATAGCCTTAAAATCAGAATGGACCATTTGGGGATGATATCAAAAAGCACAAAATAGATTCTCCCTGGGAGCGATTTTCCAAAAAAAATTTAAGTGCCCAACAGGGAAAATGGGAGATTGCCAACCCTCCATAGCCAGCCCCAATCACTTTCCTCATTTCCTCTCCCACCAATCCCTAATGCAAATGGTGCAGTGGGATTCCCTCCACCACTGATTTCTGGCATGAGGCTGAGTACGTTGAAAAAAAGGGTCTGCGAAAGTCATGATTAGCTGGACACTAGTCATGAATCCTTCTACAGGTGCCCCACTGACATTTCCTGGCCCACTGCACTACTCAAGCAGCACAATGGGCCAGGAAAATCGTGCCCCTGTGGTTTAAATGACACTGAGATTAATAGATTTTGTTCAGCAGGGTATTATGGCCTGTGGAACCAGGGCACAGTAAATGGAGCTCTTACAATCGGTCATGATCTAATTGAGTGGAGGAGGAAACCCAAAGTGCTGAATGACCTGTTGCAGGGGGGGAAGGGGAGAGGGGAGAGCCGGAAGGGGCGTGTGTGCATATGTGCGCATGTGTGTGTGTGTGCGTGCATGCATACCGGGGAGCGTGCATGTGTGCAAGTGTGTGTACCAGTGAGCATGCATGTGTGTGAATGTGTGTACCAATGAGCATGTATGTGTGCGAGTGTGTGTATATCAGTGACTGTGCATGTGTGCGAGTGTGTGTACCAGTGAGCGTTCATGTGTGTCAGTGTGAAGTTGAGTGTGTGAATGGATGCTGTTTTGTGTCATGTTTTTGTCCCAATTTAACACCATTGGTGCCTGCATTGTTTCAGATCTGTTCCTGGACATTTGTCTGAGTCCGTGAACTCAACTTTCAAAAATGGCTACCCTGGATATTGGATTTTCAGTTGGGGGGGAGGAGGTGCTGTGTTAGAAATCAGAGAAGGTGACTTTGGAAGTACTAAGGAAGATACTGGATACAGAGGTAGGCTGATCATGAGGCCTGTCTCAAGACTTCAGGTCTTCAGCCCTGCATCCAAATATGTTTTGAGAAAAAAATAAGACATGAAACATCCTTCAAGCCCACATAATCCCTCTCCACCATGTACATACGTTCCATCACTGCCAACCTATGCCACCTCATGCCTTGTACCCATCCCATAACCACTCACGCCAATCTATGCCCCTCAAGCACCTCCAAGGCACCTCATACCCTATATGCCAACCTATGTCCTTGTATGCACCATCCATGGCCCTTTTTAGACCCTATGCCAACTGATTGTCAACTCAGGCCAACACATGCCCCCAAGCAGCAGTCTTTGCCCCTAGACCTACGATGTCAACTCGCCCAGTATTCACCAGGCAAAGACCTCTGGACCCATGCAGAGATAAGTTAAAATAAAGTTCTATAATATAAAGTCAAAGTGCCAATTGCAGATTTCCCTACATTGAAAATTGCTACATTTACATGCCTTCAACTATATAAAGCCTTATAATAATAAGCATTTCATTTATGAGCACAATCTCTTTTAAAAAGCGTTGGAATTCATAGTCTCCCTTCAGTGAGTCTATGACCACTTGTAGCTGCCAATCAAATTGTGAAATAGAAGACACACTATAGTGCTAATAGATGGTTGTAAAATCAGATATGTAGCAGTAATTCACGCTTATATCAACAGTGAAATAGCAAACAATGATTGTTGCTAATACTCCAGACATTTTTTCATTGATTTAAAGGATAGGAATTTTAAATGCTTTAACAGCTTGACAGCTCCCTTTAGCAAGTGCTTTTGATAGTTCCTCTTGACACTTTTGACAGTTGATATTGACAGGTCTGTTGACAGTTCAAATAAGTTAATGAGTTTATGCGCTTTTTACACACATGTATGTTGATTTTTAACAATTCCGAAGAGCATGTACCTCCCTCAAAGGTATGCCCGGGACCAGATACAAAGGGGCACCTTACCTCTCCAAAGGCACTCTGACTTATCAAGAAATTGAAACAAATTCAGACCTGCTCTTGCCTCGTCTAATGTGCAAACTTCTCACTCCTGGGCAACTAAAATCTGACTTCAGTGGAGGCAGTACATGATCTAAATTATGCTCCATCATGGTGGAAATTGCAGCTGTGCAGTCCAACATTGGGTTCCCAGGTTTACAAAGATTGGAAATAGATCATGAGTTTACTTCTGCATACAACATGGATTGCTAGCACAGGTACAGAATGCCAGGCATATTAGTTATGACGTCCAAATTAAAGAAAGATGGCAGTAGCTTTGATGAGTTAAGTATTATTTAAAGCATTCTGTTACTGAGTAATTTTCATAAGATCATAAGAAACAGGAGTAGAAGTAGGCCGTTCAGCCCCTTAAACCTGCTCTGTCATTCGATAGGATCATGGCAGATCGGATTGTGAGACACACGCACATGCACCTGCGTCTCTGTCATACATTGGAGCATTACCCACTGACAGTTGGTTACATACTGACCAGGAATTACAGCAAAGTGAAAAGTGATAGGGGCCACACTTGTGGGTTTAAATCAAACAAGATGCAGGTTTATTTAGGAGATGGTTCTTGTTCCAGAGACACAACTCTTTAAAAACATAACATAGATGTTAGGATAACTACTTTAATTTTGTGCTTTCTGCCTCTCTGTCTTGAATGGTGGCATTATATTTGCAAGTTTCCAGTCCAAATTCCCAGATTACACTTTGAAGATAACAGCTAATGCATCCACTCTTTCTGTAGCCACTTCTTTTAAGACACTAGGATGCAGGCCATCAGGTCCAGGGAACTTGTCAGACTTAAGTTCTATTAGTATTCTCATTACTTTCTCTCTAGTGATACCATTTAGTTTAAGTTTCATTTTGCACCCAATTTTCCACTATTCCTGGATGCTTTTTGTGTCATCTACTATGAAGACAAAAATGATGTTGTTGCCGTTTCCCCAGTCTCACCTTCTAGGGGACTGATGCTCACTTTAGGTACTCTTTTCCTTTTTCCTATCTTTTACTTCCTGTTTTATACTTTTTGTTGTTTTCTCTCATTCCAATTTCTCTCTCTTTTTTTTGTTATCTTTTGCTAAAACTTTCTGAAATCTTCCCAACCTCTTGGCCTACCACTAATCTTCATAGCACTGGATGTTTTTTCTTTCAATTTGATCACAGCTTTAACTTCCTTAATTCGTCACAGATGGTGCAACCTTCTCGCAGAGCTTTTCTTTCTCTTTGTTGAGAGTTACGAATTATCTCCTTAAATACCTGCTACTGCTTCTCCACCATCTTACCTATAAACTATTTATCTGGTTCACTTTAGCCAGCTCTGTCTTCTTACCATTAAAATTGCCCTTCTTTGTCCCTTTTTATCTTTCTGCTCCGTCTACATAGTTTACTGCAGCTCCTTATCTAATGTCACCTGAAAACTTGGAGATACAATCTCTGACCAGAATTTTTCCACTGTCCACGCCAGCAAGATCTTCGGGTCCCACATACAGCTCACCCCCACCCATGGGTTTCCCAGCGACAAGGAATGCACTCAACTGGAAACCCTGTTGACAACGATGGCTGCCTTGAAAAAGGCAGTAGGTTGCATGGAAAATCCCATCTGTTAAAAATCCTATCCATTATTTATTAATCCAAATGATGAATGTAGTAAAAGTTGAGACCCCAGTATAGGTCCCTGGGGGCACCATTGTCAGAACCTACCAATCAGAGATTGAATCGCTACTCTAAGCTTTCTACCTCCCAAGCATAATGACCAATTTCCCAAAGTTACCTCAATTTTGTGCATTCCTATTTTTGTAATAATTTCCTGAGCAAAACCTCACTACAAATGCCTTTGCTCAGAACAGTGTATAGCCACCAATTTTTCTGAAGACTTTATTATGTAGTCTGAATTGAATTCAGGACAGTCAAGGCAGGTGGTACGGAAAATCCCACCCGTTATTTCTTAATCCAAATGATGGATGTAGTGAAAAGTCACTCAATAGCTGCGCAGTAACATTGAGCTGGGTTCAGACCTTCCATCCTTTCCCTGCATGCAAAGTTAGAAAAGTGCTTTTGCAACTTTCAAATCATGTTCCTTTTTGGTTTCTCTGCTCAACAACAGGATTTGTTTTGCACAAAAGGGCCAAAATCTGATCTCCTCAATCAGCCATTTCTCTCTCATAGTAGCTGTAAATAAGGCAGTAGCTTCTCACTCTAACAGTGATGCTGGCCTCCTTTTTATATTTTTGCAACTTCTCCAGTGTCATGTCAATGAATGATTCCTCTGTTTCAATCTCTTGTGACATTTTCCTGAGGCTGTTAGGCTGCAGGACGTTTGGGTTAATTCAGTTTTTAAACTTTGAATTTCACTTTCAAGCACCTCACAGCCCATTTAACACTTCCTGCGATTGGATTTTATTTTAAATTCAGTTTTCCTAGGTACCCTTTCACGTTCACAGTATGTTTGAGTCAGCTGCACACATGTCACTGCACTTACTAATCCACAGTTTTTCACTACCGGTGCAATTTCAGATCCTCCATAATCTTTTAACATGCTGCAACTTTGTTGTGGAGTAAATTTACAAGAAAAGACTCCTACAAGGAACCCTTGTTACACAGGAACAGAGTTCAGGGATCTGGATTCTAACGTCATTCCAGGGCTAGCTCTGTGACCATCTAGTGAGGCCTACTTAACTAAATATCTATTAAAAGTTGTTTCTCATGGTGAGTGCCCCATTGAACTGGCTTCTACATTGCACAAGAGGAGCTACTGAGAACAAGCTTCACATCACAGCTTTACAGGCGTGAGTTATAGCAAACGTTTTCAGGCCTTGAGAGGCGCAAGGATGTCCAGTGCTCAAAGGGTTAATACAATAACAATTGTCTGCATGGAAAAACTACCTGGTAATGGGCTAGATGAATGTAACTGTTATTGTCCTCACCCTCTTTGCCAGCACTGCTAGCTCCTCTGCTCTTCCCCACTCTTGCTTACCCTTTGCTTATGAAGCATGAAGGAATTAAGGGGCTTTTGCTCTTGACTTTGGTAGTTCAAAAATGGGGCACAGATGAAGTTGCTTCTTGGCTGGAGCTGCTCAGCTTGGGAGAATACAAAGAACGCTTCATCCGTCATGACATCCGAGGCTCTGAGCTATTGCACCTGGAAAGGCGTGATCTTAAGGTACTTCCTTTAAAGACCTTTTTTTCCTTGCATTTGTGCCCTAACCCACAACCTCCTCCCCCATCCTGTTTTCCGCTGTGCTTTGGCTTGGCTTGCTATATGTGATTGTGTGATGAAGCTTAATTAATATCTGTCAAAACATCATTGTTGTTGGATGTGTGCATGTTTAGCAGTTGAAAATGGTCTCTCCACAAGGCATTTTGTATATTATATCTGAAAATGTTTTTCTTTCTCCTCCATTCTATGTATAAGGAGATGCACAAAATACCATGTGGTGCTATTGGGCAGTACTGGATTTCAGAGAAGATGTCTCCATTTGTGCATCTATTTCTGCTTTCTGTTTTATATGTTGTCTGTACTTTTCCCACCTTTTACTCTCCTCGTGTCTTATAGTTTCCCATTCCTGACTGTCTCCACGGTGCTTGCTGTGTCTGGACGAATGGTCAGGAGCCGTTGGTGCAGTTCCAGGTCTGAGCTATCAGGATACAATTTCCCACAGTGAGAATAGATAGTATAACTATTATTGCCTCTCATGCTATTGCCTACTACTCCTGCTGTTGGTCAAAGATTTACGGTCACTGCTCTTTAACTTGAATTATCTGACAACCCTCATAAGTCCAGTAAATTTAAATTGCTTTGAATTTACAGCACAGATACAGACCATTTAGGTTTATGTTGCCATTTATTTCTCCACACAAAGCTCTTCCCACCCCACTTCATCTCATCCTATTAACATATCCTTATATTCCTCTCTCCTTCACAGGGTTATTCAAGCTTCTCTTTGATAGGTCAACTATTCATTCCAACATTCCACATGCAACAAGTTCCGTATTCCCACCATTCTCTAAGTAAATAGGTTTCTCTTGAATCTCTTTCTGGATTTATTAGTGACGATTTACATTTATGATCACCAGTTGTTGCATTTGTCTAAAAACATCTTCCCTACATTTACATCTCTTTCTCTTTTTAGTGATCCATGTTGAATCCTTTTCTAGAGTAAAAGCCCCAGCCTATCAGTCTTTCTTGATAGTAAGAAGTCTCACAACAACAGGTTAAAGTCCAACAGGTTTATTTGGTAGTACAAGCCACTAGCTTTTGGAGTGCTGCTCCTTCATCAGGTAAATGGGAGTTCTGTTCACAAACAGGGCATATAAAGACACAAACTCAATTTACAAAATAATGGTTGGAATGCGAGTCTTTACAGATAATCAAGTCTTAATTAAGACTTAATTATTTGATGAAGGAGCAGCGCTCCAAAAGCTAGTACCTTGTGCTACCAAATAAATCAGTTGGACCTTAACCTGGTATTGTGAGACTTCTTATTGTGTTTACCCCAGTCCAACATTGGCATCATGGTTTCCTGATAGTTACAGCCTCTCAATTCTAGAGCTTTCCTTGTAAATATTTTCAGATTCTTGCCAGAACTGTTATATCCTTTTTGTAATGTTAAAACCAGAGCTCTACGCAGCACTCAGTGTGGCCAAATGAGACTGAAGGAATGGTTTCCAGTGCAAAGCTAAGTTGCAGGTTCAGGAGGGCCTTGTGACTTAGAAGTGAAAGAATCCCAGGGCTGAGGAGGCTTAAACTTGCTCAGTGGGAACTGCTCCTGTTCCTGCTGGGCCCCACAGCGAAGGCAGTGGGTAAAAGTATAAATGATTTACATCTGGATTTCCTTTGGTCCCAATTCTTCTTCCCATGAGGTTGACTTGGTGAAAAAACAACAGTTTCTCCAGTATGATCAAAAAAGCGATGGGGCCCTAATAAAGTCAACAGAGCTTGGATATATTTATCGAAAGACCCCACCAGTGACTGTATGTCATGCTTCTCTAAGGGGGAGACGTTAAAATCAAAACTTACAAAATCAGTGTGATGCCATTGATACCATCTAACCCTGGACTTTCACACTGTCCAAGGAAAAAATTGCCCTGTTTGATTTCCTGTCCATCGCTAACTTTCTGTCTGAACTGCTAAATTCCCAATTCTGTCATTTGTCTGAAGCTTTCTAGCCATCCTATTTGTTTATCAAATGCCTGCTGAAAATTAATCAGCATAGTTATTTCAGTAAGTTTATCTCCAGAAAGAACTCTTACATTCTTCAAACATGATTTGCTTTTAACCAATCTGTGTGGGCTGTCTGTGCGTAACAAATGCATTTTAAGTGTTTTACATTTTTGAGTTTAAATTTCAAGGATTCTTAGTGTTGCCCACAGCTTACAGCTGAATAGTTGTCACTGTTATCCAACTCTCCCATATCAGACAAATATTACCTAGTCTTTAGTACTACCATTTGCCTTTTTGGAGAGGATTGGAAAAAAGTAGAAATAATTGACTGTGACAATGGGCAAGAGTTGGGGCTTGAAACTAAACTCAGGATTGAACAGGGCACACAGCAGCTCACTGTGCACTTGAACATGAGTGAACTGCAGGCAAGGGAGAGGCGATAGCCCTGTAGAGTTATGATCGGAGTTTTTAAGAACCAAAGAGTTTGATTCCATGCTCTGGAAGTCTTTTTTAAATGTCTTCACTTTGTTCCCACTTTTCTGAACCTCGAAAGCTTTTAGTTATGTACTTTGTCACCTCCCTTTAGTTTCTGCTCTGTTTCTCCTCATTCGCCACATTAAAAGCTTGAAATAAATAGGTAACACTGTGATGTCTGATAGAAACTTGGCTGGCACCACCTAAATGGCTTGAATATTGGCTCCTTACAGCCAGCAGACAGAGTATAAATCTCCAGATTCCAAGGGTGAAATAGAAATTCACCACTTCACAGCACCTACCATACCCTTTGCTGTTTATTCCTAGAATTGTTCCTTCCTGTATGAGTCCCAGCTCCCAGCTTTCTTCGCAGGAGCCAATTACCTCCAAACACAGTCTGTGTCTTTTGTCTCCATCGTTTCCACTGAGATCACACCTTTCCAACAGCACGATGCGATTGTGATATCTGGCTCTGCTGAACAGGCTAAGCATGGGTATGTTGGGTACAGGCTCAAACTTATCACAATGATAGTAAATCCCCCTTGTACATGGGAAACTGTCTCAAAGTATAATAATACCATCACCACAGAGAAGAGGGAGGAATTTGAGAGGCTCGGAGGAAGAATGAAAAGCCAAAGAGGAGTCTTAAAGAGGCATTAGGATGGCAAAACAGAAGGAAGAACTGGAAAAAGAAACATTCACGAAGGCAGGAGTATCTGGCAGCCACTAGATGCAGGCTGGAGGAAGTGAAAGGAATAGTCCAGTCAATGAGAAGTAGGTGTGTCAGGATCAAACAGCAGGATGTCATGAACGGATGATATATATATATAAGAACACAAGAAATAGGAGCAGGAGTAGGCCATCTAGCCTCTCAAGCCTGCTCCGCCATTCAATAAGATCATGGCTGATCTGATAGTGGGTTCAGTTCCACTTATCCGCCTGCTCCCCATAACCCTTAATTCCCTTATGGTTAAAAATGTATCTATCTGTGACTTAAACACATTTAACGAGGTAACCTCCACTGCTTCATTGGGCAGAGAATTCCAAAGATTCACTACCCTCTGGGGCAGGAGGAGGCTACTCGTTCCACAAGCTGTTCCAGAAATTCGATTAGATCATGGTTGATTTAAATACCAATTTAATTCACCCTCTTAGGTTTTTGTTCGTAATGATCAAAGAACCAATTAATCTCAGTTTTGAGATTTTCAGTTGACCCCAGGAGAGAGCCCAGATTTCCTCTAAGAAGAAATACAACTTGTTCTCAGTCCTAATGGTTTTTTCTGATGATGTCCCTTTGTCCTCAACTTCCAACACAGGAAAAGGTTTCTCTCTTTACCCCCCAGTCACTCATTTAATCATCTTATTCACCTCAATTAGAGAATACTCCTTAATCTAAAGAAGAAGGAGAAGCTGTGGAGGGATTTGAAAACTAGCAGTGTCTTACAGCTGTTCATGCACGGAGCATTTGAAGAGGGGGAGGGTGATGCAAGCATGGGGACATGAGTTGCGGCGAGGGGGTGGGTGGTGGTGTAGCAGTGGTGTGATGATGGCAATTAGCAAAGTCAAGCTTTGAGGTCATGAAGAGGTGGTGTTGGAATTTGACAAATAAACAGGAGATTGGTATGTGTGAAAGTGAGCAATAGTGCAGAGGTGGAAGAAAGCTGTTGTGTTAAGGAACTGAATGTGGGAGAGAAGGCTGAGTAAAGTGACAAGGTTCTTCTTAAGTTTCAGATGGCAATTAAGGAGGTTGATGTGATTGAGGCCAGAGGTGTTGCAGCATCTGTCTTCCAGGTGTTGAAGGGCTTGATCTTTTCCGGAGCTTGAAGAGCCCTCGCTGAGATTTACCTTGGGTAATCTCTATTTCATTATACTCTATGGATTTATTAATAGGGGCATTGCGTATAAGTTATGCTGAACTTATACAAGACACTAGTTAGACCTCAGCTGAAATATTGTGTACAGTTCTGGGCGCTGCACTACAGGAAGGATGTAAACACATTGGAGAGAATGCAGAGAAGATTTGTAAGATTGGTTCCAGGAATGAGAAACTTCGGTTATGGGAATAGTTTGGAGAGGTTGGGATTGTTCCCCTTGGAGTATGAACAGAGATGTTCAAAAACATGAGGGGTCAAGCCAGAGTAGATGAAGAGAAACTTTGTAAAAGTTTCTTGCTTTGTAAAAGGATCAAGAATGAAAGGGCATAAATTTATTTAAAGTGATTTGTAAAAGAAACAAATGTGTTGTGAGAGACAATGCTTTTCACATGAGTTGTTCGGGTCTCAAATGTACTGCCTAGAAGTGTGGTGGAGGTGGGTTCAATTGAGGGCATTATCTGATTATTTGAATAGAAACAATTGCAGAGGTATAGGGAAAAGGCAGGGGAATGGCACTATGTCATAATGCTCAGAGAGCTAGTGCAGACACTTCTGTGCTGTAACAATTTTGTGACTCTGGTTCAGATATCTGACGGACATTTTGAGACTTTGGCAATAACCTGGAGGAAATAACCAAATAAAGCACAGAGATTACATCAACACCCACGTGAATACTGATCACATTTTGCCAGAGAAGACCTCTGAAAGATAGCAAATAGATCGTAAAGACAAGTGGATCAAAGATGAATCTGTGCATCCACCAGAGCAGTCTACCCAAGTGGAGGAGAGGTCACACTGGCCACAGCATGATGCCTGCCTCAAGTGAAAAGAGAACTGTTATCCAGTGGGTAACAGGCAGAGGGCATGATCTTATAACCTCATCCTGCCCGTTGTTCAGCGAAGCAAGATGGTAAGATTGCATGAGGTGAAAAATCAGATTTGTGCCTTTTTTCTCACCTCTCACAACCTTGCCTGCCCTGTTTTGCAAGTGAAATCTAGACAGGAAGCTGATTTAAATTAGTGAATCATGGATACTATCGTCTGGGCCCATTTACCTTATCCATCTTGCTGGTTGAGCTTCATACCGGCAAGAATCACAGCTGGTCTCCAACAGCAGAGACCAGACGTAATGAACTTGTCTGAAATCAAAGGCCATTGAAGCCACCACGAGTGGTTGGGGCATGTTTGAACAGTGCCCATGGGGCATCGTCACCCTGGCACTACCCATCAGGCACTGTATCTGTGTTGGGGCAGTGCCAAGGGGATGGGGCCTGAGTGTGGGTGGGGCAATGACGGAGGGGAGCTCCGAAGCAGTGATTGGTAGGGAGATCTCTGCAGACAATGGGGGGAAGGGGGGTTGATCAACAGGGAGATCTCTGCAGATGGGGGAGTGATCAGTTTGCGGGGGAGAACGCTGCAGGGAGGGAACTCTGCAGATGGAAGTGGTGATCAGCGGTGGAGGGAGTTCTGCAGGGATGGCGATCGGGGTGGGGGTGTTTCTCTGCAGATGGGGGTGATCGGGATGGGGGATCTCTGCAGATGGGGTGCAGAGGAGGGATTTCTGTAGAGGTGGTGATCAGTGGGGAAGCTTTGCAGTTGGGGGGGTGTTGGAATGGGGTGGGTAACTCGGCAGACTGGCACAAGGAGTGATTGGCAGTGGGGGGAGGGGAGGTTAACAGTAAAGCTCCTAGTGACTCTTCAGCTGGCTTCACTGGCGAGCTTAGGATCTGCTCCCCCTCCCCTTCCCCCATCCCCTCATTGGTGAGGATCGCATCCAGGCTCTTCTTTGTATTAAGTGCCATAGGATTGGAGCTCATGGTCCGCCAAAAAAACGGTGCCATTATCTCTCGTTTTCTCACTTGTTCAGCACTTACGACCACGTCCAGAGATTTTGCAGGAGGGTGAAGTGGCTGATGGTGTGAAAATAGCAAAGGGGTTGAAAAAGTTGAGTAAAGCCAGGAAGCCAAGCCCACAAACAGAAATAATGTAATTTTTAACTTTGATTAGTTCAGCCTTGGTGCTGAGCATGGGTGAAAGCCAGATTACAGGGACATGAAAAAGTAATGGAAGGCAGAACAGTGCATCCAAATTAATGTCCAGTTACTGCTACAGAACTTCAGATTGTAGATAATTATAGCATTCTTATTTTGTCAGATACTGTGGACTGTAGTTGAGGTAAACTCTGCTAAGATCCGACACTTGCATTTTTTAACATTCCTTCACAAAATTTGGATGTCACCAGATAGGCCAGCATTTATTGCCCATCCCCAGTTGCCCTGCAGAAGGTGACAGTGAACTGGCTGCCTTATTGAACCACTGCAGTCCATGTAATGTCGGTATACCCACTGTGCTGATAAAGAGGGAATTCCAGGATTTTGATTCAGCGACATTGAAGGAACAGAAATATATTTCCAAGCCAGGATCGTGAGTGAATTGGAGAGGCGTCTCCAGGTGGTGGTCCCAGTTATCTGCTTCCCTTGTTCGTCTAGGTGGCCATGAGCTTGGAAGATGTTGCTCAAGATGAACAAAAACTATTTCCTTTCAACACCAACTATCTAATACATTCAAAATGTGATCCATGGTCAAACAGATTAATTATATGACCTTTCCTATCTGACAGTAATCAAGATGACATGTGAGGAATGTTCTCTGTGAATCCGAAACACACTGCTCAGCAGGTCAGATAACAGAATAGAGTGTGGTTGTCATTGGTTTGAGATGACAGGAAATTTATTGTGCTTCACACTTTTAGCACCTTAGCAAATGTAAAGTCCCAAGATGTGCAGGTTCGGTGGACTGGCCAAGCTAAATTGCCCCTTCGTGTGCAGGAATGTGTAGGTTAGGTGGATTAACCTTATGTACCTAATGATGGTAAATGCACAGGATTCACGTGGGGGCATGGTACAGTGTAAGATGCTCTTTTTGGAGAGTTGGTGCAGACTCGATGGCCTCCTTCTGCAACTCTATAGATTCTATTCTGTAGAAAGTTTATATTAGCTGGTGCTGATTTGTTTTGTACAAAGACAGAGGAACTACCTCTATTTTGTATTGCATAATCATTGGTCCCTCAACAATCATTATCTGAACTCATCTTCTCCCCTCCCTTCATCTCCTGAAGGGTCCTACAGACAGAAAGAGCTCTGTGGCACCTTGCCAGGCACCCAAGGGAAAGTGTTTTCTGATGCACCTTATAAACTCCAGGTGTATTTTCAAGAGCATCGTGGATCTCTGTGTTACCTTCCTGAATATTCAGAAACCCTCAACTCCAATCAAATGGAACAAATTCCCTGACTTTCTCTGCAGGGCAAAATGGATGTTATCTAGTCTCCAACAGAACAGGAACAGCTTTGTTAATGATGGTACACCTTACATTGGAATGAAAGTCTATTCCTGTTCCTATATTCCTAGGTTCATCTTCTTACAGTTATTGGTGGAGATATCAATTGTTTTTGTAATTACCAGGTAAACTCTGCACAGTCTGTTGAAGTTTGTCATTTAATTCTGGTCTTGATTCACTGATGTGAGGACTTAGTATTGTAAGAGTGTATGGTAAGGTGTAACTTGGAAGGCTTTGACTTTAGCCTTTTACCTCAACCCTCAGAATATAGCTGGGGAAAAGGACATTTTGGTGCGATTAGGTGAGATTTAGGATGCATAGGATGTGGAAGGAAACTGCAGGGGATGGGCACAATTGAAATGTGGAGCTTATTCAAGGAACAGCTACTGCATGTACTTGATAAGTATGTGCCTGTCAGGCAGGGAGGAAGTGGTCGAGCGAGGGAACTGTGGTTTACTGAAGGAGTTGAATCTCTTGTGAGGAGGAAGAAGGAGTCTTATGTCAAGATGAGACGTGAAGGCTCAGTTAGGGCGGTTGAGAGTTAAAGTAAGCCAGGAAGGACCCAAAAAGAGAACTAAGAAGAGTCAGGAGAGGACGTGAGAGGTCTTTGGCAGGTAGGATCAAGGAAAACCCTAAAGCTTTCTATAGGTATGTCAGGAATAAAAGAATGAGTACGGTAAGATTAGGGCCAGTCAAGGACAGTAGTGGGAAGTTGTGCATGGAGGCCAAAGAGATAGGAGAGGCGCTAAATGAATATTTTTCATCAGTATTCACACAGGAAAAAGACAGTGTTGTCAAGGAGAATACTGAGATATAGGCTATTAGACTAGACAGGATTGAGGTTCATGAGGAGGAGATTTTTGCGATTCTGGAAAGTATGAAAATAGATAAGTCCCCTGGGCCAGATGGGATATATCCTAGGATTGTCTGGGAGGCTAGGGAGGAGATTGCAGAGCCTTTGGCTTTGATCTTTAGGTCATCATTATCTACAGGAATAGTGCCAGAAGACTGGAGGATAGCAAATGTTGCCCCTTGTTCAAAAAGGGGAGTAGAGACAGCCCTGGTAATTATAGACCAGTGAGCCTTACTTCTGTTGTGGGCAAAGTTTTGGAAAGGATTATAAGAGGATTTATAATCATCTAGAAAAGAATAATTTGATTAGGGATAGTCAACACGGTTTTGTGAAGGGTAGGTTGTGCCTCACAAACCTTATTGAATTCTTTGAGAAGGTGACCAAAGAGGTAGATGAGGATAAAGCAGTTGATGTGATGTATATGGATTTCAGTAAAGCGTTTGATGAGGTTCCCCATGGTAAGCTATTGCAGAAGATACAGAAGCATGGGATTGAGGGTGATTTAGCGGTTTGGATCAGAAATTGGCTAGCTGTAAGAAGACAGAGGGTGGTGGTTGATGGGAAATGTTCATCCTGCAGTTCAGTTACTAGTGGTGTACTGCAAGGATCTGTTTTGGGACCACTGCTGTTTGTCATTTTTATAAATGACCTGGATGAGGGAGTAGAAGGATGGGTTAGTAAATTTGCGGATGACACTAAAGCCGGTGTTCAGTGCAGAAGGATGCTGCAGGTTACAGAGGGACATAGATAAGCTGCAGAGCTGGGCTGAGAAGTGGCAAATGGAGTTTAATGCAGAAAAGTGTGAGATGATTCACTTTGGAAGGAGTAACAGGAATACAGCGTACTGGGCTAATGGTAAAATACTTGGCAGTGTGGATGAGTAGAGAGATCTCGGTATCCATGTGCATAGATCCCTGAAAGTTGGCACCCAGGTTGATAGGGTTGTTAAGAAGCAGTATGGTCTGTTAGCTTCTTTTGGTAGAGGGATTGAGTTTCGGAGCCATGAGGTCATGTTGCTGCTGTACAAAATTCTGGTGCGGCCACACTTGGAGTATTGCGTATAGTTCTGGTTGCCACATTTATAGGAAGGATGTGGAAGCATTGGAAAGGGTGCAGAGGAGATTTACCAGGATGTTGCCTGATATGGTGGGAAGGTTTTATGAGGAAAGGCTGAGTGACTTGAGGCTATTTTCATTAGAGATAAGAAGGTTAAGAGGTGACTTAAAAGAGGCATACAAGATGATCAGAAGATTAGACAGGGAGGACAGTGAGAGCCTTTTTACTCGGATAGTGATGGCTAGCACAAGGGGACGTAGCTTTAAATTGAAGGGTAATAGATATAGAACAGATGTCAGAGGTAGGTTCTTTACTCAGAGTAGTAAGGGTGTGGAATGCCCTGCCTGCATCAGTAGTGGACTTGCCAACATTAAGGGCATTTAAATGGTCATTGGATAAACATATGGATGATATTGGAATAGGGTAGGTTAGATGGGCTTTAGATTGGTTTCAAGGTCAGTGCAACATCGAGGGCCGAAGAGCCTGTACTGCGCTGTAATGTTCGATGTTCTTTATTCAATGATCGATTCCTTTTTGCATTTGAGCTACTAAATTCTGATTGGATAGCAAGGTTATGCAGAATTACACAGAGGTGACAACATGGAAACAGGCCATACAGTCCCTGCTGGTGTTCATCTTCCTGAAGCCAGTTTGCCAGCCAAAATCTCCATTTGTACTGTGGACAATATTGGCCCTTCTTACTGGACAAGTCATCCCAAAGAAGTCGAGACCCAATAAGTCCCATATTTCTTGGAATAGGAAATGAAGGAAGTGTAGGAGTGCTCCTTCAAGGAAAAAGATGAGAATGAAACTCAGCCAAAAGCCCAGTTGGCATTTTTGTAAATAGTTGTATTTCTGACTACCCTCACACAGATTAGTTTAAATCAATGAAAATCATAATTTGAGTAGAGTTCTATATTCGGTAGGTATATCAGTTGTTCAGACACTCCCTGATTCTCAAAACTTCATATGGACTTCCAAGTTGGCTCTGTTTCACACAGACTCCAGGCTGGGATTAATACTCTGTAACACATCCTATAAATGACGCTGGCTTTTTCACCCAGGGAAGAGGTATAACCTCATGCCAAACCATCAATTTGAAATAATGTGGGGCAGCATTTTCCAGTCCTACCAACGGCGGGCATCATCACAGGCAGGATGGGAAACTTTGGAAAGTGGCCAAAAATTAATTGACTGTGACCGCATTGCAGACCTGTGCATTGAAGATCTTTGTATTGGAGACATACCTGGCTGTGGATATTGGGTTTTGTATTGTAATTGCAGAAAAACTTGCCAGTGATTAAAAAAAGACATGGAACTGGAATTTGCTATGAGTAAACAATGTGCACTGTTGATTATCCACAAATTGTCTAGCAACTTGTGGCAAGGAAGTGAATTAAACTGTGACACGTTACTGATCAATTTATGCTGCTTCGTCATTAGCTTTGTGAAAATGACATCTAATTCCTCCTGAAACCTGCCTGTGATTTTCATAATGTTCCTGCATTCACACATTAGTTGCCCATTAAGCTTGCCGCAGAAAGGTAAGTCTTGTAATTAACAACATATATGTGGTTTTTTAACATTGTGATAACTGCTCATAGATGTTCCCTGTCCAGAAAATGAGCAATTAGATTTTCATTTCTTCAGGGACTGAATTACTTTTGGATATTTTAAAAATGTCAACTTCACAGGATGGAATTTTCTGGCCATTCACACCAGCAGGATTTTCTGATCCTACAACAGTGAACAGAGGTTTGGCTGAGCACCAAATTCTCTATCCTCACTTGCAGTAATGGCAGGGCATGACCACAATTTTTTTCTTACTTTTCCTGTCTACCTCTTTTTCCCTCTCTTTATTTCTCTTTCTGCCCCAATTTCATTCTATTTCACCCTCCTCAGCTGTTCCCCTGTTTATTTCTTAATCCTTAAATCTCCCTGGTTGTGTAGATCCAATATTGGCCCTGTTATTCACTGAAATCCCAGGTGCCTCATTTCCCTCATGGTGCCCTTAACAGCTGACACGCACAGCATGTAACAGAACAAAAAGGTTTTAAGCTGAAAGGTGAGATGAAGAAGTTAATGGAACACACCATAAGGTGTCCCACTAGCAAGATTTAAACCAATATACTCATGTGTCCATCATAAAGATTTCTATAACAACAATTGGAGTAAAATATGTAATGCGGGAATAGAAATTCCATTTGTGCACAAAAAGCCTATAAATCACTATCAGATAAATGACCAGTTAATCGTTTTTTAGCTGACCAAGCCACTAGGGAACTCCATGCCCTTTTTTCAAAATTATATCATTGAATCTTTGATACCCAACTCAACAAGCTTCTCACCTTTGGTTTAATTTGGAAGATGGCACCTCTACCCACTCACAGCTCCCACACAACTGCACAGAATTCCTGATTGGGTTGCCTGCTTTGAACTTGCTCGGAAGCTACATGTTAAATAGGGTCTGGGAATTTTTCAAAACATTCTCTAGATGTTTGGCTTCAAAATACTGCACCCATTTGAGCTTTTAGATATATACATTGCCTCTCAAAGGATCCCAAGAATCTGTTAACACATCTGGGCAAGGAAGGTTAGCAATGTTCTAGAGATATCAGCTTGAATCTTCAACATTCGTTCACCATCACTGCCTTTTAATTTGGAAGATCCCATCCAATGGTTTTCAGACAAACAGACCAATCTTGCACTCTAACTAAGAACTTCACTCGAAAGGGGGCACAGGGTAGGTTCAACAAATGAGCATCAATTCTCCAGCCACACTCCTTTCATCAAGGCTGCCTGCTGCTAATGTGGACTTGGCTAAAACCTTGGTATTTAGCTTGTGAAGCGACTGGATGACAGTGTTAATTGTTGCTGAGTGACAAATTCTCACTTCTAAGTCAGAATCATAGAATCCCTACAGTGCAGAAGAAGGCCATTTGGCCCATCGAGCCTGCACTGACATCAATTCTATCCAGGCCCTGTCCCTGTAACCACACACATTTACTCTGCTAATCCCTTTGATCCTAAGGATTAATTTAACATGGCCAATCAACCTAACCTGTGCATTTTTGACGGAGAGGAAACCAGAGCACCCAGAGGAAACCCACACACATGGGGGAATGTGCAAACTCCACATAGTCACCTGAGGTTGGAGTTGAACTCAGCTCCCTGGTGCTGTGAGGCAGCAGTGGTAGCCACTGTGCCACCCAAAGATAATGCATTCCAGTCCCACTGCTGACAATTTAGTACATATTACTAGGCTGACACACCGGTACAAAAAACATGTCCTGAACAATATTTATCCTTTAATTAACATCACAAAAACAAGTTATTTGTAGGATTTAGCTGTATGCAAAGTGACTACTGCATTTCCTAAATTGCAACAGTAGTGACAAAGTGTTCTTTGATTGTTCAAAAGCACTTTGGACTAGCTAGATGTTGTGACTGTAGATATTTTTTTCTTTCATACCCTCTCAAGATTCCAACTTCTAACAGGCCAAAGAACTGGGACTAAACATGCAATAAGTACTGCCAACCCAGGAAACTAAAGGCTCCAGGAGCAAGATTTTGTAGGCTCCAAAAAAATTCTGAACCATCTAGGATTTAAAAGTCTTAGAAGGAGACCAGTCCATTTGCATGTCAAAGGTGAACATGGCTGAGACAGAGTTGAAGAATAGCAGGTCATGTCAATGCTGTTCCTCAGCTGAAAGCCCCTTGTTGTTATTTATAATTCTGACATTTTGACCTGTTTCCTCGTTATTGCATGGCATCAATGTACTTCTTGGCTTTCTGATGGGAGAGTCTATTTCAATAAAGCTGTGATGCAAAACTGTGCTTTATTTCTCTCTGCTTCCTCCAGGATCTGGGGATAACGAAAGTGGGCCACATGAAGCGAATTCTCCAGGGAATTAAGGACCTCGGCAAGAACACTTCCATGCCAGAAGTGTAGTTGTACTGGTGCTATCTCAGAAAATAGCGGAACGTTGTTTAGACTTCCTCAAGGAGTCTGGTGTCATTCTGCAGGCTTTCCGCTCGGTAGGATTTGTGACCTCGCTGCCGTCACAGGGTTCAATGTTCAGGTGTTTGCTTCAGTTAAAATGTTCTTTTTCTAACCTTAAACTATCTTGAGTTTTACTGAGGGTTTTGTGCCAACCACAGTTAACCCTCAACAGCCATTTTAGATTGTGTTTGTGACAAGTCCTAATATGCATCGGTAAACATGGGTTTACATTGAACTGCGTAACCCTCCTGGAAACAAGGATGCTGCAAAATGGTAAATACAGGTGCAAAATATTTCAGGACTTTCTTCAGCGAGGGCCGTGGATCCACAAACGGCTTGTTTTATCGCAATTACATATCAATTTAATGCAGATAATTGCCTTTAATGCTTTAGAAGGTGGAATTGATTTGTATTCTATACAATATCGGGAGTGGACCCTTTATCAGTGTTTCTTGACCTGTGAATACGGTCAGCAGAGCATATCACTCAGTGACCAAGGAACCTAATTCAGACTGATGTAGGAAGCACATGCAGAGTAGCATGCATGCAGATTATACCGCATGGTGTGCCTGCTTGAACTCTTTCTAGGATTGCATGACTTATGCCTAATGCTTTTTTTAAAAAATGAAAAACACTTGAACAAGTTTTATATCTGTTTAATAGAGGGTAACTTATTACTGCTGAAGCGTTTGTTCATGAAACATTGTTTCTGCTCCTCTGTGTTATATTTTGCATGAGCACATTTATTTGACAAGGACTGATTCAGGGGAGACAGTGATTTGTGCCACCCAGTCCAGAGAGGTACAGCCTATCCAGCTCGATTGAGGGCAATTTAATAGCTGTTAGGTTATTTAGAAACAGGAGGGGGTCACGACAGGACAGCAGTCATCATGAAGATCTCCATGATGGATGTATTTTTATGTAATACATATTGTGCATTTCTGTGTGTGTTGCACATGCACACAAAGTTGCTGGCAATACATGATTTTGGAATTTAATGGGCAGGAAAAGCAATTATTGCATGTTTGACCACAGCAGCTGATACATGCCATTATCACAAAAAAAATCAATATAATCATAAGTTCTTCAGAAAAAAGGAGTGTTTTCGTCCTGATAGCTGGTTGGTGAAGGAAGAAACTACCTGGAATGGATGTATTCAGAGTGCAACATTACAGATATGCACCTCCTAATTTGATTCACACCCTGCATCAGTAAGTGTCTGTTTATATGTGCTCAAGTAACCATCCAAATCAGTGTCCTTCTCCCCTATCTACTTAACCTCAATTAATACAATTAACAAACTGATTCTCCCTGTGCAGATTTCTGCATTAGGTTCAAATGGACTACCACACCCTGCCCCCACTGAAAAAGCTATCCAATTAGTTTACGCTCTTTCCCATTGCCCTGTAAGAGTTTATTTTTTATGTATCTCTTGCATTCCCTTTTGAAGGTTGCTGTTATATTGCTTCCACCACTTAACCTTCAATGCAACTATTTTGTGTAAAAAAAATCTCATCACTACTCCCTTGATTATTTTTTGCCAATTATTGTAAATATTTTTATTTTAAATATTGTGTGTTAGATTATTCCACTGGAAATACCTATTTCCAAAGATTATTAATTATTCATAATTTATTACTGTGTTTGTCAGCTACTTTATCTTTGTAACTTCACCCACAAAGAATCTCTACAGTGCAGAAAGAGTCCATCCGTCCATCAAGTCTGCACTGATACTCTGAAAAAACATCTTACACAGGCCCAACAAACCCCTTATGCTCTCCTTGCAATTGGGGAATATCCCTTGGCTAATCCACCTAACTTGCATATCTTTGGACACTAAGGGGCAACTTAGCATGGCTAATCCACCCAAGCTGCACACCTTGGAATGATAGGAGGAAACCACAGCACCTGGAGGAAACACGCGTAGACACGGAGAACGTGCCAGTTTCACCCAAGACCAAATCAATCCCAAGCCTTGGCACTGTGAGGCAGCAGTGCCAACTGCTGTGGCACCATGCCACCCTGTTTGCCAAAATCTGCCTTGAACACAGCTGTAGAGTGCTGATGCCATCCAGCGCTACCATTGTCTTTCACAATGCCTGCACTCCCTCCATCTGTCCAATGTTCAGTGTAGAACAAGCATTTTGACAGATGTCAGGACAGTTGAAACCATTGTCTCCATTGCCATGCCCTTATCATTAACTCCAACTCTCTGCCACGTTCCCTGTCTCCGGCAGAATCAGACAATTTGTAACCTTAGCATTCTGTTTGACCCTGAGCTGCACTTCTGACCTCATCTCCTCTTCATCACCACTTTAGCATCACCACCTCAGTCTTCACCACACATCTACTGATTCCAGTCTTTTGCTTATCACCTCTCTCCATTTGTTCCTTCAACCTACCTTCCCTCCGTAAATGCCTCCATTTGTTTTCTTGTAAGTCTCTCCATAAAATCCAAGTCTGTGACCAAGTTAATTGGCCATGCCTCTGAAAATTTCCTCCTTTAGGCTTTTTGTTTTGCACCTTTCCAAAGCACTTTGGTTTTTTTGTTAATAGTACCAGTGTTATTGCTACTGCTTTTCACATTTTGGCAAATGTGCACTGTTGTAAGGTCATCTTGCAATACTGGCTTTGAAATTTCATTGAATTTCAATAAGGGCAGCATTTTGAGCTGAGTCTCGTGGTTCTGGGCCTTTCAGAGACGCTGCATGGGCCATGAGAGCAAGTTCCAGTTTCTGTCTTTGAGTCTTCAATGTGAAGCTGCCTGTAGAGTGGACACTTCTTTGCAACAAGAATGACAAATGCTTGTGATGATATTTGCTGATGTTTTCACAAAGCTCGATTGCATTGTGTTATAACTTTTAAAATATGCAGTTGACCTGCATCACTATATTTAATGATATATATGTGCTGCTTTTTTGGATTGGTGTTGTACTGATAGAAAATTTATATACAAAGAACATTAAGAAATGGAATCTGGATGAATGTTGGTCTAAATATTGAGTCATTTATCCCCATTTAAAGGTCATGTGCAAAATCTCTGCCTGTTGGATCCTATAGTAAGGTCTCCTTCACAAGGCGGCCAGATTTATTTTTCAGTTCTTAAAATGTGTTCTGAGAAGGCATGTGTCTGTCTCCCTTTCAATTCCCCTATCCACTTAAAGAACCACTTGGGCCTTGCATTCTAGTTTCCACTAACAGGTCCATTCAGGTGCCAAGATAATGTCAGGTTATCCAACCCAAGCTGCTCCCACATAGCTAATGAAATAGTTATAGCTGTAGTTGGTGTGGTACAGAAGTTTACAGGCAGGGAGAGACTCTATGTTCCAACCCTTTTCAGTGCAGCTGGAGAGGCAAGTGGGTGGGGAATGGTTCCGTTTTTACAAAAAGCCTCAGTGCCCCTGAGTGGGGTGAAAACCATGTTGGATGGGAGTCAGCTGCTGTAGATGTGTGTTCTCAAAGCTCTACCAACATCAACAGTCTGGATTGCATTAAACGCATGGCCACTTGTGTAAGTTTCTGGAGGCCCACACAGCCACTTCTGGAGCAGGTTTTCAAGTTTGAGTTGCTACCTTCAGGAGAGAAGGGATAAGAGGGAAAACATAATGCAACAAACATATCTGTGAAATTATCTCTGTTGTGAGATCAACAATCTGTACTTACAAAAAGGTATTTCTGAAATAAGGTCGAATACCTAAACTTATTACCCTGTACCTAATACCATACAGTTAGTTCAGAACTACCTAAATCAACTGCAAGTATTTAAATTTCTGTAGAGATCCTCATGAGAAGGAACGTTAGGAGCTTTGTGAGGAGGGTAGGGTGAAGACTGGAATATATCTGGACCAAATGGGGCTTCCTGGAAGAAAGCCATTTCTTCCAAAGTAAAGGCATCAGACAGATTTTGACTCACCTTTCATAGGCACCGTGATCAGTTCCAACGCGTATAATGAATCTCATCAGCCATTTATAATATGGGGAATGCAGGGATACACAGCACCAGGTACTCTGATACCAGACACTGGTGACAATTTCAGTGACTAAAGAAATGGTTGTAAAACTGTCATAGAAAATACAGTGGCACTATTCACTCCCCTCTCCTCAGTAATTGCCCAGTTCAAAGAGTCCTATTCCTGGCTTGCACAATAATTGCAACAAGTGTACAGCAGATTTGCAGAGATAGAGACTTGGCAACTGAAGGTCTTATGAAAGCTTCCGAGCTGACAGGTTACTCTTCCAAAGTATGAAAGTGAAAAGAGAATCGTACTGAGCAGTCAGTGGGGTATAATGTCCCCTTTATCAGCCACTCAGACTTTTAGAGCTAATGAGCTCACATGACACCATATGTTTTTGCTCTAGGGAATGCTGCCAAGGATGAAATCTCTGTGGTCAAAGGACAGTGCCGTACCATTATGTAGGTTTCATTATATTGAAGCAGTTAGTTTATAATCATCAAGAAATCAGGGATTCCTGATCATTCAGATAAAACAGTTCAAGCAATGACAGCAACAAGACTGTTCAATTATCATTCAGGCTGTGTCCAGGTTTCAGGAAATTTCTATATCTCCCCATACTAATTGAAAACATGGTAATTCCTGCTCCAGACACTAAAGATGATATTTAAACACCCAAACACTAAAGATGATATTTAAACAGCTCAGAAGTGGAAAAGTTCACAAGTACAGATGTGATGCATCCCAGGTTATTGAACATAGTAATAAAAGAGGCTTTGTCCACAATATTCCAATCCTCCTTGGATATGGAAGCAGTGCCAAAGGACTGGAGAGTTGTAAATGTTCAAACACTAGGAACTACAGGCCTATTGTCATTGCTAGTGGAAAATAAAGTGTTAGTAAGTGACAGTTAAAATGGATCTATTAAAGATAAACAGTGCCTAACAATGAAAAAACAGAAAGAGTTAATGAGGGCCATGCATTTCCTGTTGTGTAAGTGGACTTTAATAATTGCCACATCATAGTGCAGAATCTGGAGCCAGAAAATATGACCATCCAGCCAAATCTGACTTTGGCAGAACTGGAAGATCCTGCCATCGAACACAGCCAGAAAATTCAGGACATGGATTTATTATTGAAATTGAAACCCATATGATTGATGTAGTAGTGGCAGTGTAGACACCAAATTAGCTATAAAGTGCAAAGGGTAGAGGGTGAGTGTTGGTTTTCAAACTGTAGCAGAGGTCACAGCTTTGTCCCTCAGAGATCGGTTTTGGGTTTAGTCTCTTCATTAATGAGTTGGACTCTTCACAGGTTACAAATGACTCAAAGGTTGGAAACATAGGGTGAAATATTGTGCCCTTCCCCATGGTGAGTTTTGTGGTGGGGATAATCAGATCAGTTGGGAGGATGACAAGTCATGTCCCCCAATTAAGTCTGTGATGGGAAGGGAAGGCCCGTGGACTGTCTTTCTGCCCCACCGCCAGTCAAGGCCCTTCAGTGGCCAATTAATGCTAATTTAAGAGCCTCATCTGCCACTGCCAGTATTAACCCAACAGTTGGTGGAGCGGCTTACAATGTGAGATCATAACTGGCAATCCTATGTGGGATTGTTTACAAAGTGATGGGGGCATAGTGGGCTCTTGTTCAAAGGCACTCAGTGTCCGATAGAGGGACCTGGCATCGGGAAGGAAGAGGGCCTACTGAGAGCCACCCCACCCTCCCGCTTTTCCTCACTGTTGACCCCCCCCTCCCCCTTTGCAAATGCCCACCCGACACCACCTGTGGCCTCGGCTCCAGTCACAATCCTCGATCTCAGGCTGGTATACTGGCAGCACCTCCCAATCAATAGCGATGCCAGCCTCTGATTGACTGTGATCCTAGGGGAAGCAAGTGCCTAATTGACACATGATGCAGCAGAATTTCACAAAGAGAAATGAGGTCCCACGATACCAGGTTATGGACCAACAAGTATATTTGAAATCATAAGCTTTTGGAGCATTGCTCCTTCATTAGACACATTCCGAAAGCTTGTGATTTCATATAAACCTGTTGGACTATAACCTGGTGTTGTGTGACCTCTCATCTTGTCCACCCCAGTCTAACATCGGCATCTCCACATTGTGGCCAAAAAGAAATGACATAGAACTCCCATTGGCTCTTTAATCGACAGCCAAGACCCCGCTCCCCCATTGCTCTCTCAAGGTTCTGTCCATAGTAAACAATGGAGATGATAGCAATAGACTGGAGGAGGACACAAATAAATAGATGAAATTGGCAGATGATATTCAATACAGAAAAGTGTGAGGTGAGGAAAAGATTATAAATTAGATGGTAGAATTTTAAAGGGAGTGCAGAAACATAGGTTCATGTACACAAATCTTTGAAGTTAACAGGACAAGTTGAGAAGTCTTTAAAAAACATATAGGATTGTGGACCTTAAGAGTACAAAAGCAAAGAGGTAACCTGTATAAATCTATGGTTAGTCGCTAACTGGGGTATTGTGCCCAAGTCTGTGCAGCACACACTTGGGGGGTAAGAAGGCCTAGGAGTGAGTGGGGAGGAGATTTATTAGGATGGTACCTGGGATGATGGATTTCAATTTCTGAAAGAAATTGGCAAAACTGATATTAATCTAGTTTGAGCAAAGATTTACAAGAGGTTTAACAAATGAAATGAGAGTAACCTGGAGGAAACTGTCCACTGAGAGGAGGATCAGTAGCCAGTGCACACAGGTTTAAGATATTTGAAAAAAAGTCTAGCAGAGAAATTAGTTTTTTTTCCAATGGGTGTGTAGTTCTGATTTGAAATGTATTAAAAGCTGGAAACCAATTCAGTAGAAACATTGAAAAGGAATTGTTTGCAGGACTGTGGGGAAGAACAAGGAATGGAATGTGCTGTATGATTCTGAATAGCTGGTCTTTGCTTTTCCCCATGTGTGTGTTGTGTGTGTGTCTGTGTGTAAATGTACACATGTCTGTGTATATGTAAGTGTTTATATGTGTGCTTGTGTGTATGTATATGTGTTTGTAGATGTGCATGTGTGTGTCTGTGTGTATATATGTGCGTGTGTATTTTATGTTATTCCAGTTTTTTACACTGTTGTGGAGGATGATGTCGTGAGATAGGGTGGGAAAGTTCCTGTGAATGCTACACATTCACTTCCAACTGCCCTCTGCTTTTGTAACAGATTTATTCATCCAACTTAAGGACATGCGTTAATGCCTCTATTCAACAACAGGGAGGAACTTGGTATGAGAATGTTAAGTGTTGTAAGTTAAGCCTGCCCATAGGTTTCTACCTTGGAGTGTACAAGAACTATTAAAAAAAGAGCATTTTTCATGATTCCAGGAAGCTGCAAAGCGCTTCACTGCGAATGCTGGAATCTGAAACAAAAACAGAAAATGCTGGAAAAACTCAGCAATCTGGCAGCATCTATGAAGAGCAAAACAAAATTAATGTTATGGGTTAGTGTCACTTTTCATCTGAGGTTTTTGAAGTGGAGTCACTGTTGTAATGTAGAAAATGTGACAGTCTATGCACAGGAAGCTCTCACAAACAGCAATATGAAAATATCCAAATAATGGCCTGAATCTTCAGAGGAGCCGTAATCATCATTAGATTTCTATTACGCTCCTATTTTGCTGCAGCAGAATTCTGTACCACATTTCTGGCCTGGTCTACTTATCCCGGCTTCTTATGGAATGCAGAATGGTCTTCCATTGAATGCTTCCTCTTAATGCTGCTTCTTCAGTCCATACCCCTTTTAACAGTGGTAGTGGCCGTTTTTGGTGAGTGTTCACCAACATGCTGAAAAGCTTTGCGACATTTAAACAGCTTTCAGTGTGTTACTCAATGAGTGTTGGGGTAAGTGAATAAATGAATAAATATGTATGTAAGTTGCTAGAGTGGATAAGGTGTGTGAATCAGGTGGGTAGGTGAATCTGGAAGTAGTCAGGGTTGAGTCAGGAGAGGTTGTCAGGGAGTGGGCTAGTCAAGTTGAGTTGGGGGACAGTTGTGGGAGTTGAGTGTTATGGGCTAATCAGGTTGCATCAGGGGTCATCGAGGGAGTGTCAAAGGGTGAGTTGGGAATTGGATGTGTAGTTAGAATATAATAGAATAGACTCTCAGCAATGCAGAAAGAGGCCATTTGACCCATCCACGCCAACAACAATCCCACCCAGGCCCTATCCCTGTAACCCCACGTATTTACTCTGCTAGTCCCGCTGATGCTCAGGGTCAATTTAGCATGGCCAATCAACCTATCCTACACATTTTTGGAGAATGGGAGGAAACCAGAGGACTCAGAGGAAACCCATACAGATACAGGGAGAATGTGCATACTCCACACGGACAATTACCTGAGGGCGGAATTGAACCCAGGTCCCTGGCACTGTGAGGCAGCAATGCTAACTACTGTGCTGTTACCTAGGAGTTAAACTAGGATTTTTCTGTCGAACATTTCCTTGGGAAGCATTTCAGTAAGTAGATCAGAACTGTCAAAAATGAGTCTTCAGAGGGTCTTTGGAAGCAGGGGAATTGCTCATTGGAAGTTCAGGCTTCCCAAGCAATTCCCATGGATTATCAATGTATCGGCACTTCTGTGAGTTCCTGAAGTGTGTCAAGTCTCTTTCTATCCAGAGACTGGAAGGTCGGGGCCAATCTGTCTTAGTAATGTTGTTTAAATGTTAAATATTCACCAGGCCACTGGTAAGATGTCCCCTGCTTGTTAATGCCATGGGATCTTTAGCATCTACTGGAGAGAAGTCAGGACCTTTATTTAATATCTGATCTGAAAGACAACACTTGAACCAGTACAGTACTAACTCAGTCCTGCACTGAGAGATTGTGTTGAAGTCTGTAGAGAGTAATTTGCAAAGCACTGCTTATGCCATTACCAGGGGTTGGCAGTGCATGGGCCAATAGCTAGGTAGCCCACACAGCATTCTTCACCGATATCATAAAATGGGAGCTGGGTGAATGAATTTCACTCCAAATCCTAAGTTGCTAATTGTGACTTCACAGCATTTGAATGTCTGGATACCAGAGCCTTCCAGACCAGTTCCCTAGAGCAAACAGGACAAATAGCTTTTCTACCTAGCTTAACTTTGGCAGAATCAGACGTCTCCACTAAATCTTGATACTGAACAGCAAGTGGTGAAACTGTATCTAAATCAAAATTGAGTCAAAGTTGCACTTATCCATGCCAATGAACTGCAATTGTTTTTTAACTCTTCTATGCAGTCACTTTGAAAAATAAAGCCTTATAACTAAAACCATTTTTAACCTGGTTCTTAAGGGACGCAATAGCAACATTTTTGCTTCTTCAGAGAGAAATAAACAGCAACAATCAGGTGATCCTTTAAATATTTTTACACTAATCAGAAACCACACTCCCTTTGTAAGGTGTCAAACCACTGCTGCAAATATTGGGAACTGGGAACACTAAACAGAATGCTGCGCTGTATGAATAATGACTGACGAGGCTTTATCATAAGGAGTTGATAATTCACTGGGGATAAACATGTTTGTAGATATTCAGAAGAGCTTGATAATTTTTTCTCCCTAGTGGTCAGTGAGTTGTGTCTTAAGTGCAACATTGAGTGGCAAATAATTGACACAGCTTCTTTTCACAGTGCGTTTACAAGCAAAATGCGCATGTAAGTCAAAGTTTTGCTTATGATCTTTAATGGGCTACGTTGCACTAATACAGTTTAACACTGTAATGACTACACATATCTGTAATTGTACCTCGAGTATTATTCTCCTGCCTGGGATGTATTTTATACAGTTTGGATTATCCATTGTGCAGTTCCCTTTGATATTTGTAAATGTATTGAAGTTGTGCTAGTATTTGTGGTAGTTAAAGTAACAAATTGTGACTTAGCTATTTTCTAAGACAAACACTTTTCTAGTTCTATTTATGGTTGTCCTTTAATCAAGTTTATAAGCTATCTTGGTGTTTACTTGCTAAATCATTGCTTACTTCTGCAGCAAAAGCAGCCCTACACTTCCAAGCCTCACCTTGTGAGAAGGCTGTTTTGTACATTACTAAAGTGTTTTTTTATCTTGTCGGGCGTGAAATGGTGGCAATAGAATTTTTAAAACGGCACTTCTACAATCCTAAATGTCAAAAGGCAAAGCAGAGTGAGGCCGTGAGGTTGACACGAAACATGAAAATAAACATGTAAAAAGCAATCTGGACATGTTGTAAAGTAATCTTAATATGACTAGCCTGCACTTTTTATTCCTGCCTATTGTCCTGAGCATTTGAGTTTACTACCTGATGGGAAATTTATGCAAATTTTATATAATTCCCACTTTATCATATTTATGAAACATTTCCTTACTTTGCTTTGTTTAGTGACATATTTGCCTTGGTGCTACCTTCCTGCACCAACTATCAGACCTGGCAATGCCCCTTACAATGTCCAGGGGAAAGTGTACATACCATATCTGAACAAACAGAAGGCTACCTGTGTGAATTGCTTTGTAGCCTGCTTTGCAAGCCTTTTGTTGGGATTCCACATGAATCAGAAGCCTGGGTGACCAAGATACAAGAAACAAATTGTTATACCATCTACATCCAGATCGCCACACTTAGCTTCTTGCCGCTCTTTGATATTCTGATTTTCCTCGATGGTTTCCTCCTTACATATCAAAATCAGTCTGTGATACCAAATTTGAGGACTAATTTTGCTTCAGAAATGAGTATAGCTTTAAACTGCCCATACCCTTCCAGTGTCATTTAAAAATCAACCCATAGCAACAGATTTATCTTTATGTACTCTGATAAAGATAAGGCAAAAGTGAAACGTGTTTGTTTACATAATGTTTACAACAGCACAGTTTTATTTTTAATAAACAAGATATGGAGTATTTATTGCATACTGTTTGGGAAAAAAGATGTTTTATGTGTTTTCACCCTTTGAATATAATGTTACATTTACTTATAGATATTTGGGTGATTTATTTATGTAGTTGGTAATTTTATGACTACTAGAATGGAATTTGTTTTTCTGTGCCTTTTCTGTTTAAACGCATGGTTGAATATTTATTGTTTAGGAAGTTACTCAGATGTGTATTTTTGTATATTGCTGGATTTGGTGGCTCCTTTTTGTTGTACATTATCAGCTGCCTTAGAGAGAGGCAGACTGTTAAGATCTTCCTAACATGCTGAAATACTCAATAAATACAAATGCATTCACTGTTCGATGGCATATTTATTTATGTTAATCTCTCACGCCCATCAGGTTCTTTATTCTCATGGGAGCCTTGCTTAAACAAACACACCTCTTCCTTTTGTTTACAATTCACTTCTCGATATTTTTGATCTAAGTTTACAGAGTATTGACACACAATATTTATCAATGAGTCAGAGGTGGGGAAAAACAAAATCTATTTTACGGCAGTGTGTGTTTTACTGCAAAGGATCTGTTTAAACGTACCTCCCAGGACAATCAAGATTTTTTTTCCAGTGAGAGCTCAGTGAATCCCTCCCCCAATGTCTAGATCTCCTACCCAGTAATGTTTAGGCCACTCTCAATAATCTAGTTTACCCCTCCACTGCCTCCATGATGTCTACACCTGCAACCCACAATGATGTCCAGGCGGCCTCCCTGCCACACCTTCATCTACTATTGATCAAAGGCTATGAGTCACCCCTGTCTTTCTGCCCTCTTTTCTGGATCTTTTATTTCTTTGTGTTTACCACTGCACACACCCTGCTGTTCCCCCGCCACCCAAACAGTGCCCACAAATACTCTTTGTTACATTTGTAAAAGACTTGAGTTTGAAGAAACTTTATATCATTGCTTCTTTCCTGTTATCCTCATTTCCTGACAGGGGAAATTATGGCAAAACTGAAGGTCATCATAACACACAGGCTCCAAGGAAGTTTTATCCCAGAAATAGTTCATTTTCTTGGTGGCTCAATGCTGCAGTAGAACCACAGAATCTCTACAGTGCAGAAGGAGACCATTTGACCCATTGGATTTGTGCTGACTCAGAAAGAACATCTTACCCAGGCCCAATCCCCCTGCCCTATTCCCGTAACCCACACATTTACTATGGTCAATCCATCTAACCTACCCATTTCATTTTTGGGCTGAGGGAGGAAACCAGAGCACCCGGAGGAAATCCACACAGACACAGGAAGAGTGTGCAAACTTCACACGAGTACTCACCCAACGCTGCAGTGCTAATCAGTGTGCTATCGTGCCACCATATCTCAATGGTCAGAACGGACCCAACGCTTTGCAAATAGTCACAGTAAAATACGGAATGAACAGAAAATGCAGTTCTGTAAAATTTGAAAAATAGTCCTCTTTGAAGTGTGTTCTTCTTGAGGATATAATTCCACCTGGTTGTAACACTTGGCTAGAGATTTGAAATTTAGGAAACAGAGCCTTACGATAAGAGGTTGGCCATTTAGGACTGAGATGAAGAGAAATTTCTTCACACAAAAGATTGTGAATCTTTGAATTCTTTACGGTAGAGAGCTGTAGATGCTCAGTTATTGAAAATCTACATCATGATGAGAAAGGAGAAAAAAGCTCTGGATGAGTAAATCATGTAGGTACATGTGAAATAATTTATTTAAAAAAATACAAAAGCTGTTCATCTCATTTTAATTCAGACTATCAATAAAAACATATGGGTGGGCAGCACAGTGGTTAGCACTGTGCCTGTCAGCACCAGGGACTCAGGTTTGATTCCTGGCTTAGGTCACTGTCTTTGTGGAGTTTGCATGAGTTTCCTCCAGGTGCTCCAGTTTCTTCCCACAGTCTGAAATATGTGCAGGTTAGGTGCATTGGCCATGCTAAATTCTCCCTCAATGTACCCGAACAAGCGCCGGAATATGGGGATTAGGGGATTTTCACAGTAACTTGATTGCAGTGTTAATGTAAGCCTACTTGTGACATTAATAAATAAATGCGAGTGGAAGTGAGATTGTCACAACCCAAAAAGGAACTTAGAGAGGGTTGAGAAGATCATACAGACACTGATCCTATTCAACAAATAAGCGCAGAATTTTTCTGTTCCACCACATGAATCATTGTGGCTAGAACAGAAAACTCAGCAGATCGTTTAAAAGTTTGTTGACCTTGGGCAGGAGTTTCTCATCTTGGGCACGTGTGGCCCGAAAATTCCACCCATAATAGCGAGAAAAGGAGAAAGTCTATAGAGCAGATGCTGACTGGGGTCGTTTACAAGACCACCTAATAGTGAAAGAGACAGGAAGGAAAAATATACAAACAAATTAGGGAGGTGAGTAAAAAACATAGACTAATAATGATGGTGAATTTCAACTATCTCAAAATTGATTAGCTACAAGAGATAAATAAAACTGTGAGTACTGTGTGCAATTCTGGTCGCCTCATTACAGGAAGGATGTGGAGGCTATTGAGAGGGTGCAGAGGAGATTTACAAGGATGTTGCCTAGATTGGGAGGCATGCCTTATGAAGATAGGTTGAGGGAGCTAGGTCTCCTCCCTGGAGAGACAAAGGTTGAAAGGTGACCTGATAGAGGTTTATAAAATGTTGAGAGGAATAGATAGGGTGGATTCTCAGAGGCTATTTCCCAGGGCTGAAATGGTCACTACGAGAGGACACAGGTTTAAGGTGCTGGGAAGCAAGTACAGAGAAGATGTTAGGGGTAAGTTTTTCACTCAGAGGGTGGTGAGTGAATGGAATCGGCTGCCGTCAGTGGTGGTAGAGGCGAACTCACTGGGGTCTTTTAAATGACTCCTGGACGAGTATATGGGATTTAATGGGATTGGAAGTTACAGATAGTTCTATGGCTTGGTAGGTATGGATGTGATCGGCGCAACTAGTGGGCCGAAGGGCCTGTTTGTGCTGTAGTGTTCTATGGTCTATAAAAATGGAATGTGGGAAATCCCTACTATGTATAAAGAACTTTGTTCTTTAGTTGTTCACTATGTAAAATTCTTAATAAGGGAGGGTTTGCTACAGCATCTAATAATGGGGATTAGCAAGAGGATGGCATACAATTTAAATAATAATTAAGAGGGACAAGCATGACAATGACCAGATAATATGTTGGAGAACAGTTGATTTTGAGAGCTGTGAATACAACTTGAGAAAATGAAATGGGCATTGATGTAGAAAAGAAACAGAATACAGGAGGATAGAGCCCATTAAAAAAACAAAAATAGACAAAACACTAATGAGATACCATGGGTGAATACAGACAAAGTAAGGAGCGAGGTTAAGGAAAAGAAAAATTACTAATTACATGGACTGCAGAGACAGCATGACAAAAGATATGAAAAGATTGGGAGAGAAGTCAAAAGATAATCAGGGAAGTAAAGATGTCCTCTGAAATTAAGTAAAGGAGTAAAAATAAAACAGTAAAATGTTCTACAGGCACAAAAATGGCACATGTCCAGGACAGTGTGGTGGCACAAGTTAGCACTGCTGCCTCACAGCACTTGGAACCCAAGTTCAATTTCAGCCTTGGGTGATTTTGTGGAGTGTGCATGTTCTCCCTGTATCTGCATAGGTTTCCTCCCACAGTCCAAAGGTATGCAGGTTAGGTTGATTGGCCATGCAAAATTGCCCCTTAGTGTCAGGGGAGGTAGCAGGGTAAAAAGTAGGGTTGAGGGACTTGGGCCTGGGTGGGATTGTTGTCGGTGCAGGCTTGATGAGCTGAATGGCCTCCTTTTGCACTGTTTGCATTCTGTGAATTTTATAATTCACAGTCCAAAGACATGCAAGTTAGGTGGATTGGCCATACTAAATTGCCCCTTTGTGTCCCAGGATATGTCAGTTAGGGGATTAGCAGGGATAGGATGTGGGTGGGCTGCTCTCAGAGAGTTGATGCCTTCTTTTACACTGTAGGAATTCTGTGATTCTATGGGAACTATAGACCAGTCAGCTTAAGATCGATAATCAAAAGGATAATAGAACTTGTACAAAAGGAGAAAATCAAAAACATTTAGAAATAAAATTATAAAAATGAATGGGCAATAAAGGAAATCTTATTTGACCAAACTCTGAATTTTTTGAAGAGGCAACAGAGAGCGGCAAGGTACATCTAAATTTCCAAAGGGCCTTCAATAAGAAAACACAAAATAAACTAATGACTATGGGCAGATCATGTGAAGTCAAAGATAAATGGCAAAATAGGGCAGAGAATTAAGGATGTTCTGAAGATGGAAAGTAGAGTCTCACAAGGATCAGTGCTGAGACCATTGTTGCTCACAGTTCATGCATGATGTAGAATTTGGAATCAAATCAAACACAATTTGTAAACTGGCAGATGACACCAAATTCAGAAAGATAGATAACTTGGAAGCTTTGGAGAGAGTGCAAAGAAGGTTCACCAGGATGTTGTCTGGTTTTGAGAGTGTTGATTATGAGGAGAGGTTGAATAAACTAGGATTGTTTTCACTAGAAAGACGGAGACTGAGGGGAGACCATATAGAGGTCTACAAAATTATTAGAGACATAGACAGGGTAGCTAGTCAGAGACTTTTCCCCAGGCTGGAAGTGTCAATTACAAGGGGGCACAGGTTCAAGGTGAGAGGGGAAAAGTTTAAGGGAGCTGTGCAGGGGATGTTTTTCATGCAGAGAGTGGTGGGTGTCTGGAATGCGCTGCCAAAAGATTGGTGGAAGCAGACACATTAGCAACATGTAAGAGTCATCTAGATGGGCAGGGAAGAATATAGGGGTATGGACTGAATGAGGGCAGGTTTTTTAGTTTAGTTAGGGCATCATGATTGGCATGGACTTGGAAGGTCAAAGGGCCTGTTCCTGTGCTGTATCTTCCTTTGCTCTTTGTATCATTATAACACAGAAGGAGGCCATTCAGTCCATTTAGTGCAAGCCATCTCTGAAAAGCAATCTAATCAGTCCTATTACCCATTCTATCTACGTAGCCTTATAAATGTATTTCTCCTAAGTGACCATCCAATTTCCCTTTGAAAATATTGATCCTCTCTACAACCACCACCCTTAGACCTCACATTCCCCCATGCATGTTTTGCCCAAAACCTTAATCCTGCATCCCTTCATTCTTACACCATCAGATACTGAAAACATTTTTTTTTGTCTACTTTATTAAATTGATCATAATTTTGTATTCCTCAGTGAAACCTCTTCCCAATCGCCTTTGTTCCAAGGCCCAGCTCAAGCTTTATAAAGATTCAGCTTTTGTATTCACCCCAGGGCCGCTCACCCCAAAATGTGAAAACACCCCCCCAAGATCAATGGGCCTTTGCATGGTTCGCATCCCCTCCCCCCGCCCCCCCCCCGTGATTCCTGTGGCAGGTGGGTCAGGAAAATTCCCCCAAATATCTCTATGAATCCCAAGATCCTATGTGCTACGCTATGGCATAGTGGTTAGCACTGCTGCCTCACAGCACCAGGGACCCAGGTTTGATTCCCAGCTTGGGTGACTGTTAGAGTTTGCATATTCTTCCTGGGTCAGTGTAGGTTTCCTCTGGGTGCTCTGATTTCCTCACAGAATAGGGCAGAGATGTGCATCATCCAAAGATGTGGTGGTCAGGTCCACTGGCCACGCTAAATTCTCAGTGTACCTAAACAGGCACCAGAGTGTAGCGACCAGGAGATTTTCACACCAAATTCATTGCCATGTTAATGTAAGCCTACTTGTGACCCTCATAAATAAACATAATATATAAGAACATAAGAAATAGGAGCAGGAGTAGGCCATCTAGCCCTTCGAGCCTGCCCCGCCATTCAATAAGATCATGGCTGATCTGTCGTGGCTCAGTTCCACTTTCCCGCCCTCTCCCCATAACCCTTAATCCCCTCTCTTATCAAGAACCCATCAACCTGCTTCTTAAAAATATTTAGCGAGGCAGCCTCCACCACTTCAACGGGCAGAGAATTCCAGAGATTCACCACCCTTTGAGTGAAGAAGTTCCTCCTCAACTCCGTTCTAAACCGCCTCCCCTTTATCTTGAGGCTGTGCCCCCTAGTCCTACTGTCTTTTTTGAGTGGGAAGAGTCTCTCCACCTCTATCCTATCCATCCCATTCATCATCTTATACGTCTCAATGAGATCTCCCCTCATTCTTCTAAACTCTAACGAGTACAAGCCTAGTTTATTCAGCCTCTCCTCATAGCTCAATCCCCTCAACTCCGGTATCAGCCTAGTAAACCTCCTCTGCACTCCCTCCAAGGCCAAAATATCCTTGCGCAGGTGCGGTGCCCAAAACTGCACACAGTACTCCAGCTGCGGCCTCACCAATGCCCTATACAGCTGCAGCAAGACCTCCCTACTTTTATATTCAATCCCCCTCGCTATGAAGGCCAGCATCCCATTCGCCTTCCTGACCACCTGCTGCACCTGCAAGCTGGGTTTTTGCGACTGATGCACAAGGACCCCGAGGTCCCTCTGCACCGTCGCCTGCTGCAGTTTTTCGCCACGTAAGTAATAGTCCTTCCTACCATTCTTCCTACCAAAGTGGACCACCTCACACTTGCCAACATTAAATTCCATTTGCCATTTCCTGGCCCATTCGCCCAGCCTATCTAGATCCTTCTGCAGACTCTCCACACCCTCCGCACAATTTGCCTTTCCCCCAATCTTGGTGTCATCAGCAAATTTCGACACCCTGCACTCGGTTCCCTCCTCCAGATCATCTATATAAATGGTAAATAGCTGAGGCCCCAGCACCGACCCCTGGGGCACCCCACTAGTCACCAACCGCCAATCCGAATAGCACCCATTGACCCCCACTCTCTGCCTCCTATTTGACAACCAATCCTCTATCCACGCTAACACCCTACCCCCAACTCCATGTCCCCTGACCTTCTGCAATAACCTCTTGTGAGGTACCTTGTCAAACGCCTTCTGAAAATCCAGAAAGACCACATCCACCGGCTCTCCTCTATCCACTGCCCTAGACACATCCTCATAGAACTCCAGTAAATTTGTCAGACACGACTTCCCTTTAATGAAACCGTGTTGCGTCTGCCCTATCAAGCAATTCCCTTCAAGATGCCTCGCAATTTCCTCCTTAATGACGGATTCCAACATTTTACCTACCACAGACGTTAAACTAACCGGCCTATAATTCCCTGCCTTTTGCCTGGCACCCTTCTTAAACAACGGCGTAACATTAGCCGTTTTCCAATCTTCCGGCACTTCCCCGGAATCCAGCGACGTCTGGAAAATAACCACCAAGGCATCCACTATAACCTCCGCCATTTCTTTCAGAACCCTCGGATGCATTCCATCCGGTCCTGGGGACTTGTCCACAATCAGCCCCTCCAGTCTGTCGAGCACCACCTCTCTAGTAACAGTAATGTCATTAAGACCCTCCAGTCCTACCACCTTTCCATCGCTAACACCCGGCAAATTATTCACGTCCTCCTCCGTGAAGACAGAAACAAAAAAGTTATTCAATACCTTAGCCATATCCCCATCCCCTACCACTAGCTCCCCTTTCTCATCCTCTAAAGGACCAACGTTCACCCTAGCCAGCCTCTTCCTTTTTATATATTTATAAAAACTCTTGCTATCCTTTTTTATATTAAGCGCTAGCCCAGCTTCATAGCTTCTCCTACCCTCCTTTATCAACTTCTTTGTCAATCTTTGTTGACATTTAAACCTTTCCCAATCCTCTTCTCGCCCACTGCTCTTAGCTACTCTAAATTCCTCCGCTTTTAATTTAACACTTTCCTTCACCTCCTTTGTTATCCACGGCTTATTACCTCTCCTCCTACTGTCCTTTTTGACCATCGGAATAAATTTCTGCTGAGCACCAAGAAAGATCTCCTTAAAGATCCTCCACTGCTCCTCAGCAGACCTACCTTCCAACGCACTCCCCCAGTCCACATTCGCCAATTCTTCTCTCATCCTACCATACTCCCCTCTATTCAAACAAAGGACGCGTGTCCGGGAACCCACTTTCTCCTTCTCCATCTGCAACAGAAACTCCACCATGCAATGATCACTCTCTCCAAGAGGATCCTTCACCGCAAGGTCCCTAATTCTACCCGCCTCATTACATAGCACCAGATCCAAGATAGCTCGCTCCCTCGTCGGCTCCAACACACACTGTTCAAGGAAATTATCCTGGCAGCATTCCAAGAACTCCTCCTCGAGCCCACCTCGTCCAACATGGGTCGACCAATCAATATGCAGATTGAAATCTCCCATAACTACTGCCGTCCCATTCCTGCACGCCGCACTTATTTGCGCGTTAACAGCCCGCCCCACCTCCAGATCATTATTTGGGGGCCTATAGACGACACCCACCAGCGTCTTTTGAAATTTCCCAGACAATTTTTCTTTCACAGCCCAGAAACCATAAACTGAAATCCATGCAGACACGAGCAGACCCTGCACAGAAAGTGACCCAAGCCAGGAATTGAACCCAGTTCCTGGGCACTGTAAGGCAGCAGCACTAACCACTCTGCCACTGTGGGTTTTTCAGGTGCAAAATGGTTGACTGTTAAGTGGTCTAGCAAGCCACTCAGTCATAGCCAACTGTTACAAACAAAAAAGAATGGAACTGGACGGACCACCTGTCCAGGTGTCGGAAACGACAGTGGCAAACCCAGCCCTATCGACCCTGCGAAGTCTTCCTCATTAACAAATGGGGTCTTCTGCCAAAATTGGAAGAGCTGCCTCACAGACTAGTGAAGCAACAGCCTGACATTATCATATTCACAGAATCATATCTTACAGCTAATGACCCAGATGTCAGCATTACCTTTGAGCTTTGACAAAGGGACATCTGGACTCAAAACATTGGCTCTTTTCTCTCCTTACAGATGCTGCCAGACTTGCTGAGATTTTCCAGCATTTTCTCTATTGGTTTCAGATTCCAGCATCCAGAGTAATTTGCTTTTATCACCATTACCATTCCTGGAGGACATGTCAGGAGAAGCACCAGGCATACCTAAAAATTAGGTGCAACCTCATGAAGCTATGAAATAAGACTATGCCAACCCGCATAAGCAGCAAGTAATAGAGCTAATGCCATTTCACAACCAACAGATCAGCTCTAAGCTCTGCAATCCTGCCACATCCATCGTGAATGGTGGTGGACATTTAAGCAATGCCCTGGAGAAGGAGACCCCATAAATACCCCTATCTTCAATGATGGAGGAGTCCAGCGCATCAGTGCAAAAGATAAAGCTGAAGCATTCACAACAATCTTTGACCAGGGCTGAATAGATGAGTAATCTTGGCCTCCTCCAGAGATCTCCAGCATCACCAGTGCTAGTCTTCAGCCAATTCAATTCACTCCATGTGATATCAAGAAATGGCTGAAAGCACTGGATATTGCAAAGGCCTTGGCAATATTCCAGAACTAATACTAACTTGTACTCCATAACTTGCCGTGCCCTTCGCTAAGCTGTTCCTGTATAGCTACAACACTGGCATCTACCCGGCAGCATGGAAAATTGCCCAGGTATGTCCTGTATGTAAAAAACAGGACAAATCCAACCCAGCCAATTATTGCCCAATCAGTCTAATCTCGATCATCCATAAAGGAAATGGAAGGGGTTATCAACAATGCAATCAAACTAGATGGCACAGTGGTTAGCACTGCTGCCTCATAAGGACCCAGATTCGATTCCTGGCTTGGGTCACTGTCTGTGTGGAGTCTACACATTCAACCATATAAGTACTGTGGCTAGAATAGCAGGTCAGATGCTGGGAGTCCTGTGGGGGATAATTCATCTCCAGACTCCCCACAGCCTGTCTGACATCTACAAAGCACAAATCAGGAGTGTGATGGAATACTGTCCACCACACCCTGGATGACTACAACTCCAACAACACACAAGAAGCTCAACATCATCCAAGAAAAGAAAATTGGAAGAGCTGCCTCTTCATTGCTTCATTGTTGCTGGGTCAAATTTCCAACTCCCTAACAGCACTGTAGGTGTACCTACACCTCAGAGGCAGCAGTGGTTCAAGATGGCAGCTCACCACCACCCTCTAAAGGGAAACTAGGGATGGGCAATAAATTTTGGCCTGACCAGCCACACCCACATTTCCTAAGTTAATTTTTTAAAAAGTGACTCCCCTCAGCATTTCAATGGGAGAGATTTGAAGGATAATGGTTACCAGACTTGTCAGCCCCTTGAAGATGGGATTTCAAATAAAGTAATTCAATGAACTAATTGGTATTTTGATGGATATCACCTCCCCACCATATGTCAATCTCCTCAGCGCCAACCCATTATGTGGATAATGGATGTGTGGGCTGGATCATTAACAATAACAATATATTCAAGGAAATATAACAACAATATATTCAAGGCTGAATTAGACAGATTTTTGATTAAAAAGGGAGTTCAAGGATTATAGAGGTAGTTGAAATGTGGTGTTGAGGCCACAATCAGATCAACCATGACCTTATTAAATGTTGGAGCATGCTCAGGGGACTGAATAGGCTACTCCTGCTCCTAATTCTTACATTCTTGCAGGCCCAGAAAGAGCATGAAGGGAGATTGGAGAAAGACATAAAAGGTACAAAATCAGGGGCAGCGGAGACTTGGGCAGTTTGGCTCAATGGGTGAATGTGAGGGCTGAGGCAGCTGATTGAATGGTGTTTATCTTAATTACAAAGAAATCCATGAGTTTCTTGCACTTACTGGAGGTAAGAGTGGTGGGGATGGGGAGACAGGGTTAAGATGACAACCTGTAGGGGAAGAAGCTGGGGTTATATTTTCATTGCTCCATGAGCCTGGAATAAAAATAGAACATTACAGCGCAGTCTAGGTCCTTTGGCCCTCGATGTTGCGCCGACCTGTGAAATGAATCTAAAGCCCATCTAACCTATACTATTCCAATATCATCCATATGCTTATCCAGTGACTCTTTAATTGCCCTTAATGTTGACGAGCGTACTACAATTGCAGGAAGGACATTCCACGCCCTTACTCCTCTCTGAGTAAAGAACCTATCTCTGACATCTGTCCTATATCTATCACCCCTCAATTTAAAGCTATGTCCCCTCGTACTAGCCATCACCATCCGAGGAAAAGGATTCACACTGTCTATCCTATCTAATCCTCTGGTCATCTTGTATTCCTCTATTAAGTCACCTCTTAACCTTCTCTCTAATGAAAACATCGTCAAGTCACTCAGCCTTTCCTCATAAGACCTTTCCACCATACCAGGCAACATTCTGGTAAACCTCCTCTGCACCCTTTCCAATGCTTCCATATCCTTCCTGTAATGCAGCGACCAGAATTGTACGCAATACTCCAAGTGTGGCCACACCAGAGTTTTGTACAGCTGCAACATGATATCATGGCTCTGAAACTCAATCCCTCTACCAATAAAAGCTAACACACTGTAGCCTTCTCAACAACCTATTAACCTGGGTGCCAACTTTCAGGGATCTATGCGCATGGACACCGAGATCTTTCTGCTCATCTACATTACCAAGTATCTTACCATTAGCCCAGTACTCCGTATTCTTGTTACTCCTTCCAAAGTGAATCACTTCACACTTTTCTGCATTAAACTCCATTTGCCACTTCTCAGCCCAACTCTGCAGCTTATCTATGTCTCTCTGTAACCTGCAACATTCTTCCACACTATCCACAATTCCACCGACTTTAGTGTCATCAGCAAATTTACTAACCCATCCTTCTATGCCCTCATCCAGATCATTTATAAAAATGACAAACAGCAGTGGCCCCCAAAACAGATCCTTGCGGTACACCACTAGTAACTGAACTGCAGGATGAGCATTTCCCATCAATCACCACCCTCTGTCTTCTTTCAGCTAACCAATCTTTGATCCAAACCACAAAATCACGCTCAATCCCATGCCTCCGTATTTTCTGCAATAGCCTACCGTGGAGAACCTTATCAAACACTTTACTGAAATCTATATACACCACATCAACTGTTTTACCGTCATCCATCTCTTTGGTCACCTTCTCAAAGAACTCAATAAGATTTGTGAGGCACGACCTACTCTTCACAAAACCATATTGACTATCCCTAATCAAATTGGTCCTTGCTAGATGATTATAAATCGTATCTGTTATAATTCTTTCCAAAACTTTGCCCACAAAGAAATAAGGCTCACTGGTCTATAATTACCAGGGTGGTCTCTACTCCCCTTCACAACATTTGCTATCCTCCAGTCTTCTGACTATTCTGGTGGACAATGACGACATAAAGATCAAAGTGAAAGGTTCTGCAATCTCCTCCCTAGCTTTCCAGGGAATCCTAGGATAAATCTCATCCGGCCCAGGCGACTTGTCTATTTTCACACTTTCCAGAATTACTAACACCCCCCCCCCCTTATGAACCTCAATTCCGCCTAGTCTAATAGCCTGTATCTCAGTATTCTCCTAGATAACATTGTCTTTTTCCTGTGTGACTACTGATGAAAAATATTCATTTCGTGCTCTTTTATCTCTTTGGACTCCATGCACAACTTCCCACTACTGACCTTGATTGGCCCTAATCTTGATGTGGAGATGCTGGTGTTGGACTGGGGTAAACACAGTAAGAAGTCTGACAACACCAGGTTTAAGTCCAACCAATTTATTTGATAGTAAACTCGCAAGCTTTCGGGGTTTGCCCTTCGTCAGGTGAATGGAGAGTTCTCATTCACTCTCCATTCACCTGAGAACTCTCCATTCACCTGACAAAGGGCAAACCCTGAAAGCTTGTGGTTTATTATCATAAGAACATAAGAAATAAGAACATAAGAAATAGGAGCAGGAGTAGGCCATCTAGCCCTTCGAGCCTGCCCCGCCATTCAATAAGATCATGGCTGATCTGTCGTGGCTCAGTTCCACTTTCCCGCCCTCTCCCCATAACCCTTAATCCCCTCGCTTATCAAAAACCCATCAACCCGTGTCTTAAAAATATTTAGCGAGGCAGCCTCCACCACTTCAACGGGCAGAGAATTCCAGAGATTCACCACCCTTTGAGTGAAGAAGTTCCTCCTCAACTCCGTTCTAAACCGCCCCCCCTTTATCTTGAGGCTGTGCCCCCCTAGTCCTACTGTCTTTTTTGAGCGGGAAGAGTCTCTCCACCTCTATCCTATCCAGCCCATTCATCATCTTATATGTCTCAATGAGATCTCCCCTCATTCTTCTAAACTCTAACGAGTACAAGCCTAGTTTATTCAGCCTCTCCTCATAGCTCAACCCCCTCAACTCCGGTATCAGCCTAGTAAACCTCCTCTGCACTCCCTCCAAGGCCAAAATATCCTTGCGTAAGTGCGGCGACCAAAACTGCACACAGTACTCCAGCTGCGGCCTCACCAGTGCCCTATACAGCTGCAGCAAGATCAAATAAATTGCTTGGACTTAAACCTGGTGTTGTCAGACTTCTTACTGGCCCTAATCTTACCCTAGTCATTCTTTTATTCCTGACATACCTATAGAAAGCTTTAGGGTTTTCCTTAATCCTACCTGCCAACGTCACATTGTCTGTACCTTTAAGACTTGATTACCTAGAAAGACTCGCATTCCAACTATTATTTTGTAAATTGAGTTTGTGTCTTTATATGCCCTGCTTGTGAACAGACCTCCCACTTACCTGACGAAGGGGCAGCGCTCTGAAAGCTAGTGGCTTTTGCTACCAAATAAACCTGTTGGACTTTAACCTGGTGTTGTGAGACTTCTTACTGTTTTACCCCAGTCCAACGCCAGCATCTCCACTGCATGGTTGAGAAATGACAGACATGGTTATCCCTAGAAATCAGTTTACTTTTCCTTAATCGATGTTTAAATTATTCTGAAGATGTTTCTTCCTGGGGCTGACACTACCTCACCTTGATTGGTCACTGAATTGGTATTTTCACCCTGATTGGCCAATGCAGTTTCAACCTGGCCAATACAACCTGGCACTGATTGGTCAATGCAATCACTGACTCATCCTGATTGGCTGATTCAGCCCCTCTCTAATTGGCCACCACTGCCAAAACCTCATTTCGATTGGCCGGTGCAGCTTCATTCTGGTTGGTCTCTCCAGGAGTTTGTTGCTTGCCTGTGACCTTCGCTCTGCCTCAGAGCGCCCCCTCTGGCTGATTGAGAACACAGCCGCCGCTCGGCGCTCGATTACCGCGGCCTGGTTGCCATCGTGACTCGGCGCTCGATTGTGCTGGCTGCGGATCCAGTCCCGACCGAGAGCGAGCGGCACCGGGAATGGGATCGGGATCGGGAATGGGAATGGTGAGGAACCGGGAATGGGATCGGGATCGGGAATGCGGGAACCTGAGTGGGGGCTCGGGAGCAGGGAAGATAACAGTGGGGGTGGGAGGAGGAGGAGGGGGAGCGGGTAGGGAAGGGGGGAGGGTTGTTGAGGGGAGTGAGGGAGGAGGCCGGGGTTAAGAGGAGGAGGGGCGAGGGGGTGGGGGGAGGAGGGGGTTGGTGGGGTAGGAGGAGGAGGAGGAGGAGGGGGTCGGTGGGGGGACAGTGAAGGGTAGGGGGAGAAGAGTCCTGGGGAATTACGGGGGGAAGGAGGGGTAGAGGCAGACGGACATGGAGACTGAAGTGGATGGAGTGGGGGTGACGTCCCCATGGAGATGAGGATCAGACTGATAGACAGTTGGCGTTGAGTGTGAATGGAAAACAGATATGGGGGAGTCTGGAGACTGTGACATTGGTGGTGGGGATTGGGGAGACGGTGCTGGCAGACAGACCATAGGACATAAGGGCAGAATTAGGCCATTTGACCCATCGAGTCCGCTCTGCCATTCAATCTTGACTGATATTTTTCTCATCCCTATTCCCCTGCCTTTTCCCCATAACCCCAATCCCCTCATTAATCAAGAACCTATCTTTGTCTTAAAGACACTCAATGATCTGGCCTCCACAGCCTTCTACAGCAAAGAGCACCACAGATTCACCACACTCTGGCTGAAGAAATTCCCCCTCATCTCTGTTTTAAAGAATCATCCCTTTAGTCTGAGGTTGTGCCCTCTGGTTTTAATTTTTCCTACTAGTGGAAACATCCTCTCCACGTCCGTGCCATCCAGGCCTTGCAGTATCCTGTAAGTTTCAATAAGATCCCCCCTCATCATTCTAAACTCTGAGTACAGACCCAGAGTCCTCAACCGTTCCTCATATGACAAGCTCTTCATTCCAAGGATCATTCTTGTGAACCTCCTCTGACTTACTCCAAGGCCAGCATATCTCTCCTTAGATATGGGGCCCAACACTGTTCACAATTCTCCAAACGGGATCTGACGAGAGCCTTACACAGGCTTTTCTTGTATTCTAGCCCTCTGGACATGAATGCAAACAGTTGCATTTGCCTTCCTAACTGCCTGAACCTGAAAGCTAACTTAAGAGAATCCTGAACAATGATTCCCAAGTCCCTTTGTGTATCTGATTCCCTGAGCATTTTCCCATTTAGAAAATAGTCTGTGCCTCCATTCCTCCTTCCAAAGTGCATAACCTCACACTTTTCGACATTGTATTCCATCTGCCACCTCTTTGCCACTCCCCTAACCTGTTCAAATCCTTCTGCAGCCCCCTCTGCTTCCTCAATACTACCCGTCCCTCTACATACCTTTGTATCATCTGCAAACTTAGCAATAGTGCCTTCAGTTCCTTCCTCCAAATCGTTAATGTATATTGTGAAAAGGTATGACAGGTCAGACAATAGGGGTGAGGTTGAGTGAGAGGCAGGGTAGCAGGCCAGTAGTGACTGAGGGCATCTCAGAGAAAAGTAGTAAAAAAGTAACAAGTCTGTGATAACATTTGGATCATTTTAGCAGAAACAGTGGCATAAATTGCCTCTTAGTGTCAAGGGACTAGCAGGGTAGATATGTGGGGTTACAGGGATAGCGTCTGGGTGGGATTGTTGTCAGTGCAAGCTGGATGGGCTAAATGGCCTCCTGCTGCACTGTAGGGATTCTATGATTTGTCAATGAAATGGAGTTAAATGGATTTGATCTGGCTAATTCCAGGGATGTGTTTGTTGGGTTACTGAGGTTGTGAAGTAAATATTCCCAGGTGCTTGAGTTTTAGAAAAGGTAGGCAAAGAGAAAAAGGAGGGTGGTCAGCTCTGATATCAGGGCAGTACTGAGAATCTATAGAATCAGTATGGATGGAGCAACACCACAATACAGAACAGAAAATACTGGGAGAGAATTTCTAGGGCCCATAAATGTAATCATAAAGTTGAATGAAGGAAAGTGTTAAATTAAAAGCGGAGGAATTTAGAGTAGCTAAGAGCAGTGGGCGAGAAGAGGATTGGGAAAGGTTTAAGTGTCAACAAAGATTGACAAAGAAGTTGATAAAGGAGGGTAGGAGAAGCTATGAAGCTGGGCTAGCACTTAATATAAAAAAGGATAGCAAGAGTTTTTATAAATATATAAAAAGGAAGAGGCTGGCTAGGGTGAACGTTGGTCCTTTAGAGGATGAGAAAGGGGAGCTAGTGGTAGGGGATGGGGATATGGCTAAGGTCTTGAATAACTTTTTTGTTTCTGTCTTCACGGAGGAGGACGTGAATAATTTGCTGGGTGTTAGCGATGGAAAGGTGGTAGGACTGGAGGGTCTTAATGACATTACTGTTACTAGAGAGGTGGTGCTCGACAGACTGGAGGGGCTGATTGTGGACAAGTCCCCAGGACCGGATGGAATGCATCCGAGGGTTGTGAAAGAAATGGCGGAGGTTATAGTGGATGCCTTGGTGGTTATTTTCCAGACGTCGCTGGATTCCGGGGAAGTGCCGGAAGATTGGAAAACGGCTAATGTTACGCCGTTGTTTAAGAAGGGTGCCAGGCAAAAGGCGGGGAATTATAGGCCGGTTAGTTTAACGTCTGTGGTAGGTAAAATGTTAGAATCCGTCATTAAGGAGGAAATTGCGAGGCATCTTGAAGGGAATTGCTTGATAGGGCAGACGCATCACGGTTTCATTAAAGGGAAGTCGTGTCTGACAAATTTACTGGAGTTCTATGAGGATGTGTCTAGGGCAGTGGATAGAGGAGAGCCGGTGGATGTGGTCTTTCTGGATTTTCAGAAGGCGTTTGACAAGGTACCTCACAAGAGGTTATTACAGAAGGTCAGGGGACATGGAGTTGGGGGTAGGGTGTTAGCGTGGATAGAGGATTGGTTGTCAAATAGGAGACAGAGAGTGGGGGTCAATGGGTGCTATTCGGATTGGCGGTTGGTGACTAGTGGGGTGCCCCAGGGGTCGGTGCTGGGGCCTCAGCTATTTACCATTTATATAGATGATCTGGAGGAGGGAACCGAGTGCAGGGTGTCGAAATTTGCTGATGACAAAAAGATTGGGGGAAAGGCAAATTGTGCGGAGGGTGTGGAGAGTCTGCAGAAGGATCTAGATAGGCTGGGCGAATGGGCCAGGAAATGGCAAATGGAATTTAATGTTGGCAAGTGTGAGGTGGTCCACTTTGGTAGGAAGAATGGTAGGAAGGACTATTACTTACGGGGCGAAAAACTGCAGCAGGCGACGGTGCAGAGGGACCTCGGGGTCCTTGTGCATGAGTCGCAAAAACCCAGCTTGCAGGTGCAGCAGGTGGTCAGGAAGGCGAATGGGATGCTGGCCTTCATCGCGAGGGGGATTGAATATAAAAGTAGGGAGGTCTTGCTGCAGCTGTATAGGGCATTGGTGAGGCCGCAGCTGGAGTACTGTGTGCAGTTTTGGGCGCCGCACCTGCGCAAGGATATTTTGGCCCTGGAGGGAGTGCAGAGGAGGTTTACTAGGCTGATACCGGAGTTGAGGGGATTGAGCTATGAGGAGAGGCTGAATAAACTAGGCTTGTACTCGTTAGAGTTTAGAAGAATGAGGGGAGATCTCATTGAGACGTATAAGATGATGAATGGGATGGATAGGATAGAGGTGGAGAGACTCTTCCCGCTCAAAAAAGGACAGTAGGACTAGGGGGCACAGCCTCAAGATAAAGGGGAGGCGGTTTAGAACGGAGTTGAGGAGGAACTTCTTCACTCAAAGGGTGGTGAATCTCTGGAATTCTCTGCCCGTTGAAGTGGTGGAGGCTGCCTCGCTAAATATTTTTAAGAAGCGGGTTGATGGGTTTTTGATAAGAGAGGGGATTAAGGGTTATGGGGAGAGGGCGGGAAAGTGGAACTGAGCCACGACAGATCAGCCATGATCTTATTGAATGGCGGGGCAGGCTCGAAGGGCTAGATGGCCTACTCCTGCTCCTATTTCTTATGTTCTTATGAAGTATGCAACAGGGGGTAATGTGATAATTATGGGACATCTTCATATGGACTGAGCAAACCAAATTTATGGCAAGATATTTGAGAGTTTTGTAGAAATCAATGCTGAGGGAGCGACTAGGCAATTTTGGTGATTGTGTAATGATACAAGGTTATTAATGTTGTAAAGTGTCCTTGGGGAGATGCAATAACATAAGTGAATGTTTTACATTGCGTTTGAGATTGATGTGGTTAAATCTGAAACCACTTTCCCAACTTTAAACAACCCCAGTAAGAGATTGGCTAAATTGGATTGGGAAATGAAGCAAAAAAGGTATGATGGATCAGCAATGAAAAGCATTTAAATGAATAATTCATAACTATCAATGAACATACATTTCTGTAAGGGTGAAGACTTTATTGGATAGGCAACACAATCAGAGGTAAAGGGTATGTCAGATGCTGAAGGTAGCTTTTTTTTATTGTTTTCAATGCCATACTCTAACAAGTAGGAATAGGAAGATGGTGTGTGTTAGTGTGTGGTTTGTAGCTTGGTGCTGGAGGTGGAACTAGAAGTTCTTGGACACTGGGACTAGTGCTGGGGCAGGAGTCACCTATTTAAGAGGGAGTGTTGCACCTCAGTAGAACTGGGAAGTTAACTAGCGCGGTTGGGAAAGGGGAATGGTCATTAAGAAGTAGAGAAGAAAAAGGTGCATAAAGTGAGTGTGTTGGACAGTAATGTGAGTAGAATCAGTCTAAGAAGGACCATGAGGAGTACAAAAGATGGGTTTGGAAAGCATGTTTTTTAAATTTATTTCACAGGATGCAGGCGTCACTAGCCAGACCAGCATTTATTGCTCATCCATTGTGCATGTGTAAATACACAATGTGTGAGTTAATAAGGTTGGTGGGCTATAAGTAACTGTGTGGGAATATGATGTAATTTCAGTAGTGGAAATGTGGCTGAAAAATGGTGAGGATTGGGTATTTAAGAGAAAGATATAAAATGTTCAGAAAATATGTGGAAGGATTCAAGAGAGATGGGGATGTAGTACTGATTAGGGAAGACATTGTGATGTTGGGAAAAGATGATGCCCTTGAGGGACCAAGGACAGGTTCCACTTGGTTAGAGTTACAAAGCAAAAAGGGTAAAACCACAATACTAAGGGGTGGTTGTCCGAGTAGTGAGAGATAGAGGAACACATTTTCAGGGCAATCACAGAACTGTGCAACAAATATTGAGTGGTGATACTGAGGAACTTTAATTACTCCCAAGTTGGTTGTGAGGATATTAGAGGGAAGGGAAGAATTTCTGAAATCTGATGAAGAGAACGCCTTTGATCAGTTTGTCCTCAGTCCAATTAACAAAGAAGCATTGCTGAATCTGATGCTGAGAAATGAGGTAGACCAAGTAGACTGAGGGCCTGTGGGGGAGGATTTGGATAAGAGTGATCATCATATAAAGTTTAGATTAGTAACGGAGGAGAGCCAGGAACAATCTAAAGTTTAAATTGAAAGAGGATGAAAGGGGATCAATCAGAGTAAAATGCAACAAAGGAAAATATGGGTGATGTTTAAGGAGAAGATGTTTTTGGTACAGACTAGGTACATTTCAACAAAAGGGAAAGGTAAAGGAACCAAAGCCAGGGCTCCTTAGATGATGATGATAGAGAGCATGATGAAACTGAAAAAGAGGGTTTTGATGCACATCAGGTGAATTATTCCTGGACAAATCAGTTTTGATACAGCAAGAGGGGTGAGGTGAAGAGGAAAATAAAGTGGGCAAAGAGTGAAAGTGAGAACGGAATGGCAGTGAACAAAAATGGGAACCCAGAAACCACCTACTGGCATGGGAAAACAAGTTGGTAGTTAGAAGTGCAGTGGCTTCTATTAGGAACACAGAGAGTGATATATGCTTACGAGCACAGGCCTAGGCTGCAGTACTTAATGAGAATGTTGTATTGGTGTTTACAAAGGAACAGGATGCTGACAAAATATTCTTGAAAGCAGAGATGGTAGGGGTAATAGATGAGATGAAAATTGAGAGGCAGGATTCCAATCTTCCCCAGATTCAGGGGAGGTGTCAGAGGATTGGAGAATGATAAACATGACACTCTCAATCAAGAAAAGAATGTCAGGACAATCTTAATAACAACAGGATTGTCACTTTAACATCAATGGTGGACAAAGGTTTAAAAACAATCAGGACGAAGGATCAACAGAGATTTGGAAAGGTTTGTTTTAATTGCTGTGAGACAGCAGAGATTTGTAAAAGGCAGATTGTGTTTGACTATTCAAATTGAATTTTTTCTGCTAAAGTTAATGAGGAGAATGCAATGGATGTTGTCTGTAGGGGTTTTAAGAAAGCTTTTGACAGAGTATAATATACAAGACTGGTTAACAAAATTGAGGGCCGTGGAATAGGAAGATTAATGTCAGTTTGGATATTTAAAAATAGATCAAGGGTACAAAACAACAAGTTCTGATAGATGGTTATTCTTCAGACAGAAGGATGGTGGACAGTGGTGTTCCCCAAGGATCATGTTTGGAACATCAAAATTTATTGATGATATCAAAAATGAAGGTGTGACAAGCAGTGAGGCGATACCATACAATTATACAATTGCTAATGTTGTTGTAGCAGTCCTAAAGAATGCAACTTTAAGTGAATCAGATTTTCCCATTATAGCCGTTTTCATCAGAAAAATGAACAAATTGTTAAACTGTATACTTAGAAATACTTTGCATTGCTAAGTCCCTATATTAATAAATGAAGTAACTTTTAAAATTAATTAAAAACTATATAATAAATACGTTGACTCTTTCTATGAGCCTCCCACCTGCCATAGAGCCTTCTGTCTCTCCCACATGCTGCTTTCTTCTCTTGGACCCTTGCTGTGAGTGAGGGTTGGGAGAAGAAGAGCGAGCGGCAAGAAGAATTACTTTGGAGCTAGAGCAGCATTGAGTTGTCAAGGTAAGCCACAAATGGGAGGATCAACAAAAGGGAGAGGCTGCTCCAAAACGGTGCCAATCTGGCCACACAGCCTGACATTGGACCCTGTGTGAAACAATGTTAAAATGAAACTCCCAATATCGAATATCAGCCCCATTAACTGCCTGATGTTAAAAATGTGGCAACTTAAAATGTAGAATTACTGTAATAGGTTGTACAAGTGGCAGAATTTAATACCGAGGAGTGTGAGGTGATGCATTTTGACAAAAGTGGGAGGGGAGACCATATTGTAGCTGTAAAGCCTGTGTAGGATTGGAGGCTCTAGGGTTTCAAGTGCAAGGGGGCAGAATGAATTGAGGGTGTTAGCAAAGCATATGGAAAGACTGATTGGAGAAGCTGAAGTTGTTCTCCTTCGAGCAAAAGAGTTTGAGGGGAAATTTGATAGAGTGCAAAATGATAACAGGTATCGTTAAGATAGACAAAGAAAAATCTGTTCCCATTAGCTGTTCTAATAAGGACAGGAAGACACAGATTGAAGTTTTTGTGAGAGAGAGACTGGGAACTGTAAAGGAGAGCTTTTTTTTAACGCAATGAGTGGTTATCATCTGGAACTGACTGCCAATGAAGCTGGTGCAAGTGGAGAAGGTCAATAATTTGAAAAGAAGATTGGACCAGCATGCAAAGGAAATAAATTTGCAGATTATAGAGGGGAAGAATGGGACTGACTGTTATTCTAGGTTTTTCACTGAGTTTTCAGCCTGCTATGGTTCAGGTCAAAAACTCCAAAGTGTTTTATGGAGCCTGTCTGGGTCATAAGTTTTGCATCTTGAATTTAGCTAGGATAAGCATGAACTGTTTCATTTCAGGTATGATTCAAATGACCCACTGGGGAGCTTTTGTCAAAAGAAACTTAAGAATATTGTTAACGCATGGAAAGAAAATTAGCAATAACTTTCATCAAATTACAAACAAAAACAAAACAACCACGAAAAACCACCTTTAACAAATATATCTAAGATGTTCCAATCAAACCAAAACCTTCCATAGACAAAACCCTTTAAAAAAGTTCAACATAGCAAAGTCTAATGCTCACGTGATACTGGAATTGAATCCTTTGGAAGAAAGCTGCAACTTTCTTGATATACTCAGAACAGCTTCCCAGAACCCCAGGTCAAGCCACCAACAGCAGATTCAAGACCTTGATTTCAGATAGCCAACAGAATTTCCAAATAAACAGGGGGAGAGTAAAAAACACTTCTTGCTGTCCCTTCTAAAAATTAACCTGCAGCTCAGAACTGAAAATGAAAGAGTTCCTGTCACCTAACCTGCCAACCAGTTTTCCTCCTAACAATGCAGGGTCATAAAACTAATCTCAGAAAGTACCTGAGGCCCCCATTTGAGCCACTTAAGGAGTAATAAAAGGACATCTCATAGACAGCCCAGCAGCAATGAGAAACACTGAAGCTGTGAGAGTTCCAGAGATTATGATTTTAAAAAAACCTTACTTAAAGGTACACTAATGTCACAAGTCCTCCATTTTCATCACAGTACTTTAATAATGTGCTGCCAGTGCTTTTTTAAATGCATGTTATTCAGTGGCAGTGTCGTTGCTGACAGCGATGCAGAATAATTGTTAACTATGACCTCTGGTTTCATTCTTTTATACTGTTTACATAGATTCACTGTTGGGAATAAATTTTACTTGTGTTGAAGCTTCGGGGTGGGGTAAAGTTTGCTTTAACTTTGATAGTGTTCATACCAGTGATTCTGCCACTGAAAGATGACAAGGACTTTCTCCTGAATATTGAAGGGTACATGACATTTAGGAAGGACAGGAGACTAGTAAAAGGCAGAGGGGTAGCTCTGTTAATTAAGGATGACATTGATATAATTGAGAGCCTACCTTAGCTCTGGAGTGCAAGACATAGAATCAGTTTTGATGGAAATGAGAACTAGTAAACCAAAATCACTTGTGGGGAATGGTTTATAGGCCTGTGTACTGTGAGCACTTTTGGTCTCCTTGTTTAAGTAAAGATATTATTTCACCAGTAGCAATTCAGAGAGGGTTCACTAGGATGATCCCCACAGCGGGATTGTCTTCTGAATAAAGGTTAAACAGGTTGGGACTCTACTCATTGGAATTTAGAAGGATGAGTAATAGTCTCATTGAAACATAGGATTTTTAAGGGGCTTGACAGGGTGAATGTTGAGAGAATGTTTTCCCCTCATGGGAGAATCTAGGACAAGAGGGCATGGTCTCAGTATAAAAGAGTGCAAATTTTCTTCTCTAAGTGTTGAGAGTCTTCGGAACTTCTTGTCACAGAGAGCTGTGGGAGCAGAGTCTTTGTGTATATTTAAAAGCTGAGATAGATCGATTTTTGATCAGTAAGGGAACCAAGAGTTATAGGGAAAGGGCAGGAAAGTGGACATGAAGAATGTCGGATCAGCCATCATCCTGTTGAGTAATGGAACAGGCTTGAAGAGCTGAATAGTCTACACCTGTTCCTTATGGTCTTATTAAACAATAACCACACTCTGGAATGGAGTATACAAGAAGGCTTAAAGTGGGATTGTGAGAAAGATATGGTGATATCATGGGTTATTTCTACAGATAGATTGGGAGAATCAGTTTGACAAAGGTAGCTGGATGATGAGTTTGTAGAATATTTTTGTGACAGTTTATTAGAGCAGCAAATTGCAGAACCAAACAGAGAGCAGATACAGTGGTTAGCACTGCTGCTTTACAGTGCCCAGGCCCGGGTTCAATTCCCAGCTTGGGTCATTGTCTGTCTGAGTCAGCACGTTCTTCCCGTGTGGATTTCCTTGTACAATCCGAAAGACATGCTAGTCAGGTGCATTGACCATGCTGAATTCTTCCCTCAGTGTACCCAAACAGGCACCAGAGTGTGGAGACTAGGGGATTTTCACAGTAACTTTAGCGTGAATGGAAACCTACTTGTGATATTTATACTAGATTTGATAATGTGCAATAAGACAGGATTAATTAATGACCTCCGACTGAAGGTGCCTCTAGATAACAGTGATCATCATATAATTGAACTTCACATTTAGTTTCAGGAATGGACCTAAGAATGGTGTTTTAAACTTGGTGTATAATTCTGCAAAGGTGAATGGTAGGTCAGAGTATTAGACAGAATATGGCATAAATGAGTCTTTTTTCTGATTGGCAGTAATGAGTGGGGTTCCGCAGGGATCTGTGCTAGGACTCCAATTGTTCACATTATATATTAATGATTTGGAAGAGGGAACTGAATGTATTATCTCCAGATTTGCAGATGACACAAAGTTGGATGGGAGGGTGAGCTGTGAGAAGGATGCCGAGATGTTTCAGCATAATTTGGACAGGCTGAGAGTGTGGGCATGTGCATCGCAGATGCGGTATAATGTGGATAAATGTGAGGTTATCTATTTTGGTAGCAATAATACAATGATAATTACTTGAATGGGTGGAAATATGGTGATCACAATATGGTTGAATTTCTGATGTGATCACAATATTTGAATTTCTGATACAGATGGAGGATGAGAAAGTAGGGTCCCAAACCAGTGTCCTCTGCTTGAACAGAGGGGAGTATGATAAGATGAGGGCAGAATTGGCTAATGTAAACTGGGGGTGCAGACTGGTTGGTAGGACAGCTGAGGAACTGTGGAGGATTTTTAAGGAGATCTTTTTCAGTACTCAGCAAAAATATATTCCGGTGATAAAGAAGGACTGTAAGAAAAGGGATAACCAGCCGTGGATATCGAAGGAAATAAAAGAGAGTATTAAATTAAAAACCAATGCGTACAGAGCAGCTAAAAATAGTGGGAAATTAGAAGATTGGGAAAGATTTAAGAAACAACAAAGAACAACTAAGAAAGCGATAAAGAAAGGAAAGATAGATAGAGTATGAAACTAAACTAGCTCTAAATATAAGAAATGATAGTAGAAGTTTTTACAAATATATAAAGAAGAAGAGAGTGGCTAGAGTGAATGTTGGACTCTTGGAGGACGAGAGGGGGGATTTAATGGTGAGAAACGAGGAAATGGCTGAGACTTTAACTAAGTTTTTTTGTGTCGGTCTTCACGATGGAGGACACAAATAGCTTACCGAATATTAAAAATAGAGGGTTGGTAGGAGATGAGGTCCTTAATACAATTCTGTTACTAAAGAGGTAGTGCTTGGTAGACTAATGGGACTGAAGGTAGACAAGTCCCCGGGACCGGATGGAATGCATCCCAGGGTACTGAAAGAAATGGCAGAAGTAACAGCAGATGCGTTAGTAGTTAGTTATCAAAATTCGCTGGACTCTGGGGAAGTGCCGGCGGATTGGAAAACAGCTACTGTTACGCTGCTGTTTAAAAAAGGTAGCAGACAAAAGGTGGGTAACTACAGGCTGGTTAGCTTAACGTCCGTAGTTGGGAGAATGCTAGAATCCATCATCAAAGAAGAAATAGCAGGACACCTAGAAAAGAACAGTTCAATCAAGCAGGCGCAGCATGGATTCATGAAGGGGAAGTCGTGTTTGACGAATTTACTGGATTTTTATGAAGCTGTGACTAGTGCGATAGACAGAGGGGAACCGGTGGATGTGGTGTTTTTAGATTTCCAGAAGGCGTTTGATAAGGTGCCTCAGAAAAGATTGCTGCAGAAGATTAGGGTACACAGAGTTGGGGGTAAGTTAGCGTGGATTGAGAATTGGCTATCTAACAGGAAGCAGAGTGTTGGAATAAATGGGTGCTTTCCTGGTTGGCAATCGGTGACTAGTGGCGTGCCGCAGGGATCGGTGCTGGGGCCTCAACTGTTTACCATATACATAGACGATCTGGAGGAGAGGGCTGAGTGTAGGGTGACAAAGTTTGCTGATGACACGAAGATGAGTGGAAAAGTGAATTGCGTGGAGGACGCGGAAAGTCTGCACAGAGATTTGGATAGGCTGAGTGAGTGGGTGAGCATCTGGCAGATGGAGTATAACGTTGGCAAATGTGAGGTTATCCGCTTTGGAAGAAATAATAGTAGGATGAAATATTATTTAAATTGTGAAAAATTGCAGCATGCTACGGTGCAGAGGGACCTGGGGGTCCTTGTGTACAAATCACAAAAACTCAGTCTGCAGGTGCAGCAGGTGATCAAGAAGGCGAATGGGATGCTGGCCTTCATAGCGAGGGGGGTAGAATATGAAAACAGGGAGGTCTTGCTGCAACTGTACAAGGCAGTCGTGAGGCTGCATATGGAGTACTGTATGCAGTTTTCGTCCCCTTTTTTGCGTAAGGATATATTGGCCTTGGAGGGAGTACAGGCTGATACCAGAGATGAAGGGGTTAGCTTATGAGGAGAGATTGAGTAGATGGGGCCTGTACTCATTAGAATTTAGAAGGCTGCAGGGGGGGGAGGGGGGGAGATCTTAAAGAGACTTACAAGATAATGAAGGGGCTAGATAGAGTAGAAGTAGAGACATTCCTTCCACTTAGAAAGGAAACCAGAACTAGAGGGCACAGCCTCAAAATAAGGGGAGGGCAGTTTAGAACAGAGTTGAGGAGGAACTTCTTTTGTCAGAGGGTAGTGAATCCCTGGAATTCTCTGCCCATTGAAGTGGTGGAGGCTACCTTGTTGAAAATGTTTAAGTCACGGATAGATAGATTTCTGATTGATAAGGGAATTAAGGGTTATGGGGAGCAGGCGGGTAAGTGGAACTGATGCACTTCAGATCAGCCGTGATCTTATTGAATGGTGGGGCAGGCTCGCAGGGCTAGATGGTCTACTCCTGCTCCTATTTCTTATGCTCTTATGAAATTGAGAGAAATGGATACTCAACGAGACCTTGGAATCCTCATGTATCAGTCGCTGAAAGTAAGTGCGCAGGTACAGCAAACAATAAAGGCTGCAAATGTTACATTGGCCTTCGTGGCGAGAGGGTTTGAGTATAAGGATAGGGATGTTTTACTGCAATTGTATAGGGCATTGATGAGGCTACACCTGGAATATTGTGTGCAGTTTTGCTGTTCTTATCATAGAATCATAGAAACTGTACAGTGCAGAAAGAGGCCCTTCGGCCCATTGAGTCTTCACCGACCACAATCTCACCCAGGCCCTACCCCCATATCCCTACACGTTTACCTGCTAATCCCTCTAACCTACGCATCTCAGGACACTAAGGGGCAATTTTAGCATGGCTAATCAACTTAACCCGCACATCTTTGGACTGTGGGAGGAAACCAGAGCACCTGGAGGAAACCCATGCAGACACGAGGAGAATGTGCAAACTCCACACAGACAGTGACCCAAGCTGGGAATTGAACCCAGGTCTCTGGAACTGTGAAGCAGCAGTGCTAACCATTGTGCTATCGTGCCGCCCATATTCCTTATATGAGGAAAGATGCCCTTGCTATAGAGGAAGTACAGCGAAGGTTTACCAGGCTGATTCCTGAGGTGGCAGGTCTATCATATGAGGAGAAACTAAGTTGGTTAGAAGTCAAAACTTATAACATAGAAACTTATAAAATTCTGACAGGGTTAGACAGGGTAGATTCAGAAAGAATGTTCCCAGTGGCGGGGGTGTCCAGAACCAGGGTCATAGTTTGAGGATAAGGGGGTAAACTTTTTAGAACTGAGGTGAGGAGAAATGTCTTCACCATGGTGGATGTGTGGAATTCAGTTGAGGCCAAAATGTTGTCTGATTTCAAGAAGAAATTATATATAGCTCTTGGGGCTAAAGGTATCAAGGGACATGGGGGGCAAGGGAGGACCAGGATGCTGAACTTGATGATCATCCATGATCAAAATGAATGACGGAACAGGCTCAAAGGGCCAAATGGCCTACTCCTGCTTTTAGTTCCTATGTTTCTAAAATAATGAGCAGCAAAGAATGACTAAGCCATGAATAATGTGGGAGTCAGAGAGAAAATATGCAGAAATATAAAAACCAAAGTTTCTACAGGTATTTACAAGGGAAAAGTGTAACTCAAGTGAGCATTGGTTCGCGAGAGAGTAAGAATGGAGAAATGAAAATAAGGAAAGGGGGGATGAATTTAACAGATATTTTGTCTTCACCTTAGAGGCAGAAGTAACATTCCAGCAATAATTGTGAGTCAGGAGGTGAAAAGGGAGATTACAATCATCAGGGAAATGGTACTTAAAAATTTATTAGAACTCATGGCTAGCAAGTCCCCAGGTCCTCGGATCTGAAAAGAAAAGGCTGCTGAGATAATAGATGCATTGGTTTAACTTTTCCAACATTCCCTACATTCTGGAAAGGTCCCATCAGATTGGAAAATAGCAAATGTGTCTCTTCTATTCTATAAAGGAGGCAGACAGAAAACCAGCTAGCTTAATATCTCATTTGCTCAAATCAGGCTAAGTTGGGGTTATAGCAGGATACTTAGAAAGTCTCAGTGCAATTATGCAGAGTCTACATGGAATTGTGAAAGGGGAATCATGTTTGACTAATTTATTGGTGTTCTTTGCGCAAGTATTATTCATGTGGTTAAGGGGAACCTGCAGATGTGGTGTACTTAAGATTTTCAAGAGGCATCTCACAAGGTGCCACATCAAAGGTTACTACAAAAAATGAAAGCTCACATTAGCACAGATGGTGGATTGGTTAGCTAACAGAATACAGAGTATGCATAAATGGGTCATTTTTGGTTTGCAAGAAGTGATAACTGAAGTGCCACACAGCTCAGTGCTGGGGCTTCAACTATTTGCAATTTGTACCAATGAGATGAATGAAAGGACCAAATGTATGGTTGCTAAATTTGGTGATGACAGAAATAGCTGCTGCATGTTGCTGAATGGGAACTAATTAAAATGGAAAAACAATGGTGACAGCAGAAATACTCTTCAAAGGACCGTAGGAGGAGAGGTAATAAGCCGTGGATAACGAAGGAGGTGAAGGAAAGTGTTAAATTAAAAGCGGAGGAATTTAGAGTAGCTAAGAGCAGTGGGCGAGAAGAGGATTGGGAAAGGTTTAAATGTCAACAAAGATTGACAAAGAAGTTGATAAAGGAGGGTAGGAGAAGCTATGAAGCTGGGCTAGCACTTAATATAAAAAAGGATAGCAAGAGTTTTTATAAATATATAAAAAGGAAGAGGCTGGCTAGGGTGAACGTTGGTCCTTTAGAGGATGAGAAAGGGGAGCTAGTGGTAGGGGATGGGGATATGGCTAAGGTCTTGAATAACTTTTTTGTTTCTGTCTTCACGGAGGAGGACGTGAATAATTTGCTGGGTGTTAGCGATGGAAAGGTGGTAGGACTGGAGGGTCTTAATGACATTACTGTTACTAGAGAGGTGGTGCTCGACAGACTGGAGGGGCTGATTGTGGACAAGTCCCCAGGACCGGATGGAATGCATCCGAGGGTTGTGAAAGAAATGGCGGAGGTTATAGTGGATGCCTTGGTGGTTATTTTCCAGACGTCGCTGGATTCCGGGGAAGTGCCGGAAGATTGGAAAACGGCTAATGTTACGCCGTTGTTTAAGAAGGGTGCCAGGCAAAAGGCAGGGAATTATAGGCCGGTTAGTTTAACGTCTGTGGTAGGTAAAATGTTAGAATCCGTCATTAAGGAGGAAATTGCGAGGCATCTTGAAGGGAATTGCTTGATAGGGCAGACGCATCACGGTTTCATTAAAGGGAAGTCGTGTCTGACAAATTTACTGGAGTTCTATGAGGATGTGTCTAGGGCAGTGGATAGAGGAGAGCCGGTGGATGTGGTCTTTCTGGATTTTCAGAAGGCGTTTGACAAGGTACCTCACAAGAGGTTATTGCAGAAGGTCAGGGGACATGGAGTTGGGGGTAGGGTGTTAGCGTGGATAGAGGATTGGTTGTCAAATAGGAGGCAGAGAGTGGGGGTCAATGGGTGCTATTCGGATTGGCGGTTGGTGACTAGTGGGGTGCCCCAGGGGTCGGTGCTGGGGCCTCAGCTATTTACCATTTATATAGATGATCTGGAGGAGGGAACTGAGTGCAGGGTGTCGAAATTTGCTGATGACAAAAAGATTGGGGGAAAGGCAAATTGTGCGGGGGGTGTGGAGAGTCTGCAGAAGGATCTAGATAGGCTGGGCGAATGGGCCAGGAAATGGCAAATGGAATTTAATGTTGGCAAGTGTGAGGTGGTCCACTTTGGTAGGAATAATGGTAGGAAGGACTATTACTTACGTGGCGAAAAACTGCAGCAGGCAACGGTGCAGAGGGACCTCGGGGTCCTTGTGCATGAGTCGCAAAAACCCAGCTTGCAGGTGCAGCAGGTGGTCAGGAAGGCGAATGGGATGCTGGCCTTCATAGCGAGGGGGATTGAATATAAAAGTAGGGAGGTCTTGCTGCAGCTGTATAGGGCATTGGTGAGGCCGCAGCTGGAGTACTGTGTGCAGTTTTGGGCGCCGCACCTGCGCAAGGATATTTTGGCCTTGGAGGGAGTGCAGAGGAGGTTTACTAGTCTGATACCGGAGTTGAGGGGGTTGAGCTATGAGGAGAGGCTGAATAAACTAGGCTTGTACTCGTTAGAGTTTAGAAGAATGAGGGGAGATCTCATTGAGACGTATAAGATGATGAATGGGATGGATAGGATAGAGGTGGAGAGACTCTTCCCGCTCAAAAAAGACAGTAGGACTAGGGGGCACAGCCTCAAGATAAAGGGGAGGCGGTTTAGAACGGAGTTGAGGAGGAACTTCTTCACTCAAAGGGTGGTGAATCTCTGGAATTCTCTGCCCGTTGAAGTGGTGGAGGCTGCCTCGCTAAATATTTTTAAGAAGCGGGTTGATGGGTTCTTGATAAGAGAGGGGATTAAGGGTTATGGGGAGAGGGCGGGAAAGTGGAACTGAGCCACGACAGATCAGCCATGATCTTATTGAATGGCGGGGCAGGCTCGAAGGGCTAGATGGCCTACTCCTGCTCCTATTTCTTATGTTCTTATGTTCTTATGATCAGCCTCTGACAAATTTTATCAGAGGCTAATTGTACTTTATGAATTGTACGCTCACACGTCACATGCTTCCTGCAGTGTATCAGTATAAAGTATCCTGATTGGTTAACACCTGCCAGCCTATTAAATACTGATCAATAGTGGAACTGCTGTGAGATAAAGTGTTTCATCTTGGGCAGAGTGTCAGGCAGTAAGCTGATGACTCTGAGAAAACCAAGATGACGTGCTTACGCAGATTTTGCTTGCTGTGAGATAGTTTGATTTAAGGATGTGGCTTGGACCTGGGCAGCTTGTGTAATATGTGAAGAAGAGACTCGAGTTGGGATAGAAACAACAAGTGCAAATGCTTAGAAATGGGAAGTGAGAATGTGAGTGTCGGCATTCCTCAGCAGACCCATCAGTGTCAACCGCTGAATGGTTTGGATGGCGACAATGTGTCAGAGCTCGTATGGTGCGAGTAAGACCATGTCTTCCTGAGGACGGATTAGTGGACGTTATATGTACAGACTTCCAGAAACCCTCTGATGATATGTTCCATAGCAATTTAGAGAGTTTAGCAAGCTGGCAAGAGACAAAAACTGATGACTGCATAAAGATTGTCTCAATTAAACTTTGAGAGACAATAAGGGAATAATGACTTCAAAATGGAAATTAGATATCCACATTGGACAAGATTATGCTGAAATAGGAAGAATTTAGGGACATGAATGTGGAATTTGAAATACAAACATAGCCATGATTAATAGTGGGGCTGGATTAAAGGGCCAAGTGACTGCCTTCTCCTACTTCATATATTCATATGAAATGGAGGTCTGTCTTTGCAAGGTCTGTCAGACTGGGTGGCGCGGTAGCATAGTGGTTAGCACTGTTGCTTCACAGCTCCAGGGACCCAGGTTCAATCCCTGGCTCAGGTCACTGTCTGTGCAGAATTTGCACATTCTCCCTGTGTCTGTGTGGGTTTCCTCTGGGTGCTCTGGTTTCCTCCCACAGTCCAAAGATGTGCGGGTTAGGTGGATTGGCCAAGCTAAATTGTCTCTTAGTGTCCTGGGATGTGTTGGTTAGACGGATTAGCGGGTAAATACGGGGATAGGGTCTGGGTGGGGTTGTTGTTGGTGCAGACTCGATGGGCCGAATGGTGCCTCTCTGCACTGTAAGCATTCTATGGCTTGCATTTTAGTGTTTATACAATTTCAGATTGCTTTTCCTTAGTGTTAAGTGTACCTATTCCGCATATAAACAGGCTCTGTACCTGTGTTTATGTTCCATGTAAGTCTTCTCCTACCTTCATCTCACCATGTATCTATTATTCATTTATTTCTGATGACGCCACTGCAAAGTTTGTGTGATGTTCTTCTGTGTTAAAATTATGTAGAAAATGGAGTTGTTAGAGGTTAAATGGATGGAAAGGGTGGTGTATTAGACAGCTGAGGGTCTGTAATTGTGTGTTCAGGAAGGAGATGAGATACTATTCCTGAGCTTGATTATAGGAATATTGAAGATCAGAGGAACTGATGAAGTGGGAACGTAGCAGATTGCATGGTTTATGATGATCGGTCTGTAATGCTTGCACCATTAGTGAGTGCTGCTTTAGCACCTTCCCAGCCATCAGTTTGTGAGGTAGCTAAGTGGATGTCTAGGACAAGTTTTTCAATTCTGGCCTTTTGTACCTGACACATCAGCCACGACTGAAAGCTGGAACTAGAATTTGTATGTTCTTTGAAGAACTCCATCATTGTTCACAGCTAGATCCTTATGTAGACACTGTTGATTTAAATACATGGAATGAGATGATACAAACTGATCCCAGTGAGAGCTGTTCTGAGTTTTCAAATGAGGTTATCCTCACTTCTGTTTCGTTCTTTAGGAAGTATTGAAAACTACACAGATGCAGATTTATTACATTGCAGAAGGAAACCATTCAACCCATTGTAACTGCACCAGCCCTCCGAATGAGCAACTCACCTAGTACAATTCTGCCACCTTCTCTCCATAACTGCATATTCTTCCTTTCCAGATAGCAGTGTCAATGGGATGTGTTTCAAAAATATCTATGATGAATTCAATATGGTTATAATCATTTCTCCCCCCACTTACCTCCTTGAAGATTCCATCTCCTATGTATTTGTCATCCTGCTTCCCTCAGTGTCTCATTGTAAAACCCACTGAGGGGCATTTAAATTTTCAGCTACGTATGGATTGTAATTAACACCAGTAAGAAGCTCAGATTCATAGATGATCCAGTCTCTGATTTCAGGTTGAGAGCACCATGAGATAGTTGATAAAATAGTAATAATGGTTGCTGCTGCTTAATATTTGCAAGCATTGGATCAGTCACAACTACTGGTTAAAGTTTATCATGTATGTCAGTTGTTTTGGGTTTTAATGCAATGACATGGAGTTATTTGTCATTTTCATTGTTTTCTATACAGGTTTTGTGACAGACGTCTGCATTTAGATCTTTGCCTACTTACCTAATTTACCGGTATCCTTTTGTAGCTTCTTATGGGATGGTGCAGTGATTAGCACTGCTGCCTCACAGCGCCAGGGACACAGAGTTTGACTGTGGTCTTGGGTGACTGTGCGGAGTTTGCACGTTCTCCCTGTGTCTGCATAGGGTGTCTCTGGGTGTTCTGGTTTCCTCCCATGTCTAAAGATGTGCAGGTTAGGTGGATTGGCTGTGCTAAATTGCCCCTTAGTGTCCAAAGATACGCAGGTAGGTGAATTTCCATGATAAATGTGTGGGGTTATAGGGATAGGACGGTGGAGAAGATCTGGATGGATTGCTGTTTTGGGGAGTCGGTGCAGATTTGATAGGCCAGATTTGTTTTCTATGGTTCTTATGTCCTGTCCACAATTTACTTTCTTACCTATCTTTATGTCATCAGCAAATTTGGCAATCGTCAGGGACGCTATCAACCCCTTCATCCAAGTCATTTATCTAAATTTAATGTATTTTCAAAAGATGTATGTGGATGTTGCCGGGACTAAAAATTGCAGCTATGAGGAAAGCAAGATTGGATAAGCTGGAGTTGTTCTTGGATAGGAGAAGGCTGAGGGGAGATTTGATTGAGATGCACAAAATTGTGAGTGGAAGGAAAGGTCCTGTTTTCTTCAGCACAAGGCCAGTGACGCGAGGGTAAAGGTTTAAAATGATTGGCAGAATGTTTAGAGGGGAGATGAGGATTTTTCTTTTTCAGCCAGAGGGTTGTGAGGATCTGGAACTCGCTGCCTGAAAGGGTAGTCAAGGCAGACACCCTCACCTCAGGTGTCTGGATATTCACCTCAAGCACTGTAACCTCCAGAGTTATGGACCAGATGCTGGGAAGTGAGATTAGGCTGAGTGGCCCGTTTTTCAGTCAGCAAAGATATAATGGGCCTCTTTCTGTGCTGTAGACATTTTATGATTCTATATAGATTTGAGATTTCAAAATTTTCTTGGTCATTTGCTACTTACTACTTTGAAAGAAAAAGTATTTTTCAATCATAATGTATCTAATTTTAAAAAGTAACGCTGTAGAGTTTGAGCGTGGTTGGAACAGATTAAATCTTTAACTACATTCAGACTTCAATTTCACTTTGCTTTTCAGAAGAGGCTTACAGTGTCTTTCCATGACCTCGGTATTCTTTACAGCCAATGAAGTACTTTTGAAGGCACTATAATGTAGGAAAGACAGCAGTCAGTTTCCTTACAACAAGCTGCTCCACACAGCTTGGTCGTGAATCTGTTTTAGTCATACGTGGGAGAGAAATATTGGCCAGGACACTGAGGAGATCACTCCTGCTGCTCTTTGAATAGTGTCACAGGATAATTTACTTGGTTGGACATGGTCTCAGTTTAATGTCTCACCTGAAAGGCAGTGACTTTGACAGTGCAGAGCTCCCTCACTGGGAGTGAGAGCCGAGAATTATACTCAGCTCCCAGGAGTGGGACTTGAGCCCACAACCTCCTCAGAAACGAGAGTGCTACGACGAGAGCCACAACTAAAGCCATGTCGTCACATTATTTACAACTGGTGAGTAGCCCCGCACCCCTCTCCCTCCTCCCACTTCACTCCACCCTGTCAGTACTATCTAAGTTGCATCCTTTGCAAATGATGATTTGTTTGCTGAGAATGATGTTCAGTAAATCTCATCGTGTCATGAATGTGTGCGGCACTGACTCAGTTCCTGTTGTGAGAATAAAATGGCAGCTGTATTAAGGAGAATGATTGTTCAATTGGTTGTTGAGTGTGACCCTAAGTGACCCCTTGTATGGAAATTTCATTGGATTTAATACTCTAGTATTTCAAATTAGACCATCTCTATTTCCGTTTGCTAACATTTCTGTAATTTGAAGGCTTGGGTCTTTGCCCAGTGTCCACAGTGTGACTGTGCAGAGGAAAATAACTCCAGCTGTGGCTTCAGGGTGACGTTTTATTGCCAGAGACGTTCAATCAAATGATTGAAAGAAAAGTTCAGACATTTCGTTTTGGCATTAACTGTGACTCCCACCATGTGAATTTGACATGGAGCGGTGCATCATCAAATTTGTACATCTGATTGATATTATAGCTGTAATTATTTAATTGTTCTGAGTATAACACCGAATGCACAGCCTGAGTGTGTGCTGGGGGTGGATTCAGTTGAAGCATTTTAACAGGGAATTGGATTTTCTTCACATTTCAGGAAGAACGTGCAGGGTTATGGGGAGAAGGCCGAGGGATTTAGCACTGTATTAATTTCTCTTTTGGAGAGCTAGCACTGACATGTCAGGTGAATGACTTCTTGTGCTGTTACCATTCTATGATTCAAGTTGAATGTCATATTTTGCGGGGCAGAAACACTTGTGTGTTTTTCAGATACTAAAATAAACCATTTCATGAAATGTGCAAACTGAGTTGCACATTGCCTAATGTATGGATCCTCTTTTCTGAAACTTGCATTAATTAAATAAAGCCTCAACTTTTAAAGTCTCATTTTTGTTTTCAAATCCCTCCATAGTTTCCTCCCTCTTTACCTCTGGAACGTTATGCAACACTACAATCCAACAAGTTATTTACGCTTCTCCAAATTTGGTCCTTTCACGTTTTTGATCTTAGTTGCTCTATAATGTTGTCTTTGCTTCCAGCTGCCTGGGCCCTAACTTCTGGAATGCCCTCCCTGCACCCCTCTTCCCCCTCTTTCCTCCAGTGAGGCATTTCTTAAAACCTGCAGCTTTGATCAAGCTTTCTTCATCTGCTCTAATGTGACCCACTGTCAAATTTTGTTTCATTATCTGTCCAGCTTTTCTCTGTAAACTCCAAATCCAGATGAGCTTCCGTTGATTCCCATAGTCGGCATCCCTCACTCATCTCACATTGCATGTGGTTGAAGTAATTCTAATGATCCCTTTTGTGTTGGGACTTTGTAGAAATAATTGTATGCTGTTTGCAACTGTAGTGGCAAAGTGAAGAAATCAGTACGATTGAAAACAGATTGTGGTGTTGCTTCCTTGACCCTGTTGGGTGTAATTTTTTCCTTTCTCCCAAAGATAATGTACTTGGATATGAAGGGCTGTCCTTGTTTGAAACAAAACAATCCTCCTGAGGATTTGGAGGAGATGAAAGGAGCCTGTTGTTTTAGCTGTGTGTCCTCATTGAGCCTGAGGACTAAATTCTGTTAAGTAATGTATTATGACAGATGTTACAGATATTCATCGTCGTAGCTAATTTAGACCAGAACTCAGTCTCTGTGTATTATGCCATTTTTATGATACTTCAAAATGATATTCTCATTTATAGTTAAGTAACAACTTAGTGAAACAACTTATGGGCTAGTCTAAGAGAAGACTCTAGAAATATCATGGCTGGGATGTGACCTGATACAGTTATTTGAACAATGAAGGGGTTTGATAGGGTAGGGGCCGAATAATGAGAGAGGGGAGGAGAGGGGGAGTCAGGAAGGGGTCCATAGTGATAAGATAATTGCAAATAAATCCAACAGAAAATTCAAAAGAATCATTTTCATCCAGAATGTGGTGAGAATATAGACTTGCAACATGGAATATTTGATGTGGTTAGCAAACACCCATATAAAGCGGAGCTACGTGGGGAAAAAAAAGGGGTAGGGAAAAAGAGTATTGGTAGGAGCGTAGGAAATCCTCTACTGCAGAGTTCTGAGACACTAAGATTACAGCAGAAAAGTGTAATTACAATGCTGTGTAAAAAGTTGCTCCAAAACTGATACAAAAGGCAGTAGGAAACATAGCTTTGTAAAGAAGGAATGCACAGAGAAATAAAGTTTTTCAATAGGGGCATGTCAAATATCTCAAACAGATCTCAGTACATGATATATCCTCAATGAATGGGAAATGCAAGGTATAAATTTGATGGGATTTAATTCCTAGTTTTAAAATAAATTGCTATTTGTTCACTATCAGCAACACTGAGCATCAGCGACTGTAATTGTGACCACTCTCTTGGACTAACTGCCCTGAAGTTTCTTGGGGTGATGGCAGTACAAAACAAGCTCCCTGATCTATCCAGGTAACCACGTTGAAAAGATACAGAACTTGTGACTAGAGTTGCTGATACATTGAAATACTGACTTAACCTGTGACCACCTCACCATTCTGCTCCCATTCTGAAGACACATCTTATTTCTTACAGATCCTGATAGATACCCCATGTAATATTGCAGTACTGTATTGATAAGCTGGGAACTCACAATGAGAAATGTGTGCATATATTTAAATAGACTTATAAATTGAGCTGATGAAGTTCAGTTTGGAACAATATCAAATCATTCATGTGTTAGTCTGGGCTGGCACAGAGAGAACTGCACAGTGGACAGTTGTTAGCACTGCTGCCTCACCGTGCCGGAGACCTGGATTCAATTCCGATCTCGAGTCACTGTCTGTGTGGAGTTTGCACATTCTCCTCATGTCTGCGTGGGTTTCCTTCGGGTGCTCCAGTTTCCTCCCACAATCCAAAGATGTGCGGGTTAGGTTGATTGGCCATGCTAAGTTGCTCCTTAGCATCAGGGGGATTAGTGGAGTAAACATGTGGGATTATGGGAATAGGGCCTAGGTGGCATTATGGTTAGTACAGACTGGATGGACTGAGTGGCCTCCTTCTGCACTGTAGGGATTCTATGAGAACGAGCAGTATTGTGGATGTTACTGGACTAGTAACCCTAAATAAAAGATCTAGACACCAAAGTCCAAACCCCACTGTGGAAATTGGGGAATTTAAATTCAATAAATGAGATCAATCTGGTATAAATCATGGCGATCAGGTTGTAAAAACTCATCTAGTTCACTTGTGCCCGGATAGCTTCACTGAAATTGCAGAAGATGATGATACTTGGCCCATTAAATCTGTGCTTGTGTCAGTTCTTTAGATAAAATGTCATCCCATTTTCCTGCATCCTTTTACACTCCTTATTTTCACGAAAGAAAGGAAATCTTCTGTGTTCACCTGGTCTGGGCTATAATGTACTCCAGATCCACAGCAAGCCACTCAGTTTTATAATTGAATGGACAATAAATGCTGTCATAAGAACACAAGAAATAGGAGCAGGAGTAGGTCATCTAGCCCTTCGAGCCTGCCCTGCCATTCAACAAGAATCTGTCCATGGCAGCAATAACCATTTAAAAAAAAGGCAAATTTGATGGTTCTGACAAACAATAAATTGAAATGATTGCAACAATGCTCAGTGGCAGTGAATAGATCAAGTCAGTTGATGGAATGTATTAACAGGTCAAAATGGAGCTGAAATAGCGAGGTAATAATGCTACCTCGTAAGTCACTGTGTACACCTTTGGGTCCCCACAGTTTAAAAAAAGGATACTGCAGCTATTGAAATGAAAAGACAGCTATCCAAATGATTGAGGGGGTGGTGGGATTGAATTACGAAAAGAGAAGGTTGAGGTGATATGATATTTTTCAGGATTTCAAAGGGTCTAGAGTATGCAACATGCCAAGTTATTTCATTTTGTCTATTACAATGGATTCCAAGGGCCCCAGTACCTCAGTAAATCTAAAACTAATCTGTGGAATCATATCAGTGAGAGAATGGTCAATCTATTAACGAGGCTCCCTATAGTATTGGGTCATTCAAATGCAAATTAAGTTTCCTACAAAAAGATATTTTGGAATTCTTTCCACTTTCTCCTCATCCAAAACGGTTTCCTTTAACGTCACTCACACCAAGTCCCATCCGTCCCTCTTTCTGCGAACTAGCATTTGGAATGCTTCAATTTTTGAAATTCTCGTTTTTGTTTTCCAAATCCTTTGTGGTGTCAACCTTTCCTATCTCCAACCTTTGCTAGTTCTGCAACCCCTCTGCTCCTCCAATTCCGGTCTCTTGTGTCTCGCTAACCTTCCTCGTTTCACTATTGGTGACTGTGCTTTCAGAAGGCCCTAAGCATTGGCATTTCAATTCTGAAGCTGTAAACTAACATTGGACCTTCTTACTGCAGCAAAAAAGCTAGACACTGATACACCCATTAATTAGAATGTTTAGTTAACCGAGAAGGTTAACTTCAGAAATTAAACACTATCGAACTGTAATGAAGATGTTTTATTTTTGGCTTAAGTTTTAAGAAAACTATTTTAAAAAATTGTCTTAAAATATGAACCACATGAAATATACAAGTGCAAGGATCCTTAAACCTCTGGATCCTGGGTTTGAATCCAACCCAAAACAGTCAAGAGAGGGAGAATGTAAATAAGCTTACGTAATCCAAGCCCATTAATATGTTCCTTAAATTCTCCCTTTGTGATCAACTGTTTGTTTATATGTTCTTGTGTGGTTAGGCATCAAATTTTGTTTGATAACGTGTCTGAGGAAACTTTATGTAAATGTCCAAAAGGCATTACATAAATGCTGGGATACAGTATGTAAGTAATTTGAAACATAATGGTAAATTTGGCATGCTTAGGAGGAACAGGTGATTTCAGAAATTAAGTTTCCAAAGCTGTCCACTACAGGGATTTTCTTTGCCTCGTATGAATTATAGACTAATTTACAGACATTGGTTATGATTTGTCAACAATTTCCTTATTTGGCATGTGGCTATTGTGGGTGGAAATTCAGCTAGGTGAATCCCAGCTGCTTTTCTCACTCTCAGTTCCGTAGTTTCTGTACATGTGCGCATCAGTCATAAAATGGTTGCAGTTCAAGGTTCTATCCAAAGTATTGTGCTCTTTATGCTCCACTGATATTCAATTTAACTTTGAAAAATTCTTGCGATTAAGGACATTTTTTCATCTGTTGGATTTATTCTGGTGTAGAACCCAGATAGTTTGGTAAGGAAGGATTAAGCTCAGAAAAGCACACACCAAGGCTGTATTAATCTGATCCAGAGTAGGGACAGTTGCAACAGTGGTGTTCATTCGTGAATTCTTCAGAAAATGAATGAATAACAGAACATTTCTGTTACCCAAAGCAACCCAGGTCTCACTGAATGAGATTCCCCTTTAGGTTGCAGGTGGTACTTCTATGAAAGTGTACCACTGAGGGGCTGGGTTGGGATTACTTAAGTTTATTTACATTCTCCCTCTCTTGACTGTTCTTGACTGTTTTGGGTTGGATTCAAACCCAGGCTCCAGAGGTTTAAGGATCCTTGCACTTGTATATTTCGTGTGGTTTATATTTTAAGACAATTCTTTAAAATAGTTTTCTTAAAACTTAAGCCAAAAATAAAACATCTTCATTACATTTCGGTAGTGTTTAATTTCTGAACATAAGAAATAGGAGCAGGAGTAGGCCATCTAGCCCTTCGAACCTGCCCCGCCATTCAAAAAGATCATGGCTGATCTGAAGTGGCTCAGTTCCACTTTCCCGCTTTCTCCCCATAACCCTTAATCCCCTTGCCTACCAAAAACCTATCTACCTGCGTCTTAAATATATTTAGCGAGGTAGCCTCCACCACTTCAACGGGCAGAGAATTCCAGAGATTCACCACCCTTTGAGTGAAGAAGTTCCTCCTCAACTCTGTTCTAAACTGACCCCCCTTATCTTGAGGCTGTGCCCTCTAATCCTGCTGTCCTTTCTGAGCGGGAAGAACCTCTCCACCTCTACCCTATCCATCCCTTTCATCATCTTAAACGTCTCAATAAGATCCCCCCCTCATCCTTCTAAACTCTTAATGAGTACAAGCCCAGTCTATTCAGCCTCTCTTCATAGCTCAACCCCCTTATCTCCGGTATCAGCCTAGTGAACCTCCTCTGCACTCCCTCCAAGGCCAAAATATCCTTGCGCAAGTGCGGCGACCAAAACTGCACACAGTACTCCAGCTGCGGCCTCACCAGTGCCCTGTACAGTTGCAGCAAGAAGTTAACCTTCTCGGTTAACTAAAGGTTCTAATTAATGGGTATATCAATGTCTAGCTTTTTTGTTGCAGCAAAGATAGTCCAAAGCTAGTTTACAGCTTCAGAATTTTAAATGCCATCTATATGTCACAAGTGTAAATTTTTAGACTTGTCCCAGCTTGTATCATTTTTTCACCGTCCCTTAAAAAAGGTGCCAGGAAGACCTGTGTAATGTGATGGAGACAGCTCCTCACTCCAAATCAATAAAACAGCTGAAAGTTGGTTCCTTTTTCAGCTTGGACATTTTTGGGATGAACTTCACCTTTTTGTTTTCTGCCAGTTCTTCTACATCTGCATCCTTCCAAAAATGACCCTTTCCTTTGTTTATGTTCTTCGTTTGCAGTGGTCTCTGCTATGATTATTGATGTCAGGTCCGCATCAGTCATCTGATGATGGATAACAGGTTGGGAAGTAGCGGTTCCAAGTCCAGACTGTCTTTGAAGAAAGAGGTGACTATTATACGCCAACTCAATAATTACAATATGGGTGACACAATTGCTGATTTTAGAATTGGCTTTAACTATAATGTATCAAGTGATGGGTTGTTTGCACCATTTAAGATTTGGACTGCATTTTATTTTGTCACATCTCTTTATTGCAAAACCTCAGCATACCCCCTTGTGTATAATGGTGACATGCAAGATCAGACATCAACTGGGCAAAGGTGGAATGATTTGATATATTCTTCAAATCCCTGAATGCAGAAAAAAGAATTTTTGAGTGATGGTGTTGGAAGCAAACAAATATCAAGGAATTAGTTACTCATTGGTGATAAACTTAAAGTGACCTTCAGATTGTCCTAGATAACCGACAGTGCTGATTTAGACAATCTCAAGAAATATTTGACTGTGGTGCTGCCAGCATTACTCTTTCCTCCTCCTCTGTGTAAACACTTCCGAAGGATATGTTATTTTCCTTGTTGCTGCAATGGGGATCTTATTTGCAGTTTATTAAATGTCAAGCGTCATGTGCGGTTTAGAGTTAACTATGCAATTTTTTTTCATTGAGCTGTGTGTTTTTCTGTCAATAACATTTCACACTCTAGTGGGTCATTTCTGATTCTCAAGTATTAGCATCTTACTTTGGGTTTATTTGGTTTTTAAAACTCATTTACAGGATGTGGGTGTCACTGGCCAGGCCAGCATTTATTACCCATTCCACCTTACTCTTGAGAAAGTGATGGTGAGCCGTGGCCTTGAACTGCTGCAGTCCCAGTGATGTAGGTACCCAAACAGTGCTGTTAGGAAGGCAATTCCAGTGTTTTGATCCAATGAGAGTGAAGGAATGGTGTTATGAGCCCAGTTGATGTTAGAACTGGATGGGAAGATTTCAGAATGGGATTTTGGTTCAATTTGGGATTGTTGTTGGTGCAGACTCGATAGGCTGAATGGCCTCCTTGTGCACTGTAAGATTCTATGATTCTATAATGAAGCTTCCCTTTGGCAGTGTGCATTCCAAAATCCAGACCAGGTTTTCCAAATGACACTGTTAAACAAAGCTTCCGTTCTACTTTTCGTGATGAACCCTGTCCAGTATTTTACACCGACCCCTTTAGGATTTCTTTGTCTTGACTGTTTGCTTAGCACTGCTCACAATAGCTTTAACCCTCAATTCCCAGACTATATTAAAATAGTGTCAGATGATTGATTTACCTTTTATAGCTGCTGCCCCATTTTAAATCTCCACAATACTGGGGAAGTTTCAGAGTCCATTGTCAAGGATTTCATAGCACAGCATTTGGAAAGCAGTGGTATAATCAGACAAAGGCAACATGGATTTACAATGGGGAAATCATGCTTAATGAAACTATTGGAATTCTTTAAGGATGTAACTAGTAGAGTTGACCAAGGAGAAGTGGTGAATGTGGTTTATTTAGACTTTGAGAAGCCTTTCAACAAGGTCTCACAATAGCAGACTACTATGTAAAGTTAAAGTGCATGGGATTGCAGGTAGCATCTTGAGATGGATAGAAAGTTGGTTAGCAGATAAGAAACAAAGAGTTGGCATAAATGGATCATTTTCCAATCGACAGGCAGTGACTAATGGGGTACCACAAGGATCTGTGCTCAGACCCCAGTTGTGCACGTTATATATTAATGATTTGGAAGAGGGAACTAAATATATAATCTCCAAATTTGCCAATGTTACAAAGTTGAGTGGGAGGGTGAGCTGTGGGGAGGATGCAGAGATGTTTCAGCATGCTTTGGACAGACTGAGTGGGAGGGTATATGCAGTATAATGTGAATCAATGTGAAGTTATCTACTTCATTAGCAATAGTAGGAAGGCAGATTATTACTTGAATGGTGTACATTGAAAGGGGTGGAAACTCAGTTCAAAAACTCCAAGATATCTTATGAAATTAGCCTAGACTTCAACTATTTTTGATTTGGACGTTAGTGTGAGCATAAGGTGTTTCACTCCTGCTGTGATTCTATTGAACCACTCGGAAGTTTTTATTAAAACAAACTTTATTTTACAACACGGTTAAGTAGTGTGTAACTTTTATCCATTGAAGTACTTAAACATGACAAAGTTCTTAACTGCTAGCTATTTCTATTTGTTCCAATTTAAGCAAAATCCACATAGACGTAAACTACTTTTCAGAATTAGTTAGCAAGATACACAGGCTTACATGTACTCCCAGTCCTCCAGCCTTTTAATCCATCTAGACAGAGGTACAGAGAGAGAGAGAGAGAGACCCATTTTCTGACTCTCAGACAGCAGCCTCCCGAAGAATATTTGTCTTCACACAGCAGAACTCCAGTGAGAGAGAGGAGGAAAATATCTCTTGTCTTTTGTAGACCTGTGGAGAGAGACACCTATTTTATAGCAAGTCCCCAGACTTCAATTTCCAGAGAGAGGGAGAGGGGGAAAGAAATTTCAAATTAAAACAGCAGCTGCCTGCTTTTTCTCCCTGCAAACACAGCGATAGGAATATGTAATTAAACCATACTCTGAAATCCCAAGGGACAATTCTTAATAACAAAAATGCATTAGCACAGATTAAAATAAATACTCCAATAATTAGGAGCAATTATCCTTCCGCAGTATCAGCAGGTGGGCTGTCAGCTTTAGACAATTCAGCATTGTTTAAACACTTCTCAAGTCTAAACACCACAACCTTCACCTGAAACATAACATTCAATACATTTCTTAAAGGTACAGTACTTGAAGTAATCCTTTCCTTCCCCAGTGATGTGGAATGTGCAAAATAAGACTCCTGTGCAACCGGATGGATTGTGGGGCAGGTTTTTGCCTACTATAGAGTTTGGAGATTTTATACCTCTTGGTTCTTGCTTCGTCTTCTGTGGTCTGTGTTTTTGTTCCTATTTTACCAATGGAAATTGTTTGTTAACCACTAAACCAGAGGAAGTGAAAAGGTAGTTTCCATGTTATCATATGAAGGTGGGGGGAATATCAGACCATATTCCATTGTTGCATCCTCTTTTATTCTTACTGGACCACGGTTCTTTTCTCCACCTGTTAACATTACCCCTGTCCTGCCTGTCACCACTGGGGCTGTCCCGCTCATTAACACCAGATAAATACCACATGACCAACTCAGCATGTTCCCCAATTGAAAGAAGGAAATGCACAAAATTAAGCTGAGGTCTCCTTCATTCCACTGTCAGAGCACATCAGTGGATGAATACCATCACAAAGAAAAATGAACAATCCTGATCTTCACAGAATAACAGGCCGCCAATGCCTCTGTGCTCACATATCATATACCCTCGTCAAGATAAATGGTAGTAACACAAAATCAGATGCGTGATCACGGGATAAAGTTCAGGAGTAGTAATGAACTGCAGAATAATATCCAGGGAGTTTGAAAAGACAAAGGCTATGACAAGATCATTGAGCAACAGAGTCCATCCAGGGTCTCACTGAAGCATCTGCACCATCTCGTCACCCCAAAGCCCTGGTAAAGAGAAACATCAGCCCTGGTGTGTAGTGAAGACCCATGGTGTATGGTGGCCTCCATCCCTTCTCAACAAACACCAAAGTCAAGACAGCGTAAGACCAGTGGTCGGAGTCTTCAACCAACACCCTAGCCTCAAAGAATGTACTTCGTCAAACTCGACACCCAGCCTTCAAATCGAGATCGTGCAAGCATAGCCGCCAGTTCTCAAATTCACTGTGAATTATCCCCATCTCCCTTCAGGAGACCAAATGCATGGATAGTCCTTCTCTGACCTGTCTCCCTGAGCCAACCAGGATGTTCCAAGTTCTCAAGGTGAGCCTCCATTGAGCCCTGTCAGTGGACAGGATTCTCTTCTTTGCTCCATTTATTCTCTTTAGGATCTCACAGTTCATCAATGTGAGCACCAATATGGGGAGCTGAGACCATCATCCACAACTTCACTCATTATGGCAACCATCATTTTAATATCTGCAGCATTGCACAGTGTAGGCCCACACAACATTGAAACTGCCATTGAGAACTGGGCTTCACCCCAGCCATCTCCAGCACCTCAATCAAACAAAGATTTTCTTGATTTAACTCGGCTCCCCAGTGCTAAAGTTTTAACAAGGATAGCACAGATTATACACATCAGGATCAAATAATTATGGGTTATGTATCAGTATAAAGAGGATTAAAAGATGATTAATACCAGAGCTTGCAAAAGCACAGCCACCCTCGCACTTACACCATGTGACCCTCCAATAAATAAATTTTAATAATCTGTGTCAGTTTTCACAAGTGGAATTTCAGAATCTAAGTCACAAAAAGGACTGTAATCCAAAGCACTAAGTAATAGAAATGAAGCCACATAAAATCAGTGGTTTCTGTAATACATTGTATTTCATAAGTGAAACACTAATTAACAAATAGCTGGGCAGTGAGAGGGGATCTGTTAATCTATCAACATCTTGGGAGTTACCATTGACCAGAAACTGAATTGCAAGAGCAGGTCAGAGGCTCTGAATCTTGCGACAAGTAATCACCTAATGACTCCACAAAGCCTGTTCACAATCTACAAGGCACAAGTCAGAAATGTGATTAAATACTCTCCACTTCCCTGGATGAGTGCAGCTCCAACACTCTCAAAGCTCAATACCATCCAGAACAAAGCAGTCTGCTTGATCAGCACCACATCCACAAACATTCACTCCCTCCACCATCAACAGACATTGCCAGCCATGTGTACTGTTTATAAGATGCACTGCAGGAACTCACCATGGGTCCTTAAGCAGCATCTTCCAAGCTCATGACCACTAAATCTAGAACATAGAGCAGGCCCTTCGGCCCATGATGTTGCACCGACCAATTGAGAGAAAAGCAATGACCCTCTAACCTAAACCAATTCCTTTCCATCCATAAACCTATCCATGGACCTCTTAAACGCCCCCAAACTAGGCGCATCTACAACTGCAGCAGGCAGGGCATTCCATTCCCCCACCACCCTCTGGGTAAAGAACCTACCTCTGACATCCGTCCTATAACTACCACCCCTTAATTTAAAGCTATGTCCCCTCGTGCTAGCTTTCTCCATCTTTTAGAATCTTTTAGAAGGACAAGAACAGCAGATACCTGAGGTTCCCCTCCAAGTCACTCACCATCCTGACTTGGAATTATATCGCCATCCCTTCACTGTCGCTGGGTCAAAATTCTGGTGCTCCCTCTCTAGCAGCACTGTGGGTGTACCTACGCTACAGGGATGGCAGTGGTTCAGGAAGGCAGCTCACCACCTTCTTGAGGGCAAGATGGGCAATAAATGTTGGCATAGCCAGTGATAGCCGCATCGCTTGAATGAATAAAAATAAATATTAAAAACAGCACATCGGCACACTTCAATTTTTCGAGACGTGGAGGGCCGGATTCTCTGACCTTGCCTGCAGCTGGGATTTTCCAGTCCTCCTGCAGTGAATGGAGTTTTGGCTGAGCATCAGATTCTCTGTTCTCACTGGCAGTGGTGACGGGGTATGAATGGCCTGAGAATTCCAGCTGGAATCCGTCTTTGAACAGTGATTTAAGAACATAAGAACTAGGAGCAGGAGTAGCCTCTGGCCCCTCCAACCTGCTCCACCATTCAGTAAAATCATGGCTGATCTTCTCGTGGAATCAGCTCCACTTACCCGCCTGCTCATCATAACACTTAAACTTTGAGTAGTAAAGGAATTATCTATCCTTGCCTTAAAAGCATTGTGATAGGTTCAATTGCTTTACAGGGCAGGGAATTCCACAGATTCACAACCCTTTGGGTGAAGAAGTTCCTCCTCAACTCAGAACTAAATCTGCTCCCCCTTATTTTGAGGTCATGCCCCTTCGTTCTAGTTTCACCTGCCAGTGAAAACAACTTCCCTGCTTCTATCTTATCTATTTCCTTCATAATCTTCTACGTTTCTAGAAAATTTCCCTTCATTCTTCTGAATTCCAATGAGCATGGTCCCAGTCTACTCAGTCTCTCTTCATAAGCCAACCCTCTCAACTCTGGCATCAACCCAGTGAACCTCTCCTGCATCCCCTCTAGTGTCAATATAATCTTTCTCAAGTAAGGAAACCAAAACTGTACACAGTACTCCAGGTATGGCCTCACCAGCACGTTACACAGCTGTAACATAACCTCGCTATATTTAAACTCCATCCCTCTAACAATGTAGGGCAACATTCCATTTGCCTTCTTAATTATCTGCTGCACCTGCAAACCAATTTTTTGTGATTCATGCACAAGGTCACCCAGGTCCCTCTGCAAAACAGCATGTTGTAATTTTTTTACCATTTAAATAATAGACCATTTTGCTGTTATTCCTACCAAATGTATGACCTCACATTTAACAACATTGTACCCCATCTGCTAGACCCTTGCCCACTCACTTAGACTATCTATATCCCTTTGCAGACTTTCGGTATCCTCTGTACACTTTGCTCTACCACTCATCTTAGTGAATTTTGACACATGACACTTGGTTGCCAACTCCAAATCATCTATGTAAATAGGAAACAGTTGCTGTCCCCACACTTCCCTGAGGCACAACACTAGTTACTGATCGCCAACCAGAAAAACACCCATTTACCCCCACTCTTTGCTTTCTGTTAACCAATCCTCTATCCATGATAATACATTACCAGTAACATTGTGTACCTTTATCTTATGCAGCAGCCTTTCGTCCGGCACCTTGTCAAATGCCTTCTAGAAATCCAGATACATCACATCCACAAGTTCCCCATTGTCCACTGTGCATATAATGTTCTCCAAAATTCCACCAAATTAGTCAAACGTGACCTTGCCTTCATGAACCCATGCTGCATCTTCCCAATGGGACAAATTATACCCAGATGTCTTGCTATTTTTTCTTTGATAGATTCAAGCATTTTCCCTACTACAGAAGTTAAGCTAACTGGCCTATAGTTACCTGCCTTTTGTCCACCTTTTTTTTAAACAGTGGCGTCACATTTGTTGTTTTCCAATCTGCAGGAACCACACCAGAGTCCAGCGAATTTTGGTAAATTACCACTAGTGCATTTGCTATTTTCCCCTGCCATCTCTTTTAGTATCCTAGGATACATTCCATCATGGCCAGGAGACTTATATACCTTTAGCTCTATTGGCTTGCCCAACACTATCTTTTTTATTGATAATAGTTTCTAGGTCCTCACCTGCCATAGCCTTCTTGTGTTAATTTCCTTAGTTTGCTAAAAGCGATTTCTCTGCCTAGATGGGAGATAGGTCCTTTAGCTCTTATGTGATACTACTTAAAATTGGTAAATGATCCAAGCTGAGCTGCTCTGCTGCTCTCTCTGTTTTGGATAAGAAATAAAGGCACTTGGGGACTTGTAATTGTTACAATTTAAGGAGCATCACATGGCTTCAGCCAGGAATTTTGATGTAATTTCATTAATCACGCTTAGAACATAGAACATTACAGTGCAGTACAGGCCCTTCGGCCCTCGATGTTGCGCCGACCAGTGGAACCAATCTAATGATTGGTTCTTGTTACCTGGTCTTGTTTCTGGCACAATGTATAGGCTGCATCTATTCAATTAGATGGTCAAAAAGCACCAGTCAAAATTTCATTAGGTAATTCAGCTTTGTACAGTCCTTTTCAATGTTTCTTTTTCCCATCTGCAGTTAAACTGTTGTCATAAATGTGTTGAACAATCTGAACCTTGTGACCCAAAAAGGGAACCAATACTTCCCGCAAAATTCAAGTACTTTCCTAATTCTGTTTTCTTCCCCTTCCTCTGAAGCAGCAATCTCTGAATCATTTCTTTGAATGCCGTTTTTTCTTAGTATTTTCGAGAGAAACTGAGGATTGTTACTTTGCTGTTTGTCTAGATGCTGAGCTGCCAACAACAATTTTCAATGAGGACCTTATTGCAGAGCACAAGACAATTGTGTAATGTTACACTCAGCCAGCATTGGAATGGAGATGACAATCCAATGGAGGTATGTGCCAAGTATGTTGAGCTTTACAGGTCTGTGTATTTTGGGGTTATACCTAGAAGCACACAAACTGCAGTATATTGTGTGTTACTTTGTGCAGAGTGTTTATGCTTTATAAATGGAGGAAGTAATGCATACTCACTGTGTAAACCCATTTACTTCTCAGATCATAGAATCATAGAATTCCTCCACTGCAGGAGGAGGCCATTTGGCCCATTGATTCTGCACTGACAACAATCCCACCCAGGCCCTATCCCCATAACTCCATGTATTTACCCTGATGATCCACATATTTGCCTTGATAATCCCCCTGACACTAAGGGTAAATTTAGCACGGCCAATCCACCTAACCTACACATCTTTGGAGTGTGGGAGGGAACAGGACAATAATTTACTAAATAAGAATTGATTATTCTTTGAGAATTTGTAAGCAACAAAAATATTAAATCCACACGATGAACTAACAGTATCATATGGTGGTGCATTAACTTGGGTTAAGGAAAAAAATATGTCCCGAATCTGATCAGTAGTTCAGCGTTGTGGGAAGCTTATTCAGCAATAGCAAGAGTGCCGACTATCTGCATCCCTATCTTAAATGGGTTACCTCTTATTTTTAAACTCAGTCCCTAGTTCCCACAGGGAAAACATCTTGTATGTTTCACTAAGATCATCTCTCAATCTTCTAAACTCCAATGGATGCAGGTCTGGCATATCCAACCTTTCCTTGGAAGATAATTCCTATCCCCCATCCCAAGTATCTGTCGAGTGAACCTTCTCTGAACTGCTTCCAAAACAATTATATAATTCCTTAAATAAGATCAAAGCACACTACTCGAGATGCTTCCCAACACCTACTTTTAAACTAAGCTTTTTGTCGTCTAATGTAATTTCCTTGTGATTCTCAGTGTTCGACTTTGTTTTAGAATGCTGCTGTGAAGTGCCTTGGGCCATTTTGTTTTGCTAAATCATTTATTCGTATTCAGAAGAAAGAAAGTTTTGTACAGAGAAAGTCTTGATCAGATCCTCTCTGGAGAACTGTAGCCACTACTGGTCACCGAAACTCAGGGAAGATATATTGTCCTCAGCTGTGCTATGGAACAAATTCAATCAAATCTTTGTCAAAGGGTCATCCAGAATTGAAATGTTGGCTCTATTGTCTCCCCACAGATACTGTCAGACTTGCTGAGATTTTCCAGCATTTTCTAACCCACAGTATTTTGCTTTTATTCAATCGAATAATACTGACTTGTAAAATCAAATGTTCTTGTGCATTGTTGAAATTAATTCCTTGGAAGTGAATTGTTTTGACCCCTGACCTCGTGCACTTTGTTTGCAGCTGGAATGATTGAATTTGAAAAGATGAAGATCATTGATTAGATTTATAACACTTACTGATTTATTAGGCAGGAAGATATATTGAAGATTGAGAAATGAAGGCCAAAGAATGTTGTTATATAAAATATTTAATTATACAAAGGAATTTTATTCTTAGCTAGTTATAATCCTTTGGGGTATTACTGTTAAAAATCACAATTGGAGAGAACGGAGGTCACCACCAGGCTGCTAATAAAATGAAGGGAACAATTGAATCTCACTTATTTGCAGTGACAGAGGATCACCAGCAGAGGCTGCTAAAGATCACACTTTAGTTTATTAGTGTCACAAGTAGGCTTCCATTAACATTGCAATGAACTTGCTGTAAAATTCCCCTAGTTGCCACACGTTGGCACCTGTTCAGGTACACTGAGGGAGAATTTAGCATGGCCAGTGCACCTAACCTACATGTCCTTCAGACTGTGGGAGGAAACCGGAGCACCTGAAAAAAACCCATGCAGAGACCGGGTGAACATGTAGACTCTAAACAGACTGTGATCCAAGCTGGGAATCTACCCAGATGTTGATGTCAATGTTGCATTTCTTGAGGTACGCCTATTGGTTCTGTATGAACCAGTTCGCCTGAAGTTATGAGGAAATAATTTTGTTGTTGTTGTTTCTCTTCCCACACCCAGTGGTGCACAAGGCATACTTTCATCTGTTCCTGAAGTGAGTTGTTTTCATGGGACAGATTGCTAGCCTGTCAGCAGAAGCTTATAGTACTCCACATCAATCTTGGCTAACCAGGAGTCTCACTCTTACTGCCTGCCATTGGCATGTATTAGAGCAATTTTATAGGTTGATACTCCACCTATTTGGCCGCATTATAAACAAACCTCCTTTGGCCATCAGGTCCTGGGTTGCGACTCGAAACACAGACTTTCTGGCTCAGAAGCAGAGTTGATAGCCACAGTGCCACAAGACTTCCCTACGAAATAATGTGTTTGTGACTGTATACTATGGTCGCAGGATGTTTCAGCTATTGAACTACTTTTAAAGTAATTGTGAGATAAAGAATCACAACAGCCAACTTGCATGCAGCCAAACAACATCAGGATAAGTGAAAAGATAATCTATGTTAATAGTAAAGGGTGAAGGGTAAATGTTAGTCAGGACCCTGGGAGAATCTGACTGCTTTCTTTTTTGCTTTTATTTCAAGTGACATACTTAGTTTAAGAAAGGTGGCACTTCTGGTGGTGCAGCACTCACTCAGTACTGCCTGGATTTTATGTTGAAGCCTGATTAATAGTGTTTTTAAGTTTATTTATTAGCGTTAGAAGTAAGCTTACATTAACACTGCAATGAAGTTACTGTGAAAACCCCCCTAAATAATCCTTTCTGTGGTTCCACAGGTCGTTTTCGTGGGGTTTTCCAGTTCAACTGAAGATGCCAATTCTATTGAGAAGCAGGTATTGTCACCTCAGAGTGTATAAAAACAAGAACACTCATGCACTGTAACTAAAACCGTGTGGTGTTGTCAGTCTCTTCAACAAGTGAAACTGTTTTTGCTGTTTCTTGTTTTTGGGTAAGTGCCACCTCCATTTAGGCAATGTGCACCAGATTCAAACTTCTCCACATACATTGGATTATTCGGTCCTAAATAGCTAGGGACACACATTTGTGTTTGGGAAAAGCTAGCAGAAATGAGAAAGTTAATCATTTCAAAATTCAAGGTATATTGAAAGTGGACAAGAAGACGGTGCAGGAAAATAGAGTCATTACAGTTGCCAGCTTGTACTTAATATAAAGTTACAGCACACTGACGCCACCTCAAGATCCTGGAGAGGTATTGCTAATGATGTCCAGGACGGATTCTGTACATCAGCTGAATAACTTATGGTCAAGAGTTGACTGGTTGCTAGGTGGCTGGGTTGGATTTGTCTTTTTTGTGAACAGAAGATACCTAGGCAATTTTTCATAGTTCCAGATATGGGAACACCACCACCTGGTGGTTCGCCTCCAAGTAACCCACCATCTTGACTCGGTAAGATGAGCTCACAGCTGCATACCCAGCCCTTCTAACTAACTCAGTGGAGACAAAACCTTTCTATTTGTTGAATAATTAACACCAAGATCTTCCTAAGTGAATGCATTAAATATACAAACTTCTGTATTTCTGAGTCTGTTGGAAAGGTTTTGGGATTTAATTATGATGGCTACTGTCAGGACAGAGAATTATTTTTATAAGTGAAGTTTTGTGAAGATGGTTGATTGCCCTAACTGGAAACCTGCTATTTCCTATAATATCAAAGCGTATTATAGAAGGTGGAATATATGTTTTTCTTGTGTATTCTAAAACCAAGATTGGTTAATATGTCTTGGGTTTTTTCAGTACCAGTATACACATTCCACCCTCTTCCTTGCTAAAGTATCAAGTGTTCTGGCCAATGCCGTGAGCACTGATGCTACATAACCATTTAATCTGTCCACCAGTGTGATACCTTCGACATAATAGGAGTTGTCCAAAGGTTGGTTTGTTGATCATGCTTCTAATCAGGATAAAGGATTCTTTCTGTTTCATCATTTCAAACTGCAAAGCTGTAATTTCCAGAGTGTCTGCTTTCCCCTAAAAGAAATGCTACTCTGTGAATTGCTTTCCCTTCATGTTATGTTCAGACACAAACCTGATACGAATAAGCGGCCAGCTTTTTGGTAGCACCTTCATATTTAAAAAGGGTTTGAGTTTGATACTGCTGCATTCTTGCAGGCTGATTCTGTTGCACTAGGTCATCCAGAACCAACAGTTTCTTGTGGAACAGTTATGCTACGAGCTATGATTTTCCAGGCCTCCTAGGAAAACCTACCTAGGATAAGGATGAGGTTTCTGTAACTGTGTTAGTTGGGGGTTTTACACAAAAAAGTGGCTAAATCGCTACAGTGCAGAATGGGCCATTCGGTCCATCAAGTCTGCATCCACTCTCTGAAAAAACATCTTCCCAGTCCCCCTACCCCACACACTTACCATGACTAATCCATCTAACTTGCACACCTTGGAACTGTGGGAAGAAACTGGAGCACGCAGGCACAAAGAACGTGCAACCTCCCACACAGTCACCTAAGGCTGGAATTGAACCCAGGTTTCTAAGCTGTGAAGCAGCAGTGCTAACCACTGTGATACCATGTTTTCCACTGTGCACACGTAGATTCAAACTAACAACAACAGGTTTATTCTAAGAGCTCTGGCCTGTAGCAGCCTTTGCAAACACACTAATGACATCACTATCAAATCATGCGGTCAGCTTTTAAAGAAACCATTTAAATATATAACAGTTTCTCTGTAGACGTTCACAGAGCCAGTGTTAGAAGTTCACATCTCTACAATTTTAGTTTTACATCTAGTATCCAGTATGTCAGAAGTGGCATTGTCAGACTGTGTATACATTCCACTCCTTGTAACTTTCACACACGTTGGCTGCCATATTTCTTGCATTATACCACTCACTGTGCTTTGAAAGCACTTCACTGCCTGTAAAATGCTGTAGGCCAACCTTAGGTTATAGAATGTGCTGTTAAAATGCAAGTTTTTTTTACTAACTTCATGTAGCAGAAAGTGATCTTGGTTGATGCTTGTAATAAAAGGTCAGGCTCAAACTAGGGTCAGACAGTGTCTCAGTAAATAGGGCTAGTGACTATATTTCCCTTCGTCATTTGGAAGGCCAACAGTAGAAGGCTGAGATATTCAGCCCAAACATTAATCACTTAGGCTCATGCTGAGAGAAATACATTGGACTCCAGTCAACTGTTGTCAAGTGCTGCTGATCAGTCTCTGCAGGAGTCGATGCTTTTCATTATGGTTGTATCGAGGTAATTGGGTCATATTTTGTGAATTATTGTGGCAAATCTGCTGTACGCAGCGGCTAAAGCATTGGGCATTTATTACCTCTGATGTAGTGCTTTGCTTTTCTTGAAGCCCGTCACACCATCTCTAATGTCTCTAGCTTTTTTTTAAAATTTAAACCGGATACAGGAAGTGGTCATAGGGAGGTCAAGGAAGTAGTTTTTTTTTCCTCTGGACCCCCATAAATTGGAAAGGTGAAGAAACCCGATACTCTACACGTGTAGAGTATCCCATCCTACCGCCTCCTCTAACCTAAAAAAAAGAGAGTGACTTGGAGTGAGAGCAGGTCAGTTTAAGTTTATTTTTGTTTCTTGGTGAGGAAAGTAATAGGGATGGCAGTGCAGGCAGTGCGATGTTCCTTCTGTGGGATGTTTGAGGTGAGGGACACTGGTAGTGTCCCAGCTGATTACTCCTGCAGGAGGTGCATCCATTTGCAGCTCCTTGAGGACCGTGTTAGGGACCTGGAGCTGGAACTGGAGGAACTAAGAATTATTCGGGAAGCAGAGGCAGCTATCGACAAAAGTTACAGGGAGATAGTTACTCCTAAAAGTGATGCATGGATGACTGCTAGAAGGGGTAAGAAGCAGTCAGAGCAGCGATCCCCCGAGGCTGTTCCTCTCCAAAATAAGTACTCTGTTTTGGATGTTGTTGGGGAGGAAGACTCAACTGGGGTAAGCCATGGAGTACCCGATAGAGCCTGTCCCTGATGCTCAGGTGGGAAGGGGGAAGAAAAGAACAGGATTAGTGATTGGGGATTCCATAGTCAAGGGGATAGATAGGAGAGTTTGTGGGAAAGAGCGAGAATTGCGGTTGGTATGTTGCCTCCCAGGTGCCAGGGTCCATGATATCTCTGAGCAAGTGTTTGAGATCCTTAAGGGGGAGGGGAACCAGCCCCAAGTTGTGGTTCATGTAGGCACCCATGACATAGGTAGGAAAAGGGACAGGGATATAAAACAGAAATTCAGAGAGTTAGGGTGGAAGCTTAGGGCTAAAACAAACAGTGGTTATCTCTGGTTTGTTACTTGTCCCGCGGGATAGCATGGAGAAGAATAGAGAGAGAGAACATTTGAACTCGTGGCTAAGGGGATGGTGCAGGAGGGAAGGGTTCAGATACTTGGACAATTGGGGCTCATTCTGGGATAGGTGGGACCTCTACAAGAGGGATGGTCTGCACCTGAACCAGAGGGGAACTAATATCTTGGGGGGAAAATTTGCCAATGGTATTCAGGGGGGTTTAAACTGATTCTGAGGGGGGGTGGTGGGAACCTGAACTGTAGCTCCAATGTACAGGAGGATGAGAATAGGGACGTCATGGATAAGGTTTCTAGGTCACAGCAGTGTATTGGCAGGCGGGAGGGTGGTTTGAAGTGCATATACTTTAATGCAAGGAGCATACGCAATAAGGTGGACAAACTTGCAGCCTGGATTGATGCCTGGGACTTCAATGTTGTGGCCATTACAGAGACATGGATAGAGCAGGGACAGGAATGGTTGTTGTAGGTTCTGGGGTTCAGATGTTTCAGTCAGAGCAGAGAAGATGGTAGAAGAGGGGGAGGCGTGGCATTGTTAGTCAAGGACAGTATTACGGTGGCAGAAAGGACGTTTGATGTGGACCTGTCTATTGAGGTAGCATGGGCTGAGATTAGAAACAGGAAAGGAGAGATCATACTGTTGGGAGTTTTTTATAGGCCTCCCAAGAAGTTCCAGAGATGTAGAGGAAAGGATTGCAAAGATGATCCTGGATAGGTGCGAAAGTAACAGGGTAGTTGTTATGGGGGACTTTAACTTTACAAATATCGATTGGAAAAGCGATAGTTCAAGCATGTTAGAGGAGTCAGTTTTTGTCCAATGTGTGCAGGAAGGTTTCATGACACAATATGTAGATAGGCCAACAAGAGGTGAGGCTACATTGGATTTGGTACTGGGTAATGAACCAGACCAGGTGTTAGACTTGAAGGTAGGTGAGCACTTTGGTGATAGTGACCACAATTCGGTTACATTTACCTTAGTGATGGAAAGGGATAGGCATATACCGAAGGGCAGAAGTTATAGTTGGGGGAAAGGTAATTATGAGGCTATTAGGTGAGATTTAGGATACATAGGGTGGAGTAGGAAATTGCAGGGGCTGGGAACATCTGAAATGTGGAGCTTATTCAAAGAGTAGCTACTGCAAGTCCTTGATAAATATGTACCTGTTAGGCAGGGAAGAAGTGGTCGAACGAGGGAACCGTGCTGTACTAAGGAAGTTGAATCTCTGGTGAAGAGGAAAGAGGCTTATGTAAGGATGAGACGTGAAGGCTCAGTTAGGGCACTGGAGAGTTATAAATTAGCCAGGAAGGAGCAAAAGAGAGAGTTAAGAAGAGCTAGAAGAGGACATGAGAAGACTTTGGCGGATAGGATCAAGGAAAATCTTAAAGCTTTCTCCAGGTATGTCAAGAATAAAAGATTGGTTAGGGCAAGATTAGGGCCAGTCAGAGACAGCAGTGGGAAGTTGTGCGTGGAGCCTGAAGAGATAGGAGAGGCACTGAATGAGTATTTTTTGACAGTATTCACACAGGAAAAAGTCAGTGTAGTCAAGGAGAATACTGCGATACCAGGTAGTAGACTAGATGGGATTGAGGTACATAAGGAGGAGGTGTTGGCAATTCTTGAGACTGTGAAAATAGATAAGTCCCCTGGGCTGGATGGGATTTACCCTAGGATTCTCTGGGAGGCTAGGGAGGAGATTGGAGAGCCTTTGGCTTTGATCTTCATGTCATCATTGGCTTCAGGTATAGTGCCGGAAGACTGGAGGATAGCAAATATTGTCCAAGAAGCGGAGTAGAGACCATCCTGGGAATTATAGACCGGTGAGCCTCACTTCTGTTGTGGGCAAAGTTTTGGAAAGAATTATAAAGGATAGGATTTATAATCATCTAGAGGGAAATAAATTGATTAGGGATAGTCAACACGGTTTTATGAAGGGTAGGTCATGCCTCACAAACCTCATTGAGTTTTTTGAAAAGGTGACCAAAGAGGTGGATAAGGGTAAGGCAGTTGACGTGGTGTATATGGATTTTAGCAAGGTGTTTGATAAGGTACCCCATGGTAGGCTATCGCAGAAAACACAGATGCGTGGGATTGAGGGTGATTTAGCAGTTTGGATCAGGAATTGGCTAGCTGATAGAAGACAGAGGGTGGTGGTTGATGGGAAATATTCAACCTGGAGTTCAGTTACAAGTGGTGTACCTCAAGGATCTGTTTTGGGGCCACTGCTGTTTGTCATTTTTATAAATGACCTAGATGAGGGTGTAGAAGGATGGATTAGTAAATTTGCTGACGACACCAAAGTCGGAGGAGTTGTAGACAGTGAGGATGGATGTTACAGTTTGCAGAGGGACATAAATAAGCTGCAGAGCTGGGCTGAGAGGTGGCAGATGGAGTTTAATACGGAAAAATGTGAGGTGATTCACTTTGGTAAGAGTAACAGGAGTACAGAATATAGGCTAATGGAAGGACTCGTAGTAGTGTTGATGAACAGAGAGATCACGGGGTACATGTGCATTGATCCCTGGAAGTTGGCACCCAGGTTGATAAGGTTGTTAAGAAGGTGTTTGGTGTGTTAGCTTTTATTGGTAGAGGGATTGAATTTCGGAACCGTGAGGTCATGTTACAATTGTACAAAACTCTGGTGCGGCCGCACTTGGAGTATTGTGTACAGTTCTGGTCGCCGCATTATAAGAAAGATGTGGAGGCATTGGAAAGGGTGCAGAGGAGGTTTACCAGGATGTTGCCTGGTATGGTGGGAAGGTCTTATGAGGAAAGACTGAGGGACTTGAGGTTATTTTCATCAGAGAGAAGATTACGAGGTGACCTGATTGAGGCGTACAAGATGATCAAAGGAATGGATAGGGTGGACAGTGAGAGCCTTTTACCTCGGATGGTGATGGCTAACACAAGGGGACATAGCTTTAAATTGAGGGGTGGTAATTATAGGACGGATGTCAGAGGTAGGTTCTTTACTCAGAGGGTAGTAAGGTCGTGGAATGCCCTGCCTGCAGCAGTTGTGGACTTGCCAACTTTAAGGGCGTTCAAATGGTCTGTGGATAGGCATACGGATAACATTGGAATAGTTTAGGTTAGAGGGTCATTAGATTGGTTCCACTGGTCGGCGCAACATCGAGGGCCGAAGGGCCTGTACTGCGCTGTTATGTTCTGTGAATCTGTACTCTGCTTTTGAGCATTATTAACCTGTGTTGGTAAGTTGCAGAGTCCCACTAAAATAGTGTTTCTGGTATTTTTCTGACACAGGTGGTGAGAGGAGAGGGAGTTGTGGCACATGAAGCTGGTGTTGCCCAAAATGACATCCTAAGTGAATATTTCTCATCAGTATTTATTGTTGAGAAAAGCATGGATGTTAGGGAACTTGGGGAAATAAGAAGTGATGCCTTGAGGAGTGTACATAGTACAGAGAAAGTGGTGCTGGAAATCTTAAAACGCATCAAGGTAGATAAATCCCCGGGATCTGATGAAGTGTATCCCATAACATTGTTAGAGGCTAGGGAGGAAATTGCGGGTCCCCTAGCAGAGATATTTGAATCATCAGTAGTCACAGGTAAGGTGCCTGAAGATTGGAGAGTGGTAAATGTTGTGCCTTTGTTTAAAAGGGGCTGAAGGGAAAAACCTTGGAACTACAGGCCAGTGAGCCTCACATCTGTGGTGGATAAGTTGTTGGAAGATATTTTGAGAGACAGGATCTACAGGCATTTAGAGACGCAAGGACCGATTAGGGACAGTCAGCATGGCTTTGAGTGGAAAATCATCTCTCACAAATTTGATTGAGTTTTTTGAAGGGGTAACCAAGAATGTAGATGAAGGCAGTGCAGTTGATGTTGTCTACATGGACTTTAGCAAGGCCTTTGACAAGGTACTGCATGGTAAGGTTGATGCATAAGGTTAAATCTCACAGAATCCAGGGTAAGGTAGCTAAATGGATACAAAATTGGCTTGATGACAGAAGCCAGAGGGTGGTTTTAGAGGGTTGTTTTTCAAACTGGAGACCTGTGACCAGCGCTGTGCCTCGGCTTGGTGCTAGGACTACTGTTATTTGCCATTTATGATCGTGATTTGGATGAGAATCTAGAAGGCATGGTTAATAAGTTCATAGATGACACCAAGATTGGTGGCCTAGTGGACAGTGAAGAAGGTTATCTGTGATTGCAACGAGATCTTGATCAATTGGGCCAGTGGGCTGACGAATGGCAGATGGAGTTTAATTTAGATAAATGCGAGGTGATGCATTTTGGTAGGTTGAATCCGGGGCAGGATTTACTCAGTTAATGGTAGGGCGTTGGGGAGAGTTACAGAACAAAGAGATCTCAGGGCACAGGATCATAGTTGCTTGAAAGTGGAGTCTCAGGTGGACAGTGTGGTGAAGAAGACATTCAGTATGCTTGGTTCCATTGGTCAGAACATTGAATACAGGAGTTGGGACGTCTTGTTGAAGTTGTACAAGACATTGGTAAGGCCACATTTGGAATACAATTCTGTACAGTTCTGGTCACCCTATTATAGAAAGGATATTATTAAACTAGAAAGAGTGCAGAAAAGATTACTAGGATGCTTCTGGGACTTGATGGTTTGAGGTGTAAGGAGAGACTGGATAGACTGGGACTGTTTTCCCTGGAGTGTAGGAGGCTGAGGGGTGATCTTATGGAGGTCTATAAATAATGAGAGGCGTAGATCAGTTAGGTAGTCAATATCTTTTCCCAAAGATAGGGGAATCTAAAACTAGAGGGCATAGGTTTAAGATGAGAGGGAAGAGATACAAACGTAATAAGAGGGACAATTTTTTTCACACAGAGGGTGATGAGCGTCTGGAATAACCTGCCAGAGGAGTAGTAGAGGTGGGTACAATTTTGTCTTTTAACGCGTATTTAGACAGATGGATAAGAGGGGTATAGAGGGATATGGGCCAAATGCAGGCAATTGGGACTAGCTTAGGAGTTTAAATAAAAAAAAGATGGCATGGACAAGTTGGGCCGAAGGACCTGGGGTTTCCATGCTGTAAACCTCTATGATTCTATCTCTCCAAGGTTTTTTGTGTGCCATCCACATGTTAAGCAAAATACATAAAAGAAAGCGGATCTACCAACTGAACAGTCGTGCTCGTCATTCTTGAGAGTGTGTGCTTTGCTTTTTGATTGTCCTGACCTACTTAAAACCTTTTGATGGTGTGACTCACTCTGAACCCTTTGATTCCCTTCTACAGGCCCTGTCTGCTATAGACCCGGAGCTTCCTGGTTTGCTGAATTCACTACATCTCTACAACCTAAAGAACACTGAAATTGCTCTTTTAACAGATTTGAAAAAACCCTCCAGGGCAAAGGAGAACACCCATAGCCAGGTAATAACACCACACCTACTGGGAAGAAACTGAGACTTCAGTTACCTAAGGGGAGGTGATGGCCTAGTGGTATTATTGCTAGACAATTAATCCAGAAACTCAGCTAATGTTGGGTGTGATGGGTTCAAATCCCATCACAGCAAATGGTAGAATTTGAATTCAATAAAAATATCTGGAATTAAGAAGCTACTGATGACCATGAAACCATTGTCAATTGTTGTAAAAACCCATCTAATTCACTAATGCCCTTTAGGGAAGGAAATCTGCTGTCCTTATCTGGTCTGGCCTACACATGACTCTTGAGCTACAGCAATGTGTTTGACTCTTAACTGCCCTCAGAAATAGCCTAGCAAGCCACCCAGTTTCGAAGGCAACATGGGATGGTCTATAAATGCTGGCCCAGCCAGTGATGCCCATGTCCCACAGATTAATCATCTGATTAATCACCAATTAAATATAATGCTGTGTTTATAGAGGAAGATGGATCCTAATAATTGCAATTTCAGAACCACTCCAATTAAGCTCATTGTCGTAAGTGGTGCATTAAGATGGTATTAGCTTCAATTTTTCCAATTTCATGTTTTTCAATGTGATGAAATTTGTCGTTACATCATCTGCCTTATGTAAACACGTGAATAATCAGGCAATTTACTTGCACTGCCAACAAAATACTGAGACTTGCTGCAGAAGTGAAGTGGTATATTTTTTAGGAGTTTACTATTTGTTATATTTATTGCATCCTATTTCTGAATGCATTTCACAAAGAACCTGATTAAATTGCCTCACAAGTACGAATTAGTTGTGGTTCATCTTCCTGCAGAAGTTCTGTATATATAATCATTATTTCTGTTCTGTACCTGTCATGTGGTAATACATTTCTACTTTGAACTTTAGAGACAATCTTTTACCTCTTACCACCTCCCCATATGCAAAGGCCCCATTCACCGCTCTCTCTATAAGGAATACGCTATCCCCTCAGAGTTGAGGCTAGGATAAGCTCACAGAGTTATGCTCTTTATGATAAGAATGCACACTGACCCTGGATTGATGACATTTAGCTTATAACTGTATTGGAAATTGGAAGATTCTGCTCCTTTCCAAACTTTATTCAAATGCTTTGAATTTATTATTTGATGTTCAACAGCAACATGGCCGCCCATATGCTTTGCACACCTTGAGTGTTGCCTTCGAAACTGGGTGGCTTGCTAGGCTGTTTCGGAGGGCAGTTGAGAGTCAAACACATTGCTGTAGCTCAAGAGTCATGTGTAGGCCAGACCAGATAAGGACAGCAGGTTTCCTTCCCTAAAGGGCGTTAGTGAATTAGATGGGTTTTTACAACAATTGACAATGGTTTCGTGGTCATCAGTAGATTCTTGAAGGATTCAGCCTTCCTGATCTTTATATATAAAGAAGTGGTTCAGCCGGTAGCACCTTCACCCTGAGTGGGAAGGTTTTGGATTCAAGTCCTGCTGCAGAAACCTGAGCACAAAAATCTAGGCTGACCCTCCAATGCAGCGCTGAGGGAATGCTGCACTGTCTGAAGTCCTCTCCTTTGGATGAAATGCGAACTTGAGGCCTCGTCTGCCCTGTAAGGTGGAAATAAAAGATTCCATGATGCTAATTTGAAGAAGAATGGGGTTTCCCTGTGTCCCAGCCAATATTTGTCCCTCAGCCAATATCAAGAACATAGATAATCAGCCATAATCACATTACTGTTTGTAGAAGCTCGCTGTGTGCCTATTACCATGCCACCATGCCATTGGGATAATTCAGTGAGATTACCCCAACGTCACCATCTTTTGTTAGAGAAAATGGCTAAATTCCTGGCGAGTCTTTGCGCAGCGCATTGACTGAATGTGGAAATCCTGTCATCAGATCCCCTGGTCAGGCTTGCTCCCTGGAATGTGAACCAGATCCTGGATGTGAAAAGGGCTTCTATTAGCCTTGCATTCTTGCTTAGTATTCCTTTTCTTTGGACTACTTTGATGTTTGTGTGTTATACTTCTGAGCTTTGTCATTGTACATAGGCTGGCTGCTGTTCATTTTTTCAGATTTCGAGCTAAGATTTCTGAATTAGCCTTTCAGACTTAGGAACTGATCTGCAGTTTGGCTGGCTACCTACTGGAGATTTGTAAAATATGCTGGCAGAACACAGAGGTTAACACTTTAGGTTAATTGCCATGGCACCAAGAACTAACCACAGCATTTGATGAAAGCCCACTTCCAAGGATCCAACAGTAAATACAGAAGCATTTGTTTTGACTTCCTCCTGATGTAACCAGGGCCCAGGTAGTGGGGCTGGGGGAAGAGGGAAGGCTTCAAACCAAGCAAGGGAGAAATGTCTTGACTAAAATGCTTTCCAGCAGACTTTAGTTTCCATTTTAAATCACGGTTCCCTAGCTTCAGCATCACCCTGTTTCTGGGTTTCCAAAAGTAAGTACACTGTTCTGGTGACAACATTGGGATAATTGGCTCTAGTCTTACTTGTTTTCCTCTAGGAGGTCAGGAGTCCAGCCTACTTACTTAAATTCTCATGGGGAAGAGCAAGGTTCGCTAGAAGCTATTAGTGAAATAAGTGATGATGTTTGTAATTGAAGTCACCCCCTGCCAAATCAAATAAAATTTTTGCATGATCACTTTCGTTGCATTTGGAAATCTGCCCATTCTTTTAGTTTTTCAGTTCCTCCTTAGCACTAACACCTGGTACTATACAAATCTGTAGCTGTTGAGTGATGCAAACTGACAACCATATCCGAGTTGTAGATTGTAGCATTAGGCCCTTGTGCTTCTGTCTAGAATTTTTGATTCCCACTTCTTCTCCACTTTCCTCCATCCTCCCTCAGCAAGTCTTCACCTTTAGTGAACCATTCATTGGTTGTCATTTAGCTCTACACTAGCTAATCTTGCATATATCTTAACTCTATCATACGGTTACTACATGCTGTTCAGTGCCTTAAACGTTTACCTAATAACTGATACACTTGTTTTGTTGCCATTGTGTTAAACATTGTCATGTTTCAGTTAGGTCATTTCTGATTTTTATAATTTTGTTTTACAACTTCTTTGAGCCTCTGTCCTTTCTCAAAATCTTCCATGATTCCACTTGTAATCTTCTTAGATTTTCATTTCTGGATGGTAGTGTTTAATGACTGATGGAAGAGGCTTGCTTCTGTCAATTCTACTATTTTCACTGTAGCATCATGCATCGGTGATGATGACTGCCAGATGCTGTTTCGCTTGATGAAGTGCACTTTCTCAATTGGGTTACACTCCTTACTGCTGTTACTCTGACCATGCTTTCCAAGCCTCTGTTGTGTACACATTATGAAGACCCATCACCCAACCATTCAGTCCCTCAGTTCAGAATGTTACAATCTCCATTGAAACCAATAACTTTTTTTAAAGAGACTTTTTCCAGGTAGCAGCTAAAATATGTTAAGATTTCAAGCTTTAAAACTTTTAACAAATGACTAAAAATGCATTTAACTAAACATTATTTTATTTTCTCAAACAACTTGTGCCTTAAACTACTGAACAAACTATTTAACATCTCACACAGCTGAAAATCTCCCAGTGTAAGTTACACTGACCTTTAAGTGGGCCCTTTTACCCTCCTGGAATCAACTTCAAATTATTCTCAGCACTCAGTGGCTCACTTCCCTAACCAGATAACTTCAGATCTCATGTTGGAGTTGTACAGAACTTTGGCGAGGTCACAGCTAGAGTACTGTGTGTAGTTCTGGCCATCACATTATTGGAAGGATGTGATGAACACTGGAAGGGCTGCAGATGAGATTCGCCAGGATGCTGCCTGGGGTGGAACTTCTAAGTTAGGAAGAGTGGTTGCATAGTCTTGAGTTGATTTCTTTGGGCAGAGAGAACTGAGGGGCGACTTGATCAAGGTGTGCAAGATTATGAGAGACAGGGACAGAGTGGATAAGGAGCAGCTGTTCCCTTTAGTTGAAGGGTAAGTCATGAGGGGACATAGGTTCAAAATGAGGGGCAGGAGGTTTAGGGGGATGTGAGAGAAATCTTTTTTACCCAGAGGGTGGTGGTGGTCTGGAGAGTCCTGACAGGGAGGGTGATGGAGGCAGGTTACTTGCATCCTTTAAAAAGTACTTAGATGAGCACTTGGCATGTCATAACATTCAGGACTGTGGGCCAACTGCTGTCAGATGGGATTAGGTGGGAGTTCAGGTGTTTCTAATGTGATGATGTGGCACAGTAGGTTAGCACTGCTGCCTCACTGTGGCAGGGACCTGGGTTCAATTCCTGGCTTGGGTCATTTTCTTCTGCACATTCTCCCTGTATCTGTGTGGGTTTCCTCTGGGTGCTCTGGTTTCCTCCCACAGTCCAAAAATGTACAGGTTAGGTGGCTTGACAAATTCTCCCCCAGTATACCCAAACAGGCACCAGAGTGTGGCGACTAGGGGATTTTCACAGTAACTTCATTGCAATGTTAATGTAAGCCCATTTGTGACACTAATAAATAAATTTTAAAAAACCTAAAAGCATCAGTTTCAAAAACAGCAGGTTCTTTGCCTGTACAATTTCAAAACACAACTCAAGGATTAACCTTTTATTTCACAGAATACTGTGGTGGGGTTTAAAGTAGCGTGTTTTTATGGAAAGAGTTTATCTCTTTCATAGCCCACCTCTAACATTTGCTGATGGAGTACATTTGTTCATCCAAATCTTAAATTTAATGGTTTGATATCATTATTTTTGAAGTAAATGTCTTAATAGGAACGCCAACAGCTGTAACAGTTTTAACAGAAGAGGAGTTAGTATAAAACCATAGAATCCCTACAGTGCAGAAGGAGATCATTCGGTCCATCAAGTCTGCACTGACTCTCTGAAAGAGCATCCCAGCTAGATTCTCTCCAGCATGATGTTTGTCATGGCTAAACCCCTTAACCTGCACATCTTTGGAGTGTGGAAGGAAACCAGCGCACCTGGAGAAAACCCATGCAGACACGGGGAGAACATGCAAACTTCACACAGACTATCACTCCAAGGCTGGAATCGAACCCGGGTCCCTGGCGCTGAGGCAGCAGCACTTGCCACTGTCCGCCTCTGGAAATTGCAGCTTCCTTTGTATACTTCCCCACATGGAATAACACACATTGTGAGATTTTGCTAATGGTTCAGGAATCAAACAGAAAAGGGGAGTTTGCTGCAAACCAGTTCCTCCCCCATCTTTTCGACAGTGCTGTTACTTTGTGACATGCTCTCAATTTGGACATTTGGCACTTCAAGATGAAAAATTGAGATAGGAATTTCTGGCCCTGTGATGTAATCTGTTGGATCTTTAGCTTTTATGATCAGCCTGATATTTGGCAAAATAATAAACTCTGCAGTGACTGGGAGCCCATCTGCTACTGCAACCATCCACTTTGACCTGTGAACTGAGTCAAGGGATGTTGAATTTCTGTCTCGAGCATCTTTAAGGAAAGTTGCTGTTGAAATTATTTTTTACAGTTTAGCATTTAAAAGTTTAGGAACCTGTGTTGCATATTCGTCCCATTTAACTTAACCAGCTGAAAATTCTTGTTTCATTACGTTTGTATTTGTGATTTTGAATTGTTTACAAAACCTTTTATAGGGGAATGAAAAAGAAAGGTCAGAAGGTTACGAGATCATGGCCTTGAATCACTGTAAAGGGATCCCTTCCTTGTGGCTTTTCCTGGTGGGAATGACACTAAGGCAGGCCTTAATTTCAGCAATGTGGCCAGTAAACCTTTCCAAGGACATTGACGCTCATTGTAAACTTTCTCTCAAGAATTTTTAGGGATTCCAAAACAAGTATCATACTCAGTGGGCGAGAAAGCAGCACCTGGGCCCTCTGCAGTCCTGTGGAGTAATTGCTTGGACTGCCATTCCAAGTTACAATGCAGATTGTACTGGCTCAGAGAAAAATCTACTTGAGGCCACAAGGGATGGATAATAAATGTGGCCTTACTAGTGCCAGTGTTGAGGTCATTACAGTGCCATGTTTGCTAAAATCAGAGTAATAAATATTTTCGAATCTAACTAAGTGGTGTGGCTTGGAGAGACTGCTCAAAGATAAAAAACAATCAACTATGGAGTACAGGGGACACCATAGCTTCACAGCATCAGGCAGCCAGCTTCTTAAATAGGGTGATTGTGTGGAGTTTGCACAATTTCGCTGTGTCTGCATGTGTTTCCTCTGGGGGTTCCAGTTTCCTCCTACAGTCCAAAGGTATACTGGTCAGGTGGATTAGCCGTGCTAAATGTTTGGGATTACAGAGTAGACGGCGATGAGCCTTGGTAAGATGCTCTGTTGGAGAGTCATTGCAGACTCAATGGGCCACATGATGAACTCCTGCACTGTTGGGATTCTATAATATTGTTAGCTTATTTAGGCACATGTTTTAGGAGCGGTTTTAATGCTGTTGCAATGTTATTAAGATCAGGATTGCATAAAAAATACAATCCTTTATTTCTTTTATCTTGATAGTCTTCCTTATTTGTCTTAGTTTCAAAAAAGTCATTTTGTTTGTACCTGTTTGCAGTGTTCCTTGTCTGCAGTGGTCTGTGTGATGAGACACCCACCAGCGTCCCTCCAATACAGTGACAGCTCTGTATTCTCCATGCTTAGCAAATATACAAGAGCAATTCAGTTTACCCTGGATGGCCAATCAGCACCAAATCATCAAACTGACACACACCACACGGAGGAGGATGACACTAATCAGTCTGTATCATCCATCGAGGATGACTTTGTGACTGCTTTTGAACACTTGGAAGAAGAAGAAGCAGTAACTGCACATGAGGCCACGGGTAAATATGTGCTCCATCATTAACTTAATTGAAAAAGATAATTAAACACCCATTTGAGTGGTTGAGCTGTCTCATTCTTGCTGAATTCTCAGACAGTGGACCAGTTCACCTATGTATTAATATCACAGTATCTGATGTTAAATGTAATGTGCTGGTCATGGTGCCACATCAGAAACCCAGAGTGTTCAACAAGCAGCAGTGGGAATGTGAAAAATGGAAAACACTCTTTGTCTTTCATGTGCTCTTTTGTGCTATCTTTCACATGGTCTCACTTTTGCACTCTTTTTGCGTTCCCGCTCTCGCTTGTGGACACCCCCCCCAACCTCTGGCGACCCCCCTCCCTCTGCCTCTGGTGGCCCCCCCCTTCGTCTCTGGCGACTCCATCTCTTGCCCCCACCTGTGCTGACCCCTCCGTCTCTGGCGAACCCCTTCCACCTCCCTTTTGCGCTCGCTCGCTCTTGAACCTCCCCCTTTTTGCACTCACTCACTCTGACCCCTTCCCCTTTTTGTGCTCGCTTGCTCACTCCCGACACCCCCCCACCCCCCGCACTCACTTTCCCCCAACATCCTCTCGCGCTTGCACCCGTGGTTGCTTGCTCGCTCCCAACCCTCTCCTTTTGTGCTCACTGGCTCTCACTCCTGATTCCTCCCTTTTGCATTCACCCATGCTTGCATGCTCCCGAACCCCCTCCTTTACACTTGCTCGCTCTCTTTTGCGCTCCCGCTCGCTCGCTCTCTTTTGCGCTCCCACTCGCTCGCTCTCTTTTGCGCTCCCGCTCGCTCGCTCGCTCTCTTTTGCGCTCCCGCTCGCTCGCTCGCTCTCTTTTGCGCTCCCGCTCGCTCGCTCGCTCTCTTTTGCGCTCCCGCTCGCTCGCTCTCTTTTGCGCTCCCGCTCGCTCTCTTTTGCGCTCCCGCTCGCTCGCTCTCTTTTGCGCTCCCGCTCGCTCGCTCTCTTTTGCGCTCCCGCTCGCTCGCTCTCTTTTGCGCTCCCGCTCGCTCGCTCTCTTTTGCGCTCCCGCTCGCTCGCTCTCTTTTGCGCTCCCGCTCGCTCTCTTTTGCGCTCCCGCTCGCTCTCTTTTGCGCTCCCGCTCGCTCTCTTTTGCGCTCCCGCTCGCTCTCTTTTGCGCTCCCGCTCGCTCTCTTTTGCGCTCCCGCTCGCTCTCTTTTGCGCTCCCGCTCGCTCTCTTTTGCGCTCCCGCTCGCTCTCTTTTGCGCTCCCGCTCGCTCTCTTTTGCGCTCCCGCTCGCTCTCTTTTGCGCTCCCGCTCGCTCTCTTTTGCGCTCCCGCTCGCTCTCTTTTGCGCTCCCGCTCGCTCTCTTTTGCGCTCCCGCTCGCTCTCTTTTGCGCTCCCGCTCGCTCTCTTTTGCGCTCCCGCTCGCTCTCTTTTGCGCTCCCGCTCGCTCTCTTTTGCGCTCCCGCTCGCTCTCTTTTGCGCTCCCGCTCGCTCTCTTTTGCGCTCCCGCTCGCTCTCTTTTGCGCTCCCGCTCGCTCTCTTTTGCGCTCCCGCTCGCTCTCTTTTGCGCTCCCGCTCGCTCTCTTTTGCGCTCCCGCTCGCTCGCTCTCTTTTGCGCTCTCGCTCGCTCTCTTTTGCGCTCTCGCTCGCTCTCTTTTGCGCTCCCGCTCGCTCGCTCTCTTCTGCGCTCCCGCTCGCTCGCTCTCTTTTGCGCTCCCGCTCGCTCTCTTTTGCGCTCTCGCTCGCTCGCTCTCTTTTGCGCTCCCGCTCGCTCGCTCTCTTCTGCGCTCCCGCTCGCTCGCTCTCTTTTGCGCTCCCGCTCGCTCGCTCTCTTCTGCGCTCCCGCTCGCTCGCTCTCTTCTGCGCTCCGGCTCGCTTGCTCTCTTCTGCGCTCCGGCTCGCTCGCTCTCTTCTGCGCTCCGGCTCGCTCGCTCTCTTCTGCGCTCCCGCTCGCTCGCTCTCTTTTGCGCTCCGGCTCGCTCGCTCTCTTCTGCGCTCCCGCTCGCTCGCTCTCTTCTGCGCTCCGGCTCGCTCGCTCTCTTCTGCGCTCCGGCTCGCTCGCTCTCTTCTGCGCTCCGGCTCGCTCGCTCTCTTCTGCGCTCCGGCTCGCTCGCTCTCTTCTGCGCTCCGGCTCGCTCGCTCTCTTCTGCGCTCCCGCTCGCTCGCTCTCTTCTGCGCTCCCGCTCGCTCGCTCTCTTCTGCGCTCTCATTTGAATGTTATCACCGTTCATGCAGGTGGCGTTTTCCCCATCCCACTGCAGTGAATGGAGATTCTGCTGCCTGCCTTATTCTCTGACCTCACTGCAGCGGGAACATGGTGTGAACGGCAGGTAAGATTGCACCCCCTCTCTTTTGCATGCTCCCTGTTTTTGTGGGCCATCCCCCATTGGCAAACCCTATTGCTAACACCCTACCACCCCGCTGGTACCTGCTCACTCTCCACTCCTCTCGCTGGCTTCCGCTCATCCCCCACCCCTGCTGGCATCCATTCACCTTCTCCTCGCTGGCGCCCTCTTGTCCCTCGCTGATGCCTGCTCTCCTCCTTTTGCAGTGCAATTTGTTTTCAGTTTGTAAATTATCAAATGTTAATTTTTTTCTGCCAATTCAGCATTAATTTTTATCATCAAGATATTTTAAACTTTATGTTCGGTTGAATTGTGTTATAAAGTTTATCAATTTTATGCTATCTCATGCCATGCAATTTACGAAGTAAGCAGCATAGAAGGTCTCTTCAGCTCTATGCCAAAGTAATCTAAGTAATCCCAAGTTCCCTGCTTTCACCTAATATATTTCCCCTTCAACTATTTATCCAATTCTCTTCTGAGTGTTGAATCTACTTCCACCACCCTTTTCAGGTGGTTTATTCCAGATGATAGCAATAACATACTTCGTAAAGAAACTGTTTGTTTAGGTCACTACTGGCCCTCCTGTCTTCTCCACAATGATGGCAATTCAGTGTTTCTCAGTCAGTTTATATGATCTATTGAAATTATTTGTTCTAGTTTTGGATCGGCAGAAGATTGGAATTTGAACTTAAAAGCAATTAACTCTTTTTAAGAAAATGTGTTTTGAGCTTCAACAGTGCAGCCCGTTAAAGTATTGCTAATGAGACTGACTTACGACAGATGATGCTCGTATCTTCAGAGAAGATTAGCTCTAACTGTGCCAGTACAGTCCTGATGTGGGTATAGTGATGTGTTGGTTATACGGGAAAGTTGAGGGAGAAACTGTTCCCATTTCTGGAAAGGGAGAGAACGCAAGGGCGCAGATTTATTGATATTAGGAGAAAACTTCTTGAGCAGCGAGTTGTCAGGGTTTGGAATGCACTGCCTGAGTGCGTGGTGGAGGCAGATTCGATCGAGGCATTCAAGAGGCAATTGGGTTAGTATCTGAAAGGAAGAATGTGCAGGGTTACTGGGTGAAGGCAGGGGATGGCATGAGATGAATTACAATTGCATTTGGAGAACAGATGCAGATTCGATAGGCTGTGTGGTCTCCTGCACCGTAACAATTCTGTGACCAGAAGTGATCCTTCCATCATGTAGCAGTGTTTAAACTGCAGGCAGCTACATTCTGACCTGCAGTTTTATTTTAACCACAGTAGGTTTACAAATTCTTAAGCCCGCAACAATTAAGAGATTATGCAACGGGAAATTGAGTATTTAATACTTGTCTGTTCTCGCATTCACTGTATTCACCAATGGGCAAGTTGTTTCAGCAAAACACTAAAGCTTCAATCACTGACAATTTGAAATGAATGTTCATGCAGTATAGGGAAGATATGATGATACGAAAGGGAGTACAGAGGAGATTGCCTAGGATGGTGTCTGGACTGTATTTTAATCCTAAGCAAAGACTGGATAAACGAGGAAGAGAAAGGTCATCCAGATCTCAACATTTGCTCTATTCTCTATCCACTCTGTCAGATTTTCCAGAATTTTCTGTTTTGGTTTGGATAGTCGAGGGTTGTTTTCTTTGGAACAGAGGAAGTTAAGGCGAGACTTCAGTGAAGTGTGTAAAATGATAAGAAGCCCAGATAGGGTGGATAGGAAGGCCTGACTGCCCCTGGCTAATGGCCCATAACCAGAGGGTATTGATTTTGAATAAGAGGGAGGAGGTTTAGAGGGAGTTGAAGGGGAAATGATACCCAGAGGCGCTGAGGGTCTGGAACTCGCTGCTTGAAAGAGTGGGAGAAGCAAAAACACTCAGAATATTTAGAAAGTATAAGAGCTGGAAAGTGGGATTAGGGTGAATGGCTCCTTGACCTGCTGGGTTGCATGGCCTCCTTCTGTGCTGTAAATTTCTTTGATTGATGTGATTTCTCCCCCACATCCATCTGTCTGTGTATGGTGTGGTTTTGATGCAAAACGCACCAACCTTCTGTCAGTAGTTACAGTCAATTTTAAACACACTGTTTTCTGTCATACAAAACAAATTTTTTTTTATCTGTCAACTATAGGCCATAATCCCGGTACTGCTGAACGTCAGCGAGAAGCAGCTCCACTTGACTTCGCTGAGATGCCAATTCCCATTGATTCCTCCCAGAGTGGCTCCAGCCACTCAGTTCCATCATTGCTCAGCAATTGGCTGTATAAAGGGCCATCTGTGAAAAGCTCAGTTATCACATTAAACGCAGATCCTGGGAAGCAGAGAAGTTTTTACAGACCATGCACTGTTGCTGTGTCAAGATCCAACATTGGGCAGAAGTCTGCGCCCTCTGTTTCCCCATCTGAGTCTGAAGATTCAGAAGGGTCAAGCCCAAGCCCAGTCATCTTCTTGGATGAAGAAGGCTACCAGAAGAGTTTGAAAGCCAAGCTGGAAATACCCAAGATCCCAATACTCAAAGATGACATTGAGGACTCAGACTCTGAAGTGAGTGAATTCTTTGACAGTTTTGATCAGTTTGATGAGTTGGATGAAATGTTGGTGGGCATGGCTGCCAGTGTGAAGGCCGGTGCCAGTTCTCAAAGTCCATCTCTGAACAAAAAGTCTGCAGTAAAGCTGACTTCAGATTTCTCGCTGGGACAACACACCACCGCAGCTGCTGCTATGAATCTGCAGAGGTTTGACCAGCCAGTCCTTCCTGCTGATGTGAAAAAGCCAACCGCTCGCAAGGCGGAATCTTCGTATAACAGCCTAACTGACGTCCCAGATTCACCACGACCAGTGAATGCCTCTGGTGAAGAGAACGGTTCACTCTTCAGCCCCGTCCACTCCTCTGCATTCAGCCCCCTTGGGATTTGTGGTAATTCTGAGTGTCTTGGGAGAACAGAGGCCACCAGCTCTGAAATCATTAATGCAGCAAATCTCAGCGGGCTTTCAAACACTTACTCAAATTATGCAGACAATATTTCGCACCGCATTATTGGTTCTGTTTTCAGCTACCCGCAGACTGTTGAATTTGAGCCTCAGGATGTACACTGGTCAGATGGAGTCAAACATTTGGAAGAACCAAATTCCACTGAAAACCGTAACGTGAAACAGACCGCAGCATATACTCCTGCCCAGCACAAATGTTCAAACATATTCAAAGATGGCATTCAGCGAATTGCTACAGAGTTAGTGGAAAGAAGTCTCGGTGGTGCTTTTAAGGACTTGCAGAAGGGTGTTTCTTCATGCACTAGTACCCTGTACCATCTAGCTGCGAAACTGACGTCCTCTGTGATTCACACAGCTCTGCAGGAGATTGGGGCAAAACAAGCATTTGCACGGAGGCGGAGTGCCATTAATAATTTAGCAGACTATCTGGTTGGTGATGCAATCTCTGGAGCCCTGCGAGAGCTGAAGTTTGTGAAGAAACAAATTTTTAACAATGCTGTTGGCCGATTTGCAACTGACCTTGCTGAGGAACTCATTTTTGAGGGTATCATGGAAGTTTGTCAATTCTCCCACCCACCGACACCTACATCGATCACAGGCTGGTCGCTGGATGATGAAGAGAAGGTTGTGAGCTCCTACGCGAGAGATTTGTCCGAGTCAGTCCTCCAGGAAGCCTTTATTGAATTGTCTCAAGTGGATGTGACTTTCACAGCACAAGCAGCAATTAGTATTTCCCTGGATAATATAAAAGATTTTGGTGGTGATGAAGTAACCCAGGCACTAAAAATTGCTAATATCCCTGCTGATGTTAAAGAGAAAACGCTGCTTCAAGATGCTGAAGGGTGCTTTATAAATTCTGTGGCAAACAGTGCACTTGATGATTTGTACTTGACAGAGGAGAAGTACACAATAGGACAAGCTTTACTTTGTGTTTCAGGTGTTGCGAGTTGTGTGTCAGTTCCTAATGCTGTCAGGACACTTTCTTGCCATTCTTTGGATTTATCTTTGAACTCACGCCACTATCCTATGTCTTCAGAAATAAAACAAGAGCAAGTTGCAAAGAATGGTCTTGCTGAATCGTCTTCAAGAAGCAGAACAACGGATGAGGTGATGCCTGCCAGCTGTGTGAATCATCCAGTGGACCCTGTAAGTCATGTGATCTGTAGTGGTTATGTTTCCTGTGACAACATGCCCCTATGTACTCAGGTCACTGACACTGATGAATGTGAAACATTAAAGAAAAGTGAAGACTTGGCCAGTAATGATGATGCTGCTGCCAAAAGTTGGCAAACACCAGTAGCACTGATTGATATTGTGGTAAATAATGCTTTTGATTTGGTGACTGAGTACAAGGTAGAGGATTATGCTTGTCAGCTAAGTAAAAAAATACTTTCTGACCCTGCATCTGAGAGCCAGCAAGTTCCCGAGAACCACTTTGCTGCACGGTTAGCAGAAACAATTGTGAAGAATTCAGTGGATGAAGTGAAAATAAAAGTCGCAGAGGCACTTGACAATGGTTTGCAGGCAGGCGTTGTTGAAACCAGTAAAGAAACTCCTGAGAGACTCACGGAGATTGCAGAGAGCCAGATACAGGAGCAGTTAACGGTTGGGAACATTTTTTCAGGTGGGCAACATCAAGATGTGTACTCTCAGTCACCAGACCTGCTGCGAACACCACCCGTGTCGCCCACTGAATATATTCCTGGCAAAAGTTTGACCATCCCTCAGCACTTTGCACAGGAGCTGAAGGGTCACTTAGCTGAAGAGTTTCCTCCATGTACTCCACCACCTAGTCCTACTGTTGGTCTCAAAAATTCAGATGTCATAAGTACAGAGGGTGTAGGTGGCCCTGAACTCGCAGATACCCTTAAGTCATTAACTGAACATCTTCAAGGTCAAGTCTTAGCGCCAACTTTCCAGACTCCCTCAGCAGAAGTAAATGAACTAAACCAAGAGCCACGTGTCGGGCTGCTTGGGAAGTCAAGGATTGGACTAAACAAAGATGGGTTATTTTCAGAGGAGCATCTTCACCCCGTTGAAGGAAATAGGTCTCCTGGGACACCACCCCCAACGCCACAGCAATCATTCCATGAAAAGAGTCTGAAGAGTTTTAATAGGAAGCTTAAAGGAGAGCTGGCTAAAGAGTTCATGCCAGTAACCCCACCGTCCACCCCCCATAATCACTCTGTCCCGAACCTGGCTGGGATGACCCAGGACACTGAAGAAAAGGCTGAGTTTGTGCTGAAGCTAATGAGGTCACTGTCTGAAGAAGTTCTGGACAACGAGGATGATGAAAACTTTGATTTTGCTGAGAGACAGACAGAGATGAGGGAGCAGCCCAGTCCCATTTTGAGACGAGAAGCAAAGGTTTTGGAAAAAGAAGAGTTAAAGACGGATATTAAGAAGCATGCCCTTCACTACGCGAATCAACTGGCAGCCAGCATCATTTCCATGGCAACTGAAATTGCAGCAATATGTGTCGAAGATGCTGATAGGTGCGACAGTGGGGAAATGAAATGCTATAAGGTGCTCCCCAGCAACCTGTGGAAATCAGCAGGCCGAAGTGAACTGCACACTAGGACTACTGCTGCTGAAAGGAAACTTCCAGAAGAAGGTGTAGGCTCCTTATGGAACTATGCAGGCAAGGTGGCAGGAGAGGTCATTCGGGATGCCAAAAAGATTCTCAGCTCAAAGAAGCACAAGGTCAGAAAATTCAAGAAGGAAGTTGAAAGCAGCGAATCCAGCTTTGGAGAGCAAGAAAATGTTGGAATCGACGGATTAAATATGGTGGCTGATCAGTGGTCCCGGGAGCTGGTAGATTCTGTGCTCCATTCACCACAAGGTAATGCTCCTGGGCTCATATCTAAACATTCAAGTTGTGAGAGTGTGACTGATGAATATGCAGAATATATTATGAGAATGATTGGTAGAGAAGGTGGAAATGGTGAGGTGATTGTGGATCATTATGCCAGTAAGCTTGCCTTCAGAACTGTGAAAGTAGGCCTGGAACAAGCAGCCAGGAGGATCAAACAGAAATATAAGAGAAGACTACTCTCTTCACAGCAGTCAAGAGGTGACAATGGGGCGAAAGATCTTTTTAGGTTTCTGACTAGGGAAGACAACCAAGATGGGGATTCTTGCCGGAGGGGCTACGATCAAAGAATGATCAGAAAGGATTCCAGAGATTTGACAAGGTTCGCGGAATCGGTTGCACAAACCATCACTTACGAAGTGACACAGAAATTGAGGACAGCATCTGGCACACATGGCTTACCCAAATCCCTCACAGACTCATGTCTTTATGAAAGGTCTCAGCTGGAACAGATGGCGGAGGAGCTCATCAAGAAGACATGGACTTGTTCAATCCAACCTGTTGTTCAGAGGAGCAAACGCTACCACAGTACAGGAAGTTTAAATGATCACAGATATAATCTCGAGAGCACAAATCTAGCACTTGAACAATACTTCAGGAAAAGTAGCGATGAAGCTGTCCAGCTGAACATGACTGAGGATGGTGTTTGCTGTCCAGAAGACAGGAAGCAAAAAGAATGTTTAGAGTACGCTGAAAAATTGACAGAAATGGTTTTAAAATGCTCTTTAATAGAAAAAGAATCAAGAAGTTGCATTAACAGATTAAGCTCCCAGACTGCTGGTTTTTGCAACAAAAGTACTACAAGAGCACAATGGCATAACAGTAAATCGCTTGCCAAGCCAGAACGCTGTGTGCATAGAACACTTGGAACTTGTCAGCTAGATGTGCCAAGGATACATATTGAATTGGAACAGAGGGGACATTTTCCAGAGGATTTGATGTCAGTGGCCATTGAGAAAGCTAAGCGCGATCTCAGTAATACCAGCCTGGCAGCAGATAGTGGCATTGGACAGGATGGCACAAGCTTCACTGAAAGCCTCGCTGCAGAAATAATGACTTCAGCTATGATCAGCGCCAGCCAGTCAATTGTAAGGTAAGTGAAAGTTGGTCTCCTATATTTTCCCTTAATTCAAATGGAAGATTTTTCATTGCTCCCTCAAAATGCCAACTTTGGTGGAGCAATTGCTGGGATGAAATTAACTGGGAACACCAGGACTTAAAAATAATAGCAGTCAGCTGATTTCAGGTTAGTCAGCATCCATCACGTGATGCAAATGTGAGCATTTCTAACACAGTTATGATTTAAAATGTTTCCTTGAATTTAAAATGAGAGAATGACATGAATAGGGGATGCTGAGATTGCTGAGATCGTATTAAATGCTGCTTGGGGACAGATCCATGTAAACTGATTGATGTGGGGAAAGGAGCTCAAGCCGGAAGTAATAGAAAATGACGTGAATTTTCACACTTTGACATAAAAGAGGGACAGTTGATTTTCTGGACAGAGATCCTTTGACCTGGAGAAAGAGACAAACACCTGCTGCTGTGAAAAGTAGAGGAAAATACTGTTTTGTGTTAGCCACCAAGCAGAATGCCAATGTGAATGGGTTCTCCGATCAAAGAGATGGAACTTGTAGAGACTTAAAGACCAAGCAAGGCACTTTGCTGCTGGAACCTGGTGTGGGGATACTCAGAAGACTAAGTGGAATGACTTTCAAAGGACGCTGTAAGACTCATTGCTTAGCAGGGAAAAGAGTAAAACCAGGAGTTTGGAAATTACTTTAGAAGGCTCCATATCTACTGGGAAAATGTGTCATACAAATAGATCGTAAAGTATTTTGGCCGTGTTAGTTAATAGGGAAGTAACTCATCTTTAGGTTTGTGTTTGTTGTCAGTTAAGTAATGTTTCGACTATGTTGCTTTTAGTTTGATACAGTAAAAGTTGTAAAAACATGGAATCTTGTCCCATGAGTCTTCCATTGGTCACTGGGAAATCCATCTCTTTTTAAATGTTATTAGTCTGTAAAGGGTTGTAAGACTGGAGAAAAAAAGGCACATTATGCTCGGTTTGAGTGTCAAATTTGGATGAGAACTGAAACTTGAATGATAAGAAGGCATTTGATGAAGGTTGGACAGAGGAAAGAGAGAATGCAAGAAGTATTCTTCCACTAGCCCCGTTGTATCTTTAATCATCATTTGCTCCAGCAGCAAAGCTTTTGGGGTGAATCTACCTGCTCATTGTGTGTTCCCTGAGTTTGTTCTGAGTTCTCAGCTCATTCTGCTGAAAACATCAGTATTTTACTACCCCCAGAATCTACAATTCCAATGCTCTCCTTGTTGTACCCTCTGTAAATTTGAAGCTTGTCCAAAACTACGTTGCAGTATCCTAACTCATGCCAAGCTTGGTTCAGCCATTACAGCTTGGCTCACTGGCTTATATTAGCTTATAGTTTGGCAATTTTTGTGACTTAAGATCCTCAGTTTTGTTTTGAAATCTCTTTGTGGGACTCACCTTACTCTATCTCTTTATTCTCTCAACCTACAACCTTCCCAAAATATGTGTGCTCCTACAAGGGCGGCACGGTAACACAGTGGTTAGCACTGCTGCTTCACAGCTCACAGCTCCGGGGACCTGGGTTCAATTTCCGGCTTGGGTCACTGTGTGGAGTTTGCGCATTCTCCTCGTGTCTGTGTGGGTTTCCTCCCACAGTCCAAAGGTGTGCAGGTTAGGTTGATTGGCCATGCTAAATTGATCGTAAATGCATAGGTTAGAGGATTAGTGGGTAAAATGTGTACGGATATGGAGGGTAGGGCCTGGGTGGGATTGTGGTCAGTGCAGACTCGATGGGCCGAATGGCCTCTTTCTGTACTGTAGGGTTTCTATGATCTATGATAATTCTGGCTTGCACAATCTCAATTTGGGACCCCACCATTAGGGTCTGTACCTTGAGTTGCTGGGACGTAAACACTGGAATTTCTTTCCTCCGTACCTCCCTTTGTCAAGCTTTTGATCAGCTGCTTTAATACTTCGTATGTGGCTCTGTTAAATCTTGTTGATAAATGTTTCTGTGAAGGAACATGAGCTGATGTACTATGTTAAGATGCTACGTAAATGCTAGTTTTTGTTGAACACATCTGGTACTATATTGCTGATCAGAGAGACATTTGGCAAATAACTTGAATTCATTAACTGTGGGCCCAAGAGACATGTTCATAGATTCCCTACAGTGCAGAAGGAGGCCATTTGGCCTATTGAGTCTGCCCGACCACGATCCACCCAGGCCCTATTCCCCCAACCCCACATATTTACCCTGCTAATTCCCCTTACACTAAGGGGCAATTTATCATGGCCAATCAACCTAACCCACACATCTTTGGACTGGGAGGAAACTGGAGCACCCAGAGGAAACCCACACAGACACTGGGAGAACACGCAAACTCCACATAGATGGTCACCCGAGACCGGAATTGAACCCGGGTCCCTGGCACTGTGAGGCAGCAGTGCTAACCATTGGGCCACCTAACCCCCATGCCTAAAATATAAGTATTGAGGTGTTTAACAACAGGAGGGGATGGTAGATATAAACAGGCTATCTCCAGCAGTTGAGGGACCCGGAGGATACAGGATTTAAAGCAAAGAATGCGAGGCACATGTTTATACAGACTTACAGATCTGTAAAATCTCCTTATTTGCGTAAGGATATATTGGCCTTGGAGGGAGCATAGAGAAGGTTCACCAGGCTGATACTGGAGATGAGGGGGTTAGCTTATGAGGAGAGATTAAATAGACTGGGCCTGTACTCGTTGGAGTTTAGAAGGCTGAGGGGGGATCTTATAGAGAGTTACAAGATAATGAAGGGGCTAGATAGGGTAGAGGTAGAGAGATTCTTTCTGCTTAGAAAGGAAAACAGATCTAGAGGGCACAGCCTCAAAATAAGGGCGGGGGGGGCAGTTTAGAACAGGGTTGAGGAGGAACTTCTTCACTCAAAGGGTGGTGAATCTCTGGATTTCTCTGCCATTGGAGCGGTGGAGGCCACCTCGTTGAATATATTTAAGTCACGGGTAGATAGATTTCTGGTAGACGGGAATTAAGGGTTATGGGAAGAAAGCAGGAAAGTGGAACTGATCCACTTCAGATCAGCCATGATCTTATTGAATGGCGGGGCAGGCTCAAAGAGCTAGATGGCCTACTCCTGCTCCTATTTCTTATGTTCTTATAATGTACTGAAGTAAATGACTGAAAATAGAGCATATCAACATTCCAGAATAGGTTTAACAGGTGATTGAATGAAAGGGAACTAAGTGAACAGTGATTAGGATATGGGTATGTATGGGATGATGATGCAAGATTTAAAAACCAGAAATACCCTTGGTTCCTAATGGCCTTTCGGCCCCAGTCTGTTTCCAGGTTAACTGCCTTTCACTGAGGGTTACTGTAGATTTCTCACTTTAACCCCCAATTAGGCAAATCTTCCAGCTCTTTTCCCCTCACTAATTTGGGGGTCACGACCACAGTAAGCGCTTATCACAAACTGCTTGAACTTTCGAAGTTGAACATTTTTACCGAGAGGTGTTCTCCCATAGCTTGATGAAAGTGTCCTATTTATAACTGAAGATTGAGCATCCTTTCAAGACACCACCTGTTTATTTATATAATGTGCAGTCATCCTTTTGGACCACTGTGTTCTTTATTTAAAGATGAGCTAGCATTAAATGATCTCAGTATCGGTGACATGAAGCAATCATTGCTATAAAGCAGTTTTAGCATATGGCAGTAACTGGAGTTTGAAATGAAATTGAAGCGATGAGTTAATTCTGTTGCTAAATTATTTGATAAATTTAATTGCTGCTAATGTTTTCAGTGCTTTACTGGCCAGGGCTGGTGTTCATGAAGGTTCCTCAGCAATTGCAGTCTCCTGATTTTCTCCATGCTTTGAGCAATCCCACTGCATGGGTGATACTGGCATTCTGATTTAGAGAATGCAATGCATTCTAGGCCACTTGGATGTCATTTGACCATCCTTTCAGCCCATTGAATATGTTCGGTTGTGTAATGGAGAGAGGAGAGTGTTGGTAAATGGAGATCGTGAAGCTAAGATGCATCTGTACTTCTAACGTCTGATGTATTCAAAGTCAACCTGGGCACTGTCGTCTTCATCCAGTGCACTAATAGGTTTGAGCAATTTGTGAATGGCATCACAGTGCTAATGCCCCTCTTGCTGTAGTTAGGAGGACAGTGCTAATCAGATCCATAGTGTGTTCAAATTTTAGTGCAAGTACTACCCTTCCTCTTATCCTTTAGGTACCAGCCCTTGTGCGTATCTGACGCCCTCGCGAGTAACTTTGTGAGATCTGCAAATGTTAAATTAAAATGTCGAACAGTTATTGTGTAGAATGGAGTGGGAAGAATTATTTTATGTCTGTAATCCTTTTGTTACAGCTAACATCTGTGTGGTTATATATGGTTCAGAATATGTGTCAAAGGTCAAGGTAAACCGTAGTCCCAGATGATCATAGGCTGCTCTTCTCTTTGAGAGAGGGAGAGCTGACTGGTGGTGATTGCGTTTTCTCGATTACTTGAATTGGGTTGTTGAGTTTTGGCCAATTGTCCAATCTCTTCATTCATATTTTTAAAATGTTGATGTCGCCAAAGTCTGACGCCAAAAAAAGTCAGAATTATTTTCAAATGAAGTGATCGTTTGGCTGCTGAACTCCAGTTGATGGAAAATTTCAAGAAATGCAGAACTCTGAGCTGTGTTTTCATACTTCGTGTGTCAAGGTTACTGAGAATAAAGGCCACAGAATTTCCAGTATCCAGTTTACTCCAATAATCCAGAGTGTCTCATTCTGCAAAAGTGGATCATATAAGCTGGAACATACGATAGGTTCATACTGCTGGATTGATAATCCATTGGACCATTAACCTGGCGATGTTAGTTTAAACCCCACCACAGCATATGAAGAATTTAAATTTGATGAATCTGAAATAAAGTTATATTAATGACGACAATGGAGCTGTCAGATTGTTGTAAAAGCCCAACAGGTTTGCTAATGTTTTATAGGAAAGGAAATCTACCATCTTTAACTGATATGTACTACATGTGATCTCAAACCCATAGTGTGGTTGGTTTACACTGCTCTGAAAGGAGAGCCACTCAGTTGTTGAGAAGAAAGTTAGCTATCACTTTCTCAAAGGAGTGTGCTGATAAATGCTTGCCGTGGAAGTAAGGATTACATTCCCCTTTTGGGAATGGCTGAGAGACCTTTGAAAGGAAGAGATGATATTTTGAAATGAAATGCTGACCATATGAATTGATTTCAGTTAGCTGGCTGATTCCAGCCACATCTGATGGGGTGCTTACAAGTTGGCCAACAAAATAAAAAGCTGACCCATGGAGCACCACAGCGGAAAGCCAGCTAGTGCAAGGAAAACTTATATTCAACAGAGAAGAAGGAGGGTTTGAAAATCATTTAGTACACTTCAGGTGGGAGTTTGGCCTAAAGTGGAGACAGAAGTGGGCACTGAGCATATGTAACCAAAGGAAAAACAGCATCTGAAGGAACTAAAGGAGTAGGAGGAAACCTCCCTTGATGACAACACCAATGGGAATGTGAGTTCATGGGAAGCAACAGGTCATGAGTGGGAGGCTGAGGAAAGAGAGAAACAACAGAAACGCCATCTCCCAATGATGGAATGAAACACAAACTGCAACCCAATACAGAGAGGGTTTAGAACACCTCGCATGGGTCATCCAGAAGAAACTGGAAGACGAGCAATCATTGGTGAGAATGACTGAACATAATCAGCTGAGAAAACCAACATAATTTGCAATGTAGTATATTCATTATAGCTCACTGTGCAAATAACCTTGAAGTACCCAGCATGCTTATACCTAGGGGAGAGATACAAAAGTGCCCAGAGGGACAATTTTTTCACACGGAGGGTGGTGAGTGTCTGGAACAAGCTGTCAGAGGTAGTAGTAGAGCCAGGTACAATTTTATTTTTTAAAAAGCATTTAGATAGTTACATGGGTACAATGGGTATAGAGGGATATAGGCCAAATGCAGGCAATTGGGATTAGTTTAGGGGTTTAAAAAAAAGGGCAGCATGAACATGTTGGGCCGAAGGGCCTGTTTCCATGCTGTAAACCTCTGTGACTCTATGACTCTTACCAGATGTAGAACCATAGAAAGATTATGGCACAGGAAGGGGCCATTCAGCCCATTGTGCCTGTGACATTGAAAAAAATGAAAAACCAATTGCCTGTTCTAATCCCACCTTCCACTGGATGCCGTGGAGAGCCCATCTTCTGTTGGCTATCTATTATTGATGCAATTTACATCTTTATAAAATGAAAAGTTTTTGTTATGCTTTTTGCTTTTTTTCAACTGTGATAATTTTGGAATTTTTAGTGATATCTTAAGTTTATTGTTTCATGTTTGGTTTTCTAATAGTGGGAGGAAATAATATTTAAATACACAATTTGTTAGTTGGGATGCCATGGGCAACTTTGTATCCTTATTCTTAAAAAAGGGAAAGCTCTTAATTTTGAGGAACTGTCAATTCAAATTTAGATTAAACCACTTCTTTTTATTCAGTGATGAAGCCAGCATTTGTTGCTCATCCCTACTTGCCCTTGAATAGGTGATGATAAGCACTGTTGAAAAGCCATCTTCTATATTCTTGACTACCTCTGATAATTCAGCGTTTGAACTCTGCTTTACAAAGTGTCTTATGATGCTCATTGGGTTAAAGACATTGTGCCAAGAGCAAACTGTTAGTTTTAGGAGTTAGTGTATACTTATGCAAACTTTTAATTTTGCCTTTGTAAAACCTAAATAGTCAAGACCTGCATTGGCAGCAAAATGAAATATTCAAATAATCGATTCTTTGAAAAGTAGGTACAAGTGTTTGTTCCAGCAATGTGTTTCATATTGTTATTTCCAAACAAAAACTAAGGCTTTTGCACTCTGCGTGTAGTGGCAGTCTCAAGGATGGGTTACGGTCTACTGATTCTACCACAAGTCAACAGCTTAGTCTCAGCGTAGGTGATGACAGTACTGGCAGCTGGTCCAACCTGAGTTTTGAAGACGACCATCCAGATGAGACCAGTAGCTTTCTGCACCTCAGTGACAGGTAAATGTCAGCTCGGGTTTTCATTATAGTTAAATCATTTTAAATGATGTTATACTGTTTGTCTTCCCTGTAATTAACAAGCTGTCTGGAATTTTGAAACAGTTGGGGCTTGAACAGTTTGCTGTTCATCTGGTTCATGAAACCAGATGAATTTAACATATTATCCATAATTTCAAGCTCTTCAATATTGGAGAATCTTATTATAAAGTTCTGTGTTTTGAAGGTTTTTATACAGACACCATTTGACATTGGTATAGCTTCATATAAAGAGCACATAGAGAGTATGTAGCCTACCTGCTGAATTCATCCTGTGAGAGTTAATGTGGGTGACATGTTCAAAATTGCTACATTGATTCCTACTGTGTTGTTACAGATATGTAAACAACCTAATCCGGTTCCCATTTTCCAGTTTATTTAGCAACCTGTGCAAAGGAAGAGTTTTGTTCAGTGGGATTTGGAAAGTTTGCAACAATTAAAATGGCAAAACTTTAGAAATTTGAAATCCAAAAGGCCTTGATCAACTTTCAAACCCATTTTGTTTCATTCTTGCTGAGCTTTTTAACACCCTTTGTTCAGGTCCATTTACGTAAATGGAGATGAACAAAACCAGCTGATTTCACATCCTTGCATCTGTCACAGTTTGCCCATGTTATACAAACTGGGGCAGGTAAAACAGTTGTTAACTGCACTTTCGTTTCATCATTTTCAAAGCACTTTTATGGTTTTTCTTTTCATAGAGTGATGGAGCTCTGTAACAGTCATTGATGTGTTTTGGGGCAGCATTTTGTTCCCACATGAACTGAATAGTTATCTGTTTTAACATGCTGTATGTGGGTTAAATATTTAAAGGTTTCAAACAAAACCTTTTTATTTCACAATTCATGCACATTGAGGATAGAGAGGTAGGCGTGAGGATGACTATTTTTAGATAGTAGGAACGTTAGAAATAGGTCATGTAGCCCCCTCACACCTGTTCTGCCATTTGGTTAGACCATAGCTGATCTGCAGCTTAACCACATCTATCCACCTTGTTCCATAACCCTTAATGCTCTTAAGTTTTAAAAACTCTTAAATTTCAGTTTGGAATTTTCAGTTGCCCGAACCGTGACAGCTTGTTGGGAACAAGTTCCAGATTTTCATTCCCCTTTGTCTAAAGGGATGCATTCCTGACATCACCTCTGAATGGCCCAGCTCTCACTTTTAGGTTGTGGTCACATGTCCTACACTCTTTCACCAGAGGAAATAGGGAAGATGGAGAGAAACCAGCAGTTTCTTAATCGTCGTAACACCTCGCCCCTTAATTTTCTATTTTCACTTTCACTGGCAGTTCACTTTTCACAGTTTGCAAGGTTCCTCACTTTCTCTTAACGAAAAGTTTTAAGACAGTCAGCGATATTGTAAACCTGCTTGTGTTTATCAGCCCTAACTTGGTTCACGTGTTGAACCCTGACCAGGGAGTAGATGCTTGAGGTCTGATTCACCTTGTGACGCTGTAAGGCAATGTCCCAATCACAAAGTGAATGCCTGCCATTGATCGCTAGGACTGATAGGCAATCCCAAGAGTGCAGAGAAATATCTGTACATGATTATGGCTTTTTCTGTGCTAGAATAAATAGATTGCTTTTTTTATTCATGAAGTTGTGAAGCAGTTTCATTTTATGACTTAATTTTATATTATTGCCGAGAATGAAAGGGATTAGATATATAAAATGTGTTCACTAAATAATTTTGAAAAGCATTCATGGAATTAATTTTCTAAACAACATAGTTAAAGGTGTATGTCTCTTGCCTTCACTGTAACAAGTACAAGTTTTCAATGTGCTAAAATGGAATGGAAAATTCATTTTGTTTTGATATCTTTACACCCTCTAAAGAAAAGAAGTAGCCAGTATTTCTTATCTAAATGGCATAGTGTTACATCTGTGGTTACTATTTTTGACTGAACATAGTAACACGTGTCAGTTCTGCTCCAATTGCTTATACTATTTTTGGAACTCGAGGGGTAGTGCAAGAAATAGGTCATCGAAAGAAAAGAGTTAAAATTGATACAAAAAATGGTAATCCGGAGTTTACCAAATTTAGCATCCAGGCCCATTGACACAGGAGGATCAGCAGATGGTGAATCGGGACCAGGGTGTTATAACTTAATTTTCTTCCTCATTAGCCCTGAGATGGCAAACATAGCCAGAGCTGCCTGTCTGCCCTTACAAAATATTCCAAGTATCTGTTCTTTGAATACTTGACATGGAAGAAACCTGCTGAACTGCATGTGAGTACAGGGTCAACAACCTGAAAAGGGCCATATCTGTTCTTGAGTTGCTACATGTGCATAGTTTGACCAAGCAATGGTGGTGGGAGAGGGAATGAGAAATTGTCAGTTACTGAATGTCCACTGCCTTTTTTTCCCCTTTCTGGCAGTAATGGCAACAGCAGTAGCTGGAGCAGTCTGGGGTTAGAAGGAGATATATATGAGGAGAATATATCCTTTCCACCATCAGACAGGTTGGTCTAGTCTAGGATTTATGAAAATTGGTTAGAGTTAGGAAGTTTAATTGATGCATGAGAGCATGGCTTTGGACATGAAGCGCTTAAGTAGCATGTGCACATAATAAAGGCCTTTAGACAGGTCTATAAAATTCTAAATGTGGTAAAACTTAAAACTATTTTTTGATATCACCTTCAAATAAATCATTACTTTCTTTCTCAATGCTTCTGCTTACTTAATTCTTCAAGAGACTTGTGGTGTTTTGCACAATCTGATTTCTCATTTAGCTTACTTCTCATGGTATTTCGTATTTAATGGCTCAGCCTTTCATTAGCACAGTATGATATAAGACAGGCATGAATAATAATTGCATATTGCTGAAAAAGAAATGTTATCCAAGCTTTTCAACTTACGCTCACCAGGGTAGCTCACAAGAAATTACCAAAGTACTGGAGGAGAGAGTGCTGATTGATGAAGGCATGGCCATGGACTCAGAACCAAGTCTCCAATATTAGATTTGATTCTGTGATTGTTCAACACCTCCTTAACAATTGTGTTTGTGCTAAGAATTCTACTGAAAACCCATTTTAAGATTATTAGTCGAGCTCACAATCTGCTTCGCCTACACATGTTAGAAGCAACATGTATTCACACACAGAGCACAGTCTTTTGCAGATAGAAGGAACATATCCATATTTTGCACCCTTTTCAACAAAACACCAGCTTAGGCAATGGCTATCCTCTAGTTCTTGTGAGCTATCCTGATGAGAGTGCAGAAAGAAAAGCTTAGGTAGCATGTCTCTTTCTTCAGCAATATTTAATATTTATACTACCAAATAATTACTTGAATAACGACTATATTCATTGGGCTTATTCAACAAACCTGTACTCTGACTTGGAATCCAGGGCAGGAGACTTAAGACTAGATTATAACCCACTCTCTGACCCTATAGAGAGCCCAAGGCAGATGAATTTACCCAGGTGTTCTTGTGTCATTCCTTACATGAGTTGCGCAGGGTTTTTGCACAACCCTGATTAAGAAATCCAGCCAATAATATTTGTTACAAAAGTAATGGTTCATTTCTGTGATGTCTTCAGGCTAAATCATAGAAACCCTACAGTGCAGAAGGAAGCCATTCAGCCCATCAAGTCTGCACCAACAACAATCCCACCCCAGGCCCTATCTTTAACCTCATACAATTACCCAGCTAATACTTCTAAGCAATGCATCCTGGGACACTATGGGCACTCAACTTAACCCGTACATCTGTGGGAGGAAACTTGAGCTCCCAAAGGAAACCCATGCAGACGCAGGGAGAATGTGCAAACCCCACACAGACAGTGATCCAAGCTGGGAATCGAACTCGGGTCCCTGGAGCTGTGAGGCAGCAATGCTAACCACTGTGCTGCCCCACATATTCAAAACAAGGTGGCACTTTGTAATCCACAGTGGCTGCATTGTTTTATCTGACTCAGTTGAATATTTCCCATCTCACTTTCTCCCTCAGCAGTTTCCTGAACATTGACTTATTAAAATTCCCAAGTTGGAAATCACATGGTGGTTTCCCTTTGGATTTGAGCACTGTTTCTTGTATCTGTGGAATATACTTTGAATGCAGCCCGAGTCAAACTGATTGAAAGTTTTCAGCTAGCTCTGTTACGTGAATTCATATAATCTAATGCATGAAAACTCAAAATTTAGCACAGAGTTGGCAATGATTTGCTGTTAACTGTGAAATTCCAACAGATTCCTTTCACCTCACTGACAGCTGCTCACAGTTTCTCTGGGCTTTGCTGAGCACATTTACTCTAATTCAAAGTTGTCTTAGTATGACAGCCTCAGTTGCTAATCTGTGTTGACTGTAAATTGGGCAAGGAACAATGAGATGGTTCAACCAATCAGATTGAACAATCTCAACTGAGCCATGCAGAGTTCAAGCAAGAAATCTAAATTGGATTTAGTCTGAGATAACAGAGACAGAGTTTTCAAAAGATTTTCAAATCACCCACAGTAAGTTTCTTCCAAAGAAATGGATTCAGCGCTTACAACATCCTAGGATGTTCAGCAGTAATCACCACACTGAATAGCGTATTTATTTCTGTATACGCCAGCTTTAACTTTACCCATTGTTTTTTGTGGGCAAGTAGTGGGCAAACGCAGCAAGTTGGCATTGTTGCAGTCATTTCAGTGCTGAGTCTGTTGGTGAGAATTGACACAGTTCAACCAGTGGATGAGCACTGATAATTAGGGAATGTGCAGCTTATGAACACATCATCACACCTTTGTAGGTAGACCTCATCAGCAGCAGTACAGACTGCTTAATATATTAATATATTAACCTATCAATATCCCTTTGCAGGCTCCTTATGTCCGCTTTGCAAGTTACTTTCCCAGCTATCTTTGTGTCATCAGCAAATTTAGCACCGATTATACTTGGACCCTTCATCCATGTAATTGATATAAATTGTAAATAGTCGAGGCCTCAGCACTGATCCCTGTGGTATTCCCCATCACCTCGATTAGCATAACATCAGAAAGGAATTAACTGAGAGACAACATGTTCTTGGTAAGATTGGTGACCTTTGGAATTTTATTTTTATTTGGATATATATATTTTGAGACATTTTAACAAAAATTAAGTCTTGAGAAGTGAGTATTTGCAAGTTGGAGGAAATGAACAGTAATTCTAGAACTGCATAGTCACATAATTGCTCCAGAAGGGTTTAACTGAATCTTTGTGCGTGCACAGTGTTGCAAAGCAATTGTGGGAGGCTTTGTACCTGGCACCTATCTTGCTTAGAAGCAAGTACAGATCACAAAAAAAAACTGCAGATATGAGGTACCATTAATTGTGGAATAGCGTGAGAAGTATTCAGATTCTAATTGCTTGCTAGTTGGAAATGCATGTATGTGTCTAGCTTTTTCACTGCTTTTTTATATTAAACAATTAGTTTTACCTCTCATTTAATTTTAATTCTGAACACTTTGAACTATATCAAAGCAGCCACTAAATTGGAGTGAGCACTAAATGGCCTATTTCTTCTCTGTGAATGTAGCGATAATAGTGAAGACAAAGAGGAAGAGGTGCAAGAAGATTCTGAAGGTACAGTATGAAGTTACGTTTTTATCCCAAAGTATTGCTATCAGCCAAGCATCAGAGAAAATGTTAACAAGACTGAGATGTGTGCAAACCTTGCGGCGCCCACTCATCTAGATTGAAGGCACAGATTAAATAACTAGCATTAGCAGTTCTTCAATGTAAACCGCATGCAACTTATTTATTACACAATCTCCAGGCACAGAAGGAAGTCATTTGGCCCATCCTGCAGCTTTGAAAAAACTACCTAATTGATCTCACTCTTTCTCCATAGCTTTGCAAATATTTATTCTTTTCACATAAGTAAGGTGCATGCTGCAAGCCAGTTACCAAATTGGACAATACCAGATTTATTAACACAACTAACAAAGTCATGATTTCAAAAAGTAACTCAGAATTCCCAGATGATGGAATTGGTTAATCAGATCTTTCCTTCCTGATTTGGTGTCCATCCCAGAATGCTGTTTAACCAGGTGTGGATAACAGTCTAAGGAAGCCACATGAAGATTGGTGTCTCTTCGGGGACATCTCTGATGCCAGTGCATGTTGTCAGATGAAACTAACGTTCTCTTACCCAGCACTCAATATTAGCTCTATGGCGACCCATTCAATTGCATATTTAGTTTCATTTTTAAATTTCAGTTGCCATTCAACAATGCACTGATTGACTCTTTGCAGATATTTTGTTACTTACTGTTGATCTAGCCACACCTCATCCTGTCAGACACCCTTTAAAGTTATGGCTTTCAAATTTAAGCATGCACCGTGACACAGTGCCCTTGTTTCATAGCATTTATATAGGATGGACAGCACAGGAACAGGCCATTTGGACTCTCCACTCCATGTCAGTGTTTACACTCCACTCGAGCTTCTTCCCATCTTTTTTCTACTAAATCCAGCATTGTTCCCTCTTTTCCCTTCTCCCTCACATGCCTGTCTGGATTTCCTTTGAATACTTCTGTACAATTCTCTTCAACCACCCACCTGTGGTAACAAACTCCTCATTCTCACCACACTCAAGGTAAAGAAGTTTCTTCTGAATTCCCTAATGGATTTCTCAGTGACTATCTTATATTGATGGCTTCTCATTATGCTGTTCCCTAGAAGAGGGAACATTCTCTCTGTATCCACTCTATCAAATGCTTACTTAATTTTAAACACCTTTATTAGGTCACCCCTTAGCTATCTTTCTTTCAAGATGGTAGGGGGAAAGAGAGAGAGAGAATGGGGGGCTGATGGAACTGCCGACTGGGCCATCAGATATTTCAGGCTTAGTGAGAGGCCTCCTACAAATTAAACAATTGCCTTATCCCTCAGCCTTCGTGATACTCATTTCATTAACTGGCCACTGCGAGGGGCAAATGATCTACTGGGGAGTCCATTCCAACACTGTACAGCAGTTATAAGTGATATCTCCATTTACCAACCTTCTATGCAGCAATTTTCTGATCTGCCCTTAACAGTTCTGGAAACACAAGAAGAGAAAGAAAGCTATTGTGCTTTATTCAGTGGCTGATCTGTCACCTAGCCTGGTCTTTTCACTTAACCACCCAGCATCTAGTAATTACATCTAATTTGTCCATTCTTTCCCCTCTCTGTGTGAAACAGTTCTCTGATCTGTCCATTTGCCTCTCCTGTATGAGGTAGCTCTACTAGGTTTATCCGTCCTTTTCCCAGTTTGCCCTAGTTCCATCTGACTTGTCTGTTTCAGTTTTCTTTTCTGGGTTGTACATCTCCAAAGAATTGTAGCTACTTTGGCACTGACACTCTGATTAGTATATTGGATGTGCCTGTCTTGCTTTTGTGGCCAGTGATTACTCCAATTGATGGATTGTCATTTAGTTCCTGTTGTTGTAGCCAAGGACATATCTCCACAGGCCACAGCCCTCTGAGTTTGAATCTGTTAATAGTGAAGAGATTATAGAATGGAAATAATATCTCAATGTACAGATGGATATCTTCACTGGACAATTCATATCTATTTTCCTTGGAAGTATGGGCAAGGCCAGCATGTATTACTCATCTTTAATTGTCCTTGAGAAAGCGATCATGAGCTCCCTTTTTGAACAATTTGGTGAAGCTGCTGCCACAGTACTTTTGGGTAGGGAGCTGTGAGAACTGTGATATATTTTCAAACCAGGCTGGTGTGCAGCTTGGAGGGATATTCACATTCTTTCATAGAATGTGGGCATTGCTGGCTAAGTGGTGGTATTGAGCGGACTTCTTGAACTGCTGCCACCCTGACGTGTCGGTACATCGTGATGTGGGTATGCCGGCGTTGGACTGGGGTAAACACAGTAAAAAGTCTGACAACACCAGGTTTAAGTCCAACCGATTTATTTGATAGTAAATAGTTTACTATCAAATAAATCGGTTGGACTTAAACCTGGTGTTGTCAGACTTTTTACTGTGTAGGTACATCCACAGTGCTGTTAGGGAGGGAGCTCCAGGGTTTTGACCCAGTAACTGTGAAGGAATGGTGATTTATTTCTATGTCAGGAGGATGAGTGACTTGGAGAGGAACCTGCAGGTGGTGGTGTTCCCAGGTATCTACTGCTCTTGTCCTTCTAGATGGTAGAGATTGCAGGTTTGGAAAGTGCTGTCAAAGGGGCCTTGGTGAGTTGCAGCAGTGCATCCTGTAGATGGTACACACTGCTGCCACTCTGTCAGTAGTGGAGGAAATGTATGTTGCAGTTGGTGGATAAAGCACCAATCAAGCAGGGCTGCTTTATCCTGGATGATGTCAGGCTTCTTGAGTATTGCTGGAGCTGCACTTGTCTAGGCAAGTGGAGAGTATTCCATCATACCCCTGACTTGTGCCTTGCAATTTGTAGACAGATTTTGGGGAGACTTAGAATCATAGAAATGCTCCAGTGCAGAAAGGGCCATTCAGCCCATCTTATCTGCACTAGCCAAAAAAAAACTTGCCACTTATTTTAATCCCGCTTTTCAACACCTAGTCTGTAGTCTTGCAGGTTCCAGCACTTGATGCGGATCCAGGTACCTTTTAAATTAGTTGATATTTAAACCTCAACCACCAACTGAGGCAGTGAATTCTAGCTGCCTATCACCTTCTGGGTGAACAAATTTTTCCTCATGCCCTGTTTAATCTTTTTACCAATTACCTCAAATCTCTGCTCTCTGGTAATTGACCCTTCAGCTAGGGGAAACAAGTCTTTCATGTCTACCCTATCCAGGCCTCATAATTTTGTACATCTCTATTAGGTCACCCCTTAGCCTCTTCTGAGGAAAACAACCCTAGCCTATCCAATCTTTCCTCTTCGCTGCAATTTTCAAGCCTTGGCAACATTTTTGGAACTCTCCTTTGCAGTCTCTCCAATGCAATTATGTCCTTTCTGTGACTTCTGCCATGTAGATGGTGGACTAGTTTTGGGAAGTCAGGAGGTGAGTTACTTGCCCAGAATTCCTAGCCTTCACTTGAACTGTGCTGGCACGTGTGTCCTGGCAAATTGTATAACTTAGACTGTGGAGTTGGCTTTAAGCTAAATAGTGGGTCAGGGAGGAGGGGGAAGGTTCATGCGAGGGGAGATTTGAAAAGTTTAAGTGAAAGGACAAGGTGCAGGATATGAGTAATGATAACAGCTGTGTGACAAAGCATAAGAATGCAGCAGCAAATAAGGTCAGAATTTTTAAAAATACTGTTAAAAGAGTTAAAGGCACTTTATCTGAATGCTTACAGCATTTGTGACAAAATGGATGAATTGATAGCACAGATACAAATAACTGAATATAATAGCCGTTACCAAGGCGTGGTTGCAAGGTGACCAGTGCTAGGACCTGAATATTTAAGGGTATTTGCCACTTCAGGACAGAAGGGAAAAATAGATGAAATCAATAGTGAGAAATGATTTATAAAATCAATTTGTTAGAGATGAGGAATAGCAAAGAATAAGATTCATTTGTGTGAGTTGTTCATGGGCTCCCTAACAGTAGCTACACAGTAGGACAGGTAAGTCATGGAAAAATATTTGGGGCTTGCAAGGAAGATACTGCAATAATCCTGGGTGAGTGTAATCTTCATATTGATTGAACAATTCAAATTTTCAAAAGTAGCCTAGTTGATGAGTTCATAGAATTTATTAGGGATGCGTACTTAGAACAGTACGTTCTGAAATCTACCAGAGACCAAGCTATTTTGAACCTGTTAACGTTCAATGAGACAGAATTAATCAAATACCTCATGGGCAAGAAAAAGCATAACATGATAGAATTTCACATTCCGTTTCAGAGTGAGATATATGGGTCCATAACTAGTGTCATTATGAAAATAGCATTGGCTAGATAGGTTAAAAGGTCAGATGGCAGAGAATCAGTGGGGGAAATTTAAGAATTATAGAATCGTAGAAACCCTACAGTACAGAAAGACGCCATTCAGAGACACTGACCACAATCCCACCCAGGCCCAACCCCCATGTCCCTACATATTTTACTCACTAATAACTCTAACCTACGCATCTGAGGACACTAAAGGCAATTTTTAGCATCGCCAATCAACCTAACCCATACATCTTTGGACTGTGGGAGGAAACCAGAGCACCCTGAGGAAACCCATGCAGACATGAGGAGAATGTGCAAACTCCACACAGACAGTGACCCAAGCCGGGAATCGAGCCCAGGTCCCTGGAGTTGTGAAGCAGCAGTGCTAACCATTGTGCTACCGTGCTGCCCATAAGGGGATATTTCATATCTCAACAAAGATATATTCCATGAGAAAGAAAGACTCTGCGAAGAATGTGCCATCTGTGGCTAACGAGGAAGTTTTGATGGTATCAGATTTAAAGAAAGAGTGTGCAATGTTGCGAAGATTAATAGTAGGCCAGACAATGGGAATATTTTAGAAAACAGCAAGGGATGACTGAAAAATAATAGAGAAATTGGAGTATGAGAGAAACTAGCAAGAAATAAATAAAGCTTTACACGTATGTATAAAGAAAAAAAATAGCAAAAATGAAATTCGTTCCTTAGAGAGAGACTAGAGAACGGAAAATGAGGAAATGATATTTTGAACGATTACTTTGGATCTTGTCTTTATAGTAGATGACATAAACATCCCAAGAATAGTAGTAAATCAAGAAACATAAGGGAAGTAAGAAGTTAAAACAATCATTATTGCAAGAGAAACATTTCACTGGGCAAACTAATTGAATGCAAGACTGAAAAATCTTCATATTAGGATTTTAGAGGCAGTGACTGCTGAGATGTGAACATATTAAAATTCGTTGAATTCTAGGAACATCCCAGAGAATTGGAAAACAGCAAATATGACATCTCTGTTCAAGAAAGGAGGGAGACAGAAAGTAGGAAACTACAGGCCAGTTAGTCTAACATGTGCCAATGGAGAAATACTAGAATCCTTTATTAAAGACAAAGTAGCAAGACATTCTGAAAATAAGATTGCAATCAGGCAGAAATAACATGGTTTTTGCTGAATGGGAAATAAGGTTTGACCAAGTTATGAGAACTCTTTGAGGATGTGACAAGCAGAATGGATAAACAGTATTTGTATTTCTAGAAAGCATTCGATAAGGTGCCACATAAAAGTTTACTACACAAGATAAGAACTTGTGCTTTTGGGGTGATATATGTTCCTTGCTGGTTTCAGTAACTGGCTGGGATATGGCAAACTGCAACTAGTAAAATGTCACAGGGATCAGTGCTGAAGCCTGATCTTTTTGATGACTTGGTTGAAGGGATTGGCAATATTGTAGTTAAATTTGAAGATGATATGAAGATAGGTAGGAAAGCAAGGTGTTAGGTGGATATAAAGTCTGCAAAGGGTTATAGACAGGTTAAGTTAGCAGATGGATTATAATGTGAGAAAATGCAAATTGTCCATTTTGATAGGAAGAGTAGAAAAGCGGAATATGATTTAAATAGAGATTGCTGAATACTGCAGTATAGAGGGGTGTGAGTGCCCTTTGATTTATTATCGTCACATGTATTAGCGTACAGTGAAAAGTATTATTTCTTGCTATATAAAGCATACCGTACATAGAGAAGGAAACTCGACAGTGCAGAATGTGGTGTTGCAGTCATAGCTAAGGTGTAGAGAAAGATCAACTTAATGCAAGGTAAGTCCATTCAAAAGTCTGACAGCAGCAGGGAAGAAGCTGTTCTTCTTGGTATATGACCTCAGAGAGCCTCAGAGAGAATGTCCGGGGTGGTATGGGATCCTTAATTATGCTGGCTGCTTTGCCGAGGCAGCGGGAAATATAGACAAAGCCAACGGATGGGAGGCTGGTTTGTGTGATGGATTGGGCTACATTCACAACTTTCTGTAGTTCCTTGCAGTCTTGGGCAGAGCAGGAACCATACCAAGCTGTGATACAACCAGAAAGAATGCTTTTGATGATGCATCTGTAGAAGTTGTTGAGTTGTAGCTGACATGCTAAATTTCCTTAATCTTCTGAGAAAGTAGAGGTACTGGTGCGCTTTCTGAACGAAAGGATCGGCTTGGGGGATCAGGACACATTATTGGTGATGTGGACACCTAAAAACCAGAAGCTCTTGACCCTTTCCACTTCATTCCCATTGATGTAGACAGGGGCATGTTCCCCTTTATGCTTCCTGAAGTTGATTTTAATCTCCTTCGTTTTATTGACATTGAGAAAGAGATTATTATTGATTGCTGCACCAGTTCACCAGATTCTCTATCTCATTCCTGTACTCTGTCTCATCATTGTTGAGATCCAACCCACTACAGTTGTGTCGTCAGCAAATGTAAAAATCGAATTGGAGGGGGATTTGGCCACACAATCATAGGTTTATAAGGAATGTAGTAGGGGACTGAGAACATAACCTTGTGGGGCACCGGTGTTGAGGCGGTTTAGAACGGAGTTGAGGAGGAACTTCTTCACTCAAAGGGTGGTGAATCTCTGGAATTCTCTGCCCGTTGAAGTGGTGGAGGCTGCCTCGCTAAATATTTTTAAGAAGCGGGTTGATGGGTTCTTGATAAGAGAGGGGATTAAGGGTTATGGGGAGAGGGCGGGAAAGTGGAACTCAGCCACAACAGATCAGCCATGATCTTATTGAATGGCGGGGCAGGCTCGAAGGGCTAGATGGCCTACTCCTGCTCCTATTTCTTATGTTCTTATAATCGTGGAGGAGATGTTGTTGCCGTTCCCTACTGATTGTGATCTATGAGTTAGGAAGTTCAAGATCCAGTCGCAGAGGGAGGTGCCGAGGTCCAGGCCATGGAGTTTGGAGATGAGTTTTGTGGGAATAATGATGTTGAAGGCTGAGCTGTAGTCAATAAATAGGAGTCTGACATAGGTGGCCTTGTTGTTTAGGTGTTCCAGGGTTGAGTGCCAGGTCAGAGAAATGGCTACTGCTATGGACCTGTTGCGGCGATAGGCAAATTGTAGTGGTGATCCGGGAGGCTGGAATTGATTCAAAGAACGAAGAAAATTACAGCACAGGAACAGGCCCTTCGGCCTTCCAAGCCTGTACCGAACATGTGCCATGACTAGCCTTTTGAAGCACTTCATAACGATGGATGTCAGAGTCACCGGCCAATAGCATTAAGGCACGCTGCTTGGTTTTTCTTAGGTACTGGAATGATGGTCGTTTTCTTGAAGCAGATAGGGACCTCAGATTGTTGTAAAGAGAAGTTGAAGATGTCTGCGAATTGGTGGCTGGTATCAACCACCAGATGATCGGGCACAGGATCTGAGCGTTCGTCCGGTACCCCATTTGGGCCAGTTGCTTTCCGTGGATTGACTTTTGAGAACTGCTCTGACATCTGCAATGGTGACCCCAAATACATGTTCATCCAGGGCTTCCAGGACAGCATGCTCTCACTGACTTCTTGCTCAAAACAGGCATAAAATGCATTGAGCTCATCAGGGAGGCTTGAGTTAGAGCCAGCGATTTTACATACATCTTTTACACAAATAACAAAAGTGTAACATGAAGGTATAGCAAATAATTAAGAAGACAAATGAAATGTTAGCCTTCATTGCAAAGGGGTTGGAATTTAAAATAGGGAAATCTTGTTACAACTGTAAAGGCATTGGTAAGACTACACCTAGAAAACTGAGTACAGTTTTGGCCTCCTTATTTAAGGAGGGACATAGTTGCATTGAAAGTAGTTCATAGCTGGTTCACTAGGCTGATTCCTGGGATCTTATGAGGAAATGTTGAGCAGTTTGGGGCCTGTACTTACTGGAGTTTAGAATGAGAAGTGTTTTTTTTAATTCTTCTTTCATGGGAAATGGGTATTGCAGGCCGGGCCAGCATTTATTACCCATCTCTAATTGCCCAGTTGAGTGGCTTGCTAGACCATTTCGAAGGGCATTTAAAAGACAACCACATTGCTGTGGATCTGGAGCTACAAGTAGGTCAGAGTAGGTAAGGGTGGCAGATTTCCTTCGCTAAAGGACATTAGCAACCCAGATGGGTTTTTATGACAATCGACAATGGTTTCACAGCCAGCATTAAGTCCCTATTTATATTGAATTCAAATTTTGAACATGGGTCCTCAGAGTTTTTCACTGAGTCTCCAGATTACTAGTCCAGTGGCAATACCACTCTACCTCCCCATCTTACTGAAAGATCCTCGGGGTTTCATAGGGTGGATGCTGACGGGATATTTCCCCTCATGAAATCTTAAACTGGGGACACAGTTTCAAAATAAAGGCTGTTCTATTTAAGATGGCAAATAGGAGGACTTACTTGTCTCTGAACATCGTTAGTCTTTGGCATTCTCTTTCCCAGTGAGGTCATTCAGTAGGATGAATTTTGTAGATAAGGGAGCCTAGGGCTACAGGACCAGGCAAGGAAATGGAGTTCAACCCACTATCACTGCCATGATCTTACTGAATGGTGGAACAGGCTTGAGAGGCTGAATGACCTATTCCTATTTCTGTTGATTTTAGGATCTTATCAGCTGGTGAAACCAGATATAGTAAAAAAGAAACCAGATATATCAGGTTACCAGATGGAGCCATGTAAATTGTCCATTGAGGATGATGCTGTATTGTCTTCCTAGTGGGATGCCAGTAACCCACAGTTGGGCACATGTAGTTTGCCCACAATGTACTCCAGTGAAATGAGCTGGATAGACTTAGCAAACTCCAGTAGGGGCAATGCCACAACTCACCAGCTGGTGCAATGTAGCAGTTATGTCAGGTTGCTTCATCCTGCATCCTTTCCCCAACCCCCATGAGGCTATTTGGCAGTGGAAGGATTCACCTTCAGGATGTTTGCAGTCTTCATTGCTGCTCACAATGGTACAGGGGCAGGGATCTGAAATAAATGAGCGAATATTGTAAATATGCAGGAACCACAGCGTGAAACATTCAACTCTGTTTTTCCTCTTCATAACCTTAGCAGCAGTTGTAATTTAGATTTTTCATAATTGTAACCACCATTTTCTTTTGATTAAAATAGTGCTCGTCTCTCAACAATCAACTCATCCATTTGCTCCTTTTTTTAATCTGTTTATAGGTCTGATACAGGTGAAAGAAGCATTATTAATTTTAAATGTTGACCTCAAACCCAGTAATCTCGATCCTCAGATGAGAATGGCGTTGCAGTGGATAGCTGCCTCTCAGTTCCAGGTGTCTTTGCTCTGCTTCAAGGAAACTTTTGAAGATGAGCTGTCAGCTGTGAGTATGAGTTTAAATGTTGCTTGCTTACAAGGTGTTCAATTGCTTTATGCAGAATTCAATATTGTTTTAATTTTCTCTTTACCTCCTTGTCAAATTACTCCTTCCAAAATGTATCACCTCGCGCTTTTTAGGGTTAAATTCCATCTGCTACTTACCTGCCTATTTGACCATCCCCTGTCTGTTTTTCTATTGACCAAGATACTCAACCTCACTATTAAGCACCCGGCCAATCTTTGTGTCAACTGCAAGTTTACTAACCCTCCCCCTACATAGTTATCTTTGTCGTTTATATAAATAACGAATCATAGGGGACCCAGCACAGATCTCTGTGATATGCAGCTGGACACTGGCTTCCAGTCACTAATGTGGATAAACCTGTTGAACAGCAGGTTAGGTGTAAAGATTCACATTCTAATCAGTAATCTGTAAACTGTCTGTGCTTTATATGCTCTGTCTGAGGCCAGAACTCTCCATTCACCTGACAAAGGGACTAACCCCGAAAGCTAGTGAGTGTACTATCAAATAAATCGGTTGGACTTAAACCTGGTGTTGTCAGACTTTTTACTGTGTTTCCAGTCACTAAATCAACCTTCTGTCATCACCATTTGCCTCTGAAAAGGGAGGAGTCACAGGTAAGATGGGTTGAATGGCCTCTTGCTGTGCCTTAACAATTCTGTGATGAAAGGTTATTGACCTGAAATGTCAATCCTGTTTCTTTCCCCACTTGCTGCCTGACCTGCAGAGATTTCCAGCATTTTCTCTCATTTCAGATTGCCAGCAGCCACAGTATTGTGTTTTTCGATTAGTATCTCATTACACTATTAACTTGTGCCTGTAGATGGTGAATCGGCTTTGGGAATCAGGAGGTGAGTTACTCGCCTTAAAATTTCCAGCCTCTGACCAACTCTTTTATCCATAGTATTTACCTGGCTAGTCCAGTTCAGCTTTTGGTCAACAATACCCCTCGGGGTGTTGATTAGTGGAGGAGGAATTCAGGATTTATTCCTGACTGAATAAGTTTATTTATTAGTCACAAATAGGCTTACGTTCATACTGCAGTGAAGTTACTGTGAAAATTCCCTAGTCACTACACTCCGGTGCCCGTTTGGATACAATGAAAGAGAATTTATCATGGCCAATCCACCTAACCTGCACATCTTTGGACTGTGGGAGGAAACCGGAGCACCCAGAGGAAACCCATGCAGAAATGGGGAGAGTTTGCAAACTCCATACAGATAGTGACACAAGTCGAGAATTAAACCCAGATCCCTGGCGCTGTGAGACAGCAGTGTTAACCACTGTGCCACCATGCTGCCTGCTGTAATGCTAATTTGCACATATAATTCTGATAAAAGTATGAAGATATTTTGTACAGGTGGAGGGCTATTTTGGCCTGCACAGGTTTCAGTTTTCCTGGTTGGACATTTGTGCTGGAGATTCCACCATAGACAGTCTGCCACCAATCAGTCCATCCAGTCGACATAACCTTTTGTCCCCAGCTCCTAGATTATTATCATTAATAAAGAAAATGGGAAAAGGACACCCTGATTTTATGCTCCAGTTATTTATTTTCTTCTTTGGATACTGCAGAACAATCTTGGAGGCTTAGTAACCTCAATCCTACCTTTCAACTCTGTCTGTGCACCCTCATTATATTTGTTCAGTAATTATTCAGCACTTAAATGCAACATCGTGACAAAGCACTTCACTTTTTGATAGCACTTTACATCAGAGTGTTGCTTTGAATCTGTGGTTTCACTATCTTTTTAAGAACATAGAACACTACAGCACAAACAGGCCCTTCGGCCCACAAGTTGCGCCGATCACATCAATACCTACCAAGCCATGGAACTATCTGTAACTCCCAATGCCATTAGATCCCATATACTCATCCAGAAGTCTTTTAAAAGACCCCAGCGAGTTCGCCTCTACCACCACTGACGGCAGCCGATTCTACCCACTCACCACCCTCTGAGTGAAAAAGTTTCCCCTAACATCTCCTCTGTACTTGCTTCCCAGCACCTTAAACCCGTGTCATCTCGTAACGACCATTTCAGCCCTGGGAAATAGCCTCCGAGAATCCACCCTATCTATTCCTCTCAACATCTTATAAACCTCTATCAGGTCGCCTCTCAACCTTCGTCTCTCCAGGGAGAAGAGTCCCAGCTCCCTCAACCTATCTTCATAAGGCATGCCTCCCAATCCAGGCAACATCCTTGTAAATCTCCTCTGCACCCTCTCAATAGCTTCCACATCCTCCCTGTAGTGAGGCGACCAGAACTGCGCACAGTACTCTGTGGGGTCTGAAAAGGGTCTTATAAAGTTGCAGCATTACCTCCCGACTCCTAAACTCAATCCCTCGACTAATGAAGGCCAGTACACCATACACCTTCTTGACCACATCCTCCACCTGCGAGGCTGATTTAAGAGTCCTATGGACCCGGACCCCAAGATGCTTCTGCTCTTCAACCCAGCTAAGACTCCTACCCTTGATATTGTACTCCTGCATCCCGTTGGTCCTGCCAAAATGAACCACTACACATTTATCCGCGTTGAAGCCCACCTGCCACTTCTCCGCCCAGTCTTGCATCCTATCTATGTCACACTGCAACTTCTGACATCCCTCCAGACTATCCACAACACCACCAACCTTCGTATCATTGGCGAACTTACTAACCCATCCCTCCACTTCCTCATCCGGGTCACTTATGAAGATGACAAACAGCAAAGGTCCTAGAACAGATCCCTGGGGCACTCCACTGGTGACCGACCTCCATGCAGAAAAAGACCCATCCACAACCACTCTCTGCCTTCTGCAGGCAAGCCAGTTCTGGATCCACAAGGCCAAAGCCCCTTGGATCCCATGCCCTCTCACCTTCTCAAGAAGTCTTGCATGGGGGACCTTATCAAACGCCTTGCTGAAGTCCATGTAAACCACGTCCACCGCTCTTCCTTCGTCAATGTGTTCAGTCACATTTTCAAAGAACTCAACTGGGCATTCACTCATTCTTTAATTCATAGCTTTAATTCATTCATGGGATGCAGCCGTTACTGGCTGGGCCCATCCCTAAATGCCCTTGACCTAAGGCAATTTCAGAAGGCATTTAAGAGTCAATCACGTTGCTGTGGGTCTGTATTAACATATAGGCCAGACCGGGTAAGAACAGATATCCTTCCCTGAAGGATATTCATCAACAATTGACAATGATTTCATGGTCATCATTAGACTTTTAATTCCAGATTTTTAGTGAATTCAAATTTCACCATCTGCTGTAGTGGTATTGAAACTCTAGGGGGTTCCACCTGCCATGGGAATTGGAGTGGGTGACGGGCGAAACATGGAAAAGTTTGTTGACCTTGGGCAGGATGTTCTGGTTTCAGGGCACGCAGAGCCATAAAATCCTGCCCTAGATCTCTGGATTACCACTCCAGTGACAATGCCACTATGCCATTGCCTCCCCTAATGCTGATGTGCCGTTATCTCTCTAGTTTTCTGCAGTAGTGAAAAGAGCAGAAGCGAGGGGCTGGAAGATCTGTGACCTGCTGCGAGCAGTTCTGCAATACTGTGAGACCAGGGAACAAGACTCAGCTGGAGCTCACTGCACTCGCATTCCCCTCTTTGACTGGCTGCTGGAGGATACATAGAACGTGTAACTACCTACAAAGAGCAGTGAAACTCCATTTGTAGAGGGTTGTCAGGTACCCACCAGACAAGTATTGCTATGTGTGCAGCCTACTGAACAAGGAGCTGAACCAGAATGTTTGTGTTCTTTATGACAAAAAGCATAACATGGTAAATTCTCTTGTACTGTAAAGTTAGAAAAGATTTTGTTGTGAGGACAAATTGAGATCCAAATTAAACACAGTACTAGGCTGGAAAGTTCCTTGAAGCTGCTCTTGCTTAACCACTGTTACTGTACCTGTAGTGTGGCTAACAGTGCAGTTCCAAGGATATTCCTGCCGATTTCCTCCTTGCTCGGTTTTCAAGTATAAGGAATTTGTGATCCCTCCCATGAGAATTAATTAGAGCCATATCAGTTCAAAGGTTGTTCTTGCAGCTTCCTAAAGACTTGCCATTTTGAAGCCACACCTAATCATTCAGTTGATAGCAGGGTGCATTGTACTATTGTCTAATCCCAGAAGTTCTGACATCTTTTCAGTTCTGGATGTTAACACTGTGACATTAGCTGTGGCTGAGGAACTGAACTTGTGAAATCCTTCGCTCTCTGGGTGGCTTTTGGGTCCTACACTTTACAACCACAGCTCATTCTAAGGTAAACCTGAGACTTTACTGGACTTGCTGATCACTTAAGATAAACCAGTGCTATCTTTGCTATCTATTTTTGTTAGTGTTTCCTAACTTACACTTACTTTTGTGGTGAAACCTGTCACTCTTTACGAACCAAGAGGAAACTAGCTTTGCTATTGTGTAGCGCAGCTTGTGGTAATTGGATACAAAAAAGCATTTTGCCAGTATCTATCCAAATGTGGCTGCCTCTGCAGATTTATTAATGCCCCAGCTGCTGATCCCAGTCCACTGACTGACCTGATGAGTCACAAGCAAGATCCCCTCTAGCCGCTGTCTCATAATTGCCATTAGTTTACCACTCCATTCTATGCAATATTCCATCAAGGTAACGGGAGAGAGGATGGGATATTCACCTTCGGCTATCGACATGTCTAATTCACAACACTCCCTATTTACTAAAGTGGAATTTTGCACAAATGGACAAGGTTTGCAACTTGGTATTCTGTTTCCTCAGTCCTGCTTTGTTTCTATGGTCAGTGTGCAGCTGCCCACTTCTAGATCTAGTGCTTAAAACATTTTAACATGACGAATTTGATATTTAGTGCCATGAGAAATACAGCACAGACTTTCTGTAGTCTATTCTAGCAAATATCAGTAAGTAAGGTGGGTTCCTTTACTGGCCAGCATGCAATCCATCAGAATGGCTGGCATGGTGGCACAGTGGTTAGCACTGCTGCCTCACAGCGCCAGGGACCTGGATTCATTTCCCGACTAGGGTCACTGTCTGTGCGGTGTCGTCGTGTTTTCCCCGTGTCTCCGTGGGTTTCCTCTGGGTGCTCCGATTTCCTCCCACAGTCCAAAAGACATGCTGGTTAGGTGCATGCAAAATTCTCCCTCAGTGTACACAAACAGGTGCCAGAGTATGGTGATTAGGGGATTTCCACAGTAACTTCACTGCATTGTTAATGTAAGCTTATTTGTTCACTAATGAACAAACTTTGAAACTTTGTTTTTCTGAAGATCACTGCCTTTTGTTAGTGTGGGACACAAATCTCTCCTATAGAAAATTCTGGAAGATGAGGCTATATATTTGTATTGTGATCACAAACAGAAAATTACAAAAAGATGCATTTGGAAATGGTAGCAGACCATTTTAATATGGGCCCACAGATCAGATAACTCTGGTTTTTTAACTATTAGGTTTATGCTGGGAGCAGATGGACCTTTAAGAAGGTGATATTTACCGCTATATACTGCCAGTTGTGTTACGTAGGGGTTAAATTCCCACAAGCTGACCTCTTAGAGGGAGTGGATGATTCTGTACAGCTTTGAAATAATGGCCTGCATGTTATATGCTGAGCTGAAAATTTTGCTCTGTTTAGAATAAAAGGATTTAGGTGTCAGGATAATACCAATTCCAAAGACCCCTAGTGAGAATGGGGTAATGTTTAGCAACTGCACAGTGAGACTCAAGTTGTGACTTACAAAAGCATAGTCTTTCAAGAAAATTTTAATGGACATTCCTACACTTGAGTCAGTCTGATATACAAAAGCAAACACCCTCGATCCCATTGTGACAATAATTTGTGTTTTTCTGCCAACACTTCAAAGCTCCCCAGCACTGATTTGTTATATTTCCAGCGTTTAATGTTTGGATTAGTTGCATCATTTTACCAACTCCCTACACCATCTACTTAGTAATTTACCAGCTGACTTATTTTTGCCATGTGCTAAAATGTTGAAAGCCATTGTGAGTTCTGTTAGTGTTCATACTCCCGTGAACACATGCGTGCATGTAACCTTATGAGGTGCCAGAATATCACACTATTGCAAGCAGTAACGAAATTCATTGCAGATTAAATTTAATCCTTTGCTTATATAAAATTCACAAGATACTGCCTGAGATTTCCTACTTCAGAGATCCTATTATATACACATTGGAATCCCCAGCTCCTGCCTTTGATTATTTTTCCATCTGGTAGTGGATAAAATATGGATAAGGAGTATGGAATGTGTTTTCCCCAACTACTTTGATTCAACATAGCACCTTTTAACTAAGTGATATCTGCACCACCATGCAACTGAGTGGAATGTTTATTCCTGGTTTACTTAGTCACTTTATATTTTTTGTGTGTGTTCCTTTATTTGTGCTGTATTCTCAGTTGTACTTAGTGATGCCATTTTGATGACAATGTGAAGCATTAAAATTGAACTTGATTCTGATAGTACTTATTTTGTTACTGTGCAGTGTTAATTCCATTGTAATTCACATGCTAGGGGTAAATATGAAGTGTGTGATGTCTGGTTGTAATCTCTCTATGAATTATGCCAAAAATAGAGCAATTAAGTTCATTTAACTTATAGCAGTTTTGTGTGTCAGCTATTAATCCAAGTGTACATTCTGTTCTCAGATTATAAACTGCAAGTTGCACTATGTTGATGTCTTGGTTTATTTCTCCAGCAATGACTAAAAAAAATAAACTGTAGATCATCTACTGTGTCTACATGTGTGTTTTGTATATTGGGATTAAACTCCTGGGGGACATGTGCTAGTGTTTTCACTATGAAATTCAGAGACGTAGAAGTAATGTTTTCTGAATATATAGGGTGCATATATTTCTTTGTTGTAAGGCACATATAGATAGCACCCGATAAGCTGACCCTTGGTTTAAAGTGATAAATTATTTTATCCCACATTTAGATGAAATATGCTAGGCAATCAGTTTGAGCAATCTAACTAATAATCATGTAACGATACAAAATAAAGAACATATCACACTTCTCCATATCAATAAGATAAATATGAGAAATTTGTAGATGACATAAAATATATGTGTAGAGGACACGGCTGGCTAGATAGGTCACCAGGAGTTTCCACTGTGCCGGTTGCAGGTTGTTGCTATTGTACAGCTAGATTTGTTAAATGCATGAAAGTTGCTCTGGCCATTTGCAGGAATGACCAACACCACTGAATTCAAGAAGTTAGCAATTTGTAATGTGTTTGTATTTATATATAGTAATTCCTTGTTTAATGTTGTAATTATGTTCCTGAAAAATGCAACTTTGAATGAAAAACTTTAAACAAATCAAATTTTCCCCTCATAATCAATGTAAAATCTGTAGGAGATTTCTCATCAGAATAAAAGCTATTAGACACTGTAGAAATTTGTAGATGACATAAAAATTGTCCATGTAGTTGATAGCGAAAAAGATAGCTTTCAACTCCAGAACAATATCAGTGGTTTGGTTGAGTGGGCAAGATGGTCAAATGGAATTCAATCAGGAATTTGCTCACAGTGAATGAATAAACTATTGCACTAAGTTGTTAAACTTTGGAAACAATAGCTTCTTGTCATGTTTTGTATCTTGAACAAGTTTTACTTGAGGGCACCTTATTTGGTACTGCTTCAGAATAGTATTTAAGCAGAATTTATAGCTCTGCTGTTGACTACCGTGGCATGACAAGGTTCCATGAATAGCTATGATTCAGACAGATATCCTGGTTTCATATTATAGGCTGAGATCAAAGCTGTTCCTTTCGTCTCAGAAAGGCATTTAGTCAGACAGCACTGCTTCTGTCTACATCCCATAAATTGTTTAACACGTCCTGAATCTTTAGAACTTTCCAAAATACTTTTAAACTGTAGCTACAGTTGCAATGTGGACAAATGGCACTATCTTCTTTCCTTCAATATCAAAGCAACCAATTAGAATTCCACCTCATTTTCCATGGTGAGTTCCTTGACCAATGAATGTTTTTGCCAGAATCAGTGTCCACAGATAGACCAGCTTGTGAATCTTGATTCTTCCAATAAAGCACACTTACGGTCATCATCAACACTACGATGGAGCTCAGAGCAGGAGGTACTTGATGGCTAGCTTCTTGCCATGTTTTGTATCTTCGACAAGTTGCTCTACTTGAGGGCACCTTATTTATTACGGCTTCAGAATAGCACTTAAGCAGATTTTATAACAGTTGTTGACTACCATGGCATGATGAGGTCCCACAAACAGCTATGATTCAAACAGATATCCTGGTTTATGTATGTAACCATTTGTCTGGCAGGAATATATTTGTCTTGTTGAGGTTCTCCATGGACAGTGGCCCTTTGGATAGGGTCTCAGAGAATAGTTAGTTTCTATGGAGCTCTACCCCACTAAGTGAGCATCTTGATAAACAGTTATCAAGTTCGTGAGGAACACTAATAAGAGAATCTCTCAGCCTTCAGAAATGGCATCACTTCAGACTTTTCTGAATATCCTAACTGACCCCATGACTGATACATGTTGAAAGAGAGGTCTTGCGTATTACTTATCTGAAGAATTACTGACAGATTTTTGCTCCTCTTTGAGCTGGACAAGGAGCAAGACAGCAGTTGAAGAAGTCTTTTGTCAATGTGTGTGACTGAGGATCCCACAATTCCCACAAGAAAGCTCAGTACAGAGCCTGGACAGGCAATCTGAAAGTTGAAAATTCAAGTCCAAACAGAGAACAAATTTCACAACATACAGCGTCAAGCCATTTGTGAAACGAATTCAATAAATCTAGTTGCCCGTAGACAGGTACCCAAAAAAGAACTCAAAAAGCTCTTTTGATGGAGTTATATTGAATTTTAAATGTTAACTCTGTCTCTCTCTCTACAACTGCTGCCAGGCCAGCTGAGTTTTTTCAAATTTTTCTGCTTGAATTACAAAAGTTGCCGTTTTGTTTTGTTTATCATTGTCACATGTATTAGTATATCGTGAAAAGTATTGCTTCTTGTGCACTATATGGAAAAAGCATACTGTTCATAGAGAAGGAGAGAGTGCAGAATATAGTGTCACAGTCATAGCTAGTGTGTAGAGAAAGATCAACTTGATATGAGGTAGGTCCATTCAAAAGTCTGATGGCAACAGGGAAGAAGCTGTTCTTGTGTCAGTTGGTACATGATTTCCGACTTTTGTGTCTTTTTCTTGATGGAAGTACGTCCAGGGTGTGTGGGGCCCTTAATTATGCTGACTGCTTTTCCGAGGCAGCGTGAAGTGTAGACAGAGTCAATGGATGGGAGGCTGGTTTGTGTGATGGATTTTGCTTCATTCACAAGCCTTTGCAGTTTCTTGCAGTCTTGGACAGAACGAGAGCCATACCAAGCTATGATGCAACCAGAAAGAATGCTTTCTATGGTGCATTGGTGACCGTTGTAGCAACATGCCAGATTTCCTTAGTCTTCTGAGAAAGTAGAGATGTTGGGCATTTTTTAACCATAGTGGTAGATTGAAACTGATGTCTATCGCTGAAAGAAGCTGGCTAGCTTTACTTGGGCTAATGTGTCTTTTGAACTAAAAGATGTTGAATCAGGGCAGCTACTACATATGGTGGTAAATACTAATTTGTCAGTTGAGCAAAGGTCAAATGGAAGTGACCATTTGAACAGCAAAACTTATGACGGTTAAGAGGGAAAGATCTGGAATAAATAGGTTAGGATCATCAGAGCATGATCAGTTTGTGATACATTGCTAGCGCAATCATTTCTGGTCATCAGTTGGTTTCCTGTTGCAAGTTCAGATATAATCAGTCCCTATGAAAAGAGATAGTTCTCATCAGCCTTTGCAGCCTTTGTAAGTAGGTCATGATGTCCAACTCAGGAAAAGACAATTCAGAAGGAAACAGTGCTGTTTCCATCTATTGACAGTACTTTCAGAATATTTCATGTAAACTTGCAACCTCTCAGTGAAACCCTATCGTGTTTAAAGGCATGATTCTCTTTTTTTGAAGCATTCACTTTTCTTTCAACAATGATTTCCATTAGTGCCAAACACAGCACAGGATAGGGGGCTTTAATCATCCTAATAAAGTTCGGGACATGAAGAGAGGAGTGGTTCTGAAATGTGTTTGGAAGAATTTTCTAGATCAATAAATTTCAATGCATAGGAGGCTCAGCTGGATCTTATTTTGGGGAATGAGGTAGGCCAAGTGTCAGGAGGGCAACATTAATGTGACAGTGATGATAGTAATGCAAAGGGACAAGCAGCAGCCCAGAATGAAAGTAATTAATTTGGGGAGCGCTAATTTCAGTGGGGGTGAATTAATTTTAGTGGCGGGTGGCATGGAGAAGTAATCTGGATTACCAACTGTTTCAAAAAGTACTGGATTTCTGGGTTCCCAGCCAAGCCACACTGTCTATTTCTAGCTCAGAGACCAGTCACCCTTCAGAATTCTAAGACCAAAACCTTAGGGAAAACATTGCTTGATTTACAGCTCTGGCTCTTTGATCTCTACTGTCAGTTTCACAATGATTGCATACACACAATAGAGATTTCAAGTGGCTGCAGTTTCAGCTATTGATACTTTGAAGTATCTAGATGATACTTTTTATGGCAGAGTGGTTAGCGCTGCTGCCTTACAGTGCTAGGGTCCCAGGTTCAATTCCAGCCTTGGGTGACTGGAATTTGCATGCTCTCCCTGTACCTGTGAGGGTTTCCTCTGGGTGTTCCAGTTTCCTCCCACAGTCCAAAGATGTGCAGGTTAGGTGGGTCGGCTATGGTAAATTTCCTCTGAGTGTCCCACGATATGTTGGAAAGGGCAATTAGTGGGGTAAATACATGTAGTTACAGGAAAGAGCCTGAGTGAAATCCTCTGTTGGAGAGTCAGTGCAGATTCAATGGGTTGTTTCCAGAGAAGTTGAAGTGGAGGGATTTTTACCTTTTTTTTTTGGAGGTTTTTTAAAACTGGGAGTGTAAAAACAGGAATTAGGCCCCAGTGACCCCTGGGAAGTTTTTTTTCACTTTAAAAGGATCTTACCTTAGAGGGTTCGACCTCATTGTTTCCAAAGGAGAAGTTGGAGTGGAGACTCATTACAAAAAGCTTGAAGGTAAAAGGGAATTTTACCTTACTTTAAAACTGGGAGTGTAACAACAGGAAGTAGGCCCCAGTGACCCCGGGAAGGGTTTTTTTTCTCCAATAAATTTGAATGGAGAGGAATGGGGCATGAAATGGCTTTGGCAGACAGGATTAAGGAAGATCCAAGGACATTTTACTCCTATGTTAGGAACAAAAGGGTGGTTAGAGGAAAAATCAGTCCTCTTAGGGACAGAGGAGGGGAACTGTGCTTAGAGTCCGAGGGAATGGGGGAGATCCTGAATGAATGCTTTGCGTCAGTATTCACGAAGGAGAGGGGCTTGATGTCCGGTACTGTCTTGGAGGGAGCTGTAAACCAGTTGAAGGAAATATCCATTACGAGGGAGGAAGTGTTAGGGTTTTTAGGTAGCATTAAAACTGATAAATCTCCGGGCGCGGATGGCATTTATCCTAGGCTGCTTAGGGAGGCGAGAGATGAAATTGCTGGGCCTCTGACGCAAATCTTTGTCTCTTCTTTGGACACAGGTGAGGTCCCAGAGGACTGGAGGATAGCAAACATGGTACCGTTGTTTAAAAAGGGTAGTAGGAATAACCCTGGTAATTATAGGCCGGTGAGTTTGACGTCAGTGGTAGAGAAGTTGTTGGAGAGTATTCTTAGGATGTATACGCATTTAGCGCGTTGCGATCTGATTAGGGATACGCAGCATGGCTTTGTTAAGGGGAAGTCGTGCCTTACGAATCTGGTAGAATTTTTTGAGGAGGTGACAAAAACGGTCGACGAAGGACGAGCTGTTGTTGTCGTCTATATGGATTTCAGTAAGGCGTTTGACGAAGTCCCTCATGGTAGGTTGGTTGAAAAGGTTAAGGCTCATGGAGTACAAGGACAGGTATCTAAATGGCTTGATAACTGGCTTGGTAATAGGAGACAGAGAGTAGTAGTGGAAGGGTCTTTTTCTAGCTGCAGGTCTGTCACTAGTGGTGTGCTGCAGGGCTCAGTACTGGGACCTCCTATTTGTAATGTACATAAATGACTTAGAAGAGGGAGTACGTGGTGTGATCAGCAAGTTTGCAGATGACACAAAGATGGCAGGATTGGCGGATAGTGAGGAGGAGTGTCAGGTGACACAGCAGGATATAGATAAGCTGGTATATTGGGCAGATAAATGGCAGATGGAATTTAATCCTGATAAATGTGAGGTGATGCATTTTGGAAGCAATAACATAGGGGGGAGTTGTATGATAAAGGGTAGCCCTATTAAGAGGGACCTGGGAGTGCAAGTGCACAAGTCTTTGAAGGTGGCAGTACAGGTGGAGAAGGTTGTGAAGAAAGCTTATGGTATGTTAGCATTTATAGGAAGGGGTATAGAGTACAAGAACTGGCATCTAATGTTGCAGTTGTATAGCATGTTGGTTAGGCCGCATTTGGAGTACTGCGTCCAGTTCTGGTCGCCTTACTACCGGAAGGACGTGGAGACCCTGGAGAGAGTGCAGAGGAGGTTTACCAGGATGCTGCCTGGTATGGAAGGACTGGGTTATGAGGAAAGATTGGGCAAATTGGGGCTGTTTTCCTTAGAAAGACAGAGAATGAGGGGAGATCTAATAGAGGTGAATAAGATTTTGAAGGGTATAGACAGAGTAAACAGTGGTAAGCTTTTTCCTAGATTGGAAACAAATATTATGAGGGGCCACAGGCTTAGGGTGAGGGGAGCGAGGTATAATTCGGATGTTAGAGGGAGGTTTTTCACACAGAGGGTTGTGGGGGTATGGAATGCACTGCCAAGTAAGGTGGTGGAGGCAGGCACACTGGAGTTGTTTAAGGGATACTTAGATAGGCACATGAGCGGGATGGAGATGGAGGGATATAGGAGATTGTTTTAAATAAGGATCAAGAGCCTTGGGACATCCCTGGGAATCAACTGATTCCTACAGACCTTCCAACATATTTTCTGGCTCACTTGTTTTACTTTTGAGTTTCTGGGGATTCCCTTGAATGTTTGCATAAGATGTGCATGTTATTGATGTTTTTCTCTTTTAATCCACAGGTGCTTTGGTCCGCTTTGTTGTCCAACAAGGGGCATACACGTGGTTGGTCATGCGAGGGCTGCTCTTGGATGTTTCGAGAGTAGCCTAGTGCTTCACGTCGTTAGTGTATGCTTAAACTGGACCAGCTGATGGGCAACATGACAGCTCAGTGACTATCACTGTTTTCTGTGCAGATATATGGATTTGGGCCAGTGTCTGTGGGAGTTTGTGCATTCTTCGTATGCATGCGTGGGTTTTCTCTGGGTGCTCCGGTTTCCTCCCACACCCCAAAGATGTGCTCTTAGGCTGATTGGTGTAACAAATTGTCCCGAAATTAGTCTCCCCTCAATCTGGTTTCCAATGTGGAGTGCCATACGCGTAGACAAGGGTCATGGGTGGAAGAGGGGACTCACAATGTTGAAATGGCGGCACGGGCTCGTTGGGCTGAAGGGCCTGTTTCCCGTGCTGTGTTGTTCTTTTAAACCCAAGACGCTAGACTTCTACAGTCTCCCCCCCTCACCCCTCCTCTAACCTAAAAAAAAGGCTTCGAGTGAGAGCAGGTAAACTTTAATTTTTTTTTTCTTTTGAGACTGTGCAGGCGACTGACATCAGCCAACGGTGAGCAGGAGGTATAAAGAGCAGGCAGCGGAGTGAGAGGGAGCAGAGTGAAGGCTGAAGGGCTTTGGCTCAAAACGGGCTTCAGTGGGAACAAGCAGAGGTGAGACTAGTTTTTTTTCAGAAAGTTTATTCTTGATTTTCCCCAGAAAGAAATGCCAGGCAAGATGTTGGAATGCTCCTCTTGCACGATGTGGGAGATCAGGGAGACCGCCAGCATCCCTGATGACAACACCTGCAAAAGATGCATCTAGCTGCAGCTGCTAACAAAGCATGTTAGGGAACTGGAGAAGGAGCTTGATGACCTCCATCTAATTTGGGAGAATGAGAAGTATATAGACAGTAGCTTTAGAAAGGCAGTTACACCTAAGCAGCAGAACGTAGGAAATTGGGTCACTGTAAGGAGAGGAAATGGAAAAGTGAAAGGACAGGCAGAGAAGGGTTCCCCTGTGGCCCTACCCCTCCACAACAGGTATACTGAATTGGATACTGTTGTGGGGGATGCTTTACTTGGGACAAGCTGTGACAGCCAGAACTCTGATACTGAGTCTGGTTCTGCAGTGCAAAAGGGTGGGAGGAAGAAGAGGAGAGCGGTAGTGATAGAGGACTCAATGGTCAGAGGCACGGCCAGAGGTTCTGTGGTCGGGACAGAGGCTCCTGCATGGTTTGTAGCCTCCCGGGTGCCAAGGTCAGGGATGTCTCTGATCGTGTGCACAGCGTTCTAAAGTGGGAAGGTGATCAGCCAGATGTCGTGGTATACACCGGTACCAACGACATAGGTAGGAAAAGTGAGGAGATCCGAAAGAGAGAGTATAGAGACCTTGGAAGGAAGTTAAAAAGCAGGACTCCGAGGGTAATAATCTCAGGATTGCTACGTTTACCATGTGTCAGTGAGGGTAAGAGTAGGATGCTTTGGCGGATGAACACATGGCTGAGGAACTGGTGTAGGGATAGGGTTTCCGATTCTTGGATCATTGGGACCTCTTCTGGGGCAGGTGGGACCTGTACAAGAGTGACAGGTTACACCTAAACTGCAAGGGGACCAATATACTTGCAGGGAGGTTTGCTATTGTTGTTGGGGAGCGTTTAAACTAGATTTGCAGGGGGATGGGAACCAGAGTGCCAGAACAGATAGTGGCGGGGGGGTAAAAAGACCGGTTAGTTCAAGTAAAATCACAAATGGAAGGGTTGAGTGTGGTGGAAACAATATTTTGAGGTGTGTCTACTTCAATGCTAGGAGTATTGTGGGAAAGGCAGATGAGCTGAAGGCGTGGATTGACACATGGAAATATGACATTATAGCCATTAGTGAAACTTGGCTACAGGATGGGCAGGACTGGCAGCTCACTGTTCCAGGTTCCAACGTTTCAGGTGTGATAGAGGCGGAGGGACAAAAGGTGGGGGGGTGGGGGTGGAAGGAAGGTGGCATTGTTGGTCAGGGAAAATGTTACAGTGGTACTCAGGCAGGATAGATTGGGGAGCTTGTCTACAGAGGCCCTATGGGTGGAGCTGAGAAACAGGAAAGGTATGACCACATTAATGGGGTTGTATTATAGACCACCCAATAGTCAGCAAGCAAATCAGCAGAGAGATAGCTGACAACTGCAAGAAACAGAAAGTTGTTATAGTAGGGGATTTTAATTTTCCACATATAGATAAGGACTCGCATACTGTTAAAGGTTTAGACAGGGTTTCTTAAATGTGTTCAGGAGAATTTTCTACATCAGTATATTGAGGCACCGACGAGAGAGGATGCGATACTGGATCTCTTATAGGGAAATGAGTTAGGGCAGGTGATGGATGTGAGTGTGAGGGAACACTTTGGATACAGTGATCATAATGCCACTTGTTTCAACCTGATCATGGATAAGGATAGATCTGGTCTTGGGCTTGAAGTTCTGAACTGGAAAAAGGCCAAATTTGATGAAATGAGAAAGGATCTGGGAAGTGTGGATTGGCACAGATTGTTCTCTGGTAAGGATGTAAATGGAAAATGGGAGACCTTCAAAGGAGAAATTTTGAGAATGCAGAGTTTGTATGTTCCTGTCAGGATTAAAGGCAAAGTAAATAGGAATAAGGAACCTTGGTTCTCGAGGGAGATTGTAACACTGATTAAGAGGAAGAGAGAGTTGTATGAAATGTACAGGCAGCAAGGAACAGATCAGATGCTTGAAGAGTATAAAAAATGCAAGAAGCTACTTAAGAGGGAAATCAGGAGGGCTAAAAGAAGACATGAGGTTGCTTTGGCAGACAGAGTGAAGGAAAATCCAAGAGCTTCTATAGGTATGTAAGGAGCAAAAGAATAGTGAGGGATAAAATTGGTCCTCTTGAAGACCAGAGTGGTAGACTGTGTATGGAACGAAAAGAGATGGGGGAGATATTAAATGGGTTTTTGCATCTGTATTTACTGAGGAAACGGGCATGGAGTCTACGGAAATAGGGCAAACAAGTAGGGAGGTCATGGAACCTTTACAGATTAAAGAGGAGGAGGTGCTGGCTGTCTTGAGGCAAATAAGAGTGGATAAATGCCCAGGACCGGACAGGTATTCCCACGGACCTTGAAGACCAGGCTAATGTTGAACTTGCAGGGGCTCTGGCAGACATATTTAAAATGTCAATATTCACGGAGGAGGTGCCGGATGATTGGAGGGTGGCTCATATTGTTCTGTTGTTTAAAAAAGGCTCCAAAAGAAATCCGGGAAATTATAGGCCAGTAAGTTTGATGTCGGTGGTTGGCAAGTTATTGGAAGGTGTGATAAGGGATAGGATCTACAAATATTTGGATAGGCAGGGACTTATTAAGGAGAGTCAACATGGCTTCGTGTGTGGTAGGTCATGTTTGAGCAATCTATTAGAGTTTTTCGAGGAGGTCACCAGGAAAGTGGATGAAGGGAAGGCGGTGGTTGTTGTCTACCTGGATTTCAGCAAGGCCTTTGACAAGGCCTCCCTCAAGGTCTGTGGGAATACCCTGTCCGGTCCTGGGCATTTATCCACTCTTATTTGCCTCAAGACAGCCAGCACCTCCTCCTCGTTAATCTGTAAAGGTTCCATGACCTCCCTACTTGTTTGCCCTATTTCCGTAGACTCCATGCCCGTTTCCTCAGTAAATACGGATGCAAAAACCCATTTAGTATCTCCCCCATCTCTTCTGGTTCCATACACAGTCTACCACTCTGGTCTTCAAGAGGACCAATTTTATCCCTCACTATTCTTTTGCTCCTTACATACCTATAGAAGCTCTTGGATTTTCCTTCACTCTGTCTGCCAAAGCAACCTCATGTCTTCTTTTAGCCCTCCTGATTTCCCTCTTAAGTAGCTTCTTGCATTTTTTATACTCCTGGCGCATCTGATCTGTTCCTTGCTGTCTGTACATTTCATACAACTAACCTCATGGGAGGTTAGTTAGGAAGGTTCAGTCGCTAGGTATACATGGGGAGGCTGTAAATTGGATTAGTCACTGGCTCAAAGGAAGAAGCCAGAGAGTGGTTGTGGAGGATTGCTTCTCTGAGTGGCGGCCTGTGACTAGTGGAGTGCCACAGGGATCGGTGTTGAGTCCATTGTTTGTCACCTATATCAATGATCTGGATGATAATGTGGTAAATTGGATCAGCAAATTTGCTGATGATACAAAGATTGGAGGTGTAGTGGACAGTGAGGAAGGTTTTCAAAGCTTGCAGAGGGACTTGGACCAACTAGAAAAATGGGCTGAAAAATGGCAAATGCAATTTAACGCAGACAAGTGTGGGGTATTGCACTTTGAACAAAGAACAACACAGCATGGGAAACAGGCCCTTTGGCCCAATGAGCCCGTGTCGCCATTTCAACATTGTGAGTCCCCTCTCCACCCATGACCCTTGTCTATGCTTATGGCACTTCACATTGGAAACCAGATTAAGGGGAGACTAATTTAGGGACAATTTGTTACACCAGTCAACCTAAGAGCTCATCTTTGGGGTGTGGGAGGAAACCGGAGCACCCAGAGAAAACCCACGCAAGCACAGGGAGAATGCGCACAGAGACTGGCCCAAATCCATGTATCTGCACAGCAAACAGTGATAGTCATTGAGCTGTCGTGTTGCCCAGCATCTGGTCCAGTTTAAGCGTTCACTAATGATGTGAAGCACTAGGCTACTCTCGAAACATCCAAGATCAGCCCTCGCACAACCCACCGCATGTATGCCCCTTGCTGGACAACAAGGCGGACCGAAGCACCTGTGGATTAAAAGAGAAAAACGTCAATAACATGCATATCTTTGGAAGGACAAACCAAAGTAGAACGTACAGGGTAAATGGTAGGACTCTGAAGAGTGCAGTTGAACAGAGGGATCTGGGAATACACGCACAGAATTCTCTAAAAGTGACGTCACAGGTGGATAGGGTCGTAAAGAGTGCTTTTAGTACATTGGCCTTTATAAATCGGAGTAAAGAGTATAAAAGTTGGAGTGTTATGGTAAGGTTATATAAGGCATTGGTGAGGCCAAATTTAGAGTACTGTGTACAGTTTTGGTCACCTAGTTACAGGAAGGATGTAAATAAGGTTGAAAGAGTGCAGAGAAGGTTCATGGGGATGTTGCCGGGACTTGAGAAGTTGAGTTACAGAGACACATTGAATAGGGTTAGGACTTTATTCCCTGGAGTGTAGAAGAATGAGGGGAGATTTGATAGAAGTGTATAAGATTTTGATGGGTATAGAGTGAATGCAAGCAAGCTTTTTCCACTGAGGCTAGGGGAGAAAAAAACCAGAGGGCATGGGTTAGGGGTGAAAGGAGAAAAGTTTAAAGGGAATACTGGGGGGGGGCTTCTTTGCGCAGAGAGTGGTGGAAATGTGGAATGAACTGCCAGATAAAGTGGTAAATGCGGGGTCACTTTTAACATTTAAGAAAAACTTGGACAGGTTCATGGAGGAGAGGGGTGTGGAGGGTTATGGTTCAATTGCAAGTCAGTGAGATTAGGCAAAAAAAGGTTCGGCACAGACAAGAAGAGCCAAAAGACCTGTTTCTGAGCTGTAATTTTCTATGGTTCTATGGGTCAAATGGCCTCCTTCTGTACTGTAAGAATGTTCTCTAGTAAAACAGATTTATTTTCAGAAAATGGAAAATTAACAATGAATGACCATTTATTTAAAGCACTTTTTAGACATTCTGATTTTTAAAAATTCATTCATAGGATGTGGTGTCATTGGCTAGGGCAGCATTTATTGTCCATCCCCGATTGCCCTCGTTCAAAGGACATTTAAGAGTAAACCACAATGTTGCCAGACTGGAGTCATATATTGGCTAGACCAGATAAGAACAGCAGATTTCCTTCCCCTATGGACATTAGTAAACCAGATGGGTATTTACAACAATCAGCAATGCTTTCATGATCATCATTAGACTTTTTAATCCCAGATTTGTACTGAATTCAATTTCACAATCCACAGACAATATTTTTAGAATATTTCAAGTAGTCTGCAGCGTCTTGATGAAAGCCTATCATATTTAAAGGCATTGTTCTTTCAACAATGACTTCTGTCGATGTCAAACACAGCACGTGATAGCGGGCTTATTTACTAGACAGACATAAAAGTATCAATCGTCCAGATGCTTTAAAGTATCAATAATCATATCTGCAGCCACCTGAAACCTCTTAATTGTGTATAATAAACATTGTGAAATTGACAGCAGAGATCAAAGAGCCAGAGCTGTCAAACAAACAATGTTTCCCTGGGGCTTTGGTGTTTTAGAGCTCTGTGGGATAGTTGGGCTCTGAGCCAGGAATACGTAATGAGGCTTCAGTGAGAACCCAGAAAGCTATTTTGAAATCCGTGATGGGAGTTGAACCCGGATCCCAGAGCATTACCCCGGGTCTTTATGAGCTTGTCATAATCTTTCAATCTTCCCTAGAATTGGTGGAAGTAGAGGGTGGTGGTGTTGAGGGTATGCCAGAGAATCGGAAAGTGACACCCTTGTTCAAGAAAGAATATTTCTTGTAACTATAGGACAATTAGGTTTACATCAGTCATGGGTTAAAGTTTTAAAATTAATAATCAGGGAAATAAATAGCCATCACTTGGAGAGGGTTAAGTTAATTAAAGAGAAGCAGCATGAAGTTGTAAAAGGAAGATCATGCTTGACTAATCAATTTTTTTGTTGAAGTAACAGAGAAGGTTGATGAAGAGAATGTGGTTGATGCTATCTAGATGGATTTTAAGAAAGTATTTAACAAGATAGCACATAAAAGTTAACAAAATTGAGACTCATTGAATAGGAGGATCAATTTCCAATTGGATAAAAGTTAATTTAAGGATTCAATTCCTCTAATGTTGGGAATTTGTGTGGGCGTCTCTTTAGACCAAGATTGGATGTCTTGGGTCCAAACACACTTGGATCCATTATTCAGTATAGGCTGAGAAAGTTGTACCAGTCATTGTGCTGATGCCCATTACAGTTGTTAAGTATCATGTCATCCGAATCACTCTTTAACTTTTTCTGTATGTGTACACTGCACTTTCTAGCAGGGTCGATGAGTGGAATTGCATCTTCTACAAGGTGTAGTAAAGCATCACCTTTGAAATGTCCTATCACATTGAATCTCCAGGTATACCTGCAGTGGGACATGAATTGATTCATTGGGTTTTTTTTACTCTTTCCATGATTGATGCATTGGTGATCTCGTGTGGTCACAGCGTTGAGTTCCGTAACACTGGGTAAAATACTTGTGGTTTCCATACAGATTGGATTGGGTGGGGCATTTTGGGAGGTTGTCGGGCTAAGTCAAGAACATAAGAACATAAGAAATAGGAGCAGGAGTAGGCCATCTAGCCCTTCGAGCCTGCCCCGCCATTCAATAAGATCATGGCTGATCTGTCGCTGCTCAGTTCCACTTTCCCGCCCTCTCCCCATAACACTTAATCCCCTCTCTTATCAAAAACCCATCAACCCGCGTCTTAAAAATATTTAGCGAGGCAGCCTCCACCACTTCAGCGGGCAGAGAATTCCAGAGATTCACCACCCTTTCAGTGAAGAAGTTCCTCCTCAACTCCGTTCTAAACCGCCCCCCTTTTATCTTGAGGCTGTGCCCCCTAGTCCTACTGTCTTTTTTGAGCGGGAAGAGTCTTTCCACCTCTATCCGATCCATCCCATTCATCATCTTATACGTCTCAATGAGATCTCCCCTCATTCTTCTAAACTCTAATGAGTACAAGCCCAGTTTATTCAGCCTCTCCTCATAGCTCAACCCCCTCAACTCCGGTATCAGCCTAGTAAACCTCCTCTGCACTCCCTCCAAGGCCAAAATATCTTTGCGCAGGTGCGGCGCCCAAAACTGCACACAGTACTCCAGCTGCGGCCTCACCAATGCCCTATACAGCTGCAGCAAGACCTCCCAACTTTTATATTCAATCCCCCTCGCTATGAAGGCCAGCATCCCATTCGCCTTCCTGACCACCTGCTGCACCTGCAAGCTGGGGTTTTTGCGACTCATGCACAAGGACCCCGAGGTCCCTCTGCACCGTCGCCTGCTGCAGTTTTTCGCCCCGTAAGTAATAGTCCTTCCTACCATTCTTCCTACCAAAGTGGACCACCTCACACTTGCCAACATTAAATTCCATTTGCCATTTCCTGGCCCATTCGCCCAGCCTATCTAGATCCTTCTGTAGACTCTCCACACCCTCTGCACAATTTGCCGTTCCCCCAATCTTGGTGTCATCAGCAAATTTCGACACCCTACACTCGGTTCCCTCCTCCAGATCATCTATATAAATGGTAAAAAGCTGAGGCCCCAGCACCGACCCCTGGGACACTCCACTAGTCACCATCCGCCAATCCGAATAGCACCCGTTGACCCCCACTCTCTGCCTCCTATTTGACAACCAATCCTCTATCCACGCTAACACCCTACCCCCAACTCCATGTCCCTCGACCTTCTGCAATAACCTCTTGTGAGGTACTTTGTCAAACGCCTTCTGAAAATCTAGAAAGACCACATCCACCGGCTCTCCTCTATCCACCGCCCTAGACACATCCTCATAGAACTCCAGTAAATTTGTCAGACACGACTTCCCTTTAATGAAACCGTGCTGCGCCTGCTCTATCAAGCAATTCCCTTCAAGATGCCTCGCAATTTCCTCCTTAATGACAGATTCTAACATTTTACCTACCACAGACGTTAAACTAACCGGCCTATAATTCCCCGCCTTTTGCCTGGCACCCTTCTTAAACAACGGCGTAACATTAGCCGTTTTCCAATCATCCGGCACTTCCCCGGAATCCAGCGACGTCTGGAAAATAACCACCAAGGCATCCACTATCACCTCTGCCATTTCTTTCAGAACCCTTGGATGCATTCCATCCGGTCCTGGGGACTTGTCCACAATCAGCCCCTCCAGTCTGTCGAGCACCGCCTCTCTAGTAACAGTAATGTCATTAAGACCCTCCAGTCCTACCACCTTTCCATCGCTAACACCAGGCAAATTATTCATGTCCTCCTCCGTGAAGACAGAAACAAAAAAGTTATTCAATACCTTAGCCATATCCCCATCCCCTACCACTAGGTCCCCTTTCTCATCCTCTAAAGGACCAACATTCACCCTAGCCAGCCTCTTCCTTTTTATATATTTATAAAAACTCTTGCTATCCTTTTTTATATTAAGCGCTAGCCCAGCTTCATAGTTTCTCCTACCCTTCTTTATCAACTTCTTTGTCAATCTTTGTTGACATTTAAACCTCTCCCAATCCTCTTCTCGCCCACTACTCTTAGCTACTCTAAATTCCTCCGCTTTTAGTTTAACACTTTCCTTCACCTCCTTCGTTATCCACGGCTTATTACCTACCTCTCCTCCTACTATCCTTTTTGACCATCGGAATAAATTTCCGCTGAGCACCAAGAAAGATCTCCTTAAAGATCCTCCACTGCTCCTCAACAGACCCTCCCTCCAACGCGCTCCCCCAGTCCACATTTGCCAATTCTTCTCTCATCCTACCGTACTCCCCTCTATTCAAACAAAGGACGCGTGTCCGGGAACCCACTTTCTCCTCCTCCATCTGCACCAGAAACTCCACCATACAATGATCACTCTCCCCAAGAGGATCCTTCACCACAAGGTCCCTAATTCTACCCGCCTCATTACATAGCACCAGATCCAAGATAGCTCGCTCCCTCGTCGGCTCCAACACACACTGTTCGAGGAAACTATCCCGGCAGCATTCCAAGAACTCTTCCTCGAGCCCCCCGCATCCAACATGGGTCGACCAATCAATATGCAGATTGAAATCCCCCATAACTACGGCCGTCCCATTCCTGCACGCCGCACTTATTTGCGTGTTAACAGCCCGCCCCACCTCCAGATCATTATTCGGGGGCCTATAGACGACACCCACCAGCGTCTTCCTCCCTTTGCTGTTCCTAATCTCCACCCACAACGATTCCACCCTCTGCTCCTTGGCTCCAATATCGTCCCTTGCTACCACCGTGATGCTATCCTTAATCAGCAGAGCTGCCCCCCCCCCACTTTTCCCTCCTGCCTATCCTTCCTAAACACTTGATAGCCCTGTACATTCAGCTCCCAGTCCCTGTCACCCTGCAGCCACGTCTCTGTAATGGCCACCAGATCGTATCCATTTGTGTCGATCTGCGCCACCAGCTCATCCACTTTATTCCGAATGCTTCGTGCATTCAGATAAAGCGCTTTCATCCCAGCCTTCACCTGGACCCTATTTGCCGTAACGCCACCAACTATACTCACGCCCCCTACTCCCTCTATTATTGGGACATCCTCGGCCTCTTCCCTTACCTGTACCCTCTCCTTAACTTTAGACCTCGTAAGCCTTGGCAGTGGGAGGTGTCAGGGAGCAGTTGGGCCTTGGGGGTGGGGGGATATTGGATTAGGCCTGTAGGGTAGGGAAGAGAAGTGGGGTGGTGAGGTTGAGCCTCAGGGTGTAGTGTTGGGTGTTGTCAGGACACAGGGAATGGGGGTAACCAGGCCTTTTTATGTTTCTATGGAATATGGACACCACTGGCTAGTTCAGCATTTATTGCCCATCCCTAATTGCCCTTCAGAAGGTGTGATGAACTGCCTTCTTGTTTCGCTGCAATTCATGAGGTGCAGATACACCCAAAGTGCTGTTAAGGTGAGAGTTCAAGGATTTTGACCTAGTGACAGTGAAGGAATGGAGATATATTTCCAAGTCAGGATGGTGTGTGGTCTGGAATGGAACTTAAAGGTCTTCCCATGTATCTGCTGCCCCTGTCCTTCTAGGTAGTAGAGGTTGTGGGTTTGGAAGGTATTGTCAAAGAGTTAAGATTTTACCTCAGACATGCGAGGGAAGGTGAAGAAGAAGTTGTTGTACACAGTAGTGATAACCTGGAACTCACTGCCCAGCAGGGTGCTGACAGAGGAGATAGTCACTAATTTCAAAAGGCACTTGGGAGGGAACGGAGCTGCAGGGCTCTGGGAATAGAGGGGCTGAAAGGCACTGACTGATTTTTCCAGAGAGGCAGCCTCATTCTGTATTGTAATGGCTTTATGACAATTCCCCCCCTCCCTCCCCCCACACAGCTATATTTATTTGAATATGATCTGGAGCTGCAGAGTTTTTTTTGGCACTGGGCTCTGATGTTGTTGGGGTCAGCAGGCTGATGGGGAATCAGGATGCTGAGATCCCTGGCTGCTGAAATTGTTGTTTTCAACCTCTCAGCCCATCTTTCCAGCTGTGGTCCGATAGAGCTGAGGGGCAGGGGAGGCAGAAGCTGAGTTCTGGAGCTGGCTAGACGAGAGGCTCAGTGCATCACCACAGAGCCACAGGGAGGCGCTTTCCTCCCCGGAGCTGCAGGGAGGGAGCGAGGGCTCAACCTGTCATCTCTGCCTCTTGGGCTGTGCCCACACTCACTCACATACCTTGTCCAGCAATGCCCGACAGAGAGCCGGAACTGGCCAGCCGCGGCTCCCCGGCTCCCCGTATCTGCGCCCTGCTGGCTCCTGTGCTGTGTGTCAGCTTCCTGCAACTGGCTCTCACCATCGGCTTCATCTGTTACGCCCAGAACCAATGGCTGCAAGTAAGTGTCTGATCCAGCATAGAGAGTTGAGTTTCCCAACATCTGACAGTTTCCCATATCAGGAATTTGGCTGCAATTTGCCAGCACACCGGTGTAGTGTGGAGAGGAATAGTTTGGGCACATCAAACAGCAGCAGGGGCTACAGTTGTTCCCTTGACCTTTCTTTGATTTCTTTAATTGCCTCTTGAATTTGCACAGTCTTGCTCATCAGTCTGGACTCTGCCAGATTGAGCTCTCAATATTTGACAGAAGTTTTACCTAAATTGAAAGTGCTGGAGAAGTAAAAACCTCAGCCGTTCCGGTAGTGAGACAGAGAGAGAGATGGTATTTCTGTCCAACATGACCCTCCATCAGAGCTGGAGAGGGAACCCGAACTCCAATTCTCTCTTTACAGAGGTTTTCCAGCGCTTCTGGCTTTATTTCAGATCTTTGGCTGTATTTTGCTTTTGTAGAACATTTGCCTTTCCTGCTCCTTGCGCTGTCAGACAGCAGTAGCGGGGGAAGGGCGAGTCAATTTGGGCGAGCCACATTTTTTTGCTTTGGGACAATATTTGTGAATGTATTAAGGGATTGGGAAAAATGTAATCCTTTCTATCTCCTCCTTGACTGCCTCTTAACTGCCCTGACATGGAACTACCTTCAAGTAGCTGTGTGCAGTCAACTTTTCAAAGTCATAGCGTTTAACAGTTGAGAGGCCCTTCGGCCCATCTGTACCAGCCATCTATTTATTCTAATTTCATTTTCCAGCATTTAGTCAGAGCATTTTATGGTAAGGCATTTCAAGCTCGTGTTCCTTAAATGTTGTGAGACATCATTTCCTAATCTAAAGCTGGTGCCAGAGGACTGGAGAATTGGCAGTGTGAAAACGTTATTCCCAAAAGGAGGAAGAGTAACCCAACCTGAACATGGTGGTGGGCAAATTATTGGAAAAATTCTAAGCTACAGCGTCAATTGTCATTTAGAAAGGCGATCAATTGGGAATAAAAACTGAAGAACTTGGTAGGAGCTGGAAGGCTTTGGAGAAATGTAATGGAGAGGGGATGGAATAGGTGGTGCAAATTGAAGTTCAGTTGTTGTGCATAGATCATAGAACCCTACAGTGCAGAAAGAGGCCCTTCAGCCCATTGAGTCCGCACTGACTACAATCCCACCCCAGCTCTACCCCCATATCCCTACACATTTACCCACTAACCCATGCATCCCAGGACACGAAGGGGCAATTTTAGCATGGCCAATCAACCTAACTCGCAATCTTTGGACTGTGGGAGGAAACCGGAGAACCCAGAGGAAACACACACAGACACGAGGAGGATGTGCAAACTCCACACAGCCAGTGACCTGAGCCAGGAATCGAACCCAGGTCCCTGGAGCTGTGAAGCAGCAGTGCTAACCACTGTGCTACTGTTGGAAGCTCATGAGGGATTAGGCAAAGATGTCATGGTCACAAGGCAGAAGGAGCATTAATTACAATGTTAAAGACTAAAGGAGGAACTAATAGTGGCATTAAGGTCAGATAGCAGAATATTTTAACAGTGGAAAAGGATCAGACTCTATGAAAGCAGAGCATAAGAACAAGGAACAGATGGCCCTGTGGAGGAAGGATATTGGGCTTTTTAAAAAATTAATTGGATTAATCAGGGACTGTCAACATGGATTTTTTAAATGAAAATTATGCCTAATAACCTTGATTGAATTTATTGAGGAGATGGTGAAGAGAGTTGATGAGGATATTTGTTGTCTACCTGGATTTTTGCCAGGCAGGCAGACTTGTCAAAAGTGGTAAATTATATTCAAACGTGGCTCAGTCACAGGAAGTAGAATGTCTTGGTCAACAGGTGTTTCTGTGACTGGAAGACTGTTTCCTAGTAGGGTTCCACAGAACTTCCCTGCTGTTTGTCCTTCGTATCAATGACTTGGATTTAAATGTAGTGAAATGAATAAGAACTTTACAGATGATGCAAAACTTGTCCACGGTTAATGATGTGGAAGAAAGCTGTTGTTTACAGGAAGATATTGATGGATTGGTCAGGTCGATAGAAAAGGGCAAACAAGTCAAGGGAATACATAATAAATGGTGAGATACTGAGGAGCAGACGGACCTTGGAGTATATTTGCTGAGAACCCTAAAGGACATCAGGACAGGTAGTCAAGACATATGGAATACTTTCCTCAATTGGTTGCAGCTCGGTGTATAAGAGAGGATGTGCTGAGGGGTGAGAAAGTGAAATCTAACTAAGTGTATATCTCTGCTCCAGCAAACACTGATCTTGTGTAATTATGTAATGTCACTACAGCAATTACACAAACAAGAAAGAACTTGCATTCATTTGTTACCTCAGAATGTCCTTCGTTACTAATGAATTATCTTGAATTGTAGTCACTGTTTGTTATAGTAAAAGAGCATGGCCAAATTGTGCACAGAAGAATTCCACAGTCAGCAATGAAACAGGGAAAGAGGGACAAGAGGAGGCCGTTCAGCCCCTCAAGTCTATTTGACACGAACAGAGGAACCATTCAACCCTCCAAACCAGTTCCATTATTCAATGAAATTCTTGCTGATTTCTGACCTAACTTCAACTTTGCTCCATTTCCTTTCACATCTTTGGTAAACAAAAATCTGTCAATCTCAAACTTGAAGTTAACAAATCATCAAAACAAATAATCTAGCATCAGGTGCTTTTTGCAAGAGAGGTCCAAATTTCTACCACTCTTGGTATGCAGGATTGTTTCCAAATTTCACTGTGATAAGATTAGGGTTAGGCTCCCTCTACCTAGACTTCCCAACTAGGGAAAATAATTTATTTCTGTCTATCTGTTTCCCTTAACAATATTGGAAACTTTGAATCAATCATCTCTTAACTGTCTACACTTCTAAGAATATAATCCTAGTTTGTGAAGTTATAATCTATTAAGGGATTTTGTTTATTTTGCTGGTGCTGTTTTTGGGATATTTGGTCAGAACATCAGGGGAGATTCTCTTCTCTTGATATAATAGCATGGGATCATTTGCCTTTACCTGAAAGAGGCAGATGGGATCTTGGTTTAACTTGTAATTTTCAGCACTGGCTCACAACTGAGATATCAGCCAGGAATCACTAATGTGGGAAATGCAGCACATTACAGATTTCTTGTCACTTGTGCCCCAGTAACACCAATAAAGAAAATAAAGAAAGGACGTGGCATTTTACAAGCACTTTCTATGACCTCCAAACACAATGAGATGCAATCACTTAATTGTGAGATGCAATCGCTGTTATAACGGAAGACAATAACGAATTTGCTTATAGCAAGGTGCCCCAAACAGCAATGTAAAAATGACTACATCATCTGGATTTTTAAATTCTTTATGAAATGTGGGTGTTATAAGCAAGGCCAGAATGGGATGCCTGTCCCTAAGGGTCCCTGCCCTTGAGAAGGTGGTGGTGAGCTACTTTCCCGAATCACTTCAGTCTTTGTGGTGTAGGTACACCCACATTCTGATAATTATTTTCTGTACCTTCTTCAAAGCCTCTACAGCCTTTTGGTAGTGTGGCAAACAGAATTGAGCACTATATTCCAAGTGTGGCCTCACAAAGGTTCTATAAAGTGTCAACATGACTTGCCAATTTTTAAACTTAATACCCTGGCCAATGAAGACAAGCATGCCGTATGACTTCATGACTGACCTCTGCACCTGCATTGCCACTTTCAATGACCTGTGTACCTGTACACCCAGATCCCTTTGCCTATCAATACTCCTAAGGGTTCTGCCATTTACTGTATATTTCCTATCTGTATTAGACCTTCCAAAATGCATTACCTCACACTTGTCCAGATTAAACTCCATCTGCCATCTCTTCGCCCAAGTCTCCAACTGATCTATATCCTAGATCATCCTGTCATCCTTACCTGCTCTGGCCTCCATGTGACTCCAGACTCACAACAATGTGGTTGACTCTTAACTGTCCTTAGGGATGGGCAATAATTGTTGGCCCAGTCAACAACACCCACATCCTATGAACAAACAAAACAAAAATCAAGCAGAATCTGATGCTGAGTTACAAATTAGACTTGGTGAAGAAGTTATGTTTTAAGGTGGAGAGGTGTAGCAATGGAACACCTAAGTTTAGGGCCCATTCCAGAATGGGGAAAACCAGATTGGAGAACAAGGTTGTAGAGGAGGCTAGTGACATACAGTGGTGGGAGTGGGGGTTTCAGGGGTTGGGGAGGGGATGAAGCAATGGAGAAACTTGATTTTTGATTTGATTTATTATTGTCACATATATTAACAAACAGTGAAAAGTATTGTTTCTTGCGCGCTATACAGGCAAAGCATATCTTTCATGGAGAAGGAAACAAGAGAGTGCAGAATGTAGTGTTACAGTCATAGCTAGGGTGTAGAGAAAGATCAACTTAATACAGGGTAATCCATTTAAATATCTGAAAGCAGCAGGGAAGAAGCTGTTCTTGTGTCAGTTGGTATGTGACCTCAGACTTCCTTATTTTTTTCCTGACAGAAGAAGGTGGAAGAGAGAACGTCTGGGTGTGTGGTGTCCCTAATTATGCTGGCTGTTTTGCTGAGGCAGAGGGAAGCGTAGACAGAGTCAATGGATGGGAGGCTGGTTTGAGTGATGAATTGGGCTACATTCACGACCTTTTGTAATTCCTTTCAGTCTTGGGCAAAGCAAGAGCCATACCAAGTTGTGATACAACCAGAAAGAATGCTTTCTATGGTGTATCACTAAAAGTTGGTGAGAGTTGTAACTGACATGCCAAATTTCCTCAGTCTTCTGAGAAAGTAGAGGCATTGTGGGCTTTCTTAACTATAGTGTCGGCATGGGGCACCAGGACAGGTTGCTTATGGTTGATGTAGACAGGGGCATGTTCTCCTTTACACCTCCTGAAGTCGATGACAATCTCTTTTGTTGATATTGAGGGAGAGATTATTATTGCTACACCAGTCCACCACATTCTTTATCTCATTCCTGTACTGTGTCTCATCATTATTTGAGATTTGACCCACAATGGTGGTGTCATCAGCAGACTTGAAAGTTGAATTGGAAGGGAACAAAGATGAACATTTTAAAATTAAGCTGTGATTAACCGGATGAATGGGACTTGTACAGGTAAGGATTAGGATGGCAGAGTTTTGGATAAACCATCGAGTTAATTAGTAATTCACAACACAGAAGGACGCTATTCAGCTTTTTGTGACAATGCCAATGCTCCACACTCCATCCTCATAGCCCTCCAGGTTTATCTCTTTCACGAGGCCAACCAATTTCCTTTGAAATCTCGAGTGTTTCCACTTTTGTCATCCTCATGGGCAGAGTTCCAACTCATTACCACTTGCTGCATAAAAATGTTCTTCCTCACTTTTCCCCTATATCTCTTATCCAAAATCTTAAATCTATGTCCCCCAATCCTTCCAAGTTTAAAGTTTATTTATTAGTGTCATTACATTAACACTGCAATGAAGCTACTGTGAAAATCCCCCAGTCGCCACACTCTGGTGCTTGTTTGGGTACACTAAGGGAGAATTTAGCATGACCAATGCACCTACTGGTGAGCAGTACCATGGACGGCACGGTAGCACTGCTGCTTCACAGCTCCAGGGACCTGTGTTCGATTCCTGGCTTGGGTCGCTGTCTGTGTGGAGTTTGCACATTCTCCTCGTGTCTGCGTGGGTTTCCTCCAGGTGCTCCGGTTTCCTTCAACAGTCCAAAGACATGCGGGTTAGATTGATTGGCCATGCTAAAATTGTCCTTAGTGTCCTGAGATGCGTAAGTTAGTGGGATTAGTGGGTAAAATATGTAGGGAAAAGGGGGTAGGGCCTGGGTGGGGTCAGTGCAGACTCGATGGGCTGAAGGGCCTCGTTCTGTACTGTAAGGTTCCAAGATTCTATGATATACCAGCATATCTTTCAGACTGTGGGAGGAACTGGAGCACCCGGTGGAAACCCATGCAGGCATGGGAAGAACATGCAGACTCCGCACAGACAGTGACAGGAATCAAATCACTGTGCCACCTGCTGTCAGCCAATGGGAACAGCTTTTCTTTGTCTACCTTATCTTGTACCTCTGTTAAATCTCCCCTCGATCTCCTTTGCTTCAAAGAGAACAATCCCAACTTCTCCAGCCCAACCTTTTAGTTAAAATCCCTCAACCCTGGAACCATTCTGGTAAATCTCCTCTACACCCTCTCATGGACCCTCACATCCTTCCTAAAGTGAGTTGACCAGAATTGAACACAATATTTTAGTCATGACCTAACCAGGATTTTATGAAGGTTTAGCATAACTCCCCCTGCTTTTGTACTCAATGGCTGGAATATTATCGCCATGTCCATCCTGGACTTGGGGCAGATGAGGCTTGCAGAATGAAATTCTCTATTGGCCATGGCAGGATTATGCTAGCCTCGCCTGAGTGAGGTCATAAAATCTCAGCCAATGTCTCTATTTATGAAGCTTAAAGTCTGATATGCTTTGTTAGCCACTCCCTCAATATATCCTGCTATAGAACATTGAACATTATAGCGCAGTACAAGCCCTTCGGCCCTCGATGTTGCGCCGACGAGTGGAACCAATCTAATAACCCTCTAACCTAAACTAATCCAATGTTCTCCATATGCCTATCACTGACCATTTGAATGCCCTTAAAGTTGGCGAGTCCACAACTGCTGCAGGCAGGGCATTCCACGACCTTACTACCCTCTGAGTAAAGAACCTACCTCTGACATCCGTCCTATAATTACCACCCCTTAATTTAAAGCTATGTCCCCTCGTGTTAGCCATCACCATCAGAGGAAAAAGGCTCTCACTGTCCACCCTATTCAATCCTCTGATCATCTTGTATGCCTCAATTAGGTTACCTCTTCACCTTCTTCTCCCTAATGAAAATAACCTCAATTCCCTCAGCCTTTCCTCATAAGACCTTCCCACCATACCAGGCAACATCCTGGTAAACCTCTCCTTTCCAATGCCTCTACATCTTTCTTATAATGCAGCGACCAGAACTGTACGCAACACTCCAAGTGCGGCGACACCAGAGTTTTGTACAGTTGTAACATGACCCCACGGCTCCGAAATTCATTCCCTCTACCGATAAAAGCTAACACACCGTACGCCTTCTTAACAACCTTATCAACCTGGGTGCCAACTTTCAGGGAGCTATGCACATGTACTCCAAGATCTCTCTGCTTGTCAACACTACTAAGAGTCCTTCCATTAGCCCTATATTCTATACTCCTGTTACTCTTACCAAAGTGAATCACCTCACACTTTCCGTATTAAACTCCATTTGCCACCTCTTGGCCCAGGTCTGCAGCTTATCTATGTCCCTCTGCAAACTGTAACATCCATCCTCACTGTCTACAACTCCTCTGACTTTGCTGTCGTCAGCAAATTTACTAATCCATCCTTCTACACCCTCATCTAGGTCAATTATAAAAATGACAAACAGCAGTGGCCCCAAAACAGATCCTTGAGGTGCACCACTTGTAACTGAAATTCAGGTTGAATATTTCCCATCAACCACCACCCTCTGTCTTCTATCAGCTAGCCAATTCCTGATCCAAACTGCTAAATCACCCTCAATCCCATGCATCTGCATTTTCTGCAGTAGCCTACCATGGGGAACCTTATCAAACACTTTGCTAAAATCCATATACACCACGTCAACTGCCTTGCCCTTATCCACCTCTCTGGTCATCTTTTCAAAAAACTCGATAAGGTTTGTGAGGTACGACCTACCCTTCACAAAACTGTGTTGATTATCCCTAATCAATTTATTTCTCTCTAGATGATTATAAATCCTATCCCTTATAATTCTTTCCAAAACTTCGCCCACAACAGAAGTAAGGCTCACCGGTCTATAATTCCCAGGATGGTCTCTACTCCCCTTCTTGAACAAGGGGACAACATTTGCTATCCTCCAGTCTTCCGGCACTATACCTGTAGCCAATGACGACATGCTATCTTCATGGACTAATGAATACACCACACCTCTGTCCCTGCACATTCTTTAGAAATATGTCACTACGTCTATTTTGCCTCTCCCTATCTATTCTGCTGAAGTATATTGCCTCGCACTTCTCTGTATTAAACTGAGCTGATGTTCTTGGAGGATGCAAGATGGAATACTGGTTAGGAATGCACAGACGATACTCAACCTGAAAATGTAGCAGAGAAAGCAGAGTGCTCAGTATCCACAAAGCAATATAGATGAGTGCAGCTTGATCAAAGATAATTGGAGGCTTATTTGCAAACTGTGTGTACAGGAACACTCAGCGAAGGCAGGAAGAGAAGTCTGAATGGACAAAATTTAAAGAAATGACTAATCTTGCATTGAACATGCAATGTCCTATTTCTAAGAGCTAGATGATGGTTGCTACGTTATTTGTAAAAACATTCAGAAGCAGATAGGTTTGCAAGCAGAACTGCACATTGATGGATTTGTGCACTGTTCTACTTGATGCAGTCAGTTTGAAATGAGGCGTGGGTTAAACTGACACCTTATATTGCAGAGTAAATAGGTGGGTGTACTTACTATGAAATGAGAAAACCGCGACATTCTGTCCTTGCATCAGAGCGAAACTATATAAAAACCACTAGGGATTTCATCAATCACCATGCCATTCCATGCAAACAGTAGAAGGAAACCCAAGAATCTTGAAGTCATCGGACATGGTCAGCTTAATGATTAGGATCAGTCACAGAACAGTTACAGTACAGATGGAAGCTATTTGATCCATCCTATCTGTGCTGTCCCTCTGAAGGAGCAATTTATCTAGCACCGCTCCCCATCTTCTCCCAATAACCCTGCCTTTTTAGATAATGATCCAATTCCCTTTTGAAAGCCTTGATTGAACCCTGCCTCCACCACACTCTCAGGCAATGCTACATTTTCAGTCTGAGTATCAACTGTGTGTTCCTAGCCAGTATTCCATCTTGCGTGCTCCAAGAGCATCAGCTTATTTTAATACAGAGAAGTGTGAGACAATACATTGCGGCAGACGTGATAGAGGGAGTCAAAATAAACATAGTGACACATTTCTAAAGAATCTGCCAGGACATGAAGGTAGCAGGATATATTGAGAGTGGCTAACAAAATATATCAGACATTCCCAATCCTAATGACTCACTGCGTGAAAATGTTTTACCTCATGTTGCTGTTAGCTTAAATCTGTGCTCCCTACTTCTTGATCCTTCCACCAATGGGAAAAGTTTCTCCCTCTTTCTTTTGTCCAGAACACTCATGATTTTGAACTACTCTATCAAATCTCCCCTCAACCATGTCTTCCTCAAAGCAAAACAGTCCCAACTTCTCCAATTTTCGTATCTGAAGTTGCTCATCCCCGTAAACTTTCTTGTGATTTTTTTTTCTGTACTCTCTCTAGTGCCTTCAGATCTTTCCTAAAGAAATGAAAGGAATTGGGAAGAGTTCTGGAAAGGAATGCTTTCTTGTTTACAAGTGAACTTAGTGAATGGAAACTGCTTCCTTTGGTGCAGCATGTGATGTACCATTAGACCCAGGGATAAAAGGTTCTCAAAGGTTCTCTTTGCAATAGAATACCCACGCAAAAAGAGATCTATCTGGACTGGTTCGGGACAGTTCACAACTCAATCCTATTGGAAAGCCAGTAGTGAACAATGCAAAATTCCATTGGGAAGGGCCACAGCTAGACACCTTCATCAATGATACTCTAGACTGGTACTAAGAGGATCATACAGCTCTAGACAGCTGTAAAGGTCGATAAAGATAGAATGAATTAATTATTATAGCCATGATAACAACAGTGCGTCTGGACTGAGGAATTACTCTTTCATGTACAATACCATCAGTACTACATTATTCCCTGAGTAACACACTGTAGATTTTTGTGCACATGTCTTCTATGGACCTACTGGCAGAGGTGAAAAATGCAATCCATCAAGTCACATCTAAAACGAATACAGCAAGCCTGCAAAGGAGAAAGGGTCAAATTTAACCCCCCTCCCACTAAAAAACACAGTCTGGACTGAGTGGCCAGTATGTGAATGTATAGGATACTCCAGACAGAAGTGGAACTGGGTGTTCTAACATTTTCAGCACCAACTCCCTGGATCGACCTTTTTTGACTCTTCCCTGTACTATCTAAGCATTTTTGGATCATGAAACAATCAATTCCTGGCTGTTGCTGGGTTTTTCAAGCATTCACATCGGAAGTGATACATCCCAGGAGTTTTGTTGGATTATTCTAATTTGCAATGTAAATTTTGGGCGGGGATTAGCAGAGACTCCTGATGTGGACATGGTATTGCTGCTAAGGGGATTGCTGGTGACAGTAGCCATCTGTGGTCAAGGTTTGTATAGGAGAAGGGACCTGGCCTAATTTAATGGGGCAAAAGAAAGTAACAGATTAGCAATGGGAATTTTTAAAAACACAAGATAGACAGATACATATATCACCCAGGGAAAGGTCAAAGGATGGAGTTCTGTGGAATAGGTAAATAAAGAGATTGAAGCTAAATTGGAATTTATAAGGGAGAAATATGGGAAAGTAGGGTTAACAATACTAGAGATGATCATGGTGAACATAGAAAGTTCCGTGGGGAGGAAGAGAAAAAAGGTGCAAATTTATATAGCACCTTTAACGACCTCAGTATGTCTCAGAGTGTAGTGGAGTACGTTTGAATTGTAATCCCTGCTGTAAGAGTCGCGCAGAGTAAATTCCCCCAAACAGCAACGTTATACGACCAGCCAATCTATTTATGTGATGGAGATTGAGAGATAAATATTGGTCAGAATTGCTCACCTTCACAATAGTGTCATGGGAGCTCAGCGAGCAAACAGGCCCTCAGTTTAACACCTCATCGAAAAGGCCATTTTTACCTTGCAATTCAGGAAGGTAAGATGGACCTAAGTGGAAAATAACCAAAAACTCTGTGATATTATCAATTGCCATAATGTGTCTTTATAAACATATTAAAGAAAGGATGAGATTGCTCAGTGATGATGGAGGGAGATTTCTTAGAAAAATATCAGGCCGATGTGATGAGGCAGCATCAGTATTCATTTGATAAATTCTTGGCTGGAATGTGGAAAATGAGCAAGACATTGACTGTACAATGTGATCATTGAGCACCCTCTCCATAAGCCTTTGTTCTAGGGTGTTATAACATTTTCAGCACCAACTCTCTGGATCGACCTTTTTTGACTCTTCCCTGTACTAAGTATTTTTGGATCATGAAACAATCAATTCCTGGCTTTTGCTGGGTTTTTCAATTGTTGATTGTTTTTAAAATTTATATATAAATTCTTCTTCTAGATTAGAAAGAGCTTGGCTGTTATGTGCCAACTTGGGTTGATTGTGGTGCATATTAAAATGGGAACTTTGTCTGCTGCTAATTTAAAACTTGTAAAAATTCCTTCTGGCTAAGAACCTTTGGTTCACAGGTGTTCAATCTTCCAACTCTGTGCTCTCTTAGTATTGAAACTGAACGTCCACAGATACATTGAGTTTTCTGCTGCAATGTGGGATTTTATTCCTGCCTTCAGCTTTCAGTTCTGTTCTTGAGTTTTTCTCTGATGATTGCCTTCTGCTCCTTTGTTTCTGGTGCTTGTTGTGAGGTTATAATCCCGGTCTTTTCAATATTCCAGGCTTTAAATTTCTGTTCCAGCTTCTGCCTTTCTCCAGGTTCTGTCAATAGCTGCCATCATTTTGTAAGATGTTGTAGTTGGCTAGGTCCCACAAAGTTTGACTGTAAGTGTTTATTAACCGCTAGTAACTATGTACATATACATAGTATAGGGTCTAAGCTAGGTGCTGTCTCCATGCTTGCCTCCACACACATCTCTGCCCGGTTCCAGATTGCCCTCTAGACGAGGGTCATGTGTTCCTTTTGTTATGAAGTGGAGGTGGCCCCCACCCTCCGAGAACTAACACCTCACCTCATAATCTGTTAAAGGGAGTGTGAAATAGTACAATTTGGGTTTCAGCAACTTTTAGTGGTTAAATCAAAATAACTCCTCAACACTTTCTCCAAAATCAACAAGTAACAATTTATTTATCTAACAGTGAACAAGTTAACTAAACTATTAACAAACCAATAAAACACGAATCTGATGGAATATGTTTGATAATTAACTTATTAACAAAACTTAGAATTTTTGTCACTCTGAATTATAACCAGGTTATAACCTGGTCAATTAAGACCAGGTCTTCCAGAATATTCTGGGCTTTCTCTGTTGATCCTTCTGTCTGGAACTTCTGTCTTTTGTGATATCTTCACTATCAAGGTGGAGCTTTCTTTAACTTGTTACAAGTAATATCATGGAAGATCTGTGCATTCTACTGGTGTATCTTTCTCACTGTTAAAATCTGTCAATTTGTTTGGTATTGACTTTGAAAGCTGTGTTTGAATTGAGTTTTCCATCTGTAACGCACCACTGCTTAACACTCTCTGTCCTCTTTACAGAAGGATGTTGGAGGGATCTCTGAGTTCTTGGAGTGCCTCAGGCTGTTGTGCAATGATAACATTAGTAAGCCTGAATGTTCAGAGCTGAAAATCCAGAAAATCTCAGAGTCTTGTTTACCGCCACTGATAGGACTGAAGCAACCTCTTAACCAGGTGAGAAGTGTAGGATCGCCTATCATTCTACCAGTGCTCCCAGTTTCTGAGCTCCTTCTTGTATAGCTGGTTTAATGCTTCATTTGCCTCAGTAAAAAAATGCAATTGTAGACTGCTGGCAACAGGGCCATTGATCGTCTCATTGTTTTGGAATGGGAGAATGACCCTATACTGAATATATGTACATAGTTAATAGAGTATTGTTTGTTCTTTATCTGGCTGTGTCAGTTGTTGCTCTGTGGGCACAATATTGTGGGGAACATTCTCCAGTTCCAGATATAGGAGGAGATAATGAAGTAGATTATAATCCTAGCTTCTCTGAGACTAAACCACAACAAGCATTCTCGTCAGATATCATTCTCACTTAAGGTTGAGAAAGATAAGCTTCACAGACCTTTAAATGGGTCTGAAGAACTGATCCAACTCTTTTAATGGAAAGAAACCAACAGAGACTATCACCATCCACCTGATAGCCTTTCTAACCAGTTTTAGCAAGATAATAACAATCTAGGCATCTCTCCTCACCAATGTAGTTCTCTACTACAGAGTGTACAGAGATTGTTTTTTGACTTTGGATACAGAAGGTTATATGAGACAATATATTGTCCAAATTACATCAAAAAAATTAAAGGACTGACAATGCTCTTCACTTTTGATTGTAATTGCAACATTGATAGTTTTAGAAAAAGTAAGTACAATTTGCCAATAATTTGCTGAGGTGGTTAGAGGCCAGTTCCTGTTTTGTCAGAACTGCCTTATGTTCAATGACATACCATATGCTATGCTTCAAGATGTTGTTGCCCATGTGAAGTATAGATTCACCTATCAAAAGTGGATAGAGGAGAGCCGGTGGATGTGGTCTTTCTGGATTTTCAGAAGGCGTTTGACAAGGTACCTCACAAGAGGTTATTGCAGAAGGTCAGGGGACATGGAGTTGGGGGTAGGGTGTTAGCGTGGATAGAGGATTGGCTGTCAAATAGGAGGCAGAGAGTGGGGGTCAATGGGTGCTATTCGGATTGGCGGTTGGTGACTAGTGGGGTGCCCCAGGGGTCGGTGCTGGGGCCTCAGCTATTTACCATTTATATAGATGATCTGGAGGAAGGAACCGAGTGTAGGGTGTCGAAATTTGCTGATGACACCAAGATTGGGGGAAAGGCAAATTGTGCGGAGGGTGTGGAGAGTCTGCAGAAGGATCTAGATAGGCTGGGCGAATGGGCCAGGAAATGGCAAATGGAATTTAATGTTGGCAAGTGTGAGGTGGTCCACTTTGGTAGGAAGAATGGTAGGAAGGACTATTACTTACGTGGCGAAAAACTGCAGCAGGCGACGGTGCAGAGGGACCTCGGGGTCCTTGTGCATGAGTCGCAAAAACCCAGCTTGCAGGTGCAGCAGGTGGTCAGGAAGGCGAATGGGATGCTGGCCTTCATCGCGAGGGGGATTGAATATAAAAGTAGGGAGGTCTTGCTGCAGCTGTATAGGGCATTGGTGAGGCCGCAGCTGGAGTACTGTGTGCAGTTTTGGGCGCTGCACCTGCGCAAGGATATTTTGGCCTTGGAGGGAGTGCAGAGGAGGTTTACTAGGCTGATACCGGAGTTGAGGGGGTTGAGCTATGAGGAGAGGCTGAATAAACTGGGCTTGTACTCGTTAGAGTTTAGAAGAATGAGGGGAGATCTCATTGAGACGTATAAGATGATGAGTGGGATGGATAGGATAGAGGTGGAGAGACTCTTCCCGCTCAAAAAAGACAGTAGGACTAGGGGGCACAGCCTCAAGATAAAGGGGAGGCGGTTTAGAACGGAGTTGAGGAGGAACTTCTTCACTCAAAGGGTGGTGAATCTCTGGAATTCTCTGCCCGTTGAAGTGGTGGAGGCTGCCTCGCTAAATATTTTTAAGAAGCGGGTTGATGGGTTCTTGATAACAGAGGGGATTAAGGGTTATGGGGAGAGGGCGGGAAAGTGGAACTGAGCCACGACAGATCAGCCATGATCTTATTGAATGGCGGGGCAGGCTCGAAGGGCTAGATGGCCTACTCCTGCTCCTATTTCTTATGTTCTTAAAAAAAACTCTACCGGTTCTCCAGGTTTGAGCTCCTTCATGCATGTATAGCTGGATTAATGGTTCATTTGCCTCAGTGAAAAATCACATTTGCAGACTGCCGGCAGCAGGGCCACTGATCTCTTCACTGTTTTGGATTGGGAGGAAGAGTTCTGAGAACCTTCCACACACCTGACAAAGGAACAGTGATTCCGAAAGCTTGTGGGTTTACTATCAAATAAACTGGTTGGACTTTAACCTGGTGTTGTGAGACTTCTTACTGTGAATCTCCCTAACCTACATACCTTGGGACACTGAAGGGCAATTTAGCATGGTCAATCCACCTAACCTGCACACCTTTGGACTGTGGACAGAAACCAGAGTGCCCGGAGGAAACCCACACGGGGAGAATGTGCAAACTATACGTAGACAGTCACCTGAGGCCAGAATTAAACCCAGGTCCCTGGCACTGTGAGGCAGCAGTGTTAATCACTGTGCCACCATGCCCCCCAAAATCAGAATATGTGGGGCACATCCTAATCTATATAAATATGCCCAGGGTTATTTCTAAAACTTTGTCTAGCAGATGAACTCTGCTTTTAATTTTTAATCCCTACTTCATCAGAGATCTTCTGATTTCAGATTCATATCTGGATTCTCTTTGTATTTTTAGCTTAATAACTTCACAGGCATCCATTCTGACACATCAAGTGCTGAGGTATTCTCAAGTTGATGCAAAAGCTGCTGTAAGAGAGCAAATAAATCCTGGGTCAATATTTATCCCTTAATTAACATTGCTAAAACAAGTTATCTATTAATAATTGCTGTTTGTGGGAACTTGCTATGCACAAATTGACTGCTGTGTTTCCTACATTACAGCAGTGACCAATGGTGTTTTTCACTGGCTGTGAAATGCTTTGGATCATGAGAAACACCATGGAGGTGATTCTCCCAACCCACTCTGCTGCTGGCGTAGCACCAAATGAGTGGCTTTTGCTACCAAATAAACCTGTTGGACTTTACACTCACAACACTTTGGTGTTGTGAGACTTTTACTGTGTTTACCCCAGTCCAACGCTGGCATCACTTCATCATGGGTACTGCAGCAGGCTGGGAGACATCAGCCGTGGGATTGGCGTTGGATATCACGGCCTCTACGCGTCTCCAAACATACGTTCTTGATGTCATCAGCTCTGCACCGGAAATCAGAACAGAGCTGATTATCATATGGAAACGTTATTCAAATTGATTATCCTGGTCCACTAGCATCTCCCCCCTCCAGGGGCATTTACTATTGCTCCTCACTAATTGGGGAACAAGCGTCCTGACCACACTGGTGGGGACAAGGCCTGTGAACCCTCTGGGAGGTCAGGGTTAAGGGGGAGGTGTCTTTTGGGCAATGCCAGCCTGCACCCTGCCACTGCCCAAGGGGCAAACTGGAAATGATCAAGGGGCACATTGGCACTACCCACTGGGCACTGCTAAGGGGTGGTGCCAGAGGGGGCGTGGCCTAGGCAGGTGATTGGTGGGGGAGGGAGGTTGGGCCTGCATTGTCGGTGGGGGTGGGTTGGGGGCTGGCCTGCGGAACTGGGGAGATCTGAGAGGCCAGCAATTTGGGGGGCGGGCATGGTGGGGTGGTGGAGTCAGAAGGCCAGCAATGAGGAGTTGCTGGACTGACCAGCAATCTGGAAGGCCTGAGATCGTGCTGACAGATTGGTGCATGTGCAATGGCCTGGTCAGTGCTATGCTGCTGGCCTCACGGGCAGGAATAGCCTCGTCCTCACATATCCAGAGTGAATCATGCTAGGGCACTCTGTGATGCACAAAGTGTTGGAGATTCACTCTGGTAAGTACGCATGAAGAAAAAACAGTGGGATTTACTCCCATTTTCCAGCAGGTTGGGAATTTAGAATTTTTTGGGGAAAATCCAGCCCATAAAATGTGAAATTTTTCAGTTCTTTGTGTACATACATCAAGGATTAGAGTTGAGAAGGGAGTGAAGACACATATAGGAGTTGTGTCCTGCTAAGATTAACTATTGTGTTTTATTAGTTGGAAATTTACAGTAAAGAAATTAAATGAAGAAAGTTTGCAGGAAGTTCATATGGAGCTATAGATCTGTTCTGCTGGATGGCCTATTTCTGTCCTGTAAATTCTATATAATCCTGTACGACTGATAGGAAAATGAAAAGTGATCTGACCATGGCACTCATTATGTTCACTTCATTCTTTTACATCTTTCAAGTGACATACCTATGAACTCAACTCTCTGTGTCAGCTTCAATAATCAGCTGAGTTAGACAGGGCCCTTCCCTGCATGAGTATTTTTGACAGTATCCTGCCACACCAGCAGGAACTGGGTAGATCAGTTAGGTTGTGAGACCTGGGATTCTACCCCACTTGGCAACCGTGTTGTCTGGGGAATTCTAGGTGGATCTGCAGTGGGAATGTCAGCGGTATGCTCAACATGATGTGGTTTTACCAAGTTAACCTTTGATGCTAGCCCTTTGTACAGTGAGATGGTGGGAATGAGATTTGTGGGTGGGTTGGCTTGGCTTAGGATGAGAATTGTTGGTTCAGCACCTATACCTAAACTGGAGCTAAAAGTTTGGACTTGGGTAGAATGTGACATTCATACTTTTCCAGCAGAAATTCTTAAGCTGCACAGAACCAAGTTCGATAGCATGTTTCCGAAACTCTTGAACATCAAAGTTTTTCCAGACATTTGGTTGACAAAAAGAACTGTTTGCACTGTGTTCTATTTACTAGTTTAGGTACAGATTCAATGTTAGGGATGCTTTTAAGGGTCCAACCTGTTCTGCCAAATTTGAGATCCTTGCTCTGAACATTCAAAGGTGGTGAAGGGTGATGTTTTGGTCTGTATCTGAGTTTGGTCATTGCAGGGATAGTTCAACAAAGTGATCCCAACACAGCAGAAATTTCCTCCCCACTGGCCACACCGTGTACACATCTGGCCTGCAAGCTTGACAGAATAACTCCCCTAAGTCACTAAATATAATCTCCAGCTTGTAGTATAAATGAGAAAATCTCCTTCACATTTGAAACAGTTGATGTTTGAGAGAGTGCTCACTGTTATCTACAAAAAACACTGTGCATAAGATCCTTGCCACTTCCAGGCGTTCCCTGTGAATATGGAGATGTTCACAGATAGCTGCAGGGGGATTCTCTGATGGACATAGGAAACCACCTTGAAGCAATGTCAGAACTGGACCCAGAGACAATTGAAAATGGGGCATCCAGTAACTTCCAAACATTCATTAACTATTTACAACTGTATTCTTTCCGTATCTCATTAGAAAATTCATTTGGGGGAAATATCCCCTATCTCTCCTGGTTTATCAATCAATACCTGGAGGATTACCCTCACCTTTTCAAGTTTGAGAGTCATTTACAATCTTGTGATTGCATTTTTAAAAGATATCATACTTGCTCAAGTTTTACCAGCAGAATTCCATTTTTATGATCAGTCTACCTCCTCTGATCTAGTCTGAGGAGAGGATGATTGGGGGATGATGCCCCAAGTTTCTCCTTTGAAATACTAATCAATGCTCAATGGCTCCACCTATTCCTTTTGGAAAAAAACACCATTTTCCCAGTTATTGTTTAGAAAGAATGAGCTTGTATTTATATAGTGCCTTTCACAACCTCAGGACGGCCCAAAGGCTGTGCCCTCTAATGAAGGGGCTAGATAGGGTAGAGGTAGAGAGATTCCTTCCACTTAGAAAGGAAACCAGAACTAGAGGGCACAGCCTCTAAATAAGGGGGGGAGTGCAATTTAGAACAGAGTTGAGGAGGAACTTCTTCTCTCAGAGGGTGGTGAATCTCTGGAATTCTCTGCCCATTGAAGTGGTGGAGGCTACCTTGTTGAATATGTTTAAGTCATGGGTAGATAGATTTCTGATCAATAAGGGAATTAAGGGTTATGGGAAACAGGCGGGTAAGTGGAGCTGATCCACTTCAGATCAGCCATGATCTTGTTGAATGGCGGGGCAGGCTCAAAGGGCTGGATGGCCTACTCCTGCTCCTATTTCTTATGTTCTAGGTTGGATAGGACTAAGGTTTAACATCTGAAAATGAAAGCTGGCACCTCTGAGAGTGCAGCACTCACTCAGTACTCCACTGATGAATCAACCTAGATTATGTGCTCAAGTCTCAGTTTAACAACGAAATTTGTTTGTAATTTTACTAATTTTTACTCTGACAGAAAGAACCGAAAACTCCTCGGGAAAATTATTTATGTCATGAGAGATGACACAAGCACATAAGACATAGCTGTATGCTATTGGTCTCTTGCGTCTGCTTCATCATTTAATATGATCATGACTAATCTTCCACCACTCCCCATTCCCACCTCCTGTCCTGGACATGCTAGGAAATGCATTCCTTCATTTGCGTGGCATTGTAATATGCCTATTCATATATGGGTGGGTGAGTTATTCCCAAACTTAAAGAGAACGTGGACAGTGAAAGGTGCAGGGGTTGGGAAGATTGGCACTCACCTCAGGTTGTACTGTTTGATTTCTTTCTAATGTCAACATTTTGGATATTTTGATGTGTTTTATTGTGGGCGTTTGCAGCTTGAGACAAGTTTAAAATATTCCTTTTAGCTACTGTAATGACTGACTGGCAGAAAAGGTCATTGCTAAATTTATTGATTCTAACTGAAGGAAGTTTTTTGGATGTATTGTGGTAAACACCAAATCAGAAAACCTGTTGTCAGCCTCTTTGATTTGTCACTATGATTTCACTGAGAAACCACACTTTGCTCCAGTTTTTGGACTTCAAAGCACAGGAGTGTAATAATTGCCCTGTATTAAATGTTTCTGCTGAAACTCTGCTTCACTGCATGGTGGAAAGGTTGTGGTTGGTGATGGTTGTTTGTTCTTCAATATTGAAGAAAATCATCTTCGTTTGTCATCCCATCGTTGGGCTGTGTGGGTGCGAAGGTGGCTGATGAGTGATATCTTAGCACAAAAAAGTTCTAGTGCAGTGAGGACAGAACAGTGAGACTGGTGGGTAACTGGAGGCACTGTTCTCATGGTTTTTACATTCCTGTCTTTTGGTTTGAGCTGACACTATCAATTGTTTCTCGTTTGTTGATCCGTCTTTGGCAATTGCACTCCTCCAAGCTGAGTGATCCTGGACAAGGGTCTCCCATGATGCTGTGTCAATTTAAAAGTCTTTGAGGGAGGTTTTCAGGATATACTTGAAGTGTTTCTTCCGGCAGCCATGGGATCTTTCTGCAGTTTTCCATAGAAGATTCTGTTAGGGAGTCAGTTGTCAGGCATTCTGGTGACATGTCTAGACCACTGGAACAATTTTTATCATAACACAGTGATGATGCTGACCTTGTCAGCTCTCCTGAAGACCTCTGTGTCTGGAACTTTGTCTTAACACTTGATGTTGAGGAGTTTGCAGAGGCAGCAAAAGTGGAAACCATTGGTTTCCTCTGTGTGTTACTGGTAGACAGTTCAGGTCTCACTCACATAGAGAAGAGTGGACAGATGCCTGTCTGGTAAACCTTGAGCTTGGTTTTTAGGCTCGCCCTCTACATTCCTACAATGGCTTTGGCAATTCTGGCACTGGTGTCTTCATTAATATGAACACAGTAAGAGTGTCCTGCCTGAATGTGTGCATTTATCCACAGCGTTCAACTTTTTAGTGATTTACTTTGTAAGCTCTTGACAGAGTCTTTCTGGAGCAGGTTGGAGCGTGACTTGTCTTCTTTGGTGAGACTGAAGTTCTCACAGGTTGTGGAAAATAGGTCCATATTTACCTCACTTCCAGTGTCATCAGCAAATAGAAAGTCACGCAGTCTGTCAACGAGGACCTTGGTCTTGGCCTGGAAGACTTGCAGGTTGAAGAGGTTGCTATCTATTCAACGTCTGAATCCTCATCCTGGAAGATGTCAGTGAACATGTCTGAGAACATGGTGCTGAAGAGGATTGGTGCCAGTACGCAGGCTTGTTTGATTCCATTGGTGGGGGCTGAAGTCTTGTTGTTGTCTAGGATGCGATCCTGCATGTCATTATGGAACTATTGAACCTTCTGAATGAATTTATCTGGGCACCCAAACTTTCTCATAATCTTCCAGAGCCCTTCACAGCTGACAGTGTTGAAGGCTTTAGTTAGATTGACAAAGGTTGTGTATAGGTCACCATTTTGTTCTCCAACTTCTCCTGCAGTTTGTGCATAGCAAATACTATGTCGATGGTCCCCCTACCCTTTCTGAAATCACACTAGCTCTCCGAAGTAGACCCTGCATAAGTTGTAACATGAGCTGGTTTAGAAGGATTCTTTTAAGGACCTTTCCAGGTCTTGAAGAGCCTAGTCACAGTCTTGCTGAGATTTGCCTTTGGTAATCTCTATTTCATTATATTCTATGGCCTTAATAGGGGCATTGAGTTCAAGAGCAAGAAAGTTATGCTGAACTTATGCAAGACACAAGTTAGACCTTAGCTGAAGTATGTGTACAGTTCTGGGTGCCACATTATGGGAAGGATGTGAATAAATTGGAGGGAGTGCAAAGGTCATTTACAAGAATGGTTCTAGGGATGAGAAACTTCAGTTATGGGGATAATTTGGAGAAGTTGGGACTGTTCTCCTTGGAGGGAAGAAAGCTAGGAAGAGATTTGACAGAAACGTTCAGAATCATCAGGGAGGGGCTGGACAGAGTATAGAGAGAAACTGTTCCTGCTCGTAAAAGGGTTGCGAACGAGAGGGCACAGATTTAAAGTGATTTGCAAAAGAAACAAATGTGATGTGAGAAACAATGCTTTTCACACAAGTTGTTTGGGTCTGGAATTCACTGTCTGGAAGTGTGGTGGAGGCAGATTCAATTGAGCCATTCATGAGGGGATTAAATGATTATTTAAATAGAAACAATGTTCCGGGGTATGGGGAACAGGCAGGGAAATGGCACTAAATCATGATGCTCATTTGGAGAGCCAGTGCAGACACAATAGGTCAAACTGCCTCCTTCTGTGCGTAGCAATTCTGTGATTCTGAAATGTCAGTAGATCTGCAGTTTAATCAGGGGTTTATTTCATTCCCCTAAAGGTTCTATTAATATGATTGTAAGAGAAGCATTAGTGACATAAGGTAACAAGATTCTGAAAAAAAACCAAATTATTTCAAAGTTATCATTAGCTCATCCTTCTTGTCAAAGATTAAAATTTCTGCTACAACTTGCATGTGTGATTGATGAGGCTCAGAGAGGAAGTTAGTGCAAAGTGTGAAATATGTACAAAGTATTGGACACCATATCCACTTGTAAACATTCCATTACTACATGGCTTTAATGGTATTGCCATAGATCTAAAGATTTGCAATAAAGGTAGGAATATTTAGACTTTATGCTTTAGATATGGACACCAGATTTCGTTTTTCTACAGTTAATACCTAAGAACCAGGAACAGGCATAGGCCATTCAGTCCCTTGAGTCTGCTTCACTTTTCAATAGAGTCATGACTGGTCTGACTGGGGCCTCAACCCCACTTCTTGTCTGTCCCCTTAACTCTCTTCTCAATTAAAAATTAGTCCAATTCAGCCTTGAATGTATTCAATGAGCCAGAGAATGGGGAAGAGAATTCCATGGACAGGTGAGTCTCTGAGAAAGATTTCCAGGGCATTAAAGGACAAAGGGGTGATTGTGGCTATGGAATTGGCTTTGGGCATCGAGTAAAATTCTGAAAGATAATGAATGGGAATTTGCTAATGATGAGTTTAGAGACATGGGAAGACTTGAACTTTATGGTCATGAATATCACATCTGAAAGTCGTTTCAGCACAGAACTCTGACAGGAATCATGAGGTGATGAATGAAATGCAGCATAACATCCTAGAAGAGCAACCAATCTGCAAGGTGGCAACTGCTCTGGCATGGACAGTACACACACACAATTTGCTTCAGATGGTTGGAGCATGTGGTTCCTATTAAATGGTCACTGGAAGAAATCCAGATTGCTGTGATGATCCTCCTGTTCCAGAAAGTTCTACACTTAGTTCCACTTTTTCTGCACATTTGAATCGTTTACATAAAGGGAGAATCTCCTTTGTTCTTTTGGCCACATATTTATGGGAGTGTATGTCAATTGACATGAAAACTAGATTTCTGCATGTTGAAAAATTTCAGAGAAATGTTGCTAAAACAGCTAAAGAGGCAAGCAATGTAGATGGGGAATTATGAAAACTAAACAAATGCACTTATGATCTGAATGATGGCTCAAGGGTGTGATGCTTTTCAATGGTGTGTTCAACTAAATGCAGATCCTGCAATGTTTTATTAATAGAGAAAATTATGGGTTTATGATGCATGTTGATGATTCCTAATCATTTGCAGAATTTGAGAAATGTGTTATTAATAGGATTAAAGAGGAATTTCAGATTGGGAGCCAGGATTTAGGGGCTTTTAAATATATTGGTTGAAATATTAAGGCTAGCATTCTCTGATGCCGTATGCTCTGCCACCGCTGCTAGTGAGAATGGAGAATTTGGCACTCAGCCAGATCTACATTCACAGCAGTGGGACTGCAGAATCCCAGCCAGAGATGAGGTCAGAGAATCCCAGCCTAGGGCAATTCCAAAAAACTTTTTGGTCAGTTAAATTGGTCCTGAGCTCAGACAAGATCAGATTTTCACTTTGATGTGTTAGAATTAAGTACAACAATGAAACCTTAAAGTTGAGGATGTATTAAGGACAAATAAAACATTGAAAGAAAATATGGAGACATACATACTTAAGTTTCAGTCCTTGGGTGACCCAAAGAACATGAATTGCTTTCAGTGAGGCTTCGTATGTTAATTTCCACGAAGTGAAGCTGATTTCGTAGTATTTTAAATGAATGGAAATGGGAAATTAAACTTGGGAAGCTAAGAAAGTAAAAAGGGTTGTTAAATGTACTTTAGCTGCAAAAAGCAATGGATCTGTGATTCTATTTGTAAAATACACAAAGACTTTACTGAAGATAATTTTCCTATTGAAAGTTGTGTTGATAATTGTTCTTTATGGGAAACCCAATAGTTGGCAAAAAGTGAGTGAAAAAAATGGTGCTGAAGAGAAAGGAAATCTGCAACATTGAATGAGGTGATGCAAGTCATCAATTATCCAATTTTCACGAAACAAGGCTCTTGTATTAAGAAATTGTTGGGTGTCTGAGAATATGAAAAAAAATCTTCTTTACGATTTGGGATCCGTTAGCTCAGACGGCTAGTCTGTGGTACAGACACCAACAGCATGAGTTCAATAACCATATTGCTATGGTCGCTCATGTCCCTTGCTTGATATGAAATGCACAGTAAGAATTACTGGGGGAGGCTTGGTTGATGCTGATGGTGATGCTGAGTTTGTCAAGTTTCCTGTTCTTGCTGTGCATGTAGGTGGCATAGTTCTGTTGTCTCGTCTGTTTGGCAGTGTTTCGCAGCTGGTCTGCGTCCTGAGCGCAAGTTGAGAGTATGGATTTTATCTTGGTTTCCAGGTTGCAGCATCTGCTGCAGAGCTGGTGTATGAGGTGGTTGAGAAGTGTACGAGATGTGTGACGGCAAAGTCTCTCAGCGTAGTCTGTGTTATAGTTGACCTGAGTGGGTTCATGATCTGTAGCCCTTTTGGTATCTTGTCTGCTTTCTCGTATCTTTGTAGAAACGTGATGTCTGTGTTAATATGCGCAATCTTCTTGGAGATCCTCTCCACTTTGAGCTGGCAGTTTGCGCTGTCGGTGGTAGACATGATGTGGAGCTGCCGATGCTGGATGGGGGTACGCACAGTAAGAAGTATTGGGAGAGGCTTGTTTGATACTGGTGGTGATGCCAAGTGTATCCCGAGCTGTAATTTACTTGTCTCTCTAATAGAGAAACATGCCTGTGGTCCTTTGTGGACTATGGACAGTGGTCGACTTGATTTTGAAATATTGTTTTAGTACGTTAACTGTTTATTTTTTTTGGAAAGGCAAACCCAAATCCATTCCTTCCTTGCTCCAAAAAATAAGTTCAGATTCCAATAGAATCCAATTCATGGTTCCCGCAAGAGATCCAAGCTGACAGGATAAGGCATCTTGGGCTTGATCTGCGCTTGATAAGAGGAAGACGGGATCTATTAATTTTATCAGTTGAAATTAAGTACATACAAATGGCAGGCGTTGATTGGATGGCTACTTGAGCACACATTAAGAGTAGAGTGAAGTCAGGAGATTAATCAGTAATGCTTCACTCGATTAATAAATCAATTGCAGATAAAAAGCTGGCTTTGAATTCTTCCTTTACCAACTGGTTAATGTGCTACACCATTTATACTGATGTGCAAACAGGACATCAACCTCTCTGCTTAAGTAGCTATGCAGTAAAAAGAATATGTTAAACATTTTGATTGCAAACTTTCTGCCTTAAAAATAGAATTATTCAAAGAAACAGCATGTGACTCCATACATCCAGTGGTCACTGAGATAACCACTAAGCAATGTTAAGTGCCTATCACAAAAAGAAATTAGTTTCAGTAGGGAATGAAAGACGCTTGAAACAAAAGCAAGGATAGATTAATGAAGAAAGAAAACAGCATTGTGGTCAATTTGAATGGTTTCACAACTGATTGCAATGGTTCATACCCATACGTGATGGAATATGGTTTCCACCACCTTGGTTCAAGCTTCAAATCTTCCCAGCAGATCTCTGCTCAGCATCCGCTTTACACTTAGACTAACAAATGCCTCTGATGCTAAACTTTGACCATCAGCTTCAATATAGCCTGGGTAAATTCCACTAAACATAGGTTCACAGTTGAGGTTTAACAGTATTTTGAGAATCACAATAAAGCATGGGTGTGTTGTCTTTTCACTCTCTTAGTACAATGTCTCATGCTCTGACAGCGAAATGTATCTAGAGCTCAGGAATTTATCACATGATTGCCCAACTCCACACCCCTCGCTACCTCCCCCCACCCAACCTGGCCCCAACACAGCATGTTTTTAGGACACAGCATCTTCCCAAATGAGGTTAGAAAGAGAACAAACTCTTTGGAGGTTGTTCTAACCTCAAAGAAAGCCTGGTCGGCATTGAGTAGGATGTTAATAGTTTATAAAATGTTAAGTCTTCGTCTAATCTACTGACTTTCAGTTTTAGAAAGGAGACGTGATGGGGGTGATGTGGGAGCTGGTAAACTAACTTGCTCCCAGAAGGCGGGGTGTCTCATTTGAATCGTACACGGGTTGCATTTTCTGGCCCTCAGGAAACCAGGCAGATGAAGGAAGGAGGGGACTGCTTTCTAGGAGAGCTCAATGCCTTTCCAGCACTGCTGCCAGGCCAAGAGAAGCAGGAATATTTCCCTTCCAGCCCTCCCCCACAAACTAACCTGCTTCCCTGCCCTCAGTTATCCATTTACTGAAATGTAAATAACTCCAGGGAAATGGGAATCATATTCCTTCCCCACTCCCATTGAGATGGAGGATGGAACACCATCACCCAAATCAGCAATGTTAACCCTTCATCAGCAATCAGATCACCGCCCTACTCCCTACAGAGACTCTACACCCTCCCCCAATTCCATTCACTATCTTACTGGCTGGCAATCTGCCTAGTGCCTGGCACGGAACCAAACGTGTCAATCTGCTAGCCAAACTTCTGGGCAGGAATCCAGTTCCGAAATAAAACTCATACTGTGTGGAGTCAAAACCCAAATTAAGTTCTCTCACTCACTACCGCTCACAAAAAAAACCTCAGTCAAGATCAAAGCCTTTGTTACTTGGCTGGATAACTGTTGGTTATCAGTCACACAAGCCATTTTTTCATCTCCAATATTTATATAAGCAGGAACTGCAAGTGCTCAAAGCCAAGGTACAGTTTGTTAGATTTCCCCCATGGAGTTGTTTCCTAGGCATGATCACAGTGGTGTCTTGCGTATTTCATGCCTGGAAATTTCAGATCAATCCTGCATAGTTAACAATACCTGTAACTAACACCCAGGACACTCAGACTGGATGTTCCTGGGTGTTCACCTTCCGCAGCTAGAAGGTCATTGTGGCTACTGACAATCTCTCCTCCATGTGGGGTACTTCCACTGACTAGGATCATTAACAGCTTTGAGGAAACTTCTGCTTTTTATTAGTCATCACTAGTTCTGACCCAAATGTGGCCCTGTTCAATTTCCTGAGGAACATTTCTATGAAATTTATCCCCAAATCCCAAAGTGATTTGGAAGTAACTGAACTATTCTCCCAATCTACTTGGTCAATCTTAAATGGTTTAGGAGTGCTGCAACTTATATTTTGTTCTGTTGTTGTTCTGTGACATATTTCACAGACTGCAGTCCAATAGTTGGGCTGGAGCTTATCTTCTAATGAAGAAACGGCTGGCTGCCTTGAGTCCTTTGAGAGAACACAAGAAATAGGAGCAGGAGTAGACCACATGGTGCATCAAGCCTGCTTCACCAATCAAAACAATAGTGGTTGATACCCACCGTTTTCCTGCCACTTCCCAAATCCCTTAGTTCCCTGAGAAACCAAAGATCTGTCTTTCTCAGCCTTAAGTATATTTGACAATGGACCTTCTGGGGTAGAGAGTTCCAAACATTCATAATCCTTAAGGTGAAGTAATTTCTCATCTCAGTCCTAAATGATTGACCCCGTTATCTGAGACTGTGTCCCTGTATTTTAGGTTCCCCGACCAACAGATTGGAAAGAAGTAAAACATATGTTCGCGTGTTCATACCAACAGAAACAATCTCTGAGTGCGTCTGCCAAGCCCCTTCAGAATTTTGTAGGTTTTAATGAGATTGCCTCTCATTTGTTGTATAGTTGGGGCTGTTGTTAGGTTGTTGTGCTGTCACATGTATGAGTTTGTGATGTCATTGACTGCTTCGTGGGTTTTTGCCTTGTCAAGATCAAGCTTCAGTAAACAACTTATCAATAAAGCTGTGTTGTTGTTTTCACCCAACCTCACGTGCCATCACTTTATATTCATTTATCCAACAAGTGCAGTATAACACAAGATAAAAATATCAGGGGTGATTCTCCCAAAAAATTTCTAAGTATTGAATTTCTGTAAAAAGTGGAGTAAATCCTGTTGGGCATTCATGCGGTGGTCGTGCGTGGGCTGCTCTTGGATGTTGCTTCGAGAGTTGCCTAGTGCTTCAGGTCGTTAGTGTACACTTAAACTGGACCAACTGACGGGCAACACGACAGCTCAGTGACTATCACTGTTTGCTGTGCAGATACATGGACCTGGGTAGGATCTCCTACTTGGGTCGGTGTCTGTGGGAGTTTGCACATTCCCCCGTGCTTGCGTGGGTTTTCTCTGGGTGCTCTGGTTTCCTTCCACACCCGAAAAATGTGCTTTTAGGCTAATTGGCGTTAACAAATTGTCCCTAAATTAGACCTTCCTTAATCTGGCACACATATAATTCTCTAAATTTGCACAGCTTTATTGTGGAGTCCAAGAGGCGTAGGCAAAAGCCATAGGTAGAAGAAGGATTGGAATGAGGCACTCACTGAATGTTAAAATGGCGGCGCAGGCTTGTTGGGCCGAAGGGCCTGTTTCTTGTGCTGTGGTGTTCTTTGAATTTAAAAATGAATTTCCCACACCCTGTGCACTGCAGAGTGCCCTAGCATGAATCATGTTAAAATGCTGGAGAGGCCGGCAGCACAAAGCTGAGCAGGCCACTGCGCATGTGCTGAACTGTCAGTGCTGAGATTGGCCATGCGCAGAGGCCCCTTTCCACCGGCCTCACAAATGCTGGTCAATCCCACGACTCCCTATCGCTGCCCTCCCCATGGCCTGATCAATGGACCCCAAACTAGCCCGGGTCAGCCTTCACCACCAACCACCCCCACCCCCACCCCCCCCGCAGCCCCGACCCCCACGCTGATGGTGGCCTCTCTCCCTGTCACTTAGTCTGAGTGCAGAGTGGCAGCAGGACCCCCCACCAATTACCCCAATACAGCCTGCTCCCCTTGGCACTGCCCCATGCCAGATGGGCTGTGGCAAGATCCCCCAGGTATTGGGACTTTGCTCCTTCAACAGTGCCAGGGAGGCCCAGGCTGGCATTGCCAAACTGCATCAGCAGCCAACCCTCTGAAGGGCCTCGATTGCATCCTCCTCCCCTTCACTCCAGCAGGGTCAGGCTGGCAGTTCCCAGCATGTGGAGAGCTGTTGGAGTAAACACTGCTGGAGTGAACCAAGCAGGGGGAGGGGAAGAGGCTAGCAGGCCTACAGATTTCAGTCCTGGGCCTGCTAATGCTATTTAAAATATATTTTAATTAAAAGCTGATCTTCCAGCTTTGCACAATTATGAACTTTGTAAGTTTGATACCATCTTCAAGGCTTTCTAGTTAACCACTGATGGTTTGTATGTCCTTTGGATGTTTCTTTACTTATTGGAATATATCTATACTGTGTATTCTGAAATATCCTCTTAAATGTCATAGAGATTTACAGCATGGAAACAGGTCCTTCGATCCAACTTGTCCATGCTGCGCTTTTTTTAAACCCCTAAGCTAATCCCAATTGCCCGTATTTGGCCCACATCCCTCTATACCCATCTTATCCATGTAACTACCTAAATGCTTTTTAGAAGTTAACATTGTACCCCCCTCTACTACTACCTCTGGCAGCTTGTTCCAGACACTCACCATCCTCTGTGTGAAAAAATTGCTCTTCTGGATACTTTTGTATCTGTCCCATCTCATCTTAAACCTATGCCCTCTAGTTTTAGACTCCTGTACTTTTAGGAAAAGATCACCCTGGATCCTGTGAGATTTAATCTTATGCAACAACCTAACATGTGGTATATTGTCAAAGGCCTTGCTAAAGTCCACGATATTTTCAATATCAACTGTAGGGACTCTATGATTCTAAGTACCAGGACTCCAAGATCCCTCTGTACTTAAAAGTTGTGCCATCTCTATTTGAATAGCATAATATTAAATGACATAAATAATATTAATAAATATTGTTTATTGAGGATAATCCTAGCCAAACTTAGGAATCAACTATACAATTATGATCCAACCAGCTGTAGTATCTGATTTGAACTTTCTATATGGGTTGATGGTGAAAAGAGTTAAATGGTGCCTGTACTGAGTTTAAACCGTGTGGTTTTAACTTCTTGGTCACTTGCTACACCTCACTACCATTCAGTACAGCTAATACATAAAACTTAAACATGCCCAATAGAATGAGAATGCACCAACCCACACAGCTGTGGATTAGGCAGTGAAGTTAACAGCAAACTTTACAGCAAACGGTCACTTTTCTGCTCACACTCTGGTTAGAATTTCATGCTTGAACACCTACTGTGATAACCACAGATCACCAATGTGAGAGTCAGCAAGTTTGCGCTCCTTATTATAATGAGCTTACCCAACCCATTAATGGATGGTGATTGTCGTCCCATCAAACATGTCAAAAATAGAAATGAGTTTCATTGCGTGTTGCACAAAACATAAGAAATAAATGCAGGAGTAGACCACAAGGCCCATTGAACCTGCTCCACCATTCAATATGATGACAAATCCTGGGCTTTAACTCCATTTTTCCACCTGTTCCCCATACCCCTTAATTCCCTGAGAGTGCAAGGCCAGAATTCTCCAGTTTCACACATCTCCACTGCCAGCCAGAATGGAGAATTTGGCAAATCTCTGTTCACAGCAGTGGGACTGGAGAATCCCAGCCACAGACAAAGTCAGAGAATGTGGCCCCAAAATCAGTCTATCTCAGGCTTAAATATATTCAGTAATGGAGCATCCACAGCCAGGAAATGAAATTTCAGAGTGAAATTTCAGCAGTCTGTGAACTTATTCTCGTTTTTCAATCTGTAACTATCTTGTTTTCTCTTCACCGTATCTGATTCATTTTTAATATTTGTCATTCACTTTCTTAATGTTTTACTTCTTTCCAATCTGACCCACTGTTTATTGATTCCTTTCATTGATCCTTAATGTTTAATCTTTGATCAGCATTTTTCAACCCCCACCCCCATGGCAGGTCTTCTGGCTGTGGAGATGGTTCGCCATTGTCTGCTGATGGAATCTTCTGGTCCTGCCAAAGTTGACAGCATTTTGGGTGGCTTGCCTACCCAGCAGAAGATCCTGCTGGCAGGAGGAACTGGAAAATTGCCCCCTTTTTTTTGATCTGCTCCTGTTTTTGTGATTATTGTCTCTCTGTCAGCCCTGGCTCACTGGGCAGCGCTCACCACTCAAGAGTTCAAATGTTCATGACCCCTCTGGGGCAGTGCTGCACACTCTGAGGGGTCGATTTTCAGAAGAGACAGCCTCCCGCCCCTTTTTGTCCGTCGGAAGGTATTGAGCCTGTGTATGGTTTGCATCATTTATGCAAAGACTTCATTTTAAGAGATTTCTGCCTCTGCTAAGCTTAAAATATTAACTAACTTAGTTTTAACTTGACGACATTTTAAAACTCAGAAGGCATGCTGAGTTAGCTAGAAAATTGATTGCATTTTTGAAGGGTATAATGCAAGCAAAAATCGGCTTTTTCTAAGCCAACCAAAGCTTTTCATAAACAATATCTGTGAGGCCAGTTTCTCCAAGTTAGAGACAGCATGTGCCAAACAATTTTGATAAGGCTCATCATCAGGCTCCTGCTGTGTGGGAAGTTAACACTGCAATGTTGTCACCTTAAAGCGAGTGGCACTCTGCCTCAGTAATCTGTGTACTGGTACTGTGACCCCACTATACTTACTTTGGAATATACCCAGCCAGTCCATTTCCAACAGTGTGTGTCAGGTGTTTTGTGATGCTCACTATTCCAGTCTGTAAGTCTTTCATTGATGTTTTCACTAGAGAAAATATGGGGTAGGGAATTACTCTCAGTCTTAGCAAGAATTTCCCATGATCCCTTAATCCGCATTAATTTTTCTGATTGACACAAAGCGCCAGACAGCATCAGCTTTTTGTCTGTGTACTGAGCGAATCAGATTCCACTGGAACAGGTGACTGTGTTTGAAGCAAACAGAAAGATCAACTGTTTTTTCTCTTTCTCTAGGTAGTTCACAATGCTGCAGGCAAACAACAACACAGAGGTAAGACTTTGTATCCATATTTTGGTCTAGGAATAAGAATGTTTGTTAATTCAGTGAGACGTTTGTTTCTCCACAGAATCTGAACTTCTCTCAGGGATAATTCCAATGGATCAGTAGCTTGGAGGTGGCCATTCCATATGTAGTCAGCATATTGAGCATTATCCAGTAAATTGGTAATTGAAGGAATCAAACCTGGTCCCGTTTTCATTCTAACGCTCATTGGTTCCACTTCACTTCTTTCACCCTTTATCCACGATCTGGATCTCTTCCATGCCTTCAGCTCATTTTCTCTTCTTGCTCCCTGTTGCTCTTGCTCCCCTGCAACTAGACACTCACCTGCCTTTACACGCAATCTCACTCTCTGACTCACTTTTCTCTCATTGTCTCTTGCTCCTATAATCCAACCCCCACCCCCAATACTCTCAGACTCACACCCTCTTTCTCCCCATTGTTTGCTTTCTTTCCCTCTCAAACTCTCTGAAAATTCTGGAAGTTAGAATGATATCAGGAGTCCTGGTCCACTCCACATATTTTTCATATATCACATTTCAAAAAAGGAGGGAGACAGAAAGCAGTAAACTATAGGCCAGTGAGTCCAACATCTGTCACTGGGTAAATGTTAGAATACATTATTAAGGAGGTAGTAGCAGGACTGTTAGAAAATCATATTTCAATCAGGCAGAGTGAATATGGTTTTGTGTAAGAGAAATTTATTAGTGTTATTTAAGGAAATAACAAACCCAGGCTGGATAAAGGGGAATCAGTAGATGTAGAGCAGGATTTTCTTCCCCCTCTGTGCCGTGTTTCATGACTATTGGAAGTGCACACAGCTCACTAGCAGTGGGATCTTATGGTACTCGCTGTCCTCAATGGGGTTTCCTGTTGAACATACCCCTTGCCGCCTGGGGTGGGGGTGTGTTTTGATAGGACTGTAAGATCCCTCTGGCGTGAACAGTAGCAAGATTTCAATGGTAGTGTATTTGGATTTCCAAAAGGCATTTGGTAAGATGCCAGCCAAGTTAAATGCTCAGGTTAATAAAAGCAAAATATCTACAGATACTGGGTATCTGAAATTAAAAAGTGATGGAGAAAATCTTAGCAGGTATGGCAGCATCTGTGGAGAGAGAAACAGAGTTAACAATTCAAGTCCAATATCATTTTTCTTTAGAACACATGGAGCTCATGGTATAGGGGAATGATATATTGACGTTGAGACAGAGGATTAGCTAGCTAACAGAGAGTCCAGATAAATAGGTCATTTTCAGGTTGGTAACCTGTAACTAATGGAGTGCCGCAAGTTATCAGTGCTGAGGCCTCAACTATTCACTGTTTCTATTAATTAGGTTGACTGGCCATGTTAAATTGTCCCATAGTATCCAGATGTGTAGGTTAGAAAGAACAGCGAGGTAAATATGGGGGGTTGCAGGGATAGGGCCTGGGTGGGATTGTTGTAGTTAGAATCGATGGGCTGAATGGTCTCCTTCTGTACTGCAGGTTTCTGTGATGACTTGTATGAAGAATCAGAATGTATCGTAGGCAAATTTGCTGATATTACAAAGGTAGGAGGAGAAAAAGTTGCAAGAAGAACACTAAAACTTTGCAAAGGGATATTGATAGGTTAAATATAGATAACAGGCAGAATGGAAAAGCAGAGTCTGTTAAGAGGAGAGAGGCTGCGGAATGCTGTGGTATATGGGATGTGAGTGTCCTTGTACATGAATCTCAAAAAGTTTGCATTCAGCTACAGCAACTAATTAGGAAGGCAAAGGGGATGGAAATGTTGGTAGAGCTGCACAGGACATTGGTGACATTGCACCTGGAGTCCTGTGAACCTTATTTCGCATTGGTGGCAGTTCAGAGAATGTTCACTACACTGAGAAGGGGGTCTTCTGTGGAAAGGTTGAACAGATTGGGCTTATATACAGTGGAGATGATCTTATCGATTCAGAGAGGGCTTGACAGGATAGATAATAAGATGTTTCCCCTTATGGGGGAATCTAGAACCAGGGAGTGGAGATGAGAAATAAGGGCTCTCCCAATTAAGAGATCAAATTCTCCACAACCTATCAGAAGACTCCAGACTTTCCATTTCCATTCGTATCTTGTGACCACTTCATACTTTACACTTCCAGTGTGAAGAACTTCCTGATATCAACCCTTTTAGTCAGCTCTACCTGTGTGCCCTTGGCCTCCTAGTTCTCCTGCCTTGAGTTCATGCACATTGCTCTGGATTGACTGTTCAGTTGCCCTCAGTACCTTGGATATCTCTGGAAGATTTCCTCTCATTTGTCTCCTCCCAAGGCTATAGAGTTGGACCTTCCTGCTGTATATCAAATCCTGAATTTAGACCGAGAGTGTTGGCATGTTCAGATCCTACAGGCGAGCAGATTATTGTCAGCAGTTTTCACTTGCAGCACATTTGCTTTTCAGATTTGTCGGAAGCGTCCAACCGCATGAGGAAGAATTCAGGGAAGACTCCCTGTGCTCATCTCACTGTAAAGAAACCAACTAAAAATCCCTCTGGTAAGTTCCATTTAGTGTTAATAAAGTAGAATCCTGTTCAATCCTTACCACTACAACTGAAGTGGGAATTTAACCCACCTCCCTTTTACGTGCAAACTAGGGCTATTTCATTTTCCCTTGAAACATCTTCCAACATATTCAACTTGTTGTGTGTCCTTCCATTCAATGGTATCTGGAACAGGAGTTCATCAATCCTATTTAGACATGGTCACTGACAGTCTATTTTGTTTCATCTGCAATATTGTTACAACGAGTGGATCAAAGTGTTCAAAGGACAGATCTTTCCAATATTAGGAGAATCATTTTCCAGGGATTACTCATAAGTGTTAATTTCTGGAGACTCCAGGACAATCTTAGAAGATTGGCACCCCCACCTCCTCTGCCGTCTCCTCCTCCATCATCTGCCCCTCCGCCCACTTCCTGATCTGAGCTTCACATAACATGGAGGTACCAAGTGGAGTTTGTAGTTGCAGAATTTAGCTTTATAGTTGTCTCTTTTCAATGCTGCAGATGCTGTTTTTGATGTAAAATGTCATCTGCACCATACATGTACAGTTCTGATATGGATGGTATCTAATGCCTTTTTGATGAGGACCTGTTAGGAAGAGCACCATATGTGTGCAAATGAGGCAGATGGTCACAGAGTTACAGAGGCTTACAACACAAAAAGAGGCCCTTTGGCCCATCAATGTCTGTGTCAGCCATCAAGTACCTATCTATTTTAATCCCATTTTCCAGCACTTGGTCTTTGGTCTTGTTAGTGCTCATCTAACCGCCTCTTAAATGTCGTGAGGGTTCCTGCCTCTACCACACTTTCCGACAGTGCACTCCAGATTCCTACCCTCCTCTGGGTGTAAAAGCTTTTCCTCAAATCCCCTCTAATGCTTCTGTCCCTTACCTTACCTTACTCCAGGTTACTGGTCTCTCCAAGGGAAAAAATTTCCTTCCTATCTGCCAGTATATGTGTAACTTTGATGTGATAGTCATTTGTGCATTCAGATCTAAAATCCTCATAATCCTCAGATTAAGAGTGCAGAGGAGGTTTACCAGGATGTTGCCTGGTATGGAAGGACTGGGTTATGAGGAAAGATTGAACAAATTGGGGGTCTTTTCCCTTGAAAGACGGCGACTGAGGGGGGATCTCATAGAGGTATATAGGATTATGAAGGGTATAGATAGAGTAAACGGAGGTAAGCTATTTCCTATGCTAGAGACACACAGTATGAGGGGCCATGGGCTTAAGGTGAGGGGGGGAGAGGTATAACACAGATATTAGAGGGAGGTTTTTCACACAGAGGGTAGTGGGGGTATGGAATGCTCTGCCAAGTAAGGTGGTGGAGGCAAGCACGCTAGAGTTGTTTAAGAGTAACTTAGGCAGGCACATGAGTGGGTTGGAGTTGGGTGGATATAGGAGATTGTTTTAAATAAGGCTCATTAGCATTGGGGCGTCCCTGGTAAGGTAAATGGATATGGTAATTTAATAATGTTTTTCTCTTTTCATTCACAGGTTTTAAGTCAGTCTGCCTTGTTGTCCAACGAGGGGCATACACGCGATGGGTCGTACTTGGGCTGCTCTTGGTTGTTTGAGATTGGCCTAGTGCTTCATGTCGTTAGTGTGTGCTTAAACTGGACCAAATACTGGGCAAGACAACAGCTCAGTGACTATCACTGTTTGCTGTGCAGACACATGGATTTGGGCCAGTGTTTGTGGGAGTTTGCGCATTCTCCCCGTGCTTGTGTGGGTTTTCTCCGGTTTCCTCCCACACCCCAAAGATGTGCTATTAGGCTGATTGACAGTAATAAATTATCCCTAAATTAGTTTCCCTCAATGTGGATGACCACAAAACAATAGATAAGGGTCACAGGTGGAGGGGGGGACTGGTAGTGTTAAAATGGCGGCACGGGCTCGTTGGGCCGAAGGGCCTGTTTCCTGGGCTGCTTTTGATCTTTTGTTCTTTAATAAGGTGTCTATCGTACTGAAAAATAACCCAATTGACATCATTGTTATTATCTAGGTGAGATTATACAACTCTCTGCACATTGCATTATCAATTTATCATTTCCCACAACACTTGAGTGAACACCATCACTTAATTTCACACAACTCAAACTACATTCAGCAACCAGGAGGTCCCTCTACATAAAGGCATTTTAAACTTTACGCCAAGTGGACTCTGACGCCAAAGTCTAGGTCATTGGTTGAGTGACAGGAAACAGAGTAACGATTAATGGATACCTTCTCCGTTGAAAGTTTCAAGTGGAATTTCCCAGTGGTTAACTTTGAGACCTTTGCTCTTCATGATATATATTAATGATCTAGACCTTGATGTACAGGGAACAGTTTTAACATGTGTAGATAAACACAGAAATATGTGAACTATATATAAGGATAATGTAGAACTCCAAAAGGACATAGACAATTAAGTGGAATGGGTGGATAAGTGACAGATGGTATTTACATAGAGAAATGTGAAGTGATTCATATTGGTAGGAAGAACACAGAGACAATACATAATAGGAGGTACAATTCTAAATGACAAAAGAACCTGGGTGCATATGTGCATAAATCATTGAACAGGACAGTGGCTGATAAAAGCACACAATATCCTAAGCTGTATTAATGGGGCATAGAGTACATCAGGTTCCAAATGGGGGACAGCCTAATCCACGCACATGCTCTGCTGCAATAGGCCCACCGGAACATGTGGCCCACGATGGCTCATCCCTTAAAGGAGCCATGCTGTTTGTCACAACTCAAATGTTGAGTCAAGGACTGTCTGTACAACTTTTTGAATATGGGTGTAACATGTATAATTCTCCAATCCTCTGGCATCATCACCTCCTGAGTCTAAGTAAGACTGGATAATGATAGCCAATTACTCTGCAATTTCCACTTTCACTTCCCTCAATATCCTTGGTTGCGTCTCATCTGATCCTGGTGCCTTATCAACTCTTAAGTATAGACAGCCTACCCAATTCTTTCCCCTTATCAATTTTAAATCTTCCAAATGTCTGAATTTCACCATGATCTGTGCAGCATCTTCTTCCTTAATGAAGACAGATTTACCCAGCTCTGTGCACAATTCCCCCCTTTTCCCTAATCAGCCCTCCTTTTATCACTTATTATTTATATGTCTATAGAACATTTTGGGACTCTCTTTTAGTAAATTGCTAGTCTCATTTCACACTCTGGCCTAAATCTTCTGGTCCTGCCCACTGTGGAAATCGTCGTGGGTGAGACAGTTAATATGATGGTAAAGCCAAACATGCATTGACATCAGGTGGTTCCCAGAAATTCCTGCCCTTTGTTTTTTTACTTCCCCTCCAAACCTGCTTTATTCAGCCTGGTTCTCCACAGGTGTGGAAACATCAACTGCAGCTATTTCCTCCTCTTGGCCACCTTTCTCTATAGATGACACTCATTTATTTCTTAATGCTACCCTTTATCCTCCCCAAGGTTTAAGCCTTATAAATCTTTGACTTCCCCACAACCCCACCCCACAAACCTTGGTCACCAGGCCACTGCTGCCTTCCACTTCTGTATACTTTATGCATTCCTGGTATAGCTCCCCCTACCCCTCTCAGCCATCTCTCATTTGCTGGAAAACTTTTCGTATCAATAATTGGAAGTAAAGTTGACAATTCCTGCCCTGAATGAGGCTTTGCTTTTTCCTCTATTCTAAACCCTCTCAACCATCATTAACTTCTCCTCCGGGATCTTCACTCTCCATATCTGAAACAACACTCCATCTGAATTCCTCCTTACCTTTTCCATCTCCAGCTTGGTAGAAGCACTTCCATAACTAGCCACACACTATTTGAATTCTCACTATCACTCTGTTCTACAATTATCACAAAGTCAGCACCAAGTTGCTGCTAAAATTTCACTTTCTCACACATTTCCATATTAAAGAATAAAACCACAATGTGGAATGCCCTTTTCAATCAATCCCTTCCTCAATAACATTCATATAAATTCTCTCTCCACTTACTCACTGAGAGTGTCACATCATGTTTTGTTACAAAACTTTCTAATTTGCTTGAACAATAGATTAATATAAGTGGTGGTGGAATGGACTGGGGAGGGAATGAAGCAGATAAGGCCATGCCATCCTGTTAAATGGTCTCTTTCAAATCTTCTGCCTTGTCTTATCATTCAGGTCTCCAGACCAGCTTTCCTGGGTTGAAAGGGACAATGATAACATCTTGGGAAGAGAAGGTGGGACTGGCACATCTCAGAGAGATGCGCTACAACCAAGGATCCTTGAGAATCAAGCACCAAGGCCTGTACTATATTTATGCCCAGATTTTATTCCGATATCATGCAGACCACCCCATGAGCACAAGAGAGTATCAGCTGATTCAGTACGTCTACAGGAAGATGGCCAAATACCCAAAGCCAACTTTGATCCTGAGGGGTGCCAGCACTTGGTGCTCAGGTAACCATAACTTGTATTCAGTCTATCAAGGGGGGGTCTTCAATCTGCTCAGCGGCGATAAAATCTTTGTGAGTGTGTCAAACGTCTCTTTAGTAGATGTTGATGAGGCATCCAGTTACTTGGGAGCATTCAAAATGGATTGAATTAAGTGTCACTTGTGCATTGTTGAGGTTTAACACTTCCCCACTCCGAATACTCGAAAGTGAGCAGGGAACAACTTAATCCTGACACCATCAAGGCTCTGAGTTCAATCATTCCATTGCTTAAATAGGATAAGAAAATAATGGATGTGTGTCAGTTAAGACTGATGATTGAGAATCTTCTATCACTGTTTCATTAATAAAGATAATGCTTCAAACCTAAAGCACTCCTCTGCCTCAATACCTGCACCCCAGAACCAGGACAATCTCAACTCACTGATAACAGCATTATCATGCTATTAAAATCTGACTAATCATAAATAATGATGTAACACAAAATAAATCGAAACAAAATAATAAGAAAAAAAAAGTAAAAACAAAAAAAGGAGGCGCTTATGACCAGCATAATGAAGCAGTGAGGACAGCATTCATAGAAATCACAGAAATTCTACAGTGTAGAAACAGGCCATCTGGTTCATCAAGTCTGCATCGACCACAATCCCACCCAGGCCCTACCCCCATATCGCTGCACATTTACCTGCTAATCCCTCAAACCGACACATCTCAGGACACTAAGGAGCAATTTTAGCATGACCAATCAACCTAACCTGCACATCTTTGGACTGTGGGAGGAAACCGGAGCACCCGGAGGAAACCCACGCAGACACGAGGAGAACGTGCAAACTCCACACACAGACTGTGACCCAAGCCAGGAACTGAACCCCAGTCACTGGAGCTGCGGAGCAGCAGTGCTAACCACTGTGCTACTGTGCCGCCCAAAGCCATGATTTAAAGCCCATCTCTACTTGCATATACTAGTCTTAACTGGGTGGGAAACCATACATTACCAGTGTTGTGGCTTTGAGAGCTCTGATATCAGTTGAAATTGATGACCAAAATCCACATTAAGCTGGTTTTCCCCTGCTACCAATCTTACTGGTTTGTGGCTCTGGGCAATTAGCCAACCTAAAAATGGAGGCTTTTAAATTTAAATTCTAGTCCTGCAAATGATGAAGAGGTTAGGGATCAAAGCTAAACTGAAGTTGTAACACAAGCTTACTCGTGATAGATGCAGATTTAGGCAACAAGACAAAACACTCCTTTCCCCTTGGAGCAAAAGACAAATTGCGTGACTGTGAAGCACAATCATCGACTGAAATGGATTGTGTTTCAGGCACTTTAACATGTGCCTCTGTATGTCTTTTAAAGTAACAGATACATCCAATACCTGAAACTGACCGCATTCCAATCTGAAACTGGCCTAACTCCAGTTGCTTCTGGTTCAGGATTTAATCCTGGTCTCCTCCCTTGTATACTGGGCGTCCCTGATTCTTAGTAGAGCTCCCACCTCCAATGGATGAAGATGGAGAGCGTTCTAATAACCAATCTAAAAAATTTAATTCCATAATTCCTTGAAGGATCTATCCCTGAAATCATTGAAAGATGAAGACAGCACTGACTGAGCCAAAATATCATAGAATCCCTACAGTGCAGAAGAAGACCAATCACCTGTTAAGTCTGCATTGACATATCTTACCCAGGTTTGCACATTCTGTGTATGTGTGTGTGTGTGTATTTATGGGGGTGAGGAGGGAAGGTTTCCTCCAGGTGCTCTGTTTTCTCCCATAGTCCAAAGATGTGCAGGTTAGGTGGATTGGCCATGCTAAATTGCCCTTTGGTGTCCCAAGATGTGCAGGTTAAGGGGATTAGCAGAGTGGATATGTGAGGTTACAGGGACAGGGCTTGGGTGAGCTGCTCTGTTGGAGAGTCGGTGCAGACTCGAGGGGCTGAATTACCTCCTTCTGCACTGTAGGGATTCTATGATTTGCCAACCCACTTGCACCCCTTTTTATATGAAGTGAATATTGTTGCGCCCTTTGAAATTTAGCATTCTTGTGTCTGTCCTGATGAGTGCAAGACGAAAAGCTTCAACGTGATATCTTTTTTCAGCAATACTCAAAAAGTATTTTTATTAATATTGGCCCATAATTTCCATTCACGGGGTGGGGGGTGGTTCCCTGGAAATCCCCATGCAAGGCCTGAATGCAATTGCCTGGGAAATTCAAACTTCTGTTGGCCAATTACCCTGCACTAGGAACAATCTGATATTCTGATTTGAACTGCAGTGTGCAGATGGATCCGAATATCATACAGGAATAGTTACCCAAGAAAAACCTGGAAGAACTAAGGCCACTTCTAACTACTAAATAACGACAGTTTTGATACTTCTCCACAATGGGAAACCCCCGAGTAGCATCCCCATTTCCCCAACAACCCCCCAGATCCCATCTGTCCCCCACTCCTTAACTACACCCACCTTCTAAGCCCTAGTCTCCCTTGACAATCCTCTCAACTCCCCCCATTCACCACCCAGCTTGCTTGACTGATCTCTCACAGCACCCCAAGCCACCCTCACCAAATCCATCACAGACATTTACCTTCTACACCTGCCTTTTCCCTGGCTTCTCAAAATGAGACCTGTACACTTAACAGCTTTATGGTAGCCTGTGCCATAGAAAGGGAGCGTGGCTTTCTTTCGTCTGACTGAGCCCTCGACGGAATTCGCTACACTGCACATTTCTCACCCGGCCTGAGATGGAAGGTCAGCCGAGGAAAATGCAGCTCCCGACTAAAATAGGAAAAGAGAGGGATGGCAACACAACTGTTGTTCAGACTTGCTATACATAAAAATCTTTTTACTATGAGATTTGTCCTCATCAATATTATTGAAAATGAGTATGTGTAATGTCATTCTCATCATTGTATAAAGTTGTTTGAGAAGAGTTTTCAATGTTACCTAGCAATATCTGTTGTATATTTGGGGTTGTTTTCAGAATATATCTTAATATTTTTAATTTGAGATAATCAAAAGGCTTGTTATAAAATATAATAAACTGCACTTTTGAATACGTTATGTGTTTCTAGTATTGTTTTTTGTGACTGTGGTTTTGATGGTACTTTTATACCAGCGTAGACCGCCAACATGTCAAACTGGGAGGAGACAATACAAATTCTGAGATGTAATTGAAGAAAGATCACTCAGTGCAATACGATATCAAAAATGACACAGATTCAGAAGCTCATCTCTAGTTCTCACAGGCTGCAAACAGTCTGGTCAGCCAGACACTGAGGTATGCTGTCAGTCACCAAGGAACAGTTTGTAGCAGAGCCTGAAGACAATGACTTCGGTCTTCCCAATATTTTATTCTGGACGAAATTTCGGTTCATTCAGTACTAGATATGGGACAAGTAGCATGACAAATCAGAGACAGTGAAAGATTGATAGAGCTGGTGGTGAGATAGATCTCACTGAAACCTATAAAATTCTTACAGGACCCCTGGTTCTGGACTCCCCTATCATCGGGAATATCCTCCCTGCATCTACCCTGTCTAGTCCATAGAAACCATCGAAGATTACAGCTCAGAAACAGGCCTTTTGGCCCTTCTTGTCTGTGCCGAACCATTTTTTGCCTAGTCCCACTGACCTGCACTTGGGCCATATCCCTCCACACCCCTCTCATCCATAAGCCCATCCAAGTTTTTCTTAAATGTTAAAAGTGACCCCGCATTTACCACTTTATCCGGCAGCTCATTCCACATTCCCACCACTCTCTGCGTGAAGAAGCCCCCCCCTAATATTCCCTTTAAACTTTTCTCCCTTCACCCTTAACCCATGCCCTCTGGTTTTTTTTTCTCCCTGAGCCTCAGTGGAAAAAGCCTGCTTGCATTCACTCTATCTATACTCATCAAAATCTTATACACTTCTATCAAATCTCCCCTCATTCTTCTACACTCCAGGGAATAAAGTCCTAACTTATTCAATGTCTCTCTGTGACTCAGCTTCTCAAGTCCCAGCAACATCTTTGTGAACCTTCTCTGCACTCTTAACCTTATTTACATCATTCCTGTAACTAGGTGACCAAAACTGTACACAATACTCTAAATTCGGCCTCACCAATACAACATTACCATAACACTCCAACTTTTATTCTCGATACTCCGATTTATAAAGGCCAATGTACCAAAAGCACTCTTTACGACCCTTTTAGAATTTTATAAGTCTCTATGAGATCCTCCCTTACTTGTCTGAACTCTAATGAAAACAATCCAAACCTAATCAATCTCTCCTCATACATCAGTCTTGCCATCCCCAGAATCAGCCAGGTAAACCTTCGCTGTACTCCCTTGAGAGCAAGAACATTCTTCCTCAGAAAAGGAGACCAAAACTGCACACAATACTCTAAGTGTGGCCTCACCAAGGTCCTATATAATTGCAACAACACATCCTTGCTCCTGTACTCGAAACCTCTCACAATGAAGGCCAACATATCATTTGCCTTCTTTACTGCTTGCTGCACCTGCATGCTTATCTTCAGTGACTGGTGCACAAGGATACCTGCTGCACACTCCCCTCTCCCAATTTACAGTCATTCAGGTAGTAAGCTACCTTCTTGTTTTCACTTCCAAAGTGAATAACCTCACACTTATCCAAATTATACTGCATCTGCCATTTATTTGCCCATGCACCCAGATCATTCTGAAGGATTTCTGCATCATCGTCACAGTTGAGCCTACCACCCAACTTGGTATCATTTGCAAACTTTGAAATGTTACATTTTGTTCCCTCTTCCAAATCATTAATATATATTGTGAATAGCTGGGGTCCCAGTACTGATCCCTGTGGCACCCCACTAGTTACTGTCTGCCAATTTGAAAAGCACACATTAATAGTTACTCTTTGATTCCTCTCTGCCAACCAGTTTTCTATCCATCTCAATACATTTCCCCTAATCCCACGTGTTTTAATCTTGCACGATAATCTCTTACGCAGGACTTTGTCAAAAGCTTTCTGAAAGTCCAAATATACCACATCAACTGGTTCCCCCTTGTCAACTCATCTAGTTATATCTTCAAAGAATTCCAACAGATTTATCAAGAATGATTTCCCTGTCATAAATCCATGCTGATTCGGTCTGATCCTGTCACTGCTTTCTAAATGCTCCGCTATAAAGTCCTTGATAATGGATTCGAGAATTTTCCCCACAACCAGTGTTTAGCTTACTGGTCTACAATTCCTTATTTTCTGTCTAGCTCCCTTTTTGTATATTGGAGTGACATTCGCTACCCTCCAATTTGCAGGGATTATTCCAGTCTATAACCGGTGTAAGATGACCAACAATGCATCCACTATTTCTAGAGCCACTTCCTTAAGTATTCTGGGATAATGAATATCAGGCCTGGTGGATTTATCCGCCTTCAATCCCATCAACTTCCCCAGTATCACTTCTCTACCAATATTGATCTCCCTGAGTTCTTCCCTCTCTCTAAATCTCCAACATTTCTGGCATTTGATTTGTGTTCTCTTTTGTGAAGACAAAACCAAAACTATGTATTCAGTTGCTCACCCATTTCTTTGTTTCCTATTATATATTCCCCTGTTTCTGTCTGTAGGGGACCTACATTTGTCTTCACCAATCTCTTTTTCTTCATGTATCTTTATGTGTCAGTCTTTATGTTCCCTGAAAGCTTATTTTCTTACTGTATTTTCCCCTTCTTAAATCAATTCCTTGGTCCTTCTTTGCTGATTCTAAACTGTTCCCAATCCTCAGATTTGGCCAAACTGTATACTTCTTCCTTAGATTGGATACTCTACTTTCCTTAATAAGCCATTGATTGGCCCTCTTACCCATTTTGCTTTTGTGCCGGACAGGAATAAACAATTGCTGCAATTCCCCCATGCGTTACTTGAATACTTGCCATTGCCTATCCATTTCATCCCTTTAAGTAACTCTCCCCATCTATTAAGGAGGGTTTGCGTGGGTTTTGAGCGGATTTCCTCTGGGTGCTCCAGTTTCCTCCCACATTCTAAAGATTTACAGGTTAGGTGGATTGGCTATGCTAAATTGCCCCTTAAGTTTCCCAAGATATGTAGATGTTTCCCCTGCATGGGAGGGTGTCTGGAACAAGGAGAGACTGTCTCAGAGTAAGAAGTAAACATTTAGGATGGAGATAAGAAGGAATTTCTTCACTGAGGGTGGTGAATCTTTGGAATTCTCGACTTTATATGGCTGTGGAGGGTCAGTCATTGAGCATGTTCAAAATCCCATTTAGCTGCACAGAGAGTTCTGCAAGTGCCCTGACCAACCCTAATCCATCACCACCAAAGGCAGCTCTGTCAATCTTGCCTGCAGTTTGAACACCTTGCTGTGCAAGTGTTGATTGCAACTTTGACGAACTTTAAAGCAGCAGCTTGGCTTCAAGGATACTTCTTGTTGAAAATAAAGGTTTTAAGATGTTCCGAGGAATTTAAAGGTGCTTTATAAACACAAGTTATTTTACTCTTTATCAAAGCTGGCACTGTAAATGCAGGAGGGTGAAAAAGCACAGGGTTAAGGCTGAACAAAACAAAATCTCAAAACAATAAATCCCCGTATTAAAAGGTGAATTCACTCTTCAGGGTGCGAGGTTTAATTTTCTGCTATGATTGAAGGTACCTGAATTATTGAACTGGTAAACTGGGGGAACACTGCCATCTGGTGGCTGGAAAGAAACGGCAGTTTGCGATCAGAGGAAAGTGGACAGTTCTTGTAGAAAAATCCTTTAGGAGTCAGTGATTTTTTTTATCCATTTCAGTGCTTTTTACAAACCTTCCAGGGCCACACACATCCTTTCCAGGTGAAGCAGAACACATATGAACATGAGTTTGGAGCACCAGTAGACCAGTCAGCCCCTTGAGCTTGTTCCACCCGCCATTCAATAAGATCATGGCTGATCTGATTGTGGTCCCAACTCCACTATCTTGCACAGCTTCCCATGTCAGTCAAAAATCTGTTTACTTCTGCTTGAAAAATATTCATTGACCCACCTTCACTGGGCCAGTGAGGAAATTTTTTCTCATCCCTTTGTTTTTTGAATTGAGAGCCCCTAGTTATAGTCTCTCCCATAAGAAAAAAACCTTTCGGCATCCATCTTGCCAACAATTTCATGTTTTGTTATGGCCAGGAGTGGGGGATGATCAGTTTAAACAGCCTTGTCTATTATCAGGTGTTTTCAATTAAAGCAGCAACGAGGCTTCAACAACACTTCCTTGGGTGCTTTATTAATACAAGTTATTTTATTCTGTTCTCTATAAAAGCTCATACTGTAAATGCAGGAAGGTGAATTCTTCTAAACCCCTCTGTTTATGTGTGATCTAATCTGACTGATAATCATGTAACAAATTTGAATTAGGATTAATTTAGAGGGTTAGTTTATTTTTACACATTCAAGACCCACAAAAAGCAGTGTTCACAACTTCTGGTGCTGCCATAAGCAGAGGTGAAACCCTCTCCCACCCGTCATCATGTTTGCAATGGGATATTATGCTGGATGTCCAATTAAGGCTCACCCAGCATTAAACATAGGCCTTGTTGGATCTCTGTGTGAATGGGGGTCGACAAGACTTGGGTGCTGGGTCCAATGGATCCAGCAATGTGGTGGGGCAAGGATGGTTAGAAAGTGCAGGGGCAACTCCACGAGTGTTGCCTACAGATGTCTGGGAGGCTGAGGCAGCTTTTACAATCGACTGGTATTTGTATGTGGCCACGAGAGTTAGCAGGAGAGGTTCACTGAGCGTACGGTGCCCCACTTACTGGATTAGAACCTGTGTGTCCTTGTCCAGGAAGTGACAACCAGGCAGGACATCCTGATGCCCAGGGATGGCAGGAGAAAGCTGCCCCACCTGACCAAGAAGGTTTGCAGCATGTTTGCTGCCCAGGTCAGTTGGTGTGATGTGGTTGGTCCACCACATCTGGTTGGAGTGTCACAAGAGGTTCAATAAATTGCTGTGGTTGGCAAGGATAAGTGCAGAGGTGCCACAGAACCATGTTGCGGGTGCCGGTTCCCAGATCAGGTAAAATTGTAAGGTGGTGTGCAACATTTGGAACTGAAGCCAAGGCTGAGACATCTGACCACTTAAACTCTGTGCTTTGGAGGATAATGGGGGCATGGGGTGGGACGCTTGCCATCATGAATGGATCTTCAGGGTGAGGGCACACTAATGATGCAATCTGCTTCTCACTTGAAGAGAAACCAGAACAGCAGAGCAGGGAAGGATGGAAGGAGAGGGGTCAAATCTAAGCATCTTCAGCAAGGTACGTGACTAGATTTCCACAGCTTAACTCACTCCACTGGTTGTGGTTGAAGTGAGGGTCACAGCTGAAGTCAAGAGTGCAGTGCAGAACAGGGCTCATAGCGGAAGGTCAGATGCAGTGCACAGAGTCTATGTGGGGCATTGACCTTTAACACTGAGCGCCCAGCCTCCTCCATTGAGAAAAAGGCAAATCCCACGGAGCAGCAAGTTCAGGAACATCCTCAGAGGTTTCTCAGGCTGCTCTTGGACCTGTAGCCAGCATACTGGCTGTGACCTCTGAAGACCACTCGCCTCATTGCTAGGTGCCGAGCCAATGGTAAACTGGGAGATCTAACCGTGCCTCATGCTGGTGGACAAGCTGCCTATTATCTCTGCAGGCTCCTCCCGGGTGCTCCAGATGAGGATGGCAGCTCCTCCTCTCCTCTGCTAGTGGTCTCTCCATCTAATGTTGCCAATGACGACTAAGGAGTGCCAGCCATAGGGCTGGTGCCAACCTCCCATATGGAGCACACTCGGGCTCTACCAGCCAGAAGACAACTGCCAAGATCAAGGCTACCAGGACAGACAAATCAGCAGGCTGCCTTCAATGCTGCTGCCAATGAGGGGGCAGCACCAAGACACAGCAACTTAAACATAACAGGGGCATGACACAGTGACATTTGTGTCTTTTATTTTGATCTTATTGTGAGGGTTTTATAGTTGTGATTTGTTTTGCTTGTTAACAGTATTCAAGGTTTGTGTTCCATTCATGGGTGGAGTTGGGTGCCTGCAGCCCTGAAACCACTCAGGCTTGTAAATACATGGTGTTGTGTAATGCTGGCATTCTGGTTGGGCTAATGAAGTCTTGTCAAGGAGACCTTGCTATTGGTTGAAGCTGGTTGCAAAGTCTTGAATGTCTACCTGAAGGTTTGCATGATCAGAGCATCCTTGGTGTCCCTACATTTTCCTATTGTCCACCTCAGATTCCCACCCTGTGCAACCCCAGTCTCCTTCTCCAACCCATCACTGGAGTCATCCTTCTTTACTCAGCCTCTACTGAGTTACCCATTGCCAGACTAGGTTGTGCAGTGCACAGCATGCAATGACAATGAAGGAGACACACGACGGGGGAGTTTTGCAATATCCTCCAAACAGCCCAGGCATTTGAAGCATCTTCAGCAGCCCGATAGTCTTTTCTACCACTGCTCATGTGGAGACATGGTTTCTGTTGTATCTCTCCTCACCTCAGTTCTTGGGTGACAGAGTGGGGACAACAGACACCTCTTGAAGGGATGTTCTTTGTCACCCAAGAGTCATTTATCCGAAAGTACACAAACCATGAACATCCTTAGAACTTGTGAATGCTGCAAACTGTAGGAAGCATGCGAGCTTCCAGGGTAACAGGCACAAACTTAGAGAATTTGTGTCTGATGGTCACAATCTGAGGATTCAATGAGTGAAACCTTTCTGCTAATGAAAGCTCCCGGCTTACTTACTGGAATTTTGATGGCTACATCAGTGCGATCACTGCACACTAGACTTGGCAATGATTGTTGTGGTAGGGATGGGAATGCTGGTGATGGTCGTTGGGGGGAATTCTGGAGATGGTTATCAAGAGAAATGCTGGTGATGATAGTCTGTGTAGCTGGAGAGTTTTACACCAATTTTCAATCTGAGCTGGACATTTTTAAAAGTTTTGGTAAGATTCTGCTCAATGAAGTAACTTTTTGAATAATGAAATCAAAAGATGGTAGAAGCCGTCAGACAACACAATGATATGCATCTATCAATCATTTAAATGATTCATCTCAACCATTATACCCCTGAGACCAACCGTAGAACTCTAAATTGTACTTATATTCCTTATCCCAAAATAGTTTCATTCGAACGAAATTCATTCACCAGCCTGATGATGCTGATTGACAGGTTCTTCCCCATTGAAACTCTTTTCATCTATTTGCCTATACTTTCCCAAAGGTCAACTGATTTTGACCAGAATTATTTTATTCAAAACTCACTCATAGCCTGATCCCTCTGTTCTCACAGGATCAGTCCCATATCCAAGGAAGATTGTAACGTTGTGGCCAGATCCTCCACAGTTTTCATCCTTACTTCCCTCAGTAACCTAATCATCATCAGGACCAGGTAACATTTCTGCTTTGAGGATTGCTAACCTGGAAACTATTTGCCTGCACATTTACTCCCCTCTCTTTCCATGAGTTGGTAGGCTATAGCATACACTCAATGGCAAGAATAACTCCTCTAATATTCCTCAGTTCTACTGAAATAGATTGTCTTTGACTTCTCAACTATATCATTCCTCTCCAATGCTACAAGTGTGTAATTGATCAATGATTATTCCCTTTTTCCTCTTCCCATAATTCCAGAATATTTTGTAGCCTGGAATATTAATAATCCAAATCGTCCTCTTCTTTAGAGCCAGGTCTATTATTGGAATTATATCCTAGTGCCATTATGACTTGTAACTGTAGATCACCAAGTTTATTTAACGCAGTTTATTTATATACATTCACTTCAAACCTATCTTTTTCTTCCACTATGATTCTCCCATTTCAGAAATATTCTTTATTCTGGAGCAAATTCTCTTGTCTAATAAACTTTGGAGCTTGTTTCCATTCTCTGATGTTTAGTGTTCAGCCAACACCACCAGCCAAATTGGTGTAAACTTCACCAATGATACTATTAAACTTCCTGTGAAGACATGGCTCCCAGCTTTGTTGAGTCCATCCTGAACAGATCCCTCCTGCCCCAGAATTGGTTCCAATGTCTGAGAATTTGAAGTCCTCTCTTTTGCGTACTACATGTTAACATGTCTTGTCCAACACTGGAAGTAGTCCAGAATCGACTACATCTGAGATCATGCTCTTTACTATCTCCCAAGCTTCTGAATCTCTGGTTGCAGTAGCTCAACACTTCTCGCTTCGTTATAGATTTCCATCTCGACCCTAATGTCCACTAAATATTCTCTACCCTCTCAATGATGTCTTTCTCAATCAATCTTGATAATTCCTTTCAGCTTGACCTTCAGGATAAGGAAGTGACAAAATGGATATTTTTGATCATGATTAACCTCATTGTCCTGTGCTATTTTTTTCGACTGCTTGCAAATCTCTGATGCAGTCCTGGATGCAACAAAAATTGTTACCAAATATTTCAGTCCATTATAGTGACAGCACATATCAAACTGATCAATGTGGAGCAAGGACAACCTGATTCAGAAACTTCGTAAATTATTTCCTAATGAGAGACAGTGACATGCACAAAAAGATAAAATTTATCACTACTTCAGGAAACAACCGCTACAAATCATTGTTAAAGTATTTAGAATTGACAAATGTGCTGCTGAAAATAATGTGAGCAATTGCAGAAACAAGTAGAATTTTGAAGGAATCTAGAGCAAGCATCACATGCATGCAGGATGTGTTCATGTAGTCTAATGGATAAAGCACTGACTTCAAGAGAGAGATGTCTGTGAGGTTAAGTCCCATTTGAGATGAGACTAATCTGCATCCTGTGAATATTTAATCTTTGTCCTCATTATGAAACACACAAGTCAAGCAGTTTTAATCAGGTTCTTGTAAATGACTGAAAGTCTGAGCCAGATCAGCAAAGAAATTTCCATAAAGCCACTTGCTTTTCACATTCAGTAAACATTTATCCCAGTAATGAATTGTATCAACCACAAATAGACAAGAAGTCATCTGTCAGGCCATTGTATTAATTCCAAATATCCTAGCCACGAGACTATGTGGGGTAAAAAAACGGTTAGCCCACATAGAGATTCAAATTAGCAGTGAATACAGATATGGGGCAAGCTGCAAACCCAAATGTGACAGCCCCAGTGGCCTAACAGATAAGGGACTAGCCTCCTAAGCCAGGGATTGTGGGTTCAAGTCCTATCTGGGGTGAAGCAGATTTTGCCCTGGTAATGCTTTCTATATTCCATTATGGGAAACATTCCCACTAACTGCATAATCAGTTCCAGCAGTCGTTTTTGCACTCTTCTACTCTGTTACTTGCTTTGCAGTTTCACAAGCATTGCAATACTTCCAAATCTTGAGTATTGTTGGAGCTGCACTTATTCACACAAGTGCAGAGCATTCCACCACATTTAGGGCAAAGGCAGCAGTAGCATGAGAACACCACCACTTGCAAGTTCCCTCCACAAACGATTCATCTTCCTGAAATGAGTTATCATTGCTTTTTCAATATTGCTGGTTCAAAATCCTGGAACTCCTTAACAGCACTGTAGGTATACCAAACCACATGGACCGCAGCAGTTCAAGAAACAAGTCACCACCATCTTCTGAAGAGCAATTTGGGTTGGGCAATAAATGCTGGCCTAGTCAATGATGCCCACATCCCATAATTTTTTTTTTTAAAATCACACTTCAGATTATGCCTAGTAGATAACGTAGTAAGAAGTCTCACAACACCAGGTTAAAGTCCAGCAGGTTTATTTGGTAGCAAAAGCCACTAGCTTTCGTAGCACTCGCTGCTCCTTCATCAGGTGAGTGGCAGTTCTGTTCACACAGGACATACAAAAACACAAACTCAATTTAGAAAATAATGGTTGGAATGCAAGTCTTTACAGATAATCAAATCTTAAAGGTATAGACAATGAGTGAAGAGGGCATTAAGTGCAGGTTAAAGAGATGTGTATTGTCTCCAGACAGGACAGTTAGTGAGATTTTGCAAGCCCAGGCAAGTTGTGGGGATAACAGGTAGTGTGACATGAACCCAAGATTCTGTTTGAGGCTGTCCTAATGTGTGTGGAAGTTGGCTATCATCTCTGTTCAGCGACCCTGCATTGTAGCGTGTTGTGAAGGCCGCCTTGGAGAATGCTTACCTGAAGATCAGAGGCCGAATGCCCATGACCGCTGAAGTGTTCTCCAACAGGAAGAGAACACTCTTGCCTGGTGATTATCGAGTGGTTTTTGTAGCGTCTGCAAGGTATCCCCAACGTACCATGCCTTGGGATATCTTTTCCTGCAGCGATTCAGGTAGACAACATTGGCCGAATTACAAGAGTATGTACTGTCTACCTGGTGGATGGTGTTCTCACGTGAAATCATGGCATCCATGTCGATGAACCGGCACGTCTTGCAGAGATTGCTGTGGCAGGGTTGTGTGGTGTTGTGGTCACTGTTCTCCTGAAGGCTGGGTAGTTTTCTGTGGACAACAGTCTGCTTGAGGTTGTGCGGTTGTTTGAAGGCAAGAAGTGCTAGTGTGGGGATGGCCTTGGCAAGATGTTCATCTTCAATGGCATGTTGAAGGCTCTGGAGAAGATGTCATAGCTTCTCCGCTCTGGGGAAGTCCTGGACGACAAAGGGTGCTCTGTCCACCGTGTCCCTTGTTTGTCTTTTAAGAAGGTCGGTGCGGATTTTTGCTATGGTGCATCAGAACTGTTGATCGATGAGTTGAGTGCCATATCCTGTTCTTGAGACATCTTTCAGCACCTGGGAGGTGTCAGTTGTGATCCTCCTCATCTGAGCAGATCCCGTGTATGTGGAGCGCTTGTCCATAGGGGATGGCTTCTTTAAATGTGTGTAGGGTGGAAGCTGGAGAACTGGAGCATCATGAGGTTATCCGAGGGCTTGCGGTACAGTGAAGTGGCGAGGTGACCGTCCTTGTTGGAGATGTGCGTGTCCAAGGACCTTCAACCGATGCTATACACTAGATACACCAATGACATTTTCTTCTTGTAGACTTATGGTGAATAATCATTGAAACAACTATATGATGACATCAACAAGTTCCAACCCACTACCAGACTCATCATGGACTACTCTCTGGAATTGGTTGCATTCTTGGACACATAGATCTCCATCCAGGACGGTCACCTCAGCACTTCACCATACCGCAAGCTCACGGTTAACCTTACGATGCTCCACTTCTCCAGCTTCCACCCTAAACATGTTAAAGAAGCTATCATCTATGGACAAACCCTCCACAGACACATGATCTGCTCAGATGAGGAGGATCGCTACAGACACCTTCAGATGCTGAAAGATGCCCTCATAAGAACAAGATATGGTGCTCGTTCATCGATCAATAGTTCCGATGCACCACTGTGAAAAACCGCACCCCGTGGGGGGGGGGGGGGGGGGAGAGAGAGAGAGAGAGAGAGAGAGAGAGAGAGAGAGAGGGATGCGCCACTGCGAAAAACCGCGCCGATCTCCTCAGAAGACAAAATACAAGACACGGTGGACAGAGTACCCTTCGACATCCAGGGCTCCCCCGAAGCAGACAGCATATGACATCTTCTCCAGACTCTTCAACATGTCATTGAAGACGAACATCTCACCATCCCCACACCCCACTTCTTGCCTTCAAAACAACTGCACAACTTCAAATAGACCACTGTTCGCAACAAACCATCCAGCCTTCAGGAGAACAGTGACCACAACACCACACAACTTGCCACAGCAACCTCTGCAAGACATGCCGAATCATCGACACGGATGCCATGGTCTAATGTGAGAACACCATCCACCAGGTACACAGTACATACTCCTGCAACTCGACCAACGTTGTCTACCTGATACACTGCAGGAAAAGGATGTCCCAAGGCATGGTACACTGGGGAGACCATCAGACGCTATGACAATGGATGAATGAACACCGCTCGACAACCACTAGGAAAGAGTTCCCTGTTGGGGAACACTTCAGCAGTCACTGGCATTCAGCCTCTGATCTTCAGGTAAGCGTTCCCCAAGATGGCCTTCATGACATGTGGGGTAATCAACAAGGTTTCCTTGCTCATGCTTGCCCTGAAGCGACATTTTTTTTAACTTTCGGTATTTTAATTCTAATTAAGAAAGACAATTCAAATCAAGTCCAATCATGGTCCCCACATGAAGGGCAATCCAGATCCAAGCTGACAAGACATTGCATCCCATCTTGGGCTCTACCAAGCAAGATCCAAGCTGACAGGATGAGCCTAATTGACAGACGTATTTCTTATATTACTTCAGTTACTTTCATATGCCAAATAATTCTGGAGCCTCACAATTATTATGCTTATTTCTAGAAATTTAATGAGTGATTGAGATTTTTAAGATTTTGAAAGCACTTGATACAGAGAACAAGGCTTTCTCTGCTGGTGGGGCAGAAATGGGCAAGGCTATGTTAGTTCAAAATCAAAGGCAAGGTATTCATGAAACACTTTCTCATGGAAAGGATGATTAACGTGTGCGACTATCTCCCATAAAAAGCAGTAGATGTTCAATTAATAATTTTAAAATGGGATTGATCGATTTTTAACTTGGCAAGGGTATTAGTGGATATGGGTGTGGGCGGTGGGGGGATTGATTGATTTTTAACTTGGCAAGGGTATTAGTGGATATGGGTGTGGGCGGTGGAGTGGGGGGCTTCCTGGGCTTGATCAAATGCTTCATCTTAGCCAAAAGGCCGAGATGGCTTTCAAAAATTGCATCAGGTAAAACCTCAGTTTAACTTCATTGGCCACCCTGATCATTTACTCGATCCGAGCCTGGGCAAACTAGCCTCACTCCCATGTCTGATCATGGTTTCACCCCTACTAGGTAAGTATCATGGGGTCCAGAATTAGCATTGAGGATTCTCAGGGCCACTTCTTCTCAAATTGTATACCTTGATTCCACCAACTCCAGTGGGTCTGTCCTGCTTTGTACTGAGGTTAGATTATTACAACAAGAATATGTGGATGGGAGGGAGACAGGAACATTGAGAAAGAAATATGTCTGTCAGGATCATGAACCTTTACTGGCATTCAATTAGGTTATGGATCTGTACTCGAACTTCATTTACTGACCAGCCAGCTCCCCCCCACCCATATCCACTAATACCCTTGCCAAGTTAAAAATCGATCAAACCCATTTTAAAATTATCAATTGAACATCTACTGCTTTTTATGGGAGACAGTCGCACACGTTAACCATCCTTTCCATGAGAAAGTGTTTCCTAAGTTGTTTCGTGAATATCTTGCCTTTGATCTTGAATTAATGTAGCCTTGTCCATTTCTCCCCCACCAGCAGAGAAAGTCTTGTTCACTGTATCAAGTGCTTTCAAAATCTTAAACATCTCAATCACTCATTAAATTTCTAGAAATAAGTGTAATAATTGTGAGGCTCCAGAATTATTTGGCATGTGAAAGTAACTGAACAATTTATTTGAAGGAAGCTATATACAAAGAAGGACAACAAAGACTTCCACACTCTTCAACTCCTGAAGTTCAACCGTCAGAGCTCAACTGCTGATCTCCAACTGCCACAGTTTAACCATTGCAATGCAAGCTTGGACTCACGCTTCAGCTCCAAAAAAAAATGCAAGTTTGGACTTGCATTCGACCACCACTCCACGCTTCCGGCCCTGCCAACGCTGCCCTGTGCCCCTGAACCCACGAGCAAATTGCCATGCACCATGCTCCGCCACACCACCACTTCTCCTTCCCCTTTAAGTTCTTTGCAAACAAATTTTATGACACAAAATTATTGAAGAATGAAATTGGGTAATACAATGCAGTTACAATAATTTCAGTCAACCAGGAATTTTCCAAATTCTCTGAAAATGTCTCAGCTCTCTGGCTGGCTTTGCCTCAGTTGAAGTAGCACTGTCTTGATAGTAGTCAGTTGTTTGCAGTTTCAGGAGGTGTTGGTGCAGACGTCTGAATAGTCCCACCTGCATGGTTCAAATGAAATTGGCACTATTGAAGGAATGTTGATAGCTGCTTCTGGATTATCCTTCCATTTGTATTATGTTAGTTTCTCTTTTCTTATGTGAAATACATGTTTCCTCAGCCTTCTTTGTTGCAGGAAAATAACCCCAATTTACCCAATCTCTCCTTATAGCTACACTTTCCTAACCCTAGCAACATTCTTGAAAACCTCCTCTGCATTCTTTCCAGAGCAATTGCGTCCTTCCTATAATATGGTGACCAGAATTGCACACAGTTCTCCAGTTGCGACCTCACCAATGTTTTATACAATTCCAATATTATAACCTTACTTTTACATTCTAAACCTCTCCCAATGAAGGAGAGCCTTTACAACCTTGTCTACTTGAACCGCTTTTAGACAACCTTCTCTACTTGAACTTCTACTTTTAGGGACCTGTGTACTTGTACTCCAAGATCTCTCACTTCATTTACCTTAGTACATTCCACCTATTGTGTTGACCTCTCTAAATGGATTACCTCACACTTCTTCAAGTTAAAATCATCTGCCACTTTACCATTCACTACACAAACCCATCGATATTATTTTGTAGCTTAGTTATCCTTTACACTATCGACCACCTGGGACATGGTGTTGTCCTGTAAGTGGAGAGGAATCTAGGAAGCTTCAATCATAAACTTGAGCCTGGCTGTTTCTTCATCGCTTACTTGAAAGTCTGGACAGCTTTTTATGCTAAGCCATTTGAACTGGGTGATAGGGTGCCTTGTGCACATGTTTTATTCCATTATTTTAAGTGCTGAAATTCCGCTCCTCAGAAGGCAGTGCCATCATCAAGGCAGGCGATATGTAGCAAAGGTTTATCATAGTTTTGCAATCATTGTGGATGATGTTTTCAGTACATGAATATCAAGGCTCTTGGCATGATAATTAGGAACAAAGCACCCAAAAAAGGACGAAACAAAATTTATATATCAGCCTAAGGTCAGCCAGGCCACTCCCATGGCTGCAAGTGAGCTGAAGAAAGTGGCGTTCGTTGTGATTAGCTTGATTACAACATTTTACTAGTTTCTCAATATCTTTATCAATGCCTGGCCATCAAATGTAATTTCTTGTGCGCATCTTCATTTTAATCCGACTTGAGTGAGCATTTGTAATTCCTGCAGTGACATCCCTCTTGCTGGGCCTGGAATCACTACTCTATACCCCCACAGAACATTCCACCTTCATAGCTCAGTTTGTCTTTGTGAAGCTGGAAAGGTTTGAATTGGTCCGACAAGTCGAAGTTCCACCCATGGAAAACCATCAATTTTACTCTGGGATGGACTGGGTCTCTTTGAATCCAATTCGGGATTTGCTTTGCCACTACCAGCAGAGTATCTAAGAAGTTAAGGGCTAATACGATTTCTTGTAGTACTAAGGGGTGGTGGTATTGCGCGAGGCAATGGAAGGCAACTCAAGGTTTGATATTTTGGGGGTACCTGGTTTATACTGGAGCACATAATTGTATGCTGCTATAAGCAAAGCTCACCATTGGATTCTGGCTGATGCAACAGAAGGAATAGGTTCGTCTCCACAAAATAATCCTATTAGAGGCTTGTGATCGGTGATGATCATGAAGTGACTTCCGTAAACACACTGGTGGAATTTTTAAACTCCATAAATGATGGCTAGCCCTTCTTTCTAAATTTGGAAGCATTTTCACCAAATCAGTTAAGGTTCTTGATGCAAAAGCAATGGGCTGTTCTCGGCCATCTTCCATTCTATGAAATGAAACTGCTCGCATATCAATTGGTGCAGCATCGCACATTAGGATGATCTCTCCCTTTGAGTCAAAATGGAATAGCAAATCTGAAGATTGTAAAACAAATCTAACTTTCTCCAAAGCTTTATTTTGTGAATCACTCCAATACCAACATTTATTTTAAAAGCAAATGTAATGGTGCCAATATGTTGATAGATTTGGTATATACCGGCAATAATAATTAATCATGCGCAAAAAAGATTTCAGTTCTGACACGTTCCTTGGTGCTGGTGGTTCCTCTTTATAGCGTTTACCTTTTTTTCCCCCCGAAAGTGAGTAGCCCCTTGGTGAGTGACCTCATGGGCCTGGAAGAACATAAGAGTAGGAGCAGGCCTTCTGGCCCCTTCAGCCTGCTCCGTCATTCAATAAGATCATGGCTGATCTTTTTGTGGACTCAGCTCCACTTACCCGCCCGCTCACCGTAACCCTTAATTCCTTTACTATTCAAAAATTTATCTATCCTTGCCTTAAAAACATTCAATGAAGTAGCCTCAGCTGCATCACTAGGCAGGGAATTCTACTGATTCACAACCCTTAGTGTGAAGAAGTTTCTCTTCAACTCAGTCCTAAATCTGCTTCCCCTTATTTTGAGGCTATGCCCCCTAGTTTTAATTTCATCCGTGGTGGAAACAACATCCCTGCTTCTATCTTATCTATTCCTTTCATAATCTTAAATGTCTCTATAAGATCTCTCCTCATTCTTCTGAATTCCATTGAGTACAGCCCCAGTCTACTCAGTCTCTCCTCATAAGCCAACCCTCTCAACTCAAGAACCAACCTAGCGAATCTCCTCCGCACTCTCTCCAGTGCCAGTATATCCTTTCTCAAGGAGACCAAAGCTGTACACAGTACTCCAGATATGGACTCACCAGCACCTTATACAGCTGCAAAATAAACTCACTGTTTTTAAACTCCATTCCTCTAGCAATGAGGACAAAATCCCGTTTGCCTCCTTAATTATCTGCTGCACCTGCAAACCAACTCCTTGAAATTCCTGCACAAGGACACCTTGGTCCCTCTGCACAGTATCATGCTGCAATTTTTTACCATTTAAATAACAGGCCATTTTGCTGTTATTCCTACCAAAATGGATGATCTCACATTTACCAACATTGTACTCCATCTGCCAGACCCTTGTCCACTCAGATTATCTATTTTTTTTGCAGACTTTCAGCATCCTCTGCACACTTTGCTCTTCCTTCCAGCTTGGTGTCATCTGCAAATTTTGATACATTACACTTGGTCCCAAACTCCAAATCATCAATGTAAATCATAAACAATTGTGGTTTCAACAATAATCCCGAGGCACACCACTAGTCACTGATTGCCAACCAGAAAAACACCCATTTACCCCCACTCTTTGCTTTCTGTTAGTTAACCAATCCTCTATCCATGCTGATACATTGCCTGTGCACCTTTATCTTATGTAGCAGTTGTTGGTACAGCACCTTGTCAAATGCCTTCTGGAAATCCAGATACACCACATCCTTAGGTCTCCACTGTCCATGGCACATGTAATGTTCTCAATGAATTCCACCAAATTAGTGAAACATGACCTAGCCTTCATGAACCCATGCTGCATCTTACCAATGGGACAACTTATATCCAAATATCTTACTATTTCTTCCTTGATGATAGATTCAAACACTTTCTCTACTACAGAAATTAAGCCAACAGGCCTATAGTTACCTGCCTTTTGTAAACAGTGGCATCAGATTTGCTGTTTTCCAAACTGCGAGAACCAACCCAAAGTCCAGCGAATTTTGGTAAATTACCACTAGTGCATTTACTACTTCTCCCACCGTCTCTTTTAGTACTCTGGGATGCATTCCATCAGGACCAGGAGATTTGTCTGCCTTTAGCCCCATCCTATTAACTTGTCGAACACTAACTCTTTTGTTATAATGATAGTTTCTAGGTTCTCACCTGCCATAGCCTTCCTGTCATCAATTTTTGACGTTATTTGTGTCTTCCACGTGAAGACTGACACAAAATACCTATTCAATGCCTCAGCCATTTTTTTCATTTCCAGTTATTACATTCCCCTTCTCATCCTTTTGCCATTTTTTTTGTTTTATATATTTGTAGAAACTTTTGCTATCTGTTTTTATATTCTGAACTAGATTACTCTCATAATCCATCTTACCTTTCTTTAAAGCTTTTTGCATGGCTTTCTGCTGACCTTTAAAGATTTCCAATCCTCTAGGTTCCCACTGATCTTTGCCACTTTATATGCATTTTCTTTCAATTTGATATCCTCCTTCAGTTCCTTAGATATCTATGGCTGATCATCTCTTTTTCCATAGTCCTTCCTTATCACTGGTATATACTTTTGCTGAGCACTGTAAAAGAGCGCTTTGAAAGTTCTCCACTGTTCCTCAAATATCTCACCATAAAGTTTTTGCTCCCAGTCAACCTTAGTTAACTCCTCTCTCATCCCTTTGTAGTCTCCTTTGTTTAAGCACAAGATACTGGTATTGGATTTTACCTTTTCATGCTCCATCTGTATTTTAAATTCAACCGTACTGTGATCACTTCTTCCAAGAGGATCCCTAACTGCAAGATCATTAACTATTCCTATCTCATTACATAGGACCAGATCTAGGATAGCTTGCTGCTTTGTCAGTTTCATTACATTCAAGGAAGCTATCGCGGATACATTTTATAAACTCCTCCTCAAGACTGCCTTGAACGACCTGGTTTGACCAATTGATATGTAGATTAAAATCCCCCATGATAATTGCTGAACCATTTTTACATGCATCAGTTATTTCTTACCCCACCATAATGTCATTATTTGGTGGCCTATAGACTGCCTGTCAGTGACTTCTTCTATTTCTAATTTCCACCCAAATGGATTCAACCCTTTTTCTCTCCATAGAACCTACATCATCTTTCACTGCCACCTTGACATCAGCCCTAAATATCAGAGCTACACCACCTCCCTTACCTTCCTGTCAGTCCCTCTGAATAATTTGATACCCCTGGATATTCAACTCCCAGTCATGAATATCTTGTAACCGTGTTTCTGTAATGGCCACCAAATCATACTTGTTCGCAATCATTTGTGCTGTCAACTCATTTACCTTGTTTTGAATGCTACGAGCATTCAGATAAAGTACCCTATGGTAATTTTTCTACCTTCATTTTGAATTCTAACACTTGCATTAATAAAATCTCCCGAGTTCTCCTTCCTTTTAACTTTTCTCCTGATTTTTGATGTACCTCCTCCCCATATTTTGTCCTTGCTCCCTCCTTCTCTGACTCCTTACATAGGTTCCCATCCCCCTGGCATTAGTTTAAACCCTCCCCAACTGCTCTAGCAAACAGTCACCCTTGGACATCAGTCCCAGTCCTGCCCAGGTGTAACCCGTCCAATTTGTACAGGTTCCACCTCCCCCAGAACTGATCCCAATGCTTCAAGAATCTGAAACCCTCCCCCTGACACCATCTCTTCAGCCATGTATATATCCGATATAGCCTCTCATTTCTATTCTGACTAGCACGTGGCACCAGTAGTAATCCTGAGATCACTATCTTCGAGGTCTGATTGCTCAACTTCCTAGCTCCCTGTATTCTGCTTTTAGGACGTCATCCTTTTTTTTACCTATGTCATTTGTACCAAACATGTACAATGACCACTGGCTGTTCGCCCTCTCCCTTCAGAATGTCTTGCAGTCGCTCCGAGACATCCTTGACCCTGGCCCCAGGAAGGCAACATAACATCCTGGAGTCTAGTTTGCGGCCACAGAAACGCCTATTTCCCTTACAATTGAATCCCCTATAACTATTGCATACATTTTATCCCTCCCCTCTGCAGCAGAACCAACCATGGTGCAATGAGTTCGGCTGCTGCTGCTTTCCCTAGAGAGGTTATTCCCCTTCAATAGTAACCAAAGTTGTATATCTGTTCTCCAGGGGAATGGTCACAGGAGATTCCTGCATTACCTGCCTATCTCTGTTGCTGTCTGGTGGTCACCCATTCCCTTCCTACCCGTGGAGTCTGAGCCTGTGGTGTGATCAACTCTCTATACATGCTATCCTCGATACTCTCTTACTCGTAGATGCTCCACAGTGTCTCCAGCCGCTGCTACAGTCTGAATCTCAAGCTTCTAGGAACTGTAGCTGGAGACACTTCCCGCACACATGCTGACCCAGGGGACTGGAACTGTTCCAGCTTGCCAAATGCAGCAAGAGGAAAAAACCACGGCTTGGAGCTCTCCTGTCATGTCTTACCTCTTTAAACTTTTGAAAGGTGTTTTGTTTCAGATATATACAATTTTCTAGGACCCTTCTTTCTGCTCCTTGTTCTACTGAGTATAGCCTTTTCAAACTATAAACCACAGAAACTGCACAGAAACACTACAATAGTGTACAACAACTATAATGCCAAGAGCAAAAAGAAAAAAACACTCACCAATCAGCACTCTCTCGTAGTCTCTGCTGTCGGTTTCATCTAACTCCATGTGTTCATCCAACTCCAAAAGCACTCCTCTCAGTCAGACAGTATTCACCACGCAGGCAGAGTAGCACTCTGAGGTTTCTGTTTTATAGGCAGAACTTGCAAGGCCCTGGAACTGGTTTTAACTAGTTGTACAAATAACTAGCCAAGTTCAGTTGACAGTTGACTCAGCTGATTGCTGTTGCAGGAATAAGTTCAGCTTTTAAATTTCCAAATAAGAACTAATTGAGCTCACCCTGAAAGCAAGTTCATTGACTACATACCTCCTTATAACTCTGTGTTCATCCAACTCCAAAAGCACTCCTCCCAGTCAGACAGGACTCACCGTGCAGAGCAACACTCTGAAAAGGTACACTTTTCTCTTTTAAGTTGCACCCCGCCTCTTTGAGTCTTTTGAACACCTCTTCAAGGTTTGCCAAATGCTCTTCTAGGAAAATTCCTGTTATTAAAACGTCATCTAGGTATTCTACTACGTTTGTGTACAGGCCTGATTTTACTATTGTGTCATGTCCAGTTGGTAAAGTCAGGTGTGAGGTGATTAGCATGATCCACGCCCGCACAGATGCCCACTTTATTAAGGTCCAGAAATGCATTTGCATGCATTTAAATTGACTTAATGAAATAGATGCCCGATCTTACCTGCATTTCCCCCTTTACCATCACACTCTGCAAGGTCTGTTTCCGGTGCTCCGGCTTCTGAGGAGGTAAGTTCAGAGCTTCCAACAGCTCTCTGACTCAGATCAGTGGTGGGGGAGAGAAGGAGCGGGTCTGATCATTCTCTGGTCGGGGAAGGGAGGAGGAAGGGCCAGATTGTTCTCTGGTAGGGGCGTGGGGGGAGGAGGAGGAGGCAGGTCAGATGCTTCTAAGGTGGAGGGAGAGGGAGGGCCAGATCATTCTGTGGTGGGGGGTGGGGAGGAGGAAGGCCCGATCGTTCTCTGGTTCCGGGGGGTGGGGGGAGAGCCTACATCATTCTCTGATCGAGGGGGGGAAGGGAGGCCCGATCATTCTTGGGTTTTTGGGGGGTGCGGAGGAGGCCCGATCATTATCTGGTGTTGGGGGGGCGGTGTGGAGGAAGGAGGAGGAAGGGAGGTCCTATCATTCTCTGATGGGGGGGTGGGAAGGAGAGAGCCTCATCGTTCTCTGGTGAGGGGAGGGGGTTGGAGGCCAAATGGTTCTTGGTGGGGGAGGGGGGAGACATGGAGGACAGTTATGTTGTGGAGATGGGGCAATGTCTGAGGGAGCCATAACTCCCAGGCCGCTTTATCCATTTTTGCGGTCTGGGAGCAGGGTGGCAGGGGAGCGTTTTTCCATTTTTTGTACTGCACATGCGCAGTTAAAGGCTCCGACTGGAGCAGCAGCGTTTTGGGCGCAATAAGCCCCAACTACAGCGTGATTCAGACCCTCGTTGAGAACAGTTTTCCAAGACGGATCTGAATTGCTCCCAGATTTAGCACTTAGAAGCAAAATGGTAAAATTGCCCCCTATGTCTTGCAATAAATTTCACTCAGCAGTTGATTTGAGTCAAGCCAAACAACAGGAGACCTTCGTTTCTGGAGGGAGCATCGCAAGGTCACTGATTAGGTTCCTCCACAGGCTCTGCTTCAGCCTGGAGGCCTGCTTCTTCAGCCTCCAACTCTGAGTCCATATCTTCATCCACAAGGGCCAACATGGAGTTAGCTTTGAGCTGAAAGCTAACACTGGAAGTGACTGACTTCATGGCCAGTAGTGAGGCCTGCTCAGGCAGAGACTCCCTACATCTGAAATGGCCTAAGTGCTTCTTTAAGGTTTTAACAAGAAGAATAGCCTTGTAAGATACTGGCCATTTTCTCCTTTATGATCCCTGGAACCAACTGGGACTATCTTTGAAGTTCCTTATGTTCTTTCTGTCCTTGCAGAATCGTGATTTACTTTCTGACTTTCTTGTTGGGACTCCCCTCTCCTCACCAAGTTTGGGAACAGCAGGCTTAGTCTGGTACAAAGTTGCTGTCCCATTAACAACTCCGCAGTATGTTCTTATGTAACAATTCTTATTGCTGTGTGCAGCGTGATTCTGTAATCATACCATACTAATCTGGTCTCCATGGATGCTGCAGGTTACTTCTTCATGCCATTTGTGAAGGTTTGTACCACCTGTTCTGCGAGTCCATTTGATGATATGATAAGATGCTGTTTGGATGTGTTGGATACCATTAGAGAGCACAAAGGTCTGGAAATCACTGCTGGTAAAGGCCATGCCATTATCAAAAACCAGGAGTTCTGTATTCTGCGCATACAAAGCTTTGTTGTAATTTCTCAATCGTAATCTGAGAAGTTGTGGAACCTAGGCGCTATACTTCAATCACTTGGAGTGTGCATCCACCATGATCAAAGACATGAAACCTATAAACAGCCCCACCAAGTCCACATATACATGCACCCATGGTCTGCTAGGCCATTGCCATGGGCACAGGGAGGCCGAGGAAGGGAGTTGTTGAATTTCTTGGCACAAGCGCACCGCTTCAGTCAAGTCCATGATGTCTGAGTCGAGGCTGGGCTGCTAGACATAGCACTTGGGCAGTATTTTAATTTTTGATACTCCAGTGCGGCCATTATGTAGTTCTGTTAATACTGGACTCAAGGCCCCCAAACAATGATCCTATTCTCAACACTGAGTTCATCCTTTTTAGCTAGGTAACATTTTATTTCTTCTGAGGGTTGGAATCCACTATGTATGGCTTATTTTAGATGAGATTGGATCTTTTTGCGTGCAGGCCTAATTCTGCCTTGTGGACACTTGTAAAGCCCCCCAAAAAATTTAAAGCATCATAACCTCTTCTAATGCCGCTAAAGAAGCCAGACTTCTGGTTAATGGGAGGCTATGGAGTGCATCAGCACTGACCACCTGGTTCCAGGGTGGTGATCTAAATGATATTTGTAGGCCACAGCACTGTTTCCAAGCAGAGGTGATTGGGGGGGCGGGCATGGATTAACTTGTCCTCCTTGAAAAGGCCCAATAAGGGTTTATGGTCAGTAACTTTATAAAACATCGGCCATAGACACGTTGATAGAGCATTTTCCACATTAAGTATCACAGCCAACCCTTCGTTCTCAATTTGGGAATCCCTTCCTTCTGCAACTGAAGGGGTCTTTGATACATACATGATAGACACTTCAGTCCCGTCGTTCTAGCAATGTGAAAGCACTACCCCAACCCCATATGGGGAAATGTTGCACACCAGCATAAGGTTTTTTTTGGGATCAAAGTGAGCCAATAAGTTAGATAACAGTAGCTGACGTTTGACTTTGGTTAAACACTTCTGCCTGCAGAGCTTCCCAGGACCATCTCTAGTATTTTCATAGTAAGGCATGGAAGGGGGCCAGCATGGAAGCCAAATTTGGGAAAATTTTTCCATAATAATTGATTAATCCCAGGAAGGATTTTTATTCCATGTTCCTTGGGGTTGGCATTCCTTGATGGCTTTTACACCTCATCATCTACTGGATGTAACCCTTTGTCATCTTCTTGGTAGCCTAAACAGGTTATTTCAGCCGCTTGGGATAATGCATTTCTCCGTCTTCAGGCACACTCCCACTCTTGAAAAGTTCGCAAGACCTCTTATAAGTTTGCCAGTGGTTCCTGCTCTGAAGCCCCTGGGACCAGGATGTCATCAGAGTACACTGTTGCTTTGGGTAGATTTGAAGAACATTCTACATTCTCCAAGGAACTTGGAGTGGGAGGGCAAGAATCCAGTTGTCGTGGTCCATGTAGGTGCCAACAACATAGGCAAAACAGGAATAAAGGATCTGCAGAGGGAGTATGAAAAGAACATAAGAACATAAGAAATAGGAGCAGGAGTAGGCCATCTAGCCCTTTGAGCCTGCCCCGCCATTCAATAAGATCATGGCTGATCTGTTGTGGCTCAGTTCCACTTTCCCGCCCTCTCCCCATAACCCTTAATCCCCTCTCTTATCAAGAACCCATCAACCCGCTTCTTAAAAATATTTAGCGAGGCAGCCTCCACCACTTCAACGGGCAGAGAATTCCAGAGATTCACCACCCTTTGAGTGAAGAAGTTCCTCCTCAACTCCGTTCTAAATCGCCTCCCCTATATCTTGAGGCTGTGCCCCCTAGTCCTACTGTCTTTTTTGAGCGGGAAGAGTCTCTCCACCTCTATCCTATCCATCCCATTCATCATCTTATATGTCTCAATGAGATCTCCCCTCATTCTTCTAAACTCTAGCGAGTACAAGCCTAGTTTATTCAGCCTCTCCTCATAGCTCAACCCCCTCAACTCCGGTATCAGCCTAGTAAGCCTCCTCTGCACTCCTCCAGGGCCAAAATATCCTTGCGCAGGTGCGGCGCCCAAAACTGCACACAGTACTCCAGCTGCGGCCTCACCAATGCCCTATACAGCTGCAGCAAGACCTCCCTACTTTTATATTCAATCCCCCTCGCTATGAAGGCCAGCATCCCATTCGCCTTCCTGACCACCTGCTGCACCTGCAAGCTGGGTTTTTGCGACTCATGCACAAGGACCCCGAGGTCCCTCTGCACCGTCGCCTGTTGCAGTTTTTCGCCACGTAAGTAATAGTCCTTCCTACCATTCTTCCTACCAAAGTGGATCACCTCACACTTGCCAACATTAAATTCCATTTGCCATTTCCTGGCCCATTCGCCCAGCCTATCTAGATCCTTCTGCAGACTCTCCACACCCTCCGCACAATTTGCCTTTCCCCCAATCTTGGTGTCATCAGCAAATTTCGACACCCTGCACTCGGTTCCCTCCTCCAGATCATCTATATAAATGGTAAATAGCTGAGGCCCCAGCACCGACCCCTGGGGCACCCCACTAGTCACCAACCGCCAATCCGAATAGCACCCATTGACCCCCACTCTCTGCCTCCTATTTGACAACCAATCCTCTATCCACGCTAACACCCTACCCCCAACTCCATGTCCCCTGACCTTCTGCAATAACCTCTTGTGAGGTACCTTGTCAAACGCCTTCTGAAAATCCAGAAAGACCGCATCCACCGGCTCTCCTCTATCCACTGCCCTAGACACATCCTCATAGAACTCTAGGAACCAAATTAAAAAATAGAACCAACAAGGTGGTAATCTCTGGATTACTACCTGAGCCATGAGCAAATTGGCACAGGGTCAGTAAGAGTAAGGAGGTGAATGCGTAGCTCAAAGATTGGTGTGGGAGGAATAGGTTTTAATTCATGGGACATTGGCACCAGTATTGGGGCAGATGGGACCTGTTCAGATGAGATGGTCTTCGTCTGAATCGTGCTGGGACCAGAGTCCTGGCGAATTGTATAACTAGGGCTGTAGATAGGGCTTTAAACTAAATAATGGAGGGGGGGAGGGTTCAAGGGTGTGGGGAATTACAAAATCAAAGGTAAAGGAGAGGGAACGAGTGCAGGTTAATGTTGAAGATATTCAACTAGTTAAAGGAGTAGAGGGCTCAGGAGAGATTAGTAGCGTTTCAACAAATCGGGTCTAGATACAGGCTGGCATAAAGACACTTTACCTGAATGCATGAAGCATTCGAAACAAAGTGAATGAGTTGATGACACAAATCAGCACAAATGGGTTTGATCTAGTGGCCATTACAGAAACGTGGTTGCAGGGTGACCAGGACTGGGAACTGAATATTCAGGGGTATCAGACATTTGGGAAGGATAGACAGGAAGGAAAAAGATGCAGGGTAGCTCTGTTAATAAAAAAACATCAGGGCAGTAGTGAGAGACGATATAGGCTCTAAGGAGCAAAATGTGGAATCATTATGGGTGGAGATAAGGAATAGTAAGGGGATAAAGTCACTGGTGGGGGTGGTCTATAGGCCCCCAAATAATAACTTTGAGGTGGGGCAGGCTATAAATAAGCAAATAAGGGATGCGTGCAAAAACGGAATGGCAATAATCATGGGGATTTTAACCTGCATATTGATTGACTGACTCAAGTCGGACACGATGGACTTGAGGAAGAGTTCTTAGAATGCTGTTGGGATACTTTCCTCGAACAGTATGTTACTGAACCTACGAGGGAGCGAGTTATCTTGGATCTGGTCCTGTGTAATGAGACAGGTAGAATTAAAGATCTTCTTGTGAGGGATCCTTTTGGGATGAGTGATCACAATATGGTTGAATTTCAAATGCAGATGGAGGGTGAGAAAGTAGGGTCCCAAACCCAAGTCCTCTGCTTGAACAGAAGGGAGTACGATAGGATAAGGGCGGAATTGGCTAATGTGGACTAGGAGCGCAGACTAGTTGGTAGAACAGCTGAGGAACAGTGGATGATTTTTAAGGAGATTTTTCTCAGTACTCAGCAAAAATATATTCCGGTGATAAAGAAGGAATGTAAGTAAAGGGATACCAGCCGTGGACAACGAAGGAAATAAAGGGGAGCATTAAATGAAAAATCGATGCGTACAGAGTGGCCAAAACTAGTGGGGAACTAGAAGATTGGGAAAGCTTTAAAAAAACAAAGAACGACTAAGAAAGCGATAAAGAAAGGAACGATAGATTATGAAACTAAACTAGCGCAAAATATAAAAACCGATAGTAAAAGTTTTTACAAATATATAAAAAGGAAAAGAGTGGCTAAAGTAAATATTGGACCCTTAGAAGACGAGAAGGGGGATTTAATAATGGGAAACGAAGAAATGGCTGAGGCCTTAAACAAGTTGTGTGTGTCGGTCTTCATGGTAGAGGACACAAATAACTTACCGAACATTAACAGTCATAGAATCATAGAACTCTACAGTGCAGAGAGAGGCCCTTTGAGTCTGTACCAAACACAATCCCACCCAGGCCCTACCCCCACATCCTTACATATTTTACCCACTAATCCCTCTAACCTATGTATCCCTGGACACTAAGGGGCAATTTCTTAGCATGGCCAATCAACCTAACCTGCACATCTTTGTACTGTGGGAGGAAACCAGAGTACCCAGAGGAAATCCACACAGACACAAGGAGAATGTGCGAACTCCACACAGTGACATGAGCCGGGAATCGAACCCAGGACCTTGGAGCTGTGAAGCAGCAGTGCTAACCACTGTGCTACCGTGCTGCCCACAGTCGTGGAATGTAGGGGCTGAGGTCCTTAAAATGATTACTGTTACTAAAGAGGTAGTGCTTGGTAGACTAATGGTAGACAAGTCCCCGGGCCCAGATGGAATGCATCCCAGGGTACTGAAAGAAATGGCAAAAGGAATAGCAGCTGCATTAGTAGTGATTTATCAAAATTCACTGGACTCTGGGTAAGTGCCGGCTGATTGGAAAACAGCTACTGTTACGCTGCTGTTTAAAAAAGGAAGTAGACAAAAGGTGGGTAACTACAGGCCGGTTAGCTTAACATCCGTAGTTGGGAAAATGCTTGAATCCATCATTAAAGAAGAAATAGCAGGACACCTGGAGAAGAATGGTTCAATCAAGCAGATGCAGCATGGATTCATGAAGGGAAAGTTGCGTTTGATGAATTTACTAGATTTCTATGAGGATGTAATGAGTGCGGTTAACAGAGGGGAGCCAGTAGATGTGGTGTTTTTAGATTTCCATAAAACATTCGATAAGGTGCCTCACAAAAGGTTGCTGCAGAAGATTGGGGTACACGGAGTTGGGGATAAAGTATTAGCATGGATTGAGGATCGGCTATCTAATAGGAAGCAGAGAGTTGGAATAAATGGATGCTTTTTTGGTTGGCAGATGGTGACTAGAGGCATGCCGCTGGGATTGGTGCTGGGGCCTCAACTGTTCACCATATACACAGATAACCTGGAGAAGGGAACCAAGTGTAGAATAACAAAGTTTGCTGATGACACGAAGATGAGTGGGAAAGTGAATTGTGTGGAGGACGCAGAAAGTGCAGGGAGATTTGGATAGGCTGAGTGAGTTGGCGAGGATCTGGCCGATGGAGTATAATGTTGGCAAGTGTGAGGTTATCCACTTTGGAAGGAATAGTAGTAAAATGGAATATTATTTAAATGGTGAAAAATTACAACATGCTACTGTGCAGAGGGGCCTGGGGGTCCTTGTGCATGAATTGCAAAAACTCAGTCTGCAGGTGCAGCAGGCGATCAAGAAGACAAATGGAATGTTGGCCTTTATCGCAAGGGGATGGAATGTAAAAGCAGGCAGGGCTTGCTGCAATCGTACAAGGTACTGATGAGGCCGTAACTAGAGTACTTTGTGCAATTTTGGTCCCTTATTTGCGAAAGGATATATTGGCCTTGGAGGGAGTACAGAGGGGGTTCACCAGGTTGATACCGGAGACGAGGGGGTTAGATTATGAGGAGAGATTGAGTAGATTGGAGTACTCGTTGGAGTTTAGAAGGCTGAGGGGTGATCTTATAGAGGCATATAAGATAATGAAGGAACTAGATAGGGTAGAGGCAGAGAGATTCTTTCCACTTCGAAAGGAAACAAGAACTAGCGGACACAGCCTCAAAATAAGGGGGGGGGGGGGCGTCAGTTTAGAACAGAGTTGAGGAGGAACTTCTTCTCTCAGAAGGTAGTGAATCTCTGGAATTCTCTGCCCTCTAAGGCTACCTTGTTGAATATGTTTAAGTCACAGGTATATAGATTTCTGATCGATAAGGGAATTAAGGGTTATGGGGAGTGGGTGGGTAAATGGAACTGAACCACTTTCAGATCAGCCATGACCTTATTGAATGGCAGGGCAGCTCAAGGGGCTAGATGGCCTACGCCTGCTCCTATTTCTTATGTTCTTATGTACATGACTCACTGAAGAATGACACGTGCCGACAAGTGAATATACTCATAAGGTCCCTTTTGCATGTTGATCATCATGTACTTCCAGGAGGTCCCCAATTGAAGCTGAAGATAGGCATGGCTCATGTCCAACTTACAGAACAGCAGGCCACCTGTTAACCTAGCATACAAGTCTTTGATTTGCAGCACAGGTTACTTATCCAGTTTGGAAACTTGATCTTCCATGAGATTATAGTCCCCACAAAGACATACCAATTACCAGACTTAAGAATAAGGACTGTGGGTACAGCCCATTCTGCAAATTGCATGGGCCTTATGATACCTAAACTCTTAAGGCATCCTAGTTCAGTTTTCACCTTCTACGGAACTTAATCTGAAGTACCTAGATGTAAAGTAAAAGTAAGTAAAGTCGCCATAGTCCCAGATGACCATTGGCTGCTTTCTCCTTTGAGGGAGATTTAATCTGAGGATCACCACACCTCAGGCAAGGTTGAGAAGGCTTTTATGAAATAACCTCAGCTAGTACAAAAATTGAACCCATGCTAATGGTTTCGCTCAACATCAGAAGCCAGCATCCAGTCAACTGAGTAAATCAATTCCACCTAGGTGCAGCACTGGGGTCAATGTAGAACTTGGCTTTGGCCCCTTTTAGTTTCGTCACTTTCTTCAGAAACTCCAGGGGATCCACTGATAACTTTGTATACCCCCTCCCCCACCTACTTTGAAGATCGCCAACCAGCTCTCTTCCCATAAGGCTTTGTCCATGTCCCCATACAATGAATGGGATGAGAGCTGATTGCTGCCTGTAAGTCACTGAGGCCATTGTGGTGCTTTTTATTTATAAAGATTCTCCTGTGAAAGTGGCAAGTCTGCCCTTCATATTTTCCAATCTCGGGAGTTGAATGCCAGATTGATGGCGCTTGTACATCTGTTCTCTAATAACGTGTCCAGCTCCATCATCAATGATGTCCATTTGTCAGTAATTCTACCATTACGGGGACAACTTTTGTTGTGATATGATTCAGTTGTAATGTCCCTGTTTCTAGAAGAGGGGCTACCTACATGATATGGTCAGATACTGATCTTGGCTTCTTCACTAGGCAGCACGCGTTTTGTTTGTCCCTAAAACTTTGCCTTTGACTGTGCCCTTTGACAGTGCTTGCAAAAATCCATTGTCTGGCATCAGCACCTTTCTGGAGTATGTTCAGCAACATTCGCTGCTGCCTTTTATTGACTGGTGGTGTTCCTAAAGCTCCAATATTGTAAGGGGCCCTTTTGCACGTGGTTTACACAAATGCTCTCCATTGAGGACTGATTACACAAGGATCCTCTCCATTAATGCCTGAGGACATTAATGCCTAAGCCCCTTAGAATTCTTTCTTCTGCTATCACAATGGTTTTAAAAAAATCCAAATTGGGTTCTGCCAACAGCTTTGTTGGTGGGGTAACCGAGTTAACTGGTACTGCCTAAAGTTTAGAGAACACAAGACTCATGAGGCAGGTATCTCTGTATAAAGACGTAACTTTACTGATTTATTAATTATACACAAATCAACAATAATACTTTTCAAATGCTTTAGCCAATTGTATCCCACTTTATTACTTCATGAAATTAGAAAGCTAACTCTTGACTTCGTCGACCCCACTCCCTGATTGCCTAGTAGCCTAAGATGCTCAGCCCAAAGTTCAAATAAACGCTCTCACGGGTTCTCTTGAAGGTCACTGTCTAACCAGACCAACTCGTGATACCATGTCTGGGCACGTCCATCTCATCCAGTGAATAAACCCTATTCACGAAACAAGATCAAGTGTTCTAAGTTCTTTCTAACCAAACTTTAATTGATAAATCTTTCATATTTCCAAGGTTCAATTATTCCTTTGAAATAGGGTTTCACCCTAATGTCTTTTTACTGTGATGCCTAGAAGCAAATTGCTTTTGCAAACAATATTTCTTAAAATCAATAATAATACATTCAAACTATCAGCATGTGCATTTTACTATCATAATAATTCATTTGAATCAATTACTGCATCTCATGTGTAAATTGCTTCTTGTTAGCTCAAGCTTATTTTAAAAAGTCATTTAACTGAATGCTGCCAGTTCTATCAGTGCGTGTCTAATAGTTTAAAAATCTTACTACCCCATTATGGGTTTCACTTACAAGCTCCTTTTGCCACATACAACTCTATCTTGCACCATTTCATTTAAAGGTGGTCTAAAGCTGCAATGTTCTCTAATTTTCATAACCTAGCTATGAATTCGGTCACAGGTTCCCTAGGGGTTCTCCGAGCCATGATGAAGTGATATCTCTGGAGTATAACAAAAGGGTTTTGGTTGTGGTTTTTCACCATGTGTACTAGCTCATTTAAAGTTTTTGAACCAGTGGCATCTACATAGGTCAGATTTTTTAATCACACTGAAAGCTGGGGTCCTGCATGCTGTCAACAATACTACTCATTGTTTTTTGACTCCTTCAATGTTGTTAGCACAGAAGAAGAAATGATTGCACTACATATATTAGGACCTGTCTTTCCCACTATTATCACAGGGTGTAGAGACATAATTTATTTTTCTTACCAGAGAAGATTCTTGACTTACAGAGGCTGTCCTGAGAGGGAGAGAGAGAAAAGGCACTTTTTTTAACCCCTCGTCACTGGTGTAGTAATTCAACCAATGCCAGCTTCCAGAGGCCGAATCTCTGTTCGCTTAATAAACAAGTTTGTATTTCATGAAGGCCACAGGGAAATGTATTGACAATCCCATGTCTTTTATGACCATCATAACACATTCCTAATCACCCTTGAATGTGTGGTTTGCTAAGCTATTTCAGAGGGCACGTAAGAGGCTTGGAGTCACATATAAGTCAGATGGGGTAAGGGAGGTAGATTTTTTTCCCCTAAAAAGCATTAGTGAACCAGATGGGTTTTTACTACAATAAATAATACGACCACATTCAAGACCAGCTTTCAAATTCCAGATTTTATTAATTGAATTTCAATTCCACCAGCGGTTTCCCAGGACATGAGCCTCAGCGTCTGGATTACTAACCCTTTGACATTACCACTACAATCGTCTCCCCCACTTTTCCAACAGCAGCAGCTGCAACTTCCTTCTCTCTCAGTCACCCGCTGCTTCACAGCACAAAGGAAATGGACACAACGCTCCAACCCAAATGAGGCCATATCCCTAACTCAGCTTTTTGATTGTGAACATCTGTACATAATGGATATAACAATTAAGCAAAGCCTTACTGGTTACAACAGGTATTTCTAACAAGGTTTCCTTTAGAAAAAGACAAAGGAGCTTTCGTGTGCCTCTTAGAATAATTAAGCACGATTGTTGTGTAGTTTAGAGTAAAGAACCCTCACTTGAGTAACGACACTCACACGACATAACTGAGCAACGGAGCCTTTGAAAGATCAGAATTGCTAATATCTACAGCCTCACGGAAGAAGGCCTCCTTCCCAGTGAACCATGTAGGTGTCCAGCAAGATCAGCACACCCAGAATTTCACTGTCATGTCTTCATTCTTAACCAGCAAAGTATACTAGATTTTCTGAGCTGAGCCAGTAGATGGTTCCTTGGTGACACAGAAAATGACATGACTAGCTCACTTGTGACAGTTCCTATCACTTACTCCCAGGAACTATACAGAAGTTACAGGATGTGTAGATCGATCATTAAGCAAGACATTGACCTAATTTGATTGTGATTTAGTTTGCTTAAGATGTGTGAGGCCATCCTTCAACATGCACCAGTTCCCACAATAATACTGTCTGTTACGCCTTAAACAATATAGTGCAGCAGAAAGGAGTGGAGCCGTGGCGGTATGAAGATAATGACTGTGCGGCATCTTTGGAGGAGCGGAATAAGCCTATGTGAAAACTATCCAAATAACAGGACAGTCACATACAGGTACAATTCAGTTAGCCTGGGGCTAGGCAGCCATGTGATATACCAACACAAAATGTCTGCAACCAGGTATCTGATGGACACATGTCTTAAGTGACCAGGCACTCTGTAACTCCTTTTATTTCCAATGTGTCCTCTCTGCAGTGGTCAGGGTAGCTCAGATGTGGAGATGCCAGCGTTGGACTGGGGTAAACATAGTAAGAAATCTCACAACACCAGGTTAAAGTCCAACAGGTTTATCTGGTAGCAAATGCTACTAGCTTTTGGGGCTTTGCCCCTTCGTCAGGTGACTCACCTGACGAAGGGGCAAAGCTCTGAAAGCTAGTGACGTTTGCCACCAAATAAACTTGTTGGACTTTAACCTGGTGTTGTGAGACTTCTTACAGGGTAGTTAAGATAGGGTGGCCATCCCTGGTTTCCCTTTTCCAAGGCCTTTCCTTGAAGTTTTGCAGTCTGTTCTATAGGGACATAAAACTGATAGTTCTACTTTTTTTTTGAAAATGGAATATTTTTTGATGAAAAACGTTGTCAGGCTAGTGGCAGGGAGCGTGCAAGGCAGTTGGAAGTACTACCATTCCAATGCCGCGACAGTGAAGCTTCTCTCACCTGGCGCCTATCAGGTGTCGCTCCGTCCATCCCACTGAGGTACTTTCAACTTCATGGAGGTTAATGTGGGTCCCAAAGGTTGAACTGGGGACCACGCAGCAGAGGGGAAGACTCCAAATGACCGTTGATTCAGGCGCTAAGCGACACCCGTTCTACACATGCGCATCGTTACCCAGTTTTTTGGGTTGGCGCATGCGCTTGGCCTCGTGTTTAGCCGTCTGCGTCTGCGCGGCGACATTGGATCGTTATTTTGGCGGCATTCAAAATGACTTACAGCAAATGCAGGGAGAGGCTGGTGATGTGAGGGTGAGACAGAGTTTGTATTTGAGAATGATACTCCACACACTTTCCCTGTCCTGGGAAGCTCATTCAAATACTTTTCACTTTGTATCCAGGATCATTGTGATACATGCCCGCTATTTACTTCTGGTTCAATAATGCTGTTTAGAGAAGGAAATGTGCCACCCTTACCCAATCCGGCGTGGTTGTTTGCTCACAAATTATGGTCTCTTCCACCCATCCGCTGGGAAAATACATGTCTTTTTATATATAAAACAGTGGAAGTACTGCCATTCCAATGCTGGGACAGGGAAGCCTCTCTCACCTGGCGCCTCCTGGGTTTTGGAGGGAAACATCACTTTCCACATGATGTTCCACACCATGTATAAAACATCACTGTGGACCCTTATTACTTGCAGAATTACCTTTATATTTTAATTTTCTAATGGGACATGGGGGTCAATGTCAATGTCAGTATTTGTTGCCCACTAAAATTTGCCTTGAACTGAGTGGTTTGCAGCCACTGCGGAAGAAAGTTATGAGTCAACCACATTTTGTGGACCCGGAGTTACACCTAAGCCAGATTGAGTTTCCTTCCCTAAAGAGCATTATTGAACCAGATGGCTTTTAAAAACAATGGTTTTATACACAGTGCTCTGCTGTTTCTTGCTGACACATAGAATGAATCAAATAGATTCAAGACTGGCATCTGTGATGCTGGAGATTTCATGCAGAAGCTTAAGATGAATTATCCAATCAGCCCTTATGTATCAGCTTTGTCTTTTGCACTGGATTCTCCAAGCACCGAGGATAGGGATATTTCTGGAGTCTCCTCCTCCAGTTAATTATTTAGTTGTCTGCCACTATTAACAGAATATGGCAGGACTGTTGAGCCTACATATTCCTCCTTAACAGCACTGTGGGTGTACGTACATCAGGTGGATTGCAATGGTTTGAGAATGCAGCTCAGCACCACCTTAGGAAGGGCAGTAAGAGGTGGGCAATAAAACGGCTGGTTTAGCCAGTGACATCCACATCAAGTTAAAAGAATACAAAAAAAATCCGTGGAATTGTTTAACTTTGTCACATATCCAGGTATGGTGATAGTTGTGTCTAGGACATTGATTACAATTTATAAATCTATGACACACTTTTTAGGACTGCTCTCCCAATTTTGGTGAAAGTCCCTTGATGTTAGTAACAAGGACTTTGAAGGGTGGAAAGGGCTAGGAGTGCTTGTTAACATGTTTGATGCTGGGTTTATTGCTTTGTGATTTTTCTGTTGTTTTGTACAATTGAATAGTTTGCTAGGCCACATCAAACAACATTGCTGTGGGTCTGGAGTCACAACTAGGAATAGATGGCAGAATTCCCCCCTTGAAGGGCATTAATTGAACCAGGTGGGTTTTTATGACAGTGGTTTCATGGCCATTACTAAGACAACATTTTCACTCAATTTTATTGTTACATTTACATTACCCCCAGCTGCCATGGTGGGGTTTGAACTCATGTCCCCAGGGTATTAGCCTGGGCTTCTGCCTTGCTAAGCCAATGACGTTGCCACTATGCCATCATCTCGCTCCCTAATTGGAATTCTCCCTTCAGTTGGAGATCAAACTAGACTGGGAATATTAAGTGCCCTCAAGCTTCTAATCAGTGTTGTCCCTTCACAGCTGCAGAGGAGCAAGATCCAGATTGTGGCTGGTTTGAAACCATTGCTTCAAAAAACAGCAACATTAAGAGCTGATTGTGGAGATAATGGTCTATAAGGGATGTCTCAGCCTAGAAGATAGCTGCTAGTTGATTAAGAACTGAGTGAGGAGTGTTCTCAGTTTGGTTCCTGTGGACTCCAGTAGGAGATGGAACTCTCCACACTGAACATATGGCTGCTCTCCACAGTCTACTGAAACAGGTTTTGCTTCAGAGCTTGTTCCTATGGATTTCTAGACTATGTGCAAACCATGTAAAGAAGTGGATAATGTCACTGAGGGATTACAAAAGGGCAAGAGCAGTAGGGACAACCTTTAAGCTGCTGTCATTTTACAGCAGGAGCTCAATGCTGAGCTTCACTTCACCAAACTCTGCTCAAATATCCTGGGAAGTGAATTAAATCACAAAAGGGATTAGGAAAGGGGTACAGCAGCAGGAAAATCATTGAGCTAAAGACACTCTACTGGCAGATGCTCAATGCTACACCTCCCCCCCCCAAAAAAAATTCTAAGTGTCATAACAGCATGAAAACAGGAGTCACCCATGGTGGAGTTTTGGGCGAGCTCGATGCTGCAATCATCCTGCATTCTGTCAATTTTTCCAACAGCTTGGGGGAGCTGAGCCTAAGAATGCCAGGGAAGCCGGCTTCAGAGCACTTGGGCGCCCCGCTGTGACAGCAAAACACCCACCCCCCCATAAACATCAGATCCCCGCCCATCAAAGGCCCAGTTAACAACTGACCCAGCTGCTCTTACATAGCTGCTGTGATCATGTGAGTTATTTGTTCAGAGACTTGGCCCTGAGCTAAGTTTCAGCCCACAGAGACCCTTGACACATTGCAACTTCAAATGTAGACAGTCAAACAAAGGGAAATATCCTCAGCTTCCCTGTATCCACGCGTGAGTTCACTAATGTCATCTGGAAATCAATAGCAAAGGAGGCCCAACTGGATACAGCCACCTTTAAACAATTCATCCAGGACCTAAGAATATTAATGCCAGTGAATGAAAGAACCCATTCAGTGGGAGAGGCTGAGTGCACTGATCCCTTAAGTGTTCTATATGAGACTGTCTCAGCTAGAATCTGCAGAAGCTGTATTCCATGTATTCTGCTCTGTTGGTTCATCTGAGTCCCTGTGTCAATGTTAACTTGCCTCCTGATTTTATTCTTTCCACTGAATTTAGACAGGCAATCACAGACAGTAGTGTGGAAAAACCAAGATGTTTGCCTGTCCTCTGGGAACATGTTGAGGGCCATGCTGAATAGAGCAGACAGCAAAGAGATTGTAAATTTCATCCTTGAGAACAGAAGTTGGAATCTGATGCTGGACCCAATACTGTACCATAGGGGGATTGCTTTGTTAGCTGAATTGATGTGATTATTCAGTGAACACCAACTCATTGAAATTGTCAGGAATTTTGGAGTTCTGTTAATGGCACAAGATGGTCAGAGAATCCCTGTGGCTGTACTCTGCACTGAATTTATACAATGCTCATTTGTCACTAATGTTGATCTTGCTAACATCCTGATGAGTCATTTACATATATGCCTATTTGATTTGAATTTGGCTGTACCTTAGAGGCCTTGCCAATATTCTAGTTGGTAGGATGGAGAGACATACTTCAGACCTGCTGATTGAGGTGACTGCCACAGTCACAGCTTCACAGAGTGGAATACCACAAGGAGATCCCGATGATTGAAGTAACATCAACCCTCTCAGTGCTTTTGGATCAGCTCTGTGTCAATGCTGTCAGACCCGATTGTACTATTACAGCAAAAGGAGTCAGATCTTTATATCAATTGAAATCTGCCAAGGTTTGGGTTGCTGCATTTGCTACGTTTGTTATTTTGGCCAAATGTGGACATGGACCCTCAAGGGGTTTCCTTTACAGAAGAGATCCACCTAAGCCTGGTCAGTTTTTCAAACAGAGTGAGGATATCTATCTCTTAACGTTGCAACAATTCAGGAGTATTCTTGGGAAGGGAGCTTGAATTATGAGGAATTTTTGAACATAATTTCTTGACAACTAACCAAAGATTTCCCCAGGGCTACTGACTCGTATATAAAGTGCTGTGTGTCTACCAAGACATGGGGCCAAGGCTTTGTGGAAACGTAGCTCTCTTTTCAGCCGCCCGTTCACAGAAATCTTGCTGATGGACAAGTTGGATACAGAAACTCTGCTGTTTCAGATTCCAACTCAATACAACAGCCCCACTAGTACTCAGTCGTATTTTACATCACACTGAGAAAGAGTTTTTTTTGTAAATTTTTTTATTTTAATTAGATGGAAATTATTATGCAATAAATGTTAGTTTTGTTGCTGCATTTAAAGCTGCAACAAATTGAAATGGTTCCTTGTTGGCAAGTCTTTGACACCATGGATTGGAATCATAGAAACCCTTCAGTGTAGAAGGTGGCCATTTGGCCTATCAAATCTGCATTGACTCTCATTCGGAGCATCCCATAAGAACATAAGAAATAGGAGCAGGAGTAGGCCATCTAGCCCTCCGAGCCTGCCCCGCCATTCAATAAGATCATGGCTGATCTGAAGTGGCTCAGTTCCACTTTCCCGCTTTCTCCCCATAACCCTTAATTCCCTTGCCTACCAAAAACCTATGTACCCGTGTCTTAAATATATTTAGCGAGGTGGCCTCCACCACATCAACGGGCAGAGAATTCCAGAGATTCACCACCCTTTGAGTGAAGAAGTTCCTCCTCAACTCCGTTCTAAACTGCCCCCCCCCCATCTAGAGGGCTGTGCCCTCTAGTCCTGCTGTCATTTCTGAGCGGGAAGAATCTCTCTACCTCTACCCTATCCATCCCCTTCATTAACTTATACGTCTCTATAAGATCCCCCCTCATCCTTCTAAACTCCCATCCAGGCCCACTCCCTGCCTCATTCCCATAATTCCCTCAACCCCACAATTCGCCCCATGAATCCCCTTAACCTACGCACCTGGGGACTCTATGGTAATTTAGTGTGGCCAACGCACCTCAATTGCCTATCTTTGGATGGTGTAAGGAAACTGAAGCACTCGGAGGAAACCCACAAAGACACAGGGAAAATGTGCAAACTTCACACAGACAGTCACCCAAGGCTGGAATAAGCTTCATCACAGGTAATTACCATTTGGTTAGTCAGGACTGCACTGCTGATAAATTACTCACACCTTTTTTTTCACTTCAAGATCATTGTCCCTCATGAATTAACATATTGAAAGTTTCCCATGACTTTTGGAATAAATCTGTCCATTAATATCTTGCTTGCTGCCACATAAGAAAATGAGCTGGAAGTCAACTAGTCATTAGGTTAGCTTACAATCTTGTGTCAAAGAGTAGTTTTAATGAGATGAAGACAGTGGAGAATCCAGAGAAGGGAGGATATGTCTTCCTCTCAGACTCATGCAGAACTCAGTTACATGGAACCATCGAAACAAGGAGCAGGAGTAGGCCTTTCAGCATTTTGAGCCTGCTCTGCTATTTGATATGTTTGATCCTCTACCTCAATGCCACACTCCTGCGCTCCCTCAGAGTCTATAAATCTATTTCCTTCTTTACAGGGTCAGCAGACATAAAGCTTTCCTCACAGACAGTGTTTAACTTATCATAAACTCCCCTGGTGCCCTTGCCTCCATTATCCTGTCTACTGTGTCAACAAGCACCATATTCCATTAAAAGGTGCAGCAACCAGTTGGATCTTTAGAGTTCAAGGCCACTCCCACAGCCTGTTCCTGGAGGAGAACCAAACCCTGGATGTATGAGTTTGTTGACAAATCCAGCTGTGTGCTCCAGGCATCTCATCAAAGTTTTCACCCTGTTCCTAATGGAGATGATTTGATTCCCTGAAAGACATTTCAACAACAAATGACACTAGCACAGATCACCCCTTAATCTTCAAGACTCAAGGAAATACAAGCCTTGTCAATGTAACTGGTTCCCATAATTTTATCCTTAATGCCTTAATATCATTCTGATAAATATATACTGCACTTCCTCCAAGGTCAATTTCTCCATTGTGAGAGTGGTGCCCAGATCAGAATCCAGAATTCCAGGTGTGATCTAAGCTGAGATTTATACAAGTGCCACACAGCTTCCACCGCCTTTGTATCCCACTCTCTTTGACATAAAGGTCAGCATTCCTCTAACCTTTGGAATGATTCTTCAGTATCGGGTTACTGACTGCCAAAGAAAGTTGACTTGCTTCTGGATCTCTATGAACAGAGTGACATATCTTGTTGGAACTCTCTGACCCAAAAACAATCCCACTTTTCTCTCAAATGGAGAAGGATGTCAGTTGATTTTAAGACGGTGAATTGGTGAAGGATTGAACACAGTGTAGACATACAATACATTATATCTATTAGTAGTCCCATGGCCCTGTGATTTCCAGCCTGCTTCTCTCCATCCTGCTTCAGTCTGCCCATAGGGAAGGAGATGTAGATGTTCTTTCTGATGTAGAGTGTCGCAGTAACCTCCCTGATACAGCAGTGAACTGTGAAATGTCACTGATATCAGCTGTTGCAGCCAAAAGGAGACTGTGGTGTGAACGTTAAGAACCACAGTGAGTTCCATTGATCATTTTGAATGGCAGAGCGGGCTCAAAATGCTGTTTCGATGGTTCCATGTAAATGAAATCTAATGAGCTGAGAGGAAGATGTCCTCCCTATTCTGGATTCTCCATTGTATTCATCTCATTAAAATAATTGTGACTGCAATAGATGATCCAGCTCACCGAGAACCTTCTTGGTGAAACATCAAACCTTACATGTTGCTCCTCGGAGAGGTTGAGGAGTGAGAAATGCCCTGAAGGCCCGTTATGGCCTCCTGAACACTGCACCCTTCTTCCCCCTCCCTCTTTCCTAGCTATTTCTGCTTTCTTCTATTGCTGTGATTGTACCTTTACATGCACCGTAGCAGAAGAAGCTCACCTGGCTTGAGTGGCCAGTTGGGAATGGGTAGTCAGCCCAGGGGATGGAGTATTACTTTGGACAGAAAACCATCTGAAAACATGTGGGAACAGGGCATTTGGTGAGCTACTCCAAGGCAGCCAGGGGGCAGCTGGCTTCTGTACAGTTTCTCTTGTTAATAAATAGACAAGCAGGTTACGTGGATTGGCTATACTAAATTCTCCCTCAGTGTACCCGAACAGGTGCTGGAGTGTGGCGTCTAGGGGATTTTCACAGTAACTTTATTGCAGTATTAATATAAGCCTTCATGTGACACTAATAAACAATTTTTAAAAAGAAAGTGTTCCTGGGGTGATGTGGTGGCACAATAGTTGGGACTGCTGCTGCTCAGCACGAGGGATCCAGGTTTGATTGTGGCCTAGGGGGAATGTGTGGAGTTTGCACATTCTCCCCATGTATTTGTGGGTTTCCTTTGGATACTCTGATTTCCTCCCACATTCCAAAGATGTGTAGGTTATGTGGATTAGCCACATTAATGTGCCAGATACAGGGATAGGGCAAGGGGATGGGCCTGAGTAAGATGCTCTTTCAGAGTCAGTGCAGACTCAAAGGGATGGATGGCCTGCTTCTGCACTGTAGGGAATCTGTGTTTCTATTTTACTCTATAGATGAAGTCTGTGAAAATGCATATATTGGTGACGAGGACAAAATGGATTACAAGAACACTGCCTGTGACCTAACACTCTTTTAATCCAAGTCTGAAGGAAAAAGATGCTCACGTGAATGCCTGTCTTTGGGTGAATAGACCCAGTGAGATGTTGCCAGACCCTAATGGGTGGATGCGGAACAAACTTGAATTGGCCGGGACAGCTAAGAAAAAAGTACAAAGAAAGTAACTCTCAGAAGAAAGAGCTGTGATTTTGTGTTTAAGAAAAATGAAACTTAAGAAAGAAAAGCTGTTGTTGCAGTTTTTTTGAATACAGAAAGCAAGAAGAACACAGAACAGTATTTTGTTGGAAAAGAGAAAATGCTTCAAGGGGCTACTGGCCCTGTCCCAGAAGCACAGGAAGATGAAGAGGTTAAGATTGCCGGGCTCCCGATCTGAATTGAGTTTGCAGGGGCCCGGGGCAGTGGTCCCTCGCCAAAGAATTGCAGACAGCGAGCTTGCAAAGAGAAGTCCTCAACCTGCTTTAAAAATAAGTTTAAAAGTTTTGTTAAAAATGGGCCTGAATGGAACATGCTGGATCTCCTGTTGAAACTGACAAAGAAAACTGGCACATCGGTGAGAGGAGGGAGAACTATGTGAAGTCTCCATGTAGCAAAAGGGAAAAATAAAGCTGCACAGATCACTAATATCAGTCGGAGTTTTAAAAGTAAAGAATCAAGGTTCAAAAAGGAGCAGCAGCTTCCCACCCAAATTTCAAAAGCATGGGATAAGCACACAGAGAGAACCGGCAACTGTTAGTAGTTTAAAAAACATTGACACTCCTAAAGCCATAGAGGCAGTGCTTTTCAAGTGGTAGTACATTTAAAGGGGCAATCACAAGAAGAAACAAACAGCAATGGACGGGAAAATTTAAGAATATCCCAAATAGAGGATAACTCTCAAAAAGATCTATAAATAAACTGACCTCAAGGAAGAGGCAATGCAAGACCTCAAGGAAGAAACAATGGAAGACCCTGGAAGAAGGGCACTGAAAGATTCCAGGACAGCACCAAAAGATCCCAGGAAATACAATAAATGACCAAGTGAACAGCAACAAGAGAACTGCAGAATGGAAACACTTTGTTGGAGACAGACCCGACCAACAATAAACCCAAGAGGGGTCTAGCTGAAGTTAAGACAAGTAGAAATGAAGATCCCATTTATGAAATGTGCATGTCCAGTAAGAACATGATAGATTCACTTAGGAAAGACTGCAGAAATTAAAGACTGGAGAACTAGAAACTACTGAACATAAAGAGGAATCAGCAAAAAGAACTAAAGCTCCAGAGAAGACATTAAAATAATGAGATGAAATGACTGACAGCAAAAAAAAGTATATGGTGGCACAGTGGCTAGTACTGCTGCTTCACAGCGCTAGGGACCCGGGTGCAATTCTGACCTTGGGTGTGTGTGTGGAGTTTGCACATTCTCCTGTATCTGTGTGGGTTCCCTCCAGTTTCCTTCCACAGTCCATAATTGTGCAGGTTAGGTGGATTAGCCATGATAAATGCACAGGATTGTGGGGATGAGTGCAGGGTGATGGACCTGGATAAGATGCCTCTTTCGGAGTTGGTGCAGACTTAATGGGTTGAATGGCCTCCTCTGCTCTGTAGGTATTCTGTGGTCCTAAATTCCCAACAGTCGTAACCCCAATTTTATTGCTTCCAATTTGAATAATATAAATTAGATGAAAACATAAACTTTGTTACCTTAAGGCTTAAACTATTCCATTAAAGTAAAAAGATAGCAAAATTGATTTTTATTTTACTTTTACACATGCGTATTGTAGAGGACAGTTCCATTAGCTCGAGTTGTTTTGGCCACTCTTTCTTTCTCTAGTTCACAAATACTTTGATCTGCAAAAATGTTACAATTTATTCCTGACCTAAAATTTCAGTTTCCATTCCATAACCCCAGATTATTAATGTTGATGGAAAATATTTGTTGCAACTTCATCATTGACACTTCCCACCTGCAGATTATTCCACTCATGAACTTATACAATTCCTTATCCTTTTACAGAAAGTTTTCATTCCTAAGCTATTAGCATGCAATGATGTGGAATTGAAATGACACTCAATTGCCACCCAGACTCTTTCCATTACCCTTTGTTAAGTAATAAAATTTATTTATCCCCTAAACTTTAGATAACTTTTCCTTTGAATGCACGAATACAATACAATCATGGCTGATCTTGAATTCCAACTCTATTTTCCCATCTGCTCCCCATTATCCCTTAATTCCCTGAGAGACCAAGAACCTTCTATCCCAGCTTTAAATGTACGCAACAATGGAGCATCCACAACCCTCTGGAGTAGAGAATTTAAAAAATTCACAGTCCTTTGAGTGAAGTTTCTCCACGTCTCAGTCCTAAATGATTACTCCTTATCCTGAGACTGTGCCTGTGTTTTCGACTCTCTGACCTGTGGAAACAGTATCTCAGCATCCACCTTGCCAAGCCCTTTCAGAATCTTGTATATCTCAGATTGCCTCTTATTTTTCTAAAATCAAGAGAATGTAAGTTTAATTTATTTTGACATTATGTTTTTAATATTTGTACATTTGTTCTTAATGATTTTAGTATTTGTGGGAACAGGTTAAAATATGTTCATTTGAATATTCACCTGTGGTGTGCCTTTGAAAAGAGGATATGATTTTGTGATTTCTCTATCTAAAATAATGTATCATTTGTTTGTAAACTCTGGAGGCCTAGGGGAACAAGAGATATGACTAATTACAGACGTGAGGTGGCAGATGTTGATTCGCAGCCCAATGGAAAAGGTGATTTGGACTATTTCCAAATAAGGGAGGAGGAATAATGAAAAGTGAAATAAAAGTTGAAAAATTGCAATCTTAGTTGACACAGTGTTACCAGTGGCTCACAGCACCCAGGGACCTGGATTCGATTCCCGGCTTGGGTCACTGTACATGTGGAGTTTGCATGAGTTTCCTCCGGGTGGTCTGGTTTCCTCTCAGTCCAAAGATGCGTGGGTTAGGTGGATTGGCTATGCTAAATTGCCCCTTAGTGTCAGGGGGACTAGTTAAGGTAAATGTAAGGGTTATAGAGATAGGGCCTGGGTGGGATTGTGGTCAGTGCAGACTCAATGGGCTGAATGGCCTCCTTCTGCACCATAGGATTCTATGAGTCTACGATTTCAAGGGTATGACCCTTTTGGACATGGTTCAAAATCAATTCAAAGACAAAGAAGCAAAATACATTGTCTGTGCTGACGATGCTCAAGGACTCATAGGCACTTGAGAGATGAGGGAATTTTATGTTCACTTCACTGTTCTCTGTTGAGCATTTGTAAAATCTTGCTTAATAAATTCTACATGATTATTCCTAGCTTGTTAGGTCAAGCACAACTGAGGACCTAGGGGGTCGTGTTCATTATCTCCAACCTCCTCCTTCCACCAATTTCACTTGATTAAAAACTTAACATTTTCATGTTCTAATGAAAATCACAGTCCAGAAACATTAACCCCATTTCTCCCTTCATTGATGCTGCCAGACCTACTGATTGTTTTCAGCATTTTCTATTTTCATTGCAGATTTCCGGCAATCCCCGTTATTTTAGTTTTGTTATTTGTATTTATAATCAAGGTCAAGTGAAGTCTGTCCTTAGTGACTTAGTACTTACAGCTCATCTTCCTCTGGTTGCACCACGCCCTTTTCCTTTATGTTGTTTTCAACATATTATTCACTTCTGCTTTACACTCCCAGGCTGTGCGCACTCTCACTCGTGCATATAGGAACGTACACATGTATAACATTGTGTGTGCACAAAACTATGGTATAGGAATATATGTGTAGGAATGGTTGTCTGTCAGATATGCCTGTGTAAGAATGCATAAGTACTTAGGAATATGTGGTTAGCACTGCTACCTTGCAGTGCCAGAGACCCGGGTTCAATTCTGGCCTTGAGTGACTGCTTGGGTTTCCTGATGTTCCGGTTTCCTCCCACAGTCCAAAGATGTGTAGGTTAGATGGAATGACCATGGTAAATACACGGGGTTACAGAGATAGGCCAAGAGAGTGGGCCTGGGTAAGTTGCTCTTTTGGAGAATTGGTGCAGACTCGATGGGCAAATGGCCTCTTCAGCACTGTTTGGATCCTAAGTGCAGGAGTGTGTGTATGTATTTGATTCTTTTACTTATTGTGTATGTCTCTTGAGCAATTTAAGTATTGTTGTCTTGAGGGAATTGATGCTTTGCAGGTTGCTATTTCAAACTGATGAATGGGTTGCATAACTGAAGGTGTTAACCAATTGGCATTGCGTGCTGTCAATGCTACAGGGTTGGCCTGGAATCTCCAGGAATTGAAGACCAGTATTCAGGACATTGCTGTATGCAACCCTGGAGAGAAATCATCAGAATATCAAAAAAGATTGCTTTTGCCATTTTCTTTAAACATTTCTCTTCACAAATTCTTAAAATTTTGGAAATGGCAGGGGCGCTGTTAGAATGACAGTCAGATAACATCCAATTGGGGATTGAGTCTTTTTGCTTTCTAGTTGGAGCATGGGGACGTGTCCAAGGAATACGTTTAAAACATTTAGCACTAATAGCTGGAACATGGGGACAAATCACGTCTGAGGAATATATTTAATCACAGTTGGCAAGCTTAGGTATGAGTGAGGTATTGCCTTGCTTAGATTATTGCAGAGCATGAATCTGAATGGCTATGCAGCAATAAGCCTGTAGGAGCGTCAATGATTTGGAATAGAATTCATTAAGCAGACCCAGTAAGGGTGGGAGATGACATTCCTGAATTTGAACATTAAGATTGTTTGTTGAGTTCCTCCCTATTTATAGAATGCCTTGCATTGTAAATTGCACCTAATGCAGAAAGCAAGAATTGACAACCATGACAACAAACAGAATCAGGTATTGTTCCCTTTATTGTGTTCATGCTTCCTTATGTACAATACAGAAAGACACATCTAGGACAGCTTCTAAAGTTCATGGACACTGCCAATAAAAATGAGCAGAAAGTGCTTTATAAAGTGCCATGAAATGTGCTACAGTGCATCATCTAAAGTAATATTTTAAGAGGTACCAGGAGTAAACACTTTGATTAGTTGCATTAAAACTTCAGTCCCAGTAAAATCCAACAAGGCAGTAGAGACAGCCGCAAAATCAGCCACCATGAAGACCATCAATGCTCAACTGAAATGGATTTAACTGGTGGTGAAAGTAACACCAAGCAGCTGTTTGCATTCACTGGAGAGGGGAAGCTGGCAAATCTCCTCCCTGTGCAAATGATGGAAACCCAAGCAATCCAGAGCTTCTGGAAAACATTACAACAGCTCAACAACTAAGCACATATGATGTGCCCCTCAAAATTTATCCAGACATCTGGGTACATGGACACCATGAGGAACTATGTATCTGTAAAATACACACTCCAAACTTAATGTCCTTTATACAAACAGGTCAATACTTTGCAAATCAATTGACATTTGCAACATTCTTCCCAGCACAGTAAGTAAGGAGCTAGCGGAATGGCTTCTCAGTAAAGTTACACAGCAGCTGTGGACACATGCAGGGTATCCCAGCAGGTCCAGGAAAGAACAAGGCAGTGAACAGCCAATAACTAACAAAGCTGCTAATAAATAATCACGTACCTTGGGAAATATTTCACCTGCAAGTTACATATTCAAAGTTGAAAACATTACTCTGGGACGTAAAGGTCAGATTCTCTCACAGTGATAACTAGGAAGAAAAGAACTAGTAATAAACTGTTGATTGTACATTAGGTCCAAGGAACAAGTAAGTGCATGTGATGACCACATGCATTATAAGCATTTGAAAAGCACAGTCAAACACCGAGTTATATCTTTATAAAGTGCAGCTCAATATCCCTGCCAGTTGCTCTGAAATGTGCTGTCTAAAGCTCTTGATAAAGTACCTTCACTTTGGTACTTTTGTGCTGTTACCACTGCTGTTGCTTCGATGTATGATGTCAATGTTTGTTTCCCTCCCCAACTGGTTTCACATTGGTCAAAATTCTCCTCATTTGAAATTGCACTACAATAATATTCCACTCCAATCTCCAAAGCTTTGGCATGGGCCCATTTTGTAATTATTTCATTGCTTGTCCATCAGGAAATGATGTCAGCATTGTGATTAAATCCACACATTGCCTTCGGCAGGAATGAAGGGGTATCGATGGACAGATCTGTGAGCTCTGTGTATTTCCCCCCCCGCCCCACCCCCGACCTCAAGGCCTCACAGTCACTGTTCAACAGAAATTAGCAGTAACCTCCACTCCAAGGAATGCTTTGCATTAAAAGTTAAAGTCACTGTTGCACCAACCAAGGTCCACGCGAGGATGAAGATGAGGCAGGACGAAGATGCTATCATTGTGACCTTCTACTTAAAGGCTGCTTAGTTCAGGAGGCAGAATTTCCAGGAAAAATGCCACACATCCAAGAGAGTCATTAGCCCTTAATATCTACGATGCTGGTATTGTTGGCAGTGCAATGTTCAGTACAACTTGATGAGGAACTCAGGGTACTTGAAGCACTGGCTGACTCTGGATTGGAAAAAGGAGTGAAAAAGAAAAGAATGACATTCTATATGCCAATCCCTTCAAATATCAACAGACAGGAAACAAAGTCTTTCTTACATTGAGACTGAGAAAGGAACAACCTCACCAGCATTGAACTTCAGAGAGATTTTCCAATTGTTCACCCCCAATTAATGGGCAGAAAGAACAGTAACTAATTGAAAAAAATATAATGTAATCCATTATCTCACACCCCCACCCATTCAGAGTCCTATCCGAGTTTTTATTCTGGTTATATACTGATGCCAGGCTCGTAGGCCAGACAGCAGTTAATGATATTAGGAAGGATGGGTCACTACATTAGTAGGATCACAGGGCACTAACAGGATAGTGATAAAGTGGGAGGAGTTAGCAAACTAACATGGTGGAAAGCACATTAAAGGGGTGGGGACAACACAATAAGAAGGTAGGCAGCATGCCACTGAAGGGGGCAGCATGGAGGGAGCCAGTAGAGTGGGCAGCACGCTTGGGGCAACATACCAGTGGAGAGGCAGTATGCCTATGGAGAAGGAATTTGTGCTAATGGGGTGGGTGGTACACCAATGGTGTGCACAATGTGCAAATTGAGGGCACTACAATAACCATCAGCGTGGTCAGGCACCAGGCTGGTTGGGTGTTAACAATGCAGCTTCTCAACTAATGGCCAGTGTGACATCTCTCATTCGGTTTCTTACCTGAGCTACTTATAGATTGAGAAGAGCTGGAGTCCCCGATCAGTGTCTGCAGGTTTGTAGCCGAGACCCAGCCCTCTTTATTTGTGTTAAGATTTCTGACAAGCCTGAGGGCAAAATAAAATGTGCATCACCCCTAGTTCCTTATCTAGCAGCGAGGGAACAGGCACAGTGATTACTGGCATAGTAACCATTCAGGATAGCATTGCAGGTTAACAAATCCATAATGAGATTCACTTCTAGAGGAACAGATTTCAAAAGCAGAGAAGTTAAGTTAAATTATACAGGATCTTGGTTAGAGCATAAAAGAATGCTGTGTGGGATTTTGCTCTCCATATTACAAAGAGGATGTGCAAACACTGGAGAAGGTGAAAGAAATGATTTATAAGGATGAAATCACAATTAATGGACTACATTAATGAGAAACATTAAACAAGCTGGAGCTCTTTTCTCAAAAGAAAAGATTGAGGAGTGACTAGGAACTCCTAATCCTCACACAGATTTGATAAGGTACCAGTGGAGATAGTTCGCTGTGTGGGGAAGTTCAATATAGAAGCCTAAAGTATCAGATCATTCAAGAAAGAATTCAGGAGGAATGCTCTTACTCAAAGAGAGGCAAGAATGTGAAACTAACAAATGGTGTGGTTGTGATAAATAGCATAGATTCAGTTCAGGGGAAATTTGATAAGGGGAAAGGAGCAGAACGATATGGTGATAGGGTTAACTGAAGAAAGGTAGGAAAATCACAGAGCATTCTGCTGGGCAGAATGGCCTCTATACTGTCATTTTAATGCAATTTCATATAATTTTATGCAATTCTTTGTAGCTTATTCAGTTTTTTAAAATATTTCATGAGATTATGAGTAAAACTAGCAAGTGTTGGCCATCCCTAATTACCATTGAACTGAGTGCCTTGCTGGACCATTTTGGAAGAAATCTAAAAATCACCCACATTACTGTGGAACTGATTACTGAACCAGATGAGTTTTCACAACAATCAATTGTAGTCGCCATGGTCATCACCATTACTGAAACTAGTTTTAGATTTATAAGTTGAATTTAATTCAACTTATAAATTACACCAGCTGGTGTAGTGGAATTTGAACCCAGGTCCTCACAACACATCCGGGGATGGCTCACTCGTCTAGTGACAATACCACCGCATGACCATCTCCCCATACCTAACTTCTCTATTTATATTTTGTACATAGGAAAAGACTGGAAATCTGCCATCATTACCTGGTCTGGCCTATATGTGATGTCAGGCCCATGGCAATGTGAATGTAGTTGACTCTTAACAGCCTTCTGAAATGACCTTGCCAGTGACACCCACATCCCATGAAGAAATGAATCTATTGTCTTGAACTTCCTGCAACATGTGCAGTGAAAATTCTCTGGGACAGGATACATGATCATTCACATCATGGGAAGGTTTTCCCTGGCTGAGAATTTCTTTGAGTTTCTCCTGGTGGCTGGTAAACCAGGAGAAATAACATTACCTGCTGAATGGATGCTTAACTGCAGCCTACAGCTGGTGTACAATTGGCTTAACTAGGACCCAGGCCTGGTGTATGTGAAACTTAACTAGGCCCCAGGCCTAGTGTATGTGGAGCTTAACTAGTGCCAGGCCTGGTGTATGTGGGGCTTAACAAGGGCCTAGGCCTGGTGTATGTGGAGAAGCTGGCGTTGGACTGGGGTAAGAACAGAAAGAGGTCTCACAACATCACTTTAAAGTCCAACAGGTTTATTTGTAGCAAATGCCACAAGCTTTTGGAACATGAAGGTGGTTCCTTCATCAAGCGAGTGGGAGTTCTGATCACAAATGGCACAAAGACGCAAACTCAATTTACATGAATAATGATTGGAATGTGAGTCTTTACAGTTAATCAAGTCTTAAAGATGCAGACAATGTGAGTGGAGAGAGCATTAAGCATAGGTTAAAAGGATGTGTATTGTTTACATTGAAAGTTAGTGAGATTTTGCAAGTCCAGGCAAGTTGTGGGGGTTACAGATAGTGTGACATGAACCCAAGATTCTGGTGATTCCACGTGATCTCGCCTGAGAACACCATCCACCAGGTACACGGTACATACTCTTGCAACTCGGCCAACGTTGTCTGATACGCTGCAGGAGAGGATGTCCTCAGGCTTGGTACATTGGGGAGACCATACAGATGCTACGACAACGGATGAATGAACACCGCTCAACAATCACCAGTGAAGACTGTTTTCTTCCTATTGGGAAACAATTCAGTGGTCACGGGCATTTGGCCTCTGATCTTCGGGTAAGCATTCTCTAAGGCTTAGACAGGTTGCAGAGCTGGGCCGAGAGGTGGCGGATGGAGTTTAATGCGGAGAAGTGTGAGGTAATTCACTTTGGTAGGAATAACAGATGTGTCGAGTATAGGGCTAACGGGAGGACTCTGAATAGTGTGGATGAACAGAGGGATCTAGGTGTATGTGTACATAGATCCCTGAAAGTTGGGAATCAAGTAGATAAGGTTGTTAAGAAGGCATACGGTGTCTTGGCGTTTATTGGTAGGGGGATTGAATTTAGGAGTCGCAGCGTCATGTTGCAACTGTACGCAACTCTGGTGCGGCCACACTTGGAATATTGTGTGCAGTTCTGGTCCCCACATTATAGGAAGGATGTGGAGGCTTTGGAGAGGGTGCAGAGGAGGTTTACCAGGATGTTGCCTGGTATGGAGGGGAGTTCCTATGAGGAGAGACTGAGGGATTTGGGGTTGTTTTCGCTAGAAAGAAGGCGGCTAAGAGGGGATCTTATTGAAACATATAAGATGATTAGAGGTTTAGATAGGGTGGATAGTGATATCCTTTTTCCTCGGATGGAGAAAGCTAGCACGAGGGGGCATGGCTTTAAATTAAGGGGGGGGTAGTTATAGGACGGATGTCAGGGGTAGGTTCTTTACCCAGAGGGTGGTGAGGGATTGGAATGCCCTGCCTGCTGCAGTTGTAAATGCGCCTAGTTTGGGGGCGTTTAAGAGATCCGTGGATAGGTTTATGGATGAAAAGGGATTGGTTTAGGTTAGAGGGTCATTGTTTTTTAACTGGTCGGCGCAGCATCGTGGGCCAAAGGGCCTGTTCTGCGCTGTAATGTTCTATGTTCTATGTTCTATGTTCTATGTAAGGCGGCCTTCATGACACACGACAGCGCAGAGTCGCTGAGCAGAGACTGATAGCCAAGTTCTGCACATATGAGGACGGTCTCAACCGGGATCTTAGGTTCATGTCACACTATCTGTAACCCCCACAACTTGCCTGGACTTGCAAAATTTCACTAACTTTCCTGTCTGGAAACAATATAGATCCTTTTAACCTATGCTTAATGCTCTCTCCACTCACCTTGTCTGAATCTTTAGGACTTGATTAGCTGTAAAGACTCACATTCCAATCATTATTAATGTAAATTGAGTATGTATAATTTGTGCCCTGTTTGTGATCAGAACTCCCACTTACCTGACAAAGGAACAGCGTGGTCCAAAAGCTTGTGGCATTTGCTACAAATAAACCTGTTGGACTTTAAGCTGGTGTTGTGAGACTTCTTTCTGTATGTGGAGCTTAACAAGGGCTCAGGCCTGGTGTATGTGGAGCTTAACTAGGGCCCAGGCATGGTGTATGTGGAGCTTAACTATGGCCCAGGTGTGGTGTATGTGGAGCTTAACAAGGGCCCAGGCCTGGTGTGCGTGGAGCTTAACAAGGACCTAGGCCTGTATGTGGAGCTTAACAAGAGCCCAGGCCTGGTGTCTGTGCAGCTTATCAAGGCCACGGCTTAACTAGGTCCCAGGCCTAGTGTACATGGAGCTTAACTAGTCTGGAACCTCAAAAAAGTCCACCTGCTGAAGTGAACTAATCCCATATAACAACAGAGTGACAGTCGGGATATGTCTACAGTGATGATAGGCTCTGGATACATTGGTGGTTCCATGACAGAGGGCAGAACCTGGCACTTTCACCAAGATGGATATCTGTGGGTGTTTGGACACATTACTGTCTCAGATTCCAGTACTACCATAAAGGTCTTTGAAGGAAGGTCTTCCTTCAAAAACTGATAACTTTAGGCTGCATGGGAAGCAAAAATGCAAAAAAGTCCCAAAACCAAAGCTTCAGACTCACCCACCTCCAATGGCAGAAAGGGAGAATGACTCTCAGGAGATGAGTGCTCATTTAAATATGTTAAGGTGGCTGCATGGCTCAGATTATTCCCCCCATTTCCCTTCTATCCAAAGATGTGCAGGTTATGTGTATTGGCCATGGTAAATGCGTGCGTTGATGAGGATAGGCCATGGGGGTGGATGATCTTTTGGAGAGTTGGTGCAGACATGATGGGCTGAATGGTCTCTTTCTGCTCCGTAGGGATTCTCTGTATTTAGTGCTGTCTAGCTAGGTTTCCTCAGCTTCAGGAAAGGGAGATCAGGGCTGCTTCAGTGAAGAAGTTAATGCCTTTCCATCAGAGCTTGTGGGCCAAGTAAAGCCCTCTCCAGCCCCCAGCTAAAACTAACATTCCCAGTGCTTAGATCTACTGTGCCCCTGCACCACCATGTTTCAATACCCTCCTTGGGCCCACGCCTCTCCTCCACCTGCACCTGCAAACCCCGTCAAAATCTTCTCCCTACTTCTCCAAATTCTATTGAGATCCTAGCCAATCCCCGGTCTCTCCGTCCCTCCATGTCACATCCCACTGCAGCCTAATGCTGCAACTTTACTGGTCGGAAGGCAGCCTGTCTTTCAGTCTTCGGCTGTGGCTGGGAAGAACGTACAAAAACAGAGATCTGGATTTGACAGAATTTACCACGAACCAGCTCCACCAACCCCATATCAAACCCCACTAACCCTGTCATTGAACCCAATCAACCCAAGTGTTAACCCTGTTATCAAAACCCAGTGTCTAACCCCACATCGATCCCCACCAACCCCAGTGTCTAATCGCACAAACCCTGTTATCCAACCCCAGTGTTAAACCTGTTATCAAACCCTAATGTCTAACACCACCAACCCCATTATCGAATCCCACCAACCCCAGTGACGGCATGGTGGCTCAGTGATTAGCACTGTTACCTCAGAATGCCAGCGACCTGAGATCAGTTCCGGCCTTGGGTGATTGTGCAAACTCTACACATTCTGCCCCCGTCTGTGAGTTTCCTCCGGATATCCAGGTTTCCTTCCATTGTCCAAAAATGTGCAAATTAGGTGCATTGGCTATAATAAATTGCCCTTTAGGTGTCATGGGAATTAGGGGGAACATGTGAGGTTACGTGGGTGGGATTGTTGTCTGTGCAGGCTCGATGCGCTGAATGGCCTCTTTCTACACTGTAGGGATTTTATTATGTTTAACCTCAGTAACCCCAGTGTCTAGCAGGGATGTACTTCTGAGGCTGTACAAGGCTCTGGTCAGATCCCATTTGGAGTACTGTGAACAGTTTTGGGCCCTATATCTAAGGAAGGATGTGCTGGCCTTGGAAAGGGTCAGAGGAGGTTCACAAGAATGATCCCTCGAATGAAGAACTTGTCATATAAGAAACGGTTGAGCTTTCTGGGTCTGTACTGGTTGGAGTTTAGAAAGATGGGGGGGGAATCTTACTGAAACTTATAGGATACTGCGAGACCTGGATAGAGTGGACATGGAGAGGATAATTCCACTGCTAGGAAAAATTAGAACCAGTGGGCACAACCTCAGGCTAAAGGGATGATCGTATAAAACAGAGATGAGGAATTTCTTCAGCCACAGAGTGGTGAATCTGTGGAACTGTTTGCCGTAGAAGGCTGTGGAGGCTAGGTCATTGAATGTCTTTAAGACAGAGATAGATAAGTTCTTGATTAATGAGGGGATCAAGGGTTATGGGAAAAAGGCAGGAGAATGAGGATGAGAAAAATATCAGCCGTAATTGAATGGCAGAGAAGACTCGATGGGTTGAGCGGCCTAATTCTGCTCCTACATCTTATGGTCTAACCCTTAATATCACAGTCAAGCACTGTCTGCAGAAACTATATCTAAAACATTCACCATCACCAAGCAATGTGAGTAATGTTTGCTGTTATCGCATGTCTGTGCAATTGTTAAAAAAAATTAGGAACAGAATTAATTTTGTGCGGCTATTTTGCAAAATTTATTTGAATTATAGAAACATAGAAACAATGAGCAGGAGGTGGCCATTTGGCCCTTTGAGCCTGCTCCACCATTTATTACGATCATGGCTGATCATCCAACTCAACAGCCTAATCCTGCTTCTCCCCATAACCTTTGATCCCATTCACCCCAAGTGCTATATCCAGCCACCTCTTGAATACATTCAATGTTTTGACATCACTACTTCCTGTGTAATGAATTCCACTATGTCACCGAGAGCAGAGTTTGTGGACGAATGGAATCACTATAATGTGTATCGTTGCAAAACGTACAGCTGTTTGATATAAAGCAGCAAGAGGTCCTTAAACGTACCATTGTCCATCTTGGCCCTCATGTAGCAATTGTAACAGATCACCAGTGTGCGCTGTCAGTTCGTCTCCACCTGACTTCCCATAATCCGCTATCACTGTGTACTTCCCAGGAAGCTGGGAAAAGAAAACAAATTCCCAGGACTGACTCACATTCTGTCAACTGGTGAGCAACAGTTAAACTTTCTTTATGACAGCTCTGACTCAAGCAAGCAACAGAGACCATTGATTTCCTTAAGTAAAATGTGAATATGTATTCAAAACAGAAAACAATGCATATGTAGAGCAAGAAATCGGGGGGCGGGGGGGGAGAGATCCGAGAGGTGTGGGAGGTGGGCAAGAAATCCAGTTGTGGGGGGGGGGCAGAGATGTGGGAGGGGAGAGGGAGGGAGAGAGAGAAAGGATGGTGGGGGGAGAGAAAGCGTGAGAGGTAAGTGAGAGAAAGGAGGGGGGAATGGATGAGCAAGAGAGAGGGGAACGATAGAAGGGAGACACACGTGCAAACATATCAACACAAGCCATATGACAAGAGACCATACAAAACATTTCAAGTGTGCATTATTATTAAACCAAGTGAGGTAATGTTATGGAGGTGACTTTTTTTGTACAAAAATCTTCAAAGGCAATCCATTGACACTGATGCAGAAGAGGATAGCTCGAAATATGCTGCAGAATTCCAGGTTTAGTCAGACTGAATCTTAGAAACCCCAATACCCATGGGAGAAAATTAATTAAAAAGGATTTACAATAAATAGAGAGAATCAAACTGGTTTAGTTTTGCCAAATGAAAACTGAAGGCTCCAAGGCATATACGATGGCCTGAATTTTACTCCCTACTTTGGCGAATTTTGGGGTGGGAGGACGGGAGCATGAGATTGCATGGACAGGATTCAGGATTCCCTCCAGAGTCACACCCATTCTGATCCCAATATAATTTTTACAGTGGGGCAAGCAGGGATTTGGTTGGGAAGGCTGTACTTGCCGCAATCAAGACCATTAAATGGTCTTAAGGGCCTTTTCCCGCTCAGCCTCAATATTAGGCTGGCAGGTGTTGGAAAGTTCAGGGTGTAAACCAGAAAAAAATTATCATCTACTTTGAGCAGGAAAGAGCATGCAGGGGGGCAGGGTTGTGTGTTTCAATTGGAAGTCCCTTCTTGACTGTGGATGCCCTCCCCTCAAGCACTGGACACCTCTGGACCTTCCCCCCTCACCTATCCCCCATAAGCCAATTACACCCCTGGCACCACCCCAGGTGTCCTGTACCATTAACTTGTCTCTATGTCCTGGTACTTATCCCCAGGCTTGCGCTGCGCCTCCTCATTGTAGGACTTTGTTCCAGGTGAGGTTGGCATTCCTACCTGCTGCCAGTCAACATTCATTAGAGCATAAAATAACAGTGGCCTGTCAGAGCCAGAGGGGATACATTCGTTTCTCATCTACTCTCCAGGCGGTGGGGTCGAGGTCCCATCCTCCAAAAAATTCAGGCTAATGATATGTTGAAACCTCAGAAATATCATTCCGTGGTTTCAAGCATTTCCTTGTAAATGAACTTCGATTTACAAAATAACCTGGTCAAACAAATTTATACTTTCACCATTCACAAAAGATTCTGTCGGTTTCCCATGGGACATTTTTATAACAGCAGTAAAACAATGTTGTCAATTGTTGGAGGGTCCTCCAATTACTGACCTACAGTTGCTGTAACAATGGGACATCCAACAGATTTGGTCAGCCCATAGAGTTGCTACTGACCAGACAAGGGGGGCAATAATGCAGTGCACTAAAGTAAATGGTGTACTCCCTAATGACAGAAATAGATGTTTCTCTTGTCTACAATGCGCCTAGGATCTTGAACACTCGAGGCGGTGGATGCTAAGCTCCCCAGCAGTTATATTCAAAGGAAACGGCTCATCCATTAATTGTGACAACAGCTAAAACTTACCAACTTCCTGCTAGTTTCCTCTTCACAATCTGATGAATTGAGTTGGTCATCAGCACTGGACCATCCATCATTGCTTTCTTCTGGTGCATCAAGGGAATGAGAAGTTTTGGTCCAACCTGCATTAAAAACACATCGAGTGACTAAAAGATTTCAGCAGAATTGCCCAATGCAATAAAATGGTTCTTCATAGTACAGTTTGCATTTTTTAATGTCCTTCCAAGAGCAACAATCACATTGAAATTCTCTGTTCAAACTTCTTTCTTTTTAGGGATGCAGATAGCACTGCAAGGCCAATATTTAATGCCCATACCTATTTTGCTTTGCGAATGATAGAATCTTATTGTACAGGGCAGGGGTGAAAGGTGGGATTATTTGGCCCATTCGCTGATTGAAAGATCTATTTAATTGGCTCCACTCCCTCAGTTTTCTCATTAAGTATTTTTCCAATTTTCCTTTAAAAATTACTGTTAAAACTGCTTTATCACTGTTTCAGGCTGGATCAGAAGCACTCTGCATGAAAAAAATTCTCACCTGTCCCCATTTATCTTAAATCTCTATCTTCAGTTATCATGTTTCTTAATAACAGAAAGAGTATTACCCTACCTCCTATTAATTCCCTTCAGTTTCAAAACACCTGTATTAAATTTCACCTCTAATCTCAGGTGAATAATTCCAGTTTCTCTAATATCTATCCATAACTTGAGTCCCTAATCCCTGGCACAATCCTTGTAAATTGACTCAGTACATCTTTTCAAGGTTTTGCCATCCTTTGTAGAGTGATGCCCAGAACTGGACACCATGTTTTAGCAGAGGCCAATTCAGTGTTTTAGAAACGTTTGACATGACTTCCAATCTTCTGTAGTCAATTCTTCTATTAATAAAGTCAAGGATCACAAATTCTTCATGAACGGTCCTATCAACTTGTTCTGCCAGCTCCAAAGATTTTCAAGGTCTCCCCACCCCAGGTCTCTGTTTCTGTACCCCCTATAAAATAATACATTTCAGGTATTCTCAGCAATTTCCCACCAAAGGATTGGAAAATAATTACATTGAAGTTTTGGAATTTGAAGCAAAGTGTAGTCACACACAATTTTAAAATGGCAAACAGACAATAGATGCTTAGCCTGTCTGGACGACTGATGAAATACATCATATCCAGTTAGTTAGGAAGTCTCTATCCTTTCAAACACAGATAAAAAGAGAGACAGACCCATGGTCGATCAGGGCACATCATATCCTTTTCTTTCAACATCTATCAAAGAACATTCATATGTCACGCTGTTCTTGTCACAGCAGCAGACTACCACTACCACCTATCTGTGGGCATATTGAACTATTTTGAAGGAAGACCTATATTTTTAAAAAAGAAATGCAAGCAAAGAACAATCAAAAGATGGCTAATAATGTAATCACTTTCTGGAAAATCCCTATGTGTGCTTGACAGAGAGAACATGGAATGTCACACCTAAAGAGGTGTCATGGCCTACTTCAAAAAGAGACACTTGAAAGCACAATGTAAAAAAAATGCCAAAGATTGAACTTTAATCTTGGAGAAAAAAGATTGCCACATCTCAGCAGTCATCTAAACCTATCACCTGTTGATTGATATCTCAGGATGTGTAAAATGGCCTGAGCTGAAAGAAAACAAACTCTGGCCACAAGACATGCCTTTCTTCCCCTCTCGGGAATGCACAGGGAAAAATACACAGGGGAGAAGGGGGATAACTGAAATAAATACACAAGACTGATGGTAAGATTAAGTGATTTAGAATCGACAAATGCAGTGAGCGCTCTTTCTAGGCATGATGGGAAATTTAGCCAATACTATAGGTATGATGGAACTGTTAGCCAAGGGTAGTTCCAGAGACAGCTAGCTCAGTAGTTATGACAAAAACAACTTTCACAGACTTTGTTTGCTGAAGAGGACAAGAAGGAGACAAGAGGGAACTGAAGACCATACCCAAAGCTGAGGGTGAGATAATGGGATCATAGTAATGGTTAGTTAAGAATTTAATGAGAAATAATAGAGTGAAAATTAGGAAGATAAAAATTACAAATATGTGCTACAAAGCCTGTATCAGAGAGAGAGGTTCCTTGGCAGGTTGAGGCATACTGTCTTCAGCATATGCTTGTAAATAAAGTCCCCCTTACTTAAAAGCTCTTGGATCCTGAGTGGTTGTTTTTATCACCAGAGAAAATAGTGCTGGATGTACTTACTGTGTATGAGATAACAAGAAGAACCAGTTACCCCTGCAGAAGCAGGAGGATTTTTAAATTAATCTTGTTGTGAATGGCCAAGGGGGTTGAATAAAGAGGGAAGTCAGCTCATTGTTCCTCACCTGGGTTTGCAACAAAATTAGAGTTCTGCCTCAGTTGTAACAAATTGCGGACCTAATCCAGCATCAGTCATAACAATACCCTTTTATTTCATATAGCTGATGGAAAAGTCTTCACTTCCCTAGATGAGTGTAACTCCAACAAAAGTCAGAAGCTCACCACCATCAAGGACAAATAAGACCACTTAATCTTTAAGCATTTACTCACTTCACCACCAATGCAGCAGTGTGTGCCATCTACAAGATGCACTGCAGCAACTCACCAAATTCCTTTAACAGCACCTTCCAAAACCTATGATATCTACGACTTCAAAGGGCAAGTGCACAGGAACACCACAACTTGCAAGCCCCCCTCCAAGTCATCCACCATCCTAATATGGAATTAGATTAGCATTCCTTTGTTGTTACTGGGTCAAAAACTATTGCATAAATTCAATTCCCTTCTTTCCAAAACTTAGAACAAAAATCAACTGGGGGAGTACTGCACATTTATTCTGTCTTTCAGATCAGATGTTAAACCAATGCCCCCTCGGACATAAAGGATCCCATGGCACTACTTTAAGGATGATCAGAAGAATTATCCCCAGTGTCTTGGTCAATATTCATCCCGCAGTCAACATCACAATGCTTTTTGTGGGAGCTGGTTCTGCACAAATTGCCTGCTGCATTTCCTATATTACAACAGTGACTACACTTTAAATATACTTCATTGATTGCAAAGTGTTTTGGGATGTCTTGTGGTGATGTAAGACTTGTATCACAACGTACCTTTACCTGAATACATACACCGCACTATATCCTTTCTATCATATATCACACAGAATCCTTCCTTTTTATCATATAATTACACAGCATCCTTTTTTTATGATATATCACACTGCACCCTTTCATTTTTTCATATATCATTTTGTTTCCTTCCTTTTTATCATATGACCCACTGAATCCTTCCTTTTTAATGGCAATACACTTTTTTAGTGTGTATTACACCTTACCTTTCCCTTTTTCTTGTCTCTTTGGTGAAGTCACTGATATGCTGTGATTTTCTGGGCTCACAATCTCTGCTCTTTTTACTTTTGGTGGGCTCCGCAGGGGACTGTCAAAAGAGTAAAATAGAGTTCACAAAAATTACAACTAAGTAAGACAAAACGAGTAATGAACACATTAATTTTTCTGAAAACAATTTGTTTAAAAGCAGATTATATCTGGCTATACTAAAATCAACAACTCATTACTGAAGTACTTCCAAATGATATCTTTATCCAATTAGTTATTATGTAGAGTTTATGACTGAACATAATAACTCAAGGAGAGACTCAAGAGAGCAGAAGTAATTGAAAGACAGGAGAGGCACGTCCTCCTTGCCATTTGACTTTCACGGGGTTCACTGGCTGTGCCAGCATATATTGTCCATCCTTAGTTGTCCTGGTGCTGGTGAGCAGTCTTCTTGAGCCACTGCAGTCTGTGGTATAAGTATATCCACAGTGCTGAAGGGGAGGAAGTTCCAGGATTTTGATGCAGTGACAGTGAAGGAACATTGAGTGGGAGTGGGGGTGGATTCACAAAGAAAATAAAACAGCTTAGAAAGGATGAAACAAAGCAGGCAAGAGACAGATGCCAAGCAGTTGGATTGTTTAGAGTACAGGAAATTAAAATGCAGATAGATTCTGACACATTCTAAAAAGGATGAAAAAGAGACAGGCAGAAACAAGAGTAATCACACGCTAAACAGGAAGGGGGCAGCAAACTTAAAGAAGTTCAAATATGACATGCAGCAAAAATGAACTAAGTGTAAACTATTAATCCAACTCAGTCAACATAAATTGCAACATCAAAACATGGAAATAAGCCAACCCTCAAATGAAGTAGTCTGTGTCCAAATGCAGTGAGACCTTGTCAACATTCGGACTTGGGCTAACAAGTGGCAAGCAATATTCGTGCCACACAAGAGCCAGGCAATGGCCATCTCACAGCAAGAGAGAATCTAAACATCTTCCCTTGACATTCAATGGCGTTACTGGATCCTCCACTATCAACAGCCTGTGGGTTGCCATTGACCAGAAACTGAACTGCACCAGCCATTTGGATTGTCTACAAAAGCAGTTCAGAGGTTAGGAATTCTGCAGCAAATAACTCGCCTTCTGACTCCGCAAGGCACGAGTCAGGAGTGCGATGGAATACTCTCAACTTGCTTGGATGAGGGCAGCTCCAGCAACACACAAGAAGCTTGGCATCATCTAGGACAAAGCAACTCACTTGATTAGTAGCCCATTCACAAACATTCAGTTCCTCCACCACTGAAGCACAGTGGCAGCTCTGTTTATCATTTACAAGATGCACTGCAGCAACTTGCCAAAGCTCCTTTGAAAACCCTTCCATATCTTCAACAGACACGTGGGAAAACCATCACCTGCAAGGTGTCCTCCAAGCCACACACCATCTTGACTTGAAAATATATCAATGTTCCTTCACTGTCACTGCGTCAAAATCCTGGAAGTTCCTCCCCTTATACCGCAGACTGCAGTAGCTCAAGAAGACTGCTCACCAGCACCAGGGCAACTAGGGATGGACAATATACGCTGGCGTAGCCAGTGAACCCCGTGAAAGCCAATAATATGAGTTTCCTGACCTAAGGATGTCCATGAAATGATGCAGCCAACGTTCTCTACCAACATGAATATATTTGATTATTTCACACCAATTTGATTCTTTATAAGACTTTATAGGACATTCTAGCACTAATGCTGAGACCTACCCAATGAGACACAAAGCTAGCACTGCACCCTGCTTCAATATATAATCTACTATTAAGTCTTTGTATCTCACTAGTCTGAATGTAGCCAACTCCAACAGGCCTGCTGCCATTTCACATTTAAATGAGCTTTGATTGCTATAAGGCAGCTTCTACCCTACTTGGAAGGAAGTCCTACCTTGAAGAGTTGTTGGCCAATCACATAAGTTGAAAGTTCATCAACCCATCCAGATACAGGACTGCAGTGCCCGGAAGAGGAACTGCAGCAACATGCCTTGGACTAAGTGCAGGGAGCCCCATGAGATACTTGACAGGGGTCCAGGGTAGGGGAGGAGAAAGAAGTGGAAGGGGTTCTGGCGAGGGCAGGGGACGGGATGCTCTGGCAGTAGTGGCAGGGTAGGGGAGGGGGTGCGATTGAGTAGTGGGGGGAGTTCTGGATTGTCTGGACTGTGAGGGGAGGGCAACTCCATTCATAAGGGGGCTTCTGATGGAGATTCCCTGCCTCCCACTCCCCAAACCTGAGATCAGTGCCAGTGATTTTTTTTCTAACCCCACCTTCAGTTATCCAGTGCCTGCCAACCTAAAAAGGCCCTTAAGTGTCCAGCTATTAAGTAGCCATTCAAGGGCCTTAAGGGCAAAGATGGGTTCCCTGTCCAAGGCTCTGCCCCCACCTGCACTGTAAAATCACTAATGGATAGGGATATGTGGGATCCCAGAATGCTGCCACCACCTCAAAACCCAGGTCTACCTGCTGGAGGAGGGAACCATAAAATTCAGGCCTCTGTGTCACAGAAAGCAGAAAATAATGCTGCATTGCTCCAAAATCTACTGAGTGCAAACCATCTACTGTTGTCATTAATCAAAGTTTTCAGCACATCAGTTATACAAGGCTACATTATGAACTTCAGATTACATGAAGGTACATTAAATGTAACATGTAGAGTACTTGCCTGGTATTAATAGGTAGAGCTAAAGGAGCAACAGAAATATGCTCTGTCTTTTGGTACTGGTTAGAAACTGGAAAACAAAATTTGTTTGCACCGTCACCACAAATTTCAACAGTACCAAACCAAAATCTTGTCATTAGCCACCTATAAAGCTGGACATCAGTCAAAGGGAGAACAAGTTATTGTTGAAAAAAGACAATTTGTCGAAGCTTTTCGTGTTGCATTCATCAGGACAATTGCAAGAATACCATTGTCAGGAGAAATAACTTTGTACTGTATGAGAAGGATGATTGCGTGGCAAGTGGACCCTGTTTGATGGAGGGGTTGCCTTGGAAAATGCATCACTTGATGGTAACTGACAATTAACTGCCAAATATTGTTTGAAAATCAAAATTAGGCAGCTCGATTCTGATTGATCAAGACATTGGCCTAAGGATGAACCAGTACATAACAGAATCAACTGGGAGTGGGAGAGCTGTATTCAGGTAGAATGAAGGGTTATCTCCCCCATTTTTATCTATTCAAGGGTGGTAAATTATGAATGGTATACAGGATTGGAAACCATCCTCTGGTTTATGGCCGTGCAAACTCAGTGGGAAGGACAGGGCACACAGCACAGCACAGTGTAAGATGAGCAGCCTTGCACTGACTCATGGGGGGAGGGGGGGGGCATGGCGTGTAAATCCTGTAAGCCCCTATATGGGCTTTGAGTAGTTTTTAAAAAAAGTCATATCCAGTTGGGATGGAGGCGTGAGCGAGAATAATATATCATCATCACACACTGAGCTAAAGAGATAATTGGTGCATGGAGAGAGTAAAGCACACTTGCCTTTGGGGTAGGCATTCAGGAGGAGGAACATAGGAACAGAAGCCAACCATTTAGCCCCTCCAAGTCAAATTGTGATGTGTGCAGAAATGCAGTGCATTGGCTAGTGACAAATGACAAGGTCACTCTGTGTGATTCTGTTTATCAGTTCATCTCTGGGAAGAGTTCAGCCAGCCTGGAGAAAAACACTCACAGAGCCCAATGAGTTTGTATTCCTAGGAGGAATGATGGGTCATCCAGATAGAAAAAAAAGTTCAGACTAATATTCTTACTTCTCTGTTTTACCATTTTCATTCTGGGATGTGCAATGGTTAAATGTATTGTAGAAAGTAAAGATTACACTTTACTTTCCACTGAATCCATAGCATGGAGATAAATATGCAAAGTGGAACAAATATTCAGCTCTCAAATCTGCGCAAAACATAACTCCCATTGTATTTGTAGCATAGTTTCATAAACCACTGCTGCTGCAATGAGATTGTAGATGTAACGTGAATGTGAATCAGGACCAGATCTCTCACCAGGGCAATAAGGAGAACAAGAGTCTTTAAGAACATAAGAAATAGGAGCAGGAGTAGGCCATCTAGCCCTTCGAGCCTACCCCCCCATTCAATAAGATCATGGCTGATCTGTTGTGGCTCAGTTCCACATTCCCGCCCTCTCCCCATAACCCTTAATCCCCTCTCTTATCAAAAACCCATCAACCCGCGTCTTAACTCCCTTCTAACCACTCCCTCAGAATTCTTAAAGAGGTAAATACAAAAGCCCACAAAAATGCTTTTAAATGATTTCAACAGTTCTACAAGGAACAAAGTGCTTTAAACTTACTTAAACAGGTTTTTGACAGGTAAATTCTTATCTCTCTCTCTGCTCCTTCACTCCTCTGCTCCAGCACTTCACTTTGAAGTCAGTTTGGGTGTGAGTTACTATACAATGTTCACTAGGGTCTAAGAGAAAGTGGCCGGGATGTCCCACAGTGTTCACCACCAGCGAAAGTGGCAACTGTGACAGAAAACCCCACGGGATCATGGCAGCGAGAATCTTGGTAGTGAGATAGAATCCCTATAATGCAGAAAGTGGCCATTCAGCCCATCGAGTCTGCACCAACAACAATCCCATCCAGGTCCTATCCCTGTAACCCCACATATTTACTCCACTAATCCCTCTAATCGACACATCCCAGGATACTAAACGGCAATTTAGCATGGCCAATGCACTGAACCCATACATTTTTGGGTTGTAGGAGGAAACTGGAGAACCTGGAGGAGACCCACATAGATACGGGGAGAACGTGCAAACTCCACACAGACAGTGACCCAAGCTGGGAATCGAACCCAGGTTCTTAGAGCTGTGAGGCAGCAGTGCTAACCACTGTGCCATCCTAAGATCTTGTTCTCAGAGATTATGCACCCCTTTCCATTTATGTAACATTAAACTCATTTAAGTAACATTAAACTCATTTAAATACATTAACATGAACTTAAAATGCTTCCCCGCCACATGTTCCCCACAGGTAAGGAATTCACATCAGTGAGCTTTACAACAGATATTTAAAAATGTGAAGCAGATGAGGGAAACCTTTCAGTTGTGCACGGGTATGTATAGCCCCTAGGGAGAAGGGGACGAATGGCACTGCCAGGGGCAGGCCAGCTGGGGAGCTCCACTGGGGGAGTGGGTTCCTTTTATTCATCAGTGGGGTGGGGAGGGGGCAGGTGGTTGCCTCGGTACCTGTATGGGGGAGGGGTTGCCCTAGTGCTTGTTGGGGGGGGTGGGGGTGCGGGGCGGGTGTTAATATATAACTGAGACCAGGACACCTTAAAGTTGGCGCCCTGACCTTTGTGGAGTGAGGGGCCCCACCCCCTGCCACCATGAAAAACACACCCCCAAATTTTCTGTGTATCGACTACTCGATTAGCTAATGGATTAGATTATGAAGAGAGATTGAGTAGCTTGGGCCTGTACTCGTTGGCGTTTAGAAGGCTGAGGGGTGATCTTATAGAGACATATAAGATAACGAAGGGGCTAGATAGGGTCGAGGCAGAGAGATTCTTTCCACTTAGGAAAGAAGAACTAGAGGGCACAGCCTCAAAATAAGGGGGAGTCAGTTTAGAACAGAGTTGAGGAGGTTCTTTCAGAGGGTAGCGAATCGCTGGAATTCTCTGCCCATTGAAGCGGTGGAGGCTACCTCGTTGAATATGTTTAAGTCACAGGTAGATAGATTTCTGATCGATAAGGGTATTAAGGGTTATGGGGAGCAGGCAGGTAAGTGGAACTGAACCACTTACAGATCAGCTATGATCTTATTGAATGGCGGGGCAGACTCGAGGGGCTAGGTGGCCTACTTCTGCTCCTATTTCTTATGTTCTTATGTACTCCAGAATCTGAGAGAAAACTCGGCTTTGTAGCTGGAGAGGTACATGCTGGTTTCCTCACCCCAGCCAGCATTCTGTGCACAGAGTGTAAGATTCTGCTGAGTGATTGATGGCTCATACCAATGCTAAACTTGTAATGAGATTGTGATGCTTCAGTAACTAAATGTTAGTGCAGCTAACTTATCCAATAGCAGCCTCCACCCCTCCGTCCCGCCCCAAGTGTAGGAACAAGAAGATCTGCCCAGTAAAGCTCTAAATCCAATAACCAATACACAATTGAACTATGTAACCCCACAGTGCTCGATGGTGTTTACTGAGAGAGGACAGTCACAGTATGGGAATGAATGGGAACTGTGCCACATGCTTTCTGTCTTCCTGTTACAGTCCAATGCTCCATTTAATGCAGTGAATAAGAAACATTTACAACTTCCTCATACCAGCAGTTAGTTATAATACCGAATCTTAGTGCTCTGTCTATCTGAGGGGATTGGTGGCTTGTATTATGGGATCACCAGGAATTCTAAAAACTTCTGCATTTGCTAACATTTCTTGTGACAGAAAAATGATCGACCATAAATAAGTTTCCTCCATTATCTTTAATCTGGCAGAAATAACTAGCAACTTGCTATCACAGGAGGACATCAGTAACTTGCTCACAGTTGTTTGCACATGCTCCTTACCTCTACGAGCTTCCAGTTGACCTGTTAAGACTTTTCTTATTTCATTGACCCAGATATTTTTAACTTCATGTGTTGCTGCCTAAAGAAGGAGAAACACATTCATGCTTACATCTCGCAGATATATACTGTGATTCCAGAAAACTTCAGGGCCAGTAGACCCAGGTTACTACCTTCATTATGATACTGTTAAGCACTACTCCATCATTTAAAGTTGCATTGCAGAGGCTGGGCTACTTTGTTGTGGAGAAAGAGAGACCAGCACCAAAAACGTCAGGGTGAAAGCTGACAAGTGTGCTTTCATTTTCACGTGTCCAAAGTATGGTATGAAAATAAGAATCTCATCCTTATAGTTAACTAATTACTTATATTCATGGAAGTCAACCTTCTCAGCCTTGTCCCTCACCTGCAGTGTGGTGACCCTCAGGGCAATGCCCAACTCTATCAGATGCAGGCGTAAACTGGTTGAATTTCCACTGACATGAGATAGCCAGGGAGTAATAATGTGCTTCAAGATGGTGGTGACTGCCCTGTGCAAATGCCATGCCACCCCGTGGGTCCTGCAAACTTGAATAGGAGCAACATTGGAAAATAGCCAGGAGTGAGACTTTTATATGTTTTTGTGTCTCAGTGTTTGGTTAAGGGTTAACACCAAGATAACCGGGATGTTGTTCATGATTCAGTCTCTTGCCATTCAAGGAGATGTTGAGTTCCCTCTCGATGCTGCCATTGTGGAGGTGGTATATACTTGAGACCGTTGTATTGCTGCGGGGCTGAAGGTACTATATTTCCAGTAGTTTGCCAGCTTTGCAACATTGTTGTTTGGTGTTGCCTCTAGTTTAGAAAATGTCCGCGCCTGAGAGACACAACAGGTATCATCAGCATAGATGAATTTCCATGACAGGGTTGGAGGCAGATCATTGATTTAAAGATTGAACAGAGTTGGGGCTAGAACATATCCTGGGGAAGCCCATTAGACTGTTTTCTCCAGGCACTTGTCACAGCAAGGCCTTTGACAAGATACCACATGGTAGGTTGTTGCATAAAGTTATATCTCACGGGATCCAGGGTGAGATATCTAAATGGATACAAAATTGGCTTCTTGACAGAAGCCAGAGGGTGGTTGTAGAGAGTTGTCTTTCAAACTGGAGGCCTGTGACCAACAGTGTGCCTCAGGGATCAGTGCTGGGCTCGCTGTTATTTGTCATTTATATTAATGATTTGGATGAGAATATGGGTGGCATGGTTAGTAAATTTGCAGATGACACCAAGATTGGTGGCATGGTGGACAGTGAGGAAGGTTATCTCCAATTGCAGCAGGATCTTGATCAATTGGGCCAGTAGGCTAATGAATGGCAGATTGAGTTTCGTTTAGACAAATGCGAGGTGATGCATTTTGGTAGGTTGAACCAGGGCAGGACTTATTCAGTTAATGGTAGGGCGTTGGGGAGAGTTACAGAACAAAGAAATCTAGAGTGCATGTTCATAGCTCCTTGAAAGTGGAATCACAGGTGGTCAGAGTGGTGAAGAAGGCATTTGGCATGCTTGGTTTCGTTGGTCAGAACATTGAATACAGGAGTTGGGATGTCTTGTTGAAGTTGTACAAGACATTGTAAGGGCACGCTTGGAATACTGTGTGCAATTCTGGTCACCCTATTATTGAAAGGATATTATTAAACTAGAAAGAGTCCAGAAAAGATTTACTCGGATGCTACTGAGACTTGATGGATTGAGTTATAAGGAGAGGCTGAATAGACTGGGACTTTTTTCTCTGGAGCGTAGGAGGCTGAGGGGTGACCTTCCGTAGGTCTATAAAATAATGAGGGGCAGAGGTCAACTAGATAGTCAATATCTTTTCCCAAAGATAAGGGAGTCTAAAACTAGAAGGCATAGGTTTAAGGTGAGAGGAGAGAGATACAAAAGTGTCCAGAGGGGCAATTTTTTTTACACAGAGGATGGTGAGTGTCTGAAACAAGCTGCCAGAGATAGTAGTAGAGACGGATACAGTCTTGCCTTTTAAGAAACATTTAGATACTTACATGGGTACAATGGGATATGAGCCAAATGTGGGCAATTGGGATTAGTTTAGGGGTTTTATAAAAAAAAGGGCGGCATGGACAAGTTGGGTGGAAGGGCCTGTTTCCATACTGTAAAACTCTATGACTCTGAGATGTGCCTGAATATCACCCATGTCCAATGGCGTCAGTAACCCATGGAGGGAGAACTCTTGGGATTTTAACAAGGAGACCAGTATGTCATATGCTGCAGTGAGATTGCAAAAAACAGCGTCAATTTTGAGGTTCAGTAAAGGTCGCGTGTGCTTTGCCCTGTCCGAAAACCAGCTGATTCAGATTTCAAGATTTTCTTCACCTCCAGCTCTATCTGCTTGCTGTAAGTCGAGATGCTCTAAGGCCTTGCAGCACGCAGACAGCAGAGATATTGGTTGATAACTTGAAAGTAGATTTGGGTCCTTGCCTGGTTTTGGGGGGCTGATGACTTTGGGCATAAGCCATGGTTTAAGCAGTCTTCCTTCACAGATAACCATCGTGAGGAATTGAGGGCATGTGGACCAAGGTGTTTGAGGGACTTGGGAAGCAGCAGTGCCAGGCTTGACTGTAACATGTCCAACTCCATTGCAGTGAAGAGTTAAGGACACAATCTGAAATTAATCCTGCAAAAGGCTCTTCACTCAGTATCAGGTTATGAAGTAAGCCATTTAGGACTAAGACGAGGATAAATCTTTTCACTCAGAGTGATGAACTGATAAAATACTCTACCACAGAAGGCTGTGGAGGACAAAGCACTGAATATATTTAAAAAGGAAATAAATTTCTAGACTCTAAAGATATCAAGGGTTTGGGAGAGTGCTAGAGGATGGTATTGAGTTGAAGATCAGCCATGTTCATTGGATGGTGGTTGCAGGCGAGAAGGGATGAATGGCCTATACCTGCTTCTATTTTTGTTTTTGTTTTCACTTCTAATGGATCATTAAACTGTTGTGTTTGCCTTTTAATGTCTAACATTTTCTTATATCCTTGACTCACACCTACCTGTACAATATAAACTTCTTCTCTTGCATTGTACCAAATTTCAAACTTCTTATTATCTCCCTTAACATTCTCAGTGATACCAACAGTGGTCATCTGTAAAATGGAAGAAGTCATGTAACAACATTTCTGCAAACACATTACAAAATGAATTTCTCTAAATTCATTTACAGGACATGGGCATCGCTGGCTACTCCAGCATTTATTGTCCATCCCTAATTGCTGTTCAGAAGGTGACTGGGAGCTGCCTGCATGAAGCACTGCAGTCCATGTGGTGTGGGTACACCCACAGTGCTGTTAAGGAAATAGTTCCAGGATTTTTGACCCAGGGACACTGAAGGAAAGGCAATATATTTACAGATCAGGATGGTGATGGCTTGGAGGAAAACCTCTAGGTGGTTTCCAGAAATGTGCTGCCCTTCTCCTATTTGATGGTAGTTGTCATGGGTTTGGATGGTGCTACCTAAGGAACCTTGGTGAGTTCCTGCAGTGCATTTTGTAGATGGTACATACTGCTGCTACTGTTCATTGGTGGTAATGGAGTGAATATTTGTGGATATGGTGCTGATCAAGTGGCTGCTTTGTCCTGGATGGTGTTGAGCTTCTTGTGTTGTTGGAGCTGCACTCATCCAGACAAGTATTCCATCACACTCCTGATTTGTGTCTTGTTGCTGTTTTTACGTAGAACAATGATACTGACAAATTTAAAATGGAAAACCGGTCTGATTTCACATTGACTTCATGCTCCATTTCAATAAGGAACTTAATAATGAATTACTGCATTGGGGCGGCACGATGATTAGCACTGCTGCCTCATAGCACCAGCGACCCGAGTTCAATTCCAGCCTTAGGTGACTGTGTGGCACTTACACATTCTCCCCATGTCTGTGTGGGTTGCCTCTGGGTGCTCCAGTTTCCTCCCACAATCCAAAGATGTGTAGGTTAGGTGGATCGGCCATGCTAAATTTCCCTTTAGTGTCCCAAGGTGTGTAGGTTAGATGGATTGGCCATGGTAAATGTGAGGGCCACAGGGATAGGGCTGGGTGGGATGATCTTTTGGAGAGTCAATGCAGACTCGATGGGCCAATTGGCCTTTTTCTGCACTGTAGGAGTCCTGTGGTTCTATGTTTTAAAGTTACGGAGGAAAACAATTTGCTAATGGTGAAAGATTGAGCCAATTCAAACGCAGTACTGATGGAGCCTCAGCCAGGACAGTGGATGAGAAAGGGAAACACTACCGAACTTGCTCAATGTGAACTGGACATTACTTACATGCAAAGATTGCTTATAACTGTAGGATGGGGCTTTCTCATACCCTTCGCCATTCTCTTCTCTCCTCTTGCAGAAAAGCAATGCTTTCTCATGGAGGAATAGGTGCCTCTGCATTGGTTTGAATCGAGCCAAATCTTTGACTTTAGCATGACCCTTCTTATGGTCTGTCCAGACATTGAACGAACCTTGCATTAAAAGCTTACCAAGTTCATTTAAGTTCCCCTGTTCAAAAAGAGGGATTACAAGTCTATGATTAAGAACTTAAGTGATCAACATGCAATTGAACAAAATATTGATGCAGTTAATATGGACAACTTAATATCCTCGAACTTATATTCCTCCTGCATTATGCAGCTGCAGTGAGGTTTATTCAGTGATTCATAGAAACGTTCACATGCTCAGAAATGAATTGGTGAATCAGTGTAACAGCATCTCCTGTCAGCGTTGCTTCAAGTGAAGCTTTCTGCCTGTAGTTGTATTTAACCCAAATCTGCACCAAGAAAACACAACCGCACTTCTGCAGCTCAGGGAATCAGTTTGATTCATTCATCTTGATTACCCCACAGCTAGCAGACTGACTCATGTACAACATAATTACAGCTAGCAGATTGACTCATGTACAGTGTAATCACAGCTGGCAGACTGACTCATGTCTAGTGTAAGCACAGCTAGCAGACTGACCCCATGTACACTGTAATCACATCTAGCAGACTGACCCATGTACAGCATAGTCATAGCTAGCAGACTGACCCATGTACAGTGTAAGCACAGCTTGCAGACTGGTGCATCTACAGCGTAATCACAGCTGGCAGACTGGTGCATGCACAGCGTAATCACAGCTTGCAGACTGACCCATGTACACTGCAATCACAGCTGGCAGACTGGTGCATTACAGCGTAATCACAACGAGCAGAATGACCCATGTACAGTGTAACCACAGCCAGCAGACTGACCCATGTACAGTGTAAAGCACAGCTTGCAGACTGGTGTGTGTATACTGTAATCATAGCTAGGAGACTGACCCTATGTACAGTGTAATCACAGCTAGTGGACTGATCCATGTACAATGTAATCACAGCTAGCAGACTGGGACATGTGCAGCGTAATTACAGCCAGCAGACTGGTCCATGTACAATGTAATAACAGCCAGCAGACTGGTGCATGTACAGTGTAATCACAGCCAGCAGACTGGCCCATGTACAGTGTAATCAGTCAATAGACTGACCCATGTTCAGTGAATCACAGCTAGCAGACTGACCCATGTACAGTGTTATCACAGCTAGCAGACTGACCCATATACAGTGTAATCACAGCCAGCAGACTGGCCCATGTACAGTGTAATCACAGCTAGCAGACTGACCCATTTACAGTGTAATCACAGCTAGCAGACTGGTGCATGCACAGTGTAGTCACAGCTAGCAGACTAGTGCATGTACAGCATAATTACAGCGAGCAGACTGATCCATGACAGTGTAACCACAGCCAGCAGACTGACCCAAGTGCAGTGTAATCACAGTTAGCAGACTGACCAATGTACAATGTAATTACAGCTAGCAGACTAGTGCATGTACAGTGTAATCACAGCTAGCAGACTGACCCATGTACAGTGTAATCACAGCTAGAAGATTGGTGCATATACAGTGTAATTACAGCCGCAGACTGGTACATGTACACTGTAATCACAGTTAGCAGACTGGTGCATGTATAGTGTAATCACAGCTGGCAGACTGATCCATGTACAACGTAATCACAGCTAGCAGACTGTGACATATACAGTGTAATCACAGCTGGCAGACTGGTCCATATACACTGTAATCACAACTAGCCGACTGACCCATGTATAGTGTAATCACAGCCAGCAGACTGACCCATGTATAGTGTAATTACAGCCAGCAGACTGACCCATTCACAGTGTAATCACAGCTAGCAGACTGACCCATGTGCAACATAATCAGAGCTAGCAAACTGACCCATGCACAGTGTAATCAGAGCTAGCAGACTGACCCCATGTATAGTGTAATCATAGTTAGCAGACTAACCCATGTACAGTGTAATCACAGTTAGCAGACTGACCCCATGTATAGTGTAATCATAGTTAGCAAACTAACCCATGTACAGTGTAATCACAGTTAGCAGACTGACCCATGTACAGTGTAATCACAGTTAGCAGACTGACCCATGCTAAGAAATCTGTCTTGTTTATCTGATGTGTTTCCATCCTTTCTATTCTTAGATGCAACCACCAAGCTTGCAACCCTCAAGCTGATCTAAACTTGGCAGCATGCTATCTTCACACCCAAGGCTCCCTACCTGCTTAAAAGCCCAAAGTTTCTCTGTATCCCTGCAACATTGCTATTTTGATTGTTTTCCAGGATCCCGATTGATTTGTTTTATTTCATTCTCTTATTTACTCCTGTATCTATTGCTTGTGCTATCAGTTACTTTCTGCCACCCTTTCTCTCCCCACGTCCCAGGCCTTACTCCAAATAATCACTCCTCTATCTTCTTACATTCCTGTCACCTGTTGTGATTAAATACAGCTGCATTATTTCCAAGGCATTCTCCAAGGGGGTCCATCAGATTCTTTTTGCTGAGTCCTTCCAAGGAACAGCCCCTTCTTCTTTCTCACTGAGTTTCCAACCCATCATGCCAGCTGGAATTAATGATCAGCTGGTCCATCAGCCCTCTGAGCCTTTCACTCTTGAATTTTCTGCCACTTACTTGGAAGGAGCTTGTGGTGATTTGTGGTGATTGTCCCTTTAAGGGCAACACAGTAGAACTTGGGATAACCAAATGGAATGAGAACGGGCAATCATGCCAGGGGGTGGAATCCTCTCTTGGGCAGAAGACATTTAGGGACTGGGGCAGCCAAGCGAGCTACCAGACTTTGCACAGTTTCTCTTATTAATAAATACCTGTTGTGTTTCCAATGAAGTTTGTCAATGTGCATCATTAGACTCGCCTACCGCGGCCTCACTGCAAATTATTTCAATGACCTCTTGGTAATGAAGCAAACTTGGCAATTAAGCACTCTGGACAAAACATTGCTATTAAACTTGCTGCCGTGCCATCTGACTGACTGGTCATGAAAGAAAATATTTGGCAATTTATTTACAATTGCATAACATCTCATGTACATGTTGTTGTTCAACCATCGTCGTCGATGAGGACCTTGACACCATTAGTCATTTTGAGGCTGGATGCGATGTGTCCGAAGATGACCGATCAGGCCAATTCGGGCACGGAATGTCCTGGTACATATTGGACAGACTTGTGTAGGCACTGTAGTTGTTGCGCTGGTGGCTCTGGACTTGCGCAGCTCGTGCTCAAGTTGTGCTTCAGCAATGCATTTTGCTTCGTAAGCTTGACAGCTGTTGTGGATGAGGCAGCGCCAGGTAGGGCAGTTTTTTGCCAGCATTTCCCAGGTGGTCGTGACTATGTCATGCGACTTCAGGGAGGCCTTGAGTGTGTCTTTGAAATGTTTCTTCTGCTCTCCATGCGAGCGTCTTCCAGCAGAGAGTTCCCAAAAAAGGAGCTGCTTGGGTTTGCGCTTGTCTGGCATATGGATGACGTGACCTGCCCACTGGGTCTGCGCTCTCATCAGCAGTGTATGGACTGATGGTAGACTTGCCCTAGAGAGAACTTCAGTGGCTAGTACTTTCACTTGCCATCTGATGAGTAATATTCTGCGAAGACAAGTCATGTGGAAATGATTGAGCTGTCTTGCATGCCTTCGATACACAGTCCACTTTTCATAGGCATACAGGAGGGTAGTGAGTACCACGACGATGTAGACCTTCAGTTTTGTTGCTGGGCTGATTCTTCGACGTTCCCATACAGTGGAGCACAGTCTACCGAAAGCAGAACTTGCCTTTGTTATTCTGCAGTTAACTTCTGTATCAATAGTCACTGCTTGGGAGAGGGTGCTGCCAAGATAAGTGAACTGGTCCACTGCCTCTAGTTTCTGCCCTTTGATTGCAATTATGAGTTCTGTGTATGGTGCTTGAGGGACAGGCTGGTGCATGACTTTGGTCTTTTTAATGTTGATGGTGAGTCCAAAGTTATCACAAGCTATGGAAAATTTGTCCATACTGACTTGCATCTCTGGCTCTGAGCCAGTATACAGGGCGCAGTCATCAGCAAAGAGGAAGTCTCTTAGAATAGTCTCCTTTACTTTGGTAATAGCTTGAAGTCTCTTCAGGTTGAAGAGCTTCCCATCCACTCTGAACTTGAGGCTGATTCCAGCAACACTGTCATTCTGCGTGGCAGTAAACGTCATGCTAAACAGTGTAGGTGTGAGCACACAGTCCTGTTTGATGCCACTGGTGACTGGGAATACCTCAGAGGATTCTTCACTATCCAGTACTCTGGCCATCATGGAACTGGCGTACCATCTGAATGAATTTGGGGGAGGGCAGCTGAACTTCTACATGATCCTCCACAGGCCTTGTTGGCTGACAGTGTCGAAGGCTTTCGCAAAGTCAACAAAGGTTGTGTAGAGCTCGCGATTCTGTTCCTGACACTTCTCCTGAAGTTGGCACACAGCAAAAATTATGTTGATAGTCCCACGACTTTTGCGGAAGCCACACTGTGACTCTCGAATCAGGCCCAGCTCCAGATGAGTGACCAGACAATTTAGCAGGACTGTTGCAACGGTTCTTCCTGTGATGAAGAGCAGTGAGATTCCTCGGTGGTTGTCGCATACTTGCCGACTGCCCTTCCTCTTGTAGAGGTTTACGATGGAAGCATCTTTAAGTTCCTGAGGAATGGATTCTTGCTTCCAAAAGGACTGGAACAACTCGGTGAGCTTCTCGATAAGTACAGGACCAGCAGCTTTGTAGACCTCTGTGGGATCTGCCCCTGGGGCTTTGCCACTGGATAGCTGGCTGACAGCTTTTGTGACTTCAGCTACTACTGGTGGGTCATCCCTGGCACTGTTGATATCAACCTGGGGAATCCTGTCTGTTGCCTCATTGTTAATAAATGACGGTCGGTTGAGGATGGCTTCAAAGTGTTCAGCCCATCTCTGCAGGATCAGAGCCCTCTCTGTAATGAGAGTTGTTCTATCTGTACTCAGGAGGGTGGAGCTCCCGAGAGACTGAGGTCCGTAGAGATGTTGAGGGCTTCATAGAACAATTTCAAGTAGTTTCTGTCAGCATATCCCTGTATTTCATCTGCCTTGGTGCTCAGCCAGGCATCCTGCATTTTATGCAGTTTATTCTGGACTGTTGTGCGAGCACTGGTAAAAGTAATTTTCTTGGTAGCTGATAATGGGTTGTTCTGACAGACCTGATGAAGATGGTGCTTTTCAACAAATAGAGCCTGTATCTCCTCATCATTCCCATCAAACCAGTCGTGCTGCTTGCGGGTAGAGGGCCCGAGCATCTTCAATGCAGATGAATGGACAGCATCCCAGAAGCGTTCCCAGTTGTCCTCAGCACTGTCTGCGAGAGGTAGGTCAGCAAGCTTGATTTCTAAGTCTTCAGTCAGTGCTAAAAGTATGCTGGGGTTCTTTAGCTTGACTGCATTGAGTCATTTCATAACCTTGCTTCCTTGTGGTTGCCTCTTGGATCTGATGTGGAGCCTCATTTTGGAGACAATGAGCCTGTGATCTGTCCAACAGTCAGCACCACACATGGCATTGGTCACTCTGACATCCTGCCTGTCTTTTCTCCTGACAATGACATAGTCAACAAGATGCCAATGCTTAGAATGGGTGTGCATCCAAAAGGTCTTGTTACATGTAGGCAGATGGAAGGTTGTGTTGGTGATGAGGAGGTCGTGCCTGCATAGGTCTCCATTAAGAGTAGGCCGTTACTGTTACACGTGTCCACTCCATGCCTCTCAATGACTCACTGCCAGACTGCAGAGTCACACCCTACTCTTACACTGAAATCGCCAAGCAAGATCAGCTTGTCGGTGCTGCTCACTGCTGATAGTAGGGCGTCTAGTTCTTCGTAGAATTTGTCTTTCAGCTTGTCCAGGGTTGTTCATTGTGGGGGCATAGGCGCTGATCAGGGTGGCTTGACTTGTGTTCTGTGGCGGAAGGTGTAATGTCATAAGCCGGTCATTCACACCCTTGGGTAGACTAGCAAGTTTCCGAACAAGATGACTCCAGACGGCGAATCTAATTCCAGCATCACGATGCTCATCGCTGCTGCGACCACTCCAGAGAAAAGTGTATCCACTTCCAGTTTCAGTCAACTGACCTACGTTGGCAAGACGAGTTTCACTCAGGGCTGCAATGTCAATGTTGTATCTTGCAAGCTCTCTGGCAACAAAGGCTGTTCTTCTCTCTGGTCTGTCTGCTGTTGGGTTGTCCGAAAGCGTGCACACGTTCCAAGTGCCAATGGTGAGCAGTGTCATCTTGTGTTTTATTTTGTTTGATCAACCGCAAGATAGGATCCCCACCAGCCACGGTAAACTGGCCAGGGTGTAGTGAAGCAGGGCACCTTTTCTAGCACATTCCTCATTCTACGGAGGTGAGCAGTGCATTCCTGAAGAGGACTGCTCAGTCGCCCAGTAGACGCTAAGTTACACTGCTGCTTCGGTCAACGGAAAACGACCATTCAACCTGAGCCGCCTGTGTGCAGATCCCTGACTACAGCTCCCAGTGTATCCGCATCTACTGCTCGTCCGTCGCCACAGGACTTCAAAAGTTGAACAGAACGATGATGATGATGATGATGATGATGTCAAGACTAGTGCTTGATTTGGATTAAAGTGACGGAGAGCTGCACGGCGTCAGCCTCACTCTCTCTTCCCAATTCCCATCTGGATCCAGTGGCAAGACAAGATTCAAGGCGGCTGGAGATGGGACTAGGCACAGTGGATGACCAGGATGTCTTCTGTATCTTGTCCTGCTCTTTGCATTTCACGACACTTGCAGAGACCGCCTACTTGACCGTTCGACCTTCCATTGGTCTCGTCCGCTCAATCCGCTGGAGTCTGTCTTCACATGCTGGGATAGACACCTCCCTATCTCACCGAGGGCTGAGACCCGTCGGCTATCCTCACCTGGTTTAGCTGGCTTGTTGAAGCTGTTGCCCGGGCTGTGGCCGCTGTCGCATTCAAACAGCCATGAGGAGCCACAGGTGAGAGCTGAGTGCCATATGGGGACAAACCACCCTGAAAAGGACGTGACATGTTCCCCCACCAGAGGTACTACCTCTCCCTGATACCCCACATATCCTAAGTACATAGTGTTAAGAGGATCAATGTCATGTGGCATCATGTAAATCCTCTCCTGGTTGGACTTTAACCTGGTGTTGTGAGACTTCTTACTGCGTTACGTAACCATAGAGCTCAGTGAGATCAGCTCGTATCTTACCTCATATCCCGTGATGGCAATCTGATGCATGGAGTCATTCACGGCTTTCAGAATTCCCAAGATAGCTGCCAGTGCTTCTTGCAGATCCTCCGCTCCCTCAGAGTTCTTGCTGTACTTCAACAACTCCTGTTAAAAACCAGACAAACTCATCAATTCCTCATGTGAAATCCAATTCTCAGATGTCAATGGACAAGTTTTAAGCTTATTTATTAGTGTCACATTACAATGAGGTTGGTGTGAAAATTCTGTAGTTGCCACACTCCGGCATCTGTTCAGGTACACTGAGGGAGAATGAAGCATGGCCAATGCACTTAACCAACATATCTTTTGGACAGTGGGAGGAAACTGGAGCATCCAGAGGACACTCACGCAGACATGAGAAGAACATGCAGACTCTGCAGAGACAGTGACCCAAGTGGGGAATTGAACTCAGGTCCCTGGCGCCGTGAGGCACCAGTACTAACCAGTGTGTCACCATGCATTCTCATCAGCATGTTTGAATACAGAAATTCCCTTGTTCATCCTCTTCAAGTCCTACCTCTCAATAGGTCAAGATATTTAAAATTAATGTTCCTTTGCAACTTTCGAGCTTGTGCATTGAATTTGATAGGTACACTACTCAGTGTGTAATGAAGAAGTTTGCAGGATGTAAGCAGAGACTTGAGTGTTGCTATTCCCTTTGGGAATACCCATTGCTCCCAAATGTATTGAAGGTAGGAGCAACAGGAAGAAATGAAGTTTTCACCAACTCCAGTGGATCCCAGGACCTATATAAAAATTTGTGATTGGACAAAAATGAAGCAATGGAATTTACCTAGTTTATGTCTGGCCATTGGAATTTCAGTTTGACTATCCATTTAGAAGACTATAGATTTCAATAACCAGGCAACAGATTTTTTTTGTGCACGTAGCTTGGTTTTTGCCATTTTTACACAGCTGATGAGATTTTTGTGTTGCTGAAATAATATTCCCAGGTTTCTTTCCTGCTGCTTTCCTGGATGTTCATTTGCTTTAGCCTTTTTTTGTCTGTGTAAAAGATTTGTTTTTTTATGTGAATTATCCAGTTTTTGAGTGGGTAATTCACATTTTTAAAAAATATTTTGTTTGGCTTTTCCGCAAAATGCCCAGTTTTGTTGCGGTCTGTTTTTTGTACAAATGTTTTGTTTTATATGGTGGCTTCCATATTTATGGCTAGGTTTCTCTTTGGTTTTCACACGTGTTGCATTTTATTGTTTGTGTCTTTGCATTTTTCTTTAAAAAAAGCCTCTGGTTAACATCAAAAATCCTCATTAAAGATTAACTATTACCAGCTCTAAATCTAGTTTTCGTTTCTTTTTATTGTTCATTTTAAAAAATACTTTGCAGAAGACCAAAGTGCTGATTTCTGCTCTGCCCCTTCATCAAATGAGTGGGAGTTCTATTCACAGTAAAAAGTCTGACAACACCAGGTTTTAGTCCAATCGATTTATTTGATAGTAAACTCACTAGCTTTTGAGGGGATTTCCCTCTTCTTCCTATTCTTCCTATGTAGTTCTATTCACATACAGGGCATATAAAGACACAAACTCAATTTACAAAATAATGGTTGGAGTGCGAGTCTTTACAGGTAATCAAGTCTTAAAGATACAGACAATGTGAGTGGAGAGAGGGTTAAGCACAGGTTAAAGATGTGTATTGTCTCCATCCAGGGCAGTTAGAGAGATTTTGCAAGACCAGGCAAGTCGTAGGGGTTACAGATAGTGTGACATGAACCCAAGATCCCAGTTGAGGCCGTTCTCATGTGTGCGGACCTTGGCTATCAGTCTCTGCTCAGCAACCCTCACGACTTGCCTAGGAAGTCAATGCCCTGTTTGTGTATAGAACTCCCACTTACCTGATGAAGGGGCAGTGCTCCAAAAGCTAGTGGCTTGTGCTACCAAATAAACCTGTTGAACTTTAATCTGGTGCTGTGAGACTTTTTACTTTCTAGTTACACAGGATAATTCAGAGAGGCTTCTGTCTAAAGATGTCAGAAGATTGCTACCACTGCTGATAATCTATCCATGGCACTGACTTGCAGGGGTCAGCACGTTTGAGTGGTTATTAGCACATGTTACCAGGGACCCGAGTTCGATTCCACCTTGGGGGTGACCTGTGCGGAATTTGGATATACTCCCCATGTCTGCGTGGATTTCCTCTGGGTGCTCCAGTTTCCTTCCATCGTCCAAAGATGTGCAGGTTAGGTGGATTAGCTGTGCTAAATTGCCCCTTAGTGTCAAAGATGTGTAGGTAGTAGGTGTGGTAGATTAGCCATGGTAAATGGGCAAGGCTACAAGGATAGGGCAGAGGGGAGGGCCCGGATGAGACGCTCTTTCGAAGAGTTGGTGAAGACTCGATGGGCCAAGTGGCCTACTTCTGCACTGTAGGGATTCAATGGTTCCATGGAGCTGTCAAATGAATACCCATCTTGTAGCTGAAATTTGCCTGGGTGAAGTTATCAGATGAATTAAAACCCGTTGGTACAGTCCTACTGATGATACCGTTATCATTTGCTGCTTACATCAGGAGTTAATGCTTCCACATAACAGTTCGAAGGATACTCATTTGTCAAGCCGCACCAAATTACCTGTTGTTGCATCAACATCATTTAATCCAATATCACTTTTCATACTTCCTTTTAAGTTCTTTTCTACTTGTTACTGTTGTCAAGCCTTACCTTCAGCAATAACTGGTACTTTGTTATCCGTTGCACAGGCTTCAACAAATACGAATCCAAACCCAGCTTGTGTTCCAACTTTTTCTGACATTCCTGAAACACACAATGGTTCACATAATAAATGCTGTAGTTTCAGTGTTATTACTGAAACAATGTACTGTCTAGCAATCTGCATCAAGTCATCTAAAATCTCTGAGACAATATCAATTGCCCTGAAATAATGCCTTTTTCATGCACTCAAGGGAGCTTCATTTCAGCTTACAGCACCATATCACAAAGGCTTTCATTGATCGCACTATGAGAAGAGCACAGATCAGCCTCTAATTCATCTTTCCAAAGAAACCCAAACTACCCCAATTATAGCCTCTTGAATGGCTCAGGCTTTTGCTCTCTCCTACTCAGAAGCCATTGATCACCGTGTGACAGTTGCTTTCTCAAATCAGTTCTGAACTTACCCATGTCCAGATTCCCCTCACATTTTGCCTTGTCCTGTTACTCTGATTTAACTGGAAATACCGTTGAGCATTAGTACCTTTGCACATTCACTCAGTATCTTGTATCTCTCTAACCTTTGTCAGTTTTGTTTACAATTTCTCTCTTTTACAGCCAATGTTCCACATTGTGGTTTTGCTAATCACACAAATTAGGCACAGACGAATCTGGAGCAGGAGTGAGCCACCTGACCACGCAAGTCTGCCAGAGTGTGGGCAATTTGCTAGCTTACTCCATTGGTGGAACCCTCCTTGCCTGTGAACAGTGCATGCGGGCATCTCGGTACTGTGAAGCCGACAATATTCCAACTGGATGTTTGGTAAATGTATTTGATGAATGAGGCTCCCTGATGCATATATTGATAGAATGGCCCCTTCTAAAATAACAGAACCACTAATTAATGGCAATAAGCAGCCTCACACCATTTATCCTCCTGGAACCTGAGCTCATCCAGTATTCTATTGCTGTGTCCTAATGTTCACCAAGTCCCATACATCTTTGTGCTCATTGATCTATACTAGCTCCTGGGTCCAGCAACACCTCGAATTCAAAACACACATTCTTGTTTTTGGACCCCTCCAATACCTTCCCCCTCTACATCTCTGTACACTCTTCCTCCCTTCAACCCTCTCAAAACTCTGTGTTCGTCCAATTCTGACCTCTTGCACAAACCAAATTTTCTTCAGTTTTCCTTAAGGAGCTGTGCCTTCAGCCTGCCCCCTTTAGAATTAAAGGCAGGACCAGAATATGGAGCCCTGTTGCAGAACACACAGATTTTTTTAGCATGGTGGCATAGCAGTTAGCACTGCTGCCTCACAGTGCCAGGGACCCGGCTTTGATTCCAGTCTAGGAGTTTGCACGTTCTCCCATGTCTGTGTGGGTTTCCTTTGGGTGGTCCATTTTCCTCCATAGTACAAAAATGTGCAGATCAGGTGGAATAACTAGGCTAAATTGCCTCTTAGTTTTTCCCAAAATGTGTAGGTTAGGGGGATTAGCGGCATAACTGTGTGAGGTTACAGGTTAGGGTGGGGTGGGGGGTGATGGGAAAGATGCTCTGTTAGAAAGTTGGTGCAGACTTGATGGGCTGAATGGCCGCCTTCTGCACTATAAGGATTCTATAATTCTAAGTAGACCAGTTAAATTAACAAAGATGAGCTCCCATTCATTTTGAAGCTGGCTGGTTTGATTGGAGACAGCATATTTTCTGGTGGTCTCTTAGGTAAATCCGTAATATAGGGTTATATTCATGCCACACAAGTGCCAGGCAATGACAGTTTCCAATCAGAGGGAGTTTATTCATGTCCCCTTGACATTCAAGGGCATTAACACCATAGAATCATTGAAACCCTACAATATGGAAGGAGGCCATTTGGCCCTTCGAGTCTGCACTGACAACAATCCCACCCAGGCCCCATCCCCTCAACCCCACGTATTTGCCCCACTATTCCCTCTAACCTATCATTCTGGGACACTAAGGGGCAATTTAGCATGGCCAATCAACTTAGCCCGCACGTCTTGGACATCAGCATAGCTGAATCTTTCACCGTCTACACCCTGGGAATTACCATCATCCGGAAACCTAACAGTATATAAAATACTGTGGTTATAAGAAGTCAGAGGCTGGGAGTTGTGTGATGAGTAACTCACCTCCTGGCTCCCCAAAGCTTGTCCACATCCTCAAGGCATAGGTCCGGAGTGTAATGGAACACTCTCCACTTGCCTGGATGAGTGCATCTCCAACAATACTCAAGAATCTCAACATCATCCAGGACAAAGCAAAGCAATCCACTGTTTGTCACCCCATCAACCAGCCTAAAACATTTGCTCCCTCCAACGTCAACACATCATTGCAGCAGTGTGTACCATCTACAAGTAACATTGCAGAAACGTGTGAAAAGCAACTCCAATGCTGACTCCTGAACATGGAGTCACTTCAATATGTAATTACAGTCAACACAAGCAGGTTCTGTTTTATCCCTCTGATAAGAAAAATCATGAAAAGCAAAATAGATTTGGTGAATGCAACGTATGGACAACACCCCCAGAGTCAACTGAGTTACAGTCAGGTGATGGTGTAGTCCTCAAACATAACTTGCCTTGCATCTTAACTACCTTCTCAGTCCAAGCAGTTTAGTAAGAAACAAATAAGGGGCTGAGTCAGTTATAAGTACCTGGAAGAAGATGCAGTCTGAACACTGCCTCCACAAGCTTTCTGAACGGGGTTTATTTCGACAGTACCGCTCATAAATCTGGAGATCTTCCATCTACAAACAGAAACGGTCGCATGTCAAGAGTTTCATCACTTCATAGATTGGTAACTGGTGGAAATTCACCGTCACCCACAGTTAGTTTGCTGCTTGGCTAATAACTGGCAATATTTCTTCCCACAAGTCACCTCACCAACAAAGCTATGGGCAACAAAAACATCTTGGAACGGAATTCTGAACCTCTGTCGCAGAACAATTTCATCCTCATCCTATTTTACAGGTGTCTTAACCTCATTCCCACTGTGCCCTTATAAGAACATTAGTGAGAAAGCACCTTGGCTCAGAAGATAAAGTAGAATCAGTATGGGTGGAGATTAGGAATAACAAAGGTCAGAAAATGCTGTTGCCAGGAGTTTTGGGCCCTCTAACAGTAGATACCACTAGAGGGAGCAGTAAGAAAATTAAATGGAACTCATAACAAAGGCAATGCAATGATTACTTAAATCTTCATATAGACCAGACAACTCAATGGCAAAGACAGTTTAGAAGGTGAATTTGGAACATCTTGCAACAGTTTTCTGAAACAAGGATCTTTTTTCTTGTGCTCTCACTGGTGGTGAACTTGGAGGTGGGAAGGGGACATAGTTTGGCAAGATAGTGGTGAACTAGAACCCTGCCTGCTATCTTCCTGTCTTTTCCAGGATGAGTTCAGGCAGGAAGGCCCATGGTCAGTCTTCTTGCCCGGCACCAATTGAGGCCCTTAAGTGGTCAATTAATGGCCCCATCATACTGCCACTGGTTTTATCCCAGCTGCAGGGCCTGTCAGTGTGCAACATGCACAGCAGGTAAAACTGTGAGGCATGTCTGTCATCTCTGGTGAGATGAAAATGTCCCTTGAGGGATTCAACATTGAGAAGGGTGTTGGCCAATGAGAGGCAGTGACCTCCCTTACTGCTAACTCCTCTGGACCCCTCATCTTGTGAACCCTTCCTACCCAATACACCCAACTTTATTTATTTGTAGCCTGGGTTGTTCTACAATCCTGGTAGTCCAGTGTCTGTCCTTCGAGCTGTCATGGCCTCCCCTATGGTGTTGTTGAGCATCAGATCAGCAGGGCCTCCGACTAGTTGGCAGCTCGCCATAGATAGGGCCTCTGCCCCAGGGGTCTTGGGTTGAGGGGAAGACCTGTTGGTGGCTTCGCCACTGCCTGATTGGCTTGTGGTTCAGTGGGCCTTCTGGACAGAGGCCACGTGGGTTTCTTGCCAGTCATCTAGCTGTCAGACCCCTGATGAGTCACAAGATTCCATCTAATGTGTGTGAAATAATTACAATTGGTAAAGTAAAAAGTACTGGGAAAACTATTAGAAGTAAAGGCTGACAAGTCTCCTGGTCTTGATGACCTTCATGCTAGGGTCTGTGACTGCAGAGACAGTGAATGCCTTGGATATAATCTTCCCAAATCCACTAGATTCTGGAATGGTCCCAGTGGATTGGAAAGCCATAGATATGACATTTCAGTTCAAGAAAGGAGAGAGAGACTGAACATGAGTAACCATAGGCCAATTAGTCTAACATCTGTCATTGAGAAAATGCGAGAATCAATTATTCAGGTAAAAGCAGAATATTTAGAAACTCATAATAAAATTAATTAACAGTCAACATGGTTTTATGAAAGAGAAATGTTTGACAAATTTACTAGCGTACTCTGAGGATGTAACAAACAGATTGGATAAAACGGAACCAGAAGATATGTGCTTGGATTTCCAAGAGGCGTGTACTAAGGCTTACGACACAAGGGGAGTGCTCACGGTGTTGATGCTAATATATTAGCATGGAGAGGGGATTGGCTTACTAGCAGGAAACAGAATCAGGATAAATAAGTAATTTTCAGGTTGGCAAACTGTAACTAAGGGCATGCCATAGGGACCAGTGCTGAGACCTCAACTATTTCCAATCCATATTAATGATGTGGATGAAGGTGCTGACTACTGTAGTCAAATTTGGTGACAATACAAAGATAGGTAGGACAGCAAGTTGTGAAATGGATACAAAGAGTAGTCTGCAAAGGGATATAGATAGGTTATGTGAGTGGGCAGAAATTTGGTAGATGGAGTAAAATGTGTGGTTATCCATTTTGTTGGGAGGAAGAGTGGGAGAGTTCATGAAAATGGGAGACGGTTTTTCTTTCTTTCGTCCTTGGGGTATGAATGTTGCCAGCAAAATTAGCATTTTATGGCCAAACCTAAGTGTCCCCAGCTAGGTGGTGGTAAGCCGCTTCCTTGAACTGCTACAGTCCATTTGATGTAGAGGGAGAAGTGAGGTGGGGAGTGAGAGTGGGAAAGGAAGTGGGGGAGTGAGAGTGGAAGGGGGATACAAGTATGAATGGGAGAGAGAATGTCAGTGGGAAAAGAGAATGGAAGCGGGCCCAAAGAATCCTGCCGATGAATTTTAGTGAGGGTATAGTAGTGAGGGTATAGTTTCCAAATGATGCAGTGAAATTGTGTGCGCTATAATAGCAGCTCATAGCAATCTCAGACCAGTCCTATGTATGGCAATGACAATACTGGAACACTGATAGAGTGCAGCATTAGTCAAATTAACTTCACATACCCTCTGCAGGAAACATCGTCCCACCAACTCTGGACAGTCGATGTAATTTTCCAACTCCCTCAGGAATATCCTAAGCAGAAAAGGAGGAAACACAACCACTGATGTTGGGCTTGTAAAATTCTCTTAAAAAAAAGGACCCTTAGACCAGTCCCTTACTCTGGATGGTTTTTGTTCCCCTTGATAGCAGTAGAACATCAAAGTCCACAATTTACAAGGTCCACAATACCAGAGAGGGCAGAACCTGGCCTAGGACCCTCTCTGCTAATGTTTCCCCAGCTCAGGGAGAAAGACCCACATTTATATAGTGCCTTTCACAAATACAAGATATACTAAGGCACTGTGCAGCCAATCAAATGCTTTTGGTGTGCAGTCACTTGTTGTGTGAGAAACACTGTCAATCTGCACAGCTCTCCCACAAACAGCAACAGCGTGAATGACCAGATAATCTGTGCGAGTGATGGAGTTTGAGGGATAAATATTAGCCAAAAGTGGATAGGAACTCTCCACCTCCTCTTTGAGCAACATCCCAAGACCATTCCAACCCAGTGGGTAGACAGAGGGCAATATATCATCTGAAAGATGGCACCTCCAATAGTGCAGCACTCCCTCAGAACTGCACTGAAGGTCAGCTTAGATTTTGTACCTCAGTCTCTGGAGTGGAGCTAGAGCCAATAACCTTGGCATATGAACTCACGGAGGGAGGTTGACAGCCACTAAAACAGGGCTGACACCATTGAGGCATTACTACTAGCTGATACTTATATTTAAAAATGTTGCAGGTTGCTTTAAGAGATGATGACATGATTTGATGGGAATATAGGGTGTTGCTGCAGGCTGCTGTTTTACTTTTAGTTTGTACCCTGTACAGAAAACATCTCCTGGAATAAATCTGTTATTGTTACTTTGAATCCATGTGTGCAAACTGCGTTCTTCTCTTTTTGTTAAAGCTCACAACCCCGAACACAGTTAGGACATTCTAGAAAGAAAGTTGGCAACAAGTCAGGATTTTGTTCCATCCAGAACATTGAGGAAAAGCCCTAATTAGAAGAAAGAAGACACTATGGTTCTCACACTTCAAATATTAGAAGGCTGTGGAAAAGCAGCAACAGGATTAAATATTGAAGTGCCAGTACAGGAAAATGCAAATAAGAAAAAAGCTCTGTGTAGTTTCAACCAAAGAGGTTTTTCCAATCACGAAAGGGTGAGTCTCCGGACAGTACCTGGCCTATTGAAAATAATATTCATTTGAAAAGAAATGAATACCATGCTTACTGTTACCTATTGAGCAAATATCACCAACTAGTATTGTGAATATTCATTACTTTTTGCTAGTAGGTCATTTGCCTCTGACAGTTTCTCCAGTGTAGAGATATACCAGAAATGATCCTGTGATGGGGAAGGTGATGGATACAGTATTAAAGGGAACAATACCTGGAATGCATCATCTGATCCTGATTTGAAACCATGGGGGTGATTCTCCCAAAATAATGTTGAATTCAAATGAAAACTGGAGGAAATCATGCTGATTTTTAAAGTGGGAATTCAGAGAAGAATTTCCCACACTCGGTGCACTGCTGAGTGCACTAGTGTAAGAAATCAGTGGGTGGGACCTATTCCCACCCAAGAGGCTGTCAGCACAGTGCTGGGCAGGCCACTGCGCATGCGCTGATATATCAGTGCAAGCACATTAGCCCCTGTCTGCTAACCTCCCAATTGCTGACCAGCTCGATTGTTGGCTAGCCTCGCGACCCCGCAACACCGACTCTATCAAATCCCATGCACCCAGTCCCAACCTCGCCACCCCCAGCCTGCCTCAATCATTCCCCTGCCCCTGCAGCCTCTCCCCTACCCCGCTCGCTATGCTCATAATCCTAAATGCAGAGTGGCAGTGTGATTTACCCTAGTTTTCATGCAAATTTGACATTTTGTTTGGAAAATTACACCCATGGTTTCAAGTCAGGATGCAGATAATGCATTCCTCCACCCTCACCCCCACCCATTAGGCCCCCTCCATTAGGCCCAGTCCCTTGGCAGTGCCCCATGCCTGATGGGCAGTGCCAAGGTGCTCCCAAGCACTGATGCTTTGCTGCTTAGGCTAGGCTGGCACTGCAAAGGTGCCAATGCTGAGAGGGCACCTCCCCCCAGCACTCGACCCTTTGGAGGCCCAGTTGCCCCCCCTTCACTTCAGCGGGGTCAGGCCACTACTGTATACCCTGCTGTGGAGTGAAATACTCCTGGGTGGCGGTGGTGGGGGGGTGGCTATCTTGCCCAGAAACTTCAGTACCATGCCTGCTCATTGTATTTAAAATATACTTAAATTAACATGTGCATACCTAATGCAGCTCCATGCCCATTTCTGGCACGGAGCTGATGGTTAGGAGGTGGCTCACATTAATCCACCCCGCTGAAATATCCCGGTGCGCTGAGCTACAAATTCAGCACAGCGGGATGGGAGAATCACCACACCATATGTGTCAAGAAAGCTTGCGTTGACAGTCCAGGATGCGTGTCTATTGTGGGGATTCTGAGTGATCATTCTTCCTAGTCTGCATGGAAGATTTCGAACAGCTACAGGACATCCTGGCATAGTCCAGATGAAGGAATTAATAGTTATTTTTGGTGGCCAGGTCTGGAGGTTCAGATTGAAGAAAAAGTGGGACAATGTCAATCATGTGCATGAATAAGAAATACACCAGGATTGTCTTTTTTACATCTTTGGGCATGGCCTAAAATGCCATGCCAATGGTTGCATGTAGACCTTACTAGTCTGTTTGAGGGTTACATTTCTTTAGTCTAATTGATGCACACTCAAGTCACTGGAAGTTACAAGATCTACTAAAGGCAAATGTGTGCCTTTGTTTAAAAAGGGCTGCAGAGAAAAGCCTGGGAACTCCAGGCCAGCGAGCCTCACATCTGTGGTGGGCAAGTTGTTGGAAGGTATCTTGAGAGACAGGATCTACAGGCATTTAGAGACGCAAGGACTGATTAGAGACAGCCAACATGGCTCTGTGAATGAAAAATCATGTCTCACAAATTTGAGTTTTTTGAAGGGGTAACCAAGAAGGTAGATGAAGGCAGTGCAGTTGATGTTGTTTACATGGACTTTATCAAGGCCATGGTAGGTTATTGCATAAAATTAAATCTTACAGGATCCAAGGTGAGGTATCTAAATGGATACAAAGTGGTAGTGAGGTATCTAAATGGATACAAACTGGAAGCCTGTGACCAGCGGTGTGCCTCAGGGATCAGTGCCGGGTCCGCTATTATTAATGTTTTGGACGAAAATATGGGAGGCATGGTTATTAAGTTTGCAGATGATACCAAGATTGGTGGCATAGTGGACAGTGAAGAAAGTTATCTGTGATTGCAACAGGATCTTGATCAATTGGGCCACTGGGCTGACGAATGGCAGATGGAGTTTAATTTAAATAAATGCGAGATGATGCATTTTGGTAGATTGAACCAGGGCAGGACTTACTCAGTTAATGGTGGGGTGCTGGGGAGAGTTACAGAACAAAAAGGGATTGAGGGGTACATGTTCATAGCTCCTTGAAAGTGGAGTCACAGGTGGACAGAGCGAAGAAGGTATTCAGCATGCTTGGTTTCATCGGTCAGAACATTGAATACAGGAGTCGGGATGTCTTGTTGAAGTTGTACAAGACACTGGTAAGACCACACTTGGATTACTGTGTAGAGTTCTGCTCACCCTATTATAGAAAGGATATTATTAAACTAGAAAGAATGCAGAAAACATTTACTAGGATGCTACCGGGATTTGATGGTTTGAATTATAAGGAGAGGCTAGATAGACTGGGACTTCTTTCTCTGGAGCATAGAAGGCTGAGGGGTGATCTTATAAAGGTCTATAAAATAATAAGGAGCACAGATCAGTTTGATAGTCAATATCTTTTGCCAAAGGTAGGGAAGTCTAAAACTAGAGCGCATTGGTTTAAGGTGAGACGGGAGAGATACAGAAGTGTCCAGAGGGGCAATTTTTTCACACAGAGGGCGGTGAATGTCTGGAATAAGTTGCCAGAGGTAGTAGTAGAGGCAGATACAATTTTGTCTTTTAAAAAGCATTTAGACAGTTACATGCATAAGATGGGTATAGAGGGATGCGGGCCAAATGTGGGCAATTGGGATTAGCTTAAGGGTTAAAAAAAAAAGGGTGGCATGGACAAGTTGGGCCAAAGTGTCTGCTTCCATGCTGTAAACCTCTATCTGAATAAACCAATAAAAAAACTTGACAACATTTTTGCAACATTTGGTAACCAGAACAGATGATTGTTAGTGATAATGTTTCATAATTTACTCCACAAGAGTTTAAGGATTATCTCCAAGTAAATGCTATTCACCATATAAAATCCAGACTCTATCATCTACCAATCAGTGGATTAGCTGAAAAATATGCACGATCCTTTAAATATTCTTTAAAAACTTCAAAAGAGTAAGGTTCGTCATCATATTGTGTGAATGACTTTTGGCATAGTATATAAACACTAGAAATGCGACTACCCAAAGTTCACCTGCATTACTATTCTTAAAGAGAAAGTTAAGAACTACTTTGATTTGTTATTATCTCCAGAAACCTCAGAGATAGTAGAGCGTCAACAACAATGGGTTGCTAGACGAGAAGTGAGGGCAAAACAATGCTCATTTCAAGAAGGAGATTTAAACGTTAGTAAGTAAATAAGCACTAATGGGTACCAGCCATAGTTTAGCAAAAACAGGTCCAATTTCTTACACAGTTCAAACCATGTTGACCAGTTGTTATCATCTCAAAATGATTTCTCCGAAACAGCTCCAGAAGTACCAACTTCTTTAGTTCCTGGTGTTGTGAATACTACTAGGGAAGACTTAGTTGAATCTGAATTGCCTGATGATTATGTCTCTGCTGCTACATGGAGTGAGAATGATGCACAATTAGTTCCAAGAGAAGACATGGCTTCCGAAGCTCCAAACCATACTTCTAGGATCAATGACAGCTTAATTTTAAAACATCGTATACAAGGAACGAGGAATAAGTCATCCTCCTGATCAATTTTCTTGTTGACTGTTTAGTAATGATGCATAGTCACCAACCACCTGTCCTGGTCCCCCCATGCCAACACTACAGTTAAGAAAGCCCACCAATGTCTTTACTTTCTCAAAAGACTAAGGAAATTTGGCATATCAGGTATGCCTCTCATCAACATTTACAGATGCACCATAGAAAGCATTCTTTCTGGTTGTATCACAGCTTGGTATGGCTCCTGCTCTGCCCAATATCTCAAGGAATTACAAAAGGTCATGAATGTAGCCCAATCCATCATGCAAATCATCCTGCCATCTATTGACTCTGTCTACACTTCCTACTGTCTTGGCAAAGCAGCCAGCATAATTAAGGACCCCACACACTCCAGATATTCCCTCTTCCACCTTCTTCCATTGGGAAAAAGATACAAAAGTGAGGTCGCGTACCAACCGACTCAAGAACAGCTTCTTCCCTGCTGCTGTCAGACTTTTGAATGGACTTATCTTGCATTAAGTCAATCTTTCTCAATACCCTAGCTATGACTGTAACATTCTGCACTCTGTCATTTCCTTCATTATGAACAGTATGCTTTGTATAGTGTGCAATAGACAATACTTTTCACTGTATGTTACATGTGACAATAATAAATCAAATCAAATCCTGTGTCTAGACTATTATTGATCCCACATAAAACATTGTAGTAATTTATTGTAATAACCACAGAAGGGGGAAGAGTTGTTTAAAAGGCTTGCAGTTTCCATTAAGAGGTGATCACATGATTTCATGGTAATGTCATTAGGGTGTTGCCATAGGTGGCTGTTTTAATTGGTTTGTACTTTGTACAGGCAACAGCTCCTAGAATAAATCTGTTGTTGTTACTTTGAGTCCACCTGTGCAAAACCATGTTTTTTTCTTTTTCGTTAAAAGAGTCAACCCCTAACATAGGACATTACAAGGTGGGTGAGGGTTGTGTGAGGGGAGCAGAGGATCATATGGGCACCAAGTATTCTGGTCACACATGTAGATTGGCATTGGAGATATACCCACAGGGATACGGATGCCCAGTGACATTGTGTTAATGTGATACTGATAACCTCCAACTGACCCAACAAACCCTAGAGAACAATGTTTCACGATTGACACTTGGTTATGTAATGATTCTACCTGTTATGGAAGTCATAGATTTCAGGCATGTTTCCAAATAGCACATCTTTCTTCTTCTGCAGAATCACTGGGATGAATGGAATCATCGAAGGATTTTCCATCTCGGCAGCATACCCCTGGATGATAAAAAAAAAACTGGGATTAAAAACCAAATCAGATCTGATGCTGACTAGCAGAGACTTCCTGCAAACAGCCATTACACAATAAGACCTCGTCAGTTTATTCAGACAATTTCGTTTAGACTTTCTCACTTACAAGTGAGAAAGGTCATACATGTAGACTTACAAGTGAGAAAGTTATGTCAGGGCTACTTGAGGTTTTATTTCAGCTTTCCTGCATCATCTTTGTGACTGGATTACAGGTAGGCTCATCTTGGTTGGAAGTTAATTTGAAAGATAAAATGCATGCTAACCTTTGAGTACATTTTCCACAGTTATTAGTGTAATTAAGTAGTTTGCTAAGCCCTGTGAATTAACGTAAAAACAGAAGAAACAGGAGGAGGAGTAGGCCATTCGGTCTCTCAAGCTCGTGCTGCTGTCAAAGCTAATTTGATTGTGAGCTTTTCTTGCCTGCCCAACCCATCTAAACCCATAGCTCAAAAATCTGTCTTAACTCAGCTTTGAATTCAATGACTTAGCCTCCACCGCTGTCTGGGCTACAGAATTCTAGTGATTAATGACTTTCATTTGCATTTTTAAACGGGAAACTCTTTATTTATAAACTATTGTACCCTCAATTTCCCCATTACGAGAAACATCCTCCCAGCATCTATCCTCTCAAGTACCGTCAGAATCTTGTGTGTTTCATAAGATCACCTCTCATTCTTTTGAACTCCATTGAGTACAGGCCCAACCTGTTTCCTCATAAGACAATCCTTTCATCCCAAGAATCAACCTAGTGAAACTTCTCGGAACTGCCTCCAATGCAAGTATATCCCTCCTTAAGTAAGGAGACCAAAACTGTACACAGTTCTCTAGGTACAGTCTCACCAATGACCTCTACAGTTGTAGTAAGACATCCCTATTTTGATACTTCACTTCACTTGGAATAAAGACCAACATTCCATTTGCCTTCCTAATTACATGCTGTACTTTGATCCTAATCTTTTGAGATTTTTGTACTCGGCATGGTTTGTATCACAACATTTTGCAGTATCTCACTATTTAAATAACATTCTACCCATGAAAATGGGCAACTTCATATTTTCACACATTATACTGCAACTGCCAATTTGTTGCCCCTCACTTAACTTATTTATATCCATGACTCACTGTGTCTTCCTTAAAATTTCCTTTAGTAGCTACATTTGTATCGTCAACAAATTTGGCTAAAGTCGTTCCCCTCATCTAAGTTATTAAAATTTGTTTTAAATAGTTGAGACCCTAAAACCTGTGGTGCTCCACTAACCACAGTTTGTTTAAAGTGAAAATGACCCTTTATTCTGACTCTTTTTCCTGTTAGTTAGGCAATCCTCTAGCCATGCTAAGATATCACCACACCACCAGCTGTTATCCCATGCTGTCACCTTTTAGTTGGCACCTTATTGAATATCTTTTGGAAAACCAAATACATTGGCTGAGTTTTTGCATCCCTGCAATATGGGCACAAAAGCCGCGAGAGTCAGAAAATGAGAATGTTCCTCCCCCGTGCCGCCAGTGTCATAATGAGGGTCCCACCCAGAAAGGTTTCATCACTTTAAAGGGCTTTCATGCCGTACATTCAGATGAATTGGATGATCTCCTATGAGACTATTTATAGTCAGTAGACTAGTAAGTATTTAAAAACTCTGCGACCAGCCTGAACAAGTATTCCACTACAGTGACTGACTTCATTAGTAAATGTGTAGAAGACTGTGTGCTGAAGAAACAAATCCGCATGTTTCCCAACTGGAAACCATGAATGAACAGGGATATCTGCTGCTTGCTGAAGTCTAGGTTTGAGGCATTCAAGTCAGGCAACCCTGACCTATACAAGAAAGCCAGATATGCTCTAAGGAGATTCATCAAAGATGCCAAGCTAGAGACCCAGGCTGTCTACATGGATCCCCGCCAACAATGGTAAGGTCTACAAGATGAAGGCATGTAAAATCACCAGCACCAACACACTCTTCCCTGATGAGCTCAATGCATTCTATGCCCATTTTGAGCAAGAGGTCAGCGAGAGCATGCTCTCCACCCCGGAAGCCTCAGATGAACCTGTATTTGAGGTCGCCATTGCAGATGTCAGAGCAACCTTCTTGAAGGTCAACCCACAGAAAGCAACTGGCCCGGATGGGGTACCCAGACGAATGCTCAGATCCTGCACGGACCAGCTGGCGGGGGTACTTACAGACATCTTTAACCTCTTCTTACAATAATCTGAGGTTCCTATCTGCTTCAGAGATGTGTGGGTTAGGTGGATTGGCCATGCTAAATTGCCACTAAGTGTCAGAGGGACTATCTAGGGTAAATAATGGGGTTACAGGGATAGGAGCTAGGTGGGATTGTGATCAGTGCAAACTCAATGGGCTGAATGGCCTCCTTCTGCACTGCAGGGTTTCTATGATCTTTCAAGAAGATGACCATCATCCCGGTACCAAAGAAAAGCCAAGCAGCATGCCTTAATGACTATCGTCTGGTAGCTCTGACATCCATCATAATGAAGTGCTTCGAAAGGCTAGTCATAACACAAATCAATTCTGGCCTCCCAGATTGCCTGGATCCACTACAGTTTGCCTATTGTTTCTACAGCTCCACACTACAGGCCATCACCCCGGCCCTGCACTCAACCCTGGAACACCGAGATAACAAAGATATCTATGTCAGAGTCCTATTTATCGACTACAGCTCAGCTTTCAACATCATTATTCCTATGAATCCCATCTCCAAATTGTGCGGCCTGTGCCTCTGCTCCTCCCTGTGCAATTGGATTCTGAACTTCCTAACCAACAGACCACAATCAGTAAGGATAGGCAATACCACCTCCACGATCATCCACAACACTGGTGCCCCAAAAGGTTGTGTGCTCAGCCCCTTATGATACTCCTTGTACACCAATGGCTGTGTAGCCAAATGCTTCTACAACTTGATTTTCAAGTTTGCTGATGACACCACTGTAGTGGGTTGGATCTCAAACAGTAATGAGATGAAGTACAGGAAAGAGATAAGAGAATCTGGTGCAACAACAATAATCTCTCCATGTCAACAAAACAAAGGAGGGTGTCCTCCTATGTCAACACTATATTTAAGAAAGCCCACCAACATCTTTACTTTCTCGGAAGACTAAGGAAACTTGGCATGTCTGCTACGACTCCCACCAACTTTGATAGATACACCATATAAAGCATTCTTCCTGGTTGTATTACAGTTTAGTATGGCTCCCGCTCTGCCCAAAACCACAAGAAACTACAAAAGGTCATGAATGTAGCCCAATCCATCACAGCAACGAGCCTCCCATCCATTGACTCTGTCTACACCTCCCACTGCCTTGGCAAAGCAACCAGCATAATTAAGGACCCCACGCACTCTAGACATACTCTTTCTGCCAGGAAAACGATACAAAAGTCTGAGGTCACGTACCAACTGACTCAAGAGCAGCTTCATCCCTGCTGCCAACAGACTTTTGAATAGGCCTACCTCGCGCTAATTTGATTTTTCTCTACATCCTAGCTATAACTGTAACTTTACATTCTGCACCCATTCCTTTCCTTCTCTATGAATGATATGCTTTGTCTGTATACTGGGCAAAAAAAAAAATACTTTTCACAGTATGCTCATACACGTGACGATAATAAACCAAATCAAATGTGGTGCACTGAGGGAGCACCTAACCAGCACACCTTTCAGACTCTGATAGGAAACTGGAGTGCCTGTAGGAAACCGTGCAGACATGGGGAGATCATGCAGATTCCACACACAGTGGCCTAATCTGGGAATTGAACCCAGATCCCTCGCATTGTGAGGCACCATGCCACCCCCAAATACAATAAAAGATCAGTTTCTCCTTACCTCTGTCTTTGCTTTTATACTCAATGCCTGCCCTATAAACCCAGGATTCTGGATGTCGTCATTTTAACCACTTGCTCAATCTGCCTGGCCATCTTCAGCAATTTGTAAACGTATACTTCCAGGTCGCTCAGTTGCTGCACCTTCTTTAGCATAACTCTTGTATCCTTTATTCCCCACTCTCCCCACTAAAGTGAGCCACTTCGCATTTCTCGGCATTAAATTTCATCTGACTCATGTCCACCCACTCCGCCAGCCTTGATGTCCATCACACTCCTCCATAAGGCTCATAACATTTTCACATTTTGAGTCATCTGAAAATTTTGAATTATATTTGCAAGCCTATGTTACCTTTTCATCATTTAACCCCCTGTGCTTCTACACTTCATAGACTGTCTCTGTTTGCTCTTTCCTCTGGGTCCTCCTTTTCTCTGCCTCTATCATTGTACAGAACCTTGTTCCTTTTCTAATTCTTTTCAATTCTGATGATGAAAGTTCATCGCTCCACAGGTCTATGTCTCTAATCACAGATGCTGCCCGGCTTGCTGACTCTTCCTGTTTTGATTTCAGATTTCCAGCATCTGCAGTATTTTGCTTTTAGCGAAGACTTATTCCTTTGACTACCTTTAAAAAGGATGAGGAGCTTCTCTCTTGACTTCATTATTCCAAGGTACTCTGGACTCGCATTGCCTCTTTCAACCACCATAAACCTTAGCTATATACAACTTAATCCAAAACTCCACTGTCTATATCCTCACATCCAAGTCCTGTTCACATTTACCCCCCCCATGTTCATAAATCAACATTGGCTCCCACTTATGCAATTCAGTTCATTGTTTCCAAATGTCTCCATGTCCCTCTTTATCTCAACAACCTCCTCAAATCCTCCACATGTTCGATTTTCATTGTTCCATCATTCATGGCTGTGTCTTCAGTTACTGAGGGTCCTTTGACTGGAATACCTCTCAGACTCTCATCACCTTTCTACTATCTTTCTTTATACTCTTCGTGGCCTGTGTGGGTTCCTCTGGGTTCTCCAGTTTCCTCTCACAGTGCAAAGATGTGTTCGGTCATGCTAAATTGCTCCCAAGTGTCCAAAGATGTGTGCAGAATAAGGTAGGGGGAGTGAGCTTGGATAAAATGCTGTTTCAGAGAGTTGGTGCAGACTCAATGGCTAAATGGCCTTCTTCTGCACTGTAGGGATTCTATGATCTACTTCATTGACAAAGCTTCTGACCATCTGGCTTAATATCCCCTCTCATGACTCACTGTCAAATTCTGATTCATAATGGCAACTGTGAAGTTGTTCAATAATGTTAAAAGCACTATATAATGCAAATACTGTTGTTGATGTTGTAGGTAGTAAGATGGAAAATAGAGCAAGCTGATTGCTTCACTGCAAGTTAACTCTTGCTGTTAGTGAGAAACAACAGTAATTAGCAGTGCTGCCTTACAGTGCCAGGGACCTGGATTCAATTCCAGCCTTGGGTAACTGTGTGGCATTTGCACGTTCTCCCTCTGTCTGCGTCGGTTTCCTCCAGGTGCTCTGGTTTCCTCCCCCACCCCAAAGATGTGCAGGTTAGGTCATGCTAAATTGCCCCTTAGTGTCAGGGTACTGGTAGGGTAAATACATGGCATTCTCAATGCAGGCTTGATGAGCCGAATGGCCTCCTTTTGCACTGTAGGGATTCGATGAGGAGATTAAGGACAGCAGCATTCATTGCAAAAATGACCTACCTCCAGCACACAAAGTAGTTCTTCCACGTAGGCCCTTTCTGTTTCAATTAGCTCGTTCATGACATGACTGTGGAAGAAAAAAAAAGAGATAATCTTGCCACTTTTCTTACAATGGGATAGCAAGAACAACATAAATCAGTGAAAAGATGCACTAGTTTGCCTGCATGACAACAATAGCTGGAATTCAAAGGGTAATTCATTCTTTGTGAAGCGCTATTCTTGTGTCGATTGTAGTCAGGCACTAAGTTTAAGAACTTCTAAACGCATCACTTGATAAAAATAACCTTGAATTCTAGCAGTAAGAAAGCACATTGTTGTCTAAGATGCCACTTACACAAACATTACTTCATAAGAGATTCAGCTCTATAAAACTACAACTTAAAAAAAAATCAACACTCAAATCCCTTATCATTATGCTGAGAACACAGCCTCGTCTTGCTACATTCTGATCTCAAGAATTTCCATTATTACCCTATACCACTATATTACTTTAATCATTATTGATTTCAAATGAACTCAAATTCGCCAGCACTTCCAAACCCTTGATATCTACCATCTAGAAGGGCAAGGACAGTAGAATGTGAGGACACTACCACTTGGACGATCCCCCAAATCATATACCTTCGTTATTATTGGATCAGAATCCTGAAACTTCTAACAGCGTCTGTGGCTGTCCCTACACCACATGGACTGCAGAGGTTCAAGAAGTGGTTAGCACTGCTGCCTCGCAGTGCCAGGAGCCGGGTTCAATTCTGTTTTGGCTGACTGCCTGTGGAGTTTGTATGTTCTTCCTGTGTCTGCATGGGTTTCCTCCTGGTGGTCCAGTTTCCTCCCACGATCCAAAGATATGCAGGTTAGGTGGATTGGTCATGCTGAGTTACCGCTGGTGTCCAAAAATGCATAGGTTAGGTGAATTAGCAATGGTAGATTTATGGTTATGGGGTTAGGATTGGGATGTTCTTTTGGAGCACCGAATGACTTCCTTCTGCACTTACAGGGATTCTATCTTTCTAAGATGTCTCACACCATCACATTCTCAAGGGCAATAAGAGATGGGCAATAAATGCTGGCCTAGCCAGCTTTGCTCGTAATGCATCCTTCTCTTCACATTTGCTGAGGCAGGTCAGGCAGTCCCTTGGGTGCACCCCATCTTCACTGAAAGAACCCTCAGAACAATTCATTCATCGGATCTGGACTCAGCTACTTCGATGTTGGAGGTGAAAAACTTTAAGGTTCTCTTTCAGCTGACTTTGTTAAAGGTGAATTTTGTTTCACTAACTATTAAATTTCCTGATGAGTTAGCCTGGAGGGTCAAGCAGTTGACTTTGTGTGTACATATTTCCAAAAAGCATTTGATAAAACTGTTATATTACAGGCTTGCCATCAGAGTTAAAATCCATAAAATAACAATGACAGTGATAGAATATGGATGTCAAGTTGCCTGCGTGGTGGAAAACGAAATAGACAGAGTTTAAGGGAAATTATAGACCAGTGGCGAACAGCTTGTAGGATAGGCTATAGAGCAGAGATGTACAGAGATTCCTTTCACTACTTAGCATCTTTGTACTATCACTCTTTACCAATACAAGTTGTTACTCTCACCTTCTTAATACTGCAAGGTTCTCCTCATCATCAGAAGAGGAACATTTTCTTCCTTCACCATGTTCTTTCACCTCAATCTGCAGTGAGAAGGAAAACTTTTGAATTCAGCAAATTGACTGCAGTGTCATTAAATGTCAAAGACATGAGCATAATGTCGCATTACAACACCTCAGAGAATACTATATACTCTAATGAAGATGAGAATGAAATCTTCCAGCTGGATACCAATCAGGCCTAACAGTCGATGTGAAAATTGCATTAAGTAAAATGAGAGTGGTTCACTCTGATCAGTAACATGTGTTTTCTCTGAATGAAGTATGATGTGAGATGCCAGCATTAGACTGGGGTTCACAGTCTCACAAGAAGTCTCACAACACCAGGTTAAAGTCCAACAGGTTTATTTGGAATCAAAAGCTTTCGAATTCATCAGGAATTCAACTCATCTGATGAAGGAGCAGCGTGCTGAAAGCTTGTGATTCTAAATAAACCTGTTGGACTATAACCTGGTATTGAGTAAAGTAGTTACTTTACAAACAATGTGGATAAAGGAGAACCTGTAGATGTGCTGTACTTTGATTTCCAGAAGGCATTTGACAAGGTGCCAAATCCAAGATTACTACACAAAATAGGAGTTCATGGTGTAAGGGGTGGCATATTAGTATGGGCAGAAGATTGGTTAGCTAAAAGGAAGCAGATTCTCTTGGTGAGACCACATCTAGAGTACTGTGTACAGTTTTGGTTTTCTTATTTCAGAAAGGATATAATTGTTTTAGAAGCAGTTCAGAGAAGGTCCATTCAACCAATACCTGGACTGAGGGATTTTTTATCTTATGAGGAAAGGTTGGGCTTGTACTCATTGGAGTTTAAAAGAATGAGAGGTGATCTTTTTGAAACATATAAGATCCTGAGGGGATTCGAGAGGATGTTACCGTGTGTGGGAGAGAATAAAACAAGGGGAAACAGTTTGAAAATAAGGGGTCTCCCACTTGAGATAGAGATGAGGAGAAACTTCTCTCAGACATTTGTCAATCTTTGAAACTTTCTTCTCCAGAGAGTGGTGGAGACAGGGTTAAAAAATATTTTTAAGTCAAAGGTAGATAGATTCTTGACTAACAGTGGAGTCAAAGATTATCGGGGTTGGGGGGGGGGGGAATGGTTGGATAAGAATGTGGAGTTGAGGCCATAACTGGAACAGTCATTACCTTATTAAATAGTGGAGCACACTAGAGTGGCCAATTGGTCTCCTCCTACTCTTTTGTTTGCATCCTCTTTTTCCTGTAGGTTCTAATCTGCCCATTTGTGGTACATGGCAGATTTAACAGTGGATATGGCATTATTTTCACACACTGAATTTCTACCATTTTCAATAATTTGGTACATTGCATTGTGTCCATAAAATTTTGACTAGTTAAATACACTTGCTATGAAACTTACTCACCGACCACTGCTTAATCTATTGAATTCTATTCAAAGTAGAATTCCACAAAGTTCCATTTTTGCCAGGGGAGGTATATCAAACGTACAATGGGTACAGAGGAAGCTGGGCACAGCTGAGGGAACTGGAAAGGAACCTCTATCATTTCCATGGTTCAACCTCATATAAATGAATGTAGCGAGCTGCTGGGGAAGTTTAATGATTGAGAGAGTGGAACATCTGGCAAAGCAGTAACTTCTCTGTTAATGTAAGCCTACTTATGACACTAATAAATAAACTCTAAAAAAAATTCTAAAGGGAGGCCCAGCATCTTGTGGAGTGATGCTTTGTTTAATGGGTGACAGCAACCAGCAGGATCGGACTGCAGCTACAAACTGATTCTGAGCAATATGTTCCGATTACGTCAGGCAGTGAGGAGAATACTGATTTGATAAGAGAGCAGCAGGAAGGAGGTCCCCATCCCAACATGGGTTCCACTTCAAATCTGCCAACATCAGGAGAGGCAGAGAATAATGTCAATGGTGCCAACCTATCCCCAAGACCTAATCTGATCAAGATAAGACACCCCAGCACATCTCATTCTCTATGCAGCCCTGCATGGTCCTACTTCACCAGTGGAGCCAATCCCTCTTCCTCGTTGCCCATTGCCTTCTACAGTCAGCAGGGAACACCTCTGCTTCGCTTCAGACCCTCAGTACTTCCTACTGAGCTCACAATCCTTTCCCTCACAGCTACATCTCCTGCCACTTTCTCTTGTCATCCATATGAAGCTAAGCTGCCTCATACATCTTGAAAACCCTTAGACTGGGCACAGATGAACCCACTGGCATTCTTCTCGCAGGAGAAACAGGAGGTAGGTGGCCAGCAGAGGAGGATTTGCAGGTGCTGACACCATTGGAAGACAGCATTATTATATACTTAAGTGGCTGCATGATTGCTTTAAGCATCAATCACATGATTTGACAGTGATGTCATTAGGGTGCTTTACAGGCTTCTGTCTTAATTTCATTTTCTGTACTGTGCAGACATTTTTAAATAAACCTGTATTACTTTGAATGAACATGTACAAACAACATCTTCTTTTACAAAAACAAGCCTACAACCCTAGACACAGTTAGGACATTACACCATGTACACTGGCAGTTAATGGACACATAACATCAGAAAGGGTCAGACTGGAGAACAGCTGGGAATCCTCCCTTTTCTCTTCCAACCTTATCTCAGGATTTGGAATGCAAGTCTGAAAATGACGGAGGCAGATTCAATTGTAGCTTTCAGAGGAATTCCAAAAAGCACCTAAAAAAGGAAAATGTGCAGATTTACAGGGAAAGAGTGGGACTAGCTAAGCCGCTCTTGCACAGAGCCGTTATGGAACCAGCAGGCTGAATGGCTTATTTGTGTGCTGGAGTTTTCCAATGATCTAACGACAAACTGGCTAAGCAGCAAAAAGAAACATCACTTCATACAAGCAAGATGCTTCGCCAAACATTTTGCTGTTTTGCCTGAGATTATCCAAGGATCTTTAGATATCATTGAAGCAATCTTGTCATATCTTACAGCAGCTGCAGTTTGTGCCAAAGAGCAGGGATTAGTAACGTGGGTTGAGACAATGAAGGTGTTCAGGGTTGTAGCTCCCTCATTTGCTGGCAATTTGAACCCACTGAAGTGGCCCCTGCCTGTTTCTGTTGAGGAGTTCGGCTGCTCAGAGATTGGATCCAGTGGAATAGCTGTAAATTGGCAGTAAATCATGGCTGCATGGAGTGGTCATTTGAACTGCACCACCTTGTTTGTGCTCCAGTCCAAAAATGTGACAGCAATGACCACAAAAATCACCCATTACAGAATATTAAGGATCCTGACTTTTACATAGAACATAGAACATAACAGCGCAGAACAGGCCCTTCGGCCCACGATGTTGCGCCAACCAATTAAAAAGCAATGACTCTCAAACCTAAACCAATCCCTTTCCATCCATAAACCTATCCAGGGATCTCTTAAACACCCCCAAACTAGGCGCATTTACAACTGCAGCAGGCAGGGCATTCCAATCCCTCACCACCCTCTGGGTAAAGAACCTACCTCTGACATCCGTCCTATATCTACCACCCCTTAATGTAAAGCTATGACCCCTCATGCTAGCTTTCTCCATCCGAGGAAAAAGGCTATCACTGTCCACCCTATCTAAACCTCTAATCATCTTATATGTTTCAATAAGGTACATCTCCCTTACATCTCCCTTCACCTTGTGTTAAATTAAATTGTTTTCTGTTATCATCTGCTACCTGCTGAGGACAAGGCTTCCCTACAAATTTTGCATTCCTATCATCCATTCCTTAAACAGTTGAGCAGAAGGAGGTGAGATTCAAAAAGGATAATGCACTTTTCCAGTTGTTCACTTCCATGTAAATGGTTCAGTGACCACTCCAAGCAGCCATAATGTCTGGGAGGTCACGGGAATACAACCAAGTGAGGTGGCTGGCCAGAAAACCATTGGTGCCCAACCAAAACCAGTCAACTAATATGCAATGGGTACATGTCAGTATTGCGACATGTAACCATCACAGTAACACATAACTCAAAGCTAACAATGCTCTTTGCTTTTGAAATTCAGGAGTGTACCTTTGAAAGACTTTTGTTCTTTTTGAACAGATTAATCTGAGTCACGTTTGCTTTGTGGCTGAAGTTGGGATCTTGTCCTTTCCTGTGATCTGAAAGATAAAAATACAAGTCAAAACAAAACTTCAGACTGTTCTTACAAAAAACACATTTCAATGGGAACCAGTTTATTGTTCTCAGCAATGCTACAGCCAAGCTGGCTAACTTTCCATTGGTAAACTAACCTGGTTAGCTAATTTATTGTAAAATGAACCTGACCTGGGTAACTATCAATTGCAGAATTAACCTAGCTAACTATCCATTGGTAAACTAACTAGCCTGGGCAACTAACTATCTATTGGTAAACTAACCTGGCTAATTATCCATTGGTAAACTAACCTGGTATCCACTGGTAAAGCAGCCTGGTAACTAACCTGGAATACCAACCAACCAGCAGGAGAATCACTCAAAGGAACCACCAATCGCAGTAACCTTCCAAAGGTATAATGATTTGCTTAAGCAACAAGACAGCAAACCTGAACCACTCCATAGGGAGTGTCAAACTAGGAAATCCTGGTCATGAAGAGGTGGCAATGATGATTGTTACGCGGTAAATTGGTGCATTTACTGGTTGATTCATTTAATTCCAAACAACATGAAAGTGTAATGAATAAAGTGAACTAGCTGCTGATATATATACCTTGAGCAGGAGAGCACAAGGCAGCAATGATTAACAGATAGTTATGGACAGAGCACAGTGGGATTATAAAAAGACCATTTCAGCCACTTCATAACTGATTTTCTTACATTCCCTGTGGTTTTGATGACCAATGTGATCAACAGACATTGACCCTAACTGGCACACTTACCAACCCGCCAGTAAGCATATCTCCAGATTCTGCTGCATATGCGGGCTAGTGAAGCATAGGGTTTGTCTGTCTAAGTCTCTAGTTGTCATTCAGACAGAGCCATGCAGACTGAAGCATTTAGATGAGCACTTGCAATGCCATTGCAGACAAAGCTACGGACCAAGTGCTGGCAAATGGGATTAGAATAGATGAATACTTGATTGTTGGTGCAGACACGATGGGCCGAATGGCCTCATTCTCTGCTGTAAAACATTATGACTACAGCCATCTGGCAGTGACTCTGAGTGCTAGGCTTGCACATCCAGTGCCAATAATTGCCAATCTGTGGCCTGAAGCTCATTGCACCTCCTGGCAAACATGTTGATGGTGCTGTTGAGTGACAAAAGAGGACAGCCCTCCTCATTTCATCCTCACACAGCAGACAGGAGGGGGAGAGGGGGTCAGTGTGCTGGGCTGTTACCATTTGCTAGTACCTCTGGTTTCCTGTCCCAAGATTTTTGTCCTTTGATTCTTATGCCTGAAGAGACACGTGACATGTAAGCTACTGGGTTGCCATGCATGTACTTTGAGGTTCTCCAGAGCTCTCACTACTTTTGTCCCTTTATTTACCCTGTCTATTTAATTTCAATTTATTTGCAATTTTCTACTTGGCCAACTTGTGTTTTGTCTACCCATCCAAAGTTGTATTTTAATCAAATGCTACTGAGCCCCTTTCTACCCAAATCAGCAACAAGAACATGTATTTATATAGTTTCTGTGATGATACCACGCCTTTAAAAAATGTATTTATAGCATGTTTCTTATAAAGAGTATGTTTTATATGGTGCCAATTTGTCTGGGCAGCAGGCAACTTAAGTATTGAGAATGCAGGATAATGACTGATTTTAGCTAGGGACATGTTTATTTGTGACGTGGGTATGCCGGCGTTGGACTGGCGTAAACACAGTAAAAAGTCTGACAACACCAGGTTTTAGTCCAACCGATTTACTTGATAATAGACTCACAAGCTTTCGGGGTTAGCCCCTTCGTCAGGTGAATGGAGAGTTCTGGCCTCAGACAGAGCATATAAAGCACAGACAGTTTAGAGATTACTGATTAGAATGCGAATCCTTACCCCTAACCTGCTGTTTATTTAAACAGAGTTAATGCATTTTTGCTTACTTAGGTTTCCCTTGGGGTTTTAGAGCAGGGCTTTGATTAGGTTGATTAACAGAATCATGGGATTAATGAGAGGAGCTAAACTTGCAGGGAAGAAAACATTTTTCAGTTTCAATTTTTAAAAATTAACAGCAGTTAATTTGGGGCAGCACAGTAGCACAGTGGCTAGCACTGCTGCTTCACAGATCCAGGGACCTGGGTTCGATTTCCGGCTTGGGTCAGTGTCTGTGTGGAGTTTGCACATTTTCCTCATGTCTGCGTGGGTTTCCTCTGGGTGCTCCGGTTTCCTCCCACAGCCCAAAGATGTGCGGGGTAGATTGATTGGGCATGCTAAAAATTGCCCTTAGTGTCCTGAGATATGTAGTAGAGGGATTAGTGGGTAAATATGTAGGGATATAGGGGTAGGGCCTGGCTGGGACTGTGGTCGATGCAGACTCGATGGGCGAATGGCCTCTTTCTGTATTGTAGGGTTTCTACGATTCTATGGCTCAGTTGCTGACTGGAACTGGCTGTCTCTGAAAAGATCTCTCTTTCTTCAGAGGTGTTCAAAAAGCTTAAAGACTGTTAACAAGTACAAGCACATAAGCCTGTGTTGTTTGCTAACTAATTTTGAAGAGGAGTTTGAAGTCTGCAAATGGAATATTGCAGATAAGCAGTTTACCTTTTCATGTTCAGGTGTTATTCAAATGTTAAATGTTAAGCTGATTCATTTGTTATAATTAACTGTGGTGTTAAACAAAGTTTGATTTGATAAAAGCTTATCAGTTTGTCAGTAGAATCGCACCTAGAATGAAACATCTTATCCTCAGACTAATGATAAAATAGCAAATAGTTGGGGTCTAGTTTGATTAGGGTTTCTGGTCTCGTATTAGCCCTTCCCAGAAGTTAACCAAATAAACTATGACACTGAGCCAGATAAGGTGATAATAGATCAGGTGACCAAAATCTTGATCAAAGAGATAAGTCTTAATAAGTGTTTTCAACGAGGAAAGACAGCCAGAGGCAGAGAGGTTTAGGGAGAGTATTCCAGAGTTTGGTGCCATGGAAACTAAAGGTATGGCCACCAATGGTGGAATAATTATAATTAGGAATGTTCATAAGCATAAATATCTGGAGTTGGAGGAGATTACAAGATAGTGAGGCCATGGGGGCATTCGTAAAAAAGGAATGGGAATTTTAAAGTCCATACATTGCTAGACCGGGATCCAGGGTAGATCAGCAAGCGTGGGGGTGATAGGGGAAATGGGACTTGGTGAGAATTAAGACAGGGGCAGCAGAGTTTTGGATGAGCTCAGCGGGTAGAATGTGGGAGACCAGCCAGGAGTTTGTTGAAACATTTGAGTCTAGAGGCAATGAAGGCAAGAACAAGGGCTTCAGCATTAGGCAAGCTGAGACAGGGGCAAAGTTGCATGACATGTGGCTGGAAACTCATCTCGAGACCAAATGTGACACCTAAGTTGCAAACAGACTGGCTTAATGGCAAACTGTTGCCAGAGAGAGGGATGGAACCAGTAGCTAGGGAATGGAGTTTGGAAATGGATTAAAACCAATGGCCAGGATTTTTCAGGCCCCAGAACTTTGGCTTTTCATGGCAACTAATGCGACGAGCCACTGACCGCTGATCAAGAACTGTTGGTCCCATCGAAATCTTTGGGCTTTTGCGTGGCTCTCCCACCTTGGCACTATACAACTCACCACATGGGGCAATTTTGGCAAGGCTGGAAGATCCCATCAGTGGGAAAGGCTGGAAAATCCTACCTAATGGCTTCAGCTTTCCTAGCATGCAATTGGAGAACATTTCTGCTAATCCAGATGTTAGCAATAGTGGAAGGCTCAAGAGAGGTGGAGCTAAGGTAGAGCTGAATGGCATCAGGGTACATGTGGAATCTGAAACAGTAAGAGGGTGCTGGAAAATACTTAACAGGTCTACCAGCAGTTATCAAGAGAGAAACACAGTTAATGTTTTAAGCCCATTGACTCTTTGTCAGAACTGAAAGGAGGCAGAATGTAGAAACTGCAACAGAAATATGAAAACAATTGTGCTGACTGATTAGATCACCAATTGGTTTCCTCTGGATGCTCTGGTTTCCTTCCACAGTCCAAAGCTGTGCACGTTCGGTGGATTGCCCTTTAGCGTCCCAAGATTTGTAGGTTAGGGAGATTAGCGGGGTAAATACGTGGGGTTACAGAGATAGGGCCTAGGTAAGATAAAAAGATTGGTGCAGATTTGACAAGTTGAATGGCCTCCTTCTGCACTGTGGGGATTCTATGATGGGCCGAATGTGGATGAGAAATGCTGTTTAAAACTGTATAAAATCACTCAGTTCAAAACTGCACATACCTAGTAAGGCCTTTACAGGGTTAACAGCTGGGCAGCAAAATCAAATGGCACAGCTAAGATAGGGCAGATGTTTCCAGAGCGATGATTGCCAGATGTGCAAGTGGCTGAAACCTGGGGCAGTTGGGTGATTTGTGAGAGATGAACAGCTGTCCTCTGGGAGATGGCTTTCTGAAGGAAGACAAAACGTTGGACATGTCCACAGCTGTGGCACAAACATCGCAGTGCTCCCCTGTGCTAATAAAATTTCTATTTTTACAGTTTTAATTAGCAGCACTTAAGGGGCAGATGCCCTATTAATAAGGGGACTTGGAAACCTCAGGTCAGTAGACAAGGATCCCAACAGTGCAGACTCAGCCCCATTCAGCCCATCGAGTCTTAGCTAGCTGTTTCATTAAATGTGGAGAATTAATAACTAGCGTGCATTTGCTGGGTCTTTCTAGCTTATAGTCTTAACTGAATGTGTAATGATGCACTTTTACAGACTTCATTAGAAACACAAAAGGATTTAGTAAGAAATTGTATTGCAGCCACATAGTCCCCAACTTGTCTCCTGCCTAAGAAGGAACACTACCCCCTGAAGTGATTACCTATTCCCAATTGGTCCCTCAAATCAGGAGAGTCCTACTCTGCTGTGTTGCCCTTAAAGAAACAATAACCACATGATCACCACAGAATGTAAGGTTGTTCAACACTTCCCAGAACTGTAAACGTAATTGACACAGTAACAGTGAGAACATACAGTTACCAGAGATAGGCTCAAGTTAAACAACAACTCCCACAAGTGCTATCAATCATTTAATTGACTTGAAATCTCATTCCAAAAAGTAGAAAGAGATTTTATATTGAAAAGATCAAGCAATACCTGTCCTGGAGAGAAGGATGGGAGATCTTGGAACTCCTTCTGGCCGAGGAGCCACTGGTTGTACTGGACGGGTTTGTTTTGCAGCCAGCTTCTTGAGGCTTATTCGCCGCTTTTCAAACATCTCCTCCATCTCCTCCTGTTTCTGGAAGATTTTTAAGACATGTGCCTGCAAAATGAACGAAGAGACCCAACACTCTCATAAGGATAACAAGCCATAGCTGTTGCCTCATTCTTTATGTTTCATCCCTTCTTCATTCCTTTTACATCCGTTTGCTATCTTCCTGCCTCACTTGTGCATGAATCTCTGCAACATGCCCACACCTCCAAGGTTCTGATGTGCAAGGGTTTCTGTCACTCTGCTTCATCCAAATAGTCAGGTATATATTATTCTCTTATGTATATTATTCCCCATTGTATACTTTCAAACCCACAACTTCTATCATCTAGACAGACAAGATAACTGGGAACACCACCACTGCTAATTCCCCTCCAAACCGCACACCGTCCTGCCTTGGAAATATATTGCTGTTTCTTCACTGTCACTGGGTCAAAATCCTGGAACTCCCTCCCTAATAGGTGTACCTACACCACATGGACTGCAGTGGTTCAGGAAGGCAGCTCACCACCTCCATCTCAAGGATAGTTAGGGATGAGCAATAAATGCTGGTCTAGCCAGCAAGACTCACATCCTATGAAAGAATATTAAAAAATCTATTCCTTATTGTTTATTATTCCCTCCCGCATACTATTCTTTTTCAGTTGATCATTTTGCAACCCTCAGGACTCAACGTTGACTTTGGCAGCTTTAGATTTTGATCGTTCTCCATCTTAAAGCCCCTTTTTAAAAAAATCCCATCTCCATATTGCCTCAATGCAAACCACCCCCTCCACCCCAGAACACTGTCTTTTGTTCTTAAATTTGCTACATCTTGTTGCAATCCATCACAGCTACAATTTAATATCTAACACATTCTCCCTCTCTTTAGTTCTGACTAAGCTACTGACAGACCTTCTGAATTTTTCAGCATTCTCGGTCCCTGTTTCAGATTCCAGCATCTGCAGTTTTAAGCTTCTTTATTGATTTATTTCCCTCTTTATAACATACATTTTGGTATACTATTCTTCCCTGAGATAAATGATCTGACAATAAGGAAAGCTTCTAATATTCAGTTAGAAACATAAAAAAATAGGAGCAGGAGGCGGCCATTTGGCCTTTCAAGCCTGCTCCATCATTCATTATGATCATGGCTGATCATTTAACTCATTAGTCCGATCTGGCCTTCTCACCATATCCTTTGATCCCTTTCATTCCAGATGCTATATCTGACTCCTTCTTGAAAACATACAATCTTTTGGCCTCAATTGCTTTCTTTGTTTGCGAATTCCACAGGCTCACCATTCTTTGGTTGAAGAAATACCTCCACATCTCAGTCCTAAAAAGTTTACGCTGTATTTTTAGACTAAGACCCCTAGTCCTGTACATCAGGAATATCCTTTCTGCATCTATCCAGTCTAGTCCTGTTAGAACTTTATAGATTTCTATGAGATCCCCCCCCTACTCATTCTTCTGAACTCCAGAGAATATAATCCTAACCAACTCAATTGCTCCTCATATGTCAGAAGTTAATGTCATCAGCTTTAACAGTTCAGCTCAGAGATATGAATCTACTGTCTCTGTTTATTTATTTATTTAAATGTTACAATAGTTTCAGGAGATTCAAATTCCCTCAGCTATCTCTTGGATTATTCTAAGAAGAGGGTGTTCCTCATGGTGCTGGGGTGGGAGATAGCTACCAACAGTTCCAGATAGATTTCTGAAGGGATTCTGAGAGTGCCTTGGCGAACAGCAGAAATCCAAATGCATTGTTTTTACTTGCCTTTTAATAAATGGTGCTTTGAACCACCCTTTGAATAGAATGATGTACCTGGGCGGCGGAGGGAGTGGGTGTTATTGGCGAGTGGAAGATGGAGCGGGGATTTCTTCTATTGAGAGTTCCCAACCCTGTGCTTTTTATGTGAGGTACTGAGGCCGTGAGGTGCAGTATAGTGACCACCACACAGGGCTCCACCCCAGAGAAACAGCCTGCCGTGAGCTGCATCTTACATTTTTAAGATTTCACTCAGGAGGCCAAAGGGAATATGATTGGAGTCAAGAGTGAGAAGCGAGCTTGGGCAATACCTACCACTCCCCCTTATCTCCAGGGCACATACATTGGAGCCAGGAGCAGGAGTCGGCTATTTGAGTCCTTGTGCCTGCTCTACAATTCAGTACGATGGCTGATCTGATTGTGTGCCCTTATCCCAAATTTCTTGTCTGACCCCCTGACAATGCCCTTGATATTTCTGTAGGCCAAAAATCTGTATAACTCAGTCTCAAACATCTTCAATGACCCAGTCTCCATTGTTCTCTGGGATACAGAATTCCAAAGACTAACGACCCTCAGATAAGAAATCCCTCCTCCCTTCTTTTAAACTGTGACCCTTCATTCCAGATTCCCCTACAAAGGGTAACATCCTCTTAACATCGACACCATCAAGCCCTCCCCTCAGAATCTTATGTTTCAATAAGATCACCTCTCGTTCTTCTAAACTCCGGTGGATCCAGGCCATTCCTTTCCTCATAAGACAACCCCCTTCATCCCAGAACCATAAGACCAGAAGCTATCAGAGCAGAATTAGGCTATTCAGCCCATTGAGTCTGCCCCACTATTCAATCATGCTGATAAGTTTCTCAACCCATTCTTCTGCTTTTTCTCCGTAACCTTTGATCCCCTTATCAATCAAGAACCTTTCTATCTCTGTTTCTAAATGCACTCAAGATCCAGCCTTCACAGACTTCTGAGGAGGAATTTCTTCAGAGGACGGTGAATCTATGGAATTCATTGTCACAGAAGTCTGTGAAGGCTGGATCTTGAGTGCATTTAGAAACAGAGATAGAAAGGTTCTTGACTGATAACGGGATCAAAGGTTACGGAAAAAAAGCAGAAGAATGGGTTGAGAAACTTATCAGCCATGATTGAATAGTGGGGCAGACTCAATGGGCTGAATAGCCTAATTCTGCTCTGAAAGCTTCTGGTCTTATGGTCCTGGATGAAGGGGGTTGTCTTATGAGGAAAGGAATGGCCTGGATCCACCGGAGTTTAGAAGAACGAGAGGTGATCTTATTGAAACATAAGATTCTGAGGGGAGGGCTTGATAGTGTCGATGTTAAGAGGATGTTACCCTTTGTGGGGGAATCTGGAATGAAGGGTCACAGTTTAAAAGAAGGGAGGAGGGATTTCTTATCTGAGGGTCGTTAGTCTTTGGAATTCTGTATCCCAGAGAGCAATGGAGACTGGGTTCTAAAGGGTTATCCCGGAGTTGACTGAGTGAACCTTCTGTGAACTGCTTCCCTCTTTAAAGTGTATCTCTTTTTAAATAAAGACGCCCAAAACGATACACCGTACTCTAGGAGCAATCTCAGCTGTGCCTTTTCTATGCTATTGAGCAGATGGGTGCCAGGGCGTTGCTGCTTGGCCCACCTAAACAATGCTGACTGATATTGACATATGGAACCTGAGCCTAACCATGGGGAATTGCATCCCAATGAACACGAGTCATGGGATCATTAATACCACAACTAACTTAACTTATTGGTGTTAAATGAGCCAATTTCACTTGGTTTCAAATAATTCAAATAATTACCATGAGTTCACCTCCAAGGATAGCTCCATACTCATTTGTGATCTTGCTGCGATCCTCTAACTTCTGGCCTGAGGCCGTATCCAGGTATTTCTCGATCTCCTGCAGGGCTGCCTCTGCCCCATCCTGGGACTGGCACTTATCAACAGATTGTGAGGCTAGCAGGTAAATCCCAGAATCACACCAGTGCATAGCCTAAGGGAAAGAAGAGGGAGCGCAATCAGTACAGGCACAGCAAGGCATCAAAATGAAGTGGTGAGATAGAGATGTATCTTTCGCCCAGCCATCAGTGCAGCCAAGCTAGCATGCATTGGTGCCAGTCTATAGCCAGGGAAAATGGGCAAGGTTAGCAACAAGAAGAGCAAAACTAAACGTGTCAAACAGCATTGTGGGGACCCCCAGCAATGGGCAACCTTCGCTAGTAAGTGAGCCACAAGAGTGCCCCCCTCACTTTCATCTCAGTGGGCTGCAAGATTGAAATTCGCCATGTTCACTAACCATAACCCCATGAATAAGATTAAATACATTTAATACACACTGAATATTGTATCACAACCTATAGAAAATGCTTAATTGTTTATACATTAATAAAAGTATCAACTTCAATGGTAAAAGCAAAATAAATAGTTACACTTTGGACACAGAGGCATGACTCTTATAGTCAGTGTTGTGAGTAATCAGCGCACACATCACTTCAATTGCCTTTGCTTCACGTGCATATCAATTCAGTCATATCGGCAGGAAATCAGTGGAACGTGGGCAGTGGTCAAAAAAAGTCACATGGGCTGCACTCATAGCCCAGAAAGGCCACAGGTTGCCCACCTCTGCTATATAACATGGGGAAAGCCAGCTGGTAAAGAAAGGGAGGTAGGTAGAGATATGTCTTTCACTCTTAGACAAGAATGACAATCTCACAAGAAACATCTGAAACATCAAAGTATAAAAAACGATTTTACAGGATCATAATATGACATTTTGTCAAAAAACACAAGGCAAATCTGAAATTGGAAGAGATACTTGCTACCTCAGAGAACATTTCCAACAACTTTATTCAATCAAATGCAGTAAAGTTTGTGTTTTTGGCACTCTATCAACCAATTCTCTGGAACTGTAATTTCTGATGTTCCCTAATATGAACCAACAGTTTACCATGTGGAAACAATGACAAGCTTAACTGGAACTGTACCTGTGTGTTGTATTATTTTACACTTTGTGTCTTAATGTACTGTTGAAGATTAGAAGTAAAAAGAATACTAATCTTTACTTCCAGAGTACTTTTATATTGGTTCATGCTGCAGTTATTGCATTGTATTATATTGCTATATGGAACCCTCCATTAAGCAGTGTTTTTCATTAACCAACACCACCCATTCTCCCATGCTTGGTGGCTAACAAAAGTTTTACTGTATTGAAATTATTCTGAGCTCCTTGCTGATAAAAATCATGGTGCAGGGCTTCATGTTATTCTGAAGAGCTTGCTCTTTAGAGGATTGAACACGCTTAACTTTACCAATCTTATTCTACTGTGACAATTGAAGAGAATGTCTCCATAGTCAGTCTATGTTGAATAAGTGTGTGTGTGTGTGTGTGTGTGTGTGTGTGTGTGTGTGTGCACGTCTACATGCACATCTATGTGTCTCAGCATGTTCCCCGCATGTGTGTGTGTGTCTGTGTGTGTGTGTGTGTGTGTGTCTGGGTGTGTGTCTCCGCGTGTGTCTGGGTCCTAATAAATTGAATCTCTTTTTAGTAGCTGCATAATTATTAATAGACCAGATGTTTTTGTAGCAGGACATCTGCTGTCAATTAGATATGCCACTGCACATCTAATTTTATTGAATTTCGTTGTGGGTAGAGATTAGGAACAGCAAAGGGAGGAAGATGCTGGTGGGTGTCGTCTATAGGCCCCCGAATAATGATCTGGAGGTGGGGCGAGCTGTTAACGCGCAAATAAGTGCAGCGTGCAGGAATGGGACGGCCGTAGTTATAGAACATAGAACATTACAGCGCAGAACAGGCCCTTCGGCCCACGATGTTGCGCCGACCAGTTAAAAAGCAGTGACCCTCTAACCTAAACCAAACCCTTTCCATCCATAAACCTATCCACGGATCTCTTAAACGCCCCCAAACTAGGCGCATTTACAACTGCAGCAGGCAGGGCATTCCAATCTCTCACCATCCTCTGGGTAAAGAACCTACCCCTGACATCTGTCCTATAACTACCACCCCTTAATTTAAAGCTATGCCCCCTCGTGCTAGCTTTCTCCATCCAAGGAAAAAGGCTATCACTGTCCACCCTATCTAAACCTCTAATCATCTTATATGTTTCAATAAGGTCCCCTCTTAGCCGCCTTCTTTCTAACGAAAACAACCTCAAATCCCTCAGTCTCTCCCCATAGGACCTCCCCTCCATACCAGGCAACATCCTGGTAAATCTCCTCTGCACCCTCTCCAAAGCCTCCACATCCTTCCTATAATGTGGGGACCAGAACTGCACACAATACTCCAAGTGCGGCTGCACCAGGGTCTTGTACAGTTGCAACATGACGCTGCGGCTCCTAAATTCAATCCCCCTACCAATAAACGCCAAGACACCGTATGCCTTCCTAACAACCCTATCTACTTGATTCCCAACTTTCAGGGATCTATGTACACATACACCTAGATCCCTCTGTTCATCTGTTATGGGGGATTTCAATCTGCATATTGATTGGTCGACCCATGTTGGACGCGGTGGGCTCGAGGAGGAGTTCTTGGAATGCTGCCGGGATAGTTTCCTTGAACCGTGTGTGTTGGAGCCGACGAGGGAGCGAGCTATCTTGGATCTGGTGTTATGTAATGAGGCGGGTAGAATTAGGGATCTTGCGGTGAAGGATCCTCTTGGGGAGAGTGATCATTGTATGGTGGAGTTTCTGGTGCAGATGGAGGAGGAGAAAGTGGGTTCCCGGACACGCGTCCTTTGCTTGAACAGAGGGGAGTACGGTAGGATGAGAGAAGAATTGGCGAATGTGGACTGGGGGAGCGCGTTGGAAGGTAGGTCTGCTGAGGAGCAGTGGAGGATCTTTAAGGAGATCTTTCTTGGTGCTCAGCAGAAATTTATTCCGATGGTCAAAAAGGACAGTAGGAGGAGAGGTAATAACCCGTGGATAACGAAGGAGGTGAAGGAAAGTGTTAAATTAAAAGCGAAGGCGTTTAGAGTAGCTAAGAGTAGTGGGCGAGAAGAGGATTGGGAGAGATTTAAATGTCAACAAAGATTGACAAAGAAGTTGATAAAGAAGGGTAGGAGAAACTATGAAGCTGGGCTAGCGCTTAATATAAAAAAGGATAGCAAGAGTTTTTATAAATATATAAAAAGGAAGAGGCTGGCTAGGGTGAACGTTGGTCCCTTAGAGGATGAGAAGGGGGACTTAGTGGTAAGGGATGGGGATATGGCTGAGGTCTTGAATAACTTTTTTGTTTCTGTCTTCACGGAGGAGGACGTGAATAATTTGCCGGGTGTTAGAGATGGAAAGGTGGTAGGACTGGAGGGTCTTAATGACATTACTGTTACTAGAGAGGCGGTGCTCGACAGACTGGAGGGGCTGATTGTGGACAAGTCGCCAGGACCGGATGGAATGCATCCGAGGGTCCTGAAAGAAATGGCGGAGGTGATAGTGGATGCCTTGGTGGTTATTTTCCAGACGTCGCTGGATTCCGGGGAAGTGCTGAAAGATTGGAAAACGGCTAATGTTACGCCGTTGTTTAAGAAGGGTGCCAGGCAAAAGGCGGGGACTTATAGGCTGGTTAGTTTAACGTCTGTTGTAGGTAAAATGTTAGAATCCGTCATCAAGGAGGAAATAGCGAGGCATCTTGAGGGGAATTGCTTGATAGAGCAGACGCAGCACGGTTTCGTTAAAGGGAAGTCGTGTCTGACAAATTTACTGGAGTTCTATGAGGATGTGTCTAGGGTGGTGGATAGAGGAGGGGTGGTGGATAGAGGAGAGCCGGTGGATGTGGTCTTTCTTGATTTTCAGAAGGCGTTTGACAAGGTACCTCACAAGAGGTTATTGCAGAAGGTCAGGGGACATGGAGTTGGGGGTAGGGTGTTAGCGTGGATAGAGGATTGGTTGTCAAATAGGAGGCAGAGAGTGGGGGTTAATGGGTGCTATTCAGATTGGCGGATGGTGACTAGTGGAGTGCCCCAGGGGTCGGTGCTGGGGCCTCAGCTATTTACCATTTATATAGATGATCTGGAGGAGGGAACCGAGTGTATGGTGTCGAAATTTGCTGATGACACCAAGATTGGTGGAACGGCAAATTGTGCGGAGGGTGTGGAGAGTCTGCAGAAGGATCTAGATAGGCTGGGCAAATGGGCCAGGAACTGGCAAATGGAATTTAATGTTGGCAAGTGTGAGGTGGTCCACTTTGGTAGGAATAATGGTAGGAAGGATTATTACTTACGTGGCGAAAAACTGCAGCAGGCGACGGTGCAGAGGGACCTCGGGGTCCTTGTGCATGAGTCGCAAAAACCCAGCTTGCAGGTGCAGCAGGTGGTCAGGAAGGCTAATGGGATGCTGGCCTTCATAGCGAGGGGGATTGAATATAAAAGTAGGGAGGTCTTGCTGCGGCTGTATAGGGCATTGGTGAGGCCGCAGCTGGAGTACTGTGTGCAGTTTTGGGCACCGTACTTATGCAAGGATATTTTGGCCTTGGAGGGAGTGCAGAGGAGATTTACTAGGCTGATGCCGGAGTTGAGGGGGTTGAGCTATGAGGAGAGGCTGAATAAACTAGGCTTGTACTCGTTAGAGTTTAGAAGAATGAGGGAAGATCTCATTGAGACGTATAAGATGATGAATGGGATGGATAGGATAGAGGTGGAGAGACTCTTCCTGCTCAGAAAGGATAGTAGGACTAGGGGGCACAGCCTCAAGATAAAGGGGGGGGCGGTTTAGAACGGAGTTGAGGAGGAACTTCTTCACTCAAAGGGTGGTGAATCTCTGGAATTCTCTGCCCGTTGAAGTGGTGGAGGCTGCCTTGCTAAATATTTTTAAGACGCAGGTTGATGGGTTTTTGATAAGCGAGGGGATTAAGGGTTATGGAGAGAGGGCAGGAATGTGGAACTGAGCCACGACAGATCAGCCATGATCTTATTGAATGGCGGGGCAGGCTCGAAGGGCTAGATGGCCTACTCCTGCTCCTATTTCTTATTATGTTCTTATTATAATATTGCAGTGAGGGAAATCAGCACATTTGGGGCCTGAGTGAGCAGGACAATCAGCTGCATACCTCCTTAAATAAACAGATAAAAAGATTGTGAAACCAGCGGCACACAGACTGAGGCAGAAATATAAATCAGTGTGGATCAATTCAATCTCAAATCAGGAATAGAAAGAGAAATAAAGAGCTAATAAAAAAATTGGATTGAGAGAAAAAGAGAGAGAAAAAGAAGAAAATTTCAATTGAAAGTTTTAATTTAAAATCAATTTTCAGTGTCAGAAAGGTTGATCAGCAGTAATCAACATTTATCATACTGCTTATAGGGTACTTAAGCTGGAATGGACAAGTCTTTCAATAGTAATATACAATATAGAAAATAAAAACCAAAAATGCTGGATAAACTTAACAGGTCTGGCACCAACTGTGAAGAGAAACAGTTAACCTTTCAGATCGAAATCACCCTTCTACAGAAAAACATTAACTGAGTTTATCTGTTTTTATTTCAGATTTCCAGCATCCGCAGTACTTTATTTGAGTAGACAGTTGTGTTTAGTCTACATCTGTATGTAAATACGGTAACATCATACCACTGAATGCATTTTAATGATACTGCTTTCACAGAAAGGTGGCTTTGTTGCAAAACTATCTACCCAGTGGCACAACTTGGACAGCAACTTTCAGACATTTCAGTTGAATTGCACATCTGTCCCTTACGTAATGTTGCTGTATTAGCAACGCATAATTAACAGGGAGCACTAGTAGTCTCACAAATACTTCGACAGCAAAATCTGAGCCAGTTTCTTTAATTAGGCCTTCTGAGCTTTCCAAAGTCTTCCATGGGTCAGAGGCCAATGCCGATGGCTGTGTTGGGATCAAAAATGTTCCCCATCATACAGATATCTCTAGATGACCTCTGCTAGGGTTGTACAATGATACTACTGTCAATGCTTTGAGGTGTATAATCTATTTGAGAGGTAAGCGTACTTAAAAACACAACATGGGATGTGGGTTTCACTGGCTGGGCAAGCATTTTTGCCCATCCCTGAGGACAGCTGAGAGTCAACCACATTGCTGTGGGTCTGGAGTCACATGTAGGCCAGACCAGGTAAGGATTTCCTTCCCTAAAGGACACTAATGAACCAGATGGGCTTTTACAACAATCAACAATGGCTTCATGGACTTCATTAAATCTTCAGTTCCAGATTTTTATTTAATTCAAATTTCACTCTCTACCATGGTGGGATTCAAACCCAGATCCTGCCCTGGGTCTCTGGATTACTAGTCCAGTGACAAAACCACTGTGTCACTGCCTCCTCTGTCATATTATAATATGATTATAAATCTTAAAACAGCATCTAGATTTATTTACATAATATTGGCTCATAACGTCTGGGCCCTAGGTCCTTGTAACTGGGGGTATCCCAACGATGTGCTGGGAAATATCCTCAGAATTCCCCAGGGTCAAATGTTCATTGGGTAATCATCCTGCACCAGGAACCATACAAAGTTACAATTTAAATCACAAATTTTGTGTAGTTCCGACTATCCTATAGGAATAGCTTACCAGGAGATGTTAGAAGAGTTAAAACCACATCTAACTTCTGGGTACCTATAACACTGGCCCACTCTAACACCCTACCAACACTGATCAGATTGAAATCATTACATAGACTGTTCAGCCCTTTGAGTCTGCCCCGCCCACCGTTCATTATGATCATGGCTGATCATCAATTTACACATCTGGTTTGATTAGATTATGAATCTGTATCTGCTTAGATTATCGCCAAAAAGCGTGCTTTATGAAGTGTGTCAGGAACATGTCATTAATTTGTAGACTTTTTATTTCTAAACAGTACGTTGAGCACAAAATTTAGAAAGGTAATTTGCTATAAGCACCCCCAGTCGGTGTGTTCTGCCTGAAGCACTCTATTGTGAAAGACACACTTAAAACCCACCAGTACATTGGACACCATTTCTAATTTTCCCTTTAACTCAACAAGACTTTTACCTGTTCCAGCCTCTTGTGTAGTTCCATTGATTGATTAAGCAGTTCCTTCTTGGTTTTTATTCCATTCACTAGGTTGTCACAAACAGCTCGCAGATCAGTGCATTTGGGGAGTATTGAATCCACAGCATAGTGATTGTCCTTGATCAACTGATCTCCTTGGACAGCCAAAGCTTCGGCTCTTTCCAACACTTCCTGTTACAGCACAAACAACAGCCTTACCAAAAGACAATCGGTTTGATATCTTCTTTTCAATTCTTGATATTCAAACTGCTTATACAATTTAAAAAGTGTGGGAGCCTTTCTGAATGAAAACCAGACAGAAATGGATATGATCACTGGAATTCTACAGCCCTACCCACCACAGAATTGGAGCAGGCAAGGGGCAGACAACAGAAATGTTGGGCGGGATTTCCTAATCTTGGGTTGAGCGAGGCCGTAACCTCCTGCCCGATGCATAAACTCACCCAATTCACATTAAATCCTGGGCTTATTTTCACAGAATATGTAATCCTATCAATGAAAATGCTGGGGAGATACCCATCTGGCAGTTCTTAATACTTCATATCTTTGTAGGTAATGGACAGGCTTTGGGAAGCCAAGAAGTCAGTTACTGGTGCAGGGTTGCCATTCTCTGACCAGCTCTTGTAGCCACAGTATTTATATACTGTCCAATTCAGTTGTTGATCAATGGTAACCTCTTGGATGTTGATAGTTTGACAAGTGGTGGTTAGCAATGGCAAAGCCATTGAATGTGAATAGGAGGTGGTTAGATTCTCTTTTGATGGAGATATGCATTGCCTGGTACTTGTCTATCAATTACTTGGTTCCCTTCCCATCTGGCTTCCCGATTGGATTCTCAGTGGACAACCCTGTATTTTCCCACTTTTAATGTGAATGTCTGATGGAAGACTATAGTGGAATCACGAATGAGTTAGGCTACCTGGTGATTTTGGAACACACCTTCAATCTCTTTTTCACTTATCAAACAATAGAACCATAAAATTCTTACAATGCAGAAAGAGGCCATTCAGCCCATTGAGTCTGCACCCATTGAGTCTCCCTAAAAGAGCATCCCATCCAGGCCCTCCCCTCCACCCTATCCCTGTAACTCTGCACATTTACCATGGCCAATCCACATAATCTGCATATCTTTGGAGTGTCGGAGGAAACCGGAGCACCTGGAGGACACCCACAGAGACACAAAGAACATGCAAAGTCCACACAGTCACCCAAGGCTGAAACTGAACCCGAATCTCTGGCACTATGAGGCATCAGTGCTAACCACTGTGCCATACTGCTGGCCGCCCCAATACCAGCATACCTTTCCAAAGGGAGAACTTAAACCGAGCACAAACTGTTTTGCCATGAGTAACCCCAGTCATTTTAATAAAACACATCCCACAAGCTTAAATGCAAATCCATCCTATGGCAAATTAGTTAAAGTGGCCTGAAACACAACAACCTCTAAATTATATTTTAACAGGATTTCGAGTGTATTACACAAATTACCTGACACTTTTCTTCAAGGTTACAAAGTTCCTTGACAATGTGGCCCACATGGGCAGAGCTGTTTCCCATGTCTGTGAAGGTATTGTGCCGCTCAGTTACAATATCCAAAGCTGTCTTGACCTAAAAGAGCAAAGAAATAAAAGAGATGCATTTAAATGTTACACATTCTCCAAATCCAACAAAAGTTTGGATGTTGATTGTAGTTTGATATTAGATACCTCCAGTCACAGACACTAAACATCCATTCCAGCTTGTGCAGGTTCAACCCTGATATGCATCTTTTGATGTTTTGCCAGATTTGCTGAAAGCTTTTGTAGATGCATCTCATTGTACCATAGATGGGTCAAGTCTAAGCTGTGAGCTTTTGGAGCCTGTGAGTCTTGCCCAGATTATAGAATTCCTACAGTACTGAAAGAGGCCATTTGGCCCATCATGTCTGCATTGAATGTCCGTAAAAGCAGCCTACTCTGGCCAACCCCTCCCTTCTCCCACCCCTAAATTGCCCGTTAGTGTCCAAAGATGTGCGAATCAGGTGTATTGGCCATGCTAAATGGGCAGGGTTATGGGTATAGGGCTGAGTGGAGGGCATGCATAGGATGCTCTCCTGGAGAGTCAGTGCAGACTGGATGAGCCACATGGCTGCTTCCTGCACTGTAGGGATTTCATGCAGAATGACCATTCAAGAACTGATTCAAAACAATTTTGCTTGGAGCAGTGTATGTAGCCTCTGTGCACTCACTTCCACCGAAGGTGTGGATGCATAGCCTTCACAATCTTTGGATGGCTCGCGGAAATGGGTTAGGATGGTCACAGGTTCTTGCACTGAAGACCCTGGTGGAAGAGGGACGTCTTTTACCCACTGGATGTGGAGGGATTGTTCGGGGGGGAGATGGGGGTTGGTTTACAGGAGGGACTGGTGGAGGAGCTACCACAACCCTCTTGTGTGCAGCAACTGCTGACACAAGGCTTGGACCCATGTTCTCCAGTCCAAGAGCTCAACAGCTAAGCAATCTCTTTCTCCCAGTGACTCCAGTGCCTCCAATGAGCTGGAGTAGCACATATAGTATCTACTATTTTCAGTGAAATCCTCAAGAGAAATTCCAGAAGAAAAGTTGATGAAGTGTTGTGAAGTCTTAACAAGAAATTCTCAAATATTCCAAGGTCCTCTGCAAATCGACAGTAAGTGAACAGTGGAAGTGGAGCCGCAATCTGCTTACTCCTGTTAGCTAGGTCATTGTTAGGAGAGGTCAACAAGTGAAAAAGTAGCCACCAAGATCCCATCCAGTCTCTTTAATGAGTATAATATGCTTAAAGTAAAAAAACCCTGTGCATTTACCATGGCCAATACACCTGATCTACACATCTTTGGACACTAAAGGGCAATTTAGGGGTGGGGGAAGAGGGGAGGTTGGCCAGGGTAAGATGCTCTTTCAGAGAGTCAGTGCAGACTCGATGGGCCAAATGGCCTCTATCTGTACTGTAGGGATTCTATAGCAATATAATTGCCACCAGACCATTGACCATTCTCAGGCTGGGGGTTCCAAGCACATGCACATCAACCCCTGAACCAAGATGGTGCTTTGCACTCAAGATGATTTAAATAGAGATTGCAGTTAGTGACCAATCTTAGCCAGGTTGGAGTTTCTTCAGAGCCTGAAGTGTACAGAGAAAATTGTCCCCTTAGGAGCTAAATGTGAGAAACTAAGGGAGAACACAGGGCAGTGGGAATTGAGCTTGGCAGCATCATTCTGATGAATGGTATGATTAGGCGTCACTGTTATTCTGTTTGTGGTAGTAATTTGTGTTGTAAATGTTAAACCATTAAGATGGATCGGAAGAGTGCAAGCTCCTAGCACTTTCTCTGGGCATTAACAGTCTATTCAATGAGCTGTTTCGTGACTGAAGACATGCTGTCTGATATGTGGAATGATTATTCTGCTATCCGCACAATGTGATAAGGGCTGGGCGAGAGGGCGTAGGGCTCAGCACTCACTTCTCTCACGTGAAGGGGAATGGGTGGGGGGGCTGGGTGAGAGGGGGTAGGGCTCAGCACTCACCGCTCTCACGGTGAAGGGGAAATATAGGGGAGGCTGGGCGAGAGGGGATAGGGCTCAGCACTCACTGCTCTCAGATGAAAGGGAACGGGTCGGGGGCTGGGTGTGAGGGGATGTGCTCAGGACTCACCTCTCGAAAATCTTGCTCAAAGTATCGAAGCTGGAGACATTGTTTGAGCTTCAGCTCGTGCTTCTTCCAAAACTCATCAAAGGCCACTTCAGTCTCGTTCAATTGAACGAGCAACCTGCAAACACAAGGGAAAGGTCAGAGCCTGATCTTGGCACCATCAGCTGAGGACAGTGACAAAATACTAAAATGGAAATCTTTCTGTATAACTGGGCAGGTTTTGTTGTGCCAGTAAATAAACACTGTCACATTCCCACTTTCGTTTGTTATCCTCATTACAAAGCCTTTGAAGGTTTACAATTACAGAAGGAGGCCCATTGAGTCTGCACCGACCTCACCAAAAGAGGCCCCACCCAGCAACCCCGCACATCTACCATGGCCAATCCACCTAACCTGCACGTTTTTGGACCATGGAAGGAACCGGAGCACCCGGAGGAAACTCAATGCAAATTCCACACAATGTCACCAAAGGCCGGGATTTAACCTGGGTCCCTGACGCTGTGAGACAGCAGTGCTAACCCCTGTACCGAGCTATACAAGTGGGCATGCCCAAGGCTGAAAAGCTATGCTTTTTGTTTCTCTATTTTTCAAGGGATGTGGACATCACTGATAAGACCAACATTTGTTGCCCGTCCTTAATTGCTCTGGAGATGAGCAGCTTGTAGGGTTGTTTCAGAGGGGAGTTAAGAGTCATATTGCTTTGGGTCTGGAGTCACATGTAGGCCAAAGCTGCAGATTTCTTTTTCTACAGATTATCAATGAAGCAGATGGGTTTTTACGACAATCAACAATGGTTTCATGGTTACCAATACCAAGACAAGTTTCAATTCCAATTTGCTTTATTAATTGAATTTAAATTCCACTAGTTGCCATGGTGGGATTTGAACCCATGTCCCAACAGCATGAGCTGCCTGAGTCTCTAGGTTGCTACTAGCAACATTACAACAATGCTACCCTCTTCCCCAGAGATACCCATCACTATTTATAGAGCTGGGTCTCATTCATCATGTAGCGGTTTTCTAGATGGTCATTGAAACCCACCAAACAGCACTTGTCATAACGTGTATGAACGGTCGGTTCCAGAATATTATCAATCACCACAGCACTGATATTAAAAATACTGTCCCTTTTCAACAGAGTGGGATTTCCTAATCACAGTCTCACTGTCAGCATAAACTACAATCACTGTCACACTGCCAGAGACACAGTGAGAAATTGCCTTTCCAGGACCATGGGGTTTTAACGTTAAGAACATAAGATGAAAATTGGTGAAAAGAGCTTTGTGTTGAACATAAAGGCCAACATGGTCCATGGTCTTGTCAATTACTTGGAATGGTTTGTTAATATCATTTACGTTAAGAGAAACGGGTAATGAGTTTCAGTTGTCCTGAGCATACAAATAGGGGATGCCTAGGGCACTGGGCTGTGTGGGAGGAGAACTGTGAAACTGAATAAGTTGATAAATCCATATAAAAGTGCTCGTGTCCTGGTTTAGACTTCATTAACCAGCTTGGATCTTATTAACACATGACCTATTTCTGTTCAGGGTAATATTAGGAATATAGTACAAATGAAAAGCTGCAAATATCAGAACTATGAAACAAAAAGAGAAAAGCCTGGAAGCACACAGTATCTATGGAGAGAACAGGCCAATTCATCTTGGATTGGAGTCTTGATCACACTCAATTTTTATGGAGGTCACTGCCCTAAACATTTACTTGTGTTTTTCTGTTGCCATATGCTGACTAATCTACAGTTTGATTCCAGGAATTTGAGTTTCAGGATCAGCGCTGATTTTTGAGTCACTTTGTAGCAGATCAATTCAATAAAGATTATGTACATTACATGCTTTATAAAACATGCAGTATTAAAGTTGAGACATCCTTTCTTTGGTATACTATAACGGTACCTCTAACAGCATTGAAGTGTAACATCCCCAAAAGAGATCAGAATCTAGAAGCACTGACCTGGCCTCTACGGTGAGCACTACACTTTTACTTGGGACCATCACACTCAGACATGGTTTTCTACAGTGGAAGGCGCAAGCTCAAACAATATTCTACAATTTAATGATCTGATCTCAAAATGCAGTATGTGTACCCCATAGCTCACCTCTCTACAGTAGTCTGATTATCCAATTCATCTGCGTTCAATTTATGATCTGGATTGATGATAACTGGTTCCAGAATACTATCAAGGAGTGCGGAGCCATAGCTTCGTGCATTATTTATATCACCCTTTTGGAGAAGAGAGAGAATAAAATAATGAAACACTGACAGGCAAAATCAGAACTCCCATCTAGGTTACAGGATTCTAGGATTTTTTGACTGAGAAAACAATGTTGTCAATTTCACTCTTATATCAAAGTCAATGTGAAGAGTTGTTAATTTCACATAGATATCAGAATTAGCGTGAAGATTTATTGCTGGTCTCACTCCAATATTGGAGTTAGAGTGAAGATTTGATCATTAATTTCGATATTGGAGTCACTGTGAAAATTTATTGATTTCACTCTGACATCAGAGTCAGTGTGAAGATTTGATCCTGATTTCAGTTTTCACAGATTTTGGTTTTAATGCTAATGTTTTCCAGCGATGTCTAACTTGACATGGTGAGGAGAAGGAAAGGATGATTATACAATTCATGTTACAATATGAAAAAAGGTTCTATCAATGTAAAGGAATTTCAGAAAAATGATATACTTGCACTGTCGTTGGAGGATGCCAAGTGCTGAATGAATACAAGATATGCATTCTAATGCAGTTTTTGTAAATTTGCCATTGAAAAAATATCTTTTTGCTGTTTCATGTTATTTTGAGGTTTTTGAAGAATTAAATAAAGTTCTTGTCTGATTGATTCAATAAATTTGAGATTTGATCTTCTTTTGTCACACAATTATTTTCCAGTATGGTCTATACATATCACAAGTGGCTCATAGTTGTTCAATTCCTTCACAGTGACCACAATACATAATGAGATCTAAACATGTGTGTCATTTAGTAATAAAGTCCCTTCACTGCATATATACATTAAAGCATATTATGCAGTTATAGTCCCTTTACCTTCCATATGTATGGCATGCTCTACATTACCTTCATCCTATCTTGTTTTTCCGTGTGCATTGTTAAAAGACTCAGAGTAATTGTCACATCATTTGGCAATTCAGTTTCAGCCAATTCTGTTCCAAAGGTCTGGAGCATTTGTGCAGTTTCCTTTACAGTTACGGCAAAACTCTCAATACCCTAATGTAGAGGACACGGTAAATACGTATGAGAATGAGTCAGGCTAAATATGTTAAGACACAAATATATGTGTGCGTTGGTAAATATAGATAATATATTACAAGCTTAAATACACATGCTGAGTAAACCACAATGAAAATGTAACTCAACTTAATGCATTCCTTTATTAAAAGCTCCCACGATTGTGGCATTAGTATCAAAATGCACAAAACATTTGCCTGCATCCATGAGGTTCTAATTGTTTTTTAAGGATTTCTAGTCAGTTGAGTTGAAGACATGCCTCTATAAATGCTGCTGGTGTCAATTTGCTCCAATGCTGTACAAATATAAAATTAGGGAAAGATCATGTGCTTTAGATAAGCTTCTGTCAATGTTCCTCCCATTGGATTGGCTGTCATGGTGTCAGAAACACCAAAAGTTTCTATGTTCAATAAATGATATCTGTTGAGATAGTTTATCTGATCTCGGCTGATAGGCAGTAGAATCGAACTCCGTAACCATTGGAAAGCGGAGAGAGTTTGTGTGTGTGTGTGGGTGGGGGGAGCGGGAGGCGGTGGGTGGGTGGGTGCGGGGGGATGTTGAAATATCATCCAGGGACAATATTTCTTATTTGGTCAAATAGCATGCCAAGAGGTACCACAATCGCAAGATAAATAGTTGTTTGAGTGCAGTCAACACTGCCACAGGCACAATGAATTGAGTGGCCACCTTCTATAGTATTTATTCTATAATAAGTGAGCATTTCAGGAAGATAGGAAGAAAAAGGGACAACTTTGTTGATTTGTCATTGCGCTAAACCTCATGTAAAGTCACCCAGATCTTTTCAATCTCTTCATATAATTAACCTTGTCAATCATTGACATAGTACTTCAGTTTTGGTTCCTAATGTAAGTTAATTAGTCATAATTCCGAAAGGATCATTCACATCTCTTGCTATAGTTAGATGGGCACTACTCCACAAAGCATGGGGCAAGACGAGGGAGGAGGCACACTTCAGTGAAGTACCAGTCAGTACAGCGATTGAACCTGCGCTGTTGACATCATTCCGCATAATGGCACAGTGGGACAGTGGTTAACACTGCTGCCTCAAAGTACCAGGGACCATGTTCAATTCCGGCCTTGGGTGATAGTGTGGAGCATGCATGTTTTCCCTTTGTCAGTGTGGGTTTCCTCTGAGTGCTCCAGTTTCCTCTCAAAGTCCAAAGGCTTGCAAGTTCAGTAGATTGGCTACAGTAAACGTATGAGGTTATGGGAGGGTGGGGGTTGGGGAGGTGCAAGTAAGATGTTCAGCAAGGACAACAGGGTATGTGGGACCTCAGTGAATCATAGGTGCAAATAGTGTTTCTTCCGAAACTATGAAATTTAATCTGAGAAAATTGGAGGAATAGCAAAGGAAAGAGAGTAAACTGGAGTTAATTTCCATTTCCGTGCAGGATTTAAGAGTGAGATTTTAACTTGTTCAAAGACCATTCATCCACACAGTTAAAATCAAACCCAAAGAGGAAGAAAGAAAAATTGGATTAAAAGAGACAAATTTTAAATTTTCACAATCTCCAAGAAGAATTGACTACTGGCAGGAATGATATTCAAGAGTTAATTTGTTCCCATTCTGAGCTAGAGATCTTAAATAAACAATCATATCACTAAGGGTATTTTAGTAGGAGCTGCAAGTTTCTGTTAGTTTAGTGGGTAATTAATGTATAAATTGATGCTAATTGTCCATTTAAGCAGCTCAAATCGGCAGTGAGAAGTGCATTCATGGGCCTTCCTGCCATGGACTTAATAAGGGTAGAAACGGAAAGGGCATCAAAATTGGAAAAGGGGCCATGCTGAAAGCCACTACACAATCCTTGATGCCCTCTTGCTGTGAGCCCCACACCATGAAACCACTGTTCTCCCCCCCCACAACCATGACCACCACATTACTTACCCTGAACTCTTGTGTCTATCCTTCTGGCAGCAGCCACAGCCTCCACAGAGGCACAAAGCACAAGAGCTGCCAGCTATTGATTTGTTAGCAGCTCTCAGTAGTCCAGGCCTCTGCCCCAGGGTCAGCATGGTGGCACAATGGTTAGCACTGCTACCCATTGCCAAGGATCCAGGTTCAATTCCAACTTTAGGTGACTATCTGTGTGTTAGAATGTAACTGGTGATAACTTTGTATTGAATGTAATGTGACCAACAGGAACAAGGTGTAAGGGTCAGCTGACCCAGTAAACCATGGAACCACTAACAGAGTGATTGGCTGACCAGCTGATTGACTGTAAATGAGGAACTATGTATAATTGTGAAGTGCTTGGACTGGCTCAGGGCAAGACCCCAAGTTTGGAGTAATTATGTTTCTTTATTAAACCCTTTCTTTGATTTATAAGTTGGAGTTAGTTTTTATTAGCTGCATTTTGAAGATTTCTTCCTGAAAAAACACCGTGTGGAGTTTGCACGTTGTCTTTGTGTCTGTGTGGGTTTCCGCTGGGTGCTCCCATTTCCTCCCAGAGTCCAAAGGTTAGATGGATTGGCCATGTTGAATTGTCCCTTAGTATCCAAAAATGGATAGGTTAGGTGGATTAGCCATGGTTAATGCGTGGGGTACAGGCATAGGGCGGAGGGGTGGGCCTGGATAAGATGTTCTTTGAGAGTCAGCGCAGATTTGATGAGCTTAATGGCCTCCTTCTGCACTAAATGGATTCTATGGTCTTGAATCTAGAGAAAGGCCTGCCACTGGCCTTACCACTGCCTGATTAGCTTATGGTCCAGCTGGGTCTCTCGCTGGCTCTACAACTGGCAACCAAGAGCCCAGATACCTCAACAAGATTCAATACCTATAAAAAGGTTATGGATTACACCTATGGGAAGGAGAGGCAAACTCTTTCCTCATCCTAATTTTTTTTAAAGTTGCTAGCACTTATTCCCCATCATGGACTGCCTTTGAACTTAGGGCAGTTAAGAGTCAACCACACTGCTGTGGGTCTGGAGTCGCATGTACATCAGACTGGGTAAGGACAAAAGATTTCCTTCCCCCGAGGGAGTTGAGTGAGGGGGGTGTAATGACTTTAGCCAGGCCATTGATGTTGGCTTGCTAAGTATGAGCTACCTGATAAGTCTTAGCTGGTACCTTAAGAAATACCAGATGACTTCTAATTGATGGTTAAATCAGGGAGCATCATGCTCCCTATTTAAAGCAAGTGTGTCAGACTCCCTGCCTGCATTCAGCAGGGAGCAAGTCGACACCTGGTTGTATACAAATATATGGTGTAAATAAAGTAACTTGGTGACGGGACTTTCGCTTCCATGGAGTTACTACAACGGGGTTGAGGTGAGAGACGAGAGCATGAATTGGGGAGATGATGAGGATTTAGGATGCAACAGTGTGTCTGAGTATCACACTTAATTCCCGTCATATACTTTTGGCCGTACTCTATTGGTAAAAGTCCAATTCTTATCAAAAGTTGAGCCAGATTTTGCAGAACATAAATAAGTTTCTTAATAATGTGTAGCATTTAAGCAAAAACTGGCAAGCATCCTGTATTAATTAAGTAATTAATACCCCCTGAATTTTGAATCACAGCAAGTTGCTATCTGTTTTGCATCACTGCCGCTAAACCTTGCTGTGATTTTCACCAAGTTGTTCATTTGCACATCAATGGCTCAATCAACTCACTACAGAAAAACAAGTCTAGCTATTAATAGCGCAAGTATGATTTTAACACTATGATAATTGTTCGTAACTGCCAATTAGCTCTCTGGCCCAGAACATGAACAACTATAAACATTAACTTTCATCCTTTCAGGTTGCGAATTGTTTTAGGGGATTTTGAAAATGCCAAGTTTTAAACTGAAACAAAAATAACCTTTCTGCCTTTTACCTTTCTTTCCCCCGTTCATTTCTCTTTCTGTACTGACTTCAGTTGAAATCACCCACTCTAACTCACTCTCCACAGCTTCTATGATTTCTTCCTTGATCTTAAATCTCACTGCTTAAGGAGATAAATGGTTCCATCATTTGCCCACAGCTCCAGGCGTCTTGTTCTCACTGGAATCAATCCGCACGCCAGCAAACTTGAGCAGCGCCCCAGAAAAATTTTAAAACCTAAATATGCCCCAAGTCTGATGATGTGAGCATGTCATGAAATTTTCCAATCCAGACAAATCTGGCCCTTTGTATCTTCCAATTAGTCATACGTAATACAATGGGAGGTCTCTTACTGTACAAAAATATTGTTTGCTACTTACAGTCCGATGACATAACCACTGATTGTGGGAGTACTCCAGGGTACCTCCAAGTTCCTGGGTCAGCTGTGCTTTGTCAATGTAACTATGTAGTTCTGTTACAGAATTCAACATTATGATCTGCAAGAGAAGAGTCTCATAAATATGCTGAGTCTTTAACACACTACAAGCATCAAATGGAACAGGTGCAATGTATGTTCATGTTCTTTCTGTCTTCAAAGAACAGGGCCCTACGTATTAATATATATCAATTCCTGTATGTAGAAATGCACCACATTGTGATCCCAGCTGACATTCTTAAATTGGTTGCCACTGTAATCCTTAGCACACTGACATTGTTTAGCAATGTTGTCCAATCACGGAATCTTATTTAATGTTAAGGTTTGTTAGGGAGATTGTGTGAGCCGACTGCTGCTGCTCATGGTTACGCTGTGATAGAATGATCTGATCCTAAAACAGCCAAAGATTTATCACTCTGGGGAATATTGCTCACAAAAGGGAAATCAAGGAGGGGAGATGGTGCCTTGATAGTAATATAACCGGACTAATAATCCAGAGGCCTGAAGGCTAATGCTCTGGAGAACATCAGTGCAAACCCTACCTACCTACTGAATGCTCTCTGAAATGGCGTAGCAAGCCACTCAGTTGTATCCAACTGCTGGGAACTCAATAAAATGGAATGAAACTGGATGGACCACCTGGCTTTGATCTATGCACAGGAAATGACAACAGTGAACATGGCCATGTCGACTCTGTGAATCCTCCTTGCTAACTTTGAGGTTTGTGCCAAAATTGGGAGAGCCATCTCACAGGCTAGTCAAGTAACAGCCTGACATAGCCATACTCACAAAGTCATACCTTAACATACACAATGTCCCAGACACCACCATCTCCATTCCCAGATATGTCCTGTTCCACAGGCAAGACAGACCCAGGTGAGGTGGTGGCACAGTGGTTTACAGCCAGGACCGAGCTGTCCTGAGGACCCTTAACATTGAATCTGGATTCCATGAAGTCTCATGGCATCAGGTCGATCATGGGCAATGACCCCTGCTGATTGCCATGTACCGCTCCACCCTTAACTGCTGAATCAATATTCCTTCATCTTGAACAGCACTTGGAGGAAACACAGGGAGTGGCAAGGGTACAGAATGTTCCCTGGGTAGGGGAGGAGGGAACTTCAATAGCTTGGTGATACCACCACAGACCGAGCTGGCCAAGTTCTAAAGGACATTGCTGCTGGACTGGGACTTCAGCTGGTGGCAAGAGAACCAACAAGACATACTCAATCTCATCCTCACCAATCTGCCTGCCACAGATACATCTGTCCATGACAGTATTGGTAAGAGTGACCACTGCACAGTCCTTGTAGAGACCAAGTCCTGACTTTACACTGAGGAACACTCCATTGTGTTGTGTGGCACTACCACCATGTTAAATGGGATAGATTTCAAACACATCTAGCAACTGAAGACTGGACATTCATGAGGCACTGTGTGCCAACAGCAGCAGCAGAATTCTACTCAACCACAACCTGTAAACTCATGGCCCTGCATCTTCCCCATTCTACCATTACCACCAAACCTGGTTCAATGAAGAGTGCTGAAGGACATGCCAGGAGCAACACCAAGCATACCAAAAAATGAGGTGTCAACCTGGTGAACTTACAACACAGGACTACTTGCATGCCAAACAGCATAAGCAGCAAGTAATAGACAGAGCTAATGCAATTCAACAAGCAACAGATCAGGTCTAATTTCTACAGTCCTGCCACATCCAGCTGCAAATGATGATGAACTAATCAACTCACTGGAGGAGGAGGCTCCACAAAGGTCCCCATCCTCAATGATGGAGGAGCCCAGAACATCAGTGCAAAAAGATAAAGGCAATGATCTTTAGCCAGAAGTGCCGAATGGATGATCCATCTCGGCCTCCTCTGGAGATCCCCAGCATCTCAGATGTCAGTCTTCAGCCAATTTGAATCACTTCACATGATATCAAGAAACAGCTGAAGACACTTAATGTTGCAAATGCTATGGACTTTGACAATATTCCTGAAGGCTTGCGCTCCAGAACTTATTGCTCCCCTAGCTAAGCTGTTCCAGTACAGCTACAAAACTGGCATCTACCCAGCAATGTGGAAAATTGCCTAGATATGTCCTCTACACAGGAAACAGAACAAATCCAGTCAATTATTGCCCCATCAGTTTACTCTCGATCATCAGTAACGTGATGGAAGGTGTCATCAACAGTCAAGTGACACTTAAATAGCAATAACCTGCTCATGGATGCTCAGTTTGTGTTTTACCTGAATCACTCAGCTCCTGACCTTGTTACAGCCTTCATTCAAATATGGATAAAACAGCTGAACTCCAGAGGTGAGGTGAGAATAACTGCCCTTAATGTAAAGGCAGCATTTGACTGAGTATGTCATCAGGGAGGTCTAGTAAAACTGGAGTCCACGGGAATCAGGAGAAAACTCTCCACTGGCTGGAGTCATACCTGACACAAAGGAATTTAATGTTGGCAAATGTGAAGTTGTCCACTTTGGTAGGAATAATGGTAGGAAGGACTATTACTTACATGGCGAAAAACTGCAGCATGCGACGGTGCAGAGGGACCTCGGGGTCCTTGTGCATGAGTCACAAAAACCCAGCCTGCAGGTGCAGCAGGTGGTCAGGAAGGCGAATGGGATGCTGGCCTTCATAGTGAGGGGGATTGAATATAAAAGTAGGGGGGTCTTGCTGCAGCTGTATAGGGCACTGGTGAGGCTGCAGCTAGAGTACTGTGTGCAGTTTTGGTCACCGCACTTACGCAAGGATATTTTGGCCTTGGAGGGAGTGCAGAGGAGGTTTACTAGGCTGATACCGGAGTCGAGGGGGTTGAATTATGAGGAGAGGCTGAATAAACTAGGCTTGTACTCGTTAGAGTTTAGAAGAATGAGGGGAGATCTCATTGAGACATACAAGATGATGAATGGGATGGATAGGATAGAGGTGGAGAGGCTCTTCCCACTCAGAAAGGACAGTAGGACTAGTGGGCACAGCCTCAAGATAAAGGGGGTGTGGTTTAGAACGGAGTTGAGGAGGAACTTCTTCACTCAAAGGGTGGTGAATCTCTGGAATTCTCTGCCCGTTGAAGTGGTGGAGGCTACCTCGCTAAATATATTTAAGACGCGGATTGATAGGTTTTTGATAGGCAAGGGGATTAAGGGTTATGGGGAGAGGGCGGGAGTGTGGAACTGAGACACGACAGATCAGCCATGATCTTATTGAATGGCGGGGCAGGCTCGAGGGGCTAGATGGCCTACTCCTGCTCCTATTTCTTATGTTTTTATGTTCTTAAGATGGTTGTGGTTGTTGGTGGTCAATCATCTCAGTTCCAGGACATCACTGCAGGAGTTCCTCAGGGTAGCGTCCTAGATCCAACTATCTTTAGCTGCTTCATTAATGACCTCCTGTCCATCGTAAGGTTAGAAGTGGATATTTTCGCTGATGTCTGCATAATATTCAGCGCTAATCGCAACTCCTCAGATACTGAAGCAGTCCATGTCCAACACCTGGACAATATCCAAGGTTGAGGTGCACCTACAACACAGGCATTGCAGCAGTTCAAGATGGTCAGCTCAGCACCACCTTCTGAAGAGTAATTAGGGATGGGCAATAAATGCTGGCCTAGCCAGAATCCCACAAATAAAAAAGACTATGACTTTATCCATGAATAAGTCAGATCAAACAGTCCAATGATATATTATGTGACTAGCAATCATGTTTATTACATATTAAAACAGCTGGGAGACTAATATCTTAATTCAAAACTCTTCGAAATTCATGTGTTTGAAGTTCACCTCTATTGAAGATACATTTTGTAAGTGCTGACATGTGTGTGCCGTACCTGTTATTGACACGATGGTCTGTGTTAGGGTTAATCCTGTAGCTGAAATGTTACCAGACATAGCTAACTTGCGTTTTCAACTCAAAGCCACTGGGTGGTGGTACAGCCATTTGCTGTCCTGCCCACACTGATTTAATTGCTGAGATGATATGTCGCTAACTTTCCTAACTCTGCTTGTAGTAACTATAGTGAATGCAATGACAGTGCACTCTCAGTGCTCACCTTCGAAACTTCTTGTGTGTCGGACAGAATTGTAATGCATTTTAAATTGGTGTCTGTCTGCAATATTGAATCTTAACTCAGTGATCGTATACCATCCTGCATTATGTAACATGGCCAAACATAAGGGGAGGCAGTGGTGTAGTGGTATTTAACTACATTTGTAACCTAGCGACCCAGGGGTACAGCTCTGGGACCTGAGTTCAAATCCCACTATGGAGATAGTGAAATTTGAACTGAATGAAAATCTGCAATTAAACCATTAAACCAATGGTTTAATGACCATTGTCAATTGTTGTAAATCTTGTTCACTAATGTTCTTTAAGAAAGGAAATCTGCCATCTTTACCCAGTCTGGCCTAAATATGACTCCACATCCACAGCAATAAGATGGAGTACAGGAAAGAGAGAGAATCCAGTGAACTGGTGCGATGACAATAATCCCTCCCTCAATGTCAACAAAACAAAGGAGATAGTAATTGACTTCAGGAAATGTAGTGGAGGACATGTCCCTGTCTAGATCAACAGGGACAAATTAGAAATAGTTGAGAGCTTTAAGTTTTTAGGTGTGCAGATTACCAATAACCTGTCCTGGTCCCTCCATGTCGACACTATAGTTAAGAAAGCCCACCAAAGTCTCTACTTTCTCAGAAGACTAAGGAAATTTGGCATGTCCACTATGACTCTCACCAACTTTTACAGATGCATCATAAAAACGCTCTTTCTGATTGTATGACAGCTTGGTATGGCTCCTGCTCTGTCCAAGTCCCTAAGAAACTACAAAGGGTTGTGAACGAAGCCCAGTCTACCACACAAATCAGCCTCCCATCCATTGACTCCATCAACATTTCCTGCTGCCTCAGAAAAGCAGCCATCATAACCAAGGATCCCACGCACCCTGGACATACTCTCTTCCACCTTCCTCCGTCAGGAAAAAGATGCAAAAGTCTGAGGACGTGTACCAACTGACTCAAAAACAGCTTCTTCCCTGCTGCCATCAGATTTCTGCCTCATATTAAGTTGATCTTTCTCTATACTCTAATTATGACTGTAACACTAATTCTGCAGCCTCTTCTTCTTTATGTATGGTATGCTTGGTCTGAGTAGCGGCAAGAAACAATACTTTTCACTGTATACTAATACATGTGACAGTAATAAATCAAATCAATGTGATTCTTAAATGCCCTCTCAAGGGTAATTAGAGATTGTCAATATTTGCTGGTCCAGCCAGTGACGCCCACATCTTATGAAAGAATAAAAAAGTCACAACAAAGATGACTGACCAGTCACATTAGATATTACTAAAAGTGATCCAATAGTCATATTTTATACGTGCATGTATTTATATATATGTGTGTGTTTGGGTCATTGGTTAATCACCATTCTCCATCTCCTTCTGTCAGTCCCCCATTCCTCACCCAATCCCACTGTATTTAAGTCTCTCACCACTGCTTCTTTCCAACTGGTCTCAGGGTCTCCTCTTCTCCTTCTTCCAGGCAGTGCCTTCTCCACAACTCACCTCACCTTCCTTCCCTCTCTCCTGCAACAGGTGACCAGGCCATTTCAATCTCAGCTACTTCCTTTTGATGTTCCTACAATCTTCATTGACCACCACCCCCACCCCCACCGATGTGCTGGTTCCTGATTTTGTCCTTTTGTATTATTTCACACATCCATCTCAACATGCACAGCTCATAGTACACAGTGCTCGTTCCTCTCTACCTGGGTTTTTGCACTGTATAACAAAGCTGGTCTCACAACTCTCTTGTAGAATCTTTGTTTCAATTTCTGCAGTAATTTTCTATTAAAGAACAAAGAACAAAAAATAAAGAACAAAGAAATATGGTTAAATTAAAATATGGTTAAAATTAAATATGGTTCCACTGCCCTTCTTCCAATACCAAAATGGAGCTAAAAATCCATTGTTTAATTTCCATTTCCACACCTCCATCTTCTTCCATTACTGACTCCAAGGACTTGAAACTATCCAACTTTGACTTCAAAACTTTCAGCATCCCCCTCACTGCTTTGTACTCATGTCTGGTAATCATTGTACTCGGACATATTTGTCAGAGACTCCACAACTCTAGAAAGTCTCCAGATTTTAAAAAATATTCTTTTCATGGGTTGTGGGCTTTGCTGGCTAGACCAATCTTTAATTGCCTTAAGTTGCCCTTGAGAGGATGGTGCAGAGCTGCCTTCATCATCTGCTGCAATCTGTGTGGTGTAGATTTGGGAGGGTATTCCAGGACTTTGATCCAGCAACACTGAAGGAACAGCGATATACTTCCAAGTCAGGATAATGAGTGACTTGGAGGGGAATCTCCGAGTGGTGGTATTCCCAAGAATCTGCTGCTCATCCTTCTAGATGGTAGTGGTCATGGGTTTGGAAGATGCTGCCAAAGGAACCTTGGTGAGTTCCTGCAGTGCATCTTGTAAATGATACACACTGCTCCTACTGCTCATTGGTGGTGGAGGAATTGAATGCTGAAGGTGATAATGGATTACAAATCAAACGGGCAGCTTTGTCCTGGATGGTGTCAAATTTATTGAGAGTTGTTGGAGTTGCACTCATCCAGGCAAGTGGAAAGTATTCCATTACACATGTGACTTATAGACAGGGTTTGGGGAGTCAGGTGGTGAGTTTCTCCACAAGATTCCCAGCCTCAACTTACTCTTGTACCTACAGTATTTATATGGCTAATCCAGTTCAGTTTCTGATTAATACTAACCTCCATCCTGGGGATTCAGGGATGGCAATGTCTTTGAATGTGAATAGGAGATTGCCCTTGCCTGACAGTTGTGAGTCACAAATATTATTTGCCATTACTTCAGTATCTAACAAGTCACGGATGGACATTGTACAACCATCAGCATCAGTGGATATCTCCACTTCTGACCTTATGATGCAAGGAAGGTCACTGATAAAGCAACTGAAGATGGTTGGGTCTAGGACACTATGTATTTATCAGTGTCACAGTAGGCTTACATGAACAGTACAATGAAGTTACTGTGAAAATCCCAAGTTGCCACACCATGGCGCCTGTTCGGGCACACTGAGGGAGAATTTAGCATGGCTTATGCACCTAACCAGCACATCTTTCAGACTGTGGGAAGGAACTGGAGCACCCGAAGGAAACCCATGCATACTTGGGGAGAACGTGCAGACTCCATACATGAGTGACTCAAGCTAGGTATCAAAACTGGTTCCCTGGCGCTGAGAGGCAGCAGTGCTTAGCACCGTACTATCATGCCCCACAACCCTGAGGAACTTCTGCAGTGATGTCCTGGAAATGAGATGATTGACTTCCAACCACCACAGCAACCTTCCTTTATGCCAGGTATGATTCCAATCAGTGAAGAGTTTTCCCTCTAATTCCCACTGGCTCCAGTTTTGCTAGTACTCCTTGATGTCACACTCAGTCAAATGCTACCTTGATGTCAAGGCCAGTCACTGTTAATGCACCTCAGCTCTTTTGGCCACATTTAGACTAAAACTGTAATGAGGTTGAAACCCCTTAGATGCCCGGTCACAAGTCTCCTCTAGCTCGATGGATACAATCTTCATGCTGCATTGGCTTTCCCAATATTGGTCTCTAAATAAAATGTCGGTGGTGCTTCTTTCAGACATTATTCCGAAGCATCCTTTATGGAATTGCATTATTTTTCTCAGTCTCTGGTCCATAATCTCCCATATCGCAAAGGAATAAAGTGCGAGTTTAATTCCTCACTAGTTTTTGAAATCTTGAATGTGTGCCTTTCCTCTGAATATTGGTACCAAAATGTTTTGCATCTACAGCCATGGAATTTTCTCTCTTTTGGTGACACAGTAGCTTGTTCAGAAGCTGGGTTCCATATTGATATAGGCAAATCCATACTTCTGCTGCTGTCTCATCTGTCCTTTAGCTTAACAGTTTTTCATTCATCTCAGTGTTATTCCAATTCTCCCACAGTTTCGCTAGCTGTCTTTCCTACCTCCTAACCCTGCTTCACCTAAAGACTGCACTTGCATTGAACTTCCCTTACAATCATAAAAATGATACAGCATAGAAGGGAACCATTTGGCCTATCTTGCCCATGCTGACCCAAAGACATCCAGGGTGTACAACATCATGCACGATCAACCAGCTTCAAGCTGCTCCAAACAGAATTCTTGGTTAACATTTTGGATCGATATTTTGTTGGATTAAAGAAAATTCTCAACTTCCCCAAAGATCACATCGAGTTATTTGAGAAATTCACTTACCGGTACCTTCAGCTTAAAATCATCTCGATTAAATCTCAGGACAATGTCAGAGATGGCTCTCTGAAAGATGCCCGAGGGTCGAAGGACAAGAATTAATTGAAGGTTTCCTGGGAATGATCCCTATAATGAGAAAGGAGACACAAAAATTAGGAGGAGGCCATTTGGCCCATCGAGCCTGCATTGCCATTCAATACAATCATTAATGCAGGAGGCCATTCAGCCCATCATGTTGGCTTCAACTCCACTTTCCTGCTAATCCCTATATTCTTTAATTTCCTAGGAGACCAAAAAAACTGTTCATCCCAGCCTTAAATATATTCAACAATGGAGCATCCACAACCCTCTGAAGTCGAGAATTCCAACGACTTACAGCACTCTTGAGTGAAGAATTCAATTCCTAAAAATCCCCATTAGAAAATGGCGACAGATGTGCAGAGCTAATCATAGAATCTCGACAGTGCAGAAGGAGGCCATTCGGTCCACTGAGTCTACCCAAGCCCACTCCCCATGCTCTATCCCCATAACCCCATTAATCTCCCCAAATGTATACATCATGGGACGCTAAGGAGCAATTTAGCATGGCCAGTCTACCTAACTTGCACATCTTTGGACTGTGGGAGGAAACCGGAGCATCTGGAGGAAACCCACACAGACATGAGGAGAATGTGCAAATGGTGAACTCAGGTCCCTGCTGCTGTGAGGCAGCAGTGCTAACTACTGTGCCACGAGTCATAGAAAATGCTTAATCATTTATATATTAAGAGAACTGTCATCAACCTCAAATGGTAAAAATAAAAGAAATATTTACATTTTGGACACAGACGGAGAGCACAGCTTTCTCAGTCAATGCTGTGAGCAGTCAGCACACACTTCACTTCACTTGCCCTTACTTTAAGTGTTATCACTTCTGTCAACACTGGACGGAAATTGGTGGAATGTAGCAACAGTGCAGGTGGCCATCGGTCTACGAAATGTCTCCTGGGTCACACTCAGAACCCAGATAGACCATATGTGGCCCCCCCAAGCTGCAGATTGCCCACCACTGCTGTAGAATTATTTATATTCATCTGAAGCAAAATGGAAAATGCTAGAAACACACAGTAGGTCAGTCAATACTCAGAAAGAAAAAAGACAAACTCATAGGTTGGAGAGAGCCCTTCATGTGCCAATTAGGATTGAGAAGATGGGCTGAGATTCCCTTTCAGAGCTGCATTTGATTGATGCTGTTGTGCAATGGAGCATTCTCAGCCATGTATCTAGTAAATGTCCAGTTAATGTAACAAACATGTTGAATAACTTCAGTAAACAGTTTGAAAAAAATCTATCCCATATTATCCCTATCCTAACTTTCATCTCCCAAAGATTTCAAATCCTTCCCCTCAATACTTGGGTAACTCACCTACAATTAGTTTTTCTCTCCCTCTCTCCTCTGCAACTACCCATCACCCTGTCCATAATCCTGCCATTCTTGTGCATCCTAATAGTGGTAATTGGCTAGTATGTGAGTGTGAGGACAACCTGTTGAATTTGCTCCTGTCCCCCACACATGAACATCTCCAATGTTCCCCAGCGGACTGCTGACCATTGCCCTAGTCCTGACACTCTTATGTTAGGCCACTTTGGTGTGAGATCAGGTAGATCACCCAAAAGATCGCGGGGAACTCAAATTCTCTCCCCCAAAAGGATGTAGATGCTGAATGTCAATGGAAAATTTCAATACTATGTGATAGATTTTTGTTAGGTAAGGAAAGGGATAAGGAGGTAGGACACACAAGTGGGACCAACACAAAGGTCAGGGATTATCTTGTTGGACAGTACAATGAGCAAGTGAGGCTGAATGGTCTGCTTCTGTTTCAATATCAACAGGCAGGCAAAGATCTGGCCATCATGGAAATTATAGCACTGTGTTAGGAGCCAGCAGGTCTAGGTCCTGGAGCAATTTAAAGCCATAATGGTAATGTTACCGGACTGGGAATCCAGAGGCCCATGCTAATGCGCTGGGGGCCATGGGTTCAAATCCCATCATTGGCAGCTGGTGGAAGTTAAATTCAATCAGTAAATCTGGAATTATAAAGTTCGTCTCAGTAATGACGATGGTGAAAGTATCAATTGTCATAAAACCCATCTAGTTCACCAAAGGGAAGGAAAGCTGCCATCCTTACCAAGTCTGGCCTATGTGTGACTCCAGACCCACAGCAATTTGGTTGACTCTTAATTGCCCTCAGAAATGGCCTAGCAAGCAACGCAGTTCAAAGGCAATTAGGGATAGGCAACAAATACTTTGCCAGCTACGTCCACATCCCATGAAATACTTTCTTTTTAAGCTGAGCAGTGTCATTAACATTAAAAGCGAAACAATTTTAAACTGAGTGGCTTCTATATTTTGAAAGATGAATTCAATCATAATTTTTCCTGATATTCCTATACAGCACAATAACATTCAGTAGTAATCAATGAGAACCTTGGGATTGCAAGGTAGAAATTCTTTGCATTCAATACTTTGTTCCTGCAAAATATAAAACAAATTGTGCAGGTATTGTATTTTTACACTTGCCATATCACGATGTTATTTCACAAATTTCCTGCTGCATTCTTGCTGCAAAACAGAAATATTTGCAACGCACCCCTGATATTTAACATTTCAAACATCAGTGAGATCTAGATTTAGTCGGTGTGTGTAACACACAGCCAGTCACTCAAGAGACTGAGAATGCACACCTCAGGTTACTGATAATGACTGTTCATGATTTAAATAAAATCAAGAATTATTTTATTAAAGAGTAGCTTAGTGAAAAACACTAACACTCAAAAGAATTAGGTCATAGTCACTGCTTGACGAATATAAAGTAAAATCAGTGCCCTCCCAGCAGGAAGAATTTGTGTCTGCGTGTTTCCAAACCTTAGAGGCATGCTTCCTTTGACAGAGGACAGAGTGGTGAATTTATCCTGTCCTGTTCTGTCTCAGCATCATTGGGTATGCTTCTTGAAATCAACTGAACGTGCACCATGGGCTGCCTTAGCAAAAAGATTTCCCCTGATGGAGGACGACAAAGCACATTGGGCTCCATCTCACACTGAAAATGATGACTACGAATAGATGCTTTCATTCACCTATTTGTTATTCAGCAGCTGCCTTACAGGTACAACACAATTCAGGAGGAGGAAGTCAACACACGAGCTACAAAGGCACTCACCGTGATTCGCAGCAGCGATGCCTTGACGGAGGACCATTTGTCTTGTCTCCTGTCTACGAGCAAGATGAATCCAACATCACCACCTTGAAGGCTGAAGAAGAGAAGTAGTTTAGGAATTAAACTGAAAATAAAAGAAGAACGGCAGGTTCTCTCACATAATGCTACAAAACACAGGCCTCTAGGCATGCTGACCCTTCCACCAAACAGTCCATCTGGATGCATGCTTGCTCCACAGACTTGCACTCTTCTGATGGTGATTGCTGGAGTCAAAACCACTGCTCCAAACATTCGTGAGGAACAAATCGCTGTCACCACCACAACCAAACTCACAAGACTAGAGCACACTGCTTTACACCACCAATTGTCACACATCAAAAGGTCATGGTTCCTGATCACATTGCATGTTTGAGAAAGTTTATCAGAGACTGTAAATTACTGTCTCTCTCTTTCTGTCTCACTAGAGACTGTAGTGAGAGAGAAAGAGAGAGAGAGAGACAGAGGGGAGGGGAAGGAAGAAATCCCTCACATCAGATCAGCTGAATCCTTTAGCAAATGCAATTGCAGAATTTCCCAAGCAGAGAGGCAGGGATACAGTGACTGTTCAGATCCGATTAACTGTACACAGAGGCAGCACAAGCTGTGGGGCAGTGATCTGTCAGATACAGCTTCACTTTCCTGCTTCGTTCAACCATGCATGTCACACACAGTACCGAAGGAAGGAGTCTGCAAACCCCAGTCCTTGTAAATCGGAGCCAATTGTACAATGCCAGCAGTCGGCTTCAAGCCAATCACAATTGGGCTGTTAGAGAGATGGACCAGCACATAACCAGCAAGCAAATATTTCTGATACAAGAACACAGCACACCTCAATTATGACTTCTCGTGTGGGTTATTGTGTTGCAAAATTCTGCTTCTATATTTGATGGTAGCAGAGCTAACTGACAGCAGATGTCTACCTGAACCCACCCTCTGCAGAATTTGTTCAGTAATAAAATCCTCCTACTCTATCTTTAGATTTGCCGTATTGTGTGGTTGTTGCTTGAGTAGCTGAACAAAAACGCCTTCTGCCCTCTTACATTTCCAAATGAAAGTGTTTTAATTACAGGGCAAGAAAATCATCGAGTCACAGCACACATCAAGGAGGCCATGTTAGGTGCGGTTTGTCTGCACAAGCTCTTTGACAGGAATATCCAGTTAGACTCATTCCCCTGCTCTTTCTCCATTAACTCTGCAAATGATTTTGCCTTCTAGTATCAATTCAATTCTCTTTTAAAAATTACAATTGCATTGGTTTCAAATGACCCTTTCAGGCAGTGCATCCCATATCTTAACAACTCTCTGCATAATGCTCACCATAAGAATCATAAAAACTAAGAGTGGGGTAGGCAATTCAGCCTCTCGAGCCTGCTCCAGAATTCAGTACAACCATGCCTGATCTCATCTCGGCCTCAACTCCACTCTCCTGTCCATTCTCCATAACCCTCCAAACCCTTACTAATTAAAAATCTGTCCGCCTCTTTAAATTTACTCAATGGCTTGGCATCCACCACACTCTAGGATAGTGAATTCTGCAGACTCACAACCTTTTGAGAGAAATAACTTCTCCTCATCTCTGTTTTAAATCTGTCTCACCCCTTATCCTAACACCATGACCTTTTGTTCTTGATTGTCCAGCAAGAGGAAACATCCTCTCCACATCTATGGGGTGATTTAGCACAGCTGACCGAGAGACTCAAACAGAGGCTGTTTTGTGGGCTTCCTGCTTGCGCAAAGTGGCAATGCCCTGGGGGCATAGGTCAATGCCAAGGCTGGGGCCTAATAAGGTGTGGCCTAAAAGTGTAGGGCTGCTGGGGGAGAGGGGTAATTGATAGGGGTGGGGGCTCCCGCTACCACTCAGCACTCATCAGTGACAGAGGGAAGGAGGAAGGCCAGCGATTAGTGCTGGCCATCTGCGAGGGGGCAAGGCTTGCTCATGTTCACAACGCCAGCAATACCAGTGATCCAGTCGGGGGCAGGGGGGTGGGGGGGATGGGGGCGGTGGCGGTGGTGGTCAGAGGGGAAGTGATGGGGAGGGGGGAGGGGTTACTGTGCTGGTCAACAATCTAGTTGGCCAGCAATTGGGAGGCTGGCAGTGCAGGCTAGTATCCATATGCTGATCTTGGCCCTGACAGATCAGAGCATGCCCAGTGGCCCACTCAGCGCCATGCTGCCAGCTTCTTCACTGGGAATAGGCCCTGCGCCCTGATTCATGCTCATGCACTCTGCAGAGTCATTTTGAAACTTTCCTTGAAAAAAAACAGCAGGATTTACTCTAGTTTTTATGTGAATTTGACACTTAGAATTTTTTTGGGAGAATTGCCCCTCCGCTGCCTACTTTGTCAATCCCCCTCATCATTTTGTACACCTCAATAAGATCTCCTTTCACTTTTCTAAACTCCAGAGAGTATAGGCCTAAACTGCCCAATATCCCTTTGTAAGACCTCACATCTGGAATCAATCTGGTGAACTTCTTCTGAAACACCTCCAATGCAACTACATCCCTCCTCATGTAAGGACACCAAAACTGTACACAATATTCTAAGTGCAGTTTCACTAATGCTTTGTACAGGAGCAGCAATACTTCACTACTTTTATATTCTATTCCTTTGGTAATACATGCCAAGTTCCATTTGTCTTCCTTATTACCTGCTGCACTTGCATACTAGTTTTCTGAAATTCGTGCATGAGGACACCCAGATCGCTCTGCACCAAAGCACTTTGAAGTTTCTCTACAATTAGATTGCAATTTTCCTACCAAAATGGATAACCTCACACTTATCCATGTAAAACTCCATCTGTCAAGACTGATGAAGACTAATAAAAGCTGATGGCTCACCAATGATATTAAAATGCTAGTAGCTGTTATGAAGGACTATTTAAAAAAAAAGCTCACATCTCTAATGTGGTGTTATACCTGGGAGCATTAGAACACTACAGCACAAACAGGCCCTTCGGCCCATTATTTTACCACAAATTGTAGCAGTTCCACACAAAAACAAATCACGATACTCTGAAACACTGTACAGACTGTTCTTTCTGATTTGTTTATTTTATTTTCTAATTTAATTTTACAAAATAAGTGCTAATTGTAATAGGAAGCTCAAATCGAATTGCACCAATAACCAATGATGGAAAAGGAGACCTGAGCAGAACCACTCATATCTGTTGAATGTAAATAAAACCATTAAAAGCAACTGGAAACTGGCCTGTGAATGTTACTTTGGTGACAGTTCATGCATGGAGTCTGAACTTGCGTTGAGATTAGTGTGATTTTGTTGTTTGTTTGTCCTTATATATTAATGTAAAGCTGATTCAGCATGCATGATCTGACATTTTAAAGCTATGTGGTGCAGTACAGTATTGTATCGTGCATTACTGATTTAAAACAAATTTACCACTGATTTTTTAAAAAGGTAGACAGTACTGATATTAACACTAGTTAAGCAGTTGTTGAACACAATTAAATTCAGCTCATTTAAAACAAGATATTGATTTTTACGCTCGGCTCAGTTTATATTAGGTTTATTAGTTTTCAAGTCACTGCCCCTTTTATCTTAGCCTTTGTTGCACACATTACGAGACTTTTTGAAGAATGTTCTCATGTTCAGAGACTGAAGGTTGAGAGAAGAATGAAGGATTGTTTTTTCAATTCACATTGAACCCATTAAAATTGCTTTTCATCCGATTGCCCCGTCCGTGCCCATTAGTTTGCAATAATTTAACATTGCCTGTTTTTGGGGCATTTGACTTACAATATTGAATACAGTACTTGCAGGCTATCCCCTGGCAATAGCTAAAATAGGGTGGCATGGTGACACAGTACTTACCTCACAGCGCCAGGGACCTGGGTTCGATTCCCGTGTTGGATCACTGTCTGTGTGGAGTTTGCACATTCTCCCTGTGTCTGTGTGGGTTTCCTCCGGGTGATCTGGTTTCCTCCCACAATCCAAAGATGTGTGGGTTAGATTAATTGGCCATGCTAAATTGCCCCTCTATGTCCTGGGATATGTTAGCAGGGTAATATGTGGAGTTTCAGGGATAAGGCCTGGGTAGGATTGTTGTCAGTGCAGACTTGATAGGCCAAATGGCCTCCTTCTGCACTGTAGGTTTTTTATGATTCTATGCCTAATTTTGCCCCATTCACTGAACCTATTGATATACATTTGCAAATTTCTTACTTCATTATTGCAACTTACTATCCCACCTATTTTAATGTAATCTGCAAATTTGGCTTTGGTACCAACTATCCCTGTTTCCAAGTCATTAATATAGATTGTAAATAGTTGGACCTGAGGACCAAACCTTGTGCCACCCCACTAGTTACATGGCAACCTGAAAAACCTGTTTATCCCGCCTCTCTGCTTTCTGTTGCTTAGCCAATTCTCCATCAAAGCTAATAAATTACCCCTAATCCCATGTGAATTAACCTTGTGTATGAACCTGTTGTGTGGCACCTCATCAAATGCCTCTGGAAGTCCAGATACACTACATCTACAGGATCCCCATTATCCACCTTGCTTGTTACATCTTTGGAGAACACAAGCAAATTAGTCAAACATGATTTACCCTTCATGAAACCATGCTGACTCTGATGGATTGAATTTTGACTTTGTAAATGTTCTGTAATTGCTTCCTTTAAAATGGATTCGAACAATTTTCCAATAACGGATGTTAAACTAATTGGCCTATAGTTTCCTACATTTTGCCTCCCTCTCTTTTTTGAATAAGGGTATTCATTATATTAGCATTTTTCCAATCTACTGGAACCATTCCCACTTGCACTAAATTTTGGAATATTAACAATGAATCTATTATCTTCAATGCCACCTCCTGTAAGACCCTAAGATGTAGGCCATCAGGTCCTTGGGACTTCCTTGCCTTCAATCCCAATAGTTTGCTCAGTATCTTTCTCTAGTGATGATAATAGTTCTAAGTTCCTCCCTCACGATACCCTATGCATTTTCTGTTACCTTTGGGATGGCACTGTGTCCTCTGCTGTGAAAACTGAGGCAAAATATTGACTTAGTGTCTCTGCCATTTCTATGTTTCCCACTATTAACTCCCTAGTCTCATCTTCCAAGGGACCAACATTCACTGTAGCTACTCCGCTCCTCTTTATACACTTACAGAAGATTTTGCTGTCCGTTTTTATATTTTGTGCTAGTTTTCTTTCATAATTTACCTTTGCTCTTTTTATTACTTTTTTAGTGATCCTTTATTGATCTTTAAAAGCCTCCCAACTTTCCAGTGTGGTACTGGCCTTTGCAATACAGTATGTCTAAGTTTTTATCTTTATTTTATCCTTAACTTCCTTGCTTCACCATGGAAGTCTTTCCCTCCTCTTACCACCTTTCCTCCTCTCTGCAATATATTTTAGTTGGAGGAATTGAATAACTCTTTAAATATCTGCCACTATTCATCAACTGTCCTACATTTTAGTCTTCCTGTCTAGTCCACTAGGACCAAATCTGTCCTCATGCCTATGTAATTTCCTTTGTTTAATTCCAGAATGCTAGTGTGGGAGTTCCCCACCCTCAAACTGAATTTGAAATTCTAGCATGCTATGATCACTCTTCCCAAAAGGATCCTTAACTATCTATCATATCATTTATGAGCCCTACCTCATTGAACAAGACCAAATCTAGAATAGTCTGCTCCCTGGTTCAACAACATATTACTCCAAAAAGAAAATCTCTAATACATTTAATGAACTCTCCCTCAAGGCTAGCCTTGCCAATTTGATTATTGTAGTCAATCTGCATGTAAAAATCACCCATGGTTATTATTACCCTGTCTTTCTTACTAGTCCTCAATACTTCTTGGTTTATACTGTGTTCCACTGTAGAACTACTGTTTGGGGACCTATAGATTACTCCTACCAGAGACTTCTTTCCCTTGCGATTTCTTATTACTATCCAGACTGATTCTACATCTTGGACGCCAGTGCACATTCCATTTCTCACCATAGCACTGATCTCTTACTTAACTAGCAAAACTACACCACCTCCTTTTCCTTCCTACCTACTCTTCTGAAATAATGAGTACCCTAGAACATTCCAAACTTGATTTCCCTGCCACTTGGGGCCCGATTTTACCAAAGATTTGTGCCCGTATTCGGGCACGAAATCACAGTAAATTCGGGCGTCGGGCCTATAACGCGATCTGCATCCGAAACCAAGCAGATTGCGTCTGTACCAACACCCGATTTGGGCGCATGCATTTAAATCAACTTAATGAACTATGCACCCAACTCTACTGCCAAACCCCACTTTACCGTCTTTGGATCTGTTCCGGATCCGCGCTGTTATCAACCTGCAGAATAAAAATCCAAAGCAGATTCCTGTTCGCCAAGCGAACCGCTGAAGCGGATTTCTATTCGGCAGGGGAATCTCCGAAGCCCATCCTCCTCGAACACCCTTCGCAGACCCCCCCCGCTAGCCAGTCCCACGATCTGAACCCCCTGGGAGGCACCACTCCCATGGCAGACCCTCTCCCCCACCCCCCTACCCCCGGGAGGCAGCCCCGAACCCCCTGATCGGACCCCCCCCACCCCCGCCCCCCAATGGGAACCCCCCCGATCGAACCCCTCTTGGGAGGTAGGCCCCTCCGGCAGACCCCCACCCCCCTCCCCCCTCTCCCACGGTCAGATCCCTCCGGAATTCAGGCACCCACCCCTCCACCCCGGCAGAGCACACCCCCCAACCTACCTCCACCGCTGCCCTCCCTCCACCATCCTTCTGACCTTCACTCGTTGATGTGGAGATGCCAGCGATGGACTGGGTTGAACACAGTAAGAAGTCTCACAGCATCAAGTTAAAGTCCTGTTGGACTTTAACCTGTTGTAGTGAGACTTCTTACTGCACTCATTGGACAGCCTGCAGCACCTTCCTGGCCTTCCGCTGGTGTCTGCCAGAAGAGGGGGCAGGCTCAGATGGATCCCTGGTTGGCGGGGGGGGAGATTCTCCCAAGTCCACCCTCTCCAACCAGAGATCCATCTGAGCCCAAAAGTCCTTAGCTTCCAATTGGTAAAATCTGGCCCAATGTCTCAGTAATCGCCACTAAATCATACCCATTTGTCTCAATTTGCACTGTTAAATCGTTAATTTTATTCCGAATGCTTTGTGTATTCAGATTCAAAGCCTTTAAGTTTGTTTTTCAAATTCCCCTCACTCTGCAGATATTGTTGATATTAGTTTAATCATATTATACTTTGAGAAATTTTGTGTGTGTGGACCATTTTACTTTTTAATGAACATAAGTTTATTAAAAGGGGAGGGAGTGTGATAGCCATACATTTTGTCACACTGCCCTGTCTGCTTCCCTCTCTGTTGGGGAGGTACAAATGAAGTTGTTCAAGAATGACTGTCTGCAGTTGAGCATGTGTCTAATACAAAGTAATACATTATTTTGACCACCTCTATTCAGTTTCCCTTTAACATTCACTGCACCAAAAAAACCAATCCCAGATACTTAGTCACTTAGTTCTATGTTACCAACGTCTCCTATATTAGGGCCATTTTGGTAACTCATCTCTCCATCCTCAGTGTCCAGAAGGGAAAAACAGTTCAGGCCAGCATTCTTATTCCTTCATTTTACAGTTTTTTCCCTTCTGGGCAGGACCCTGACATCTTTCCGAAGGTGGTTCCAAGTAATTTTATAAAGGTTTAGCAGAATACCTTTGATTTTATCCAATCTGCCTCTATTTGTAAAGCCAAAGATCCTGTATATTGTTAACAGACTCACTAATTAATCTGGCACATTACTGCATAGAAGCAACACCCCCACCCCAACCCCTCCCCTCTGTCCCAGCTATCTCTTGTTCCTCCACCCCCTTTAAATGCTTCCAGGTATTTGTCATTTCCTTTCAGTTTCAAGACAGACCACAAAAATCGTGTCCCCCACTAGGTCTGCTTTCCTAAGAAATCATGATGTGGGTATGCCGGCGTTGGACTGGCGTAAACACAGTAAAAAGTCTGACAACACCAGGTTTTAGTCCAACCTATTTATTTGATAATATTCTCACAAGCTTTCGAGGGGTTACCCTCTTCGTCAGGTGAATGGAGAGTTCTGGCCTCAGACAGAGCATATAAAGCACAGACAGTTTAGAGATTACTGATTAAAATGCGAATCCTGCATTTTAATCAGTAATCTCTAAACTGTCTGTGCTTTATATGCTCTGTCTGAGGCCAGAACTCTCCATTCACCTGACGAAGAGGGTAACCCCTCGAAAGCTTGTGAGAATATTATCAAATAAATAGGTTGGACTAAAACCTGGTGTTGTCAGACTTTTTACTGTGTTCCTAAGAAATCTCCAGATATACTTGACATCCCTATAGTCTAGGGCACAAAGTTCTTCAAGATGTATGTCAAAAGATCCAGCAACAAACTGAAACGCTAGCAGAACATATTTTCTCATACAAAGCCTTTAGTGAGAGGTTACCATTCCCACATTTGGGGATTCTGAAGGTGAAGACTACACACAAACACTTGTCATACTCGCGCAATACTTTTATCAGTGTTGTTGGTTCAGCGATGCTAATTGTTAAAATAAATACGTTCACACCTCCACATGATCATCTCAGCAATTAACAAAACAGCTCACACTCACTGTCTGGGGAGGTTGCTAACTACTTTCTGTTTGTAAACAAAGGAGGACAAAGACAGAAATACAAGAAGCTGACTGAGATTACAGATAGTTGTTTGATAGGATGTGCTTGTGTGACCTAGGCCCATACAGCAAAGTCGGGTCTTCAGTCATCCGGGCCACCCTTGCCACTGGAGCATGATCTTGTTTCTTCAACAATGGTAGACAGTGTGCCATCCCATGTTAAAAGAACTCACACACAGGAATCTTCCACCCCTTAAAATGAAGTCCACCACCTGGAATGCAGGACCCTCATGGACAATCCCAACAGTGACAGACTGGAATGCTGTACTGCTATCATTGCCCAGAAGCTTTGATGTTTTAACACTAACATCAGCATTCTGAATGAGACCTGGCAGTCAGGAAGAGGCCAGCTCAAGGAACAAGGTGGAGGTTACATCTTCTTCTGGAAAGATTAGGGATTAGCGGGGTAAATGCATGGGGTTACAGGGGTGGTGGGGGGGCTAGGTCTTCCAGTCCGGGGGTCCAGAGAGGAGGGTAGATCTACTTCTGCACTGTATTGATCTTATGTTTCTATGATTGCCATGGAGAATCCAGCACAGAACAATTAACTGCCATACTTTTATTCAAATTCGAACCAAGCAGGCCAATTCTGATTAGTCACTGCACTTCCATGAGAATGGCTGTCTACCAAATTTTAGTTTAGTTGAAAAATGCATGCACAATGCATGGAGATACTCCTTCTGCAAAGATGTGTGAATATATGTGGCTTCCAGTATGTGTGCCGAGCTACAACGAGTTTGACTGACAATCTTATTTTGGTCTTCAGTATAATTTTCAGCAATCATTAACTGAGTTTTTAAAACAGAATAACAGAACAATAAAGTTCAGCAAAGGCTGTATGAAACTTGAATGCAAAAGAGGAGTTGGAAGTTACTTTGATTAGGTCGTGCATAAAGTGGGACAATGTACCTCATTCATTATTCCACCTTTTACTTAAAAATGCAATGAGATGTTGTATTAATTGAACTCAGCAAGTCCAATTATTTAAAATAAAAACAGAAAATACTGGAAAAAAAGACTCAGCAGGTCTGACAGCATCTGTGGAGAGAGAAACAGATTGATCGTTTTGAGTCAGGAGAACTCGTTTTCAGATGTTGTTAGACCTGCTGAGTTTTTAAACACCTTCTGTTTATATTCCAGATTTCCAGTATTTGCAGTATGTTGCTTTTATTTGTTCTTGAGATGCTCATTCAGTGTAAAATCAAGTAGATTAATGATTGAACTACATCTTGCCAAATATATCATTAGTCCCATCACTGAGGAGAAGGTTCTGGGAAACTGAAAGGTCTGAAGGTGGATTGGATGGACTACACCCCAGGGTTCTAAAAGAGATAGCTGAGGAAATTGTGGAGGCATTGGTGGTAATCTTTCAGGAATCACTGGAGGCAGGATTGGTCCTAGAGGACTAGAAAGTAGCTAATGTAACACTGCTGTGTAAGAAGGGAGGGAGGCAGCAGACAGGAAATTATAGGCCAGTTTGCTTGACTTTGGTCATTGGCAAGATTTTAAGAGTCCATTCTTAAAGATGAGATCGCGGAGTACTTGCAAGTGTATGATAAAATAGAACTGAGTCAGCATGCCTTCGTCAAGACAAGGTCATGTCTGAAAAATTTGTTAGAGTTCTTTGAGGAGGTAACAGGAATTTAGATAAAGGAGAACCAGTGGACGTGATTTATTTAGATTTCCAGAAGACTTTTTTCAAGATGCCACATAGGAGACTATTAAATAAGTTAAGAGCCCATGGTGTAAAGGGCAAGATCCTGGCATGGATAGAAGATTGGCTGACTAGAAGAAGGCAGAGAGTGCAGATTAAAGGGTCCTTTTCAGGATGGCAACCGGTAATTCGTGGTGTGTCTCAAGGGTCAGTGTTGGGATACAGGATATTTGGCTTTACATTGATGATTTGGAAGAAGGAACTGTTGCTAAGTTTGCAGATGATGCAAAGATATGTAGAGGGACAGGTAATATTGAGGAAGCAGGGGAGCTGCAGGAGGACTTGGACAACTAGGAGAGTGGGCAAAGAAGTGGCAGATGGAATACAATGTGGAAAAGTGTGAGTTTATGCATTTTAGGAGGATGAGTGGAGGCATAGACTATCTTCTAAAGAGGGAAATGCTTAGGAAGTCAGATACACAAAGGGACTTGGGAGTCCTTGTTCAAGATTGTCTTAAGGTTAATATGCAGGTTCAGATGACAGTAATGAAGGCAAATGGAATGTTACCATTCATGTCAAGAGGATTAGAATACAAGAGCAGGGATGTACTTCTGAGGCTGTATTAGGCTCTGGTCAGACCCCATTTGGAGTATTGTGAACAGTTTTGGGTCTCATATCTAAGGAAGGATATGCTGACCTTGGAAAGGGTCCAGAGGAGGTTCACAAGAATGATACCTGAAATGAAGAGCTTGTCATATGAGAAACGGTTGAAGACTCTGAGTCTGTACTTGTTGGAGTTTAGAAGGACGAGGGGGGATCTTATTGAAACTTTACAGGATACTGCGAGGCCTGGGTAGCTTAGACAATGAGAGGGTGTTTCCATTAGTAGGAAAAACTAGAACCAGAGGGCACAACCTCGGACTAAACGGATGATCCTTTAAAACAGAGCTGAGGAGGAATTTCTTCAGCCAGAGAGTGGCAAATCTGTAAACTCTTTGCCACAGAAGACTGTAGAGGCCAGATCATTGAGTGTATTTAAGACAGAGATAGATAGGTTCTTAATTAACAAGAGGATCACGGGCTATGGGGAAAAAAATAGGAGAATGTGGATGAGAAAAATTTCAGTTATGATTGAATGGTGGACCAGACTCGATGGACCGAGTGGCCTAGTTCTACTCCTATGTCTTATGGTCTAGTCCGCCTACAAAGAGAATGAAGCATACATAATGAGGCCACAAGTATCGAGTTGAGTCTGCAAGTGGATATTATTGCTAAAATCCTGTGTTACACAATAGTATATTCAGATGCTTGGCAGCAGAAATATACCAATAAAGACAACACATTCAGACCACATAATGAGAAAACATTCATCTGTGCACCTCAAAGAATATCTGCAACAAGTTCTAAGCTTGGAACAGCCTACTGTTAGGGAAGGAGATGGCATTGCCACTCCCACTGCACTGCTATGACCACAGCAGATGTTATTACCAAGCAAGCCACATTCCAGATGGAAGCCTGTCTTAGTGATCACAAACCCATTTGAAAACAAGGAGGCAGTGCTATTGACCCCAAAAGCATGGAACTCCAGTAACACCTCTAGGATTTTAAAGATTAAAAGATTAATTAAAAAAAACTCGAACACATAAGATTAAAGTTATTTGGTTAAAAATAATCTTACAGAACAGCCCCTTGCCGCCCTGATCCCCAAACAAAGAAACACGCACTTTGCAAAAAATTCACATAGACCACCTTTTTGGCAGCGACTCCGTTATAAATTTTAACCATGAAAATTCAATAACGTGACTCAAAGCAAAGAACTTCTGTCACTTTATAAAGGCATATCTCACATCTCCTCAATCACATCCACTCAGATGTGGAAAATCAAAAAGAAGGTTTAGAAACAAACTGCTTCCTGTTAATTGGCGGAGGAGGGCGTTGGTGAGGATCTTGTCTGTCCAGTAGGGGAGGGAGTGATAAGGGTCTTATCTGTCCAGTAGGGGAGTGGTTCGTGATGGTCCTGTCTATCCAGTGGGGGATGGTGAGGGTCCTCTCAGTCCAATGGGCGAGTGGCTGGTGAGGGTCCTGTCTGTCCAGTGGGGGAGGAGTTGATGAGAGTCCTGTCTGTTCAGTTAGGGAGGGTCCTGTCTGTTCAGTAGGGGAGGGGTTGGTGAGGGTCCTGTCTGTCCAGTGGGGGAGGAGTTGATGAGAGTCCTGTCTGTTCAGTTGGGGAGGGTCCTGTCTGTTCAGTAGGGGAGGGGTTGGTGAGGGTCCTGTCTGTCCAGTGGGGGAGGAGTTGATGAGAGTCCTGTCTGTTCAATTGGGGAGGGTCCTGTCTGTTCAGTAGGGGAGGGGTTGGTGAGGGTCCTGTCTGTCCAGTGGGGGAGGAGTTGATGAGAGCCCTGTCTGTTCAGTTGGGGAGGGTCCTGTCTGTTCAGTAGGGGAGGGGTTGGTGAGGGTCCTGTCTGTCCAGTAGGGAAGGGTTTCCATGTGGCATTCATTTCTCAGAGGAAATGACAGCTAAAGCTGTGGCTATTCTCTCAGGCATTCCATGGAATCATCTGAAGAGCAGCAAGGATGTTTAGCTAATGTTTGGCCAATATTTATCCCTCAACCAATGGAATGGTAAACAAATAACACAAAAATTAATATCACTGCTGCTTTCAAGCACTGCAAATTAGCTGCTGTGTTTCCTGTGTCCCAATGTCTATATTTAAAAAGAATTTCAATGGTTGTGAAGTGCTTTAGTATGTTCTGAGGCTGTGATTGTCACTGAATTGTAAATTCATCTTATTAAAGTAAGTAAAATTGATTTATTAGTGCCACAAGTAGGTGGCACGGTAGCACAGTGGTTAGCACTGCTGCTTCACAGCTCCAGGGTCCTGGGTTCGATTCCCGGCTCGGGTCACTGTCTGTGGAGTTTGCACATTCTCCTCATGTCTGCATGGGTTTTCTCCAGGTACTCTGGTTTCCTCCCACAGTCCAAAGATGTGTGGGTTAGGTTGATTGGCCATGCTAAAAAATTGCCCCTTAGTGTCCAGGGATGCGTAGGTTAGAGGGATTAGTGGGTATAATATGTTGGGATAAGGGGGTAGGGCCTGGGTGGGATTGTGTTTGGTGCAGACTTGATGGGCCGAAGGGCCTCTTTCTGCACTGTAGGGTTCTATGATGTAGGTTTACATTAACACTGCAATGAAGTTACTGTGAAAATTCCTTTGTCGCCACACTCCGGAGTGTGGCGGGAAAATTTAGCGTGGCCAACGCACCTAACCAACACGTCTTTCAGGTAAAGACAGCAGATTTCCTTCCCTAAAGGACATTAATGAACCAGATGGGTTTTTCCGACAATCAACAATGATTTCATGGTCATCGGTAGACTCTTCATTCCAGATATTTTTATTGAATTCAAATTCCACCATCTGCCATGGTGGGATTTAAACCCAGGTTCTCAGAAATTAGCTGAGTTTCTGGATCAATAATCCACTACACCATTACCTCCCCTAAAGATAGGTAGGAAACTATGTTCTGAAGCAGATATAAGGAGGTTGCAAATAGATATGGGATAGATTGAGTGAGTGAATTAGTGGGTAAAGATCTGGCAGATGGGAGTATAATGTGGGAAAATGTGAAGTTGTTCCAATTTGGCAGCAAGAATGAAAACCAGAGTATTAAATGGAGAATGATTGCAGAATTCTAAGGTGCATCAAGATTGAGGTATTCTAGTGCTTGAGTCACAGAAAGTTACTATACAGGTAAAGCAAGTGATTAAAAAGGTTAATGAAGACTTGTTATATGATAGGAATTAAACATAAAAGTAAGGATATCATGCTTCAATTATACAGGGCATTCAGTTATACAGGGCATTTGTAAATGCCACATCTCCAAGAAGATCTTCAAAAGCAGCAGTGCCTCCAGAAGCCAGCATTGCCATGCACATATGGTGTCAGTTTAAAAGAGTTTAGTGAAAGGGAGACAGGGCAAAATGCATATGCTGCAGTAGGCTGCACCTCGTAGATGATTCTCAACAACAATCTGAATTTATAGTGTCATTAACATTGGAAATAGCCCAACGGCACTTCACAGGGACATTGGAAATCTAAATTTCAGGAAAATAACCAGAGTGTTGACAACAAACTTGTTCCAACCGATAGATTTGAAGGGACAAGTTAAAGGAACAGAGCATGGTGGAATAAGGGAGGGAATTCCAGTGCTCCGTCAGTAACTGGGGAGCCAAAACATATATTTGGCAATCACTTTGTATATACCTCTGCTCAGTTCAGAACAGTGACCCCAGGTTCCAATCACTTGTCAATTTAATTCTCTGCTCCACTCCTACTCTGACCGCGATCCTGTCTCTGCTTTATTGTTCTAATAAAGCTCTACGTGAACTCAAGGAACAGCATCGCATCTTTCAACGAGGCACTTTATATCATTCAGTACCTGATAGAAAGTAAACTGGTTGTTGGAGGACAATCATTTCAGCTCCAGGAGTTCCTCATGGTAGTGTCCCCGACCCAACCATCTTCAGCCACTTCATCAATGGCCTTCCTTCCATCACAAAGTCAGAAGTGGGGATATTCATTGATGATTGCACAATGTTCAGCATCACGTATGACTGAAGTAGTCCATGTCCAAATGCAGCAAGACCTGGACAATATCCAGGCTTGGGCTAACGAACAGCAAATTACATTCATGCCAGACAAGTGCCAGGTAATGACCACCTCCAACAAGAGAGAGTCTAACCCTATAACATTCAGTGATTTTAACAGTAAGAAGTCCCACAACACCAGATTAAAGTCCAACAGGTTCATTTGCAGCAAACGCCACTAGCTTTTGGAACTGGCTGTTCCTTTGTCAGGTGGGTGGGAGTTCTGATCACAAACAGGGCATATAAAGACACAAACTCAATTTACACGAATAATGCTTGGAATGTGAGTCTTTATAGCTAATCAAATCTTAAAGGTACAGACAATGTGAGTGGAGAGAGCATCAAGCACAGGTTAAAAAGATGTTCTGAAAGCGAGTGGCGTTTGCTACAAATAAACCTGTTGGACTTTAACCTGGTGTTGTCAGACTTCTTACTGTGTTTACCCCAGTCCAACACCAGCATCTCCATATCATTCAATGATTTTACTATTGCTGAAACTCCCCCCAGTCAACATCCTGGGGGTTATCATTGACCAGAAACTGAAATCAAACAGCCATACAAATACTGTGGCTACAAGAGCAGGTCAGAGATTAGGAATCCTGCAGTGAATAACTCACTACCTGACTCCCCAAAGACTGTTCAACATCGATAAGGCACAGACCAGGAGTGTGATGAATACTCTCCACTTGCCTGGATGAGTGCAGCTCCAACAACACTCTAGAAGCTGGACACCATCCAAGATAAAGAAGCCCACTTGATTGGCACCCCATCCACAAACATTTACTCCCCACACCACCAATACACAGTGACAGCAGTGTGTACGATCTGCAAGATGTATTGGAGGAATTCACCAAGGTTCCTTGGGCAGCATCTTCCAAATCCACGACCATTACCATCTAGAAGGACAAGGGCAGCAGATACCTGGGAAATTCCCCTCCAACTCACTCACCATCTTGACTTGGAAATATACTGCTGTTCCTTCACTGTCACTGGGTGAAAATCCTAGAATTCCCTTTCCAACAGCACAGTGGGTGTACCTACACCACATGGACTTAAACAGTTCAAGAAGGCACTCAGTATCACATTCCCGAGGGATGGTCCAGCCAGTGACACCCACATCTTGTAAATGAGTTTTTAAAAACTCAACATTGAGTTCAACAATTTCAGATCAGAATCTTTGACCCTTTTCACTGGATTGATGCTGAGAGCACTCAATCTACAATTCTAAATGTATATTATTTCCTGTCTGGTTGTTTGTTTCTTTATTTCATCTGTTACCATCTCTTTCTGCTTTGTACTATCATGCCTTCCATTATTCAATCAGTCCTGCCTTCCACTCTTGCACAGAATTTTCCATTTTAAATTTTGTCCCCTCCCTCTTTTGCTTAGAAACTACTAAATCCCTTCATCCAATTCTGATGAAGGATCACCAATCTGAAACTTTGGACGAGATTCTCTGGCCTCCTAGCTGCGGATTCCAGCTGGCAGAAGATGGCGCTTTGTTAGCTAGCGATTGGATTCTTAGGTCCCGCCACTGTCAATGGGAATTCCCATTGATGTCACCCCATACCAGCCACAAATCCGCAGGCGGGGGTGCGCTGCCAGTGGGACCAGAGAATCCTAGCAGCGTGAATGGCTGGAGAAATCCAGGCATTAACTCCGTTTCTCTTTCCACAGATGCTTCCAGGCCTGCTGAGTATTTCTAACTTGGAAGATACATGACGATGATGCCCCACCCCAACACCATCCAGCCCCAGTGCTACTTCTACATCTTACCTGGAAATACTGGTCAGGTAATTTACAACAGCTTGCAGTTCCTTCTCAGGGATGTCAGTGAAATCTGGGTATTCAGGAAAAGTTATAATTGGACAACCATCCGTACCTCGACCTCCTGAAATGAAGAACAGAAAAGATTAATAAATCACTGTTGTTTCACAGCTCAAGGCATTTCAATTAAATAGCCCGAAAAATGTCCTTTGTGCTAAAATAGATCTTTAAAATTTGCCCTCTCAAATGGATGCAAAAGATTCCATATTACTATCATGTAAGAAGGACAATTCTCTCCACTGTCCTGATCAATATTTAATCCTGAACCAACAGCACTAAAATGGCACATATGGTCATTACCACACTGCAGTATAGGGGTACACTATTCACTATGTAAAACATTTGGTTAGGCCTCAGATGAAGAATTGGGTCCAGTTCTGAGTGACACACTTTAGGAAGAATGTATAGACGTTAGAGAGGGTGCAAAAAAGAATCACAAGGATGGTTCCAGGGGTGTGGAGCTTCAGTTAAGTAGATAGCTTGGAGAAGTTTGGATTGTTTACCTTTGAAAAGGTTGAGAGGAGATTTGATGTAGGTGTTTAAAATCATGAGGCGGCTGGACAGAGTAGATAGGGAGAAACTGTTCCCATTGATGGAAGGATCAAGAATGAGGGAGAGCAGAGAGTTAAGATAATTGGGAAAAGAAGCAATGAATAAATATCTTCACACAGCAAGTAGTTAGGACCTGGGGTTCACGGCCTGAGAGTGTGGTGAAGGCAATTCCATCGAGGCTTTCAAAGAAGAATGTGCAGGGCTACAAGCTAAGGTGGGCAGGAGAAGAGGTGACTTCAGTTGAATTGCTCCTTGGGAGAGGCAGTGTGGAGATAACAAGCCAAATGTCTACCTTGTGTGCTGTAACCACTGTGATTCTGCTGCCATCTCTACATCACAACATGACTACACTTCAAAAATACTTCACTGACCTTTACCCGGCGATCATGAAATGACAACGTTTAAATGCAAGACTCTCTCTTTCAGCTGGATGAATTCCCTTTCCGCCTGAGATGAGGTGGAATGGACATTTACCTAACATTAAAGCTGCAGCTCCCTCCAGTGGGAATCAAATAGCAGCAGCTCACTTTTAAAAGGGAGATTTTTGACAACAGAGAGCAACATTATAAACCCAACCAGTCAGCATGTTATACCATGAATGCTGAGGCACTCTTACATTGCATGCATCAAGCCCCAATGAGGCAGCAGCGATGAGAAAGTTACATGGATTGTGAGTCTAATGTTCAGATGCGACGTTTTAGCAAAATGGCATTTTTTATCATTTACACATCACTCAGTCAATTGTGCGTTTCACATCGATAAAGCAGCCATGCGTTTCTTTTTGACCATGTCAAGCTGATTTGTTTTCTGATATGAGAATAGTGTATCAAACAAACGCAGCGAGCATGCGAAAGGACAGTCAGTGGGAAAAGGCCATAAGCCACACAATAACAGAGTCTGACTCACTGACTTGAGTCTGATTGTATACAACAGGCGTTGCATTCCCAACCAAGTACCAACAGCTCTTTACTGATACAGCGGATATGCTCTCTGTTATTGAACAGCTACAGACAGGCTGTCAGAGCAGAAGGTCAATAAACTACAGAGAAATATTGGAAAGGGAATGCTGCGGTTAAACATCTGAAGTGACCAGAACTTGCAGTTAAGACAGAAACTGAACCAGGTGGGCGAACCAGACGGTGCAGTGGCAGGCGGGCAAACCGGACATTGCAGTTGCAGACGGGTAGGGCGGCACGATAGCACACTGGTTAGCAGTACTGCTTCACAGCTCCAGGGACCTGGGTTCGATTCCCGGCTTGGGTCACTGTCTGTGGAGTTTGCACATTCTCCTCATGTCTGTGTGGGTTTTCTCCGAGTGCTCCGGTTTCCTCCCACAGTCTAAAGATGTGTGGGTTAGGTTGATTAGCCATGTTAAAATTGTCCCTTAGTGTCCCGAGATGCGTAGATTAGAGAGGTTAGTGGGTAAATATGTAGGGATATGGGGGTAGGGCCTGGGTGGGATTGTGGTCAGTGCAGACTTGATGGGCTAAATGGCCTCTTTCTGTGCTGTAGGGATTCTATGATTCCAGGTGAACCAGACACTGCAGTCACAGACAGGAGAACCGGATGCTGCAGTCACAGACAGGAGGAGAACCGGACGCTGCAATCACAGACAGGAGGAGAACCGGATGCTACAGTCACAGACAGGAGGAGAACCGGACGCTGCAGTCACAGACAGGAGGAGAACCGGACGCTGCAGTCACAGACAGGAGGAGAACCGGACGCTGCAGTCACAGACAGGAGGAGAACCGGACGCTGCAGTCACAGACAGGAGGAGAACCAGACGCTACAGTCACAGACAGGAGGAGAACCGGACGCTATAGTTACGAAGTGAACCTCTGCTGTAATTACAGACTGGGACCATTCCGTGCGGTACACACTGCATTTCAGCAGCAGCTATTTCCACAGAAACCAGTGAATCTATCAATTCTTCCTGTCACATCCTACTCCTCTACTGTTTTAGACTACTAATGGTTGAGATGCCTTATGGGCCCTTCATTCTCTTTCAAAACCTTTTAATAAAAATGTCAAACAGAGAAATTAAAAGTCAATTGAAACGTTGTCATTAATATTAATTTCCTGGTAAAAATCACATCAATTTCAGTGATCACATCATTACCCCAGCAATTCCTCAGTGACAATTTCTGGCCTCACAAGTGCCAGCAGAGTTCTTTGGTACCGTTTACCAACCCCACAGCTGCCAGACTTGCACCCACCAAGCTAGCTGCTGGCAGTGTTACAGCCATAACCCACTTTACAACTTCCAGAGAACCACAGAAACCCTACAGTGCAGAAAGAGGCTATTCGGCCCAGCAAGTCTGCACCAACTCTCCAAAAGAGCATCCCACTCAGGACCTTCCCTCCACCTTATCCCCATAACCCCGTGTACTTACCATGACTAATCCACCTAACCTACATATTTTTGGAGTGTGGGAGGAAACCAGACTATCCAGAGGAAACCCACCCAGACATGGAAAGAATGCGCAAACTCCACACAGACAGTGACCTGAGGCCGGAATTGAACCCAGGTCCCTGGCACTGTGAGGCAGCAGTGCTGACCGCTGTGCCATTGTGCCAGTTTGAGTGCTGGCAGTTGTAGTGCCAGCTTCACAATTGCCAGCACTACAGCCACCATCACAAGCACCAACGTCACCATTGCCACTCTTGCATTTGCTAAAATGAAATGATTTGAAAAGTGTTTGCTTTGTACAAATTGACAGCCATATTATTCTCACAACAACTGGTGTGGTCAGTAACCTTGGCCACTTCGCCTATTTGATCATCCTACCTCTGGTGGAAACACGTCAAGGCCATATCATTCCTGGTTGTGGAAGTCTCAGTCCTGACAGTATTCCCAGCAGCACTGCTCATCCCAGAGGACAAACCCATGGGTGGTCTCACACAAAGAGGTGGTTCTGTTCACTCCATTGTCCATTGGACAGAGGAAGCCTTTCAAAAGACTCCTGTCCCCTGATTAAAATGGTAGGGACATTTGGAATTACAATTGAAAAAGTATTTTCTCACCCTATTAATCAGAGTGCGGACCTTGCACTATTCAGAATTCTCCAAGTGAGTTTTTACCTGTAATTATCTCCGACAGCCAAACCCACACAGAAAATGGACAGAGAAAGACCTGTTGCCTATAAACTCTGCCCCATTCATGCATGATACCATGAGGCATCACTATGTCGACCCACCAGCAACCTTGTCATCTCCCGGGAGAAACTAAAATCATTCTGACTGACTGACCTCCAAACAAAACTTGGTCCCCAGGAGTCAAAATCTCAACATCGGGGTGCTGGCCTTCATATTAACCACATCTACAGAAACCAAATACATGGTATAAACTGCAAAAACACTCTCAGTACAACTAGTTAAACAAAAATGGATGAAATGCACAATTAAACTAATGGATTCTAAAGCTATCCTCGGACAGCCGATGACACAGTTTGGTTGTTGCGTGATTTAGAACTGCTCTGAGGAACTGCATCTGCATACAGATAAATATAGACAGTAACCAAGGCAACCAAGGTAACCCTTAGTTACTAGGCAGATCTGACATCAGGCCCACAGGCTCCCACTATATAATGTTAAAAATGGACATCTGCCAATCCAGTCCATTTACCTTCTGGCAATGAATGGAACACTGACTTCAGTTTCAGAAATTAATTATTATTCTAAACCTTATCATAGAATCATAGAACCTACAGTGCAGAAGGAGGCCATTTGGCCCATCGTGCCTGCAATGACAACAATCCCACCCAGGTCCTGTCCTGTCCCCGTAACCCAACTTATTTACCCTCCTAATCCCCCTGACATTAAGGGGCAATTCATCATGGCCAATCAACCTAACCTGCACATCTTTGGAATGTGGGAGGAAATTGGAGCATGCAGAGAAAACCCACGCAGACACAACAAGAATGTGCAGAGTTTGCACAGTCACCCAATGCCAAATGCCTGGCGTTTTGAGGCAGCAGCACTAACCACTGTGCCATCATGTCACTCCTCTGGAGAGGTCAGCAGTCTTGTGCTTTGCACCTGAAATATTCCCCTTACCCAGCAGCACAAAGCAGAGAGGGGTTCACAACATGGGTCCCTGCCCTCTGAGTGGGCATGCCTATTTTCAGAGTTTTGAGGGAGCCCTAGCACCTAGAGCAAGCAGGGGAATTTAAATAGCGCATCAATGAGGCATTGGTTAGTACCTCCACGGCTCCAGCCTCCCTTTCCTATATCTCTTTTTCTTACCCACAGTGACAGGCCTGTGCCCAACCACTCCATATCAAAGGCTTTAGTTTCAGAAGCAGCACTGAGATTTGAAGCTACAGATCTTGTGTTACTCTTTTGGTTGACAGGAGATGTGGACTAGCTCTGGCCAGGCAGGCTCAGGAAGCTGGGAGATCAGCCCCTTTTAAAGCCATCATTTTGTTTTTCCAAAAAATATATGTCATTCATAGAATTAAAGAAAAAATACATTACAAAATATTTCAATCTGAAAATTACAGAAAGTGCCTAAAACTCAACTTGTCTCCACCTCAAGTGCCTCAATACAATTGTAGTTTTTTGATATTTTCAATATACTTTTCACATCAGACATATAGCTTGGGAGACAATACATTTCAAATTGAAAAATTCAAGGAAATGAAATAAAATTTAACTTTCCTTCATACAGACTGTTTCTCTGAGATTTCTCATATAATTTCAATACTCCTGTATTCGCAAAGCACATTTAATATCAGACACACAGCCCGAGGAGTTCTACAATATTTCCCAATCCTTGGTGTAGTATGGTCTTAGCCTTTGACCTTTCCCCTCTGCAGTGGCTGCCCTAAGCTTTATTGCATCCCTCAGCACGTAGTCCTGGGCTTTGGAATGTGCCAATGTGAAACACTCGGTCGAGGACAATTCTTTGCCCTGGAAGACCAAGAGGGCAGACCAAAGAACATCTATCACCAAGTTGATGATCCCTCAGTAACAACTGATGTTTGTCTCGGTGTGCGTCCCTGAGAATGGCTGGAAGTCCTGCATCACGGAGTTGCTTGAAAGGAACTGTGACAAAAAAACACTGCATCGCTCTCTAGACCTTATTTACAAAAGGCACATTCCACAAGAGGTGAATAACAGTCTCTCCCCCATCACAGTCACCTCGAGGGCAGCATGGAGGGAATGAATACTCCAGGTATGTAGGAAGGACCTGATGGAGAGGCTCTGGCTCAACCTAGCCGAGCTAGGTTTTAGTGTTCGCTTTGAAAGTTCTGATGAGGCATTCTGCCAGAAGACTTTGTCCGTCTGTTGAGGGAACCATTCAACAGGATCCACCATCTCCTTTTACTGCAAGAGCCTCTAGGACATTACGTGCAGGCCATTGCTCGATGGACAGGTGGAACCTCAGAACATAGTGACACTTGGTATTTGCATACCGATGATCGACTCACAGCTTGAGGCAGCCACCTACAAACGATGGCCATCAGGATGAAGGAGATGTTGGATACATTTTCTCTCCCTTTCCCTGCAAACACGGTCCATTTCCAACCTCCAGATAGAACAGCAGAGGATGGGAAGATCACCAAGATGCAGGAGTGAGAAATGGGTCAAACCTGCAGCACATGCAGCAACACCTGATGACCAGGTTCTTAGCTGCAAGGGAGAGGGAAGGTCGCTCCCATGTGCCCAGTTTTTTTTAACCATAGCTACTCGCTCCTTGGTCTGGTTCCTCTGAACCAAATCTCCCAGGACCTTCAGGCAATCTGACCTGACAGTGATAGGGGAATAAAGGATCGGTAGGAAGGAGGTAACTATCTTTTTTTTTTGCAAAGAAATATACATTATTCATAAAATACCTGAAAGAACATTACAAAACATTTAAGAATGGCCATCACAGATAAAGCACAATAATATTCAAATCACTAATAGATAGATCACATTCTGCTCTGGGGTGGATAGGAAGGATGCAACTTTTTTTAAAATCTTTAAATTTCTTCCTTTCTCAGAGTTACAAAGCCAATGCACAGAGTGGACAGAATAAGCTCTTGATCCATCTCCTTGCTTTCTCCCAAAAATTCTAATTGAATGCAATTTATGGTCCTCACAAATGGGACAGACAAGATCCAAGCTGGTAAGAACAGATGTTACACCTGATCTCATGCTTGATGTTAGCCAAAAGGTGTGGGTAGGAAGAACCTGATAGTGAATTCCAAGCTTTGGCTGCAAAGGTCTTTTCCTATGCAGTGTCCGTAGTAATGGCAAGGGGCACAAGTAGCCATTTATCGGTCAAAGTATCAAAATACAATTCACAAAATGCAAATGAATAAGAATATTGCAGGATCGAATGAAGAACAAGCAAGAAGATAACAATCAATTCCTTTAGTTGCTCTTCAAAATTATCAGTAATACCCACTCTACATTTTTTATTCATTCCTGGGACATGGGCGTCGCTGGCCGGCCAGCATTTATTGTTCATCCCTACTTGCCCAAGGGCAGTGGAGAGTCAACCACATTGCTGTGGTTCCTTCCCTAAAGCACATATTCTGGACCACCAACAGGAACAGTGAAGCTTCCTAGTTGTTCTGCCAAGGCCAACAGCACTTCATCTTCATCATAAATTCAAGAATGGAAACAGCTTACTCCTCATTCTTTCGACTCCTAAAGCCAAGTGAACCAGATGGAATTTTCTGACAATTGACAATGTTTCATGGTCATTAGTAGATTCTTAATTCCAGACATTTTTTAATTGAATTCAAATTCCACCATCCACCATCCACTAGGATTCGAACTTGAGTCCCCAGAACATTAGCTGAGTTTCTGAATTAATAGCACTGGAAATAATACCACTAGTAAGAAGTCTCACAACACCAGGTTAGAGTCCAGCCAGTTTATTTGATAGTAATCCCACAAGCTTTCGGAAACGGTGTTCCTTCGTCAGGTGTGTGGAGGGTTCTGATCAGAGAAGGGCATATAAAGTCACACACAGTTTACAGAATACTGATTAGAATGCATGTCTTTACAGCTAACCTGCTATTCAAGTCTTAAAGATGCAGACAATGTGAGTGGAGATAGCATTACCATAGGTTCAAGAGATGTGTGTTGTCTCCAGACAGGACAGTAAGTAAGATTTTACAAGCCCAGGCAAGTCATGGGGGTTACAGATAGTGCGACATGAATCCAAGATCCTGGTTGAGGCTGTCCTCATGTGTGTGGAACTTGGCTATCAGTCTCTGCTCAGTGACTCTGCGTTGTCGTGTGTCGTGAAGGCCGCCTTGGAGAATGCTTACCTGAAGATCAGAGACTGAATGCCCATGACCGCTGAAGTGTTCGCCAACAGGAAGGAAACAGTCTTGCCTGGTGATTGTCGAGCGATGTTCATTCATCGTTGTAGCATTTGCATGGTCTCCCCAATGTACCATGCTTCGGGACATCCCTTCCTGCAGTGTCTTAGGTAGACAATGTTGGCTGAGTTGCAAGATTATGTGCTGTGTACCTGGTGGATAGTTTTCTCACGTGAGATGATGTCATCCATGTCGATGGTCCGGCATGTCTTGCAGAGGTTGCTGTGGCAGGGTAGAGTGGTGTTGTGGTCACTGTTCTCCTATAGACTGGGTAGTTTGCTGTGAACAACGGTCTTATTGAGGTTGTGCAGTTGTTTGAAGGCAAAAAGTGGGGGTGTGGGGATGGCCCTGGCGAGATGTTCGTCTTCATCAATGATGTGTTGAAGACTCCGGAGAAGATGTCATAGCTTCTCCGCTCTGGGGAAGTACTGGACGACGAAGGGTACTCTGTCCACTGTGTCCCGTGTTTGTCTTCTGAGGAGGTCGGTACAGTTTTTCACTGTGGCGCGTCGGAACTGTCGATTGATGAGTTGAGTGTCATATCCTGTTCTTAGTACCACTAGGCATTGTTTCCTCCGCTTACATTCCCCTAATGCCCTTGTGTGGAAAGAGGCCCCAATCTCAATCGATATTGCAATTGACCATTGGCAGGTTTTAATTTGAGATTTGATTTTAGGGAGAAAAATCCGGTTTCACTAATTTCTGAGCAGAAGGCCATGACCTCTGAAATGGCGAGTAATGCTGCAGTGTAACTCAGGCAAGGGAATGTTCTCCTGATCACTACGGGAAGTGGGTGACAATGGCCAGCACTTATTGTTCACCCGAGTGGTGCCCAAATCTATTTTATTTTTTACATAGGACCACTACAGCTATCGCACAGGGGAGACCTCAGACTTTGCCGAAGTGAATGAAAGTTTATTTCTGGCACACTGCCTCAGCATATTGTGACTGAAACTCGGGGTCAATCATTCAACCTCATTTTCAACATTTCGCTTCATGCTTCAAAACACTCTGTACAGCGACAATCTAACTATTCGGAGCATCCAGACTGGGATCTCGGGGACTACAATGAGTGCAGTCACACGTTAGTTTATTCAAGTGTCATTTTGGCAGAAGAAGACAAAAGTGTTAGAAGCAGTTCAGAAAGCCTTCACTCAAACATCTGGGATAAGGGAGGTTATATTATGAGGATGGGTTGCACAGTTTGGACCTGTATCCATTGGAATTTAGAAGAATGAGAGGTGATCTTATTGGAATATAAGAATCTGAGGGGGCTTGACAGGTTAGATCTGAAAGGATGTTTCCCCCTCTTGGGAGGGGCTGGAACAAGGGGCACTGTTTAAGAATAAGGGGTCTCCCATTTAGGATGAGGACGAGGTGAATTTTCTTTCCCTCAAAGGGTCATTCATCTTTGTTGGGGGTGGGGCCAATGCATATTTTTAAGGAGGAGGCAGATAAATTTTTGACTAAGCAGGGAGTCAAAAGTTATTGGGTTTAGGCAGGCCATAATCAGATCAAACAGCAGAGGAGGTTTGAGGGGCCAAGTGGCCTACTCCTGCTCCTAATTTGTGTGTTCATAGTGTTACGATGCAGAGATTGTCTCCCTTTTGAGAAGTATTGCCGAATATTCCAAAGAGGAATACCTTGCCTTGTAATCTGTTAAAAGTGCGCAGGAAGATGTGAGCTGTTCTTCAATAACATTTAATGGTTAACTGACAGAAATATCTGACAGTCACTTTAAAATGAACACAATTTATTTATTTAATTAACAGAAAACTTTAACTTAACAAATAACATACTGAAAAAGTAAGATTTTAATGGAATGCTGTTCAAATAAATATAATGCCTATTCATTAACAAAAAAAATAGAATTTAGTCACTATCAAAAAATATACAACCAGGTTTTGTCTTTTGGAACCTTTTGGATTTTCTCAGTTGATTTCTCTGTAAGTTCTTTCTGGTTTAGAATTATAGAATCTCAACCGTGCAGAAGGAGGCCATTCGGCCCATCGAGTCTGCACCAACCACAATCCTACCCAGGCCCTATTCCCGCAAACCCACATGTCCACCCCGTCAATCCCCTGACACCAAGGGGCAATTTAGCATGGTCAATTAATCTAAACTGCATATCTGTGAAGCAAGGGAGGAAACCCATGCAGAACAGGGAGAACGTTCTAACTCCACACAGACAGCAATCCAAGCTGGGAACTGAATCCGAGTCCCTGGCACTGTGAGGCAGCTGTACTAACCACACCTTTGGTATCTTTTGCTGGGTAGATTTTTTGATTTGATTTATTATTGTCACATGTATTAGTATACAGTGAAAAGCATTGTTTCTTGCGTGCTATACTGACAAAACATACCGTTCATAGAGAAGGAAGGGAGGGAAAGCAGAATATTGTGTTATAGTCATAGCTAGGGTGTAGAGAAAGATCAATTTAATACAAAGTAGGTCCATTCAAAAGTCTGATAGCAGGAAAGAAGCTGTTCATGAGTTAGTTGGTACGTGATCTCAGACTTTTGATGCATTCTATTAAGAGATATCTGAAGCTGGCAGGTGAAGAGCTGCTCTCTCCCTCTTGAGGCTTGACAGTTGCTATCTCCTGTTTCTTGCCCCCTGCACTTTCTTTTATACCTGTGATGACCTTTCAATTTTCCTACAATAGGATTGGTCCGATTTTGTCAACACCAAATTCAAATGTTATAGAGACCCTGCTTTAAACTGATTGGGCAAAATTAAAAAAAACAGGCTGTCTTGTCAAGATTACTGCTTGACTTTTTGATACAAATGTTTCAGCTTGAACTCTGTATGTACTTTGCATTTTAAACCTCAAGCACTGAAACAAAACACCAGCTTTTAAAGGAACCACGCAATGCTTTTCCCCTCTGGTATTTCTACAATTTTTTACATTTTTACTGACATCAAATTCCAACTTTACAAACTCAACTTTACAACAATAGCTTGGTAACAAAGCTAAGGGGAGAGGGTTGTGGGGAGTGGAGGCAGTTCCGGGTTGCCAACTGTATTAGTGATCAGTCCTGACTATGGTCAAAACTCAGAGCCTGGAACATATATTCCATTCAGGATCTAAAAGGAAACCAGCACCCTCCCCGCAAAAATCTTCACAAAAGATTCAAGATGCAATCCAAAGTGCAAAGTCAAAAAGAAAACAAAAATAATTTGCATTTACACACCATCAAGACTTTTAAATATATTGCTATTTCTTCACTGTTGCTGGGTCAAAACCCTGGAACTTCCTCCCTAACAGCACTGTGGGTGTACCTATACCTCAGGGACTGCAGCGATTCAAGAAGGCAGCTCACCATCACCTTCTGAAGGGCAACGGGGGATAGATAATAAATGTTGGATAATAGATAATGGATGATAGATAATAAACAATGCCCACCTCCCATAAATGAATATTTAAAATATGTTTAGTGTTTTTTACAACCTTTGGAAGACACAAAGCACTTTGCAGTGAATGAAGCACTTTGAGGGTAGTCACTGTTGTAACGTAGGAAATATGACAGCCAGTTTTCGCACAGTAAACAGTAATGGCCAGATAATCGTTTCAATGGGGTTGGTCAAAGGATGAACATTGTCCAGAGCACAGGAAAATTCCCCAGCTCTTTCCCAAAATATTGCCATAGGGTCTTTCACAGTCACCTGCGAGGCCAAAGGAGAATCGATTTGATATAAGATGATACGTCTATGTGGCACTCACTCAGTGCTATGCTGGTTTGGCAGACTGCATTATTATAAGCTCAAACCTCAGGAGATCCCACAATCAATAGAGCCTTTGTGAGACCACACCCACAGTATTGTGTACAGTTTTGTTCTCTTAAGGAAGGATATACTTGCCATAGAGGGAGTGCACTGAAGGTTCACAGACTGATCCCTGGGATGGTGGGATTGTCTGATGAAGAGAGATTGAAGAGACTGGGCCTGTATTCTCTAGAATACTGCTGTGAGGCAGCAGTGCTAACTACAGTGCCACGTTGCCACAATTAATAAAAATGGAATTAAAAGCTAATCTAACAGCGACCATGAAACCATTACCAATTGTCGTAATCTGCTACACTGGCCTGATCTGGTCCGTATCTGACTTCAAATCCACAGCAATGTGGTTGACTCTTAAATGCCCTCAGAAATGTCCTAGTGAGACACTCAATTACATCAAACCACTATAGAGTTTAAAAGGAATCGAACTGGACACCCAAATTGATCTAGGCACGAAAAACACCAACAGCAAACTCAGCCCTGTCATCATTGCAAAGTCCCCCTTCCCAAAATCTGGGGCATAGAATCACAGAATCCCTACAGTGCAGAAGGAGGCCTTTTGGCTCCAGTCTGCGCCGACCACAATCCCACCCAGGCCCTATCCCCATAACCCTACTTATTTATCCTACTAATCCACTGGCACTAAGGGGAAATTTAGCATGGCCAATCAAATAACTCGCACATCTTTGGACTGTGGGAGGAAACTGGAGCACCCAGAGGAACCCCACACAGACATGGGGAGAATGTGCAAACTCCACACAGACAGTGACCCAAGCCAAGATTAGAACCCAGGTCCTTGGCGTATGAGGCAGCAGTGCTAACCACCATGCCATCCCATCTGGGGATTGTGCCAAAATTAGGAGACCTGTCACACAGACTAGTCTAGCAATGGCCTCACCACCATCACCATCCTTGGTTATGTCCTGGCCCCAGCCAGCAGACAGATTTTAGAGGGTGGTGGGGTGGCACAGTGATATTTCCTCTGGGCAGGAACTTCCCTGGGAGTCCTCAACATTGACTGCAGACTCATAGCATCAAGTCAACAAGTCCCCCCAATCAGTACTGCTCCATAGAACATCATCTGGAGGAAGCATTGAGCCTAGCAAGGTCTATGTTCATAGCAAGGTGTATGTCCATCACCAAGAGTGGCTCGGTGGCAGCACAGGCCTGGTCCTAAAGGACATAACTGCTATGGTGAGACTGCAGCTGGTGGTGAGGGAATCAAGAGGGAGAAATCGACATGACCTCGTCCTCTATTTGTCATTGAGAGAAATGATCAATGCACACTCCATATGAATACGAAGTGTTCAGATTGAGGATATCTCCCCTCATGGACTAGCACTATGCTAAATGGGATACGCTTCAAACAAATCTAGAAATTGGTAAGTGGGCATTTATTAGGCACTGTGGGCATCAGCAGCAGCAGAATTGTATTCAACCACGATCTGTAATCTCGTGGCCTGGCATATCCCCCACTCTATCATTACCACCGAGCCAGGGGATGAACCGTAGTTCAATGAAGAGTGCAGGAGGGCATGCCTGGAAAAACACCAGGCATACCTAAAATGAGGTGTCAACCTGGTGAAACTACAAAACAGGACTACTTGTATGCCAAACAATAAACAGAGCCAAGCAATTCCATGACCAACGGATCACATTTAAGCTCTGCAGTCCTGCCACATACAGCTGTAAATGATGGTGGATAACTAAACAACTCACTCAATGAAGAGGTTCAACAAATATCCCATTCAAATTTGACTGATTGTGGTGTCATGGAAACTGAGCAAAACTTAGAGGGAAAACTCTCCATTGGTTGCAGTCATACCTCTGACAAGGGAAGATGATCATGGTTGCTGAAGTCAATCATCTCAGTCCCAGTTCCAAAATGTTCTAAGAATTATAATTCACTACAAACATACACTTATCAACACAGCACTTTGCCAAACTGCTAACATTCTCTTTGGCCTGATACCTCTTAAAATTTATGGTTTAGCACATACTTATTTCAAGAAGTAACTCATTCCTTCCAGATATTTTGGATTGAGAATGGGACTGGCTGAGCAGATACACAATGGGTGGATGAAGGGTTAAGACTGATTGGTGCAAAAGGAAGTGTGGTCCCAGTTACGGGGTCAAATCTCAGGATTTTAATTTTTATAATCTTTAATGTCTTCTCGCTTAAAAATCACCGGACTTACTGGCAAGAACTGAAGAATGCCAAGGGTGGCTCCTTCTCCTCCTCTCCAATCTGAAGACGAGTGATGAGCCCCTTCTTTCTCCTCCACCTGAAGTCCTCTCTGCTGTACAGTGTTGTGCACGTCACAGCACGCCATGATTGTGCTGGACCCTCTAGCTGGACAGGACTGAAGGATGTCCTCTATCCCTGTTCATAGTCACCTGAAGAACATCTTTAACATCCTGAGGGTTTGCTTGATGATGCTCACAGTGATCATGTAACTCATGTCGTAGCACTCAGTGTCACATTGGTGGGATTCCTCACAGTTGTCATGAGCCAAGTTTATAGAGGGGATCCCTTCTTTCCAAGCAGTGAGTCCTCTGCTTTCAGGGATGTTGGATAATCTCAGCTCAAGTTGGGACAGCTCCCAGGGAATCTGGATCATGCCCGGATGAACCTCTTATGGTTTCACACCAGCTGCACATTGATGAATATTATCCCTGTTAGTTTAGAAACACTCTTGATGCGGGCGGTGCTCGGATTGTTATGTATGAGCACTCGATGGGACATCCTGTACCTGAAGGAATCCAGCCAGAGGGGGTGATCCATAGCGCAATCAGCCTGGCTGTTGACATCAGAAGTTTACATAATTGTTGGTCCTGACAATCAGGCCTCGGGAAATTCCCTGGAAGCAGATTGAGGGTGATGGCCACTTTTGCAACCACGAGGACCAGTTCCAACCAAGAGCAGATCTTCAGGCCTGAGGTGATGTGATGATTGTCCTTTTAAGGACAACACAGCAGAAAGAGGGTCACCTGGGCAGTGGGACCAATTGGGACTGAGAATGGATAATCACTCCAGGTTGGAGTCCTATTTTGGGTAGAAAACATGTAGGGACTGGGCAGCCAGTGGACTGCTGCAGGGCAGCTGGGGCATGGGTGTACAGTTTCTTCTTATTAATAAACACTTTTTGATTCCTAACAAAGTTCCTGACAAAGTCTGTAAGTGTGTATCATTGCAACTGGCAATTCAGCTGGTAGCAACATTGCTCTTCGCAGAGTTCAATGGAGCAGTCTGCAAACCCTCTGGTAAGATTATGCAACTCCCCCGCTCCACCCTTTCCTCCATATCTCCTATACACCTCCTCCCAGTGCACCTTTTCTCTCTGCAGCTCCCTCCTGCACATATGCTGATTCCATGATAGCACCTCATTGCTGTCCTGCTTGGTGATGGTCTTCCTTCCCTGACATGCTGCCAAATACATCCAAGGCACCAACCCATGTGAACCTTATCAATTTGAATTCCCTTAGCCAAAGGGTGTATTGGGAAAATCAGGTAGATAGTGGATCCCAAGAAAAGGAATTTATGGAATGTCTAAGAGATGGTTTTTTTGCAGTAAGTTGTGACACAGCCTACTAAGGAATAGGCAATTCTGCATTTGGTGATGTGTAATGAGGCAGACTTGATTACGGAACTTAAGGTGAAGGAACACTTAGGAAGCAGTGACCACAATATGATAGAATGTACCCTGCAGTTTGAGAGGGAGAAGCTGGAATCAGATGTAACAGTTTTGCAATTAAATAAAGGTAACTATAAAAACATGAGGGAGGAGCTGGCCAGAGCTGATTGGAAAGGGAGTCTAGCAGGGAAGACAGTGGAACTGCAATGGCAGGAGTTTTTGAGAGGAATTCTGGAGGCACAGCAGAAATTCATCCCAAGGAGAAGGAAACATGCTATGGGGAGGATGAGGCTTCCATGGCTGACAAAGGAAGTCAAGGACTGCATAAAAGCAAAAGAAAAAGCATACAAAGTGGCAAGGATTGATGGTAAGCCAGAGGACTGGGGAGTCTTTAAAAGTGAGCAGAGGACAACTAAAAATGCAATAAGGGGGAAGAAGCTGAAATATGAGTGTAAGCTAGACAGTAATATAAAAGAAGATAGGAGTTTTTTTCAATATATAAAAGGGAAGAGAGAGGCAAAAATAGACATTGGACCAATGGAAAATGAGGCTGGAGAAGTAATAATAGGAAACAAAGCAATGGCAGAGAATCTGAATAGTTACTTTGCATCAGTCTTCATGGTGGAAGACACCAGTGGGATGCCAGAGCTCCAGGAGAGTCAGGGGCCCCGGGCGAGTGTAGTGGCCATCTCTAAGGAGACGGTTCTGGGATAACTGAAAAGTGTGAAGGTGGATAAATAACCTGGACCAGATGGACTACATTGCAGAGTTCTAGAAGAAATAGCTGAGGAAATTGTGGAGACATTGTTGCTGATCTTCCCTGCCTAGAGGCAGGGAAGATACTAGAGGACTGGAAAATAGCTAATGTAACACCACTGTTTAAGAAGAGAGGGAGGCAGCAGATGGGAAAATATAGGCAGGTTAGCCTGTCTTCGGTCGTTGGCAAGATTTTAGAGTCCATTATTAACGATGAGATTGCGGAGTACTTGGAAGTGCAAGGTAAAATAGGACTGAGTCAGCATGCCTTCATCAAGGGGAGGTCATGTCTGACAAATCTATTAGAGTTCTTTGAGGAGGCAACAAGGAAGCTGGATAAAGGAGGACCAGTGGACGTGATTTATTTAGATTTCCAGAAAGCCTTTGACAAGGTGCCACATAGGAGACTATTAAATAAGTTAGGTGTCCATGGTGTTAAGGGTAAGATTCTGGCATGGATAGAGGATTGGCTGACTGGCAAAGAGTGGGATAAAGGGGTCTTTCTCAGGATGACAGCCGGTGATTAGTGGTGGTGTGCCTCAGGGGTCAGTGCTGGGTCCATAACTTTTCACAATATACATGAACAATTTGGAGGAAGGAACTGAAGGCACTGGTGCTAAGTTTGCAGATGACTGAGGGAAAGTTGGTATTGAGTCAGCGGGGGGCTGCAGAAGAACTTGGACAGGTTAGGAGAACGGGCAAAGAAGCGGCAGATGGAGTACAATGTGGAAAAGTATGAGCTTATGCACTTTGGAAGGAGGAATGGAAGCATAACTATTTTCTAAATGGGAAAATGCTTAGGAAATAGATATGCAAAGAGACTTGGGAGTCATTGTTCAAGATTCTCTTAAGGTTAACATGCAGGTTCAGTCATCAGTTAGGAAGGCAAATGCAACGTTAGCATTCATGTTGAAAGGGTTAGAATACAAGAGCAGGGATGTACTTCTGAGGCTGGATAAGGCTCTGGTCATACTCCATTTGGAGTATTGTGAGCAGTTTTGGGCCCCATATCTAAGGAAGGATATGCTGGCCCACATCCAGGGTCCAAAGGAGGTTCACAAGAATGATCCCTGGAATGAAGATCTTGTCATATGAGGAATTGTTAAAGACTCTGGCTGTATACTCGTTGGAGTTTAGAAGGATGAAACTTCTTGAAACTCTGATTGAAACTTACCAGATACTGTGACGTCTGGATAGGGTGGACGTGGAGAGGATGTTTCTACTAGTAGGAAAAACTAGAACCAGAGGGCACAACCTCAGGCTAAAGGGACAATCCTATAAAACAGAGATGAGGAGGAATTTCTTCAACCAGAGAGTGATGAATCTGTAGAATTCTTTGCCACAGAAGGCTGTGGAGGCCAGATCATTGAGTGTCTTTAAGGCAGAGATAGATAGGTTCTTGATTAATAAGGGGATCAGGAATTATGGGGAAAAGGCAGGAGAATGTGGATGAGAAAAATATCAGCCATGATTGAATGGTGGAGCAGACTTGATGGTCCAAGTGGCCTAATTCTGCTCCTATGTCTTATGGTCTTAAAGGGAACTGAGACATCAGCAGCAATAGGTGAGCTTTCCTTCAGGTGAGGCGTTTAATAATCACCTGAGTTCCTGGTTAAACCCAATTCCCATTTCCTTTGTCAGTTTCCCAAGACCCAGTGGCATAGTGGTTCAGTGGTTAGCACTGCTGTCCCACAGCATCAGGGATCCAGGTTCAATTCCAGCCTTGAGTGACTGCCTGTCTGGAGTTTGCACATTCTACCTGCATCTGCATGGGTTTCCTCTGGATGCTCTGGTTTTCTCCCGCAGTTCAAAGACATAGGAGACATAGGTGGATTAGCTATGCTAAATTGCCCCTTAGTGTCCAAGGATGTGTAGGTTAGATGAATTAGTCATGGTAAATGTGTGGTGTTACGCGAATGGAGCGAGAGGGTTGGCCTGGGTGGGATGCTCTTTCAGAGAGTTGGTGCATACTTGATGGGGTCTGCACTGTAGGGATCCTAAAATTCTACAATTCTATGATTTAGAGATTTTGAGAGTATAATCTAGGCTGATATTAGGGAGATGCACACTGGAATTTTACCGCCCTGTCCACTATGTAATTGGAGCGGGTGAGGGGTGGACAATGGAAATGTTGTTGACCTAGGGTAGGATTTTCTGGTCTCAGATTGAGCAACGCCATAAAATCTCCCTCACAGTCTTTCAAATGAGACATTAAACCAAGGCCATGTTTACAATTTCAATGGATGTAAAAGATTCCAAGCTCACTGTTTGAGGAAGAACTCCAGAATTCCTGTCACAACATGTCCCTCAGCCAAAAATCATTCAGATCAATTGGGGATTATTAATAAGAAATGCCTGCTTTAAAAGTCTAGTTAAACCTGCAATTTTTTACGTTAATTTTTGATTATCATAATTTGAATTTGATTGGATCTGCAATTTTCATAGACTATCACATGTGGACTTCTCAGGTCAGCTGAAGGTGCGGAGTACATTGAGTGACACACATTGGGGTGTCACAGAATAACTAAGAGACTGAGGGAGAGGGACCACAGATTCTCAAGCAGGGCACTGAAGGCCCTGGTGGAGGAGGCCAGGAAGGGCGGGGGGGGGGGGGAGGGGGAGGGGTTTCTTCCACATCCACAATGGGAAGGAAGTCATCTCACTGCCCTATTTCTCTCTCTTGCAGTATTTGGTGCTGTTCTGTTTGATCTCATTCCCTCCTCCCATCCCATGTCCAGACCAGGAAGATAGCAAGATGGCCATCACCCTTTCTCCTTCTGATTCCTATAAGGTAAGCAGCAGAGCAATTGCACGTAACAGGTCAAGATCTCCGAGAATTTACAAAGTAGCTAGAGAGTTGAGGTCCTAGCAAAGTAACCCAGAATGTTTTCTGACATGTTGCAGAGGTGCCCTCTGAATCTCCAGCCGTAGCTGGACATGAGAAGGTAAGTGTGACTTTAAGAAGCGCTTGGGATCCTCCACAACATACACCCCACTCAGTTGGTCACTGTTGGGAGAAAGCGCGAGGATAGGTACTTGCCATTAAAATGCTGTGCAACCTCCAGATTGAGTATAAGTAGACATTTCCAGTCACTGTCAGTCTTTTAATCAGCACCCAGGTGTCAGTTCCTAGCTCAACCTTCAACTCCACTATGAAGCTGGTTGCTCTGTATTTAAATGTGGATAAACCACCAATTCAGCTCAATACTTCTTGGCCAACTCATCAGTGATGGTAAATGCTGCTGAAAGAGGGATCAATTACCTGATCTTTTATCTCCGCTGGTTGTCAGATCTTGCTGCACTTCCTACATTACAATTACGTTGACTGTGAAGAGTTTTGGTGCAGTCCAAGGTCACAGAAAGCATGAATAAATGCAAGGTTATTCTCTCTCTGTGCGAGCAAATGTGTATCTGGTGCAAGGTTCAGGAATGATAACAGCTTCCCTGCACTGCAGGCAATTAATTCTCCTCAAACTCATCCAGGAATGCTCCAGGATGTCAATTAAGAATTCAGTGTATGTACTGTCAGCATGCATGGTGCAGTGTACACATGGAAACAAAAGAAGCTGGTTGTTCATATTCTAATGTTTTGCTATGCATTGTTCAAGTGGAATTTAAAGGACCAGAATTTGTTGCCTAAGTAATGAGTAATTATTTATTTGCATTATCCATGCAGTCTTGTGACAAGGAAGATACTCCACGTATTGCAAAAATTGGTCAATCGGCATCACTCTGCAGGTAGCCACAGCTAATTATCAACTTCCCTTTGCGTTTCATGATGTTGCTGTAGTTGCACATTATCTGGTAATTAAATTTGCCGCAGAAAGTTAGGGACAGCACTTAAAAGCATAAGTACATGCTTGATGACAAGATTGGCGTATTTGCAATGGCAATCTACCCTCCTGAAGAGAGCTTCACTCCCATACTTGTAAACTGTTCTTAGAGATTTTGAAAATGTCAATTTAAAATGTTGTAAACTTTTTCATACTTGGTACGAGGGAAAGGCAGGGGAATGGCATTAAGTCATGATGCTTGTTTGGAGTGCCAGTGCAGACATGATGGGCCAAATGGCCTCCTTCTGCACTGTAACAATTCTGTCATTGTCCTTTCTGTCTCTTCTTTTCCTGTTCTTAATGGAATCTTTCTTTCTCCCTCATCGGCCTCAATATTAAATCTCTAGGGTAAAAACATAAGAAACAGGAGTAGGCCATTCAGCCCCTTGAAACTGTCCTGTCATTCAGTAAGATCACTACTGTCACAGAGACTTTAGTCAGGATGATTCTGATGCTGTGCCTGGAAAGATTTGAACAGGGCCCAGCAGGAATGATGAGCAAGGTTCTTGAAGGCAATAAAACTCTCAAGGACTTTTGGAGAGGAAAGAGGGACTGGAGGTGGGGTGGTAGTTTGCAAAGACAGAGGGTGAAGTATGTTTCTTTTGAGGAGGGAGCCAACGATGACAGTTTTGAAAGAGCGTGGGATATGCCTATCCATTTAAATATCAGTTCACGTGCAGACCAACAAGGGAATTTTCAGCACTTTAGGAATAGCATCAAAGGCGAGGGAATAGTTAAACAAATTGACAGCTGCACAAGTATCCTCACAGTGGATGACAAATGCTGGGTAGGCAAGAATTCAAAGTTATCAATCTTTCCAGTGGCAGCCACAGAAGGAAGTAGAATTAGAAGGTGTAATGAGTTGTGGATAATGGATCAAAGGATGGAGTGTTCGGAGATGGCCTTCTCAGGTGATTGAGACCATGGGGGTAGAGAAACCGGAGCAGATGACAACGTCAATGGTGTGACCATGAATACTCATAGCAGTGGGCTTTAGAGAGGCCAGTGAGAAAGAAGGGGGAAGTGGATATGGAGATTGATAATAACAGGTCAGCATGGTGGCACAGTGGTTAGCGCTGCTGCCTTACAGCGCCTGAGACCCGGGTTTGATCTGGCCTTAGGTTACTGTTTGTGTCGAGTATGCATATTCTCCTCATGTCTGCATGGGTTTCCTGCAAGTGCTCATGTTTCCTTCCAGAGTCCAAAGATGTGCAGGTTAGGTTGATTGGTCAGGCTAAGTTGCCCCTTCATGTCAGGGGGACAAGCAGGGCAAATATGTGGGATTACTGGGATAGGCCTGGGTGGCATTTTTGTCAGTACCAGCTCGATGGGCTGAATGGCCCCCTTCTGTACTGTAGGGATTTTATGAACATATATCAGGACAGGGGTTATAATAGAAATGGATATTGTGATGAAAAACTCAAGGTGGGGTTGGGAAAGCACAGTGGTAACCAATGAGGATTCCATGATAGATGGGAGTGTTAAGATCAAGGGGAATGCTTGGAGGGAAGTAAAGACCGCCAGAGAGACACCAAGGTGCAACTTAGTGATCAAGCTACAGTGCCACAAAAATTTTGAAAGGACAGCTATTGGGAAAGCTTATATAACACTGCAATGAAGTTACTGTGAAAAAGGTTAATCAATGTATTCACCCACAATGAGTGAATAGGAGCCTTGTTCACAAGAGAATGAATGTTTTAGAGGGAAACATGAAGTTGGGCCAGAAATGTTAAACAAGTGGCAGAGTCTAAGTATAAGTAGACAGAAAGTCCCTCTATAGCTCAGTGGGTAGGCTGATCAGTGAGAGAGAGTAAAGCAGGTAGTTGATGTCTCTGTTCACGAAGAGGCAAAGACCTTAATGGGTCTCACAGGAAAGTGTGTTGGAATGGTCAAGTCTACAAGTAACAACGATGTAGATCCTGGTTAATGGTAAATATCACAAACATGCTGATGCAATTCCCATATTCAAAAATGGGTGACAAATGAGACAGGAAAGCACAGGATAGAACATAGAACATTACAGTGCAGTACAGGCCCTTTGGCCCTCGATGTTGCGCCGACCAGTGGAACCAATCTAATGACCCTCTAACCTAAACCATTCCAATGTTATCCATATGCCTATCCAATGACCATTTGAACGCCCTTAAAGTTGGCGGATCCACAACTGCTGCAGGCAGGGCATTCCATGACCTTACTACCCTCTGACTAAAGAACCTACCTCTGACATCCGTCCTATAATTACCACCCCTCAACTTAAAGCTATGTACCCTCGTGTTAGCCATCACCATCCGAGGAAAAAGGCTCTCACTGTCCACCCTATCTAACCCTCTGATCATCTTGTATGCCTCAATTAGGTCACCTCTTAACCTTCCTCTCACTAACGAAAATAACCTCAAGTCCCTCAGTCTTTCCTCATAAGACCTTCCCACCAAACCAGGTAACATCCTGGTAAACCTCCTCTGCACCCTTTCACCCTTTCCAATGCCTCCACATCTTTCTTGTAATGTAGCGACCAGAACTGTACACAATAAAGTTATCAGTCTTATAATGACAGAACTGACCAATTTGGTGTTCCAAGTGTATAACAATAACCTAGTAATAGCGTGGATTTGATTAAGAAGTAACTTGACCTTCTTAACCTTGGTGACCTCTATGAAGAAGTGACAACCCAAGTGGACTCCTGGAATCTATGATGTGGTTACCTGGGATTTCACCTGCAGAGACAGCAAAACTATTTCTTGTGAGAGTGAATCCAGAGCATGAGGAGTACAAATATAAAATTAGACCTGGGTCCTTTAGAAGTGAAATTCAAAAGATCTTCTTTCACAATAGGAACTAAATTTGGGAATGCTCTCCACCAAAACACTTTGGATACAGAAGCAATTAGACAGTTCAATACTAAAAGTTTGTTTTGGGAAAATTTGTCGAGAGATATGAAACAAAGGCTAGAAAATGGAACTTGAGGTGCAGAGAACCATTATCGGACAATCAAACTGCTCCATTCACAAAAAGCCTTGCTTGTTTTCTCTTTGCAACAATTTCCAATCGTCTTCCGTGAAACAGAAAAAACCCTTCCATTACAATTAGCTTTCCATTTACCTTTTACTTCTTCGCTGTTCATTCCCATAAAAACCCCATAAACTATGGGCTGATAAAACCTGTACTCTATATTGCGAGATGTCCCTTCAAGAATGAAATGTGCCGTTGAGTACTTGAAAGAGGGTTAGTTGGTGTTCTGATTTTATCATTAGATTCCAAGAAAAACATTTGCAACATGGGGCTTCTATGGGAATAAATGGTTAAGAAGCAAAGATTAACTAGATAATTATTTTGGGAAGGTGTTTCTGTTTAGCTGAAGGCAACTGGGAAATTGGTGCAGAGTGGATATAAGCAATGTAACAATTTGACAGTCTTTGAACAGTTCCTGGAGTTGAAGCAAGTCTCTGAGAATAGAGCAAACCTATGATATTGTATGTGATGTACAATTGAAAAGAATAGGTCACTGAAGCGAGGGATTGTTGATTAGACAATACCCATTGCTGCTACTTAAGTGGTGTCAGAGCCCCTGACCATTAAAAGGGTGAGATGAGAAGGTTTCTGGGAGTTGCCTTCAGGACTGTTGCGACATAAGTGAGCAAGGATTTGTAGACGCGTGCCTTGTTGTGATAACTGGGAACTCCAGTTGTTATGTGGCAGCTGGTGAATGTGACCCATGGGCTGAATCAATAAATATTTACCAGTGGAAGGGAAAATTAAATAATTCCATTCTACGATGTTACCCAATTGTGCTGATTCATAGAATATAGGAAATCAGAGATCCTCCAAAATGAGGTGGGGTTGGATATACTGCGAGAGCACCTGTCATACCATATTTGTATGGGAGGTAATGTAAGTGCTTGTAACCACGTGAGGTATAGCTTTGTTGTAGCAACTATTTAAAGCAAATTTTACCTTCTTATTTGAAATATCATTGCCTATTGATTAGTGTTTTAGTTAAGTTGCTCTAGGTTGATTTGTTACAGTGGAAGTTTCAAAAAGTAAAATAATGTCCAGCAGTTTTCCTTTCATTGGTGTTATGGGGATTCCTTTCATTTTTAACAATAGTATCAGTTTCTATAAGGATCATAACACTATTTCTGTTCTTACATTACAATTTGATCAGTGAGCAAAATAAAGGATAAAATGCAAGCATGGCATGAAGATACAATGATCTTAGAATCATCACTTGCATTGCAAAATATCTCCCTAAACTTGGCAGATTAATTTGTTTAACAAAATATCCCACCAATGTTTATCTGGTTACCAATCATACAGAGCAATGCCTTCCAGGGAAATACCTGCATTTTGGGCTGATAATTTGCAGATCTTAACAACCAATCAGCATGATGATTCATTAGAAAATACATAAAACACTGGACTTCATCTTTGACCCTATAGTACTATCCATGGTCATTTCCTAAGAAGTACATTCAAGATATCTCAATACATAGAAGGTAGGAGGAGTAGACTGTTCAGCTCTTGATCATGATCATGGCTGATCATTCAACTCAATAGCTGATCCCACCATACCCCCCACCACCCTATATTCTGATCCCTTTTAGTCTCAAGAGCTATATCCAACTCCTTCTTGAAAGCATACAATGTTTGGCCTCAACTGCTTCCTGTGGTATAGAATTCCACAGGCTCACTACTCTCCAGGAAAGATTTCTCCTCATCTCAGTCCCCGTACCCTCAAACTGTGACCACTGGTTCTGGACTCTCCCACCATCAGGAATATCCTTCCCACATCAACCGTGTCTAGTCCTATTGGAATTTTATAGGTTTTGGTGAGATTTCCCTTCATTCTTCTTAATTCAAATAAATATAATCCAAACTGACTCAATCCCTCCTCATATGTCAGTCCAAGTTTCATTAACTGACGAAACTGGCTAATACTGATCGTGTAATGGCCAAATCAACAAGTCCTTACCATCAAGCGTGAAAGGGAGAAAAGATTCAGCAACAAAGAACAACCCACACTGGCCCTCCCCTCTACTCTTTCACCATAACTCCGCATTTATCTCGGTTAATACACCTAACCTACACATCTTTGGAGTGTGGGAGGAAACCAAAGCACCCAGAGGAAACACACGCAGACACTGGGAGAACTTACAAATTCCACACACAGTCACCCAAGGCTGGAATCAAATCTGGTTCCCTGGCGCTGTGAGGCAGCAGTGCCAACCACTATGTCGCCATTGCTTAATAACCAGCTTTTAAAAGTCAACTTGGTATCGCTACATAGTGTAGTATTTCTAAAGGGTACCTCCTCATCTTGAAGCACAGAAAGGAACAACAATCTGAGTTTAGGTACCACAGATCTCGATGAGACAAAGGCACCATGATGTAATGATAGGTGGAGTAAAACAGAATTTGTACCTGATCGAATAGCAAATTGCTTGGCCAGCTGTTCCGTGATCTCAGCAGCATATACAGAACTTTCTTGCTGCATGATTTCATCTGTAAAAACCAAACAGAACAACAGTGAGCATCAATTCTTGGTGAAATTGAGAAAAATCTGGTGTTCCTTGCACCCAGAATAATTAATTACACAAGCACTGCATTATGCTGCAGCTTTTGATCATTTGTTGCAATCCCCAAAAGGGACCAATAATTTTTAAAAAGAAACTCAGTTTCAATTAATAGCTGAAAAACAAATCACACATCAAGTTTTCAGATTTTAAACATTTACTCTAATAAATAACCAAAAACACTATAAACTAAACACTTTCTTTGTAGGCAATGTATTACTTTAAACCACAGAATGGAATAATCCCTTCTTATTCCTTGCCCAAAGAAATACACTCCACAGGTATACATTACACTGCCCTTTGTTTAATTTTCCCAGAATTAATCCGAAGTGATTCTTATCTCCAGAGGGTTTATTCCATTGTTTTCTTTCCCCAGCCTTGGAACTTGCAATCTTAGAAATGTGTTTCACAGTGAAGTTCTCTTTTCTCTGAGACTTTTCCTCCAGCCTAAACTAGATTACTCTATCTAGTACTTTAGCTCCCCGTGAAGCTGGTCTTTGCAATCTGAGCCTAACCTTCCATCTACATCCTGCACAGCAAACTGCAGAGACTTTTGTTTTTACCTCTAGCAGTTCCCTCCCTCCCAGATACGGTTGCAATGCAAAACACTGCCTGTAATATTCAGTGATATTCTAGGAAAGCTAGAATCCTTCCCTATGACAATGTGGACCTTGTACCTAGGTATAAATATTAACTAGCTATCCTTGAGATCACAACTCTCTTTCATCTTGGAATGATATGGGCAGTTGAAAGCACAACCCGACATTTTCAACACTCTTCTGGGATTTGAGAGTCTCAGTCTCCTGTGCTAACTTACAGGCCACTGCTGTTGTCTCCAAGCATAAATCCCTTGCATTTTATTTCCAATAGAACAATCTAATCCTTCCTTTGATCTCTAACAAATCAAATCACGCAGCCCTTACTGTCGGGGGATTTCAGAATAGGTAATATGACCTCTTCATTTTACTTTAAACGTAAAGGCACAATCAAAATGTAGAAGTCTTATAAACTTCAACTGTAACACATTACAGAAAGATAATGCAATATATTTTTGACATTGAATAATTACGTAGAATGTACAGCAAGAAACAGGCTCAGCCAGTCCATCTTGGTGCTCATGCTTCATATAAGCCATTTCCTAACTTTCTCATTTAACACTATCAACATGACACTCTTTGTCAATTCTCTCTCATATATATTTATTCAGTCACTTCTTGAATGCTATCAATTGCTACTATTCACCACAACTGCTCCTGTTCATAGAATCCCTACAGTGCAGAAGGAGGCCATTTGACCCATCGAGCCTGCACTGACAACAATCCCACCCAGGCTCAATCCCTGTAACCTGACATATTTACCCTGCTAATCCCCCTGACACCAAGGGGAAATGTAGCACGGTCAATCAACCCAACATCGTCACACACTGTTGGTAGAAAGTTTTACACTCTCACCACTCGCTAGGTAAAAATATTTCATCTGAATCCACTGTTCATTTTCTTGATGTCTTTAATTCTGCTTTTTGCTCAAAGTGGAAACACTTATCAAAACCTTTCATCATTTTAAAGACCGCTTGTTCAAACTTTTAGGATAAGCGTAGCCACGCAGTATCAGTATCATCTTTGTAAACTTTTCTGTACCCTTACCAATCACCTTCATATCCTTTCTGTAATATGCCCACCAGAATTTTACTCTGTACTTTCAATTTGGTCCAAAGTTCATAATAAGTTTAGCTTTACTTCCCTAGTTTTCATTTCTATTCCTCTAGGATTAGAAGCTGGTGCTTGGTGTGGTAATTTTTTTGAATGGTCTTAGTTACCTGCATCACAACTTTTGGTGATTTGTATATTTGTACCCCAGATCCCTTGGTTCCTCTTCCCCCTTAAGCTTCTTATTTTACAAGTAAAATAAAATTTGTTTGTTTCTCTTACCAAAATGTGAACTCCAATCTTATCTAGGCTAAAATTAACGTGACAATAGCTGTCCATTCAGAAAGTTTATGTTTTTTAATTTGTCGCAGTCCTCCTTAAGTGTTGCAAATTCCTTGCAATTTAGTATGGCCCACAAATATATTTTTATAAAGTTTATTTATTGTTCACAAGTAGGGCTTACATTAACACTACAATGAAGTTACTGAGAAATTCCCTGAGTCGCCACACTCCGGTGCCTGTTCCGGTCAATGCACCCAACCAGCACGCCTTTCAGACTGTGGGAGGAATCCGGAGCAGGGGACAGGGAGAATGTGCAAACTCTAACAGACACAATCCAGGAATCGATCCCAGGTCCCTGGCGCTGTGAGGTAGCAGTGCTCACCGTGTGCCATCCTGCTGCCCATCCTACGTTTCGAATGTAAATTGCGAACATCAGTGGTCCCAGTTCTGAACATTGTGAAAACTCCACTTCCCGCTCCTGCCAGTCCGAATAGCTGCTCTATGTGTAACCTTGGCCAGGACACCTGGCCCTTTGTCAAAAGTGGATTAGCCATGATAAATTGTTCCTCAGTGTCCAAAGATGTATAGGATAGATGGATTAGCCATGGACAATGCATAGGGATATGGGGAGAGGATAGAGGGCAGGGCCTGATTGGAAAGCTCTTTCAGATAGTCAGTGCAGACTCGATGGCTGAATAGCCTCCTGTATTGTAGGATTCTAGTGCCTGGTAGTCTTTTAGGCAGCTAACTATCCGTTCTGATAATTGGCTCATAACTCTGCACACCTTTCAACTTGGTGACACAGCGAAACAAAAATATGTTTTCTCACCTTCAAATATAAATAGTGATGAAGGGAGTTAGGAAAGAGGTGAAAGAAATTGTGAACAGGGCAAGTAAAAACATGGTGAGGCTGGAGGAGGAGAGGAATATGTGTTGTGAGGTGAAGAGGATAGAGAGGTATGCTATGATGAGGGTAAGAGCAGAGAGTGTGGTGACAATGTATAAAGGATTGAACAACACAGGGGAGGTAGAAGGAGGTACGGAGAAAGTAATGAGGTATGATGAGTGTGAGGGGGAGGCATAGTGAGAAGGTACAAGGGGCAGAGATGTGCGAGGAGAAGAGTGATTGGAAGTGAAGAGTGAGAGAAAAGGAGATGTGCAAAGGACAAAGAGCAGAAGGCACATGTGGACAGTACATGGTTGCCAGCTGTGGAGGAATAAATTGTTTTGAAAACAGTGCAAGGGATGTGCAAGTTATACAAGATGCTTCGGAGGGAAATTACTTGTAATTACCAACAGTAGCTTATGTTGAATTGTCTTTGAAGTGCAGTGACCATTCCCAGGCAATGCACCTCTCACCACTGCACTGGTAAGATGTGCCAAACAACATTCACATAAAGGACAAGTTAATCTGGTCTGTGTGTTGTTAGTTAAGACTGGTGTTGTCAGACTTTTTACTGTTGTTAGTTAAGGCATGAGTACTCAGAATTCTTGCTCTGAGAAATAGTGGCCTCTTGTCCTCAAATTAGACCACACAGGCAACCTTTGGGCCTTCGAAGAGTTATCCATCTGTATTTAGTTCACATGCTCAGAACCTGATATGAGACAATTGTCGTGTCAATAAAGATTAGCACTGATTTATTAAGATACAGTGAGTTGGTGTCAGAGCTTCACATTGAGTGTTATTGCAACTGTGCTTGGAAGAACCTGTCTAGTCAATGAAATGGCTATTGAAATATAACAATATTAACAGCTGTATGGAAATGAAGTGATTTCTGGCTTTTGCGAATAGCAGACTGACATCATGGGTCAAGAAAAGTGGCAAAATCACCCATCAGCTCCAAACATGATACTTTCAAAGTCATTTTTTGTAACAAACTGAAACACGGAACATAAAACAGACTAAATACTCCATTATATAGCATGTACAAATGTTCTTCAAATATCTCAAAGCCTTAAAGTACACAGCAACATGTTTAACAAAATAAATTACAAGATAAATAAGGATATGCATTCCACACCATTGTAAGCAATCCAACCAGGAAAAACATGACAGACTCCACCCTGATCCATTTGGCCCATCAAGTCTGCACCGACCACAGTCCCACCCAGGACCTACCCCCATATCCCTATACTTTTTGCCTGCTAATCCCTCTAACCTATGCATCTCAGGACACTAAGGGACAACTTTAGCATGGCCAATCAACTTAACCCGCACATCTTTGGACTGTGGGAGGAAACCGGAGCATCCGGAGGAAACCCATGCAGGCACGAGGAGAATGTGCAAACTCCACACAGACAGTGACCCGAGCCTGGAATTGAACCCAGGTCCCTGGGGCTGTGAAGCAGCAGTGCTAACACTGTGCTACCATGCCGCCCAGATGTTGCCTAACCTGAGTCATTCTCAGACATTCCTCACTGGTCAAATTAGATCATAAAATCAGAAGATGGAAGGGCAGAATCAGGCTATTTGGCTTATCCATTCTGCTCCACCATTTGGCTGATCTAATATAATCCTCAACTCCACCTTCCTGCCTTATTCCTGTTATATATTTAAAAGGGTCACATGAATGCTTTAAGAGCTGAACACATGCTTTAATCTTAGTTACTCTCTACAGGCAATCTGTTGTTAGTTTTGAATCTGTGTCTGCAAATCACATCTTTTCCTTTTGTGTAAATCCACAAACCCTAATATGGTTAGGACATTACAGAAAGAAAACTGAAGACAAGTCGAGATTTTGTTTTGTCGAGAACATCGAGAAAAGATCACAAGTAAAAGAAAAACTTGTTAGGGGTCCCCACACTGCAAATATTAAAAGGCTGAGAAGAAACAACAACAGGATTAAAGATTGAAGTGCCAATGCAGGAAGACAAAGAAAAAAGCTCTCTGTCTTTTTTCCCGATAAGAGAAGATTCCAGGCAGCATCTGGCATATTTGAAAAGAGGTATTCTTTAATGTACGGCTTCCTTGGGGGAAAAATACATTCAAATCAACAGTCTCCAGATTAAAAAGGGGAATACTGGGAAGAGAGTAAAAATATATACTGAGTGGTCTCGAATTACTAGTGCCTGCAAGAGAAACAATGGGTCAATTTGGATTCCTGGGGTCTTTCCATAGAACCATAGCAAATTACAGCTCAGAAACAGGCCTTTTGGTCCTTCTTGTCTGTGCTGAACCATTTTTTGCCTGGTCCCACTGACCTGCACTTGGACCATATCCCTCCACACCCCTCTCATCTGTGAACCCATCCAAGTTTTTCTTAAATGTTAAAAGTTTACCACTTTTATTTATTTACCACTTTATCCAGCAGCTCATTCCACATTCCCACTATTCTCTGCATGAAGAATCCCCCCAATATTCCCTTTAAACTTTTCTCCTTTCACCCCTAACCCATGCCCTCTGGTTTTTTTCTCCTTGACCCTCAGTGGAAAAAGCCTGCTTGCATTCACTCTATCTATACCCATCAAAATCTTGTACACCCCTATCAAAACTAATTAAGAAAATTAATCATGGAGTATTTTCAGTTCTTTGTACAAGCAAATAAAATTTCAAACAAGTTGCCCATACCAGTTTTTTTCAGTACAATAGGAAGTAAAACATTTAATTTGTTCAGATGCTTGGTTCATTCAGTAAAGCAAGGAATCAAATCTTGAGATGACTTGACAAAGATCCTTGAAGGACATTACTCTCCAAAGCCACTGATCATCATGAAATGGTTCAGGTTCTGCTGAAGGAATCAAGTAGAAGATGAAAACATTGCTTAGTTTGTGGCAAACTTAAAAAGGCACAAAATTGTCAGTTTAGTGGGACATTAGAAGATTTTCTCTGAGATTGTCTAGTTTGTGGACTTCAAAATGAGGCTATCCAAAGAAGGTTGCTTACTGAATATGCTTTGACTTTAAAAACAACAGTAGATATCATAATGTCGATGGTATTAGTTGAAGAGGCTTCAAAATTTGGTACAGGAATGACGATCCACAAGTTGGGAACTGCCCGCAAGAAGTCAAAACAGCAACTTGCATGTCACAGATGTGCCAAAATGGGTCATTCCACAAGTGAATGCTGGAACAAGGATAATCAGTACAAGAATTGTGGTAAAATGGTTTACATTGCAAAATCTTGTTGGACTAGTTCAGAAGATGATTCTGGATAACTTCAAGAGGAAGTACAAGTCATGTTCTACAAAAAGAATTTACAACATGGAAGAAAAGAACTACGAAGAACTGAATGTCTGGAAATGTGATGAAGAGCTTTAAGTGAATGTATTATCCATACAGGATGATTCACATAGATTCTGAGTGATTCCAAAGTTAAGTTACTAGGATGGAGGTTGACACTGGTGCTGCTGTATCTTTAATTCCTGAGACTAAAACTATGTGATTTTAAAGATGATGTGGGTATGCCGGCGTTGGACTGGCGTAAACACAGTAAAAAGTCTGACAACACCAGGTTTTAGTCCAACCTATTTATTTGATAATATACTCACAAGCTTTCGAGGGACACCCTCAAAGAGGGTGTCCCTCGAAAGCTTGTGAGTATATTATCAAATAAATAGGTTGGACTAAAACCTGGTGTTGTCAGACTTTTTACTATTTTAAAGCTGTACATGGAAGAAATTGTGCCATCATGGACAACATAGAGTTGAAAGGTCAAATAGCAGAGTTGCCTCTCCATGTGATCCATGGTAATCCTAGAGCTCTATTTGGAAGATCATGGTTGGAGAAGATAAAGCTTAACTGCAGTGCTGTCAACGGATTGGTCAATACAAAAACAGACCAACAGCGTCTTCTGAATAAATATAAGAACATATTAGAAAAAACACTGGACTCAGTGAAGGGAATTCAAGTGAAACTCAAGGTAAATGTTAATGGTCAACAAAAAAGGTCTCAAAGCAAGAGTGCTGCCATATGCAAATCATCCCAAGGTCAAAGAAGAATTAACACAGCTTGCTAACACTGGTGTAGTACAGCCAGTTACAATGAGTGACTAGCCCACGATACTTTTCATGAAACCAGATGGTTTAGTTCATATTTGTGGTGATTTTAAAACAACCATAGAGCTATTGTTGTGTGCTGATCAATATCCACTTCCTTTAATTGAAAATTTGTTTGCTGGGTTATCAAGTGGGCAAAAATTCATAAAGATTGATTATTCCCAAGCATATTTACAGGTTAATGTGACTGCTGATTCATGACCATTGCTTACCATCATTACTCATAAATGTCTTTTTATTATAAAAGATTATCTTTTCAATTAACATCTGCACCAATCCTACTCCAAAGATCAATGGACCAGCTTTTGAGTGGTCTCCCTTGGTATACAATGTTACTTGGATGATACTCTAATTAGAGCGCTTGAATAAGTTAGAACAACATTGGAACTACTTCAAGTAGTTCAAGTCTGTATGTCAAGAAAGAAACATATGACCTTTTCCAGAATTTAGTCCAGCATTTGCACCACTTTGTTGATTGTAAAGGCCTACATAAAGCATCTAAAAAGATGGATGCTATTATAGAAACACCAGGTCTGACGAATGTGACACAACTGAAGTTCTTTCTGGGATGAGTGAATTATTATGGCTAATTTGTTCCAAACTCAGCTACATTTTTGAAGATATTGCATAATTTAATATGCGTGAAGCAGTCATGGGACCAGACAATGGAATGTGAGAAAGAATATAAGGATGTCAAAGATTCCGTACAGAAGTCTGAAGTATTGGTCCATTTAATCCAAGGTTACCATTATTGCTTGCTTGCAGCGCTTCCCCTTATGG